>NC_090444.1:1076374648-1077574648 GCF_031143425.1 Pleurodeles waltl
GTGGCTTTTGACACAACTAGAGAACTGTTGATCACCCTGGATGTAGAATCCCTATACACCAACATTCCCCAGGAGGCCACTCTGCAGGTCCTTAGCGACCTTTTGGAAGCCAATAGAGGAGAGTCACGTACACCGCCTGACTTCATACTTGACTTGGCACATTTGGCTCTCACAAGGAACTATTTCAAGTTTGAGGATAACTTTTTCCTGCAAATACAGGGTACATCTATGGGTAGCACTTTCGCACCTAGCTTGGCATGTCTCTATGTTGATCACTTTGAGAGACAGGTAGTCAACCACGATGACAACCCGTTTTTCCAGCAGATTAAACTCTGGAAACGATATATAGATGACATTCTATTGGTCTGGACAGGAACTAGAGATGAGGCGATGAATTTTGTAAATTGGTTAAATACAGCTAACCCTTTCCTGAACTTCACCATGACCATAGGTGACAACCAACTAGCATTTCTTGACCTATCAATCTATGAAAGCAATGGGGCTCTAGCCACAGAGGTCTATTATAAACCCACAGATCGGAATAACCTGCTCCAATTCAAAAGCTTCCACCCAAGGTCCCTGAGGGAGAATCTCCCTGTTGGTCAATTTTTACGTCTACGACGGAATTGTTCCACCCTCACAGACTACCGCAAACACGCTGAGAAATTGGTTAGTAAGCTGCAAACCAAGGATTATCCCACACATTTGGTGAAGAGAGCATACAAAAGAGCGGGGAATAATAATAGGGACCAACTACTACAACCACGCACTAGGACGTCTGACACTGAACAAATTGTGTGTGTGACTACCTTTAACCCACTATCCAATAAGATTCAGAAAATCATCAAAGATGAGTGGAAAATCCTTATATCTGGTGGTTTACCTTTTCAGCAGCCACTACATGCGTTTAAAGAGCCACAAACATACGGGACATGGTTGTCCACACAAGACCCAAAGAAGAAAAAAACAATTCCCTAACGACACAAACCACACTATGGGGCCTCCCACCACCAAGAGGACACTACCCATGTGGCAACTGCAGTGTCTGCTGTTTCACCAAAAAGTCAACCACAATAGACCTAGACCTTAAGACTCCATGGGCTCAAAGATCCCTAACCAACTGTAACAGCAAAAACGTGATATATTTGATTAGATGCCCCTGTAACCTTAAATACGTGGGAATGACATCTAGAAAGGTCGCCACAAGAATCTGTGAACATAGGAGTACGATCCGTTGTAAACGAGAGGCTACTAAATTGACTAACCACTTCCTTCTGGAAAAACATTCGGCAGATGACTTAAACTGGACGGTCATTGAGCAACTATCCCCATCGTCCTCCAATATGACACAGAGATTGCTCCAGACCGAACACGTTGGGTCTGGAGATTACACACGGACACCAATGGTCTTAATGATGAGATCCCCTGGTTCACACTCAATAAATGATTTCTCTGACTAATTTATGAGTCCTCTCTTCCGTCCGCTTCTGCTCTATCTTTTTCTTCCCCTTCCCCCCCCCCTGGTTGCATTTCTTCTACAATATCCATATCTTTCCCTCTTCTTCGTTCCCCCTAAAAAGAAAATCCTTCATCTCCCGCTCTCCTCTCTTTTTCCTCGCCTTTTTATTTTTAGTTTTATTTATTATTATTATTTTTAATTTTATTTCTCTCCCCTTTTTTCCCCCCCCCTTTTGTTTCCCCCCCCTTTCTTCTACTGCTCCCCCCTGGTTGTCACCCCCTCCCTCCCTCTCTTTTCCTTTTTCTTCCCGTTCTGTCTCTCTTTTCCCCCCCCCCCCCGGTTGCATTTCTTCTACAACACCAAACCTCCCCCCCGTCCGTTTTGTTCCCCCTTCTCCCTCCTCCCTCTCTTTCGTCCCCCCTTCTTTTTCCCCCCCCCCTCCTTCCTTTTCTTTATCCTTTCCCACATTTTCCTCTTCTTTTTTTCTTCTTTTTTTCTTTTTTTCTCTTCTTCTTTTTTTTCTTTCTTTCTTGGCCCTTTGGCTACGGGACCGCTGGGAACTACATTTCCCAGCGGCCACTGGAAACGCGAGCCTTCCGCTGGTGGCGCTCGGGCTGGAATCTTCCGGCTCGGGCCCCACCCTTGCACTCGCCCGCATTCATGCCGGCGCCCCGGCACAGCTGGGGCGCCCGCGGGTGCGGTAAAGCACACCGAGGCCATCAACATAAAGAGGCCCGCCTTTGCACTCGATCACATTCATGCCGGCGCCCCGGCTTGGCCGGTGCGCCCGCCATTACGGCAATCATATCGAGGCTAGTAACGCAAAGAAGCCCGCGGCGGAGATTAACATCAATTGAACTCCAATTTACGCGCTAACAGGGCGCACCTGGAATTCCTTACAGCCATAAATAGACCGTTCTCCCTCAGCCACTTGTCACAAGCGGTCCAAGGAGAGGACGAAGTAGGCGCACCGGCGAGCGTCCCCTTTGATGTAGTGAGTGGCATACCGGATCACAGGCAGCACAGATAAGCCCTTATTGCTTTTAATCTTACTTTTTTTGTCTATAGTCACTTCGGTTTCTCTTAACCAGTATTTTTCTACCAGCAATAGTGGGTTCCTAATGGGAACTTGCTTTTCCCCCCCCTAATGCTCCCTCTGTATCTATTCTGCCTACTTCTGTTCCTCTCCTCACTTCGACTTTATGTTCATCTCTATCCCTTAGTGTGTGACTATAAGGGGACACTCCCCCTCCTGGATACCAGAGGCTAGCTGCCTCTAAGAAAAGGGTAAGAACTATAATTCCCTGCAGTGATAGGACTGTCCCACTTGTGTAGATATACCCACTCAGTCACTCCACGCATGTATTTTACCTTTTTTGAACATATGTGTTTCGTGCATGAATGCATCCCCTTGACACGTGTGTAGTTGGTTGGTTTTGCAGTGCTGTGTGCCACCAGAGTGCTAATTAATTGTTTTTCTCCCCATAGGCCGCCTCAAGGTAATTCCTTGGGTAATGTAGATCATTCATTTTTCATTTTCTCACTCTTTGATTTCCCCATAGAGTATTTCCCTCCAACGTGAGACGTAGGGATCCTAGGCCCTGACGAATGCCCCGAGACCTTCATTGGCTCACTTTTGAGGGCAGAAACATGTTGGCTAGTAATTAGTTAGGTGACCCTGTGAGTCCTTGTCCTCACAGAGGTGTCCCAACCCCCCTTTTTAACTACACCAGTCAGACACCACCATTAAATTTGTTGCTCTTCACAGGTGTCTGCTTAGGTGTTTTTAGTTTTTCAGTAGATTAGCTGGATCCCGATCTTTCCAGAAACAAGTTTATTTACGCACTCCCTCCTGTTCCTTTAACAGTGAGGTTGAGTCCGCCCAGGTGGCACTGTCCTACCTGGGTGGGTCTAGGTGGTCAAATGATGAAGCATGACACTATATAGTGTGTGAGACCACCTAGTCCGTAAAAGGAAATCCCTTTCTTCCCACCCCTCGCTGTTCCACTCGGTAATTTCCAACTGACATTCCACTGACTTTACCCTTCCAAATAGGAATACATACAACCCAGGGCTACGCTAATATCCGCGACGTCCGCTTTTAGAGAACCCCGTACTTTCGTGTGTATCGTGGGATTTATACTCCCGGGCAAAAATCACGCCCGGGAGTGGGCGGGTCAAAAAAAAATGACGTACGGCCGCTTTTGCGCCGTTTTTTAGCGCCTGCAAAAGGCAGGCGTTAAGGGACCTGTTGGCTCTGAAGGAGCCCAGAGGTGCCCCCCCATGCACCCAGGGACACCCCCTGTCACCCATGCCCACCCCAGGAGGACACCCAAGGCTGGAGGGACCCATCCCAGGGACATTAAGGTAAGTTCAGGTAAGTGGTTTTTTTTTTTTTTTTTTGTGGCATAGGGGGGCCTGATTTGTGCCCCCCTACATGCCACTATGCCCAATGACCATGCCCAGGGGACAGAAGTCCCCTGGGCATGGCCATTGGGCAAGGGGGCATGACTCCTGTCTTTGCTAAGACAGGAGTCATTTCTATGGGGGTTGGGAGTGAAAAAAAATGGCGCAAATCGGGTTGAGGCGAAAAAATTGCCTCAACCTGACTTGCCCCATTTCTTGACGCCCAAGCTCCATATCCCCCTACGCCGGCGCTGCCTGGTGTACGTCGTTTTTTTTAACGCACACCAGACGGCGCCGGCGGCTAACGCCGGCTAACGTTATTCAATAAATACGCGCCCGCATGGCGCTTCAGAATGGCGTTAGCCGGCGCTAATTTTTTTTACGCAAAACTGCGTTGGCGCAGTTTTGCGTCAAAAAGTATAAATATGGGCCTATGTTTTTGCAGTCACACTGCATAGCATTGGGCTGTGTTGGTGTATGTGTTGGTGAATGACAGCTGTTTTGGTGGCATCTAGTGGTGTGTGTATTGTTGGATTCTTGTCTGAATCTGTTCTATTGTGTGTCTTTGGCTGTTAAATGAGTTAGCTTATAATGGTGAGTGCGCATGTATTGTTTGATGGCTGTGTGGCCATTTGATATTTGTTGGGTGTGGGCATATGAATGTAGTTGTGTGAAGATGAGTACTGGTGATTATGTGCAAATATAACAATACTTCAGTGATTATATAGTGTTGAGGTGGTTGCTTCATAAATGTTGTTCTGTTGCATATGATGTTGGGTACCTGCAGATATGAAGATGGGTGGGTTTATTGTGTGAAGGAATATATGATAGTGGGGGTGTTGGTGTATGATGTACTGTAGGATAGTACCATCTTGCCTGGCATGTTACCCCCATATTTCACTGTATATATGTTGTTTTAGTGTATGTGTCACTGGGACACTGCCAGCCAGGGCCCCAGTGCTCATAAGTGTGCCCTGTATGTGTTCCCTGTGTGATGACTAACTGTCTCACTGAGGTTCTGCTAACCAAAACCTCAGTGGTTATGCTCTCTCTGCTTTCTAAATTGTCACTAACAGGCTAGTGACCAATTTCACCAATTCACATTGGCATACTGGAACACCCTTATAATTCCCTAGTATATGGGACAGAGGTACCCAGGGTATTGGGGTTCCAGGGGATCCCTATGGGCTGCAGCATTTCTTTTGCCACCCATAGGGAGCTCTGACAATTCTTACACAGGCCTGCCACTGCAGCCTGAGTGAAATAGCGTCCACGTTATTTCACAGCCATTTACCACTGCACTTAAGTAACTTATAAGTCACCTATATGTCTAACCTTCACCTGGTGATGGTTGGGTGCAAAGTTACTTAGTGTGTGGGCACCCTGGCACTAGCCAAGGTGCCCCCACATTGTTCAGGGCAAATTCCCCGGACGTTGTGAGTGCGGGGACACCATTTCACGCGTGCACTATACATAGGTCACTACCTATGTATAGCGTCACAATGGTAACTCCGAACATGGCCATGTAACATGTTTAAGATCATGGAATTGTCACCCCAATGCCATTCTGGCATTGGGGAGACAATTCCATGATCCTCTGAGTCTCTAGCACAGACCCGGGTACTGCCAAACTACCTTTCCCGGGGTTTCACTGCAGCTGCTACTGCTGCCAACGCCTCAGACAGGTTTCTGCCCTCCTGGGGTCCAGCCAGGCTTGGCCCAGGAAGGCAGAACAAAGGACTTCCTCAGAGAGAGGGTGTTACACCCTCTCCTTTTGGAAAAAGGTGTCAGGGCTGGGGAGGAGTAGCCTCCCCCAGCCTCTGGAAATGCTTTGATGGGCACAGATGGTGCCCATCTCTGCATAAGCCAGTCTACACCGGTTCAAGGATCTCCCAGCCCTGCTCTGGTGCGAAACTGGACAAAGGAAAGGGGAGTGACAACTCCCCTGACCTGCACCTCCCAGGGGAGGTGCTCAGAGCTCCTCCAAGCGTGCTCCGGACCTCTGCCATCTTGGATTCAGAGGTGTGCTGGCACACTGGACTGCTCTGAGTGGCCAGGGCCAGCAGGTGACGTCAGAGACTCCTTCTGATAGGCTCTTACCTGTGTCACTAGCCTATCCTCCTTCCTAGGTAGGCAAACCTCCTTTTCTGGCTATTTAGGGTCTCTGCTTTGGGGAATTCTTCAGATACCGAATGCAAGAGCTCACCAGAGTTCCTCTGCACTTCTCTCTTCACCTACTACCAAAGGATCGACCGCTGACTGCTCAGGACTCCTGCAAAACTGCAACAAAGTAGCAAAGATGACTACTGCAACCTTGTATCGCTTCATCCTGCCGGCTTTCTCGCCTGTTTCCTGGTAGTGCATGCTCTGGGGGTAGCCTGCCTCCTTCTTGCACCAGGAGCTCTGAAGAAATCTCCCGTGGGTCGACGGAATCTTCCCCCTGCAACCGCAGGCAACAAAAGACTGCATCACCGGTCCTCTGGGTCCCCTCTCAGCAAGACGAGCGTGGTCCCTGGAACTCAGCAACTCTGTCCGAGTGACTCCCACAGTCCAGTGACCCTTCAGTCCAAGTTTGGTGGAGGTAAGTCCTTGCCTCCCCACGCTAGACTGCATTGCTGCGTACCACGTGATTTGCAGCTGCTCCGGCTCCTGTGCACTCTTCCAGGATTTCCTTCATGCACAGCCAAGCCTGGGTCCCCGACACTCTATCCTGCAGTGCACAACCTTCTGAGTTGTCCTCCGGTGTCGTGGGACTCCCTTTTCTGACTTCGGGTGGACTCCGGTTCACTCCTCTTCCAAGTGCCTGTTCTGGTACTTCTGCGGGTGCTGCCTGCTTCTGTGAGGGCTCCATGACTTTGTGGGTGCCCCCTCTGTCTCCTCATCCAAGTGGCGACATCCTGGTCCCTCCTGGGCCACAGCAGCATCCAAAAACCCTAACTGCGTCCCTTGCAGCTAGCAAGGCTTGTTTGCGGTCTTTCTGCGTGGAAACACCTCTGCAAGCTTCTCCACGACGTGGGACATCCATCCTCCAAAGGGGAAGTTCCTAGTCCTCTTCGTTCTTGCAGAAACCAAAGCTTCTTCCATCCAGTGGCAGCTTCTTTGCACCCTCAGCTGGCATTTCCTGGGCATCTGCCCTCTCTCGACATTGTCGCGACTCTTGGACTTGGTCCTCTTGTTTCACAGGTACTCAGGTCCGGAAATCTACTGTTGTTGCATTGCTGGTGTTGGTCTTCCTTGCAGAAACCCCCTATCACGACTTCTGTGCTCTCTGGTGGTTATAGGTGCACTTTACACCTACTTGCCAGGGTCTTGGGGTGGGCTATTTTTCTAACCCTCACTGTTTTCTTACAGTCCCAGCGACCCTCTACAAGCTCACATAGGTTTGGGGTCCATTCGTGGTTCGCATTCCACTTTTGGAGTATATGGTTTGTGTTGCCCCTATACCTATGTGCTCCTATTGCAATCTACTGTAACTTTACATTGCTTGCATTAATTCCTTTTGCTATTACTGCATATTTTTGGTATTGTGTACATATATAAGCTGCTAGAAACACCTCTTCTACACTAATAAGGGATAACTGGACCTGGTACAGAGTGTAAGTACCCCATGGTACCCACTACAAGCCAGGCCAGCCTCCTACATGTACTTAATAAATCCTATGTTGCATAGTGTCTCTTGGTTTCAACAGGTGTGTGATGAACTAAATACTGTTTGCCTGGAGAAGAAGTTATGATTGTTACAGTACAGCAGGACTAGGATACGGGGTAAAGGCAGTGTCAAGATCAGATATTTACACAGGGGCAGAATGACACCCAATCCCTCTCTCACCCTGGAGTAGCTGCAATGAAGGGACCAAACATGGTGAACCACAATAAGGAGTGGCTGGGGGATTTAGCTTAGGGGCACAAGGGACTAGATCTTGCAAAATACAAATGTGTTTGTAGGTTTTCTGGCAATTGAGGCCTTACTGTTCCTCAAGGCACCTCATCAATGAGAATCTCCCTACCTGTAAGATGTACAGGTAGTATATCTGGGTAGATGCGTTTAGGAAAAGATGTCACATTTTGGAATGGGCTTGAGTTGAGGATTACTGAGGATATGATAGACAACAAGATTAGCATCAATCATTCAGCACATAAGTTGCCGACAATCCTTACTGTCCCCTAAATGTTTTAAGACTCACTGGAGTAGGTAGATTTAGAAATTATTTGCAGACTGCACATTTTTATGGACCTCGCACAATTTATCTCTTCAAATATTCACTGCCAAAGTCTATCACGCACAGTCTATTCTTAGGCCCATATTTATACTTTTTGACGCTAAACTGCGCTAACGCAGTTTAGCGTCAAAAAGTTTTGCGCCGGCTAACGCCATTCTGAAGCGCCATGCGGGCGCCGTATTTATTGAATGGCGTTAGCCGGCGCAAGCAGACCGGCGCTGCCTGGTGTGCGGGAGAAAAACCACGTACTCCAGGCAGCGCCGGCGTAGGGGGAAAATGGCGCATGGGCGTCTTAAAATGGGGCAAGTCAGGTTACGTCAAAAAAATCGTCGTAACCCGACTTGCGCCATTTTTTTTCGACGCCCATCCCCCATCAACATGACTCCTATCATTGTAAAGATAGGAGTCATGCCCCCTTGCCCAATGGCCATGCCCAGGGGACTTCTGTCCCCTGGGCATGGTCATTGGGCATAGTGGCATGTAGGGGGGCACAAATCAGGCCCCCCTATGCCAAAAAGAATTATTAAAAAAAAATAAAAAAAAACTTACCTGAACTTACCTGAATGTCCCTGGGGTGGGTCCCTCCAGCCTTGGGTGTCCTCCTGGGGTGGGCAAGGGTGGCAGGGGGGGTCCCTGGGGGCAGGGGAGGGCACTCTGGGCTCATTTTGAGCCCACTTGTCCCTTAACGCCATGCCTGACCCAGGCGTTAAAAAGCGGGGCAAATGCACCGTTTTTAGCCACGCCCACTCCCGGGCGTCTCTTTTGCCCGGGAGTATAAATACCACGTAAAGGCCTGGGAGTCATTTTTTAGACGGGAACGCCTCCCTTGCATATCATTAACGCAAGGAAGGGGTTCACGCTAAAAAATGACGCACATTCCGGGAACTTTGGCGCTATACGCCTCTAACGCCATAGTATAAATATGGCGTTAGTTGGCGTTAGTTTAGCGTCGAATTTGCGTCGAAAAAAACGACGCAAATTCGGCGCAAACGGAGTATAAATACGGCCCTTAGTGAGAAAGGTGCAAACACAGCTCACTTACAGCAGTGAGCTACTCTGTGCACACAGATTTCCTAATCATGTGTCAAAAAAAAAGTTCTTTCCCCCTAGCAACAACAGTCTTTGCTTTTGAATATTCTCTTAAGCAATTCTCTAAGATGAGCCAAGATAAATAGTCCTCTCTTTATCAATAGTAGCCTGAGGCATTTAATAATCTTTAAGATTTTCCCAAAATGTATGTTATTAATCTTTGACTTTAATAATCCAAATCACTGTAATAGTCTATTTAAAAGGTATTCTCGATCATCCTATATGGTTCACATCATCCTTGAATTGAAGTGTTAATGTTTCCAGTCTACTTTGCTGAGATTATGGTGTTTTCTGGGAGAGCAGGTCTGCTCCAACAGGCTGATGCTTGTATACTGATAGCCTCTTTGACAAGTGGTATTGCCTTGGCATGTATCCTATTTATGCAGGGCAGGCTGACACAAGATCTTGAAGGGAACTTGCTAGATTCAAAATGGCCATCGGGAAGAATCAAAGATATGGACAGATCATAGCCAGGCCATTAATGACTGATGCAAAGTGATTCAGTCCACACCCAAGGACCTGATGTGACAGCTGCTGGGGATCTTTACAGCCATTACTGGTCCTTGGATGTCCTGTGACAAGCGGTTGGGGCTGCCAAATTGGGACTCCGGACAATTATTACTTTAGCATGGGAATTTGTTTTACAGTGAAGCCACCCTCAACAAATTCAGCAACTTTAACTCACTTTCAACTTTAGGTTTAGATTTTAGGCATTTTCTTTTGTTTTTTATGTATTTTTTTAAACAATACCTTCTTCTTGTGTAACAACAACTGGGGTAGAAGGATCTATGATGGTGTGACTATTCTGGTGTTGGGGTGACAGAATAGCATTGGTAAATGCTGGTTATTTGGGGGCATGGTAGTCCGTGTGTTAACATATAACTGTGCATAGGTGAGTTTATGATGCTGGGAATGTAAGTAGACAAAGGTGGTTGTTTACATGTATGATGGTAGGAGTGTTGGCATATCAACATGACTGTGAGGCTGTCTGATGGCGGAGTGTGGGTGTATACTAACAGCTGTGCAGACAGGGAGTGGTGGATGTGCACTTATATATGATGTTTGGTGGGTAGCTGAAGGATGGTAGGTGAGGTGCCATGTGATGGAGGATGGACATACTTATGAAGGTGGGCATATTTTGTTTGATGGGGTTTTGTTGGTGTATGGTGTTGGTTGTGAGAAAGTATGTTAGTGGGTGTGTTAGTCTATGACCGTAGATGTGTGGATTTATGATGATAGCTGAGTGGACGTACAATAGTTAAGGTGTTGGCATATGATATTAGTTTTGTTGATATATGGTGATGGATGTGTTGAAGTATAAAGATGTTTGTGTTTGTGTGCAATAGATTTGTGGTTTTATGATGTTGGTTGTGCTGGCATATGATGGTGGATGATTTGATGTATGCGAGTGGGTGTGTTGGATGTATGATTTTGGGTGTCTTCTTGTATCATGGTGGATTTGTTGGCCTATGATGTTGGTTGTGTAGATCATTATTGATGGATATATTGGTGACTGATATTGGTTGTGTGTATGTACAACATATATGTTGAGGTATGATGGTGAATGTGTTTCGTATGATGTTGGGTATGGTGGCGTAAGATGGTGGCAATTTTCTTATAAGATGTTGATTATGTGAACTTATAATTGTGGGTGGATTGGTGTATGGTGGTGGATATTTGGGGCATGATAATGGTTGTATGGATGTTTTGTTGGACATGTTAACATACTGCAATCTGTACGATGCTAATTGTGTTGGCATATGATGACTGCAGTGTGGCTGTGTTGTGGTGGGTGTATTGTACTATGATGGTGGTTGTGTGGCTATATGTGGATGCTAAATGTTTTTTGGGTGGGCTGGCATAATATGTTGGTTTGGTGGGTCTCTCACCCGCTGTGCACCCATCTCTGTGTCCAGTGCCTCCCCTCATTGTGCCTCTTGCCCTCTCCCCTGCAGTCCTTCTGTGTGTAGCCTGGCATGTGTACTTTGTGTTCCTGCCCCTCTACAGCAGTGCTCCAATTTGCCCTGCCTAGGCAGCCCCTTGTGCCACTTCACTGCCTTACAGAAAATCCATGTGACCCATAACTCCCTTCAGTTCTTGGGTGCCCCCAGCTATAACACTGGCAGAGTCAATAGGTTTCCCTTGTAATTTAAAATGCAAGCCAGACCTATTGGCTTTGCCATTTTTTTCAATATCTCCTGAAGCTTGTGAACTTTACGGGAAATGTTAAAACAAATTGAGACTAGGATCGCTGGGATGTTTCTGTTCCACCCCCAATTCTCCAGGCTAAATTTATTTTAAAAAATGTCTCATAAAAAGGTAAGAAGAAAACATATCGCTTTAACATGGCAGCCACATGAAAATGAAAACCTTTACATTTAAAAGAATGAATAATTGCGCATATTTTAATATAAAAAAACAGATGCCTAATAGGAGGCAGGTGTAGCTAGATCAGATAGAGAATCCCTGTTTAATTTTAATGAATGCCACAGAAAAATGTGATTCTTATTGGCGCAAAGAAAAGTCACGACTGGCTTTGAATTACTAAAACCTGAAGACATACTTTAAACACAAAAGGATGGCTAAAATAATATGAAAAGAGGATAAAGAATGGAAAGAAAAAAAGCATGAGCAAAGTAAATTTTTGGCTTATCAATCATGATTCTGAAGCGCTCTTCTTCTTAGGCTCATGTACATGTGTGATCAAGCAAAATACTACCAATAATAGTGCAGGAGAGCGAATGGGTGAAGTGGTATGACCAATTGCGCCCATGCTATCTGATGTGGTGGATGAAAAAAAAATATGAATGACAGTGGAAGAGACCACTAGGTGAAGAGGGCTGACTCAAAGCCCTTCTATGTATGTATGTGCAAGATATATATATATATATATATATATATATATATATATATATTTTTTTTTTTAAAACTTTTTTTATCGCATGAGGAATGTAATCAGGAGAGAGGGAGGACTAGAAAAGAAATCAGAGATATTGAAAAAGGGAGTAAGGTGCCACGAAATAGAGGTGTGACATTCCTATACTTCATTTCTCTTTTGAATTTGTCCTTATTCCTGACATTCTTTTAAAATAAATCTATTTAAAAGCATAGATGTATCATTTGTTGTTTCATATCAGCTACCCTGCTTAAAAGGGAATGTATTCTAGTTCGAAAGCTTTTCTTCTTAAATGCAGGAGGACGCATATATTGGACAGTATTCATATTATCACTTAATTTACATTGCTCGGTGATTTCAGTGTAAGTAGAGACACCAGACAAGAAAGAAAGCCATGTTTTTTTTTCATTTTGTAAGAGCCTCTCGCAAATGTCTTTAACAATTGTGCTTTTAAAGTTGAAAATCGCCCTCTTGTTTCAAAGACAGACATACATATTACTCTCCCTTGGGTGTAATGAGTAAATATCTACAAACCAGATATTCTGAAATGGGAGATCAGAGGCACTCTCTAGCCATTTCACTGTGCTATCTGTTATGGATACTGCTTCATGCTGATTAATTAGCTCATGCAATCCGTCAGCAGCTTTTACTATATCTTCATAAAACAACACACTTGAAGTGCATTAAGCTGAGTGATTCTCCTGGTTCTCGAGTTTGTGTCTGCGGAAGCATATTCCGGCTCTTTTATCCAGGCTGACAAACAAATGGAATAAAAAATAATGATGTCTGTGAAAGATATGCTTGTAAGACAAGGGGGGAGGGAACAAGAAAAATACAGTATGGAAGGAGCTATTTAGAATTGTCGAAAATAAATTTAAGCCCTGAATGCGTGTTCCTCGGAAGGGGAAGTGATAGTTATCGCACTTGTGAAATCCGTTACCCCATGATTTGGAATTCATATGGTGCACTGATTACCTCCAATTACACATTTACCTTCAAAATGAGGCATAACATGCACATGTGGGGTGCGGACTTTATTGCACCTGATAATTACCAGGTGTGGTAAAAGTAACAACTTGTAATTCTGATTACTAAGAAAAACAGCTTGTGCAATTATTCAGCCCGCTTGCAATACAGGCCTTATCGTAACTGCTATGGTGTCAATTTTTTATATCAACAAAGGAGCTTTTGCCTAATGTCTGTGAGTTGAGGAAAATTTGAGACAAGCGCCCGCAGCAGAGGTGGGAGAGATAGAAGGAGATTAGCAGGAAGCTCTACTGCTCTCCCACTGCCGAGTCTGGCAGTAGAAGTGCCAAAGAGTAAGAGTACTACTCACACAATCAGACACACAGCGGCGCAGATTTACTAAATGTTAATGCAGCGCAACATAGCAATGTAAGTTGCTGCACTGTGTCGAGTGAACAGGAGAGACCTGAAGAGCTCCATATTTCCAAAGGTATGTCGCTGCTCAGCTCTCTTGCTGCTTGAGGTCTTGTGGCTGCCTCCTGCCAGCGCAGGCATCCCTGCGCCACAACAGAGGGGTGCCTGCCTTGTGGTCTGAATAGTTGTTGTGCAAGGAAGGATAACTTCCTGCACACAAACTATTCTTAGAGGCATATTCCCATTTGTATGTGTGCTGCTTAATGCAGCACACGTGCAAAGAGGAAGTATCGTGGGGAAATAAAGATAATACTCCTTGTTCCCTCAGCCTCGAGTAGGAGCACAATTGTGGTACAACGCCAGGTTTACTGACCTTGGTAAATCTGGGGTTGCCTCAAAATCCATGGGTGGATGCATGGAAACACCTGCGCTCCACCCCTGTGACTCCCACTGGACACAAAGTAACCCAAGGCAGCACAATGATCTGTTTCTTTGTTTTTTTTTACAAAGCCATGCAAATCTAGCCTTGCATGGCTCAGTAAATTCCAAAAATAATTTTGCGCACTGGCGCAACCACAATGCAAAATATTAGTTAATCCGGGCCTGTGTGTGCAATAGTAGCACAGCTTTAGTTTTGCCTCAAAATCAAATAAGCAGTGTGTGTTTTAGGCCAACACAACGACAGGGACCAACTACTGTAATCAACAATTTTGCCAGGATTCAGAGTGCAAAAAACCCTCGTCCTAAAGATTAAAAGGAGCGCAGCCCATCCCTTGTCTCCTCCTTTCATTGACATAGTCATGCGGTGGCTCCCCCAGTACAAGCTCTTTAGAGATATGAGAGGGGCAGTGCAATTGCTACTTGTGTGTGTCCCTGCTCCTGCTCATGCCTCCTGTCATCCAGTAGCCCCAGGCCTGTCCCCTGCCTCAGTCTGCCAAGCTGGCTGCTGGTCATCAGGCCACCACAAGGCTCAGTAGCCATGGAGCTGGAGGCTGCAGCACCTACTCCCTTGAGATCTAGGGAAGCCTAGCACCACCACATGCCTGGAGCAGATGACACATGGTGGTGCTTCGTTGTCTGAGCGGAGAATAGTGAAGCGAACAGCAGCTGCTGCTCTTCCAAAAGCAAGGCAGCGGCTTGATGTTTCACCCACATGCATATATTTCTGTGTGTAATTCTGTGTTTATGTATGTAATACTATGTAGTACTTTCTATGAATGTGTGCTGTTAGGAGTGAGATTGTATTTATTTGTTCATTTGTATACATAATGGAGATCTCAGCTATAGCAGTGGGTATTGCTAATATTATTGTAGCCTTTCATTGAACAATAGTAGCCCTGGCATTTCAATCCATGACATTAACATGGTAACTGACACTGGCATAACTATGGCCCTAGTTCTTTGTTAATATGGTGGTCAGTGCTGACATAAAGGAGTCCAATCCTGGTACAATGGTATTGCTGGTATTTTCTGTTAATCATTGGTGTATTGTGGCCTTTCCTGGAATTATAGTGCTCGGCGACAGATTCTGGATGGACATTCTTGGCACTGTGGAGGCCATCTCTGATATTATGATACGCACCGCCAGACATAGTGTTGGTTATTCATGGCACATTGGTGTTCACCTCTGGCTGGCCTTGGCATAAGAAGGCTACTCTTTTTGCTATGATGATGGCCACCCCTCTCATAGTGGTGCCACTGGTATATTGTATACATTCCTTGGTATAGTATGGACATCATTGACATTATTGTTAAAACAGCAGTAGTGTAAAGTGGGTGGCACATAAGTGTTGGTTGTCCCAAAACAATGCAAGGAATGGTGCTCACTCTAGCTGGCTTACGGTTCCTTAACAGAGTCATGGTTAATTTGAAATAAAAGAATTAGAGACACACTCAATTTTGATTTATTCGTTTTGTACATTTGTAATGGTGCCCTTAAATGCAATTCAATCATTTCATCCTAATTGCATGTTTTCTCTTTTACTAAGCGTTCATCAGAGCTAAACACAATATATCGAATACAGTAAATATGATATTGACAATGGGATGATGCACATCCACATTAGAGCTCCCCAAACATATTGTATGCTCATCTTATTGCAATAACATTATACTTTTATACAACACTAAAACAATATAAAACATTAGAAAAACAAGAACATTAGAAAACTACAGTTGATTGTTTTTTGGCTAAAATGCGCAATAAACCCAATCAGAAACACCAGATATGTGCGACCAATGAGTTGATAACAGTTTCCAGGTAATGTAATAGTTGCCATATTGTGGAAAACCGTCAAATATTGTGTGCTTATTTGTCCTAACTCTCACCATCCTTGTGTGTGACAATGGTCATCTCAGGATTAGTGGTAGGAATCCCTGGCCTAGAATATAGCAAACTAGTGTTTGAGGGGAAATAGGTAAATACAGCAAAACCAAAACACGAGTTTGAGTTGTAAAAGTGTTTTTTTTCAAGGAAATGAAAAGAGTGTTTGAGACTAAAAGTAATATATTTTTTCAGTATGAATAAAGCTGATACTTGAGTTCTTATTCCTGCTATCGTGGGTTCATTTACTGCTCATGCAATTTTCTTGGTGTTATACTGCTGTTATTTCATGACTGTGCACGCATTTAACCATGTATAATGAAAATGCTTTTTCTGACGTTAGCATTATCACTGCTACCGGATTGTAGAGTCCACACGTTTGATGTGACCTCTGAGACGTCTGCTGTATGAAGCTTTAAGGCTGGTCATAGCAGGTAGCTTGGTGGCTGACTCTCTAAAATATGTTGAATCCCAAGATCTGAAATTGTGAGGACGGTGTTAATTTTCAGATTTCTATCCTTCGTTTTCAGGACGATTCTCGGTCATATAATGACCCAAGTAGATTCTCTGTTAAAGAATAGAAAAAAGAATATAATAGATAGTGGCAGGAATAAATAAGCATTTGCAATGGAATGGGTCTCACATTTGCTCGAGTTAGAGCTATTAGCGTTGTAAACTCCTAACTGGACTTTTCTTGCCACACAAATTGAAAATGAAAAGTGATACAGTTTCACATAAGTGAGCCGATTCAAAGCGCCACTGCATCAGCGTGAAGCAGCACACAAAAGGAAAAAGAAGTTTGCTTGTAGTCATGCGTATCGGCTAAAGTGCAATTAGCCATGTAACAGGGGCGATGTCCAAGGGTGACTAAACCACCTCAAGGAAGGACAAAGGCAAAGCATTTACCAATGAAAATAAAGGGTTTTTGAAGGGCAAACCCATGAAGGAGTGATAGTGATGGGCGTGCAGTGGGTGTGGTTAAAAGCCCCTATTCATACCAACACATCGGAAAAGCAGCACTTGCCCACTGCTATGCTCAAGCAGCACTTGCCCACTGCTACGCTCGACCCAGATACATACCAACACGTTGGAAAAACAGCGCTTTTGCGCTGCTATGCTCGACCTAAAAAACTAAAACGTTGAGTACAGAAATGAAGAAAGATTCTACATGCATTTTGAAAAAATGATTGGAGGAAATGTAAAATTTTATTTACACGTTGTTTGAAATACATGTAAAACCTGTAGCTATTTAACCATTTTTCAGAGGCGTGTACAAACAAATGCACAATATTCTCATCTTACTCTCAAAACGTTTTGTGTAGAACGATAATTAAGCTGCAGTGTCCTGTGGAAGCCTGTAGTATATCAAAAGAGGTGAACGAAAATTTAGCTTCCATTTAGTAGTAAAACCCAGACAACGGGGTCCATTTTCCTTACTTGCACTAGGGCCCAGTCCTTCCCTTCTCAGCCACATTTTGTTAAGCCTCATTAGCAAACACTGACAATGGCATTCCTGTTCTTTGCATCAGAGAAGTGTATATGGATGAAAATTCATCAATCACCAACTCCTAATATTTAGCACTGAAATTGCACCAATGGATGAAAACATACGCTATGGATGAAATGCCTGCACACATCTAAACTGAAGCAGCACACAGAAGGCAGGCAAGCTATCCATGTAGTGATGGACTCCATGGGCCACATTTATCAACACTTTGCGCCTATGCAAAGTCACCTAAAGTGATGCAACCCAGAGCAAACTCTTCATTTGTGATTTACTTTCCTGTTAGTGCTGGAGAGTTGTCTAAAAGTAAAAAACGCAGTGCTTTGCACTGTTTGCTTTACTTTGAATCACGTGGGCGCCCCATTGGTGGTCCAGGAGAGCTACCACTGATGGTTTTTGATGCAAAGCGCTATCAACTAACATTGGTGGACAGGGCTGTGCACCAACAGATTACTCCTCCCTGATGCAGGCACATGGAAGAAGAAACGTTTTCTTTTTTTCTAAACGTTTCTACTTTGCATGTGTGCTGTACTGAGGAGCACATAAAAAGTTGGAAAAGTTAAAAAATAAGTTTAAAAGGAGGTTTATGCATATTATTTTGTTCTGGAAAGGTACAAAACATATGCTGGACATTATGCAGACACCTTTTCACCACCTTTGCACCATGGTGCCAAGGTGTGTGCATGGACCTATGCAGTCAGAAAGGGCCCCAGCGCTTGAGAAGAGGGCATCAGCTCCATTTCGTTGTAGATACGGTGCTGTCCAGCTATCTCTTGTTCACATGATGCAGCGTTGCATGAAAAAATAGTACATTGCCTTAAAATGTGCAGAAAAGGAGATTCTCGCCATAATTTTGCTTTACTCCACTGCTGTATGCAATAACAAACCTCAGCGAGGCACCAACACACTCGTCGGGTGGCATACTTCCCCTTAATCACAATGTCCACACCCCTTTTATAGACGCCCCCCCCCCCATCCCACACACACACACACTTTTTTCATCCACTTTAAACACTTTAATCCCACCTGGAAACAATCAGAATTATACTTATCTGCATCAAATGTTATTCATTCCAGAAATGTTAGGTCTTAACTAGTTAAACTAGAGATATGATGGGAAATGTATTCAGAGCACATAAACGTGGTCGATGTTGTCTTATAGTGAAATATCTAAACGTTTCATTAATCATTTGTTTACATTGTCGGAAAAGCTAGACACGTCCGATGACAAGTGGAGTGTCGAGAAATCTTTGACCCTATTCTGGTCACCTGGGCCCATCTCACTTGCCTGGATAGGCTGCAGTCTTTTTAAAGTTCACGTTCATGCTCTCCGGGAGATAACTGCCCCACCCTGTCGAGTACATACTGCCCAGGGCCTGCCTGTATCTCTCCATTCTTCAACCTTCCAGTCTGAAAATAAAAGGGATGGCAGAATTCACACCAATTTCTGTAATCATCAACTGCTTACAAGTTACAACTTTGGCAGCGTAGCTGACGAATTTCACGTGAGTAAATTATTGAGTGTGGTCACGCGGCAACAGCTCGGTGCTATTTTTATACCTCGCTGTTAGCTTGAAGCTGTGCCACTATGTTTGCCTCTTGAGGTCACTGCATTTGTGAGTGTAAATTAACAGTGAACAGTGAGATATGTTATTTGGTCCTTGCAGCGTAAACTGTCAGACCAGCCATGCTCTAGCAGCTGTCGTGTTTTTTGACATTATATCGCTAAACCTGCAGAAACATTGGCAATAAGGTAAATGATTCAGAGTTTGGCAAACCTCTAGGGCTAGTCACCGAAACTGACAGATTGATACAGCTTCCCTGAGGGAATCATTTACTGAGTATGGTAAATATCCTTGTTTTGGAGTTTGTCAGGGGAAATAGGTATTACCACACAGAAAGATATGCTTCCCGCGCCTACTTCTGCTTGTGTTTAGTTTTTTGCATATTTAACCCAGATACATTTTCGAAAGATCTGACCTGCTTAAATTTGACAGGGGAAAATGCAGGATTGCTGTGTTTATTTACCAACTCAGAATTCTAATCCCTCCATAAATACTTGTTTAGGCAGAGAAGGAAATTCGCTACCCCACTCTGAATCAGGGCCTGCGCAGTAAGAAAACAACCTTTATTTGCTAGATGCATACATGAAAACAGGTTACAACTAGAAAATGGGAGATTTTGAAAAAAAATCGAGGGAATGTATTTTCCTTTTCCCCTATATTGACAGAGGCAAATATAGGCAGAGGATGGCTAAAAAAGAAAGTCATTTTTGGCTTTAAAAATTGAAGTCTCCCGTCTGAATTGGGTCTGCTGGTAGATGGCAAGGTGGAGGTACAGTTAACTGAACACTTATCAGCCTATGAGCTTGTGGCTTATCATTTTACTCAGTGCTTAATTTGTAAATTAAGAGGTGTCGGTGCTCAAAGCCCTTCTCTTAAACACGAAGCTGTTGTAATTAAATCTGCCAGCACTGAATGCTGAGGCAGCGTAATCCTGAAGCCATCTCGGGCCTCTTCAATCCATTTACAGCCACCCCCTGCCCCTTCAGCTCATCCTGCAACTTTCTACTTTCTCCCTTTATGACGCTTTTCGTTTTTCCCTTCCTCCGTCTTTCCCATATGTGTCTTTTGCTCGCAGCAAATGCTTGAGGCATAAGAATAAGCCCTGGCCGTCACAAATAAGTGCCAGTGCTCAGCACCGGAAACAGCAAGCACAAATTAAGCACTGATTTTACTGGATCCCTTTACAGACAATATCCCAAAAGTAGAACGTTGTTTATGCAGCTGAGTTGAACTCGAGTGTGCAACTGCCTTCAGTTGTGAGTATACAATTACATAGGAGCAAATCTGCTCCCAGGGGCAGAATTTTGACATTCCAGGGAAGGGAGGACCTAGGACAAAGTGTGTTTGTGGTTAATCACAAATATTTTGCAAGCCCATTGCTAACCCAGAGAAAGACAGATGTCCACCCATCTCAAGCATAGTCAATGTCAGGATGGGAATTCTGAGAGAATATCCCCCAAATTGTTGAGGTGTAGGCAATGGAAAACATTTTCATTATGGAGAAAAATAAAGTTCTAAAGCTGCAAATGTATTTTTTGTGTTACATTTAACCAGGCATAAATATATCTTTTTTATTTAAGCATGTGTTACCATCTGTCAGAAATAGGGTCTCTAGCTGGCAGTCAGTTTGCACCCAGTCCAAGTAGGGACCCTCACTCTAGTCAGGATAAGGGAGATACCCTCTCATATAACCCCTGCCCACCCGCTTGGTAGCTTGGCACGAGCAGTCAGGCTTATCTCAGAAGCAATGTTTAAAGCATTTGCACATAACACACAGTAATAAATGAAAACACTACAAAAGGACACCACACCAGTTTTAGAAAAATAGCCAATATTTATCTATATTAGATGAGACCTCTTATCCTTTTCTCTTGAACAAAAGAATTTCCAAGCACTGAATAAGAGTTTCTGTAAGTACATGAGTATAGATATGCAGGGAATAAATTACCAGAGATAAAAGTGTAGAGGATAAAAGGAACCAAAGGAGGGCCATGTGGGAAAAACAATGACTCAGGCTGTGTAGGCATTTTCCAGAAAAGATATATACCATTCTTATATACGAACTACCAATGGAATTAGTACTTCCTATTTCATCACAACTTCCACTGGCTTTATGAACGTTACTGCCTTTGAATTCTTAACCAGGTCTCTTTTCTTTGAGTGGACAGTCCAAATGAGTACTGGGTATAAGACACTTCTGGAGTATGGTGCACAAAACGCCAAAATGTACAGAAAGTCCTTAAAGGTATTTGAGTGTCCAAGGTTTCCCTTTTTAGTATAAAATTCTGCAGGTTGTGGCTAAATATGTATACCTAAGACCCATGGCCATAAACAAGTGGTCAAGTCGTCAAGGCAATTTCGTTCTGTCCTTAGTAGAAATTCATTTCAGATTTTTTGACAACTCAGTTGTTTATTGATGCTGAAATTCATTGGACTTCAAAATTATTTGACAGAACAAATTACTACCTTGATCAATTATTCTTTGATTTATTACAGAAAAGGGAATATCGTTCGTTCTCTCTCTCTCTCTTGTTTCACAAAGAAATTCTAAAATGTGTTTTGGTGTAGATTTTTTAATTTCTGAAATTCTAACAGAATTGCAGGATTAGTCTTTGGATGTTTCAACAGTCACATGTTCCCAGGGAAACACTTGAAAAACGGTTTCAGCATTCCCCTTTCTGTCCATTCAAGGGTGTTTATGCATGCATAGCTATATATGCTTTCAGATTACAGCTGTGAAAGTGTTGCAAGGGTACAGTTGCACTTCCTAACTTTCTCCAACCAAGAATGTATGTTCACCCACGGAGAAGCCTCTTCCCCTACAACCCCACCAATTTTGGGGGTGTTTCCATAAAAATCCCACTTGCAATTGATATACTGCTTCCCTTAATATTAGTACATTTCTGACAATTTCCATTGTGGGAAGGAACAAAGACAAATGTAAAGTTTTCTATCTCAATATTTGGTGGGTGTAGACAAACTCTCCAAGCCATTCTGGGCCTGGAATTGCCACTCCTCACCCCTTGCAAAAGATTTACTACCACATACTTTTATAACACGTTGGGGTTCCTATTATTTGTGAGTAGATATGAGTGTGAAACCAAGTTGTGTAAATACCACAAGAGAGTTTTACTAGTAAAAAAGACCATTTGAGCGGGGAGAAGTATCCAACACACAAACAAATAACTTTGTGAATCTGGCTCTGAATGTTTAAGGATTCTATACTACATATTAACCACATTTCTTCATTTGTCCTGAGATCCTAAATAGAGTTTCACAGAGTTACGGGCTTAGGGTCTTGGGCTGATGTGGTACCCGCACAAGCCTGTCCCAATCACTTGAAAAGCATTATGTAGTTATACATTTTGTAATGGCAGAGGTTTTGGTTCTGTAGTTCTGAATCTGTCCATTGGATCTATAAAGCAGGCCTAAATGTTCCAATTTTGTTTTTATAATTATGCTTAGATTATGGCTAGCAAAGAAAACACCTTTCTCTCTATTTATGTGACCATTTTCCTGGTAGATATATGTAAAGGCAGATATTTCTTTTGCCAAATGGGTCACTTTATCTGTTCCTCTTTGGAAAATGTGATATTTATGTCAGAAGTTATATAGCGCAGCTTTAGTATGTACAGATATAACCTGATTGACACCCCTATTGACATGAACCATCAGTGCACAAATAGCATGAAGGGAGGGTCTGGTTAGGTAGATTGATGACCTATTGATCACACCTCATAAAGGCAAAGTACAAACCGAGCAGCTGTGTCAGGCAAATGAAATTATTCTCCATGAGCTTCATGGTAAAGAAAAAATAACATTCTAAAAGTTAATTTTTCTAAATATTGATCACAAATGCAACTTCACTAATGAATTCAACGTTTAAATAATATGGAAACGACTCTTTAAATTACTAGTTTATTCAGCTCCTGTAAAAAGTCACAGATTAAAGTTTATAATCCCTACTTTGTCATGCTCTAGGATCTAGCCATATCCCTGCCAGTGAAAATAGCTTTTGGAGGCTAGTTACTGGAGGGAATTGTTCACATGTTATACATTTAAATAACAGGCACCCTAGCTTGTGGGCAACACGGTGTACTTACGGGTGAGTTATTAATATTTAAAAGCAGGCTTTCCCGTATGTCAAAAAGTGTTATTTTGGCAGGTCAGACAACAGTTTTAAACTGCAACAGTCAGGCCTGAATTCATGTTTTACATGACATCCCACAATAGGTGCTGCTGTCCTCGGGTAGCATTTTACTTCCAGGCCCCAGGTGCACTTTCTAAACCAAATACTAGGGACTTATACGCAAGTTAAAATGTCAATCAAGGGTAAGTCAATTTAACCATGTTTTCAAGAGGAAGCACAAACATTTTATTCCTTATTAACAGGGTTAAAGAATACAGAGGCCTAATGCCAGCAAAAAAAAAGGATCCAGAAAAAGGCAAGGAAATCTAGGGTGACCACACAGAAAAGGCTGGTTTCCTACAGTGAATCAGAAAGGTGAATAAGTCATTGAAGCTTGGTAGAATAGTGAACTATTTAAGGCCTTCTACAATGACTTATGCCCTCGGGTAAACTAAACGTATGAGGCTCAGACCACATATTGAATAGATTGCAATTCCTCAAAATCTAAGTCGAGCAAAGAGAGTCCTTATCAGTACCTCTATACAGAAACAAAGGTGCCACTGGCTATCAAGAACACCAAGCCCTTCAAGTCAGCAGGCTTGGATTGTTTCTAGGGTGAATTAAAAAAAAAACCTTTGCAAGCTAGCTGACATCCACACTGATGAAATTATTTCAATCAATAGCTGAGAATGGTTCACTTCAATGTGTGATGAAAACATTGTGATTCTCCCTACGCTGAGCACAAGAAATGCCTATGTAAACCCTTTAGATTTTTTATGTCCCATACCATCAGCAGGTTTGATCAGTTACAATGATAAAGACTGCATGTCATAATTCCATCGGTATTCCCTTCCCCCACCCCCTTGCCCGACATATTAGCACATATGTGATTCAAGGAAATCAGTATTCTGCAGTTTTGATCATTTCTTTTTTATTCACCAAGTTGAGGGGTATAGCGCCGTCATTGTGTTCCCCTCCCTTTCAGTAGTGAACATATCCGTACCCCACCACACGTATCATATCTAGAGGCTCAGGAATTCTGGTGACTCCGCCTGTTCAGTATCAATCCCCTGCTCAGGTTCTGTAAGCTTATTCAGCATATCTCTCCCACAATTTTAAATCTTTCTCCAATATATCATCAGTGTGCCCTGCCCTCAGTCGTCTCTACAGGTTGCAAGATTAAGACCCTCATTACAACCCTGGCGGTCGGTGATAAAGTGGCGGTAATACCGCCAACAGGCCGCCGGTAATAACTGTGAAATTATGACCACGGCGGAAAGAGCTCAGACAGACTGCCACTTTAACACACTGACCACCAGAGCGGAATCAACAGGCACCATGGCGGTAACCGCCTACAGCCAGGCGGAAGACAATGTTCCGCCCACTGTATTAAGAGACACCAATCCACCACCTGGCGGTACCAACGACATCAAAAGCCTGGCGGAAACACTGCACAGAAGGGAAACAACTCACCTCTGGAGACTCAGGGAACAACCATAACACCATGGAGCCCGAGTTGTATGTTTTCCCCATGCTCTTCTACGTGCTGCTCCACTGTGAACACCAAAGCCGGCGAAGACGACCACAGTGAGTACTGCCGCCTAGCACACGGGGGGGAGTGACACACACAGGCAACATGCAACACTCCTCCCCCAATACCATACACACAAGCAGGTGCAGTAACATAACATATTCACCTTGTACCCCTCAGGAATAATGCAAGGACAACTACAATAGAGTAAAAAGAGTGTAATAAGATAAATATAGTAGTAGTAAGTGCATCCAAATAAAAAAGTTTGTACATATTCACAAATCAAAGGACACTGCCCAGTCCTCAAAGTTCGTGGGCCACAGGGCCACATCACAAAGTCCAATGCCCCACCTCACTCCTGCAACAACACGGAGAAAACACTGCAGGGGCAGCAGGTCGAAAATAGTCAGGCACCTCAGAGGGATGAGGGTAATGAGGGTGCACTGCAGCCGGAACGCCACTGGTCCTGGAGGGGGCAACATGCCTTGTGCTCTGTCCTGGGGAGTGCAAGTCCACAGTCTCTCAAGTGGGTGACTTGCCCACATGCTCTGGAGGGGGCAACATGCCCTGTGCTCGGTCCTGGGGAGTGCAAGGCCACAGTCTCTCAAGTGGGTGTCTTGCCCACATGCTGTGGAGGGGGTATCGTGTCCAGTGAGCTTCATCCTGGGGAGGATGGGGTGAGTGGATGTCTTCTCCACTGGTTCTGGAGGGGGCATCGTGTCCAGTGAGCTTCATCCTGGGGAGGATGGAGTGAGCGGATGTCTTCTCCACTGGTTCTGGAGGGGGCATCATGCCCTGTGATGCAGATCTTGGGGAGTGCAAGGTCACAGTCTCTCAGCTGGGTGTCAAACCCACAGGATTTGCAGGGGCCAGGCTGCACAACAGCCCATGGACACAGGACTACACACTGTCTGTCGGCGGTGATGGCTGCTCAGTGGTGGCAGTAATGGTGCTGGTAGTGGTGGGGGGAGGCTCCAGCCCATACCCTACAGCCTCGGACAGCTGCACCACCATGGTTGGTGGTGGGGGCTCCGACTGAGTCCCAGCAGCAGGCCCCTTGTCTCTACTGCCTGCTGTTGCAGGCTCCTTGCCCACTGGGGCTGCTTGTGCTGGTGGCGGTGCTGGTAGTGGTGGGGGGAGGCTCCAGCCCATCCCATGCAGCCTCAGACAGCTGCCCACTGGGGCTGCTGGTGGCGGTGCTGGTAGTGGTGGGGAGAGTCTCCATCCCATCACCAGCAGCCTCGGACGGCTGCCCACTGGGGCTTCTGGTGCTGGTGGCGGTGCTGGTAGTGGTGGGGGAGGCTCCAGCCCATCCCCTGCAACCTCAGACAGCTGCCCACTGGGGCTGCTGGGGCTGGTGGCGGTGCTGGTAGTGGTGGGGGGAGGCTCCAGCCCATCCCCTGTAGCCTCGGATTGCTGCACCACCATGGTTGGTGGTGGGGGCTCTGACTGAGTCCCAGCACCAGGCCCCTTGTCTCTACTGCCTGCTGTTGCAGGCCCCTTGCCCTTCCTTCCTGCAGCTGGGGCTGGCTCCTAGCCCTTCCTTCCTGCAGCACTTGGGGCTGGCTCCTTGCCCTTCCTTCCTGCAGCTGGGGTTGGCTCCTTGCCCTTTGTTCCTGCAGCTGGAGCTGGCTCCTTACCCTTCTTTGAAGCACTTGGGACAGGCACCCTTTCCGTCTGGCTGGCTGGTGGCCGGGATCCTTTCCCACCCGGAGTTGCTGGGGACACTACTGTGCCCGTGGACTGGGTGGCTGAGGTGCTTTCCTGGGTTTTGACCACCCTGGCCTGAGGTGAGGGATGGGGGGTGGACTAGGGAAGAGGTCAATGGTGGAAAGGAAAAGCTTCTTAGGGACATTGGGGCAGGAAGAGCAAGATGGTTTGGGAGTGGAGGAAGAGGGAGTGGTGGTAGGAGGTGTCGGTCTGCTGTGTTTGGGTTCAGGTGCATGGGCTGGATGCTGTTGTGAGGTGGATGGCTGTTGGGTGTCTGAGTGCTTGCCTTTGTGTACTTTGCAAGGAGGGGACACAGACACAGTGGGAGAGGACACAGGGGACGTGTGCATGGATGTGGGGGTGGTGACTACCAGTGAGGGGTGTGTACTGATAGGTGTGCTGGTGATGGTGGTAGTGGATGAGGATGAAGTGCATGCAGGTGTGAGTGGAGACGCAACTGGGACGAGGAGGAGGAGGGGGCCACAGTAGAGGCAGTGAATGTTGGTATGTCTGCTTCTGGATGGTGTTTGTGTGAGTGCCTGTGGGATGAAGTGTGGTGCTTGTGTTTGCCATGTCTACTCTTGTGTGTTGTCCTGGGAGCCTGCTCGTCAGACTGTGTGCTTGGAATAGGTTGGGGTTGAGGGGAATGGGATTGGGAAGAGGAGGTTGGAGGGTGGAAATAGGGACAATGGCTGCCATCAGAGAGGAGGCCAGAGCCTGGATTGATCTCTGAATGCCCTCCTGAAATGCATTGGACTGTTGCATTTGGGCTGCCAGCTCCTGGATGGCATTCAAAAGCCTCCTCACTCAGGGCAGCAGGGATAACTGGGGCAGGGCCTGAGGTGCCTGGGGCGAAGGAGATGCCCACCCTCCTGGGTGAGCAGGCACAGGAAACTCGCTGAGGGGCTACTGGGAGGGTGGTGCTGGTACGGGGGTGGCTGCTGTAGCTGGGGTGGGCACAGAGGTGTCCGCCACTGCTAGGGAGCTTCCATCGGAGGAGGTATCCATGTCTGAACTCTCCCCTCCAGTCTCTGTCGTGGTGCTCCCCTCACCCTCCGTCCCACTGGTGCCCTCACCTTTGGTGGATTCGGCCTCCTGCGTCCTGTGGGATGCAGCTCCCTCCGTCGCTGGTGCTTCTGCTCCTCTGCCAGATGATGCTATTGCACATAAGAACAGGGTGACAAAACAAAAAGAGGGGGGAAGAGAAAAAGGATACACTTGGTCAATGGCGGCAACAACGCCACCGTTGGCGTACACAACACACTTACACACAGGGAACAGCCCTACGCATTAGGAAATGCACTACCAGTCACAATGCTAGTCTGCAGCCCATGGATAGGGACACCTAACGCAAATTGCAGCATATCTGAGACCCACAGACCCCAGCCCAGTAGTGGATGCCTACTAGATTGGTTGGAGGACTTTCACATGAGAACCTTGCCCAACACAGGACCTACTCTGCAATGCCTGGCCTGGGGGCACCAACAGGGCCCACACCCTCCACCCGGATACCACCCAACCAGGTGTAAGTTGTAAATTAGGGCACTGTACTCACCCCCTTGTGGCTGCTGTGATGCCCTCAAGTGCCCAT
Source organism: Pleurodeles waltl (assembly GCF_031143425.1). Lineage (NCBI taxonomy): Eukaryota > Metazoa > Chordata > Amphibia > Caudata > Salamandridae > Pleurodeles > Pleurodeles waltl. Next base: position 1,076,402,452 of record NC_090444.1, read on the forward strand.
CTAGCTCTGGATAGGCCACCACCAGTATGCAGGCCATCAGGGGGTCAGGGTTCAAAGGGTACCCGTTCCTCGTTGGGAGGCCATCCCCAGCTGGGCCTCTCTCGTCTTCCGTGCCCAGCATCTCAGGTCCTCCCACCGTTTCCGACAGTGGGTGCTCTGCCTGCCGTAGACCCCCAGGGTCTGCACGTCCTTGGCGATGGCACGCCATATACTCTTCTTTTGATGGGTGCTGACCTGCAGGGAAATAGACACAGGGAAAGGTATTAGTACGACCGTCCTGCCTGTTACACTTATGGCCCACTATGCCCCTTCCCATCTCCATTAGCACAGACATGGCCCAGCATACATTCTGCACGCTGCCCAGGGCCCATCCACCAACCACCCCCTACATGAGGCCTTCACACACAGCACTCCATACATTCACACCCCATGCATCGTACTCACAGTGTAGTCACCTGTTGGTCTGGAGGCCCATACAGCAGTTGGTACTTGGGTAGGACCCCATCCACCAGTCGGTCCAACTCTGCCGAGGTGAAGGCAGGGGCTCTTTCCCCAGTAACACGAGCCATGGTCGTTTCCAGACACAGGTCACAGCAGCACAGGCAGTGTAGGTCCTCTCCTGTTGAAGGTCAGGTAGTAAGTGAGTGAACAGATAGAAAATGGCGGTCATGTCCGCTGTGGTGCGTACCGTCACCACCGGCGTACATCACCATTGGCCTCTGTACCCCATAGGACCCAATGATAACCAATGAGGAGATGCACGGCGGTTCTCAACTGCAACCCGCAATTGCGCACAACGTCAACGGAATTACCTCATTTCCACCTGTTCCTCCATACAGGGCAGGCGGATGCCATTTCAGGGGGGGTGCAGGCCATGGATCCTAACTTTGTCACAGTACACAAATTCACTATTTGGACATATCACACCAAAATAATGTTACAATCACAATATGCATTGAACTGTAGTGGTTGGAATGTACAGATAATGACCAGCTGCTCACTCTTTTGCCCCATAGATTGCAACCGCTGCGAATGAATAGGAGATGGAGACATCCCCGTGTATAGACCCCTGGTGGACTTTTCAACACTGGAGGACAGGCAGATTATACTCACCTATAGACTTGACAGGGCCACAATCACAGAGCTGTGTGCCCAATTGGAGCCTGACCTAATATCTGCTATCCACCACCCCACCGGGATCCCCCCTCTTGTGCAAGTGCTATTAGTGCTCCATTTCCTGGCAACTGGTTCTTTCCAAGTGACAGTGGGCTTGGCAGCAGGAATGTCACAGCCAATGTTCTCAATAGTGCTGACAAGAGTGACTTCTATGCAATGGGACATATCCCCAACATCATTGGGGCAATAGGTGGAACACATATTGCTTTTGTCCCCCCCCCCCCAGACAAAATTAACAGGTGTTCAGAAATCAAAAGAGTTTTCACTCCATGAATATCCAGAGGGTGTGCCTGGCGGACCAGTACATCTCCACGTCAACGCAAAGTATCCTGGGTCTGTGCATGATGCCTTTATCCTGAGGAATAGCAGCATCACAAATGTGATGGCCCAACTCCAGAGGCACAGAATGTGGATAATAGGTGAGCCCTGGTTCCCACCCAGTGGATGTTGGTGTATGGGTATGGTGTGGGCCCTAAGGGTGAGTGTGTGGCTAACAGTTGTCCCTCGATATTTGCAGGTGACTCTGGTTACCCCAACCTCTCATGGCTACTGACCCCTGTGAGGAATGCCAGGACAAGAGCAGAGGAACTTTACAATGAGGCCCATGGGTGAACAAGAAGGATTAGAGAAAGGACCTTCAACCTTCAGAAGGCCAGGTTTCGTTGCCTCCATCTAACACGTGGATCCCTGTGCTACTCACCCAAGAAGGTCTGCCAGATCATCCTGGCATGCTGTATGTTGCACAACCTTGCCTTGCGACACCATGTGCCTTTTTTGCAGGAGGAGGAGGCTGGAGATGGCTGTGTAGCAGCAGTGGATCCTGTGGACACTGAAGGTGAAGAGGCAGAGGATGAGGACAACCGAAGTGCAATTATTCATCAATACTTCCAATGAGACACAGGTAAGACAGTGTTAATACACATATAATTGACAGTTTGATGTGTGACATTGTCACTGGCAGGCTGTGTATTCCTACTTCTATGCCCACTCACTTTACCCTTTGGCATCTCTTTTTGCAGATGTTGGTGCCCCTGTATTTCTCCTGCTGTGTTTAGTGCAGGTCTTTCCTATGTAAACATTACTGTACAGTTGAATTGCAATGTTTGAACCTGGTTAAATGAATACATTTTGAAAACATAATTGTATTTTCTCAAAGTGTGTTTATTGCAGTGCTCTGAAGAAGAGGGGGTGGTGCAATGGGCTGGGGTGATGATGGAGGAAAGTTCAAGTTAGAGTCCAGTTTATTTGTATCACAGGTGCATTGTCCAATGGGACATAGGAAGGGGAGCAATGGCAGTTCAAGGAGGACAGGGTGACAGAGTGGGACACAAGGGTGACAATCAGGAGAGTCTTATTTCCTGGCTTCTGCCTGGATTGCAGGGAACGTTTGATGGCCCTCAAGTCCTCCCTGATCCCCAGGTTCTGTCCCTCCTACGGCCGTATGTTCTCCTGCAACTTGTCCAGGATCTGGCCCAGCATATCCTGGGAATGTTGATATGCTCAGAGGATGGCAGTGAGTGCCTCCTGGAGGGTCAGTTCCCTGGGCCTGTCCTCCCCCTGTCGCACAGCAGTCCTCCCAGCTTCTTTGTTGTCCTGTGCCTCTGTCCCCTAAACTCTGTGCCCACTGCCACTGTGTTTGTGGGGTGGCCTGGGGTCCCTGTAGTGCTGGACACTCTGATGATTGACGTGTCCTGGGGACAGAGGTATGGGCCCGCTGGGTGGGTGCTGTGGTGGTGTTTCCTGAGTGGGGAGGTTCTGTGGTGGTGTGAGAGTGTGCCTGGGTAACCAACTGTCCGGAGGTCCCTGATGGGCCAGGTTGGTCATCCAGATCCAGGTGACAAGAGCTGCTGTCATCACTGTGGGCCTCTTCTGTGGGAGGACTGGATGTTGCTTGCACCTCTTCGCCATTGACATTGGGTGGGTTACCTGTGGAGATGTAAATGCAGTGTTATTGTTTGTGTGTGTGACATTTTGTGCATGGGTGTGTTGCCCTCTATGTTTGTTATTGCCCTGGCAGTTTTGCCTTGTGTGATTTGTTATATGTCGGGCTAGGTGATTCTCTCTAGTGTGCATGCTGTGGTGATAGGTGTCCATGCAGGTCTGTGAGGGGTGTCCATGCATTGGTGTTGCATGCAGGGCTTGGCATTGGGATGAGTGGGTTGTGATGGTGGGGTGTGTGGGAGTTGGTGGAGTGATGGGTGTGGGGGTGAGGGGGTGGGTATGTGTTGGCATGCAGGAAGGGGGGGTGATAGTAATAGAGAATTGACTTACCAGAGTCCAGTCCTCCTCCTACTCCTGCCAGGCCCTCAGGATGCATGATTGCCCAGACTTGCTCCTCCCATGTTGCTAGTTGTGGGGGAGTAGGTGGGGATCCACTGCCAGTCCTCTGTACAGCGAGTTGGTGCCTTGCTGTACGGAACGCACCTGCCCCTGTAGGTCGTTCCACCTCTTCCTGATGTCACCCCTTGTTCTGGGGTGCTGTCCCATGGCATTGACCCTGTCCACGATTCTCCCCCAAAGCTCCATCTTCTTAGCAATGGATATCTGGTGCACCTGTGATCCAAATAGCTGTGGCTCTACCTGGAAGATTTCCTCCACCATGACCCTTAGCTCCTCTCTAGAGAACTTGGGGTGTCATTGTGGTGCCATGAGTATGGTGTGAGTGGTGTGGGCGAGGGTGTGTAGGGTGATGTGATGGGGTGTGTGCTGTGAGGTGCGTGGGTGGTGTATAGGCGATGGTGGTATGTGGCACTGGTTGTGTGAATGCTCTCGCTGTCTCTCTCTGGTGACAATTGTTTGTAGTCATAAAGGGTTGTGGGTAATGTGGGTGGGTGTTTTATAGTGGTGTGGGTGTGGTGTGTGTATGTGTGTCAGGTGTGTGTAATTTGAATTGACCAATGTAGTGCTGTTTTGTATGTGTGTGTGTATTTTGAGCACAGCTGTATGTAGCACCAATGGTCTACCGCCATTGAATGTCCGCCGGGGTGATTCGTGGGACATAATGTTGTGGGCTTTGTTCTGTTGGCGTAATGGTGTGGGTTTGGATACCGCCAGTTTATCACTGACCTTTGGGCTGGCAGACTTGTGTGTGTGGCTGCATAGTGACGGATTGGTATGTGTATGTCATGATATGGTTGGCGGATATCAGCCGCTGCGGCGGTATGTTGGCAGCAGTCGGCATGGCAGTAAGTGGGATTTACCACCAATGTCATAATGAGGGCCTAAGTCTCATTTTACTAAATAGTACATATGACGATAAGTTGGTCTTTATCCAAAACAGACATAGCTTAGATGCTACTTGGAGGACAGTTCACCTTGTCAAAAAAGTGAGCATGAAAAATGTTCCATTGGTTTTGCCAGAGCTAGACCCTAAGGATGTATTTAACAGGGTGAGCTGGACTTTTTTTAAAGAGGCTGATTTTGAGCTGGGAAACAAGTACACAATCAAGGTGACGGCTGCCAACAAACATCCAGAGCAAGAACAATGGTAAAATTAATTTTCTGAAATAGTTTTGAGATTCAAAGTAGGTAGTGGTGCCTATTGTAGTCACTCGGTTTGCTCTTAATCTAGAGCCACCTGCCATGGTAGTAAGACAGATGGTAGAGGTTAATGGACTGGGCTAAGGAGGCATGACTTATATACTAGCACTGTTTATGGATGACGACATGGCCCACCTGACAGACCCAAAACATTTGATCCCTTGATTACTAGATCTTCTGACAAGATTCAATAAAGCCTCTAACTATAACAGCAATATGGACAAGAGAAAACTCTTACTGATATAACAAGAAAATTAAAAAAGATATAGAACAAAAAGTACTACTCCAGTCAAGATATGCAACTTTTTCCAGAATTATGTAAGGATACCTATAACCACACGCATCTTAGATCTAGAGAAGGTGAACATTGCACTCTTAATTGAGGACATCAACGTTGAATTAAACAGATTTCAGAACTGGTATGTTTCTTGAATGGGTAGGATAATGGTGAATTAAACAGGTGACTGTTCTCAGGATACTTCATCTCCTTTAAGCTCCCACAATAAGAATTGAAAACTGTGGGCCTCATTTACGAGGCCTGTGGCGCAGTGCGGCGCAGCAAGTGCCCTGCTGCTCTGCCCTGCACCACTGGGAAAGGGCAAAAATGTGTTGTATCTACAAGATACAACACATTTTGGTCCTCTCCTCCTGCATTGGTGCACAAATTGCTGCCTATTGCCTAGTGCCAATGCATGTACCCTTGCAGTGCTTACTTCTGGGGTAACCAATCGGAATAACATCACGGGCCATGCATCAGAAACCACTTTTGCCACAGGCATAGTGCAGGTGTCTCCGGCCACCACCCAGCTTGAGGGTAACGTAACTCCTCTAATGATTACTGTTAGCAAAAAGGTCAGCCTCAGTTTGAACCGACCAGATTGTGGGGGAAACGCAGATGTCTCCGGTGGCGCTACACACGGTGGCCAGCAGTGGTCTAACCTCTCCCTATACAGTCTTGGGAAGATGCTGGGTGCGCGGGTCTGGCAAGGGGTTCTAAAAAATGTCACAACCGGTCTCAGCTTGCAAGCTTCTCTACCCAGAGTATTCGTCAAGAGGCTTGTTCGACATTTTGAATCATGGAATCATCCTCAGGCTGGTGCACTCAATTAATCAACTAAGAGACTTAACATCACAGGATACTGCCTCTATAGAATTTATTGTTCCAGGTCAACTGAATGAATCAACTAAGGTTATCTGGAGTTCTGTGGAATGGGCTCAGAAGGTCCTGGACTGCGCAGAGACTTTTATGCAGTGGGGTAACACTTTATCTCCCTTTAGGGAACCTGACTACCTGCATGTCTTAGATCATGAGCGGAAGGAGCCTGCTACACCAAGGCAAAACTAATATGTGTACATAGTCTTAAGAAACGCCTTAAGTAAAACACCTAGCTCGACTTTTCAACTGAACTGCACCGAAGGGGTGGAGTGGAGGTCGGGCTCTCGGGCTAGAGACAACTGGGACTGACTGCCAGGAGCCCTTAACACCACTAGACTGCTGCGCTGACAAACATCAAACCAAGCAAACTCCAGAGAACGGCCTCTGAAGATTTGCTCCTGGAACATCAAAGGGCTATCAAGTAAGTTAGGAGATTCAAATACCATACGCTGCCTCCTCACATCATCCTTTTACAAGAGAGCTTGCCCCAGGATGCCCAGCACCTGGATTGCTACCCCACCCATTTTATTCCAGCTATTAAAACACAAAAATACGGCCATGGCATAGGCGGCCTTGCTACTTATGTTTCGATCTCTAACCAAATCATGTCCTGAGGGGGATTGATTGCTGAGCCTGGTCTTCAAGTAGTGGACTTAACCATCAACTCCCTGAATGGATGTGAAAAGGAAATCACTCTGGTTAATGTCTACATACACACAAGGGCCTCAGTTAAGATGGCACAAATGAAAAAGCTGATTGATATTGCAATGGATCCATCGTCGGAAGGCTCCAAGGGCGATTTCAACATGTGGCTGATGAGCCTGGCTTCTGCGAGTGAGATCACAGAGACTCAAGATAGCCTGTGGACGACCCACATCACAGAACTGCCAGGGAGAAGCAAATGTGATAAGAAAGGTCGTGTTCTACAGGACGCCCTGGAACACCGTGGCCTCATGGCACTATATGAGCAATTTGCCACTGATAAACCGCTAGGACTTTCTTTTTTAACCGCATTGAGGGCTTCTTTAATTGATTATACTTTTGCCAGCCTTTCTCTATTGCATCGTATAACTTTCTTTGGGTTTGGTGAATGTCTGGACAGTGAACATTGTCCGCAGGAGATCTCAATTAACACCAGGGTGGGATATTTTGAAAGGACAACACACTTAGGGTTAAATGAGAACACAATTGATCTGAAGTGTATTAGGTGCACTTCAGCATCCTTTCCTTCTCTGGCTGCAAAGATAAAACTCTACTTCTCCTCCACCCACCTTTCTATTGGCGACCGTCTGTTGGAATGGGTATAATTTTCGGAGGGTTTTTTAAGGCATCACGCCAAGCACTGCTGCTCAAGGTAGCTGCAGACCCCAAAGAGCACAGCCTCCTCTAGTGGTGAGGCTAGCAACTGCTGGGTGAATGGGCCAACAAGAGGGCTAACACTATGGAGAGCGTTAAAGAAATCCCCCATGGACACTAGAGTTCTGTCCCTTCTGCCGACGGGCAGGAGAAATCTGAAAACTGAGAAAAAGAGCCTCCATGCTGTAAGTTGGAACACATTCTGGGCCAAATTACTGTACGACAGCAGGTCCAATAACTGCAAACTTTTGGCTGACAATCAATGACCTGGGAAGAGCCACTCCCACTCTAGCCTCCTCAAACATTTCTGAAGCAACTTGGTAGCACTTTCTTAAAGACCATTTTAATATTGATTCCTATACTGGGAAGGGCAGCATGGCTAGAGACAGTCATGGGATAATTTTTTTTTCTTTCACCGAAGTATGTATGAGAAAATCAAGCAGTGACACTGGGCCACATTACCCCTAGACAAGTCCAGAAACAGATAGCCAAAGGGCATAAGGAAGAAGCCCCAGGTCCGAACGGCGTAACACCAGCCATCTACAAAGAGGGTCCAATATTCTGGTCCAACCATCTGGCCCCGTTGTTAATCCACCATTCTTCAGCTGACCTGCATCCTGCCTTCATGGCATAGCTCAACGCTAGTCCCAATTTACAAGGGCAGCGATAGGGGTACCCCAGGGAACTATCACTTGGTAGCCCTCATAGATAATGACGCTAAATATTTTGCAGGAGTACTACTGGAGGAGCTACAGACATGGGTTGAGGCAAACAACATCATCCCGTTAAATCAATCAGTTAATCTCACGGTTCTTTCTTTATTATCGGACCAGCCAAGGATAAATTGCCACAGAATATATCTAGGGTTCATAAACTTTAAAGAAGTGCTTGATAAAGTCAACAGAGGGAAGGTATTGCTAAAACTAGCCAATTTCAGTATCCCGGCTAACCTTCTTAGATCTTTGGAGCTCTTACGCAAGGACACATGGGTCTGAGTTAAACTCGGTGATGGCTCTTGATTATATAGATTGATTAAAACTATGCAGGGTCTTAAGCAGGGTTGTGTCCTCACCCCCACCCTATTTAACTGTTCCTATTGGACTTAACTCTAGCTTTGAGTGCAATAAATTCTCACCCACCCCAGGTGGGGGGGAGTGGTTCCAGCTCTCAAACCTGTTATACGCTGATGACTTGGTGCTAACAAGCCACACAAACATTGGACTGTAATGATTTTTTTATGCAACATGGGCTTCCTCAATTAAGAATGGCCTGGTAATCAACAAAAACAAAACAAAGATCCTGGCTCTCAAAGGCAACCAATGAAAACGGCAAACGGGGTTCCTGGAGAAAGAGAGGCTTGAGTCCACCACCAGCTTTAAATATTTAGGTACCTGTTTCAATGCAAATGGAAACTACGCTGATCAGTTGGAAGAAATTAGAAGAAAAGGAAATGCTCTGTGTTTTGGTCTCAGATCTCTCACCACCAGGCTTAAAGGCCCCTCCCTGGCCCTATCCTGCAGGAGGCTCAGGAAAAGGTTGTGCCCAGGCTGGCTTATGGGAGTGAGGAACTTATGGGGAAAGACTGTAAATTATAGGACAAGATGCTAATTAAGATCTCCAGAGCCATCTTTCAGCTTCCCTGTATGTGTCGCCTGCTCAGATCAGACTTGAATTTGGGATTACTAAGCAAGCTTTGGCGCAGATGGGGGCATACACACTGCAATGAGGCTAATTAGGGTCTGCTAAAGAAGGATCTCTGGCCCACCACATATGGGTTGAACTGAATTCCACACTTAGGACCCAAGCAGGATCTTACTTGCATCCGTCTCTGAACTCCTTGAATTTACAGTCTGTTTGGGGTTTAACAATAAGTCATCAGGAGTTCGCAAATTCTCTGCTTCAAGAAAAGGCCACCCTACCACGATGAAAATATGGTTGGCTGACACCCTCAACTTACGAGCTGCTGAAACCCCAGAGTTCTCAGTGAGCCTTTTAATGAAAAACCTAAGTTTCAGCTCATGAGATACAGGCTGGGGCTTTTATCTATCAGATGTTACTTACCGGTCTGGAAGAGATGTGGAGATCGAGGATGTTGCCAGCACTGCCAACTTGGGCCAGAGGACATCATCCATGTTTTGTGCATTTGCCCAGCTCTCCTACTGGGTCGGCATCTGCTTCTATGAAGAATATGGAACGCTAGAGGCATAAGATTCTGCAGAGAGGCAGTTTTGGCCTGTTTTGACACTAAAGACCTTAGGTTAAGCAGAGCACTGTAATATTTCTGCAGAGATTTTCAAAACAGGCAGAGGTAAATTCTAGCGGGCAACAGTGAGGGACTGTGGATAATTCAGCCTAGCCATGTGGATAATTCAGCCAAGCCCCCAAGGCAAGAGTGGATTATATGGCCAGAACAGGCATAGCTAGTTCTGTCCCAGTTGTCGCTTGGTTCTTCTAGATCTTTTTAAACTATTTTTCATGTCATGTCATTCTTGTACTTCTTTCTTTTTTCTCTAAATAATTTCAAATTTGTGTTGGAAGCACAGTGTGGGCATTTATATCACTTATAAATCAAGTTATTCGCTTAAGGGTCTTGACCGGGATTGACACAGTTTCTTAACAGGACGGCTCTTTTTAGATAAATTAGGCCAAAGTAGGAGCTTGGCGGTTTGGCTGAAGCTAAACTGCCATGCCTCCACCCGTCCCACCACATTACAGCGTTCTGCCACTCTGGAGGTGAGCACCTCCAGCACGGCAGATGGCTTGACACTGCTAGTGGTATCATGAGGCGGGAGACTGCCAGCATTTTTCTGACTGTCGCACAGCCAGAAAAAGATCATGGTCTTGCACCCTGGTGACAGGAACAAGCACTCCTGTCACCAGGATACACTCGCACACACGTCCACATACATACCCACACACATGTACTCACATACTTCCACACACAAACACACCCCCACTCACCCACGCACTTGCGTCAGACTTCCTCATTCACACTAACATAATACGCAAACACTGCACTCAGCACACATTCACTCCCCCTGCCCCAGCATATACATACATTCACATTCCCCTCCCCATCGCATACAAACATTTACATCCCCCTCCCCCCTGCACCGCAGACATACGTTCAGTCCCCCTCCACCGCATACATACATTCACACTCCCTGCACCACATACATACGTTCACACCCCCTTCCCCTTCCCCTGCACTGCATACATACACTCACACCCCCACCCCCCTGCACCGCATATTTACATTCACACCCCACTCCCCCTGCACCGCATATATGCACTCACCCGCTCTTCCCAGTTACTCACACAAGCCCGCACCCCCCCTACTCACACTCACCCCCTCCGCGTCCACTTACACGAACCCTCACCCCCTCCATGTCCACTTACATACACATGCACACGCATACACTCACTCACCCCTTTCATCCACTCAATCACACTCACGCACTCGATTGCTCACACCCACACACACGCACTCACCCCATCCACAAACACTCACTCACACCCCTCCCCATCCACAAACACTCACTCACCCCGACACAATCCACAAACACTCATTCACCCCAACCCCCTTCACAAACACTCACTCACCACCCACCCCATCCACAATCACTCACACACGCAGACACGCACCCACAAACTCCCCCATTCCCCCCGCATTCACGATATTCACATATGCAGACGCACACACACACACACACACCCTCCCCTGTCGAACGATCCACTTACCTTGTCCATCGAGGAGGTCGTTTAGTAGGGGACGGGTCCTGGCGCTTCCGCCACCAGCAGCGTCTCGCCATCTGGACACCGCCACACCGTATTACAGGTTGTACTATGGTGTGCGGTCTCTTTATGGCGTGGCAGTACCAGTGGCGGTACCGCCTCTGTACCGCCGACCGCCAACACGACTGGTCTAGAAATTCCACCCGATTTCGTGCAGAATTCAGTGATCAGTCATCTTAAGGCAGTTCTAAGACCACCAGCCTTTGCAGTATTTCGACACCGACAGCTTCTGCGTTCTTTGGAAAAGACCGCCAAAGTCATGATGAGGGCCTAAGTTTCTTATTTCTTAATTTTAAGGGCGCTAATTCACCGATGCCACAAAGCAGGGCTCAACAGAGGACATTAGGGTATTTATTTTGAAAATCTTCTTAATTTCAGTATTGCATTGCTGGCCATGAGGAGGCTATTTGAGGCACATTTTGTTTTTTGTACTGTCATGCAACGATTTTAGGAAATCAAGCAATAAACAAAAAATCTAATTTTCACTGCTTTAGTCTGCAGCTCTCAATTTGCAATCACTGCATCTTATGCTGGAACCCCTTCTATTGTGGTTCTACAACAAAAGTATCATGAAAACACAGGGGACACTCTTCAGCCCCAATTCCTCCTTCATCTTCTCTTCCTCCTGGTAATCTGTGCGGTCCTCTTCCTTGGAAATAAAGTATTCCCCTTTTGTTGAGGGTCTCGCACACCCCTAGAATTGCAATACTAAGGATTGCCATGCGACATCTGCAGGATTTGCCCCTACAGTGCCATTTTTGGGGTTAGCAGGTGGTAGAGACCCCTATATAATGTTCAACAGCTGCCATTAGGTATAGCTTCTAGTGGGGTTCTGAAGGACTTTCAAATAGAACAAAGTCATTAGCAATGAGCTGCTTAAAGCAACATAGTGATGTGAACCTTGTGATTAAGACGGAAGGCAGCAAAGACTGAGGAATGGGACATGCTCCGGGCAGTGGTAGGTAAGCTTTGGTGTAGATAGCGCATCATCCCATGTGTAAATAGGTCACTCTGAGAAAAGTGCAAATGGTATCTTGTGTATTTCTAGCACTGCCCCAATTTGAGCTTTGCTTCGTCATCTTCCGACTGGCTGTAAGAAATAATGGAAAACAAAGAAAATGCAGTCATAACAAGTCGCAGAACATGCACAAGCAATTTTCCATGTTTCTTGATCACTCACTAAACCAGTGTTCACATTGTTCAAATGAAATTTGCATGATCTAGGTTTTGCTCTTTTATTTAGTGATGTGCTATAAAAGAGATTTTATAACTCTTCAATAAACCTGACAAAAAGAGCAGGTGGTGGGGAAACACATTCCTTCCTTATGGAATGTCTACCTTTTTGAAGTTAGGTATTATATCACATTCAATAAGAATGGGGCCTATTTCCAAACAGCTCTGGCCACCTGACTTTCAATTCCGTGCAAAAAAGTTGAATTACCATTACAAATTCCTTTATTGGATTTACTATTGATGAGATAGGGTGTAGACTATTGAAAGGTTGTGTGTATTCATGCATATTTACGTCACCCTGACACATGCAGGGATGATGGATGAGAAGTAGGGATGATGTATGATGGGTGAGAAGTAGGGATGATGGATGAGAAGCAGGGATGAGGAGTGAAGAATGAGGATGTCCTAAAATGGATGCTGTACTGGTGGGCAGTCTACAGGTGTAGGGGAAACTACGAGAAGTTGGAGTCGAACTTTTTTCAAAACGTTTGGCAATCGGCCACAGTGTGACCTACACAGCCTCAGAGAAGGTGGGCGAAGATTAGGATGACTGGTTCCTCCATTTTAGCTTGGTTAAGCAAGGTTGTGAATCATATGGGGAAGTAAAGGAGAGGATATTGTCTCTGGTAAACTAACAACGACGTGGAAGTAGTTGATATTCTGATCTTTCACAATAAATGGAAGGAACAGCTGTTCTTTTAAACTTTCTGACCTCAAAGATAGGCAATGCATAAGAAATTATTTTTAAATTAAGAGCTGATGAATAGCTTGGAGACAGTGGCTGGGTCCTTGCCAGCATCCCGTGACAAGCCAAATGGAGAGAAAGGACATCCTGTGTCCCAGGAAGTCAAATGAGGAAGCCACGGAGCTGAAAAAAGCTGCTAACTTTTGCTTTCAAACCCTGGGAACTCCGACCTTGGAAACGCTACATATTTTAACAGTTTTCAAAGCGGGAAAAGGCTGATTCTCCTCCTTCAGTCTTACGAAAAATACGATCCGACTCAATCATTTTCTGCACAGAATTAATTTATATACACGAGTAACATGAGCTGGGATTGATGCATTTTCTGTACTCGTTAATTCCGTTAATAGTATTCAAATGTATTTCAATAAGAACTTTTTATGTAACTGCTTATTTGTTTTTATAGAGAAGTTCCTATTGGACGCGTAATATACTAAAGCCACATAGAAGCACGGACAGCTCAAATGTAAACACGGAAAAACGTTACGTCCAAATCGAAATCTCTAACTTATATCCAGAGTGATTAGCTAAGGTCCTGAATGCTTCTCAGTGACATAGACAGTACATAATGGGCCCTAATGCAACCAGGGAATTCCGGCCCGCCTACCCTGGATTGGTAGTAAACAAAATGGCACTAATTGGAGCGGTGACCTCTCACACCACCTCAACCCAAGTGCCACTGCACCTGCTGCACTATTAACAGCTACATTCATGCTACTTTTTCCTCCTCACAGTCTTTACAAAGTCAATGTGGTTCCAAGTACAGAGGCAGCCAACCACTAATTTAAGCACCCTAACAAAGTTGACTATTAAAATGATCTTTCTTGCCATGGTATGGCAGGATATTGAATGAGATCTAATTTAGGTACTTCACAGCTGGCACGGGCCATTAAAGTATTTCCCTGAACATTTTTGTTAAATATGCTTGGCAAATAGAATACAAGTATTGGCAGTGTCAATCGGCCTCGATTACCTTTACCTACAAGCGTAGCCGATTGGCAGTGCTGGTTTATAGTGACTGTTAAGATCAATGTTGCATCATTCACAATTCTGCGGCAGTTTTCAAATAATGTTAAGTGGCACACAGAAGCAGAAAACTAGTGCTGTTTAAAACATGTCTCTGATTGCAATACTGGGTTGGGACCAGTAAGAATGAAAATAGACCAATGGCAAACGCAAAAAGTTCCAGTGGGTGAGACAAACATTGCATGTGAGGAAAGCAACAAGTAGGAGAGAGGCAACTGAGATTGACGTGAAAGCAACCAAGTGTAAGCAACGATTGACTGTCGAGTATGGTATACAATGTTGTCCCCTGACATACAGCTGGAGCTGGAGCAAGACCCCAAACATGGTTATTTTAGAACTGTGTACCAGTACTTAAATTGTAAGAAAATGGGGCGGAGCTAGCCTGCCAGCAAGATGGCCTGCACCTCGTGAGGCTCTGCTGGGCTTGGGCGTCATTTTTGCATTTATCCTGTTGGGGCGGCACTTATCTGGATCTTCTTGCTGGGCGGCCCTTTGGAGGTGTTGGTGCTGCCGGCCGCTGTAGCGGAGGGCGCGGGGGAGCCCTCGGCGCGATGATTTTTCTGACGGAGGACGAGGGCCTGGCACGCGTAGGACTGGGCGGACGGAGACGCGCCACCGTGGCCTTTCCTGCCGGGGCTGGGCGGCCTTGCGCTGAGCGCGTCATCGCCGGCTGAGGCGCTGATGTCTGTTGGAGGAGGAGAGCTCTCTGCGCGGGGCCGGATCGGCGGTCGTGTCGGACCGCGGCCCCAGTTGCCCCCGCGGCCCCCGCTGCCCCCGTGGCCCCGTGGCTCCCGGGGGCTTGGGGCAGATAGGCCCGCTGTTCTGGTGAGATGGCGGGTGTTGCAGGTTGAGGCTTTTTGCGGCCTGCTGGGGGTTCCCCTGGCTTGTGGCTGGTGATGGCTGTCGGGGCCCTGAGCCGGGCGCTGGCCCAGGGATTTGCGGGAGTGGCCGCTGGGCCTCCTTTCTTGTGCCCTGGGGGCTGGGGCGCCGGCTGCGGCTCTGTTGGCTGGGCTGGTGGCCGCTCTGCCACCTTTGGGAGGGGGAGGCTCTGTGGCCGGCCTGCTGGGTGGCGGCTATGCCTGCAGGAGCGGGCTGGTGGCACCATTGAGAGAGCTATTTTGAGCGCCATTTTTGGAATTGTTGTGCCGCTCTGCAGGTGGCGTGGCACATTGCGGGGCCCGGCTTCTCTGTCTGTGAGCTGTCCGGATGCAGGCTGTCTGTCCTGGTGGCGCTCCGGACCTGTTGGAGCGGTAAGGTGGAGTTTGTTGCCTCAGAGAGCTTGGCTGCCCTGGGAGACCCATGGCTTGGGAAGGCCACTGCTGGGGAAACTCTGCACGCCGGTTGAGAACTGCGATAAACTGGCGAGGTGCCCTCCTTGAGGGGACTCGGCCGCTGCAAGAATGGGGAAAGCAGAACAGCGGCAGGTGAAGATTTCCTTCGATGGGGGTGGAGGAAAGGTGGAGTCTCTGCCTCCCAGTCGGGAGAGGCGCTGGCTGCGGAAGGGCCATCGGACACTTCGGTAAAAGACATGTTTCTAGATTTGAAGAACAGTTTGACAGGTATTGACGCTAAGCTCGATCACTTAACTGAACAACTGGATTGCATCAAGGCTAGGGTGGATGATCACGATTCTCGATTTGAGCAGCTGGTGGGGCGAACTTCGGAACTGGAAGATCAGCGGTGCGGTGAGCGTGAGCAACTGTTGCGAATAGAGAGGGTGCTGGAAGTAATACGCAATAAAAATGAAGATTTGGAGGCACGCTAGCGCCGCAACAACATTAGATTGATTGGCCTTCCGGAGTCCACGGACATGGGTAGGATGGAGGACTTTGTTAATGGTATGCTCTCTGAACTTTTTCCCAGCGAGCTTTCGTGCCTGTTGCTGGTGGAGAGGGCGCATTGGTCGCAGGGACCTCGGCCTCCGTCTGGGATCCAGCCTCGCCCCATCATCATCCGTCTGCTGAACTACTGCGATAGGGATGCAGTGCTTTGACTGGCTAGAGAACGCCGTCCGGTGATATATAAGAACTCTGAACGGAACTTTTTTCCGGGCTACACCCCCAGTGTGCAGGCGGCGCGCAGGGCCTTCCTACCAATTAAGCGCTCCCTTGGACAGACGGATGCTAGGTTTTCTCTTATATATCCTGCGAAACTGAAGGTGCAGTATGGGGGTAAACTGCATTTCTTCACTGATCCCAGGGTGGCGGCTAAATTCATTAAGACGATTCCTCGAAGCTCTGCAGCCGTGGATTCAAATGGGCCTGGAGCGGAGCGTGCGTCTCTCAGTGATAATGACTGAATGGCCATGGACATTGGCGGATCAATTGGCCGTTTAGATACAGTGCTGACTGTATTAATTGCCGTCTCAACATTCTTGTTCCTTTTTGGGCCCTATGCCCACCCTTCCCAGTCCTGGCTGGGACGATGGGTTGGATGGTTAGCTCTTCACCCCTTGGATGAGTCCTGTTACTATGACACGGGTTAAGGGTTGGGTTTTTGTGATTAAAGGGGGGTGGCTGCTTGCTTTGACCCGTTTGGGGGTCTGTGTGGGTGGGGGTTGGGTTTGGTCAAATGTTTGTTTCTTCTTGTCTTTTTACTCTCTTTTCTCTGCTTTCTCTGTTTGAGTGTGAATGGCGGACGTGGGGGGGGTGGCGGGGCGGCACGGTGCTTCAGTAGGAGTGCAGGGATGACACAGGAGAGGGTGACATTGATTCGTTGCCTTACCTGGAATGTGCGAGGTTTGAACGATGAGCGTAAGGTACGACTCATGTCTGCCTACGCTAAGCGCCAGAATATAGACATATGCATGTTGCAGGAGACTCATTTAGTGGCGGCTACGATGCGCCGATTGAAGGCTGGCTGGATCGGTGAATGTCACGGCGCGGTGTATTCGCGGTATGCCAGGGGTGTGGCGATTCTGATGCACAAGGGACTGTAATGGCAGACCCAAAGGGTGATAGTGGACCCTAATGGACGATATGTGTTGCTGAGTGAACTGCTGTTGGATAGGCCTTGCAGACTCGTGTCCATGTATGGTCCTAATACGGACGATCCGGAGTTCTTTAGTGAGGTCTGGCGGCTGGTTGAATCAATGGGGGCAGGTGCGGTGATTTGGGGGGGGGACTTTAATGTGATCTTAGATCTGGAGAGGGATCGGGAGTGTGTGGCCAGGGTGCAACATGTGGTTGCAGCTAGGGCTCTGTCGGCTGTTATGGCAGATGGGGCCTTGGTGGATATATGGTGAGCGAAGCATGGAGCTGAGAGAGAGGGAACATGCGTTAGCTATGTCCATAATAGCTGGTCTCGTATTGATCGTTGGCTAGGCGTGCAGGATGTGGTGCTTTGGACGCAATCGGTGGAGCACTTGGCGCGTACGCTGTCGGACCACACCCCGGTTATGCTAGAGCTGGCGGTGCCTGGTGGGCCGGGATGTGCTTTTGCTTGGCGTTTGCCTTCGGGGGGCACTCCGGGATGGGGTGTTCCGCGAGGAGATCCGCGAGGCCATTGCCTACTATTTTGAAGAGAATGGCGGGTCCGTGAGCTTGGCTCGAACGTTGTGGGAGGCCTTTAAAGTGTGGGATATGTATTTCGAAACAGCATGGAGTGGTGCGATGATTGCGGTGCGAGCTAGCTGATCTGGAGGCACGGATGGCGGACTTGGAGGCACGTTTGGTGGTGGATTGGTCTGGTGACACGCTGGCGGCTCTGCAGAGCTCAGTTTCTCTTTATGAGGAAGCCTCTATGCAGGAAATTTGTTTCTTGGGGAGGTTTGCCAGGGCGAGGCGCTACGGCGAGGGTGAGAGAGCCGGGCGCATGCTCGTGTGGATGCTCTGTAAACCTTGGGCCAGTAGCTATGTCACTGAAATAGACAGTTCTGAGGGAGAGCATGTGGCGGGAACGGACGGAGTCATGAAGGTGTTCACTAAGTTTTTTGCGGACCTGTATTCTGAACCCGCTGAGCTGAATGCTGAGGCCATACAGGATTACTTTGCTGAGATCAGCTTGCTTTGGTTTGAAGATGTGCACAGAGCTTATGTTGACGAGCCCTTCTCGGTGGAGGAGGTAAAGGCTGCGATTTGTGCCCTGCCTGGGGACAAGTCTCCCGGTCTGGATGGCCTGACTCCTGCATTTTATAAGGAGTACTCCGATATACTTGCTCCTCAACTGCTGGATGTCTATGCCAAATGGAGACTGGAATTCTCCCCACTTCCCTCTGGGAGGCGATGATTGTTACGATCCTTAAGCCTGGTAAGGATCCGTATAGCTGCGATTCATATCGCTCACTTTCTATGATTAACATAGACAATAAGATTTTGGCTAAAATGATAGTGGCAAGGTTGCAGCCGTTGATGACGAAGCTGGTGCTGCTGGATCAGTCGGGGTTCGTGCCCGGGCGGTCCACGGCGCATAACCTGCGGACGTTTTTTGCGGTCGTCAGTTCGATTGCTGCGGAAGAGGATGCGGCGGCGGTGTTTTTGGATGCAACAAAGGCCTTCGCCTCGTTGGCATGGAAATATCTATTTGCCCTTCTTGGCAGAGTGGGTATAAGCGAGCGCTTCGTCAATTTGATACGTCTGCTGTATACAGAACCCCGTCGCTCGTCTGCGGTTGAATGGTAGCATATCGGCCCCCTTCCAAGTAGCCCGGGGAACTCGACAGGGATGCCCTTTATCCCCGTTACTATTTGCGGTAGCGATGGAGCCACTGGCAGCTTTTTTGCAACAACACCATAATAACAAAGGGCTGCCGTTCCGGCAGCGGCCTATCTTGATCTCTATGTATGCTGACGACATTGCGTTGCACGTGTTTGAGCCAGGGAAAAATTTAGATATGTTGCTGGATGAGATAGTTCGATTTGGCGTGATTTCTGGCATAGTGATTAACTGGTCTAAGTCTGCTGTGCTGTCTCTCTCCTCAGGGACAGCAGTTGTTTTGTCCCGTTATCCTATCGAGTGGGTGAGCGGTCTGGTACGGTATCTGGGCATCTGGTTGAGCTGTGATGTTGAAACGCTCTGGATGGCTAATTATGGCAAGGTCATGTCTTGGATGGATGACAGGATTGAGGTGTGGCGGTCGCAGCCACTGTCCTTGATAGGGTGCATTGCTATCGCTAAAATGGTAGTGCTATCTAAATTTTTGTATTTGTTTGTAAATCTCCCTCTCGTCCTCACAGCGGGTTTTTTGAAACGCCTTCGCTCTGCTATGATTCGACTGGTTTGGGCAGGTGGCCAGCCCAGAATTGCATGGGAGAAATTGATGTTGCCATTTGAATTGGGCGGCCTTGCTGCTCCGGATCTGGAGCTCTATTATCCCTGTGCGCAAGCTCATTTTGCGTATTACTGGATTCATCCTGTTCGATACATGCCGCATCTTGCTGCCAAGAGCGATGCAGTCTGGCTGGATGGATTGATGCGCATTTTGGGAAGCTTGTCTCAGCCCAGGTCTAGGGGAGTGGATACGGTGGCGTGCACTATGAGGGCATGGATGGCTTTATTGGAGCGATCCGGAGTACGCGAGCCCTTTGCGCCATCGATGTCGGTGCTTGCTGTTGCAGATGAGAGGATGTTCCGAGATTTGCAGTTACGGAGTTATCTTTGTGGCTCGGACCTGTCTCTATTAGGGAACCGGTTTGTGGAGGGGCGGCTGTTCTCTCTGGGGGTGGCCCTTGTAGATGCAACTGATAATGAGTTGCATCGGTTGTATGTCTTGCGTGTATGTGCAATGCTCCGCATGCGCTATTCTGGCCCCCCAGAGACCCCGCAGATATGCGGGGCGCTGGAGGTATGATGGAGTGCACAGTCGCTGAGGAAGCTCATTGCCAAGTTGTATGGCTGCTTGCAGGAACAGCGGGGCGAGAGTGCAATGTCCGCTAAAGCAAAGTGGGAAGCGGATGTCGGTGAGGCCATCTCTGATGAGGTATGGAAGAAGTGCTGTGTGCATATGAGGGAGCTGTCGCCGAACTATAGGCTGCGACTCATTCATTTCAAATTTTTGCACCGCCTATATCACACCCTTTCGAGGTTTATGTGCTATGGGGCTGCGTGCAGATGCTAACTGTGAGCGATGTCATGCCCCGGACGCTGATTTTCTCCATCTGGCGTGGCACTGTGGGGAAGTACGCAACTTTTGGCTGGAGGTAATACATGTAATTGTGGGGATAACCGGCTTGACGTTGGCCCCCTCTCCGGTGTTGGTGTTGCTTGGATGGGTGGATGGAGTGCCGGTAGCTATGGGAGACTGGTGGGCATGTCGCTGCTGTTGGCCAAACGTAGAGTTGCGATATGTTGGGGACGGGGCTGACCTCCTCGTGCTTCTGAATGGCTGCGCGATGCCGCATTCTGTCAGGAACAACTGACAATTTACTGGGAACTGATACCTGAGGGCTCTAGACCTCGAGACATTTGGGCGCCGCTGCGTTCCTTTTTGGAGACCAGTTATTAAGAAATGGGTGCTCATTCCGACTGCTCATGCATCTGCGAATTAGCTTTGTGTTGGCGATCCTGTGTGATGTTGCTGATTGTGGTGATAGAGTGCTGTGCTGCCTATGCCCCCTGCCTGATTTCCTCTCTATGTCTCTGCTAGTTTCAGATCTGTTTTTATCCCTTCGGACATACGCATTTACTGTTAGCGGTTGGACTTGCGCCCCTATGGCCTAATATTCTGGTACTACGGTTGGATTCTGATGTACTTGAACTGAGAGAGGGACACTCCTCCTGATACCTTCCTCCTGAGAACTGCTGGAGTGGCCTCTGTTGTTGCACGCTGTGGGGCTATGTATGTGCTAATATTACATTGCCCGAAGGGCTTTCTTGTTGTATGTTCATTTAAAACTGAATAAATAAAATATTTCAACAAAAAAAAAGTAAGAAAATAAGTGCCAGGACCCAAAGTAGTTCTGGTGATGTCACACAGCTTGCAAGTCCAACAGTCTCTGCCAGTCCAGCCATATGCCTTTACTAACACTACTTATTAAGCATCACCCTTCTACATATGCGACAGTTCGAACTACTCCAGATCATCAAAGCTGTAAGAATGGCCCGGACATGCTGGTGTTAATTTGTAATGTATATTTACATTGCTAAACACTCTGCTGATAGGCTGAAAAACGATAGACAGCGTCTCCATGTGGTGGCCTGTAATAATTATGTTCAGGTTGTAAGGAAAAGTGCTGGTGTCGAGCACTAGTAAACACCATTGCAAATTAAACATTAAGTTAAACACATGGTAAACGTAAAAGTAGCAACGTGATCAGTTGTGGGGTATTGTCTGTGGGCATATCAGTATAAAGAGGAGCACCTGTTTTCCGAACACTTGTTTTCTAGCATCGGAGTAAAAATAGCACAAACAATTCGATGTAAAATTAATAAATGGCATTACAAATGACAATTTTATCACTGGTTACATTACAAATCAGTCAGCCATTAAAATTATGGATGCAATCACTATGGATTCAGGATCCTTTCTTTGTGAGGATATATGTACTTATTTACTGATATTAGCTTGTTAATTTCTGTTATTTATTGAGATAAATATTGTGAGGTCATGTCCTGTGAATTTGTTGAGCGATGTTTGGTTTTCATATCGCCCTCAAATTATGGTTTGTGTAGTGAACCACAATTAGTAATTCTCAAGTTTTTTTGTTTATTTCATAACTTCCTTTTCACTACGGTTTTAAAATGAAAATTAGAGGTTTTTTAGATATAAATTAATGTGCTGCAGGCGTAATAAACCATTTTGTCCTTTTTTCAAAAATTAACTTTAGTTTTTTTTATGCTATAACATCCATTTTATGAAAACAAATCCCCATTGGGGTTTTCCAGTGCTCTGCTCTTTGCCCACGTATTGCACCCAAGGCTCAGCAGAGTACCAGCCCCATTGTATACAGCCTTCTGTTATCCAATCTTCTACTCTTGACAGCGGGGCTGCACCAAATGCTGTGTGGGTGAATAACCGCTGCTGGTCTTGGCCGTTAGAAGTGGGCAGCAGTGGTTTGGTGCAAGGCTAGGTCAAAAGTACAACTATCCAAAGGCATCTTATCCCACCAGCAATGTAGGTGGCTGGCCTGGTTTGCAGTGGGTACCAAAGGTACTTACACCTTATACCAGGTACAGTTATCCCTTATTAGTGAAATGTAGACAGTGTATAGAAGCCAGGCTCTCTAGGGGTAGTTTGGATGAGCAGCCAAGGCCTAACTAGGAGACATGCAAAGCTCATGCAATCCCACTGTAGTCACACAGTACTCACACACATGAAGGAAAATACTCAGTGTTCCAAAAATAAAGGTACTTTATTTTGGTGACACAAATGCCAAAAACACAATAGAGACTATATTCCCTTAGGAGGTAAGTAGTACACAAATTATATACACTAGTATGCAGAAATAGCTGTAAAACAGTTAGAAAAGTATTAGAAAACACCAAAGGTAAGTAATAGAACCCACTGCAGAGCCCAGGAAAGCAGGAGTAAATCACACAACACACAACACACAAGAACACGAGAAAGAAGACTATGCAAGAACCAGAAGAGACTGCAAGACACCAACAATGGTTTCCTGGACCTGAAGACCTGTGGAAGAAGGGGACCAAGTCCAAGAAGCAGTGAAGTGTCCAGGGAGAACAGGAGCCCCTGTGAGGAACAACAGTCAGTACTGCACTCAAGAAGACAGATGCGGGTTTCTGGTTGGTGCAGAAGATGTCCCACACTGGATGGATGATTGCAGTCTGGTTTGCGTCGCTGGATTCCGTCAACAAGCCTTGGCACACACAAAACTCGTGGTTAGCAGAAAATGGCGCTGCCCGGGACCAGGAGGGACCTGGTGGACTCTAGCCAGGAGGGAGAATCAGAGGGGGCTCTCAGCAACTCATGGACCCTCAGAAGACCAGGCAGCATGCACAGGAGTCCCACAGCATGGGGACAAAGAAGGTGCAAAAGGAGGCCCACGCAGCACTACACAAAGGGATACCACGCCGCCGGAGAACCACTCAGGAAGCTGTGCATCGCAGGAAGGAGTGCTGGGGGCCTAAGCTGCACTGTGCATAAATAACTTGACGGAAGGATGCCAACGAGCCTTGGCAACTGCAAAACATGCGGTACACAGGGTACTGTCTTGCGTGGGGAGGCAAGCTCTTACCTCCACCAAAGTTGGACATCAGGACCGTCAGGACCACTTCAGTCCGACACCCCTTGTTGCTGGATCCACACACTTCTTCAGGAGAGAGGAGCCACGCCACTGGTTGTCGCTGCAGAGGGGTGCCTGCTGAAGCATGGAAGTGATTCCTTCACTTCAAGGGAGATTCCTTCATTCTTCTGGTGCAGGCTGAAGACAGACAGTCCTCGGAGGATGCATGACCTGGAAACAGTTGCAGTTGCTGGCAGGAGCTGAAGTTACAATGTTGCAGAAGTCGTCTTTGCTTCTTTGTTGCAGTTTGTAGAGTTCCTGGAGGGTCCAGATGCAGTTTCTTCGATAAGAAGGTGAAGTAAAGGATGTAGAGGATTCCAGCTGGAGTCTTGCAATCCAAATCTGAAGAACCACCCAAGAGAGAGACCCTAAATAGCCCTGAAAGAGGGGTTGGTCAGCTACACAGATAAGCACCTATTAGGGTAGGCCTCTTACGTCACCTGCTGGCACTGGCCACTCAGATGCTCCCAGAGGGCCCTGCCAACTTGGAATCCAAGATGGCAAAACCCAGGGACCCTCTGGAGGAGCTAGTGCAGGGGTGCCCTTACACACAGATACCCTGCACCCTGCCCTCAGGGCTGAAGGGCCTGCTATAGGGGTGACTTATAAGTGACCTGGTGCAGTGCAAATGACAGTGAAAGGGTGCATGCACCTTTTCACACAGACTGCAAGGGCAGTCCTGGAGAAGCCTATGCATGGGCTCCCTATGCGTGGCAAAAGAAATGCTGCAGCCCATAGGGATCCCCTGGAACCCCAATGCCCTGGGTACCTAGGTACTATATACTAGGGACTTATAAGGGGGCACTAGTATGCCAATTGTGGGTGAAATACTGGATTACCAGTATGTAATAACCATAATTTAAGGTAGAGAGCATAACATCTGGGGTCCTGATTAGCAGGTTCCCAGTAGACACAGTCAGACACTAACAAACAGGCCAAAAGTGGGGGTAACCATGCTAGAAAGAGTGTACTTTCCTACAACCAGGCACAGATTTCGGCCATGCGCAGGGGAGGTTAGTCACAGGACCTCGATTAGCCAGGGCTTCTGGCCTCTCACATGCCTACATTCCTCCGTAGTTGCTTGCATTTTTTTCAGGTTCCCAAACTCAACAGCTAAGTTTACAAACAAGGATGCACATGGGTATCATGAAACCAGCCCCAGGTCTATGAAACCACTTGAAAAGGTTTTTTGTTTTTTTTTTACTTTTTAAGGGCCTGCAAATTCCCTTGTTTCTAGGGCCACCCTATAATAGCCACATCAGTTTTTTTCATTCAAGATCCAAGTACCGAACCAGGGGCCAGATGTAGCAAAATGCTAATTTGCGACTTGCAAATTGCGAGTCCCTGCGACTCACAATTTGCAACTCGTAAATTGGTATGCAGTACGGTGTCTCAGACACCGTCTGCGACTCGCTATGGGGTCGCAATGACCCACCTCATTAATATTCATGAGGTGGGTCGCTAATTGCGGCCCCATAGCGAGTCTAGGCACTCGCAAACATGGAGGCCTGCTTTCGTCAGCAGACCTCCATGTTCGTGACTGCTTTAAATAAAGCAGTTTTTTTTTTAAGTGTAGCCCGTTTTCCTTAAAGGAAAACGAGCTGCACTTAAAAAAAAAACGAAACCTTTAGTTTCGTTTTTTTTTCAGGGCAGGTAGTGGTCACTTGGACCACTACCTACCCTGAAAAAATATTTGTGGGTCCATTCACAAAGTGGAAGGGGTCCCATAGGGACCCCTTCCAATTTGCAAGTGGGTTACCATCCACTTGAAGTGGATGGTAACTGCGACACCATTTGCGACCGCATATGCGGTCGCAAATGGTATTGCATACCACTCAGAATCGCAAATAGGAAGGGAACACCCCTTCCTATTTGCGATTCTGAAATGCATATTGCGAGTCGGTACCGACTCGCAATATGCATTTCTGCATTGGGAAACGCGAATAGCGAGTCGCAAACGGCAATTTTTGCTGTTTGTGACTCGCTATTTGTTTCCTGCATCTGGCCCCAGGTGTCCTGTAATGCCTGCTGCAACAGCCAGTGTCCTGTTGCAGCCAGACAATGAGAGAGCAGGGATTTGTGAACAAGTTTTGGTTTATTAATACTCATTTGATGAGGAGAGAAAATACTCCCTCGCCCATTGATATTCATTTATTTTATACGTTTTTGGATCGTGGACAGTCTGCGAGCTTGGGTTCATGAACTGTGAATTAATAGTCAAGACATACAGAAGTCTTTCAAAGACAAACCTTTCAAAACATACCCAATACCTTTTTGTAACGCACTTTCTCAAAAGTCACTGAACGAACATACACCAGATCAAGCAAAGATGCTACTCTGACTAAAATTCTAGTTTCAGGCTATTCTTTTACTAAGTCCCATCAGTGGTGATATTGTAGTAGAAGTCCAGTTTCCTTTGAGAATTACCATTCAAAATGCAACTTTCGCATGCAACTTTTCTTTTGCCACATGTCTAGTCCTACAGGATAAAGCCTCTACCATATAGACACTTGACTAATCACAGGATAGAAGAAATGTGATCATACCACCCCACTCCTAAGAGAGCAGCAATGGATCTGCCATTTGGCACACATTAAAATCCGTACTTATTGCAACATTTACAGGAATATCGGTTCCTAAATAGCTGTGTTTCTTGCTAGCAAACTCTCCAAAGTTCTCAAGTCAACCGCAGTCACATCATCGCATTTTGAGAACGTGCCACGAAAACAACAGCAACGGCTTCACCTAAATACACATTTGCAAGGAGCATGTGGCTAGCTTCTTCCACTTTAAGTATGTGGAAGTGCATTCTCTCGGAAACAGAGGGCAGTGGAGAAAGGGCTGTGCTAACTTTGCTGGGCCAACCATTCATGATGCACTGAGTTATCATTCATTGGCTCCCATGAGTCACATGAGTGAATGGTATAGCCTCTTCACACTGGCACCGTCCACATTGCTTTGCCCACATGGATCAGGAAGTGCATTTCAGTGCCTGGGCCTAAAAGGGCTTGTGGAGGGAAATGTCAATCATTTAATTTTTATGCCCGAGTTAGTATTCGTGCTCCAACCTATTAATACAGATTAGTGCATATTTGCCCCTTTTCTTCATTGTGATAACCCACTTTATTGATCAAAATTCATGTAGGGGAATGAGATCTGATGCAGCCACACATCTGGGCACATGTTTTGATGAATGGCAGATTACCATAGATGTGCATCTTCAAAACTCTGGCATCACAACTAATTTCATGTCTTATGCACTGAACACATTTGTGCACACAATTCAATTTTGCACATCACATCTGCTCATACATTTCAGTGAGAAAGCCGCACAAACTAATTAAACACAGAAAAGGGCATATTTTTGTGAGAACTGCGATGCACATGCATTGTATATTGTGCACATTCAAATGTGTTATGTGAATCTTCATATTGAAAAAAAAGCTTTGTGAATCAAGCACAAAGCGAGAAACAAAACTTAAGCATTTCCCTTCTTCACTATTGAGCTCTGGAATAATCCCCCCAGTCGCTAAGGGCTTGATTACTAGTGGGTCGGGAAACAAGGTGCTATTTATCGCACCTCGGGCCAGATGCAGCAACTTCCCAAATTGCGACTTGCAATTTGCGAGTCCCTGCGACTCGCAAATTGCAAGTCGCAATTTGGGATGCAGAAAGGTGTCTCAGACACCTTCTGCGAGTCGCTATGGGGTCGCAAAGACCCACCTCATTAATATTAATGAGGTGGGTCGCAATTTGCGACCCCATAGCGAGTCAGGGCACTCACGGGGATGGAGGCCTGCTTTAGTCAGCAGACCTCCATGTCCGTGACTGCTTTGAAATAAAGCAGTTTTTTTTTTTTCAAAGTGCAACCCGTTTTCCTTAAAGGAAAACGAGCTGCACTTTGAAAAATAAACCGAAACCTTTTGTTTCTGTACTTTTCAGGGCAGGTAGTGGTCCATTGGACCACTGCCTGCTCTGAAAAATTATTTTTTGGTCCAGTCACAAAGGGGAAGGGGTCCCATGGGGACCCCTTCCCGTTTGCGACTGGGTTACCATCCACTTCAAGTGGATGGTAACTGCGAGTCCATTTGCGACCGCTTTCGCGGTCGCAAATGGAATTGCATACCACTGCGACTCGCAAATAGGAAGGGAACACCCCTTCCTATTTGCGACTCTGAAATGCATTTTGCGAGTCGGTTCCGACTCGCAAAATGCATTTCTACATACCAGATGGGCTTTAGCGACTCGCAAACGGCGTTTTTCGCCGTTTGCGAGTCGCTAAAGCTTTCCTACATCTGGCCCCTCATAAATACCAATACCCCAGGGTCCTTTATTAATTGGGTGCAACAAATACCGCCTATTACACGTTTTCGGAAATTATTATGCTGAATTTGTTGTCTAAGGCACTAAGGGCCAGATGTAGGAAAGGATTTGTAACTCGCAAACGGCAAAAACTGCCGTTTGCGAGTTGCAAATCGCATTTTCCTATGCAGAAATGCATTCTGCGAGTCGGACCGACTCGCAAAATGCATTTCAGAATCGCAAATAGGAAGGGGTGTTCCCTTCCTATTTGCGATTCCTAGTGGTATGCAATACCATTTGCGACCGCATATGCGGTCGCAAATGGTGTTGCAGTTACCATCCACTTCAAGTGGATGGTAACCCACTCGCAAATTGGAAGGGGTCCCCATGGGACCCCTTCCAGTTTGTGAATGGACCCAAAAAAATTTTTTCAGGGCAGGGAGTGGTCCAAGGGACCACTCCCTGCCCTGAAAAAATACCGAAACTAAAGGTTTCGTTTTTTTTTTTAAGTGCAGCTCGTTTTCCTTTAAGGAAAACGGGCTACACTTAAAAAAAAAAAAAACTGCTTTATTTAAAGCAGTCACGAACACGGAGGTCTGCTGACTACAGCAGGCCTCCATGTTTGCGAGTGCCCATAGTCGGTATGGGGCCGCAATTTGCGACCCACCTCATTAATATTAATGAGGTGGGTCATTGCGAGCCCATACCGACTCGCAGATGGTGTCTGAGACACCGTTCTGCATTACATTTTGCGAGTTGCAAATAGCGAGTCGCTAAGACTCGCTATTTGCAACTCGCAAAATGCTTCTTTACTACATCTGGCCCTAAATTCTCATTATACAGGAAATAGTGAACACAAAACCCTTGCCAAATTTTGGCAGGTTTGATCTCATGAAATTTAATGAAGGTTGAGATATTTAATGAAGGGTGAGGTATTTAACGTGTCTGATAACTATTGGATTTGATAAATAACGCCCAACTCATAATTCCAACCCGTGTGCAAAGAGGAGTTTCACATGGGATGGAATACACAGAGGCATTCGTAACTAGGCATGTAGACTTCAACTCCCTCCCCTCTCTTGATCTAACTTAACCCTGAACACGGGGGCTGGGCTATCTGTGTGTCATAGCACAGCTAACTAACTCACTTCCAGCTCACCTTGTTTGCACACACCGAGGCTCCAATATATTAAAGTTTTGCACTGTCGCTCATGAGATGCAAAGCAATATGAATGATAGATTTTACCAAATTTTGCACGCAATCGTTTAACTGCATTGAGGCCCATATTTAGGGAAAGTTAGTGCCTCCTCAGCCTCATTTTTTTTATGCTAAAGTGGCACTAACTGAACTCCATATTTATATTTTGACACTAGACCCTTCTAGCGTCAAAATACTTTAGTTAGCGGCATTTTTAGGAAGCGACAACGCACCTTGCATTAAATTGCAACAATGATATGCAAAGTAGGCGTTCCATTTCAAAAAAATTGCGCTATCCTCGCAGCATCATATTTACCTCCCGACGCTAAAACGACACACAGATAAGGAGGCGGACACAAAGAATGGCGTTAAGGCCGTTTAGTGTCAAATTTTAACGCATGGTCATACCAGGCTTCAAAGTGCTGTTAGGCAAATTTCCATGGGGAATCACCATGGAATGGGCACACAAAGGACCACCTCAGCTCCCAGCATCACTGCCACCCACACCACCGTGGCACCACTGGAGGAGGGAGCCCATCCCAGGTAAGTTTTACGTCTAGGTATGTTGTGTGCCACTGGGGGCCATTTACATGGGGCCCCCTGGCTGACACTGGTTGTGTTGTGAGGGTAGTCATGGGGACATTTGTCCCCTGTGTTGGACATTGGGGCTGTACTAATGGCTCCTGTCAATGCTTTGATGGGTGTAATTTTATGGCGCTAGTGGGCCAAAAATGACGCAAGGCTGACTAACGTCAAAATATTTGCCGCTGACCAGTCTAGCGTCATTTTTGGCCCACTAGCACCATTTTCCCTAATGCCATTCTGTGTCTTTTTTTCAGAAGCTAGCCAGTCCTTAGCGGCACCGTGCATCTTTTTTTTAAACATGGCACACGGATGGCGCTAGGGAATGGCGTTAGCTTGTGCTATAACTTTTGACGCACAACTGTGCCAGTGCAGTTGTGCATCGTTTTACATAAATATGGGACTGAGGCCTGTATTTATACTCCGTTTGCGCCGAATTTGCGTCGTTTTTTTCGACGCAAATTCGGCGCAAAACTAACGCCATATTTATACTTTGGCGTTAGACGCGTCTAGCGCCAAAGTATTGGCAAATAGCGTCATTTTTTTGCGTGAACGCCTTCCTTGCGTTAATGAGATGCAAGGAAGGCGTTCCCGTCTAAAAACAGACGCACATAGCGGTGCGTGGTATTTATGCTCCAGGGCAAAAATCACTCCCGCGCGGCAGGCGGCGCAAAAAAATGGCGCAAAGCATGAATAGCGTGACATTTTAACGCCTGGGTCAGGGCAGGCGTTAAAATGGGGCAAACACACCTGTACTTAATCAAAACACACAGAACAAACAACAGAGCAGCAGAGCAGCAACAGGGAGACATGGAGGTGCTTTTTCTTCAACGTGCACGTAGACGCAGAGCCCTGCAGCAACAACAGCAGCCACAACAACAACAGCAGGGACCCCAAAGACAGCGCAGAAGGCAGGAGAGGATATTCCACCCAAGAACAACCCTGCATGGCCTCAGGGAACGAGACATCATCCAGAGGTACCGGTTGAACTGGCAGGCCATTCAGCAGCTGCTGACAAATATTGAACAGCAATTGGCCCCCACTTTAGTGACTCCACGCACTATCCCAACAGAAACAAAGCTGCTTGCCGTACTTCACATGCTGGCAAGTGGCTCCTTTCAGACAACTGGTGCCCTGGTTGGTGGAATCTCACAACCATCTTTCTCCGCATTCCTGCCTAAAGTACTGGATGCCATCATTGGACTGACACCCCGCCACATCTGCTTCCCTAACACACTGCAGAAGCAGCAGGAAACAAAACAGGGGTTCTACGCCATCAGTGGCTTTCCGCACGTCCTTGGTGCAATCGACTGCACACACGTACGCCTTGTGCCACCTGCTGCGAGTGAACACCTCTACCGCAACAGGAAGCACACACATTCCATCAACGTGCAGGCCATAGTCGATCACCAAGGACTGATCAGCAACATCGTGGCTAAATATCCTGGGAGTGTACATGATGCATTCATCTTCCGTCACTCCACCATCAACCAACACTTCCAGGATGGACGGTATGGCAATGGACTACTTGTTGGTAAGGACAAAAATCTACTTATATACTCACTGCACAGAAACCCTCTAGGATAAACAACACATACACCACAATAGCAACACCTAGACAGGAACACACTGAGGTACTCACATCACTAGCCATGTGTCACAAGTCACCATTGAACCTCTCACACATTTGAATTTACTCCACAGCTTAGTGTGAAGACATTCATGACTGTGGTTGCCTAAATGTCACCTTGCAAATTGGAAGTCTCACAATAACCTGTACACTAATACAATGCATAACTTTTAAGGGATGGGATGGCCTGGCTATGTTCATATGGACGTTTCTAATACCCTTTCATGTTTCAACTCTGCATGGAACTATCATCACACCCCCAGTGAGGACACACGGACACCTGTGTCACAAGTCACAATGCAAGGGAGGGCACACTGTACTTGAGAAACCAATACATCCTGCTGACAAACAGTTAGACAACAAACACTTGCTCAGCCAAGGAAAAAAAACAATGCCAAAGTTTCCACCAACAACCATAGGTTGTCACATTAGTACACAAAATAGTCACAGACAACACAACACAACTACTGCCATCAAAGATACGTACAACAGTGCCTCCTACATCTAATTGATACCATTCTGTGTTTCTCTTTCAGCTGATCAGGGGTATGGCATCCAGCCTTGGATAATGACACCATATGGGAACCCAAATACTGCTGCTGAGCGGGCATACAATGACGCCCACAAGAGGACACGCAGCATTGTGGAGAGGACCTTTGGGATCCTAAAGTCAAGGTTCCGCTGCCTTGACATCACTGGCGGAAGCCTACTATACTCCCCAGAGATGGTATGCAAAATTATACTCACTTGTGCCATATTACACAATATTTGTGTACAAAGGAACATTCCCCTCCTTGAACCGGACCCAGACATGCCTGAGGATGATGATGAGGAGGATGCTGGCCTGCAACAGGAGGGGGGAACAACCTAACACCGCAGCAGGAGTGCGTAGGCGCCAACAGCTTGTGAACAATTTTTTTACTTAAGTCATTATAATCACTTGTATTCCACACTTGTAAATAAACACAGATCACAAACACCACATCATGCTTTGGCCTATTCATTTCTGACCACCTTTAGTTTGAAATAGCTGAAGATGGATGTCGTCTCATTGATCAAGAATGCCATTAAAAATCATCACACCAAAAATAAACATCACAACTGTATGCACAGAGGGTAGGATGTGACATGTTACATTACCATACACAGAGCCCAACAAGAGTACAAATGTGACAATTAGACATGCCGGATCCAAACAACTGAAACAGTCTCTCATCCAGCCCAAGATTGGAGATCATTGGAAAGTCACATCACACGGGTTCAGAGACAGGGTGGGACCATCCATGTGTACGTGAACATGTCATCAATGGCTTCTCTCAAGTGTATGATGTGAGCAATACACAATTGCAACAACATCAGCTGCCACTAACTCAGGAGGAGACCTTGAAGTTACAGTGACAACATACACACAGACAGGTCATACTGGATCCACATTCCCACACACATGTACACATATGTCATACAACCTACCTAATATTTGAAAGTAGACCATCACAGTTGTGTCCCAGTTTGAACCTAGCAGGAAGATTGTAACATGACACTAAACCAGTTTATGCAGAAAGGGACACAGACAAGCAAAACAATCTTCGCATTATCACATCGTGAACGCTGAGAGTCTTGCAAACTTAGGAGGTCATTCGGACCCTGGCGGTAACTACCGCCCTGGCGGAGGTCGGCGGTAGCACCGCCAACAGGCTGGCGGTGCACCGATGGGCATTCTGACCGCGGCGGTTCAGCCGCGGCCAGAAACGGACTTCCCGCTGCCCTTGAGAATCCGCCATGGCGGCGGAGCGCGCTCCGCCGCCATGGGGATTCTGACACCCCCTACCGCCATCCTGTTCCTGGCGGGTCTTCCGCCAGGAACAGGATGGCGGTAGGGGGTGCCGCGGGGCCCCTGGGGTCCCCTGGGGTCCCCTGGGGTCCCCTGCAGTGCCCATGCCAATGGCATGGGCACTGCAGGGGCCCCCGTAAGAGGGACCCACAAAGAATTTCAGTGTCTGCTTTGCAGACACAGAAATTCGCCACGGGTGCAACTGCACCCGTCGCACCTTCCCACTCCGCCGGCTCCATTCTGAGCCGGCGTCCTCGTGGGAAGGGTGTTTTCCGCTGGGCTGGCGGGCGGACTTTTGGCGGTTGCCCGCCAGCCCAGTGGGAAAGCCAGAATGACCGCCGCGGTCTTTCGGCGGGAACCGCTAGGCGGGCGGCGAGCGCCGCCCGCCGCGGTCAGAATGACCCCCTTAGTCATATGAAAATGGTATGCAACTTAGCTCCAAATTATCAATACTGCAAACGTCAAATGGGCTAATGAGATGAATGAATGGTCAACAGTCATTCATACCATATGGCCTTACATTCGCCCGCTGCTGCAGGTTTGCCAGGATATGATAAAAATACTCCATGGATACAGTAGCTATTCTGGATGGTCAAATCCTAGGGTGCTAGGGGCCTAACTCCACCTCTACCACCCCCAGAACATACAGGAATCATGTACTTGTGAACTAAACACATGCATAAGGCACATATGTGGCCTCAATGTCACAAGTCCTACACAAATATGAAACACAAAATCATAATGGGACATGGTCAGCCCCCTAAAAACTGAAAGTGACTCTCCCACTCCCTGTTAGGACTACAGATAAAAGCATCCCCATCATAAAGGTGGGGACATTTTGGAGACGGAATACATAATGGTATCAAAAACCTCATTTCAAAATAGCCATCAGCAATTACACCAAATATGTTGTCAAATATGGTCAATACATTAGTTAACGTATCCCAAACATCACAGTGTGAAGGCCGTCTATACATAAAAGTACGGACATTTGTCAGATACAAACACAAATGT
Organism: Pleurodeles waltl; assembly: GCF_031143425.1. Lineage (NCBI taxonomy): Eukaryota > Metazoa > Chordata > Amphibia > Caudata > Salamandridae > Pleurodeles > Pleurodeles waltl. The sequence continues at coordinate 1,076,436,211 of NC_090444.1, forward strand.
GTCTCACATCGCACCGTTTTACCATGACAAATCACCTTTCCAAAGCTAAACACATGAAGACATTTGGATCAATTTGCTCCATATTCTACGCATACAGCATGGCCGTCATAATTTGTTCATGTACATGAGTGCACACAATGCAAAGTCAGATACAAATGTATTCAAAGGTGTCTTGATATTTCACCTTCAAATTATTATTTACATCCACAATATTTTTGACTCTGCATCATGTGCACTCCTGTACGTGTAATAAAAACCACGCACATGATGTATGCGTGGTCAAAATGACGCTATATGCACAATATATTGCTCATTTCATGTACAGTATTAATTATTAATATTAATAGCATTTTTTTTTACTCCGCATCATGTGCACCACTGTACGTGTAATCAAAACCACGCACATGATGTATGCGTGGTCAAAATGACGCTATATGCACAATATATTGCTCATTTCATGTACAGTATTAATTATTAATATTAATTGCATTTTTTTTGACTCTGCATCATGTGCACCACTGTACGTGTAATAAAAACCACGCACATGATGTATGCGTGGTCAAAATGACGCTATATGCACAATATATTGCTCATTTCATGTACAGTATTAATTATTAATATTAATAGCATTTTTTTTGACTCCGCATCATGTGCACCACTGTACGTGTAATAAAAACCACGCACATGATGTATGCGTGGTCAAAATGACGCTACATGGACAATATGTTGGTCATCTCATGTACATTATCAATTATTAATATTCATATCATATTTTTTGACTCCGCATCATGTGCACCACTGTACGTGTAAAAAAAACGACGCCCATGATGTATGCGTGGTGTAATTGACGCAAAATGCACAATATGTTGGTCATCTCATGTACAATTTGAAATATTAATATTCATAGCATATTTTTACCCTCCGCATCATGTGCACTGTAAAGCGTCAAAAAAATATGACGCACATCTGTGTATGCGTGAAAATATGACGCATTACGCGAAAATAAAAACGGCGGCCATTTTATGCAGGAAGTGATGTAATAGGATATCCTGTTTACCAAATCTGTACTGGGAGTTGACTTTCACTTTCACTTTGCAGTCTCAGAGTTATCTAGACTGTGTGGTTGTGTGAAAGGTGTTGTCCTGTGTTTTACTGCTTTAGTGTCCTGTGTGCCTTGTATTTTGTCTTTGTGTCAATCTTTTATTGTTGTCAAACATTGTCTCAGTCTGTTAAGTGTTGTTTTGTCTATACCTGTGATAGTTTGTATTGTCTGTGGGAGTCTGTTGTGGGTAGCATAGTTTGGGGTGTTAGTTGGGCTATTTTTCTCCTTCTTCTTTTTCTTTCACACCTCTACCTTTCCCCATTTCCCACTTTTTCTTTCATTTTTCTTTGGTACTATTTTTACACCTCGCATCATGTCAGGTAGGCCTCGCCTGTCCAGGATGGGTGAGGACGAATTGGGGGGCTTCATATGGCTCGTAAGCCATTTCCTCCCACTGATGCTGGAGGCTGGGGGCCGTGTGATACAGGGGTATCACACGGAGGCGAGGAAAATACGTTGGGAGAAGGTGCGCCATCACCTGGTCCGGGTCTACGGGAGTATGAGGAATGTCCATCAACTCAAGCACCGCTGGGCAGATCTGATCAGCAGGGAACAGGACCTGCTGGACCACCTGGGACTCCAGATTGGTGGCTATGTTGGTGAGTAATAATCAATTACATGGGAATAATAGGAATGTGTGCGTGAACATGTGATGATTGGTAGCCAATCTGCAAAATAAGTAGCTGACTGCGTGTTATACTAGGGAAACCTAGGCCCATGGGCATACACATAAATCCCCATTTTTGCTACACATGTACACCCAATAACAGCAGTAAAATGCAACATCTATTTGTATTTTGCTAAGTAGCCCCCTCTCTGCGTCACAAAATGATGCAAATGCTGCGCTACAAAGGTATACATATGTGTCCAAATGTGTATTTGTTGCCGGGTGTGTATGAAGACCTATGCTACCAGGCCGATGCCTTATCTTTGCAACACATACCAGATGGCTGTAGCTGCATGGAATGTAGTGTTGCATTTGTGTCTGAAAAGCAACACGTGAACTGCTCAATTTGTACTCTACTGGTCATAATGGCCAGTGAGTACGTCATGTAGAAACAACATACCTACATATGTAGACGCCATAGCTAGACCGAAAATTGCAAACACATGATGATGCAACACCTGTGTGTTGCCTTCACGTCACATGAAGTTAGTCATGTTGTCCACACATATGTCACATGTGTGTCTGGTTGCTGTGTGTTGAACCTGTCCCCATAGCCTGTTTGATTGTGAGTGGTCATGCAGTCCTCATGGAACCAGTTGTGAAATGTTTCTCTCTGGGATGCACATGCTGAGATGTATGGATCACATGATTGTTCGGGCCTACTAATGGAGGAGTAACTTGGACGACACATGACTGTCCTGGCCACTGCATGAGTGTAGTAGGGTGTGTCACTGGAGCAGGAGACTCATCCAATGATAATCTAGAATACAAAGTCAGCCAGGCAGGATGAGCATGTGTGAAAGTGTATCATTACCATGTAATATTCACACACTGTCATTGTAACAGAAATTATTTGTCTGTTCACCCAGTCTGAGTATAATCTTCCTTTCATGCTTTACAGGTGGACCAGCCCCGTACACCGTTGGTGAGGTAGCCCATTTTGACGACCCCGATACCTACAGTGAGTGTTGCCTAAGTGCTATTTACATTGTTTGGAAATGAAGCATGATGGATTACTGTGTGTTCAGGACAATTCATGATATGATGTGCTGGCCGTTCATTGGCTTTGTTGTTTTGGTGTGATATCAAATTTGAATAATGTTTCGGTAAAGCAATCCCTAGTCATCTCTCAGATTGAGGGGCAGTAGGTCATTCAATTAGTGCGACTATTGGGAATAGCATGACTCATTTTGAACACACTGGTCAATGTTAGACTTGGTCAGGAACTTGCCATTAACTGAGTCAGCATATCAGACTGACAGTCTCCCAGATAGCTTAGGCACATGGCTTTGATGACAAGTGCTTCTTCCTAGTTGAGGATGGACTGTGTACACTGTAGGTCGGATCTTCCGGGGGCATGTACTTCCACAAGGTGACCTCGAAGTGTGTGTGACTTGAGTGCAATGGCCTAGGTGTTCTGTTGAATCATGTGAATGGGTGTTCTACCTCCTCTGTGTGTGTTGTAAAACATGCCTCACTAATAGTATGTTATATTTGGCTAAGTCATATCATTTTGACATGTGTGGACCTGGGATGTGACAAGGTTGGGCTGACTCCAACGTGTTGCTAGCCCTTCATAGGTGTTGTGTGTGAAGGCACATGCTTGTTGCACTTTCTGTACACTCCTGGTTGTGCATTGATCATGGGATTGTTGTTTGTTCTTCCCACACCACCCACAAAGACTGGGATGTTACTGTGAAACAGGGTACCTAGGACTGTAGCAACCAGTATGTTACACGTACTTAACACCTTTTGTGACTTGAGTTTGTACCTAGGTCCAGATGTAGCAAAATGTCTCCACATTGCAAATAGCATAATTTGATGTTAGTGAGTTGCAAACGTCTGTTTCCTAATCCGAAATGTTTTTGGTGGTCATGTACATATTCGCAAAATGCTTTTCTAAAGTAAAAAAATAAAGGAGTTTACCAGCCCTACTTGCAAATCACAGTGGTAGGCAATCCCATTTGCTAACGAGTACGTGGTTGCAAAGTGAGTAGCTGTTATCATCCACTTGAAGTGGCTGCTAACCAACTTGCTGACTGGAAGGGGTCCTCATTGTGAACCTTCACCTTTGTGAGTGGACCAAAATACTCCTGCACAAAACAGCCAGTGGTCTAGGGGAGCAATAATTATTGTGTAAATTACAAACAATCAATTGTTGTGAATTTAAACAAATCGCAGCTCATTTTCCTTTCAGATAAAGGGCCTACACTTGGTGAAAAATAACCTGCTTCATTTAAAAGCAGTCACGTCTATGGAGTTCTGCTGTTCCCAGCAGGCCTCCATCCCCGTGAGTGCCCATAGTTGCTAAGGTGGTGCAAGTTGGAACCCACATCATTGATGTTCATGAGGTGGGATTTAGGGACCCCATAGTGACTCGCAGACGGTGTCAGAGACACCGTTCAGCTTTGCAATTTGCTAGTTGATTTCCCATCAATTCCTACATCTGGCCCATAGTGTCGACATATGATTCATGGCCAGGGGTTCAATCTTAGCACACAACTATTTCGAAATGCCATTGAGTGAGGAGTGTGATTCTTATCACATAGAATGACATATGTAGTGAAGTCAGTATGCGGACGAGTTGGTGCCATAATGTATAATGGCTTAGGTATGAATTGTAGGAGTAGTTTAGGGTGATGTCATCCATCATGTAGAGACATGGATATGCTATATGTGATATGCCCTTCAGTATGCATGATTCACATGTACTTCCTCTGAGCCTTCCCGTGACATATGTTGTAACAATTGCTGCAACCAATACATTGCTAGTAATGGTCAAATTACCCATTGTGGTATTCAACCCACTGTAAATTCTATGCTCAATATTTGCCTTTTCCCTTCACAGCTGCAAACCTGAGTGCCGCAGCTCGCAACCAGTTTGAGCGCCGTGCAATGAGGTACAGGCACATCCTGCAGGTGCAGTGTGGGTATCGGAGGATGGCCCGCAGATACAATTCGGAACGGGCCTCCGGGGCGTGGTATGCCACACCACAGGCTCCACCAACAGTGCCACCTACAACCACCAGGTCTGCCCAAGGGGACCCAGCGACGGACCAGCCATCTTCCTCAAGACCTGGACCCAGCCGTGTGTTGGGAGCAGGGCTGTCCCGTGGCCACTCCACTCCAGCAACAATCTCCACCTCCACCGGCACGCAGACCAGCAGTGACCCTCCAATTGACCCTGCAGCCTTCCAGGCATTGTCTAGGAAACTGGACAGGTTAATCCAAAAGGTTGACAACCTGACGGAGGACATGGCGGAGGTTAAAAAGAAGGTGCGCTCCATCCGGCGCACACTTCAGAGGGCAAATCCTTAGTTATTTTGCCCTCCTGAACTTTTACCCCTCCTCTCTCCCCTCTTTCCTCTTTTCATACTGTTAGTTGGGTTTGGGGGGTTAGTTGTAGGATAAGTATAGGTAATTAGCTTAGTTAGTGTTAGGTAAGAGGGTGGGGGGTCCTTATACTTTCTATCTAATATTTTTGTGTGGGTGGGTGGGTGGGGGGCAATGTTGGGATTCCTGTTTGATAAAAAAAAATATATATATATATGTTTGTTTAGGATAGTATAGTATGTGTGTAGGTTAGTAAGTGTTGTCCTGCATGTGTCTTGTCTCATAATGGTGGGTGGGGGGTTGATGTTTAGATCGTTTCGTTACATGTGTAGAGTAAGTTTAGCTTAGGTTAGTTAGGGACAGTTGTGGGTTAGTAGTAGTCAGGTTAGATTAGTGTAGGTTTATCTTTCCCTTAGTTGCCTCTTTTCTTACTTATTGGAAATAAAAAATTTGTTAACCCTTTACCAGATGCGTTAGGTGCTACCTTTTCATGGCCTTGACATCAGTGTAGCAGAAAGTTTTAGTATGACATTTGTGTCCTATGCTCGCTATCCCCAGGCTATTGAGGTTTAACATGCCAGCTACCCGTGTGCTAACTTGGTAAGTATCCACCATGTGGGAGAGCCACCATTGGTAGTGTGCATAGATCATCCAGATTTGGGGTTGGTATGTATCCTACTTCACAAAGAGTGCTTCCAGAGTTGATTTTGTAGGTAAATAGATAGGTCGGACAGCATTGTGAAGTTCAGGGAGAGCTTTGTAGATGAGTATTTGTTCACACTCTTGTCTTGTTGCTGTCATTGCTGACCTACATCATGTGTGTACTGCTTGAGCATGACTTTCCTTCATGGTAGTATACGCTGTAAGGGTGATTGATGCAGTGTAATTTGGTTATCATTCCTTTCATTTTACAGCATAATGTATTGTGTTAGTATCGCAAGGTGCCTACATTTCTCATCCACCATTAGTTGTCTAGAATAGCTATGGATGGGGCCTCATTCTGTCCAACACAGCATGATTGTGTGTGCTTAGTCCCTACATCAGTTATTTTCCTCAGTCTAGTAAAGCTATGATGCAATCCTGGCCACTGCACAGATGTTTCAGTAGACATGAAATCAGGACAGTAGTCTAGAGAATCAACATGGTTGCCACACAGCCACTTTGGAGTTATGTACTGCACAGTTGAAGTGTGAAATGACACAGAGACACAATTGGTGTGCAAGTGATATTTATTTTTAGGTGGAGTAGTGCAAAAATTCCATTAACAATGTTAGGTGAGTCCGTTCTGGTGCATTCTTAATGGTGATCCTATTTACAGGGTGTGGATGATGCTCCTGACATGCTGGGGTGATGTCACAGACGGTGCAGAGGAACAGGAATTGCCAAATGGTAGGAGAGAAACATTTACAGCCAATGTGGACAAGTTAAACAGTAGATTGCCGAACAGTCATTGAGGGTAGTTGGAGTGAGGCTGGCATGTGTCAAAACGTAGGACCTTGGTCAGAGTGGGGCATGGTGCAGGGACTAGGGCTTCCGGGTACTCTTGCGTGTGAATGTTATCTGTTCCATGTCTTCTTCTTCTGATGTGTGTGTTGCCTGGTGTGTCCTTGTTGTTGTTGGTTTTGAAGGGGCAACACACACCTCAGTGTCAGAAGACATGGAGGCAGACATCCCGGGGGCTGATCCCTGTCCAGTTATGAAGGGCAGTACTGCAGCAAGGAGAGCGTGCTGGTTTTTCAGAATGGCAGCCACATCCCGATGGTAGGCAGCCAGGTCTGCCCTGAGGGGTTCGATGTTGCATTCGTGCACACGCTGACTGGCTTGCTGTTGGAGTTGTTTGGTCAACTGGATGACAGCTGTGCAGATTGCCTTCTGTGTTACTAAAAGTTCCTCCAACAGCGATGTTCTGGCTTGCATTGCAGCTGCCTGATCAGCAGTTGACAGCATGCACGAACGCACCCCCTCAAGGCTGGCTGCCATAGTTTGCATCCCCACCCGCACCTCCTTGGCCAGCTCCCGCTGGACCCCAACGACTGTTCTTTCGAAGCTGGTGCCAGTGTCGTCAGAGTCCTCAGCTGTGTTGGAGCTGGCAGGTCTTACAATTGGGGTGGCGGGTGGTTCTACTGTGGTGGCTGCTTCATCTTGGCTCCTCCTTGTTACTGAAGGGGGGGTTTGGAGGCTTTCGAGGACCATGTCAATGGTCTCTTGTGTGAGGTTGATGTTCTCGTCATCCATGTCATCAGGGAACTCATGGACAGGCATATCGGCAGGAGATCCGTGTTCCTCTGCAAAGAAACAGGGTACAATTAGTGTGTCTGTGTTGAGATCATTTAGCACTAAGATACAAGCCTTTGGATGCCTTTACTTTGTACTCTGATTTTGTCTTGGTATCTGCTGTCTGTCATAGGGCATTGTTGTAGGCCTATGGCCCACCTGTGTGTCACATATATGATATGGAGCTATCAGACATGCCTGCCAGGACATCTCTAGGTGTTGATTTGTAATCATTTTGGAATATGCATTTTTTTGTCCTACTCCTCCCTCGGTGTTTCACTATTGTTATGGAGGGACATTTGTTTGGGTGGGCTCTCATTATCCTGCATGTGATTCTTGGCTTTCTAGGCAGCAGGATAGCTAATGGTGTGGGGGACTAAGTTTGACCCACTTGTAAATAACTCTGTCACCCAGATATTGTATTTAGCTCAGACAGACTAGCAGTGCCTCTGGTCTCCCACAACAGAGGAATGTTTAGAAGTCCAAGCCCATGACATCTTTGGGACTTCTCAGGGAAGTGGTGGTCACTCAGGTCCTACACATTTCTATCTTTTCCGGTATGTTCCCATACACAAATGACACAGACAGTATTTGTTGGATATGAAGTTTCATTGTACAACTGACTTGTAGGAATTTCGGTGTGAGCCCCAATAACCAAAACAATACACACAGTTAGAACTGAAATAGTCCGCAGGAGAGTAATACATTGGTACACAGCTATCATGGTGCCTAACAGTTTCTACTCTCCCTCTGCTTGTTCTATATATAGCACTGCATGTTAAGTTTGGAGCTTGGCTGTCTGAATCACGGGGGAGACATCATCCCTCATATCAGAGGAATGGGCTGGGATCTGGTTGTGCATCAGCAGCAAGGCAGGCAGCATCTAGATGTGATTTTCTGTTTGTAAACTCCCCCATGCGTGTCTTGGGACGAGGAAGTGAATTTAAAAGACATATGTCATTGTGATGACAAAGTTTCCCTACGCAGGAATGGCAAACCTTAACCCCTACCACATCTCTCATCAACGAACCAGACGGTATCCTTGACTGGGCCACAGAGTGAATATGTTCTGGCAAACTCCAGTGCAGAAGTAGGCAAAACAGGGTGATTTGACTAATTGCCAACACCTTAGGACTGACTATTTGCTACATTAACTGATAGGAAGGGCAATGAGATTCATTTAGTGCAAAGTGCTCTGAGGCACTTAGATGTGAGCAAATGAGTATAAGTACATTCAGGGTAAGATGCACAAAGGCCTCCAGCCTGAGGCTATTGCGCAAAGTATACGTTTCACTTGCCACGCTACACTTTGACTGACTGTGGGTGTTGTGACTGCCCTGCCAGCACACTTGCCTCACAGGCCCTGCACCATACACTTTTTATTCACATTGCATGATCTGTACATGTTAGGTGGCATGACCTATGTATGTCAATGTTAGGATGTGGTATGGATGTAAACATTGTTGATGTTTGTATCTGATGGGGTCTCATGTGTGTCTTACTGGATTGGCCTGTTTATCGTATGAATGTCCTATTTTTTGGTTAGACTGTGCAGATGTGTTTCATTGACCAGTTGCCTGTGTCCCCTCGTCAATGTTGTTGTCTGAGCAGTATGACATTTGTGATGTAGCATTGTTAGGCAGGCACGTGAGGGACCCTGACGTATGCAGCATGTGTGTGTCGTTAGTGCTGTGTGGCTCCTATTGCTGTTTACTTAGGCTTATGTATGTGTCAGTTATGGACATTCGGCATTTAAGTGTACTGGTAGCTTTGTCTTATTTCTAGGAGTAGTTGCAGATGTCATCCTCACCCCCTAATTTAGGAATGTATGTTCCAGGGTGGGGTTCCTGCCATTTGGTACTATAGCTGCCCAGAGATGAGAGGTGTTATTGTCAACTGTGGTGGCAGTTAAGTTGCAGTTGTTGTATTTGCTACTGCATTACAGGTAGGGACCTAGTTGATGGGGAATAGTTTGTGCAAAACAAGTGCCTGGATGTGGATTCAGGGTAGTGGCCTTCCCACCTGTCACTGGTTTCCCTTGGCTCTCTTGTTGTAATTACAGGATGTCCCCATGGGACTGTAGTGGTGGCAGTATTTTGTCGTGCCCCGGCTATGGTCAGTACTGGGCATTCCCCCCTGCCGTGCCCCTTTCCCCATGCCACTTCATATATGTGCTAAGTTACATGCATTGTGTAGTAGGTATCCCCCCCCTGCTTACAGTCCCCATTATTGCATTGTAATTCCCCATGCGACTTACCCTGCATGTGCGTAGTGTCGTGGTAGTCTGCGCTGTCCAGTCCTTGTATCCCTGTGACGATCTCCTCTGGGATGACGGCTGCGACCATCTCCTCCATGTGGTCCAGAGCCTCCTGTTGTGCTGGACTCCCCCCTCCAGTCTGCATTGCTGCCTTCCTGTTCCTGGCCATTTTCTCTTTGGTCCTACGTTTACAGTCATGCCAGCGTTTCTTACACTCGGTGACTGTCCGGCGTTCTTCAGCCACACTGTTTATCTTGTCCACAATTTCTTTCTAGATGGCCTCTCTCCTACTGAGTGGCAATTTTGAGGATATGAAAAGTTGGTGCTGGTGTTCCGTCACCTCTTTCACCAGGATTTCCTGCTCCTCTGCACTGAAGCGACACTTTCTTTTTTTCTTTAACATGTCCTGGTTCCTGTGTGCTTCCTCCTGGCTGGGTCCTGGTCTGCTCTCATCCTCCTGGGGTCTGTTGGGGCATCTGGGATCCATTTTGGGTCTCCTCTCCTGTAAGTGCAGTTTTCGCGCAAAAATGTCACTCAATAGCGTGAAAAAAACGGCGTATTCACGATAGCGCTGTCGTAAATCGCCCCACAGTGATTTGCTTCACTTTTACGTGGGTTTGCCTTACGACAGACCGACGCTGTTTGCGTCACGAAATAATGACTCCCACCTGTTGGTTGCGCCGCCGTACGTCAAAGTATAAATTTGACGCCCGAATGGCGCATCCAAATGGCGTTAGACGGCGCAAATTTTTTTGACGCAAAACTGCGATGGCGCAGTTTTGCGTCAAAAAGTATAAATATGGCCCTGAATGCCTCCGCAAGTGCAAAGCTAGCTGAAGCGTGATCTACTGTTGCGTGGATTATTAACTGCCAAACGAAAACACGTGAGAACAATGGCCAGAAGTGTGGTGAGCAGCACTGTTCACAACGTGTGGCACACGGTGTAACAGTCATGAAATGTAAATTATATTATGAAACGCACCTGAAGATAATTCTACTTGAGGTTATGCCTCAAGCACAAAAGGCACAGAAGATGGTGCGTGCTAGCCTTTGCACCACGGTCCGCCGCTAGATCACGTGTAGCACTGCACGAATGTGGCGTTATTTGTGTCTGCATAGTGATGTTATCGTGGCCAAGCGAAACACGGTAAAAATGATTCTGCTGTATTTTTAACAATTACGGAGCGTATGTTTCACACTTTACGTTCTAATATACCTTTGGGAAAATTAATAATTACGTTTAAAGTATTCATCGGAGTTCTCCCAAAAATTCCACCATTTCTATGCTTTAATAAGCTAGTGGGGACTTCTCACTCAAATGCATGAGCAGATGGGAACTTGCAAGACACAAGGATGTCTTTCACTCTCAGCAGCGGGTTATCTACATTCCTGGAGAAAGAGATCAAATCACAAATTAAAACTTATTAGGGAAATGTAAATTTTGGTGCAAATCACTGTCTAAGAAAGCTGGATCTTTATGTACCAGGTCCTTTATGAAGAAAGTGTATCTGAGAGGGGAAGGCTACTGTACATGATCAAGGAGGAGACGTCTTTTATATTACCCGGTAACTGTCTCTAATCAAAAGCACATCCAGGCATGGCATCATCATTTTGTGAAAAGATAGAAGTTATGTTTTTATATGGCCACAAGTAAAACATATGATTTTTCTGTTATCTAGAGGCATGCATTCTTACAGAGATCCCAAGTGCTTACAAAGTTTATACTCATTTTTAATCATAAATATCAAACTTTTATCTCCCATGATTGTTCCAAGAAAAACAATGTGTGCATATGCATATTAGGTGCACAACATGGAGCTTTTATCTATGTTAAACCTTGTGTTTTGTCACTTAAAATGTTTGGACATGAACTAGTCAAATACAATTAGACCAAACAGCGAGTACAGTCCCTCTTTTTTCACTTTTACTAATAAGCAGTTGGATATTTCTGGACTGAGTCACAATGGCATTTACGAGTACATAAATTAGTACTCCTGAAGTACTACTTCACACACTTTTAAATATCTTTGTGAATCAGCCCCATTGTCTCTAAGCAGTGCTTAATTTGTAAAGAATAAGTGCTGGGGCTCAAGGTTTTGCTCATAAGCCCTCGGCAGTCGTCGTCAGAGGTTGGTTTGTCAAGTACCAAAATATTCCACGTAATGCCTCTTTAATGCCTTATTAAACCCCCACCGGATGTTTCCTGCTAGCTGTCGCTCTCTTGCAGATTCTTTTTCATCCCTGCTTTTTCCTTGTGTTTCCATCTTCCTCTTCCTCAGTCTTTCATGCCTTTTGTGTTTTTCCTCTCTATTGCTCTGGATCAAAGTCTGTTAAAAAAATAAGTGCCATCCCTAAAAACGAGTGGGGTGGGCCCCACCTTCAACCACTGGCTCAAATGCAGCACTTTCTGTGCACTTACTCAGGATTCTGCTAAAGACAAACACAAATGGAAACCACGTCATCCTGTAGCACCTGGTCTTGAGTTTATGAACATGTAAAAGTATTTATAGAATTAGTTTTAAATTAAAAGAAGTACCCTTAATGTGCCTTATAAATACATTGTGAGCTAGGGAGGAGTATGCATTTCCATACATCTTTCTATATATATGTTGCTGATCTTCAGGATTCAGCATTCTTTTTAGGTATTTTAGTAGGTACTGTATTCCACATAGTACATGATCACAGCCTTCCTACTCCCCCAAGTCAGTACCTGGGCCCAGATGTGTCCCTCATGCAAAAGAGTGTTTCACAAAGGACAGAACAAAGTGCCGCACCAGATGTAGCAAGAGTCGCCTGCAGATGACGTTATTAGAGGGACAGACAAATAATCTGGCTTTTCTGTGCCACACAGAGCCTCATGTGGTGGCACCAAGGCTAGTCAGCATTTTCTAATGTAGGCTTTGAACTGAAAGCCCATCCTCCAACACAAATTTTTATATGTAGACACAAGGGTCCAACATATAAAATGTGTCGTGTTAAAGAACAAATGTTACTTGTAGGTGAATCAGGTGATGTACCTCTTGACCCTTTGCTTGCCCCTGCTTTCATTTGACAATAACATTGGGGGCAAAGCAGGATCACGGAAGTAAATCTGGCCTATCAGTAAAACCTGAACGTTTTGTGTTGGCTCATCTGAAAAACACCCCCTGTGCATACATTAGCAGGTAGATGAGGCAAAAGGATTTTGAAGCAGCGTAGGGTCAACTTTCAGAGCAAAGTAGCTTTTGCGCATGAAAGTTGATCTGTGGCTGCTGCATGCAGTGCTTTGTGAGGCATCCTGGTGCTTTGCACAGCTTACCATCACACAAGCGCCAGTGCAAACCCTTTGTAAGTCTGGCTCTTCATATCGTCTTCCCTATGAGGCAATATCGTTTTCAGGTACTGATATACTGGGTGTCAGACATTAGAAGCATGGTGCTTTTGTACCTGTCAAAAGGGCCGCATTTATTAATTTGCACCAAGAATTGGATGAATTTATGTTTTGAAGAGGGAGAGCACATGCACGTGTCTACTGTTCCGAAGTCTGACTTTGCCATTGAAAGTTAAAAAAAACTCCTTTAACAAACTGAGGTCATAGTTATTAGTGGTCTTTTTATGAGTTGTGACCTGTCAGATAAAAGTTGCAAGAAAAGAATCTCAAGGGTTTGCTTATTTTTTACATGTTTGCATAGCAGACAGGTGGCTTGCGCTCAGAAGAATTCTCTGAATAACTTCTGCAGTCCCTGACAGAAGAGATTGGGATGTCAGAACTCAAGTACAGTCATTCATTAGAGGGTGTTTCTTACATAAGGGCTCAACTGTCATATCCCAGCACAGGTTGGTGCTTTATGTCAAAGCTAGTCTGGAACAAGGAAGTTATCGTCAGAGAATTTACAAAGATATATTAGAATTCTAGATATTTACCAAACATAATGGGGCCAGTTAACCAAATCCTTTATGAATATAGGAAGTAATAATAAAGGATACCTATTTTATATACATGCCTCTGTGAGTCAGCCACGAAAGATCCAACTCCCTTTTAGTAAAAGTGCAAAGAGGGCACAGTTCATTCTATGTTTACTAATTGTATATGAATATGCCCTGAATATTTAAATAGTATTCCCATTTAGATATGTTACGACTACTTCACAAAGGTATGTGAGAGTATGTAAAAGAATTCTGCAAGAGTATGATTTATGATCTCCAAAATCCTTTTGCGTTTTTATGTAATGTGTGATTTCCTTATTTCTGAAATGTCTAATTCCCACAGCAATGAAAATCACAATTTATATTCTTAGTGGTACTTATCTGAAAAAAAGATACAAATATTAAAGATGTGCCCATAGCAGCATTATATAAAACTTTATTGATGGGGGAAATTATGAAGAAATAAACAAAAGAACAGTCGCTCCTGGTAGCTATCTAGTTTAGAAATGACAGAGACTATTCAATTAGGAAAATTAAAATTTGATGTTTCATGCAATTTGGAAGGTCTGCTTAGAATTCTATGGCAAAGGGCAACTAGTCAATTTTACAGATGAAAACAGATGAGTTGGTATCTCTTTACCATATTTATCTTTCTCCTGTGAATACATGTCAGCTATGAGGTCTTTGACTGTTAATGTGACTTCAAACTAAGGAATGTTGGAAATATTAAATTTACAAAGTGCCAACAGTAGTTGGTATATATGTTTCACTGCTGTTAACTTAACTTTAATCCTGCTGCTCGTAAATGTTGTTAAACCTGGATTAAGAAACAGAGGGAAGAAAAACCAAGGGATGGTTCAAATGAGAAGTCACACAGAGCTACTGGTGATAAGGACAGGATCTCGCAAACCGATACAGTAAGGAAACTATCTGGTAAAGAGCTATATGCTTGAGTATCTTGTTGACAGCTTATCCTAATATGGACACTGTTAATGCAATAGATACCCTAATGAAATTACTTATGTCTTGAAAACACCATCCTTATAGTTTGGGAAGGTTTCAAACATCTTAACTTCTCTAAACAATAGAAAATACAATGTGAGAAATCACTCCACTTTTTGTGTTGCCCCAGTTTTTCTATGTCTGGATTTGATGGCTTTTGGACTTTCTGCACCTTACCCTATTAAACAGTATGAAAGTGCCTGTGCCCCCTCTATAAATAATGTGCTGTACATTGGAACTCCCTATTTGGCCTATTTACATGCCCTACAAGTCCACTGTAAATTATGCCTTTAGTATACCTATATCATGGAAAGTCAAACGGTGTACGAGGACTGCAGTGCGCATTTGCACCACCCACAAATATGACAGAAATATATTTTGTACAGGAGCACCACTGTACTCTGGCTAGGCTGCAGTTGAAATGCACTTTAGTAACACATGGCCAAGAAATATGCTTTTGCCATATAGGAAAAACTATTTTTAAATATTTATGTCTCCTCTAAAAGTGTGCCTTGCAAGCCCAGAGGCTAGGGTGATCATGTACAGAATTAGGGGTCACTACATATTGGGGTTGGTGTGCCTTCAGAGTGTAAGGAAACCCAAAAGTTATTTCACTTTGTAGACCTGGTCTAACCTTTCCCTACTAGGCCTAAGTGGGATTAAAATCTGTATGTTTCATCTCACTTCGGAAAGGACTAGAAGATTTATTCAATCTTACTCTCTGCTTAGTTTTTAAAATCTAATTTATGGGTAAAATCAGATCTTTGATATCTTAAGCAGAAAACGAACTTTGTAAAAAATATATTTCAGGCTGCTGAGCCAGAACTGTCTTAAAACCAGTATTTCCATTTAGCACACCTCCATAAATGAATTCACATCCTTGTCTGGGGAATTTAACAGCCCTAGCAAGTTTAAAATCAGACTTTAGTCTGCAAAGTTTAAGTCTGCATGCCTTTGCACTTTCATCTAAAATAGTGATATCGCCCTTTACAACACAAGTTTTTAATCTTCACATATATTGTTTCACTAAACTTGTTTTTGGCTTAAAAAAAAAATATCTATATTATATATATATATATATATATATATATATTTATATATATATATATATATATATATATATATATATATATCACTGTACAAATGGCACCAAAATTCTGTCTAACTCTTTGCAGACCGGGAGCCTCCTGTGGCAGTGGTGGCCACTCGTTTATTAATTATTACCAAACGCTCCCTCAGGAACAAAGAGGAGCACTCACAGGTACCAAGAATCCAGTTTATTTCAGGGCAGACGTGTTTTAGTGAAGAACGCGTTTCTGAATGCCAAACAACTGCAGAGTGTCAAGCAATCCTACAAACCTCCTTGGAATCACTCTCATTAGAGGATAGATTGTTGATATCAAGGACGGACTATTCATTGTCCGTAAATTACTACATCAGCTTGCCGCCATTAGTAAACAATATTCAATTCCTCAATAGTCCCAGTTTAGGTGCTAAAATTGTGATATTGCACAATTCAGCACATAGTTGTACATTTTCATAGTGCACCAAATCAGTTTGTTGGTGTGCTGGCTTGATTAATATTTTTTCTTACCCCATGGAGGCCACTCTCGCAGTCTCAAATGTACTCCATGACCCATTGGGGTGGATATGTACAGACACGAGGAAGTCATCAGAAGGGCATGTAATTTTCACAGGTGATCAGCAACAAATTATATATTTATGAATTGTGATTTTTCGGAGAACGATCTTCAATGCAATTATGTATTTATAATTTCTTGTAGGAGATTATTTTGCTAAAACCCCCATCAGGGTCATGGAGTGCATTTGTATCATGCACACCTATATGCTTAATAATGTGTACCAGATAATCATAACCACACAGTGAAACCTCACTCATACACTGCTTTTCTTACATCAATATTGCCCCAGTTGGCTTATTCAAGATTCTCAAACATGTGTTGTGATCAATGTAGATGGTATCTCAAGATGATTATTTTGAATATGTGTAAGTGAGTTTGCCTTTAATACATTTCTTTATTCATATTTAATTGCCTATGGGAGAGAAACAGCTCAACAGAAATTACAGAAATGTGCACAAATCTTCGTTGTTGAGGCCATTTGGCATATTGCTGTCAAGATTACCTATGTATTTTGACTCAAGTTGTCTTCAAACAGACTCACAATTAACACCACTTTAGTTACGCTGGATTGGATCAATAATAAAGTATTGCAGCTGTTTAGTGTCATGGCTCTGTTTTTCATCGAAAATTAGAAAATGTTTTATTGCATTTAGACCATCACTATGACAAATGATAGTGTACAAGGTGGCAACAACTAAAGAAATGAGTAAGTAATCTTTTAGCCAGGGGACATTATTGATACATTTAAGAAAGTCACCTGTATCTCTAACATATGATGGGAGGTTATACACATATTCCTGCAATAAATACCCTATGAACTTGGATGTGTTCTCAAAAATGCTGTCTTTGACTGATATAATTGGTCTCTCTGGGGGTTGAAGTGGAGTTTTGTATACTTTTAGTAACAAATAGAGTATCAGTAACTTGGGATGATTATTTCTTAAAAACAGATATTCACCCTGAGTCAAAAATACCATATTCCTCCATTCAATTAGCTCATTGTGATAGAGCTACTTGGCCTGACTCACTTGAGCACAGCTACTCCTTGTGTAGCATGCCATATTGTTCAATTGTACATATATTTCTTTCTTGTTCATTCCTAAAGGCCAAATCCCAATATTTCCCTGTTTGTCCAAGATTCTTATTATGAAGAAATATATATATATATATATATATATATATATATATATATATATATATATATATATACACACACACACATACACACACATTTATATTTATATAGATATAATAGATATATATTTATTTATCCTTTATTTGAAGGAAAAAAAAAACTTAATTCCGTATCTCACTTTCTCTCTACCCACCCCTTAATCATAAAACTACCCTTACCCTCTTTTAATGCTACCCACCCCTTAGCCCTAAAATTACCCTGACACCCAACCCTTATCCCTAAATCAAGATTAACATCCTTTACCTCTATTCACCCTGAAACCTTAAAATAATCCTTTCTCCCCTAAACTCTATTCACATATTACCCTAACAATCACCCTAACCTTCCTTTACCTCTTCCATTGCTTAAACCCTAAAATAACACTTGCCCTTAACCTCTATCCACATCTTAACCCTAAAATCACCCTTACCCTCCTTTACCTCTTTCCATCCCTATACCATAAAGTAACCCTTACCTCTATCCGCAGCATAACCCTAAAATACCCTTAACCACTTTACCTATACCTAACTCCGAAAACCTAAAATTATCCTTACCTCCTTTAAATTACACTTGCCTTCTTTTACCCTTACCCAGCTCTTAACCCTAAAAAACATTTACTTGTGAAGTAAAAGTATGCAGAGTAAAGGCATGCGGAGTAAAGGTACATGAGGAGTAAAGGCTATGTGGACTAAAGACTGTGGAGTAAAAGTTACATACCAGCTAACCAGATAATGACTAGCCTCTGAGCCTAGAAAAGATCAATGTGTGTTAACTGCTAACCAAGCAACAAGGATTAGCTATCTGTTAGTGGAAAAACAAAGGGCAGCTTAGCACTACCTCTGTTGACTTAGGGATTGCAGGGATGGCAAAGACTTTGAGGATCCTCCTATGCAGCCCACCCCTAGTCACAGTAGGAGGGAAAATCAGGTCTGCTACTTATAACACTTTCAGAGCTGGAAAAACATCTTTGGCTGGGAGAGATACGAACTCTGGCCCAGGAGACAAAGTCTTGCCTCTCCACCAATGAAAGAGAGGCCAATGGGTGTTACCTGCTGACTACTTAGCAGATATTTGCTATCGGGGAGTGACCAGGAACAATTGTCAGAACAAAGGGCACCTTTAGCACTACCTCATTTGACATGGAGATTCCAAGAAGTGGGTCCTATACTGGTTGAAGTAATGGAACCTTGTGTTCAAGGTTCTATTGAAATGTGATCATTTGTTTTCTTGGTCAGTTGGTGTAGAGGCTGGCAATGAAAAGGTCACGTTGTGGAGGGTTGAATAAAGGATTAATTTAAGGCAATCTACAGTGTAACCTTCGTTATTTACAACAAAGTGCTTCTCCTAATTGTCCCCAGGACCCTCCTAAAGAAACAGGCTCTAGCCACAGAAGGAAACTAGTTTTGACCTTGTCAGGTATGGGAGTGACCAAGAAGTTGTAGACAGGCTTGCCTTGTGGCAGCTGGGTCTCTCCATCTTGAAACATGGGTTCCTGGGTAAGTTTACAATTCAACAAAAAAGGAAGTGCTGAAAAGGAAGATGGGAGGATTGTGAGATAATTGTTAGTATTGGACAATAAAATTCCTCCAATCACTAGCTAGGGCACAAGATAAATCTGCCACCTCCACCACCACCCCCTCAGAACATTGCTGGAAGTGGGGAAAAATTAACCTGAAAATTACAACCCTGTTGCAAGAACAATTCTGCCTTCTAATTCCTGGCTCTAACTTCTAACTTCTAACTCCTTCTAATTTCTAACTTTCTGAGCTCATGCTGAAGAAAACAAAGACTCAGGGATTCCTGAATCCTGCTGGCACCGAGGGACTGGAACTGCCTTACAAGAGTAAAGTGGTTGCCATGCTTGTCCTCTGGCTTGCAGACATTGGTTAGCGCCAGAGTGGTGTGCCTGCCTGAGGCTGGGTAATATGAAGAAATATCTTTATTCCTCCTTGTTATTTCACCTTTGCACTCTGCAGTACACATACAAAGAGAAAAAGGCCTCAAAGCATAGTTTTTGGGCACGAAGGTTCCCCTTTCTGCACAAAAACTAGCCTGTCCTTAACACAGACAACCTTGAGCTATGGCACAAGGGTGCCAGCGCATGAAAAATGCTAAATTGCACCATTTCTTTGATGATATGATACAGTTCTGCTCTCTCCCATTCACGCAATGCAGGACTACAACTTCACTTGCTGTACTGGATGAACTCTTAAAATATGCCCCTAAGTCTGTGTCACACACTCACCATGTTGCACCCGCGGATATAATGCTGGACCTCTAATTCCGCATGAGGCTGAGCATGAAATCAAGTAACAACAATCTTAATTCACTAACTGCCTCTGAGAGGATGGTGAGTTCGGACAAAACAAGAAAAAGTTAGACTTGCATCACTCGGTCTGCTCTGCTGCCTTGCGGCGCTGCACAGGAACATCTGTACTCCTTGGACCTTTGTATGTGGATGCGTGTGAGGTGCACTAGAAACAACAAGAAGAGTAGTACATTAATAATTCTTAGCATATGGTGTTTAAACTGTTATTTAAAAGAATGACACTTAGTCTTCATCGTAAATTAGGATTGAGAGTGGATACATGTTCAAAAGGTAAAAACTGAGATTTGTGGCACTCCACAGAATGTCCAGTACAACAAGGTTCAATTAAAAAAAATTGAGAATTAGAATTATGTGCTCAAAGACTTTCCGAGTTCACATTACAAAGATCTTTCTGCATATACAAACATAAAGACCTTCAGATCAGAGTCAAGTTTGGAGCGCCCACAAGATGAAGGGTTTGGAGCGCTAGGATCATCAAAACATAGGAACACTTAGGGGCATATTTATACTCCGTTTGCGCCGAATGTGCGGCAAAAAATTTACGCACTTTTAGCGCAAACGTTGCCCCATATTTAAACCCTGACGCCCGAGCCGGCGCACAAGGAAAATGGCGCTATGTGCGCCAGTTTTTGGAAGCGGCACCCCGCCCTGCGTTAATGACATGCAGGGTAGGCGTTCCCGTCCAAAAACCACGCACACAGCGTTGCGTCGTATTTATGCTTCAGGGCAAAAATCACTCCCGCGCGGCAGGCGGCGCAAAAAAATGTCGCAAAGCACGAATATCGTGAAATTTTAACGCCTGGGTCAGGGCAGGCGTTAAAATGGGGCAAACACACCTGTACTTAATCAGAACACACAGAACAAACAACAGAGCAGCAGAGCAGCAGAGCAGCAGAGCAGCAACAGGGAGACATGGAGGTGCTTTTTCTTCAGCATGCACGTAGACGCAGAGCCCTGCAGCAACAACAGCAGCTACAACAACAACAGCAGGGACCCCAAAGACAGCGCAGAAGGCAGGAGAGGATATTCCGCCCAAGAACAACCCTGCATGGCCTCAGGGAACGGGACATCATCCAGAGGTACCGGTTGAACTGGCAGGCCATTCAGCAGCTGCTGACAAATATTGAACAGCAATTGGCCCCCACTTTAGTGACTCCACGCACTATCCCAACAGAAACAAAGCTGCTTGCCGTACTTCACCTGCTGGCAAGTGGCTCCTTTCAGACAACTGGTGCCCTGGTTGGTGGAATATCACAACCCTCATTCTCAGCCTTTTTACCCAAAGTACTGGATGCCATCATTCGCCTGACACCCCGCCACATCTGCTTCCCTAACACAGTACAGAAGCAGCAGGAAACTAAACAGGGGTTCTACGCCATCAGTGGCTTTCCGCACGTCCTTAGTGCAATCGACTGCACACACGTACGCCTTGTGCCACCTGCTGCGAGTGAACACCTCTACCGCAACAGGAAGCACACACATTCAATCAACGTGCAGGCCATAGTCGATCACCAAGGACTGATCACCAACATTGTGGCTAAATATCCTGGGAGTGTACATGACGCATTCATCTTCCGTCACTGCACCATCAACCAACACTTCCAGGATGGACGGTATGGCAATGGACTACTTGTTGGTAAGAAGAAAAAAACAAACTCATATACACACTGCCCAGAAACCCTCTAGGATAAACAACACATACACCACAATAGCAACACCTAGACAGGAACACACTGAGGTACTCACATCACTAGCCATGTTTCACAAGTCACCATTGAACCTCTCACACATTGGAATTTACTCTACAGCTTAGTGTGAAGACATTAATGACTGTGGTTGCCTAAATGTCACCTTGCAAATTTGAAGGCTCACAATAACCTGTACACTAATACAATGCATAAGTTTAAAGGGATGGGATGGCCTGGGTATGTTCATATGAACGTTTCTAATACACTTTCATGTTTCAACTCTGCATGGAACTATCATCACACCCCCAGTGAGGACACACGGACACCTGTATCACAAGTCACAATGCAAGGGAGGGCACACTGTACTGGAGAAACCAATACATCCTGCTGACAAACAGCTAGCCAACAAACACTTGCTCAGCCAAGGAAAAAAAACAATGCCAAAGTTTTCACCAACAACCATAGGTTGTCACATTAGTACACAAAATAGTCACAGACAACACAACACAACTACTGCCATCAAAGATACATACAACAGTGCCTCCTACATCTAATTGATACCATTCTGTGTTTCTCTTTCAGCTGATCAGGGGTATGGCATCCAGCCTTGGATAATGACACCATATGGGAACCCAAATACTGCTGCTGAGCGGGCATACAATGACGCCCACAAGAGGACATGCAGCATTGTGGAGCGGACCTTTGGGATCCTAAAGTCAAGGTTCCGCTGCCTTGACATCACTGGCGGTAGCCTACTCTATTCCCCAGAGATGGTCTGTAAGATCATACTCACTTGTGCCATATTACACAATATTTGTGTAAAAAGGAACATTCCCCTCCTTGAACCGGACCCAGACATGCCTGAGGATGACGAAGAGGAGGATGCTGGCCTGCAACAGGAGGGGGAACAACCTAACACAGCAGCAGGAGTGTGTAGGCGCCAACAGCTTGTAAATACATTTTTTGCATAATTTATTATAATCACTTGTATTACACACTTGTAAATAAACACAGATAAGAGACACCACATCATGCTTTAGCCTATTCATTTCTGACCACCTTTATTTTGAAATTGCTGAAGATGAATGTCGTCTCATTGAGCAAGAATGCTATAACATTCATCACACCAAAAAAAAACATCACAAATGTATGCACAGAGGGTAGGATGTGACATGATACATTACCATACACAGAGCCCAACAGGAGTACAAATGTGGCAATTACACATGCCGGATCCAAACAACTGAAACAGTCTCTCATCGAGCCCAAAATTGGAGATCATTTGAAAGTCACATCACACGTGTTCAGAGACAGGGTGGGACCATCCATGTGTACGTGACCATGTCATCAATGGCTTCTCTCAAGTGTGTGATATGAGCAATACACAATTGGTACAACATCAGCTGCCACTAACTCAGGAGGAGACCTTGAAGTCACAGTGACAACATACACCCAGACAGGTGATAGTGGATCCACATTCCCACAAAACATGTACACATATGTCATACAATCAACCGAATATTTGAAAGTAGACCATCACAGTTGTGTCCCAGTTTGAACCTAGCAGGAAGATTGTAACATTCCACTAAACCAGTTTATGCAGAAAGGGACACAGACAACAACAAAATTATTCTCATTATCACATCGGGAACGCTGAGAGTCTTGCAAACATAGTCATTTGAAAATGGTATGCAAGTTTGCTCCAATTCATCATTACTGCAAACGTCAAATGGGCTAATGAGATGAATGAATGGTCAACAGTCATTCATACCATATGGCCTTACATTAGCCTGCTGCTGCAGGTTTGCCATTATATAATAAATATACTCCATGGATACAGTAGCTATTCTGGATGGTCAAATCCTAGGGTGCTGGGGGCCTAAGTCCACCTCTACCGCCCCCAAAACATACAAGAATCATGTACTTGTGAACTAAACACATGCATAAGGCACATGTGTGGCCTACATGTCATAAGTCCAACACAAATCTGAAACACAAAATCATAATGGGACATGGTTAGCCCCATAAAAACTGTAAGTGACTCTTCCACTCCCTGTTAGGACTACAGATAAAAGCATCACCATCCTAATTGTGGACACATTTTGGAGAAGGAATACATCATGGTATCCCATCCATCATTTCAAAATAGCCATCAGCAATTAACCCAAATATGTTGACAAATATGGTCAATACATTAGTTAACGTATCCAAAACATTACAGTGTGAATGCCTTCTATACATAAAACAACGGACATGTGTCATATCCAAACACAAATGTGTATCACATCGCACCGTTTGACCATGACAAATCACCTTTCCAAAGGTAAAAACATGAAGACATAAGGAAAAATTTGCTCCATATTCTACGCATACAGCATGGGCGTCATAATTTGTTCACGTACATGAGTGCACACAATGCAGAGTCAAATACGAATGTATCCAAAAGTGTCTTAATATTTCGCCTTCAAAGTATAATTTACATCATCAATTTTTTGGACTCTGCATCATGTGCACTACTGTACGTGGAAAAAAAATGACGCCCATGATGTATGCGTGGTAAAATTGACGCTACATGGACAATATGTTGGTCATCTCATGTACATTAAAAAATATTAATATTCATATCATATTTTTTGACTCCGCATCATGTGCACTACTGTACGTGGAAAAAAAATGACGCCCATGATGTATGCGTGGTAAAATTGACGCTACATGGACAATATGTTGGTCATCTCATGTACATTAAAAAATATTAATATTCATATCATATTTTTGGACTCCGCATCATGTGCACTACTGTACGTGGAAAAAAAATTACGCCCATGATGTATGCGTGGTAAAATTGACGCTACATGGACAATATGTTGGTCATCTCATGTACAATAAAAAATATTCATATTCATATCATATTTTTTGACTCGGCATCATGTGCAATGTAATGCGTCAAAAAAAAATGACGCACAATTGTGTATGCGTGAAAATATGACGCATAACGGGAAAATAAAAACGGCGGCCATTTTATGCAGGAAGTGATGTAATAGGATATCCTGTTTACCAAATCTGTACTGGGAGTTAACTTTCACTTTCACTTTGCAGTCTCAGATTTATCTAGACTGTGTGGTTGTGTGAAAGGTGTTGTCCTGTGTTTTACTGCTTTTGTGTCCTGTGTCCCTTGTATTTTGTCTTTTTGTCAATCTATTCTTGTTGTATAACATTGTCTCTGTCTGTTTAGTCTTGTTTTGTCTATTCCTGTGATAGTTTGTATTGTCTGAGGGAGTCTGTTGTGGGTAGCATCGTTTGGGGTGTTAGTTGGGCTATTTTTCTACTTTTTCTTTTTCTTTCACACCTCTACCTTTCCCCATTTCCCACTTTTACTTTCATATTTCATTTGTCCATTTTTAGAGCTCTAAATATGTCAGGTAGGCCTCGCCTGTCCAGGATGGGTGAAGATGAATTGGGGGGATTCATATGGCTAGTTAGCCATTTCCTCCCACTGATGCTGGAGGCTGGGGGCCGTGTGATACAGGGGTATCACACGGAGGCTAGGAAAATCCGGTGGGAGAAGGTGCGCCATCACCTGGTCCGGGTCTACGGGAGCATGCGAAATGTCCATCAACTTAAGCACCGCTGGGCAGATCTGATCACCAGGGAACAGGACCTGCTGGACCACCTGGGACTCCGGATTGGTGGCCATGTTGGTGAGTACAAATCAATTACATGGGAAAATTAGAAATCTGTGTGGGAACATGTGATGATTGTTACCCAATCTGCTAAATAAGTAGCAGACTGTGTGTAATGCTAGGTAAACCTAGGCCCATGGTTATACACATATATCCCCATTTTCTGCAAAAAATTTCACGCAAGAACAGCAGAAAATTGCAACTTCTATCTGTATTTTGCTAAGTAGCCCCCTCTCTGCGTAACAAAATGATCTAAATGATGCGCTACAAAGGTATACATATGTGCCCTAATGTGTATTTGTTGCAGAATGTGTATGAAGACCAATGCTACCAGTCCGATGGCTCATTTTTGCAACACATACCAGATGCCTGTAGCTGTATGTAATGTAGTGTTGCATTTGTGTCAGAAAAGCAACAAGTGAACGGCTCTATTTGTACTCTACTGGTCATAATGGCCAGTGAGTAAGTCATGTTGAAACAACATACCTACATATGTAGACGCCATAGCTAGACAGAAAATTAGATACCCATGATGATGCTATACATGTGTGTTGGCTTCACGTCACATGAAGTTAGTTATGTTGTCCACACATATGTCACATGTGTGTGTGGTTGCTGTGTGTTGAACATGTCCACCTAGCCTGTTTGATTGTGAGGGGTCATGCAGTCCTCATGGAACCAGTTTTGGAATGTCTCTCTGGGATGCACATGCTGAGATGTATGGATAACATTATTGGTGGGGCATACTAATGGAGGATTAACTTGGCCAACACATGACTGTCCTGGCCACTGCATGTGTGTAGTAGGGTGTGACACTGTAGCAGGAGACTCATCCAATGATAATGTTGAATACAAAGTCATCCATGCAGTATGAGCATGTCTGAAAGTCTATCATTACCATGTCATATTCACACAGTGTCATTGTAACTGAAATTATTTGTCAGTTCACCCAGTCTGAGTATATTCTTCCTTTCATGCTTTACAGGTGGACCAGCCCCGTACACCGTGGGAGAGGTGGAACATTTTGACGACCCCGATACCTACAGTGAGTGTCGCCTGAGTGCCATTTTCATTGTTTTGTAAAGAAGCATGATGGATTACTGTGTGTTCAAGAGAATTCATGATTTGATGCGCTCGCCGTTCATTGGCATTGTTGTTTTAGTGTGATATCAAATAGGACTTCTGTTTCTGTAAAGCAATACCTAGCCATCTCTCAGTTTGAGTGGCTGTAGGTCATTGCAGTTGTGCGGCAATGGGGAATGGTATGACTCATTTGCAATACACTGGTCAATGTTAGACTTGGTCAGGGACTTGCCATGAACTGAGTCTGCATATCAGACTGACAGTCTCCCAGATAGCTTAGGCACATGGCTTTGATGACAAGTGCTTCTTCCTAGTTGAGGATGGACTGTGTACACTGTAGGTCGGATCTTCCGGGGGCATGTACTTCCACAAGGTGAACTAGAAGTGTGTGTGACTTGAGTGCAATGGCCTAGGTGTTCTGTCGAATCATCAGAATGGGTGTTCTACCTCCTCTGTGTGTGTTGTAAAACATGCCTCACTGATAGTATGTCATGTTGGCCTAAGTCATATCATTTTGACATGTGTGGACCTGGGATGTGACAATGTTTGGCTGACTACAACGTGTTGCTAGCCCTTCATAGGTGTTGTGTGTGAAGGCACATACTTGTGGAACTTTCTAAACACTCCTGGGTGTGCATTGAACATGGGATTGTTGGTTGTTCTTCCCACACCACCCACAAAGACTGGGATGTTACTGTGAAACAGGGTACCTAGGACTGTAGCAACCAGTATGTTACACGTACTTGACACCTTTTGTGACTTGAGTGAGTACCTAGGGCCAGATGTAGCAAAATGTCTACACGTTGCAAATGGCATAAATTTCTGTT
Organism: Pleurodeles waltl; assembly: GCF_031143425.1. Taxonomy (NCBI): domain Eukaryota; kingdom Metazoa; phylum Chordata; class Amphibia; order Caudata; family Salamandridae; genus Pleurodeles; species Pleurodeles waltl. Next base: position 1,076,463,176 of record NC_090444.1, read on the forward strand.
TGTGAGTTGCAAACGTCTGTTTCCGATTCCAAATTGTTATTGGTGATCATGAACATATTAGCAAAATGCTTTTCAAATTGCAAAATATTAAGGGGTTTACCAGACCTACTTGCAACTCACAGTGGTAGGCAATCCCATTTGCAACCGAGTACGTGGTTGCAAAGTGAGTCGCTGTTATCATCCACTTGAAGTGGATGGTAACCCACTTGCTAACTGGAAGGGGTCCCCATTGTAACCCTTCACCTTTGTGAGTGGACCAAAATAATCCTGCACAAAACAGCCAGTGGTCTAAGGGACCACTAATTACCGTGAAATGATCCAAGATTGAATTTGTTGTGATTTTTAACTAATTGCAGCTCATTTTCCTTTCAGGTAAACGGCCTACACTTGGGGAAAAATAACCTGCTTTATTTAAAAGCAGTCACGTCCATGGAGGTCTGCTGTTCCCAGCAGGCCTCCATCCCCGTGAGTGCCCATAGTCGCTAAGGTGGCGCAACTTGGAACGCACATCATTGATGTTCATGAGGTGGGTCTTAGGGACCCCATAGCGACTCGCAGACGGTGTCAGAGACACCGTTCTGCATTGCAAATTGCTAGTTGCATTTTCCAAATTCCTACATCTGGCCCCTAGTGTGGACATATGATTCTGGGCCAGGGGTTCAATCTTAGCACACAACTAATTCCAAATGCCATTGAGTGAGGAGTGTGATTGTTATCACATAGAATGACATATGTAGTGAAGTCAGTATGCGGAAGAGGTGGTGCCATAATGTCAAATGCCTTAGGTATGATTTGGATGAGTAGTTTAGGGTGATGTCATACATCATGTAGAGACATGGATATGCTAGGTGTGATATGCCTTTATGTATGCATGCTTCACATGTACTTCCTCTGAGCCTTTCCGTGAACTATGTTGTAACAATTGCTGCAACCAATACATTTCTAGTAATGGACAAATGACCCATTGTGGTATTCCACCCACTGCAAATCCAAAGCTAAATATTTGCCTTTTCTCTTCACAGCTGCAAACCTGAGTGCCGCTGATCGCAACCATTTTGAGCGCCGTGCGATGAGATACAGGCACATCCTGCAGGTGCAGTGTGGGTATCGGAGGATGGCCCGCAAGTACCATTCAGATCGGGCCTCCGGGGCGTGGTGGGCCACACCACAGGCTCCCCCAACGGTGCCACCAACAACCACCGACACTACATCCACCAGGTCTGCCCAAATGGACCCAGCAACGGACCAAGCATCTTCCTCCAGACCTGGACCCAGCCGTGTGGTGGGAGCAGGACTGTCCCGTGGCCACACAACTCCTGCCACAACATCCACCTCCACTGGCACGCAAACCAGCACTGACCCTCCTATCGACCCAGCGGCCTTCCAGGCATTGTCCCGAAAATTGGACAAGTTGATTAGAAAGGTGGACAACCTGACGGAGGACATGAATGAGGTCAAAAAGAAGGTGCGCTCCATCAGGCGCACACTACGGAGGGCAAATCTGTAGTACGTTTGCCCTCCTGAACTTTTACCCCTCCCCTCTCACCTCTTTCCTATTTTATACTGTTAGTTGGGTTTGGGGGGTTAGTTATAGGATAAGTGTAGGTAATTAGCTTAGTTAGTGTTAGGTAAGAGGGTGGGGGGTCCTTATTCTTTCTATCTTCTATTTTTGTGTGGGTGGGTGGGTGGGGGGCAATGTTGGGATTCCTGTTTAAATAAATAAAAATAAAAAAATAAAAAAAAAATACCAACAAAAATATATGTTTGTTTAGGATAGTATAGTATGTGTGTAGGTTAGTAAGTGTTGTCCTGCATGTGTCTTGTCTCATAATGGTGGGTGGGGGGTTGATGTTTAGATCGTTTCGTTACATGTGTAGAGTAAGTTTAGCTTAGGTTAGTTAGGGACAGTTGTGGGTTAGTAGTAGTCAGGTTAGATTAGTGTAGGTTTACCTTTCCCTTAGTTGCCTCTTTTATTACTTCTTTGAAATAAAAATTTAGTTAACCCTTTACATGATGCGTTAGGTGCTACATTATCATGGCCTTGACATCAGTGTAGCAGAATGTTTTAGTATGACATTTGTGTCCTATGCTCGCTATCCCCAGGCTATTGAGGTTTAACATGCCGGCTACCCGTGTGCTAACTTGGTAAGTATCCACCATTGGTAGTGTGCATTGATCATCAAGGTTTTGGGTTGGCATGTATCCTACTTCACAAAGAGTGCTTCCAGACTTGTTATTGTAGGTAAATAGATAGGTCGGACAGCAGTGTGAAGTTCAGGGAGATCTTTGTAGATGAGAATTTGTTCACACTCTTGTCTTGTTGCTGTCATTGCTGACCTACATCATGTGTGTACTGATTCAGCATGACTTTCCTTCATGGAAGTATACGCCGTAAGGGTGATTGATGCAGTGTAATTTGTTTAAGATTCCTTACATTTTACAGCATTAATTCTAATTTTAGTATTGCATGGTGCCTACATTTCTCATCCACCATTAGTTGTCTAGAATAGCTATAGATGGTGCATCATTCTGTCCAACACAGCATGATTGTGTGTGCTTAGTCCCTTCATCAGTTATTTTCCTCAGTATAGTAAGGCTATGATGCAATCCTGGCCGATGCACAGATGTTTCAGTATACATGAAATCAGGACAGTAGTATAGAGAATCTACATGGTTGCCACACAGCCACTTTGGAGTTATGTACTGCACATTTGAAGTGTGAAATAACACAGAGACACAATAGGTGTGCAAGTGATATTTATTTATAGGTGGTGTAGTGCAAAATGTCCATTCACAATGTTAGCTGAGTCCGTTCTGGTGCATTCTTACATGGTGATCCTACAGACGGGGTGTGGATGATGCTCCTGACATGCTGGGATGATGTCACAGACAGTGCAGAGGAACAGGAATTGCCAAATAGTAGGAGAGAGACATTCACTGGCAATAGGGACAAGTCATACAGTGGATTGCCGAACAGTCATTGAGTGTAGTTGTAGTGAGACTGGCATGTGTCAAAACGTAGGACCTTGGTCAGAGTAGGCCATGGTGCATGGACTAGGGCTTCCGAGTACTCTTGCGTGTGAATGTAATCTGTTCCATGTCTTCTTCTGATGTGTGTGTTGCCTGGTGTGTCCTTGTTGTTGTTGGTTGTGAAGGGGCAACACACACCTCAGTGTTAGAAGACATGGAGGCAGACATCCCGGGGGCTGCTCCCTGTCGAGTAATGAAGGGCAGTACTGCAGCAAGGAGGGCCTGCTGGTTTTTCAGAATGGCAGCCACATCACGATGGTAGGCAGCCAGGTCGGCCCTGAGGGGTTCTAAGTTGCATTCGTGCACACGTTGACTGGCTTGCAGTTGGAATTGTTGTGTCAACTGGATGACAGCTGTGCAGATTTCCTTCTGTGTTTTTAAAAGTTCCTCCAAGAGCGATGTTCGTGCTTGCATTGCAGCTGCCTGATCTGCAGTTGACAACATGCACGAACGCACCCCCTCAAGGCTGGCTGCCATAGTTTGCATCCCCACCCGCACCTCCTTGGCCATCTCCCGCTGGACCCCAACGACTGTTCTTTCAAAGCTGGTGCCAGTGTCGTCAGAGTCCTCAGCTGTGTTGGAGCTGGCAGGTCTTACAATTGGGGTGGCGGGTGGTTCTCCTGTGGTGGCTGCTTCTTCTGTGCTCCTCCTTGTGACTGAAGGTGGGGTTTGGAGGCTTTCAAGGACCATTTGAATGGTCTCTTGTGGGAGGTTGATGGTCTCGTCATCCATGTCATCAGGGAACTCATGGACAGGCAGATCGGCAGGAGATCCGTGTTCCTCTGCAATGAAACAGGGTACAATTAGTGTATCTGTGTTGTGACAATTTTGCACTAAGATACAAGCCTTTGAATGCCTTAACTTTGTACTCTGTGTTTGTCTTGGTATCTGCTGTCCGTCATAGGGCATTGTTGTAGACCTATGGCCCACCTGTGTGTCACATGTATGATATGGAGCTATCAGACATGTCTGCCAGGTCGCCTCTAGGTGTTGCTTTGTAATAATTTAGGAACAGGCTTTTTTTTGTCCTACTCCTCCCTCGGTGTTTAACTATTGTTATGGAGGGACATTTTGTTGGGTGTGCTCTCATTATCCTACATGTGATTCTTGGCTTTCTAAGCAGCAGGATAGCTAATGGTGTGGGGGACTAAGTCTGACCCACTTGTAAATAACTCTGTCACCCAGATATTTCATTTTGCTCAGACTAACTAGCAGTGCCTCTGGTCTCCCACATCAAAGGAATGTTTAGACATCCGAGCGCATGACATCTTTGGAACTTCTCAGGGAAGTCGTGGTCACTCAGATCCTACACAATTATGTCTTTTCCGGTATGTTCCCATACACAAAGGACAAAGACAGTATTTGTTTAATATGAAGTTTCATTGTACAACTGAGTTGTAGAAATTTAGGTGTGAGCCCCAATAACCCAAACAATACACACTGTTAGAATTGAAATAGTCCGCAGGAGAGTAATACATTAGTACACAGCTATCATGGTGCCTAACAGTTTCTACTCTCTCTCTGCTTGTTCTATGTATAGCACAGCATGTTAAGTTTGGAGCTTTCCTGTCTGAATCACAGGGGAGACATCATCCCTCATATCAGAGGAATGGGCTGTGATCTGGTTGTGCATCAGCAGCAAGGCAGGCAGCATCTAGTTGTGATTTTCTGTTTGGAAACTCCCTATTGCGTGTCTTGGGACAAGGAAGTGATTTTAAAAGTCATATGTCATGGTGATGACAAAGTTTCCCTACGCAGGAATGCCAAACCTTAACCCCTACCACATCTATCAGCAACGTACCAGACTGTATCCTTGACTGGGGCACAGAGTGAATATGTTCTGGCAAACTCCAGTGCAGAAGTAGGCAAAACAGTGTGATTTGACTAATTGACCACACCTTAATTCTGGCTATTTGCTACATTAACTGATAGGAAGGGCAATGAGAATCATTTAGTGCAAAGTGCTCTGAGGCTCTTAGATGTGAGCAAATGAGTATAAGTACATTCAGGGTAAGATGCACAAAGGCCTAAAGCCTGAAGCTAATGCGCAATGTATACGTTTCACTTGCCACAATACACTTTGACTGACTGTGGGTGTTGTGACTGCCCTGCCAGCACATTTGCCTCTCAGGCCCTGCCCCATACACTTTTTATTCACATTGCATGAACTGTACATGTTACGTGGCATTACCTATGCATGTCAATGTTAGGATGTGGTATGGATGTAAACATTGCTGATGTTTGAAGATGATGTTGGGTCATGTGTGTCTTACTGGATTGGCCTGTTTATCGTATGAATGTCCTATTTGTTTGTCAGACTGTGCAGGTGTGTTTCAGTGACCAGTTGCCTGTGTCCCCTCCTCAATGTTGTTGTCTGAGCAGTATGACATTAGTGATGTAGCCTTGTTAGCCAGGCACGTGTGGGACCCTGACGTATGCAGCATGTGTGTGTCGTTAGTGCTGTGTGGCTCCTATTGCTGGTTACTTAGGCTTATGTATGTGTCAGGTATGGACATTCGGCATTTGAGTGTACTGGTACCTTTGTCTTATTTCTAGGAGTAGTTGCGGATGTCATCCTCACCCCCTAATTTAGGTATGTATGTTCCAGGGGGGGGTTCCTGCCATTTGGTACTATAGCTGCACAGAGATGAGAGGTGTTATTGTCAACTGTTGTGGCAGTTACATTGCAGTTGTTGTTTTTGCTACTGCATTACAGATAGGGACCTAGTTGATGTAGATTAGATTTTGCAATACAAGTGCCTGGATGTGGATTTGAGGTAGTGGCCTTCCCACCTGTCACTGCTTTCCCTTGGCTCTCTTGTTGTAATTACAGGATGTCCCCATGGGACTGTTGTTGTTGCTGTATTTTGTCGTGCCCCAGCTTCGGTCAGTACTGGGCATGCCCCCCTGCCGTGCCCCTTTACCCATGCCACTTCATATATGTGCTAACTTACATGCATTGTGTAGTAGGTATCCCCCCCCTGCTTACAGTCCCCATTATTGCATTTTAATTCCCCATGCGACTTACCCTGCATGTGCATTGTGTCGTGGTAGTCTGCGCTGTCCAGTCCTTGAATCCCTGTGACGATCTCCTCCGGGATGACAGCTGCGACCATCTCCTCCATGTGGTCCTTGGCCTCCTGTTGTGCTGGACTCCCCCCTCCAGTCTGCATTGCTGCCTTCCTGTTCCTGGCCATTTTCTCTTTTGTCCTACGTTTGCAGTCATGCCAGCGTTTCTTACACTCAGTGACTGTGCGGCGTTCTTCAGCCACACTGTTGATCTTGTCCACTATTTGTTTCCAGATGGCCTCTCTCCTACTGAGTGGCAATTTTGAGGAGATGAAAAGTTGGTGCTGGTGTTCCGTCACCTCTTTCACCAGGATTTCCTGCTCCTCTTCACTGAAGCGACACTTTCTTTTTTTTTTTTAAATGTCCTGGTTCCTGTATGGATCCTCCTGGCTGGTTCCTGGTCTGCTCTCATCCTCCTGGGGTCTGTTGGGGCATCTGGGATCCATTTTGGCTCTCCTCTGCTGAAAGGGCAGTTTTCGCGCAAAAATGTAACGCAATAGCGTGAAAAAAACCAGCGTTTTCACAATTGCGCTGTCGTAAATCGACCCACAGTGATGTGCGTCGCATTTACGTTGGTTTCCTTTACGACAGACCAACGCTGTGTGCGTCACGAAATAATGACTCCCACCTGTTGGTTGCGCCGCCGTACGTCAAAGTATAAATTTGACGCCCGCATGGCGCTTCAAAATGCCGTTAGACGGCGCAAATTTTTTTGACGCAAAACTGCGTTATTGCAGTTTTGCGTCAAAAAGTATAAATATGGGCCTTACTGTCCATATTCCAAGAATGGGGTGATATCCTCAAAGGAAATCAGTCATTGACAATACTCAAAACTGAACTATGGATTAGTGTGCAATAACCTGACAAACAGTACTTGGCCTAGGATTAGGTTCTTCACCATGAATCCGGAGGAAGGCTGAAGGCTGAGGACCAAGAAGCTACAAGAGGAGGTTGAATCGCAGCTCTGGACAAAGACACTGAAGACATCAACAGAGTCAAGATCACGGGATGGCTTGGAAGACTAGAGCCCTGGAGGCTCCAGGTGACTCCAAAAGTGAATGCAGGGAAGATGCTTGAGCAGGACTAGAATGAGGCCAAGAGCCAACTTTCAGTTTAGACAGGATTTATATACCTGATAGAAAGACTGTTCCAGAAGGGCACAAGGCTCACATGGAAGAGCTGGAAAGTTCCAATAGAAACCTGAGAGAAAACATATGTTAACCTAACAGATGTGACCTTTTGCAGATGCAGATGCAGATGCAGATGTAAATGACGGTTGGAATTGAATTAGCAATGGCAGGAACCAAGAGCATAGCCAAAGAGAAAATAGTTCACGCCAGTAGGCGACAATAACCAAGGCAAATGGAAAAATACACCTAATGGTTACATGCACTAGGTAAAGGCGGATGGAGCGAATAAATTGGGAAACACATGATACTTTCACAGGATGGAACCAGGGGAAGCAACAGAACAGCAGGTTCAAGGGAGTGAAGTGCTCTGGGAGTGAAACAAGGGTTTACAAGAGGCTGTGAGGTGCCAAAGGAGAAAGGCGACAGGAGCCCTGTGCATACATCCCACAGAACAGAGCGCACAAGAGGGGTTTGTGACAGTCTAAAGCTAAAGCCATTGACCCAGACAAACCACTTGATGTATTCGACATTTGCTCAATAGCAGTCAGTCTGAAAGTATGCCTAGATCCCAGGTCACCACAATTTTTTTTTGTTTTTTTTTCAAAGGGCTTTTCTTTTCTAGATGTGTTTTGCCTCCAAACTTTAAAAAAAATTATATATTTTTGGTTCCCCTCAACCAATTCTGGTGATCTTGGTGTCTTTTTGCTCATAAATGCTCATAAATTATTTCTTTAGTTATCTAAATTAAGAGATTTGAGAGTTTTATTGTGCTGCATTCTTTACTTTAAAATTATTGGTAATGCTTGAAATTAGCACACAATTTCCTAGGGACTGCCCGCTTCTTGTGCTATACCTACCAGGGTTTTCAGAATGAATTATCTCAGAACTGTGTTTTGACCCACCCAGGGTGGGTTTATTGAATTGGCAGGGGAGCCCCTCACCAATTAACAGACCCATTTTTAGCATAAGCTTTAAAAAGATTTAGATTTAAATTAAGGATAATCAAATATTTATTCTATAATCTAAGTTTTACTTCCCATTTATGAAATGAATATGAAGAAATGTTTTGCTCATTGCCCTAGAAATTGGTCATGTAGATCAACAAAGACATAAAACAGTATAATTGTATAAATATATTATTTTAAATTAAATGTAATCAACATACCTAGTTTTGCTAGTCTAATATAGTAATGCCATCCCTAAACCTAACTATAAATTAAACTAAAGTACACTAGTGTACATAATTTCCAAACAGGGCATTACCTGTTTGTAACCTTTATAATAAACTGCATTTATCTTAACAAAATATTTCCAGGTGCTTTGGACAAACAGATGGCATAAATCAAGAAATGCAAGTGAAACTAAAGTGTAGTAGGAATAATGGGGGGAGTTAAATTAGTGGTGGAGTAAAGAAGCAAAGGTGTCCTTTTGTCCCCCTCTCAAATATGTCTCATGGTGATGTGTAATTGCCTGTTTTTCTTTGGATACGAGATTAATGCAATAGCATGAATTCCGAGGGACGAGCAGGAAAAATACAATTGGTCAAGGTAGTGCTTAATATGAAAGTGAGTGGAACTGCAGGTGGCAGCGAGGCAAGATGGCCAGCCGATTAGAGTTCCTCCCAAGACGCAGAGGAACATTTTCCTTGTGAGGAACATTTTTCCCCTGCAATAATCCGCCTTGTGACACTGAAAGGTGTCTGAAGTTCTCAGGAGCGGCGGGGTAACTGTTGGATCTTCAACATCGTCCATGGGTAAGGTTTTTACATATTACACCCGTTAGTCCCCTCAACTATATAATTACGGCCTCTAAGGAAAGCTTCTAACACATCAGCTTTTCCTCAAAGTGGAGCGTGAAGTAATGTGATGACTACAATTGATCCTAAAGGGAATTTTAATGAGAAATAAATATATCTTCATTGTTAGACTTTTCGTCCATGGCGTAGTCTCCCTTAACTTTTTGCCTCTGTTCCCCAGGTTGTTGATGTGTGCTGGACTCTGATTTTACTGTTTTTGTTACTCTGGGCACTTTACCACTGCTAACCAGTGCTAAAGTGCAAGTGCTCCTTTACAAAATGTGTATGTAAGTGGCTTATCCATGATTGGCATATTTGATTCACTAGTAAGTGCACTAGAGGTGCCAGGGCCTATAAATCAATTGCTACTAGTGGGCCTGCAACACTGGTTGAGCCACCCACATAAGTAGCTCTGTAATCATGTCTCAGACCTGCCATTGCAGTGTCTGTGTGTGCAGTTTTAACTGTAAATTCGACTTGGCAAGTGTACCCACTTGCCAGGCCTAAACCTTCTCTTTTCTTACATGTAAGACACCCCTAAGGTAGGCCCTAGGTAGCCCCAAGGGCAGGGTGCAGTGGATGGTTAAGGTAGGACATACTGGCCCTCATTACAACCCTGGCGGACGGTGGTGAAGCGGCGCTAACACCGCCAACAGGCCGGCGGTAAAAAAAATTGAATCATGACCACGGCGGAAACCGCCAACACATACAGCCACTTTAACACTCTAACCACCACGGCGGTAGCAACAAATACCGCAGCGGTAACTGCCAACAGTCAGGTGGAAGACAAGGTTCCGCCCACTGTATTACAATAGGGCTATCCGCCACCTTTTCCGGGGCAGTACCAACACCATCAAAAGCAAGGCAGAAAAATTTTCTGAAGGGAAACGACTCACCTCTCGACACTCAAGGAGAACCAGGACGCCATGAAGCCCCAAGCCGCACGTCTTTCCCATGCTGGTGTATCTGCTCATATACCAGGAGTACCAACGCCGACGACGACAACCACAGTGAGTACTGCACCTAGCACACAGGGGAGGGGGGAGAAAAAAGAGAGTGCCACACACACGCAACACCCCCACGCCCACCCCCAACACCATACACATAAACACATGCAACAACATTACATATACACCCCGTAACCCTCAAGAATAAGGCAAGGACAAAAGGAATGGAGTAAAATTAGTGTTATATTAGAAATAGTTATAAATTCATTTAGAATTCAAAAACAGTATTTAAAAATATACAATATTTACAAAAGGCGGGACAATGTCCACTCAAAATGTCCGTGGCCCACTGGGCCAAAACACATAGGCCAAGCCCACACTTGACTCCTGCCTCAATGCGGAAAGAACACTGCAGGGGCATCAGGTCGAAAACACACAGGCACCTCAGGGGGCAGGGAAGGGGGGGCACCTCAGCCGGAAGATGGTACAGCACCACTGCTCCTGGAGTGGGCTCCATGCCCACTGCTTGGTCCTGGGGAGTGCAAAGCAATAGTCTCTCAAGTCTCCCAATTGGGTGGTTTTCCCACTGCTTGGTCCTGGGGAGTCCAAAGCTACAGTCTCTCAAGTGGGTGGTTTGCCCACTGCTTGGTCCTGGGGAGTCCAAAGCCACAGTCTCTCAAGTGGGTGGTTTGCCCACTGCTTGGTCCAAGGGGAGTGCAAAGCCACAGTCTCTAAAGTAGATGGCTTCTCCACTGGTTCTGAAGGGGGCTTTGTGCCCAGTGTGCTTCATCCTGCCAAGGATAGGGTGAGTGGATGCCTTCTTCCACTGGTTCTGGAGGGGGCTTTGTGCCCAGTGTGCTTCATCCTGCCAAGGATAGGGTGAGTGGATGCCTTCTTCCACTGGTTCTGGAGGGGGCTTTGTGCCCAGTGATGCAGCACATGGGGTGTGCAAGGTCACAGTCACTCACCTGGGTGTCAGATTCACACTATTTTCTGTGGGCAGGATCCATGACACACCATGGATGCAGGACTACAGTCCATCCTCTGTACCGCTGTACAGTAGTTGCATTGCCGATGCAGGTGTCGGTGCTGCCAGTGACAGGGAGGCTCCAGCCCTTCCCCTGCAGCCTCGGACGGCTGCCCACTGGGGTTGCTGCTGCTGCTGGTGGCGGTGCTGCTTGCGGCGGTGCTTCCGGCAGTGCTTGCGGCACTGCTGGCCGTGGTACAGGTGGTGGTGCTGGCCACAGTGCAGGTGGCGGTGCTGCCCGCATTGCAGGTGCTGGGGCTGCCAGTGGAGGGGGGAGGCTCCAGCCCTTTCCCTGCAGACTCGGACGACTGAAGTGCCCAGGCTGGTGTTCTGTGTCCCCTCCTGCCCTTGGCAGAAGGTGGTGCCTCCTTGCTACTGCTAGCTGGAGTCTTTGCATTGGCCTTGCGGTCTGGTTGTGCCTCCTTTTCCTTGCTGGATGCTCTCCCCTTTTTGCCCTTTCCTGGTGGCGGACCCTTCTTGGTCTTGCCAGGTGTTGGTGGCACACTGGCTGGGCTGACGGGTGCCTCCTTAGAGCCTCTCAGAGCTGCAGGACCCACAGCGGACATGGACTTGGTGGCTGAGGTGCTGAGCTGGGTTCTGGCCACCCTAGCCTGAGCTGAAGGACGGGGGGATAGGGAAGAGGTCAAGGGTGGCAAAGAAAAGCTTCTTAGGGACACTGGGGCAGGAAGAGGGGGAAGGTTTGGGAGTGGAGGAAGAGGGAGTGGTTGTTAGAGGTGTCAGTCTGCTGTGTTTGGGTGCAGGTGCATGAGCTGGATGCTGTTGTGAGGTGGAAGTCTGTTGGGTGGGTGTGTGCTTGCGTTTGTGTATTATGGGAGGAGGGGTCACAGACACAGTGGTAGAGGACACAGGGGACGTGTGCATGGATGTGGGGGTGGTGACTGCCAGTGAGGGGGTGTGTAGTGATAGGCGTGATGGTGATGGAGGTAGTGGATGAGGATGTGGTGCATGCAGGTGTGAGTGGAGACGCTACTGGGAGGGAGGTGGACGACGAGGAGGAGGGGGACACAGTGGAGGCAGTGGATGTTGGTGTGTCTGCTTCTGGATGGTGGTTGTGAGAGTTCCTGTGGGATGATGTGTGGTGCTTGTGTTTGTCTGGGCCACTTCTGTGCGTTGATTTGGGTGAATGCTGGTCTGAAGGTGTGCTTGGGATAGGTTGGGGTTGAGGGGATTGGGACTGGGTAGAGGAAGTTGGAGGGGGGAGGCTGGAGACAGGGACAATGGCTGCCATCAGTGTGGAGGCCAGAGCCTCAAATGCTCTCTGTTGGACCGCCACGCCAGAGTGAATCCCCTCCAGGTATGCATTTGTTTGATGCAAATGCCTCTCGACACCCTGGATGGCATTCAGTATGGTTGACTGCCCAGCAGTGAGGGATCTCAGGAGGTCAATAGCCTCCTCACTGAGGGCAGCAGGGCTGACTGGGGCAGGGCCTGAGGTGCCTGGGGCGAAGGAGATGCCCACCCTCCTGGTTGGGCGGGCACGGCAAACACGCTGAGGGGCTGCTGGGAGGGCGGTGCGGGTACAGGGGCAGTGGCTGTACCTGTTGTTGGGGTGGGCAAAGAGGTGTCTGCCACTGCCAGGCAGCTTCCATCAGAAGAGTAGTCGCTGTCTATAGTGTCCCCTCCTGTCTCCGTCGTGGTGCTCTCCTCGCCCTCCGTTCCACTGGTGCCCTCACCGTTGGTGGATTCGGCCTCCAAGCCCATGTGGGATGCAGCTCCCTCTGTCGCTGGTGTCTCTGCTCCTCCGCCAGATGATGCTAAAGCACACAAGGATAGGGTGACAAAACAAAAAGGGAGGGGAGAGACAGAGGATACACTTGGTCAATGCCAGTAACAACACTGCAGTTGGCGTACACAACACACAGGGATCAGCCCTATGCACTAGGCGATGCACTACCAGTTACAATGCTAGTTACCAGACCATGGGGTACATTACCCAACGCCATTGGCTACACACCTGAAACCAACAGGACCCTGCCGAGTTGTAGATGCCCACTAACACTATTGGGGTTGGAGTGCTTCAGAGCCTGACCAACAAGGGACCTAACCCTGCCATTTCGCCCTGGCCTAGGGGCACCCACAGCTCACATCCCCCACCCAGGTACAACCTTAACGAGTGCAAAGTAATGAATCAAAATATATACTCACCCACTTGTGGCTGCTGTGATGCCTTCAAGCGCCCATCCAACTCCGGATAGGCCACCGCCAGGATGCGGAACATCTGGGGGGTCAGGGTACGACGGGATCCCCTTCCTCGTTGGGAGGCCAACCCCAGCTGGGCCTCCACCGTCTTCCTTGCCCAGCGGCGAAGGTCCTCCCACTGTTTGCGGCAGTGGGTGCTCCGCCTGTCAAAGACCCCCAGGATCCACACCTCCTTGGGGATGGCACACCAAATACCCTTTTTCTGATGGATGCTGACCTGCAGGAAAATATGCACAGAAAAAAGGGATTAGTTATACCGTCTTGACTGTTACTCATGTCCCACAATATCCCTCCCATCCCCTTACGCACATGCACAGATATTGACCACCAGACGTGCAGCACTCTGCCCAGGACCCCTCAGCCCCCCCCTACACGAGGCTTACACCCACAGCAATCCATACATTCATGGCCCGCGCATCATGATCACAGTGTACTCAACTATTTGTCTGGAGGACCATCGAGTAAAGTATACTGGGGTAGGACCCCATCCACCAGTCTCTCCAACTCCTCTGAAGTGAAGGTGGGGGCACTTCCCACAGACACTTGAGCCATTGTCGCTTCCAGACATAGGTCACAGCAGCACTTGCAGTGTAGGTCCTCTCCTGTCGAAGGTCAGGTAGCAAGTGATTAAACAGATAGAACATGGGGGTCACGTCCGCGGTGGTGCGTACCGTCGGCGTACATCGCCATTGGCTCCTGGAACCCATAGGGCCCAATGATAACCAATGCGAAGTTGTACGGTGGTCATCGACCGCCGACCACAATGGTGCACAACGCCAGCGGAATTGCCTCATTTCCACTTGTCCCTCCTCACAAGTCAGGCAGCTACCATTTCAGGGGGGCATAGGGCATGGCACCGAACTGTGTCACAGCAGATATTGGCACATCAACTGACTTTCGACTTCGCATACTGTTTCTGTAAAGGAAGAAAAGCATTTTTATTGTCACATATGTGTGAATATGACCCTCTGCTCACCGTTTTCCACCCTAGTGTTCAACCGCTGAGGATGAATAGGAGATGGAGACATCCCCCCGTGTACAGACCCCTGGTGGACCTGGCGACTATGGAGGACAGGCACATTATCCTTACCTATAGACTTGATGGGGCCACAATCCAAGAACTGTGTGCCCAATTGGAGCCAGACCTGATTTCAGCTATCCGCCACCCCACAGGTATCCCCCCTCTAGTGCAGGTCCTGTCAGTGCTCCATTTCCTGGCAAGTGGTTCCTTCCAAACAACAGTGGCCATGGCATCTGGGATGTCTCAGCCAATGTTCTCCAACGTGTTGACCAGAGTGTTGTCTGCCCTGCTGAAACACATGTGCAGCTACATCGTATTCCCCCAGGTGGAGGATTTGGCCACAGTGAAGGCTGACTTTTATGCCCTGGGACATATACCCAACATCATTGATGCCATTGATGGTACACATGTAGCATTTGTCCCACCCCGGAGAAATTAACAAGTGTTCAGGAATAGAAAAAGCTTTCAGTCCTTGAATGTGCAGATGGTGTGTTTGGCGGACCAGTACATCTCCCATGTGAATGCCAAGTATCCTGGCTCTGTGCATGATGCCTTTATCTTGAGGAATAGCAGCATTCCATATGTGATGTCTCAACTCCAGAGGCACCAGGTGTGACTAATAGGTGAGCCCATGGTCCCCATCCAGTATATGTTGGTGTATGGGTATGGGGTTGTCCCTAAGGGTGAGTGTGTGGCTAACAGGTATCCCTCGATATTTGCAGGTGACTCTGGTTACCCCAACCTCTCATGGCTACTGACCCCAGTGAGGAACGCCAGGGCAAGGGCAGAGGAAAGTTACAATGAGGCACATGGGTGAACAAGGAGGATAATTGAAAGAACCTTTGAACCATCTGACAGGTGGATCCCTGTACTACTCACCCAAAAAGGTCTGCCAGATCATTGTTGCATGTTGCACGTTGCACAACCTGGCCTTGAGACGCCAGGTGTCTTTTCTGCAGGAGGATGAGCCTGGAGATGGTCTTGTGGCAGCGGTGGAGCCTGTGGACAGTGATGAACAGGAGGCAGAGGATGAAGATGTGGATAACAGATGGTCTCTCATTCAACAGTACTTCCAGTGATACACAGGTAAGACACTGTAACTTCACTTTACATTGCAGTTTTGTGTTAGACATTGGACAATGCAGCCTGATTTCCCTATGTCTATGGGCCCTTACTGTACCCTTTGGCATCTCTATTTTCAGATCTCTGTGGCCGACTCTGGCTCCTGGTGTGTTTACTGCTGCCCACTACAGGTCATACCAATGTATATATAACTGTACATATGGATTGAAATGTTTACAGCTTGTTAAACTAATACATATTGCAAAAAAATTGACAGACTCCATACTTGTATTTGTTCCAAGGGTGTTTATTTAAGTGCTAAGAGGTGGAGGGGGATGTGCAATGGGCTGGGGTGATGGTAACGGAATGTCCAGATAGAGTCCAGTCTCTTTGTATCATAGGTTAATTGTCCAAGGGGGCATAGGAAGGGGAGCAATGGCAGTTGAAGGTGGACAGGGTGACATAGTGGGACACAAGGGTGACATTTAGGAGAGTCTTATTTCCTGTCCGGGATCTTGGCAATGTTCTCTGTCTTCTGCCTGGATCACAGGGACCGTTTGTGGGGTGGTTCTCCTTCCGGGGGGGTGGGGTGCTGGAAGCCTGTTGGTCCTGTGGCGGGGCCTCCTGTCCACTAGCGCCGGTGGAGGTGGAGGGCTGATCTTCAGTGTGGCTAGTGTCT
Source organism: Pleurodeles waltl (assembly GCF_031143425.1). Classification (NCBI taxonomy): domain Eukaryota; kingdom Metazoa; phylum Chordata; class Amphibia; order Caudata; family Salamandridae; genus Pleurodeles; species Pleurodeles waltl. The sequence goes on from NC_090444.1 coordinate 1,076,479,156, forward strand.
GGGGCCCATTGGTGTGCCACTTCCTCCCTCATGGTGTTGGCCATGTCAGCCAGCACCCCTGCAATGGTGACCAGGATGGTGTGGATGTGTTTGAGGTCTTCCCTGATCCCCAGGTACTGTCCCTCCTGCAGCTGCGGGGTCTCCAGAAACTTGGCCAGTATCTGGCCCAAGGTCTCCTGGGAATGGTGGTATGCTCCCAGGATCCCTGCAAGTGCCTCGTGGAGAGTGGGTTCCCTGGGCCTGTCCTCCCCTTGTCGCACAGCAGACCTCCCAGCTTCCCTGTTGTCCTGTGCCTCTGTCCCCTGAACCGTGTGCCCTCTGCCACTGACCCCAGGTCCCTGATCATCCTGTGTTTGTGGGGTTGCCTGGGGTCCCTGTAGTGGTGGACACACTGCTGATTGACATGTCCTGGGGACAGTGGTATGGTCCCACTGGATGGGTGCTGTGCTGGTGTTTCCTGAGGGGGGAGGCTCTGTGGTGGTATGGGACTGTGGCAGGGTAACCGACTGTCCAGGGGTCCCTGACGGGCCAGGTTGGTCATCGGGATCGAGGCGTCCAGAGCTGCTGTCATCACTGTGGGCCTCTTCTGGGGGGGCTGGATGTTGGTGGCACCTCTTCTCCGGTGACGTTGAGTGGGGGTCCTGTGGGGATGTAAATGCAGTGTTATTGTATCTGCGTGTGCCATCTTGTGCATGGGTGTGTTTCCCTGTATGGGTGTGATTGCCCTGTCAGCTTTGCCTTGTGTGAGTGGTGATTTTGTGGGCTAGGTGATTCTCTAATGTGCAAGCGTTAGTGATGGGTGTCCATGCAGGTCTGTGATGGGTGTCCTTGCATTGGTGTGGCATGCAGGGCTTGGTTTTGGGATGGGTGGGTTGTGATAGTGGGGTATATGTGAGGTGGTGGAGTGATGGGGGTGAGGGTAGGGGTAGGAATTTGTGATGGCATGCAGGTAGGGTGGGGATATAATAGTAAAGATTTGACTTACCAGAGTCCAGTCCTCCTGCTACTCCTGCGAGGCCCTCAGGATGCATTATGGCCAAGACTTTCTCCTCCCATATTGTTAGTTGTGGGGGAGGAGGTGGGGGTCTACTGCCAGTCCTCTGTACGGCTACCTGGTGTCTTGCAACCACGGAACGCACCTTCCCCCGTAGGTCGTTCCACCTCTTCCTGATGTCATCCCTTGTTCTGGGGTGCTGTCCCACGGCGTTGACCCTGTCCACGACTCTCCGCCATAGCTCCATCTTCCTAGCAATGGACGTCTTCTGTACCTGTGATCCGAATAGCTGTGGGTCTACCAGGATGATTTCCTCCACCATGACCCTTAGCTCCTCCTCTGAAAACCTGGGGTGTCTTTGGGGTGCCATGGATGTGGTGTGAGTGGTATGTGTGAGGGTGTGTTTGGTGATGTGTTGTGGTGTGTGCTGTGAGGTGCGTGGATGGTGTATGGGTGATGGTGTTCTGGGGCTTAGATTGAGTGGGTGCTCCTGGCTTGTCTCTCTCTCAGTTAGCAATCTTTTTTTTCGTTGAAAGGGTTGTGGGTAATGTGGATGTGTGGTTTATAGTGGTCTGAGTGTGTGGGTTGGGTGTGTGTATGTGTGTCAGGTGTGTGTAGTTTGAATTGTCCAATGTGGTGTAGTTTTGTTAGTGTGTGTGTGAATTTCGAGGGCAGCGGTGTGTACCACCAATGGTTTACTACGGTTGAAAGACCGCCGCAGTGATTCGTCGGTCCTGATACTGTGAGCGTATTTCTGTTGGCGTAATGGTGTGTGTTTTGGTACCGCCAGTTTATCACTGACCTTTGGTCTGGCGGACTTGTGTGGGTGTCTGTATAGTGGCGGATTTCTCTGTGTGGGTCATAATACCTGTAGCGGTATACCGCTGTTGTCACTGTATGTTGGCGGCCATCAGCACAGCGGTAGGCGGCATTTACCGCCTATATTGTAATGAGGGCCATAGTAATGTGTTTTATATGTCCTGACAGTGAAATATTGCTAAATTTGTTTTTCACTGTTGCAAGGCCTGTCCCTCTCATAGGCTAACATGGGGGCTACCTTTAAATCTGATTAAAGTGTAGATTCCCTTTGGGAGCAGATAGACATGTGGAGTTTGGGATCTCTGAGCTCACAATTTAAAAATACATCTTTTAGTAAAGTTGATTTTAAGATTGTGTGTTTGAAAATGCCACTTTTAGAAAGTGAGCATTTTCTTGCTTATACCATTTCTGGGACTCTGCCTGTTTGTGGATTCCTTGTCTGGGTCAGTTTGACATTTGGGCTGGTTGCACCTCACACTAGACAGTGACACAAAGGGAGATGGGGTCTAGCCTCCATATCCTGATGAGCCATCTGTGCTAGGAGAGAGGGGAGGAGTGGTCACTCACACCTGAAAGGGCTGTGCCTACTCTCACACAATGCAGTCTCCAACCCCCTGGTGAGTGTCTGGGGCGTGGCCTGGCAAGGCAGGATTTCACATACAAAAGAGACTTTACTTTGAAGTAGGACTACTTCAAAGGAGAAATTGGGCATAAGAGGAGGGCACCCAAAACCACAGACTTTAGAAACACTTCTGGAAACAAGAGGAACCTCTGCCTGGAGAAGAGCTGAAGAGCTGAGGAAGAAGAGCTGCCCTGCCTGTGACTGTGTTTTGTGGAGATATCCTGCAGTTGCTGCTTCTGCCAGAGTAAGAGGGCAAAGACTGGACTTTGTGTGCCTTCCATCGTGAGAAGAACTCTCCAAGGGCTTGAGTTAGAGCTTGTCTCCTGTTGTTTGAAGTCTCAGGGACAGCAAAGACTTCTCTCTACCAGCACCTGGAGTCTCTGGAGAGACTCCTACTCCGCCCTGTGGTGCCCATCCAGTTCCTGGGACCCTGAAAGGAGAAGCTGGCAGCCTAAGAGGAGGAAATCCACGCACAGAGTGCCTTGCCGGGAAAAGAGCGATGCAACTCTGATCTGCAGCTGAAGAAACGACGCGCCGCCGGCTCCGCGGCTGAAAACTGATGCTCGCTGGAAACGTGACCGAAGAGTCGACGCACGGAGCAGGAGAAACGACGCGCAGCATCGCTGACGGATACTTGGACATCGTAACCCGCGATGCATCTTTTTTTTAATCATCGTGCGGCTGGATTTCCGACGCCAGTACCGCTGGGTGTGTAAAAACAACGCAAGGCCAGCCCGGATCCTAGAATGCTGACCGGATCGATGCATTGCTCTCCTTCGGAGAGAAGGAATGACGTGCCCGACCAGACGAAAGGAGAAATGACGCAAGGTCCCGCTCGTGAGTGGAATCGACCTATCGCAAGCCCTTTTTGACGCACACTCGCCCTTGCGGGGTTATTTTTGACGCACCCAAGGTACATTTTCACGCTAACAGTGTTAGTGTGTGTTTGAAACTACTTAAAGAGTCTTTTTGATTTTTAATTGATAACTTGACTTGTGGATTGTGGATTTTTGTCGTTTTGGTCTTGTTTTGTTTAGATAGATATTTTCTCTTTTTCTAAACCTGTGTTGTGTCATTTTGTAGTGTTTTCATTAAGTTACTGTGTGTGTTGGTACAAATACTTTACCCCTAGCACTCTGAAGTTAAGCCTACTGCTCTGCCAAGCTACCAAGGGGGTAATCAGGGGTTAGTTGAGGGTAATTCGCTTTTACCCTGACTAGAGTGAGGGTCCTTGCTTGAACAGGGGGGTAACATGACTGTCAACCAAAGACCCAATTTCTAACATTCATCATTATTTATCATTCTATATGACTCAGCAATTTTATTATAACTTTTCTTATTGGAACAAACCATTTCATACTACATAAACTAAATAAGCTATTATATGAATAAACAGTTCCTTGCCTGCAATATTAAGTAACCTTATTTCAGTCACAGCTGTCATTCATTGGTTCAATGACCACCATCATTTTCTATTAGCTGGCTCCTTCTTCATTGCTGTTGGCTGTATTAACCATTAACTGCCAGTACTTTCAATTGACTTTCTCAAAAGGCCCAAAATACTTATAATGCATAATGGAAGCAGCGCATACATCATAGGCATTTGTATCAGTCACCTCCAATCGTAATGGTTGTAAAGAGTCTAGTGGAAGTTCAAACACTGGATGACATTATGAATGAACTCAAAAACATGAGACCTTTCATGGTGGGAACAAGTCCAGCAATTCAGAGAATCGAGGAGAAATGGTCTCTTATAGACTCAAGAATGACAGAAGTCAAAGAGCGAATCAGTGATGCGCAGGATGTCAGAGCAAAAGTGGATTTTCTAATGAAAGAAGTAACCCAACTGAAAAAACACAAAGAAGACCTAGAAAATCAAAATCTCTGCAAAAATTTGCACTTTTAAGGTACTCTGGAAGGTTCTGAAGGGTCTGACATTATCAATGCCTGAAAGTTGAATACTCCAAAAATTGTAAGCCTATGAAAAACTGTAGAATTGAATATTCAGAGGGCACATCGTATCGGTCACTCATGTGCCACAAATTCCAATAAGCCGAGAGGGATCATCACATTATTTCTTCAAAACTCCGATTTCAAGGAAATACTGACACCAGCCAAACAACGCAAGCAAATGCTCTGGTCAGGTTAAAAGATTTTCTTCAGCCAGGATGTATCCAGAGCAACTGCTACACATCAGAAAGAATTTTCAGAACTCAGACCTACGCTAAGATCTGTGAATGCTTGTGATGGCCTCATTCACCAATGTTTCTTGAAGGTTACATATAAAGACAATACAACCACATAAAACAATATAGCGGAATTTAAAAATGTACTCATGCTCACAAGGGAGAAGATATGGAACTTAGTAAATGTTTAATATGGTTTAATCGTAACTTGATAACCAATGATTCTTTATTTTTGCAGTCTCCTAATTACCCCTAGCCTCCTGTTCAAGATGTTGTGTCTTTCATTATCCTTCTGTTCTCGTGTTCATGCCCTATCCAAGATATCATACCTTTCATGCTTGGTAAGTCTATTTTATGAAATGTTGCATTGGTTTATTCGAGTACATGTTCCTCCTCAACCAACACTTACTGTATCTCTTGCACCTCACAGGACCTCACTCAGAACGGCTTCTGTTTTCTTGTTCCCATCCATTTCATCATCATCATTTTCTTTTCATGATTCACATGACTAGAGTCTTTTGACTTTTTGTCATCTTCTCATTTTATTTAATAGTGGGGAGTTCTATCACTTCTGTTTCTCACCTTTCTTCATCCCATTTTCTTTCATCTTAATAAATACCTTTCCCAAGCAACCTTGATATTAATTTTTTCCACCTGTTTTTTCCTTGCCAGCTATCTTTTGTTGTACAGTGTTTACAACACAGGTTTCCTACATCAAATGGCTAAAGAATGTTTTTTCAATGAATAGTTTACATACTGTTTCTTGGAATGTCAAAGGTCTTCGTAATCCAGTTAAAAAACATATGGGCAAATTTATGAAAAGTGGTGCATCATTTCATGATGTGCCACATATCTTGCGCCCCAGTGCACCCCCCTAACACCACCATGTGTGCGCCGTATTTATGATACGTGCACCATGACATGCGTTAGGAAACTAGCGTCATAATAGTTTACGCTAGTTTGACACTTTGCAAGATTAATGCCAAAAATATTGACGCTAATCCTGCAAAGTGAAAGGAGGCCCATTGAAAAAAATGCTGGAACGCCCCACTTGCATATATTATGTCTGGCGCAGGCATAATGTTGCACAAGGGTTTACAAAATGGTGCAATGCATGCATTGCACCACTTTGTAAAGATTGCGCAGTGTTTTTGTCAACCTAAAGCCACATTAGTGTCAGAAAAATGATGCTAATGTGGCGCAAGGTGATGCAAGTGGCTTCTTAAATCTGGTCTTAGAGTCCTAACTCATCTATCAAAATTACAATGCCAAATCACTTTTTTACAGAATCCCTTTTAAAAGAACAAGACATTGCATGTTAATGTAGACAATGGGTAGGGACTGCTTTTTGCTCTGCTGCTGAAAACATAAACAATGGTGTAATAATATTGTTTCATAAATCTTTGCATATTCAACTGTTGAATAAAGTTAAAGATGATGAATGTAGATGGCTCTTATTAAATATCAAGATTAATGAAACCCAGCATTCTCTTTGTAATGTATATTGCCCTACAAGTGTAGACCATTCATTTTAGATTTGCTTTTCATCCTTGCTGTCTTCATGTCCATCAGATAATCTCATAGAAGGTGGTGATTGCAATCAAATAAAAGATCTCTTTATCGACAGTCTGTCTGAGACAAAGTTTATCCCCAATACAATGCACAAATCTTTTCAGAAGGCCATTTTATCCAGAGGGTTGGTTGATGCATGGAGAATATCTTGCCCTGATTAATTAGAATTTACCTTTTTTCCTCTTGTTCATAGTGCACATTCTAAAATAGACTATAGATTTCTTACCCAGACAGTTCTTCAATTTCTTACACATGCTGAGATAGGCTCTATTCTAATATCTGGCCATGCACCAGTTATTGTAGATTTGGATACTCCTTTTACTACACCTCATTCTAGTAGGTGGAGTTTCAATAATACCCTAATATTGGACAAAAAATGTTTTCAACAACTCACAAATGTAATTTCTTTAATGAATTTTTCAAAAATAATCTCCCTTCAGGCACACAAATGAACTTAATTTAGGAGGCATTCAAATCAACCGCTAGGGGTTTCAGAATGAAATATGTTGCAAAAAAAGAAAAAAAAACACAACATTAAAACAGACTAAATATTTAGAACATGAATACTTCTCTTCCAATAAAACAGATAATTTGTCCAAACTTAGAGGCTAAAATGTAATATAATAAACAATCTTTGGACAATGCCTCTGGCAGCCTACTCAAAATATATGGTGGTTGTAACAAAACAGGCAAATTGGTGGCTAGTTATCTCAAAATCAAGAAGCAAAAATCTAAGACAACAGTCATTACTAATGAAAACAGAAACAGACAAACTAATGATTTGAAAATATTAAAATGTTTTATAGAATACTACAGTAAATTGTACACACCTGAGTCTTCCCCTAGCATTGAACAATTAGAGGACTTTTTTCAATCAATTCCTAAATCACCTGATAGACAGGAGATCTCTCTTTTCTCCACACTGCAATTTCCGAACAAGAGATTAAATCAGCCATAAGTAAACTCCCATTGGATAAAGCACCAGGGTCTGATGGTTTCTCGGTCCAATTCTATTCTCAGTTTAAGCATCATTTAATTCCTAAGTTATTACTTTTAATCAACTACTTTTTAAAAGACGGTCACATGCAAGGCACATTTTCTCAAGCAATGCTGGGTTTGCTCCCTAAAAAAGATAAAGACCTATCTAATTGTGGCAATTATAGCCCTATTTCACTCACTAACACTGATTGCAAGATTTTTGCTAAAATATTAGATTTACGTATTAATCAAGTAATCCCAGAACTGATGGGCAATCATCAATCAGGTTTCGTGAAAGGATGCTACATTTCTGATAGTTCCAGAACCTTCCTTAATATCATTCAAATGGCCTACAAATGAAAAATCCCCTTAGCTGCCATGAACCTAGATGCTGAAAAGGCCCTTGATCGGGTTAATTGGGAATTCATGTTTGCAGGTTTTAAGTGACATGGTTTTGGTCCCCCATTCTTAAATATAGTAGTTTCTTATCTTCTGAGTCTTCCACTTCTGTTTTGGTAAATGGCAAACAAACAAATTATTTTCCACTACACAGGGAACTACACAGGACCTACACAGGGTTGTCTGTTCCCTCCCCCCTCTTATTGATTCCATCCTTAGAACCTTTGTTGGAAAAAAATAATCAATCTCCAAATTTTACCAGCTTTCAGTACAAAAATACAGAGGTGAAATTTAGGGCACATGCTGTTGATATTTTGTTATACACATCCAATATGCATACCAAGCTCAGGGATACTCACTCTCACTCAATACACAACTCTCCTCCTCCATGATTTTTCTTCATTAACTAAAGCATCCCACATATATAAAGTTCAGAATCCTTCTTCTATGCTAAGAATAAAATCCAACCTAGAACTACAATTGGAAATGGATCTTCATCATCATTTTTCCATCCAAACTTGGAAATCAGTATGGGCCAAGATACATACCAGCCCTCAATCAGCCAGCACAACTCAAACATTTTATCATTTTTAAAACAAGTATATCTCACTCCAAAGTGTCTACATACATTTAAGCTCTCCAAAGACACAAAGTGTTGGCCCCGTCCACACAACAATAGTGTTTACACATGTTTTTGAATGTCCATGTGTTAAAAAATGTTGGCTACATATATGGGACAAAGTTAATGAAATTTGTTCTACTGATATACCATTCAATATCATAAATCTTTTCTCAGGAGGTTCCTCCCTCCTGTGACAATCTCAAGGTACGTTTGTGAAACTTATTGATTTGGTTAGCGCTATTACCTTACAAATTATTACATTACATTGGAAAGATACCACAAACAATTCCTGCACTAGATGGTGGAATCTACTGTGTCATCTTCATAGACTGGCTAGAGCATATGCCAACTCTCTCCATTAATGATTAAAAAAGATTTGTTATGGCTGCCACTCACTTCCTTTTTATCTAGGCAAGCACTGCATTCTTCATTTGCCATTATTACTTTTGATCCCTCTTGAGATTTACACAGATTATAAGGTTGCTGTACAAATTAGAATATTGTCATTACTTCCTGAATCAGTTCAAGACCTTGTTAATATTTAATCTTTATTTTCTCCTTTTCTCCCATCTCTCCTTTTTCCTTGCTTTTTCTTTTCTTTATATTCCAACATTATGAAAAATGCTTTGTTTCTAACCATAATTACATTTACTAATTCAAGTTCATATATGTGTAACTGAATACAATTCTTCCTTGTACAATGGTCAATTTTAATGCTATACGTTTTTGATATGTTCAATGTTTGGTTAGTTTAAATTGTTTTCTCTCGTATGTTTTCCCTCTTTGCAAGATCTTTAGTAAAGCATTATTTAAAAGAATATGGAAGTGAGTAAGATATTAAACGTAAATTGAGTAAAAAAGTCATCTTAAGATACATGGTTCTTTAAAGACCAACATTATTACTTGAGCATCTTTAAAACATCAGTTTGCGGATTAGGGATGTGCTTACAGAGCTTATGATAGCACCCGCTTTCGTGCAAAGGCTGAAGCCATGCACAGAGGTCAGTTGTTTGTTTGGAGCACAAGTTATGATTATGCAAACAGAACTTTGTTGGTTTTGTGCTGTTTTTCCCTGCTTGTCTCTCCACACAGCATAAACAGCAACTTCGTGTCCTGAAACAGGGTCCTAATTCTGAAACTCCTTTCACTCAAATGATGGATTTTACAAGAAATGAGAAGTTGTGTCTAGTCTAAAAGTAGGTCTGTGTGAAATTCCCTTAATTTCCTTTACATAAATCACATGAAATTCCCAAATAATGATGTGAAGGACCATAAATGCTGATCTTCACTTTGCAGCATTTTTAACCTGAATTGCATCCAGAGGCAAGGACGCATTTCGTGATAAAAAAAATTGTGCAAAATCTCATGTAACATGAACAATAACTGATCGTATTCTGTTTCTTTGCATTGATTCTGTGCTCCCCTAACAGGACTTTTCCCCAAACAACATCTCAATTATGTGAGGTGGTGTAGTCACCTAATGTCAAGTATTTAGCACAACAAGCCTAATACAAGATTTCAGAAATTACACAAGATTATGTTTGTGTATAGGAAATTTCACCCGGGCCTATTTACAAAATTCTGGAAGGACCATGCGATTTTACAAACTCAAAAACTGCTATCCAGGGTTGAAACTGGAGGTTGCATTGCTTTTATTAGCCTAGTTGAAGATGAGTCCTTCCTGTAATTTGTAAAAATCGATTTAATATCTTATCCCAAGTCTAGCAATGTAGTTAGGCTCTTTTGTTTTGACTGCAAAAGCTAGTTTGGGAGCTTGGGAAAGATTGTTACCATAAATTAGTCATGAATACCAAAATAGAGATGACCTGCTAATAGGCTTAAGAGTAAAGGGACATGAAGTCAGTAAAAACGCGAAATAAGAAGGTTGGCATAGTTGGTTTAATTGCCTGCAAGTTCTGCAAAAACGGTGCTTGCAGGCAGGGTTTCACATCACAGAAATGAAAAAGGTTTTCATAGGAAGACTGTTGGTCAGTGTTTTGATTCTGCATGCCAACATTCATTCTTTGTTTGTGGAAATTACTCTGGCTAAAGTAGCAGCTTACAGGAGCAGAGGAAGACAAGCCTAGTTTGTTGTTCCACATCAAAAGGTATAAATAGATTTTATCCCTTACTTCAAACAGATCAAAGGACAGTGCATCATCATAGTGTATATATTTGGATGCACCGTACATCCAGGAATAGATCCTGAATTAGCAGCGTGTATGTAATGCTGAGATTGGACCAAACAGTTAGAAATGTCAGACTGCTGCATTGATGTCTGCTGTGCGCCTCCATTTTAGGTTTAGTGAGGGTGAAGCATGACCAAATAGCAGAAAGTGACAGTTAGGTGTCTTTTTTCCGTCTGTGCTGAGTGAGGGTATGGAAAGGTGCCGACAGCTTGCTTTATTGTTGAAAAAGGATCACTCGAGTTGTGGGGAGGGGGTTGAAAGCGGGACTATATCTTTAAATTGCCTTTCCCTGGGTTGGCACCTTCAGCTTTTGTTCAGGCCCACAATTGCAAAGCAGACAATTGTGATTAACACCCTCTGCAGTGGGAAACAGTTGGGAGCACACTGCCTCACACTCCAGCATGCAGTGTGCCCCATTGCACTGTGGTCAATGCAGTACAAATTTGTGCTTACTTCATTTGTACTCTTTAGTTTTTCACCTTAGTGGGTGCAGCTAGTGCTGTAGATCTCTAGACACGTGTTTTTGGGTTTAGCCTTTCATCAGAAGACAGCAGCAGGCTTTTCTCTGGGGTTGCTGGAAATGCTGCCAAAGTCCTTTCAGGGCCAACTACCACTCAGTCACACACAGATGCATCAACCAAAGCTTGTCAGCTTGCTGGCGCAAGGGAGCCTTTTTAAACAGGAAACAGTTGGGAGCACACTGTCTCACACTTCAGCATGCAGTTTGCCCCATTGCATTATGGTTAATGCAGTACAAATGTATGCTTACTTCAGTTGTAGTCTGTAGCTTTTCACTTTAGTGGATGCAGCTGGTGCTGTATATCTCTAGATGTGTTTCTGGGTTTAGCCCTCCATCGGTAGAGAGCAGCAGGCTTTTTTCTGGGGTTGCTGGAAATGCTGCCAAAGCCTCTCAGGTCTCAGTACCACTGCCTGGCACACAGGTGCACCAATCAAAGCACCTGCTTGAAGGCTCAAGGGATCCTTGTTAGTGGGGACTGCCTGCTGTCAAAGCCCTGAACAAAGGTCGATAACGCTTAGTTAATGTGAGAACGTGTAGCCTTACTGTGCAACTCAGGATAAACCCTAACACGTATATGCGTGTCATATGATTCTGTTGTCGTTTTCACTTCAACGGTTAGCTGCAGGTTCTTTCTTTTGGACATACGGCCAAGGTGACTGCCCTCGCACATTTGTAGGAAAGTTCACACTTGCATCCCAAATGGAGGTTCAAGTAATATAACACCGAGAGGGACAAAGGAGAACTTACTCATAATTCCAGGCGAGATGTGAAAGCTTAAAAAAACATCATTCCCCGCCTGATATAATACATGTACCTCTTTGGATGTGTAGATCATAACAATAATAATTTATTAGGTTCATTTAAAATGTGTATATCTATTTATGTCTTCTGGCAAAACCACAGATAAAAAGATTCTTATTCCTAACAATCAGATATTAGAGTCACCCCTGCAAAGCTGTGTCACGGATAGCTCTCTCTGAATGACAGTAAACAGTCTTGGATGTTAACATGTATATTTTTAACTTGCAAGAAAATGTGTCCGGGTTTTTTCAGGTGTCATTTCTTCCGTGCTGTTGCCGTTCCATCAAGCCCGTCACAGACGCCATTAAATAGAGATGTGTGGCATATGGCAGAACGGAATGCCGCAGTCTCTCTAGGTTACACACGAGATGCTCCAAAATGTACATTAACTAATATATGCAATTATTTTGAGTATATCCCTAAAATACCGAAATTCCAGAAGATTTTGTTTAGTTTGTGTACACGAAACATAATCCACATCAATCGGTGACATCAGGTCAAACACGTGGTCATTTTAGCAGAAAAGGCAGCTCAATAATAAAACAAGCATTAGCAAAGCCATTAGGTCTGCCATTGGGCTATCTGTGTTTAGGCTTTGTCAATACTTGTATTGATTTGTCATGGCCTTTGTAAAATTTTCTTTGGGAGGAACTAACAATATATACAAAATAAACGTTGGATGTAGCCCAAAATATTTTATGGCTTCATAAAACACACTTTGCCATAGCAGTCGCTAAAGTGAACTACTATGTGAGGATGTGCTTTTTGTGTAAGTACAGAACACCGTCACTCAAAGTGAAGTTAGCAAATAGCTGAAGTGTATACTGACCCATTGCTCCTGCTCGATGATGGTTGGACAGAAAATGTGAATGACACACATGACACAACAACAGACAAATTGATACAGAGGGCAGGCTGAAAACACAAACACACACACACACACACATATATATATATATTAAGAAAATGATAAGCTCTTGGCTAACACCAGACTTTAAAAAAATGACTGTCTTTTTCCTCAACATGAAGCAGAGAAAATAAGGCAGAGAGAGGTTTTATAGAGCACTGGGGTGGGTGGCGTTTTACTGCAACTGAGAGGCTAATGTAGTGCTGGACTTTGTTACTATTAATACTTAAATTAAGAGCGGTCTGGAAACAGGCAATGAGTGAACACGTACCTCTTCTGTCAGGAACCATTACCTGAAAAGATATACTTCGCAAAGCTGTCTATTATGACTGTACCAAACCTGCTTTCCATAAAAATCTAATAAAAACATTAAAACAACAAAGAGAGGGTTTGATTGGATATGTCAACTGATAACAGTTTCCTTTGGGCCCATATGAAATTAAACCCATATAATCTTCCTAAATTGCTTCATGTGAATAGTCATTATCACAGCACAGATTTAATCTGAGCGTCACTTTTATTGAGTCTGTTTCTGGTCCATGTTTGCGCCCATGTAGAACTGCACAGAAATACTGTGTGGAGAGGGTTTTTGGTGCAACTCCAATGGAGAGCACAAACCATATTTATACTTTTTTAGCGCCGCATTTGCGTAATTTTTTTACGCAAAAGCAGTGCAAACTTGCAAAATACAATTGTATTTTGTAAATTAGCGCCGTTTTTGCGTCAAAAAGCGGCGAAAACGCAGCATTAAAAAAGTATAAATATGGGTGTAAATGCTACCAAAAGTCACCCTTGAATGGTTTGATTGTTGGACATTCAGAATTATGTGGAGTTATAAGCCATCAAACTTATCACAATGGCTCTAAAGTGGAGATTCCAGGAAACCAGATGTATGTAGGTTTTCTAGAGTCTAAAAGTTCCTATGAAGAAGGGAAAAAAGAATGAGCAACGGGGATATTGTCCAAATTTGTGTGTTGTTTTTATTGCTTCAGGGGACTATCAAAACTATTTATGTCATAATTATAATGGGGTCGCAAATAATGGGTGCAAACTACACACCAAGAAATTACTGCTACTGCTGAGTGCAGTAATTAGCGGGTCAATATCATGGTATGCTACACGGAATGGAGATTTACACACCATTTGCAATAATAATATTTTTTTTATATATTTTTCTCGTAATACCTTTCCTAAGTAAACAAGGTCAACTGCTAGATCAATACTCATGTGAGGTTTAAGAGTAGAATTATAAGTGTTTCTTTATGAACACTGTAATGACTGTAAAGTAACGAGACCTGGTGTGGAGATTTGCTAGAAGTGCAGTGAACAGGCTTATTTCCACTTCATTTAAAAATAAAATTAATTGAGACTAAAGGTCTTTCAAACAAAAAAAACGAGACAGATAAAAAGTCAGTTAGTTCCAACATTTAAAACATATACATTTCTGATGCTCCTTCAATCATGTCGCATTTTATTTTTATTTTGTAGGCCAAGTTTGCTTCGTATGAAGCTATTATAATGTGGGTTTACAATGGCTAATATGATTTAAACTATTTATTAGAATCTTAACGTTGGTTTAAGCAGCCCATAGTATCAAATACATGGAATAAGTGTATTGTATGAGTGTATTTCATATGTCTAGCTAAGGCATCACTATAATGTTTGTTTCCAGAAATGAGCATTTTAATTGTTCACAACACTAGAAATATTTAAAGAGAACAGTAGTTTGGAGTGAAAAGAGAGAAATTGGAATAGATATTCACATGAGTTCCCTATCTGGTGCACAAACTTAGTTGTTCCATCAATGTTTTCTTCAATAATTTATCTTATTATATTTATTTTTTGTTTACAAATAGAATATTAAGACTATCTTATATGCATTTACAGAGGCTCAGTGTTTTCAAATTACAAGCCTGAATGAAGTCATGAACAATTAATATTGGTGGGTCCAGTCTGTAATATAAATATATTTCATAAGATTTGCTTATTTTGATCGGAGGGTGTACTTTTCTTTGACAATATCTTCAGAGAATTTGCAAGTATTTTCCCTAATAGAATGTAATTGATCAGAAAGTCAGCTTTCTGTTTTGGTGTACCACAGCTTGCTAGCTCTTCCTCTTGCTTGTAAATTGCACATATCAGTTTCCAGATTTTGGAGCTAAGGAATATTACTAGAAATCTTGTACATCAAAAATCCCCACTCTTGCTGGTATATTTTCTGAACATCAAACATCCGAGTATACAGGTGGATTTCAGATGACTTCACAATCTGCTAGAATTCATTCAATTTTATCTCCATGTTATGTAACCAAATAATAAACAAACACATACTTTTCCTGTCAATTTAATGTTTTAGATATCCAGTCAAAATGTCAGGGTGCAGTTGATTATTCCACAATGGAGTAATAAGCCCAGCTGAAGAACATAGTAAATGTAACAAAATACTCCAACATTTTGAATTACCTATGATTACAATAATTTGAGTTCAGTCCCCAGTTGGAAATCTAGTATTATATATACAATTGTATACTGTCGCCATACAAATGTCCTACGGTTTATGTATTATCTGTATTCCAAGAAAATGCATTTGAGATGCACTTCTATCGGTCATCTGTCCATCGCAATTTAAAGGCTTTAATATAACTTTCAATTAATTAGTCTTGTATCTTAATTATTTCGTAAACATGTTTTAAGCTCCTACTTTATTAAAGATCCTTTGCTATGAAAATCTAAGAAATCATCTTCCCCTCCAATCACATGTACAGTATATCTCTGCATTTGACCCTGTCTAGTGCTCCTCTGCCTTTCAGTAAGGTTTGCACTACACATATATCACATATATCCATACATATTTCAAATAGCACAAATACATCATCTGCATTTGGCAAACAATTCTTAAAACACTGACTTATTTTTGAAAATATGGACAGCTGATCAGTGTGTTAATACATTGTAAACATATTAAAATGTATACGATGAAATGAAGTGGTGAAATTGAGTACCCCTGAAGTGTTCCCCTTTATTCTTGAGAGTAGGCCAGAGTGAAATGTATGTGATTGTGTGATGCTTCAATGACTGAAATGCCAAAAGTAACCCTTCTCCTATGTTAGACTGATCTAGGACATCACAAATAAGACCTATTTACCCATTCATCATCCTTTTCCATATAAAAGCAATTATCAGCAAAGGAAGTAATAGCTTTTGAACTTCAAAATCTCCAATTGTTAATACTGTATTCATTAGATTAGTGGTAGCCCTTGTAGATATATAGGCCCATATTTATACTTTTTTAGCGCCGCATTTGCATCATTTTTTATGCAAAAGCAACGCAAAGTTACCAAACACAATTGCATTTTGTAAGTTTGTGTCGCTTTTGCGTCGAAAAACGGCGCAAATGCAGCGCTAAAAAAGTATAAATATGGGCCATACTGTCTGTGCGAAGAGCCTCAAACGTAAATGTAAATAATTGGTGGCAAAAAGTAGCCTACATTTTCAAGTCAGTGTTGAGAGGACTAATAGAATGATACAAATCTAAAGATATTTTAATGAAAAGATAAATTACTAATACTGAGTATCAGGTACAATGTAATATGTAAAACAACATCAATAGAAACACAGGGTCATGGATGCAAACCCTTTCTAAACATTTTATAACTCTCAGCAGCTAATCCATTTAAAACTGGTGATTTAATTTTTACAACCCAGAAATCAACTTGTTACATTTTTAAATGTACTACTTCTTCTAAATGTAGGTAGTCCAACAAAGGTTGATTTCAGAAGCCACTCGACAGATTATGAGGGCTACCTGGCACATACTGTGGTGACTGAGACTGTTTGCCACTAGTGTCCCAAAGCCCATACTATTAAGGCTCAGCAAAATGAGGCAAGCAAACCCTTTCCACACTCAGGTTAGTAGGAGCAATCAGGCACAGGCTTCTCAGGGAAGTAGTGTGAGGTGCTTGAGCTCAGCACTCAACAATATACCAACAGACACAATAACTTCAATGCTAAGCCCACTGCTTGTCTTTTTTTCGAAACACTAAGGCAGTCATTACAACATTGGCGGTAAAAGCCGCTTACCGCTGTGCAGAAGACTGCCAACACACCACCGCGGCCGCGGAAATCCGCCACAGCTATTATGACCCACAACACGGAATCTGCCAATATTCAGACACCCACACAAGTCCGCCACACCAAAGGTCAGTGATAAACTGGCGAAAACCTCTACTGTCACGCCAACAGAATTACGCCCACACTATCACGACCTACGAATCCACGCGGCGGTCTTTCAACCGCGGTATTCCATTGGCGGTACACACCGCCGCGCTCAAAATACACACACATCTCCAAAACACAGCCACATTGGACAAATCGAAATACACACACCTGATACACATACACACACCACTCCCACACACCCAATACTATGTAAGGCACACAGCTATTTGGAGCACAGGTGCAGCACACCTCCATTGCAAGGAAGATGGAGCTATGGCGAAGAATAGTGGACAGGGTCAACGCAGTGGGACAGCACCCAAGAAATCAGGAGGACATCGGGAAGAGGTGGAACGACCTACGGGGGAGCGGACTGGCGGCGGACCCCCACCTCCTCCCCCACAACTAACAACATGGGAGGAGCAGGTCTTGGCGATTCTGCATCCTGAGGGCCTCGCAGGAGTAGGTGGAGGAATGGACTCTGGTAAGTCAAATCTTAACTATTACATTCCCCACCCTACCTGCATGCCAGCACATACCCCCATCCTCACCCTCACCCCCATAACTCTAACTCCTCACAAATGTCCCAACATCTCAAACCACACATCCTAACACCAAGCCCTGCAAGCAACAACAAAGCATGGACACCCATCACTAAAGCATGGCCACTGCACATACCCATACACCCCCAAAACCATCATCACACAAGGTCTCACACAGGAATGCAAGCACTGGGGTACACGGTCACCCACCCATTGCACACCATGGCACACACAGATGCAATAAACAGCCTTTTATACCCCTGCAGGACCCCTACCCAACGTCACCGGACAGGAGGGTCCACACATGTCCACACCACCAACAGAAGAGGCCCACAGTGATGACAGCAGCTCTGTCCAACTGGATCTAGATGACCAGCCTGGCCCATCGGGGACCTCAGGACAGTCGGTTCCCCTCACACTGGCACAGGCCACCACAGAGCTTCCCCCCTCAGGAAACACCAGCACAGCACCCACCCAGTGGGCCCATACCTCCGTCCCCAGGACACGTCAATCAGCAGTGTGTCCACCACTACAGGGAACCCAGGCTAAGCCACCACCCCAACAACAACAGGGACCTGGGGGCAGTGGTAGTGGGCACACAGTCCAGGGGACTGAGGCCCAGGAACACAGGGGAACTGGGAGGGCTGCTGTGCGACAGGGGGAGGACAGGCCAAGGGAACCCACTCTCCACGAGGCCCACTCCAACATCATGGGAGCCTACCACCACTCCCAGGAGACAATGGCAACGGTACTGGCCAAGTTTCAGGAGACCCAGCGCCTGCAGGAGGAACAGTATTTGGGCTTCAGGGAGGAACTCAGAGCCATCAATTCCACCCTGGGCACCATCATATGGGTGTTGAATGAAGTACTCAACACCAGGAGGGACACTGTGGCACTACAAGGGGCCCCAGACACTAGCCTGGATGATGAACTGCCCACCACCTCCGCCGGCGCTAGTGGACAGGAGGCACCGCCACAGGACCACCACACCAGCACCCCACCCCCTGCAGAGGGAGAACCACCTCGCAAATGGTCCCTGAGATCCAGGACAAAGACAGAGAATGATGCCAAGACCCCCACCAAGAAATGAGACCACCCTGAATGTCATCCTTCTGTCCCACTTTGTCACCCTGTCCATCCTTAAACTGCTCCAGCTCCACTTCCTATGCCCATTTGGGCAATGCACCTGTGAGACTAATAGACTGGACTCTGCCATGGACATTCCTCCGCCGTCACCCCTCACCATTTTGCTACCCCTTCCAATATTGAGCACTAAAATAAACACCCTTAAAGCACAAAACAATCTGGAGTCAGTCTGTGATTTCGAAATAGTGTATTAGCAATTACTGTGGCAAAAAGCTCTTTCATTTGTAATATTAACATACCTATGTCACACAGCTCTAGTCCATGAGGAATCAAAGCAGATGTCACACATTGGGAGCCACATCTGTGAAATCGTAAGGGAAAGTGACAACTCAGTGACCACACACTGGGTGAAAACGACAGACAGTAGAGAGGTAGTATTGTTAAAGTACATGTAGTAGGCAGGTTTGTATTCTTACCTGTGGTTCACTGGAAATATTGCTGGATCACTGAGTCCCTGTTGTCCATGTCTTCTTCTTCTGCTTCCTCGTCTTCACTGTCCACAGGCTCCACAGCTGCAACAACACCGCCATCTGGACCATCCTCCTGCAGAAAAGGCACCTGTCGTCGCAAAGCCAAGTTGTGAAGCATACAGCAGGCCACGATGATCTGGCACACCTTCTCTGGTGAGTAGAATAGGGATCCACCTGTCATATGGAGGCAACTGAACCTGGCCTTCAGGAGGCAGAAGGTCCGTTCGATCACCCTCCTAGTTAGCCCATGGGCCTCATTGTAGCGTTCCTCTGTCCTTGTCCTGGGATTCCTCACTGGGGTCAGTAGCCATGACAGGTTGGGGTAACCAGAGTCACCTGCAAATGGCGAGGGACAACTGTTAGACACACACTAACCTGTAGGGATATCCCCAGACCGAGACAACCATTCCCACCGATTTGGTTTCAGGTGCTCACCTAATAGCCACACACGGTGCCTCTGGAGTTGACCCATCACATAAGGGATGCTGCTATTTCGCAGGATGTAGGCGTCATGCACTGAGCCAGGGAACTTGGCATTCACATGGGAGATGTACTGGTCAGCCAAACATACCATCTGTAAATTTATCGAATGATAACTCTTCCGGTTTCTGTACACCTGTTCACTCCTGTGGGGGGGGACCAAGGCCACATGTGTCCGATCAATGGCACCTATGATGTTGGGGATATGACCCACGGCATAGAAATCACCTTTCACTGTAGGCAAATCCTCCACCTGAGGGAAAACCATGTAGCTCCGCATGTGTTTCAGCAGGGCAGACAACACTCTGGACAACACGTTAGAAAACACAGGCTGGGACATCCCTGATGCTATGGCCACTGTTGTTTGAAATGACCCACTTGCAAGGAAATGGAGCACTGACAGAGCCTGCACTTGAGAGGGGATTCCCGTGGGATGGCAGATAGCTGACATCAGGTCTGGCTCCAGCTGGGTACACAGTTCCTGGATTGTGGCACGGTCAATCCTGTAGGTGATGATCACATGTCTTTCCTCCATTGTCGACAGGTCCACCAACGGTCGGTACACCGGAGGATGCCGCCATCTCCTCACATGTCCCAGCGGACGGTGCCTATGAACGACAACAGCGAGCACAGAGTCAACCAACTCAGAGGTACGTACCCACAGCTTACACAGAACACGAATCATAATCCAAAAAGTGGCCTGTATGTGTGTTGAGTTTAGGCCTTATGTATGTGTGACGCAGTTAAAAATGAAGCCATGTGGGCCCCTGAAATGCCGGCTGCCTGACCTCTAAAGTGGGACAATAGGATGTGAGGTAACTGTGCTGGCGTTGTACACCGTTGCGGTAGGCGGTCGAAGACCGCGGCGCAATGCTGCATTGGTTAACATTGGACCCTATCGGTCCCAGGAGCCAATGACGATGTATGCCGGCGGTGACGGTATGCACCGCCGCGGACGTGACCGCCTTTTTCTATCTGTTCAATCACTCGATACCTGATCTTCGACAGGAGAGGACCTACACTGCAAGTGCTGCTGTGACCTTGGTCTGGAAGAGACAATGGCTCGAGTATCTGGGGAAAGGGCCCCTGCCTTCACATCGGAGGAGTTGGAGAAACTCGTGGACGGGGTCCTCCCCCAGTACACGCTACTCTACGGTCCTCCAGACAAACAGGTAAGTACTCTGGGGGCATGCTGTATGGGCTATGCCTGTGTGGAGAGGGGTGGATGTAAGAAGGAAGGGGGGAGAGTGCGGCGTGCATGAAACGACGGTGAGTGCATGTGCCACATGCCAAGGGTAGGGATGGGGGCCAATGACTGTGACAGTGCAGTTGGTAATAAGTTTCTCTTCCCCCTGTACAAATCATGTAGGTCAGCGCCCACCAGAAAAAAGATATTTGGCGTGCCATCGCCAAGGACGTCCGGACCCTGGGGGTCTACCACAGACGGAGCACCCACTGCCGGAAAAGATGGGAGGACATTCGCCGCTGGAGCAAGAAGAAGGCAGGGGGCTCAGCTGGGGATGGCCTCCCAACGTGAGAGGGGTGCCCGTTGCACCATGACCCCCCTGATGTTCAGGATCCTGGCGGTGGCGTACCCGGAGTTGGATGGGCGCTTGAGGGCACCACAGCAGCCACAAGGGGGTGAGTACACTCTCATCCTGCTGATTTAGCACGCAGTGGAGGTGTCTGGGTGGGGGAGGTGGGCTGTGGGTTTCCCTAGGCAAGGCGAGTTTAGTAGGCAAGGTCCCTCCGTAAGGCAGGCCATGTGGCACCCCACCCCACCCCACCTCTGTAGAGTGCCAAGTACACCTAGTCATGAGCCTGTTTCATCCATGTGTGCAGATGTCGTCCATAGCCTAGTAGGCCATTTCCCTGGAATTGAACAGTGGAGCCCAAGAGCGCGGCGTAGTGCAGGGGGCTTCTGTGTCTGTCTTGTCCGCCAACGGTAGCGGTAATGCATGCACTCAACATGTCTTTCTTCTGTCGTCCCCCCCCTTTTTGTGGTCTCCCTGTTCTTGTGTGCATTAGCATCATCAGGCGGAGGAGTAGTGGCACCGGAGCACGAGGGAGCTGCATCCCACATGGCCCTGGAGGGCAAAACTACGGACTTGGAGTTCACCAGTGGGGACGGAGGGCGAGGGGAGCTCCACGGCGGGGACAGGAGCTGACACCAGCGACACAGACTCGTCCTCTGATGGGAGCTCCCTTGTGGTGGCGGCAACATCTGTGCCCCCGCATCTACAGGTACAGCCGCCACCCCCCCTACCAGCACCGCCCTCCCAGCAGCCCCTCAGCCTTTGCCCCGTGCCCGCTCACCCAGGAGGTTGGGCATCACCTTCGCCCCAGGCACCTCAGGCCCTGCCCCAGTCACCCCTGCTGCCCTCAGTGAGGAGGCCATTGACCTCCTCAGGTCCCTCACTGTTGGGCAGTCTACCATTTTGAATGCCATCCAGGGTGTAGAAAGGCAGTTGCAACAAACAAATGCATTCCTGGAGGGCATTCATTCTGGTCAGGCGGCCCTTCAGCAAGCTTTTCAGACTCTGGCCTCAGCACTGATGGCAGCCATAGTCCCCGTCTCTAGCCTCCCCCTCCAACTTCCTCCACCCAGACCCAATCCCCTGTACCCCAGCCTATCCCAAGCACACCTTCAGACCAGCATGCACACACCTCAACACACAAGGGAAGCTCAGGCAGACATAAGCACCACACATCCCACAGGCATTCACGCAAGCATCACACACATGCAGACACACCAACATCTACTGCCTCCACTGTGTCCCCCTCCTCCTCGTCTCCCTCCTCCCTCCCAGTCTCGTCTCCACTCACACCTGCATGCACTACATCAACAGCCACTACTGCTATCACCAGCACACACACCACCACACCCCTCTCACATGCAGTCAACGCCCCCACTACCATTCACACGTCCCCTGTGTCCTCTCCCAGTGTGTCTGTGACGCCACCTCCCAAGATACACAAACGCAGGCACACACCCACCCAACAGCCATCCACCTCACGACAGCCTCCAGCGCATGCACATTCACCCAAAGTCAGCAAACGAACACCTCCTACAACCACAACCTCTTCCTCCACTCCCAAACCCCCTCCAGCTACCCGTCCCAGTGTCTCCCAAAAACTTTTCCTGTCCAACCTTGACCTCTTTCCCACACCTCCCCCACCCCATCCGTCTCCTAGGTCCCAAACTAGCACCTCAGCCACAACATCTCCGGGACCAGTGGTGCCTGTAGTTACCAGAATATGGAGTGCACCGGCCACCAGGGCAGCCAGTGTGGCATGGAGCCACAGCACAGACAGTGCCCCACCTTTGAAGCATCAAAGGTTGGCCAGTGCCCGGCGGGAAAGGGGGAAGACTCCAGCCACCAAAGCCGCTCCCAGGGGTGCCGGTGGGAGTGTGGAGTCAGCGGCGACACCTTCCAAGGTGGGGAAGGGCCACAAGAAACCTGGAAAGTCTGGGAAGAGCAGCACAGCGGAGGAGAACGCCATCATCCCCGCTGCCCAGGAGGCCACAGCCGCCATCCCCGCTGCCCTGGAGGCCACAGCCGTCATCCCCGCTGCCCAGGAGGCCACAGCCGTCATCCCTGCTGGCCAGGAGGCCACCGCCATCATCCCCGCTGCCCAAGAGGCCACAGCCATCATCCCCGCTGCCCAGGAGGCCACCGCCATCATTCCCGCTGGGCCAGAGAGGACCGCCAGCACAAGTCCCGCTGGGCTAGAGAGGACCGCCAGCACAAGCCCCGCTGGGCTAGAGAGGACCGCCAGCACAAGCCCCGGTGGGGCAGAGAGGACCGCCAGCACAAGCCCCGCTGGGCTAGAGAGGACCGGCAGCACAAGCACCGCTGGGCTAGAGAGAACTGCCAGCACAAGCCCCGCTGGGCTAGAGAAGACCGCCAGAAGCTGAGTCACTGCAAAGGAGCACGCCGCTCCAAGCACCGCTGAACAGGGCACTGCCGCCTCAAGCACCGCTGAACAGGGCACCGCCGCTACAAGCACTGCTGAACAGGGCACCACCGCCTCAAGCACCGCTGAACAGGGCACCGCCGCTACAAGCACCGCTGAACAGGGCACCGCCGCCTCAAGCACCGCTGGCCAATGAGCGCCAAGGGCACTGACGTTACTGAGTCCGTCACGGGCAGGATGAAGCACTCTGGGCACAAAGCCCCCTCCAGAACCAGTGGAGAGATACATCCACTACCTCTGTCCTTAGCAGGATGAAGCACTCTGGGCACAAAGCCCCCTCCAGAAGCAGTGGAGAGATACATCCACTACCTCAGCCCTTAGCAGGTTGAAGCACTCTGGGCACAAAGCCCCCTCCAGAACCAGTGGAGAGATACATCCACTACCTCAGTCCTTAGCAGGATGAATCACTCTGGGCACAATGCCCCCTCCAGAACCAGTGGAGACTGTTATCCACTTGAGAGACTATGGCTTTGCACTCCCCAGGATTGAACAGTGGACAACCCACCCACTGTAGAGACTTGAGAGACTGTGGCTTTGCACTCCCCAGGATTGAACAGTGGGCAACCCACCCACTGTAGAGACTTGAGAGACTGTGGCTTTGCACTCCCCAGGATGGTACAGTGGGCAACCCACCCACTGTAGAGACTTGAGTGACTGCAGCTTTGCACTCCCCAGGATTGAACAGTGGGCATGTGGCCCTCTCGTGGATTTGGCGTTGTGCACTCAACCGGCTGAGGTGCCCCCCCTTTTTCTCCCCTTGAGGTGCCTGTTTTCTTGCTCTCTGATGCCCCTGCAGTGTTCTCTCCATCATGGTCGGGGATCTTGTGTGGGCCTCGCCCATACCGTGTGGGCCCAGTGTTCCACAGACTTAATTGGAGCACTACCTGGACTACTATGCTTGGTGTATATTTTGTTTATGGTGTATATATATATTTTTGCGTACTTGATTTTCATATATAACAATGGTTCCACTAATTTCCTATTGTCTTCACATTCTTCCGGGTGGTTGGGGTGTGTGACTATCATGTATTAATATGTATTAGTGAGTGTGTTGTAGTGGGTGAGGGCGGGGGTGTTGCATGTGTGTGTTCCTGTTTTTTTCCCTCCCACTCCCCTGTGTCGTAGGTGCAGTAATCACCGTGGTCTTCGCCGCCGGCGTTCGTGCTCCTGGTAGAGGAGCAGGAAGACTATCGCAGGGAGAATTTTGAGTTCCGGCTCCATGGTGTCCTAGTTCCTCGTGGGGTGTGTAGAGGTGAGCGTTTTCCCTTCGAAATCCTGTTTCTGCCGTATTTATATCCGCGGTGAATCCGCCCCTGAAAAGGTGGCGGATTGGCCTGTTGTGATACTGTCGGCGGTACTTTGTCCTCCGCCTGTCTGTTGGCGGTGACCGCCGCGCTGTTTGTTTGTACCGCCGTGGCGGTCGGAGTGTTAAAGTGGCTGTCTTTGTTGGCGGTTTCCGCCACGGTCGTAATTGCAAATTTTTTACCACCGGCCTGTTGCCGATCTTACCGCCGCTTTAACACTGACCACCAGGGTTGTAATGACCACCTAAATTCTTTCAATTTCACAGTAGCTTTACAATACCCATAATCAAATAAGTTACACAATATAGGCCCTCATTCCTAGATTGGGGGAACCGCCAGAAGACCGTACCGCGGTCAAAAGACCGCAGCGGTCATTCTGAGTTTCCCGCTGGGCTGGCGGGCGACCGCCAGAAGGCCGCCCCCGCCCAGCGGGAAACCCCCTTCCACGAGGATGCCGGCTCCGAATGGAGCTGGCGGAGTCGAAGGGGTGCGATGGGTGCAGTTGCACCCGTCGCGATTTTCAGTGTCTGCCACGCAGACACTGAAAATCTATGTGGGGCCCTGTTAGGGGGCCCCTGCAGTGCCCATGCCAGTGGCATGGGCACTGCAGGGGCCCCCAGGGGTCCCACGACACCCGTTCCCGCCAGCCAGGTTCTGGCGGTGAAAACCGCCAGAACCAGGCTGGCGGGAAGGGGGTCGGAATCCCCATGGCGGCGCTGCTTGCAGCACCGCCATGGAGGATTCCCTGGGGCAGCGGGAAGCCGGCGGGAAACCACTGGCTTCCCTTTTCTGACCGCGGCTTTACCGCCGCGGTCAGAATGCCCCCGGAAGCACCACCAGCCTGTTGGCGGTGCTTCCTCCGTCACCTACCCTGGCGTAGTGCCCCTGGGTGCAATACTCCTGGCACTCCCTTTTATATTACCTCCCAGGTGACCCCTCTCTGTTTGGTTCCTTTCATACCTCCACAATCTGAAAATCAGGTAAGTGACAAATCAAGCTTAGGCATAGAATTCAAGTGGTCAAAGGCGCACTCAGTTCAAGACAGTTTTGAGTCTTACCCCTCATGCATCGGGTATAGAACTGCCTGCTCCTCTCAAACAGTCATGGCAGCTCTGCCACTTGTCTAATGCAAGGCTACAGTGAGCAAGGATTCCTCAAGATAGCTCGGTAGGCCAAACAGGATGTGTCCATTCCTGCGTTCACCCGCCTCAGACCTACAGTGCTACTACTTGGGTGCTGACCCTGCCTTTACAATCTATTTTGATCAAGGTGGTGCAGCCCCACCTGGGCCAACAGCAGATGCAGGCTCAATTGGACCAATTGTCATTGCAGATGCAGCCCCCAACTAGGCTAAAGGCAGATGCTGTCCTAATCAGGCCTACAATGATCTTGGCAGTTGCTACCCACAACCAGGAAAAAAGTTAGATGCAGCCCAGAGTAGGCATACAAGGCCAAAGATAGAGGCAGTCCCGATTTGACCTATGCTGATCACAGTAGATGCAGTCTCAAACTGGACCAAAGGTACAGGAGCTTTTACCTTTTCTGGATAGAAAACAGTGGTGAGAAACCAGAATAACCCTCTGTCACATAGTTACTCCTAGGTCATTCTTGGGCAGTCATCTCTCTCTAGTTTTCTCGGAGTCCCCGTGACACACTGGATTTCTTTCCACTTGGACATTCTTTGCTAAAATGCATAACATTTTGATCGGTTCTTCTACAATTTTCTCTCAGTACAAATGAATGGAGCATAAACACATGACAAAAACTTGCTTCAGCAATACTATCCAATGAGCAATTCAACAATATTTTTGATATTATGGAGTGGGTCGTAATAGACAAACTGAACCAAACCACGACCAATATAAACCAGCAGCTCTTAATACATGAGCAGAGATGGGTCTGGAGACTACGAGCCGACACCACAGGGCTCAACAATTAAATACAGTGGTCAATGTTAAACAATTAAAGAGATCACTGTGGATGACCGCACCATGACTAGTATCTGGTTCAACACTACTAGACTACGGCCAACCCCCTTCGGGCAATTGTCCTCCCTCTTCTTTTCCCCATAATAACCCCTCCCTGCTTCATCTCCCTGTCTGTATTTATTTAGTAGATTATCCCCTGTAGCATTTATTAGCTTTGCCATAGTCTTCTTATTCTTTCTTTGTCTTCTCTATCCCCCTTCTCCCCTCCCCCCTTCCCCTCCTCCCTCCCTCCTTCCCTTCTTGCCCCTCCCATCTCCTCTGCTCCTCCTTCTTACCCAGCCTCTCTTCTCCCCATCATCCTTTTTTAACCCTCCTTTTTTCTTACCCTCCTATTTTCAGTCCCCTTTTCCATGCTCTGTGCCTGCTTTCCTTTCCCTTCCTTTCTCCCCCCCACACATACCCCCATCCTTTCTTCCCTTCTTTCACCTAGTACTGGTGTGTTTTCCCTGTCTTCCCAGCGCTCGCTTTGATGCTGGGTCTTAGACTAGTGGGACTACAATTCCAATGGTTTTTAACATTTAGGAAATGTGTGGATGACGCATCTCCCCTGAACGAGAAACGCGCTGGATGGTGGACGAGTCCAAACACTAGCTGATCCAACTGCGGACCAGCTGTATCAATGCACACGGCCTCTTGGCCCATGATTGCAAGTGGCTAGGGCAGGAACCTGATTAGGTTTTCTTGAAGAGTGCTTCCTTTGATGAAGTAAGTACTCTCCTGCTTTTTCCCCTCAAAGGCCTCAACGAGCAGACACACTGAAGCCCATGAGCACCACACTTCCCATGTTTCACCACAGATAAGATGAATGTTTTTACATACTCTGTTACTTGTTTTTTTTACTTAAAATTGATCATTTTCTCTTTTTGTTATTGTTTGTTTATATGTCAGTTCTGTTGATTAATGTTACAAATAAGCCAGCAATGACTCCTAGTGGATAAACTCATTTTAGTTATTGCAACTGTCGTACCATACTAATGTTGAAGCCAAATCAGCTCAGGTCAGCTCAGAAATCAAAGACCAGCCTGCTCCTTAGATAAAGCAAAGTAATTTATTACGTGTACACGGAGACTGAACAGCCTGGGAGATCAAGCCCGGAGAGTCTAAAGAAGGAAGTAATACATGATGTTTTATACTATCAACCAACAAACAAATTCATACATTTCATTGGTTCTTGACATTGACGTATGATCTTTTTTTTCAACAGTGCTAAAGGTGTTCCTGTTAATTCTTCATAACGCACCATACATAGGGCCTCATCACAACATTGGCGGGCGGCTCCCGCCGCCCGCCAAGCTGTAACCACCGGGCGGCCGCCAATGCGGCCGCACTCCCGCGGTGCCCATTTGGAAATCCCTGCTGGGCCAGCCGGCGGAAACCAAGTTTCCACCCGCCGGCCCAGCGGGGATGTGGGCCGCAACATGGGAGCCGGCTCCAAATGGAGCCGGCGGTGTTGAGGCCGTGCGACGGGTGCAGTTGCACCCGTCGCGCTTTTCACGGTCTGCTGTGCAGACAGTGAAAAGCAGCATGGGGCCCTGTCAGGGGCCCCTGCACTGCCCATGCCAGTTGCATGGGCAGTGCAGGGGCCCCACGACTCCCCGTACCGCCAGCCTCTTCCTGGCGGTGCAAACCGCCAGAAACAGGCTGGCGGTAGGGGTGTCATAATCCCCAGGGTAGCGCTGCTTGCAGCGCTGCCCTGGCGGATTATCACTGCCGGGGCTAAAATGGCGGTATACCACCGGCCCCAGCGATGTGACCGCGGCGCTTCTGCCGCGGTCGTAATACGCCTGGAAGCACCGCCAGCCTGTTGGCGGTGCTTCCGTCGTTTTAGCCCTGGCGGTCCCGTACCGCCAGGGTCAAAATGACCCCCATAGTGATTTAAAGCACAGGTAAGGAAATTACATAATATGTCCTACGTATCTAATTTCGCATGATACATCTCAAGACAGAACCGAGAACAACACGTACAAAGTACAAAGGATGGTACTTTCCAGAAGGAAGATTGCTTCAGCTAGCATGCAATAATATTTCAAGGTGGCTGTTCTAATAGCAAGCCCTGCAACATAATGCGTTCCGAGCAACATTAAAATATATCAGTAAGCACAATTCATGTTGGTTATAAGTTGTTCAACAGAAACAGTCCTAGTTGTCATTGGGTATCACAGGGCCCAACAGGCCCACAATGGGCCCCAGGAAAATGCAATTCCACACTAACTGGCCGCTTATGACCTTTTCAAGCACCTTCTCCACTGTGACTGGGGGCTTACTAACATCCCAGTGTAGCACACAGCAGGTCTCCTTATATATTTTGAAATTAAGTCTTCGCATATAGCGGAGAATACCAGGCATTTGCTACTTCTGCTATGATATCCTATCATATATTATAGTACTTGTCCCTTTTGCCTCTTGACAGCCCATTTTTTCCCTCTCAGTGTGTGACTATAGGGGCATCTCCCCCTTCCCGAAACCAGGGGCTACCTACCCTTATCCTATAGGATAAGAGATTGTGTCCCCTTTCCACAGCAATGAGCAATTGCATGCTTGTGTGTTCACCTATAGCATGGATTTTCACACCTTGTGTGCAGTGGTTTGCAGTGATTACTTTCACGTATCTTTAGACCCTGTACATGCCGTGGTTTAACTTTAACTTATATTCTTCCTATTCTGTTTCCTCCATAGGTCACCCATAAATGAGCTAATTCTGCCAGATATAGCAGCTGAGGCCCTTGAGAGGATCCAGTGCATTGCCAATCGCAGGTCCAGAAGCAGAAATAAGAATACTGTTGTATCTAGGAGGAACAGTTTACTTACAGTGAGATGAGGGAATCCACGTCAATAGACCACAACATTTAACAGCTGTGTTGGTGATGAGCATAACCTGGTAGGATCCACACCAGTGAAGCTGCAATGTGGTCATCCTTGGGAATACACATATTTACACCCAATCTCAAGGTTGGAGGGAGTGGCAGGTCTCAGTCGATACTCAGGTAAGGTTGCTTGACTTCCTATGCTTTATGCAACACCGCAAGATTGCATCACAATCATTTGTAAACCTAAGTTTGCTGTTGAAGCTGTAGGACTTGAGGGCAGCATCATCGGTATGCCTGTGACTATCTCATAAAGATTAAACTTTGCATTCTGTGATGGAATTGCGCTGAGGGCCATAGTGCTGATTGTAGGGCACCAGGCCACTTCATTTGGGTTTCTGAGTATATTTTTGCTATTTGTGCATTTGTTCCTCTCTACCTTTCCTGCTGATTTTAGATGATATGCACAATGGAAATGTTGGTCTATCCCTGGCGCCCTGCAAACCTCCTGTACTGTGCTGAAAAGAAGTGTATTTTGTGGTCACTCAAGAAACGGTTTGGTACCTTGAAATGAGGGATAACATTGATGAGTAATTGGTAAGCTACTGTAATAGCATTCCATCCATGCATAAAACATATAGACAATTACCAAAACATACAAGGAGGTAGCACACCTTGACATTTGAATAAAATTAATCTGAAATCCATAAAGGGGTAGGGAAAGTATGCAGTGGCGTGGTCTTGACTCCCCCTTTGAATAATTATGGAATACACAGATGGCACAGTGCTGACAATAGTTCTGGGCTATAGAAACAGGAATGGCATATACCAGTGGGTTGCTGTGGCACCTAAAATGCTGTCCTTAATGACATGGGCTGCTCCACAATACAACCTGGTGAGGTTGAGTAGAAGGAATTTAAGTGCAATCACACGCCCAATGCTGTCTCGTTACAACTCCTCAAGGTCTCTTTCATATTTCTGCTTGATCCAAGGATGTTTTTTTTTTACTTTTGGAGGCTTTCTCATGCAATTGAGACAAATCTGTCAGTAAAAGGTACAAGAAACATCTGAGTTTTTACAATATAAATAGCAATATCACCTGTTTTAGACCAAGCACTGGTCCATCACCCCATCTATTCACAGAGTAGTCACCCGCTCCTCCACCCACTGCTGGGGCAGATCTCTTTTGGCCTCCAGAAACACCATTGCTATAAAGGAGGGAGAGGCTCCGGGACCCCCCCCTCCCACCCAGATTCTCCATAATATATAACTAGGTGACCAAGTGCCTCCCTGATACTTTCCCAACTAGTTCATTGATCTTACTCTAATAAACCTGCACCTCTTGGCATTCCCAGATCACATGATGAAAGGAAGCAGAGCTTACACTTCACCTGAGACAATCAGGGCATTGTGCTCTTCCCATGCACCACAGCTGAGACAGAGAATAAAACATTCAGTGGAAATACTTATATTGTATTAGGCAAAAGCACATGGAGATTTCCAACTGTCTAGAAGCCATCTTCGCCTCCACCCACTCCTCATTGTCAGGAGCACCCACATTCACCTCCCATCTCACCCTCAAGTTTGTTAGGGGATATGGCGTATTAGTGATTAGCAATTTGTAGAAACACAAGATACCTCCCCATCCCAATGCATTGGTTATTAACTTGCATTCCAAATGATTATACCCTAGAAGTACACATAACTGCTCCTTATGTTGCTCCCGGGCATGTCTAAGTTGAAGATAACAATAGAACTGGGAGGAATGCAGATGGAATTCAGAAGAAAAATTCCTGTAAGGATTTCATATGGCTACCCCTCCAAAAACATCCCTAGTGTAGAAATTACAATAACATCCCAACCATGGAATTCCTGTAAGCCAGTTGATCTGGACTCCCAGCATGGTTAAAGGAGAACTTAACACAATATTTTCAGATGCTTCAATAAGATTTGTGGCAGTTGCCACAGACAGGAAACATTGTGGAATCCCAGCCACATCTAGTTCTAGGGTTTAAAAGTAATTTGTTATGAACTAACTCCCCAAGCATACATCTGTTACCTCAATGGCAGTACAATGTAAAAGATTTTGCTTAGTCTGGGTACCATTAAGGGAGCACAGAAGTCAATGCTTGCTTAATTTTTACAAACTTATTTTTGGCTCCTGTAGACCACTGCAGTTTCAGGGGTATCTTTTCTGATGCAATCTTTCAAGGGCTTTGCCAATTCGGCAATGCCCAGACAAATCCGTACTTGGGAGACAGTTACGGAGCAGGGCAACTTATGAATGGCTTCAACTTGATCAGAGGTTAAGTGATGCTTATCAGTAGAAATTTCATGAGCAAGATATCACATTCGGGTAAGGCAGACCTGCAATTTCTCCCTAGAAGGCCCTTTATTAGCTAATTTGGTGATAAGGTAAATGGAGTCCACCTCACAGTGATCTAGGATAACACACACACACACACACACATATATATATATATATATATATATATATATATATATATATATATATATATATATATATATATATATTTATATATATATATATATATACACACACACATATATATATATATATTTATATATATATGTGTATGTATATATATATAGTACATTTTCAACGTATTGAATTAAAGTGGAACCATTGGAGAAGACGAACGTGTCCAGGCCTTCCTTTAGGCCATGGGTAAAGATTGAAGGGGAACCTGTAAACCCTTGGGTAAGACCAGGCCGCAAAATGTTGTGACTCTCGGAATGAGAACAAGGAGAGATACTGACTCTCTTCATGTATGCAGATGGAAAAGGAAGCAGAAATAAGATTAGGTGTTTTGGCCTTGCCCGCTTTGCATATTGGTAGAAACACGGTATGACATCTTCTGACAATAGACCCTAAAAACCCTTGCTTAACCAGATCTGCTATTACAGTATGGATTCCTTCCTCTTCCTTAAGTTTCAGTGGGTACTGGGGCATGCTGGGTAGCTTCTTATGAGGAACAACCTTTATCTTTCATGATCCATTGATGATATGAATCCACATTGTTGACTTCATGGGTGTTACCTGGGAACATATTTCATTTAAATCGGGAGAAATGGCAGTTTTATTTGAAACATTTTGGTTATTTGTGCTCTCATACAGTAGTGCATACAATTAGTTTCCTTGCTCTAGAAGTATATTTATGGACACACCATCCATAGTGCAAAATACAGTACAATGTAACTTATATAGAATATCTCTGCATAGAAGCAGGACGGCAGGAGGATGGCAGACTTGAATTTGAAAATTCAAGGACAGTGATTGCCCTAGTTACCACCCTTGCAGTTGTGCTCCTCAGAGGTACCATCTTGATTGTGGTGGACCATGCCACCAGGTATTCCAAGATGCATCTGTTGCCTTAAGAGAAAGGGCAAATGGACCAACACAATCTACCTGCTCAAACAGAACACCCGCAAGTAGGACAGGTTCACAGAACCTCCTCTCTGTGTCTCTGGCCAGAGGCACAAAGAGTCAAACCTTTCCTGGGTCTTTCTAAAGGGCTAGTATGCTAAGGGCACTTTGTGGGCCAGTTTTAACAGGACGTTCACGTGCAGTAGGAGAACTACTAACTGCTTGTTGGTTCCTGGCTCAAGATTCACTTACTCACTGTAAATCCATCCATGCTTGCAGCCAACATAATGTATTCTGACCACTCCCTTGCTGAACTGTTTGAGGGTTTCCTGCTAAATTCCCACAAAATAGGTAGGTCCTCGAGCAGCTAACAATCTCTGGAGCACATCCAGTGACCTAGTGCCCGATTTAGATATTTTGCGGAGGGGTTACTCTGATAGAACAGTGACTGATATTCCGTCCGCTGAAATCCAAATCCCTTTAAGTGCTATGGGATTTATATTTTGGTGGTTGGGATATCTGTCACTGCTGTGATGGAGTAACCCTTCAGCCAATATCTAAACCAGGCTCTTAGACTTTAACACCTGGCCCACTTTGGGTATCTCATTTATGCTTCTCTATAACATGGCCAACACCCAGGCCTGGGGATTCTCAGAATCTGCCATGACAAACGTTCTCCCTCTCTCTAGTCTTTGAAAATTTGGGATGGTATGAGTCTCCCCCTGACTCTGATCTGCAGCCTGTGCTGTGGCCAACATAGCTGACATGGTACAAGCTATGTAGACGTCTGGAACTAGTACTAAACCAGGGGCAACCAAGTCATTCTCTGAAACATTTCCAACAACTTGCTTCTGTTTCACCCAACATCAACTATGGCCAACTTGCCATTGCTTCCACCTCCACTTGGGCTATTGGGTACTCCATCTTGTACCGACTGGCTTCCTAATCTGTGTCATCTACGCCAGGGAGAATCTTCTCAGGTTTAAGATATTACCCTTAACCATAGTTCTATAAGCACTCATATCCTTCAGGACCGGAACCGTCCAACACAAACCCCATTGTATTTAAATGTACATGTTTATGAGCATCTGGGACCCTTTCAAAATTGCTAGTAGGGTTAATGCAAAGGAACCCTGTCAGGTCTCTTCACACCCAGTCAACACACTTGCTATTACAGATGCTGCTGGTATGGGATGTTTACCCTGAGAGTTCATTTTGCAATGCCTCCTGCTTGTGACACCTATAGGAATTAATCACTTTGGGGTTTGAAGTACTTTCCTATCCATGCTTCTCCTTTTGTTCCTCGCTTGGAACCTAATTATCTTTCTGCATGTATCCTCCCTTTGACCCTTGAGAATTGCCCTGGCCCACTAGTTTAGAACCAGTCTTTTTGAGGACACCTCTCTCCTCCTTTCGCTTACAGCCATTCTGCTTCAGCCCTTTTTTAACCATGTTAAATGACCGCTTATCACTACATGTTTCTCTGCATCCTTTTCTGTCCAGTCTGACTGGTGCCACCTAAAGGGGGCACAACACTTCCCCTTAAGTCACTGTGACCATCAACTGAGTAAGGAAATAAAAATATATGGCCTCCACCCCTCTCACCCACTCAAGGAATACACCATGAATCTAGGTTTTAAAGATGACAGCATCCACTCTTGATCTCCTGAAGGTAGTGAGCTGGCTTCAGTGCAAAATATCTGATAGGAACTTTCTTTGTTGACTTCTAGTTAATTAGATCAGCTACAGGCACTATTGCAGTAACTGTCATGCTCTCAATGGCCTGCGCTCTTCAAGAAATCTCAAAATAAACAAACCATTACATAAAATCCTGGCCTTCAATATACATGGTATAGCAAGATGGCAGTATTATGTGGTATGTTTGGAGGTCTTACCATGTAATATTAGCATCTTACCCAGAAATGGACCTCTGATTCACACTTGTAAGCCTTAGCTCAGTCCTTGTAAAAGGGGCAAAGAGCAGTCTACATAGAGGAACATGTTTTAAGCATTTCACAACATCAACATGGACGATAAGTAATTGATGTGACTCAAAAGAAATCAGACATCGATTTTTTTTAAAAGCTGATTTTTTATATTAATTTAGCAACCAAAATGAAGTTGATATTTTGCAGATAATCAGAGTTATCGATTTTAGAATATTAAATAAATCGGTACTTTGCAGAAATGTCAAACTCTAATACTGCGGTCAATGGGAGAAAGAAGAGTATGCAATCGGTCACTTGTGGGGTGAGTTTCGTGGAACCCACCTGGGGTTAAGGTCTTGCAGATCCCTAGACCAATTTTCAACATACAGTATTTCCTTACCTTTCCCAGGTTGTCTGGGTGCAGAGGTGCTCTGGTTGTTCTTGGTGCTGTCAAAATTGCAGCATTTGACAAAACCACACTTGGAGATGGATTTACATTCTACCCTCGGGAAGTAGAGGCCTTTGGGGTGCCAAGACCTGGATTCTACAGCTGGAACTTTGCTACCACTTCCAGCAGCTCCGGGGGGCAGAGGTAGCCTTGCAGCTGTCAATCACAGAAGGGTCGCATCAAAGATGCTTTGCCACTCACTCAAAGTTGCCTTTTCAGGAATGCGGATCTCAGAAGTCGGGTCGTTGCTGAGGTCAGTCACTATTGCTGGGAGTTGCTCTGGAGTCAGTGTTGTCCAGGAAAGTGTCAGTTACTGTGCTGGTGACCAACAAGCCTTGGCAGCAGCACAAGTAGCCCATTGGTACTTCGTTGGCTGGAGTTTGACAGGAGTAGAGCAGCAGCTTGAAACCTGGTGTGAGCCTCACTACAACTTCTGGAGTGCACGGCACTGTTTCTCTTTGGGCTCACTCTCAAAGGGCCAGACGGATTGCACTTCTTGTGACACAGCATGACGATTCTTCTGCAGGTTGCAGGGGACTGGTTTCAGTCTAGGGGAGACTGCTTCAGTTTCTGGCATCCACTGGAGTCCCTCTTGCAGGGAGCAATAAGCTTTTGACGGGGGCACACTTTGAACACACAGTTCCAGTATATGCTCTCCTCAGGGCACCCAAGTGTCCTATCTTTGCACTGCGGCAGAGTTCAAAGTCCTGTTTCGGTGACAGTATCTTCTCTGTGCCTCTTCTCGGATTCAGTGTCAGAACTGAGGTTCTGGTGCCAAGGCAGTCCCTTAAATCGGGTGTGGGGGACAGTGGCCAATCAGCTACTTGTCCCTGCGGCTAGCCCCCCTGTAGTGACAACATCCTGTGGGTGCATGTCACTGTGCTACCCAGGAAACTATATTTCAGGGTCTTCCAAAATTGCAGAAGCCTTTCAACCCCTCCCTAGCGGTGTGCCTAGCCTTTTGGGGGTGTATGCATCATGAATACCTAATTTTCCCTACCTGTCAGCTTGGACAGGGTCGGAAGGGCTTTGTTCTTGAGTGGGGGACAAGAGGTCATGTATCAAGGGTGGTAAGAATCATTTGACGCTCACCGTCTTGATTCCTGTAAACACTAGCCATCCTGGGAGGGAGGAGGTGTGACCTCCTTACTGCTCAGGTCCTTTGTCTCCGTCTTGGGAAAGTGCTATCACAACCAGCAGGAGAGCAGACTCTTGTCCTAGCAGCAAATACTCGGGGAAGCATTCCAAGGTAGTAGAAAGCTGACAACTCTGAGAACCCACCTTGGTACATGCTAGGTAAACCTGGGCATGAAAATCACGTTCAGGGTTCAAAAGCGCAGTGACTGACACCAAACACGGAGGCATTCAGTCGGGCCATCACGGAGCTGGACAACTGGGGTTTGCCCCCATTCCAGCCCATGTTATCCTATAAACCACTAATCAGTTGCGGTAGCATTCATTTTTAAATGCTATCACAGGACCATATACACTTGCCCATATATGTCCACACTCATAACACAATGCACCCTGCCTCCTGGGTTATAGGAGGGATGTCTTAGGGGTGACTGACTTGTGCTATGGGCGGTGAAGGGACTCTGCCGGCACTTTGTGTGGGCAGAGTCAAACTCGAGCAGGCAAGCTGCTCATGCAGCCGGACATGGCAGCTCTGCAGGGTTTGCTTTTACTCAGGTCAAGCAGGGTGGCACAATCAGTGCTGCAGCCATGGTGGCCCCTTTACCATCCCTGCTCTGAGTACCACTTCTACCATTTACTATGGCCTTACAGGGGTGGTAAAGTCCTAGCCAATTGGGTTTACCAATCACAATACAATTTAAAGGAATGATCCCTGGCACTGGGGTCTGATTAGCAGGCCTCAGTGCACTTGCAGATCAAAAACGACAGCATCAAGCATCTGTATCTGCAAAGAGCCCAGTTTCTTACACATGGGCACACACTTTTCTGGATTGTTGGCAGGTATTCTTGTTGAGTTGTAGAGGGAATCACTTCTTCAAAATGTAGCTGTCTGTGCTACTACCCTGAACGCTTCTCATTCTCTTTTGCATACCTTTCACTTTGCCTCTCCTCTGTTATTTCTTCCTTATTCTTTCCTCACAAGCCAATTTCTTCTTTTTTCCCCATCTCCTTTCCTCTTGTTCCTGACAAGCTAATATCAGCCTGTCTATCTCTCACTCTTTGGCCTTATCCTTTGCCTCAGCATTAGCTTTCAGGAGAGCCAGTTGTAATTACATAGTCGGAGCTGGACTTAAATCACCGAAGGAAAGAACTCCCAGAGTTGGTGATAGTAGTAACCTTAAAACTAGGGAGAGGGCATTTTCTTGGTAAAATAATGGAAAGCAAATTTGGAGATACACTTGAGTGTGTCTATGGAAATACACTTCAGTGTGTCTATGGAAAGCCTGTACTAAGGAGCTCTGTCTCCATAGATTTCTATCATGGTACCCTTTCCATGATCTATCACAGTTTCTTCCCTGCCATTCATTTCCTTTAACTGGTTCTAAACCAAACTAGCAAGGTTTACAACCTCCCTGTCCATGTTCCTGAGAGCCCTCCAAACCCCTCTTTCCATGATCTGACATTGAGTTGACAATGACTTTTATTTATATATAAATCTGACTCCAGCACTGTCCATTATCAGGTCCCAATATCTGCAGATTGAAGATAATAAAGTCAAATAAACACAGCCTTCCCCCAACAATAAAAGGTAAATGTAGCCCTTTCCTCATTTATAAATTAACTTAAAGCTGTGACCTGCTCTGAAGGTGTATGTGAGCTACTGGTGGCTCAGGATTGCCCAGTTGGAGCCACCTGGTCTAGAATAAGGAAAATCTATATGTCAAAAGGGTGGGGGGGGGGGTTAAGTTCTGGAAACACTTTATGCACTTTACTAAATTCATGTTACTGACATGTATTAGTTGAGCTGATGTTGTGATATGTTGATTATTTAAATGTGGATAGCTGAATATTGCTTGAATGAATTTCTGTGGTTAGAAGCTGTACCTTTTTTCTGACTTTGCGTTCACTATTCATTCTATTTGAATGATTTTTGATGCCTCGAGTAGTATTTATGTTTTTGTATTTATGCTTTTGTATAAACTCTTTTGAATCTTGCTGATAATGTGATTTGCTCAGAAACAGTCCAAAATAAAAAAAAGTGCTGACAGGTGCTTCTGGACCCCAACATTGCTGGCTGAGGTTGTTTGGCACTAGAGTTCTGGTGCCCGTCCTAATTTGAGTCTGGAAGCTGGGCCTGGTACACCAGTTTCTGCATTGGACTCTCAGTGTAGCTGGGGCAAGCAGTCACAGACTTATCAGGCAGGTAGTGTAAATGTACTAACACACAGCACTCATCTAACAACTAACAGCCACAATAACATCAATGCCCAGCTCAGTGCTTGTCTTTTCAGGAAAAAAATGTACTTTTAACCAAGCAGTAGCACAAAATACCACACACCACAATTTCTTAGGTTAGTTAGTATCCCTGGGTGTGATTCTCCTTTGTCATACTACACGCCTGATTCCATGTTTGCAGGCCCTCCCGGGTGGCCCCTCGTTGCTCTCACTGTTACTAGGTTCTCCCGGGTGGCCCCTCATTGCTTCTTCCACCATTTACTCCCCCTCTTATGGAAATCAGGGAAAGCTTAAATCAAGCTCAGGTGCACTCTCAGAGGGTTCTCACAGTCGAATGTGCATTTAGTTTAAGATTGTTTTGAGTCTTTCCTCCTTGTGGTGTATTGTGAAGGTAATTGTTCTCTTCTGGCTCCTTTCAAGGCCCTCACCATGTCTAGTTTTGTGAGCTGTGGAGAGCAACTATTCATTAGGGCTGCAGTGTAAGCCAGGCATAGTCTGTAAGTCCCCACCCAGCACTGGCCTGTAATGCCAAAGCTCTGGTACAGGTGCAGTCGGAGGCAGAGCGACCTTCATGGTTGATGCATCCAATTCAGGTCAAGGGTAGTATGCAGATGCAGCCCTCAGCCAGGCCAAAAGTAGATGCAGCCTCCATCAGGCTTAGATGACCTCACCATTTGCAGCCCCTGACAGGTCAAAAATTAGATGCAGCCCGATCAGCCTTTCAACAATCACAATAATTGCAGATCCTGAGCAGGCGAAAGGTAGAGGCACCCACGACCAGCCAGCTTATAGTGGTTTCTATCAGGAAATGGTGGTAAAAGCCCAGCAAGTCCAGCAGTCACAAGCTTCACTCCCAGCTTGCTGTCAGGCAGTCAGCTCTCTGGATTCCCTGGACCTCTCTTCTCCTGCACTGTGTCATCACCTGCAGGACCAGGAATACTCCCCCCCATCCCCCCGCCCCTCAGCTGTCAAGCTAGCTTCTAGGATCTTCATGCAGATCACAACCATGTTTTAGGTGATTCAAGCAGTTCCACAGCTCCTACAGCAGAATGAGCAGACTTAAGGTGATGTTGCACTTTTATACACATCTTCTAGGCAGCTGATGTAGATCCACTGTCTCAAAATGTAAAATCATTAGTGGTGGTTCTTTTTTCAAGTGGCCTCCTGAGGCTGCTCTCCAGACACAGCCTTTGCATGAGTCATAGTTTTCACATCATTTAGAAATGGGCATGTCTCTGTAATTAAGCACCCACAACACAAGTAGAATGGGGTGTGAAGTTTCTGATCTGGCTGTGATCAGCTCAAGTGAAGGAGTAAACAGAGACAGATCAAAGTGCAGATCTCAGCCAGCAAGTTAATCACCTCACACAACAGAAAGGGCAGTCCCACCTCTCACCTATACCAAACGCCAAATGAGTGCTCAGCAAAACTAATCAGAAGTTCCTTGCTAACAAAAGGTCTCATGGAATTGCCAAAGGTAACTCTGTCTCCTTATTCCTTGCTTTACTATCTGGATCTCCTTCCTCCAGCCACTGGAATGCAACCAATGCACTTCCACATTCTGGAAGAGCTCGTGCTGTGCCAGGCCAGGATACCCAAACTAGATTCTACTGTTCTTATTACTATCAATTACTGACACACACGGGGCGGAGCTAGCCAGCGCAAGATGGCCGGCACTCCGTGAGGCTCTGCTCTGGCGGGGGCCCAGTTTGCTAAATTCTCCGGTCAGGACGGAGCCGGCCGAGTGATGAGATGGTGGGGGGTCGCCTGATGTTGATGGCTTCCCCCCGATGCAGCGGCGGCAGTAACGGTGCGGAGCGAGGGGTCGAGCTGGCCTCTTAAGGTCGCGGCATGCTCCCGGCCGCCGCGCTGAGTGGGACTGGCCTGCTTTTTTTGCCCGGAGACCTGGATGGCCCTGAGGCAGTGATCATTGGGGTGCTCTGGGCAGGCCATATCGGCGGTGGTGTCGAGCCGCAGGCCCTCCCCCCCCTCCTCTTCCTCCTCCGCAATTGAAGGCCTCTCTTGCCGAGTCTGGAGAACGCGGCCTTGACTTGAGGGCCTGGACCGCGTGGCCTGGAGGTGAGACGGTTGGTGTGGCCTAGGGGACACACTCAAAGACAATCGAACAAGTGGAGGTGGCGGGATCGTGGCCGAGGTCCGGAGGTGCGGTGGTGGTGAAGGGAAAGTCTGGAGTGGGAACTGGTGTAGCGGTGCTCTGGACTAGTGCTGTTGACGCAGAGGCTTATTTGACGCCAGACATTGGAGAGATTCATGGCACCGCTGAAGCTGAATAAAGCTACTTAGCAGGAGCCGGGTGGACTTTGTGAAGGTGGATTGAACATCTGTCCTCCCCTCCTGGACCCCCCGGGGGGATCAGTGGAGTGTACTTGTCAACGACCCACTGGTTGAGCGATGGGGAAGGCGGAGCAGAGACAGGCCAAGCTCTCCTTTGAGGGGGGCCGACGGAAGGGGGTGCACCCGCATCCCAGTCGGAGGGGCCTGCGACGGATGAAGAGAACTCAGATAGTTCGGTAAAGGCTATGTTTCTGGACCTTAAAACCAGCCTTGCTGGAATAGATGGGAAGCTAGATCACGTGACAGAGCAACTTGACCGTATCAAGACTCGGGTGGACGAGCACGACGCCCACCTTGACCAGCTGGAAGCACGTACCTCTGGCTTGGAAGACACGCAGCAAGGTGAGAGTGACCAATTGCTGCGCATGGAGAGGGTGCTGGAGGTCATTCGGGAAAAGAACGAATATTTGGAGGCCCGATCGCGTCGGAACAACCTTAGGTTAATGGGACTCCCCCCGAGACCACGGACATGGGCAGAATGGAGGATTTTGTGGAGGAGATGTTGTCTGAACTGTTCCCCGGCCAGCTGTCCCGTTTGCTGGTAGTGGAGAGGGCGCATAGATCGCTGGGGCCGCGGCCCCCACCTGGAGCTTCCCCGCGTCCCATCATTATTCAGCTTCTGAATTATCGAGACCGTGACACGATTCTGCGATTGGCCAGGGAGCGCCGCCCGGTGATATATAAAAACACAGAATTGAACTTTTTCCAGGCTACACCCCTGGCGTACAGGCGGCGCGCAGAGCGTTCTTGCTGGCGAAGCGCTCGCTGGCCCAAACTGCTGCTAGGTTCTCGCTCATATACCCGGCGAAACTAAAGGTGCACAATGGTGGGTCTCTACAGTTTTTTATGGACCTGAAACTGGCGGCAAGATATGCCAAGTCTCTTCCTCTGAAGCCTGAGACGAGGCCGGAGGCTGGGAGTGTTGCGGAACGAGAGTCGCTGAGCGATAATGACTGATCGTCCCTGATTTGTTTATTTTTTTTTTCAGCAGAAGTGACGCCCCTGTAACTAGTTGTGAGATGCATTTCTTTTTGTGCCGTTCGTCCTGAAGACACACCTTTTGTGCTGGGCCCCCGCCTGCCCTCCCTGCCTGATACTAGGCGGGTCGGGCGGCTAGCCTCCACCCTCTGGATGAGTCCCCTTTACATGCATATTTGGGTAACTGTGGTTTTTGGGGGAAGGGATATGTCATTGACCCGTTTGGGGGGTCTGTGTGGGTGGGGGGGGAGTGGGTCTTTGGGGTTGTTGCATTGTGTACTTTTCGGTTTTTCTTTCAGTGTTCTGTGGTTTTGGGAGATTGGCCGGGATGGAGGAGTGATGGAATTGCGTTGTATGTCCGCTGAGGAGAACAGATGACACAGATGAGAGAGTCTCTGATTCACTGCTTAACATGGAATGTGCGTGGCTTGAATGATAGACGGAAGGTGCGCCTTATGTCGGCATATGTCAAGAGGCAGAATATAGATATATGCATGCTACAGGAGACACACCTGGTGGAGAGTACCTTACATTATTTAAAGGCGGGATGGATTGGGGAATGCCACGGGTCTGTATATTCGAGTTATGCTAGAGGCGTGGCGATTTTGGTACGCAAGGGATTGCAGTGGCGCACTCGCAGGGTGATTGTTGACCCATTGGGGCGGTATGTTCTGCTTAGCGGAGTGCTGATTGATAGGCCGTGTCGCCTCGCGTCGGTGTACGGGCCTAATTCGGATGACCCTGGGTTCTTTAGCAAGGTCTGGCGACTGATCGAGTCTCTGGGGGGAGGAACTGTGCTTTTCGGAGGAGACTTCAACGTGAGCCTTGATCCCATTCTGGATAGGGAAAGCTCGGCTCGGACGCAGCGTACTGCTGCTGCTCGCGTCTTATCTGCGATTATGGATGATGCGTCGCTGGTAGATTTATGGCGGATGAAACACCCTGCGAGACGGGAAGGCACTTGTGTTAACTATGTGCACAATAGTTGGTTGCGTCTTGACCGTTGGATGGGTTCTCAAGATGTGGCTTTATGGACCCGCTTGGTCAATCACATGGCGCGCACGTTGTCTGACCACGCCCCAGTGCGTGTGGAGCTGGAGATACCTGCCGGACCTGCTCAGGCCTATATGTGGAGGCTGCCGCCTGGGGCACTCAGAGACGAGTCGTTCCGTGAGGAACTGCGCCGCTATATCAATTTTTATTTTGAACAAAATGTGGGCACGGTGAGTTCGGCTGGTACGTTGTGGGAAGCCTTTAAGGTAGTTGTTCGCGGGATATGCATTTCTAAGCAACACGGCGTGCTGCGTGCGTTACGTCGGGAGCTGACTGAGTTAGAAGGCCAGATTACGGATCTGGAGGCTAGACTGGTTCTGGACTGGTCCGAAACCACATTAGCGGCTTTGAGGGCTGCGGTCTCCGCGTATGAAGAGGCTTCCTTGAGAGAAGTACATTTCTTGGGGAAATGTGCATGGGCCAGGCGATATGGAGAGGGTGATAGAGCCGGACGCACTTTGGCGAATCTATTTCGCAGGCCGTGGGCTAGCGGCTATGTGATTGAAATGGACAATTCGAGTGGGGAGCGAGTGGCGGGTACGTCCGAGGTTCTGATGGTCTTTACTAACTTTTTCCAGGATCTTTATTCTGCTCCCTCGGTGGTGCCTGTGGAGGTGATTCGGGGATATTTCTCTGATATTAGCCTCCTCTGGTTTGACAGGGTACATAGGGAGTATTTTGATGCTCCTTTTACTATAGAAGAGGTGAAGGCTGCTATCCGGAGCCTCCCTGGAGACAAGGCCCCTGGGCTGGATGGATTGACTTCAGCATTTTACAAAGAGTTTGCAGACATTTTGGCGCCCTATCTACTG
Source organism: Pleurodeles waltl (assembly GCF_031143425.1). NCBI lineage: Eukaryota > Metazoa > Chordata > Amphibia > Caudata > Salamandridae > Pleurodeles > Pleurodeles waltl. The sequence continues at coordinate 1,076,523,023 of NC_090444.1, forward strand.
GAGGTTTATCATGAGGCATTGCGGAATGGAGTGCTCCCGGTCTCTTTGCGCGAGGCGCTCATTGTTACGATTCTCAAGCCTGGGAAGGCTGCACCTAGCTGCGATCCGTACCGGCCCCTGTCGATGATTAATATCGATAATAAGATATTAGCCAAAAAGATCGCAACGCCTCTTATGACGAAACTGGTGCTGCCGGATCAGTCGGGGTTCATACCGGGGCGGTCCACGGCACAAAACTTGCGTACATTCTTTTCTGTCGCTGGCTCAGTCCCCGTCGATGATAGGGCTGTGGCTGTGATTTTAGACGCTACTAAGGCGTTCGACTCATTGCTGTGGCAATATCTGTTTGCGCTTCTGGAGAGAGTGGGGATGTGCAGTCGCTTTGTGAATTGGATACGTTTGCTATATTCACAGCCAGTGGCTCGCTTGAGGGTGAATGGGTGCGTGTCAGAGCCGTTCCAGGTGGCGCGTGGAACTAGGCAGGGCTGCCCCCTGTCACCATTGCTTTTTGCGATTGCGATTGAGCCGCTGGCAGAATTTATGAGACAGCACCACAGTGAGCGGGGGCTGCCGTTCCGCCAGAGAGCGATTCTGATCTCTATGTACGCTGATGATGTGGCGCTGTATGTACGAGATCCTGTGCGAAACCTTGATGTGCTGCTGGATGAAATCGTCAGGTTTGGCGACATATCTGGAGTGCGATAAATTGGTCTAAGTCGGTTGTGCTGCCTCTGACGTCTGGAACGGCAGAGTGTCGGTCCCGCTACCCTATTGTGTGGGTGGACGGCCCTGTCAAATATCTGGGCATTTGGTTGAGCTGTGATGTAGACACGCTCTGGCTTGCCAACTATGGTAGGGCCATGGCCTGGCTGGACGATAGAGTCACGGCGTGGCGCTCCTTGCCATTGTCCTTGACTGGACGGATTGCGGTGGCTAAGATGCTTGTGCTACCCAAGTTTTTGTATCTGTTTCTAAACCTCCCGCTGGTGCTTACAGCTGTTTTTTTGCGGCGCATTCGTTCCGCGCTGATCCGATTGGTATGGGCGGGTGGTCAGCCTCGCATAGCTTGGAAAACACTAGTGCTGCCATTTGAGCTGGGTGGTCTTGCGGCCCCTGATCTGGAGCTCTATTATCTCTGCGCGCAGGCTCAGTTTGCCTATTACTGGATCAACCCGATTCGCTATCTGCCACACCTGGCCCCTGAGAGCGATGCGGTGTGGCCGGATGGGCTTGGGCGAGTGCTGGGCAGTCTGGACAGGGCTCGCCCTCTGGGCATTGACACGGTGGCCTCCACGGTCCGGGCCTGGTCGGGTTTGTTGAAGCGTTCAGGGATAGATGTGCCATTTGCACCGTCTATGCAAGTGGTGGCGGCGGGAGATGGGGTGATGTTTCAGGACTCGCGGCTGCGGAGTTTTTTACGAGATTTTGATTTGATAACCCTCGATGATTGGTTTGTTGATGACAGGCTGATGTCCCCGGAGGAGATCCTGGGGGATAGACCGGCCACTGCTCTCCACCGGTTCTACGTGTTAAGGATATGCGCTATGCTGCGTGCTCGCTACTCCTGCTTGCCCGCGATCCCAACTTCTTGCCGCGCGTTGGAGGTGTTGTGGAGTGTGCGGACGCCTGAGAGGCTGATCACTAAGCTATATAGCAGCACTCAGGGGCAGGGAGAGGGGACGGGGCTATCTGTAAGGATGAAATGGGCGGAAGATGTGGGGGAGGACATCACAGAAGATGTTTGGAGGATGTGTTGTACGCATATGAAGGAGCTGTCACCGAACTATAGATTACGCCTGATACATTTCAAGTTTTTACACCGTCTGTACTACACCCCCAGAAGTCTATGTGCTATGGGGCTGCGAACGGATGATACCTGTGCAAGATGCCGGGCCCCTGCTGCCGATTTTATGCACTTGGCGTGGACCTGTCCGGCAGTATGTGCCTATTGGGGAAGGGTCTTTTGTATACTTTCTGAGATGATTGGGCTGGAGATTCCTCCATCTCGATGATGGCGCTGCTGGGAGGAATGAATAAGGTGCAGGCTTCAGTGCGGCGTCTGGTTGGCATGATGCTATTGCTAGCTAAGCGCAGGGTGGCTATCTGTTGGGGCCGGGCCCGGTCTCCTCAAATATCAGATTGGCTGCGGGATGCCACTTTTTGCTGGGAACTGACTCCGGTTGGCTCCAGGCCACGTGACATCTGGGCACCGCTTAGATCTTATCTTGAATCTGCGTCTGTGTAAAGAACCTGCTGCGGATGGGTATGCTGAGGTGATGAGTGCTATTCACTCTACAATGGGATAAGGTTGTACAGAATGGTTGCTGAGAACTGTGATTGCTCCTCCCGGCCTTCTCTCTCTTTTATTTTTTGAAGTTTTTGTCTTCTTTTATTTATTTTTTGTTATCTGCCACATCTGTTTGGTCCTGACTTTTGGACTTGATGACCGATGGACCCTTCCGGCTGGGGCATCCTATTATATGGAAATTCAGCAATGTTTTTTGGCTTCCCCCTGATTAAAAAGAGTTACTGAGACGTGGGGAGCTTGGAGAGCCGAAGATAGATCAAAGTAGCTGAATGATTCATTACTGTAAGGACCAAGGTGGCATTTTATTTTATGTTAAATGTTGTTTACATAAAATTATAAATACAAATAAAAAACATTACTGACACACACAGTCTATTACTACACATGTTACACATACTACACATGAACACAAATGTCATGAAACATGGGATTTCAGTGTAAGGTTCTGGGTATTCATATAAGTGGAGCTTTACAGAAGTGGGGCCAGTACACTCCATCCCAGTGATGTGGACAAAAAGGTCTGGTCACACTACTGATAGGTCTAATACACAGTATGCTCCCACCACAGTGTACGTGCCCAGGACAGGAGGAGTAGTTCACTGCTCATAATAAGGACATGCTTGTTTCACCCTCCATCCCTCGTGTCACAGGACAGGACCAGGACCTCTAATAATCAGAGACAGGCCCAGGCCTCTTCACACATGCTTAGATTAGTGTGATGCTAGGCATAAAATAAAAGTCAGGTTCTCAGATATGCATGAAGCTGAGCATGCAGGCCAGGGAAGCACAACAGTACTCAATGAATGGGGCATTTCTCTCCCAAAATGGGTCGTACATATGCTCCACTCCTTCACTTCTACCTAAAGAATATATGTCCTGCCTTTCTGCATTTTGGATATGCCCGACAGCTCCAGGACCACATTCAGTTTCCCATTTCAGCCTGCCTCTGGAGCCTTTCGAAAATGTCCCTGCTAGCATTCCACTGCTCTTTCTGTCTTCTCTTGGTTGCCATGGGTGCAAGTGATTGAGATTCCTGTCCTGTTTATAAAGGGTGTCTGTGAGATCTGAAAGCACACAGTAGCACTTCACACAAACATCGCTTTAGCAAGTTGCCTCAGAGATGCTTGGTGACTATGTAAGAGCAAACTGATGCAGCATGATTTTTTTTCTCTGCACTCTCCAGTCTGATCTTGCTCGTGCAGCAAATAATCCATTATTCTGCTGTAGTTTATCTCTTCACTTGTCATTTAATAATGGTTCTTCTGCCATTTCTATTGGCACCTGCCAGTATCCCTCCCTATCCTCCTTGGTATGTTCCTTCTTTCAGTCTTGCACTGATCTATGACTGTCAATAGTTTACATTATAGTATAATGCCTTATTTTGGTTACAGCCCATTAAGCAATAACACAGAATAAATAAATGAGTGCAGTTCATCAAAAGACACATTAAATTTACAAGATAAAGTCACACAACTCATAAATATAAAAACATAGCACAACCCCTCCTCAATGCAGCTGGGCACATGTGAGCCTAATTTAGAATGAAATAGGAATCTCTGTTAATGCATGCAGAACCACATACAGTTGCCCATACATATTTTCCATTATATTATGTTCCATCTCTATGTAAGAACAAATCATATTGGGTACAAAGAAATATGAACATGTTCATAAAAAAAGTCACCAGCTCTGCTACATATTGCCTTGAGCCTTAAATATGATGCAATCTTATACTGTAGCGGCAGACCCAGCCATTTCCGAATCGCACCCACAGCTAATAGAAATCTGCTTAGACAAAATACCATTATTCAGCTTGTCTGACTTCATGATTCAAAATGCTGGTAGGAAGTGCTGGATCCCCAAATTCTTGCATTAGTGTTTTAACCATTTTGCTCTAGCACAGGAATACAATGGACAGTTGAATAAAACATGTTCTATATTTTCCACATGATCGGAGCATAGAGGGCAAATTCTTTCACCATTAGTAACAGTGCTCTTCTTGCTACATCTATAGGTGTAACTGTTAAGTGCTGAAGCACTAAACTTAAATTTGGTAAAACGCCACTGTGGCGTGATCACGTCAAGAAAGGGTTTGAACTGTGGAGACGATTTTATGGACAAAAATCTGCCTGTAAGGCTATCGACATTCTGCTGGTAATTAGAGTTTATGTACCCCCCAGAAGTATTTCTTCAGAAGAGTCTTCAAAGAGGAGTTAATAGTGGAAGGATTGGTCCATAACACACCTACCCTCAATCTGTAGAGCCATTTGTAGGGTTGAGCGCGCATAGCGCTCTGTCCCAGGTTTAATCTCTCCATGGGCTTTTAACCACGCCCATGTCATCCATCTCTTTCGTTAGTTTGTGGGCTTGCCTTTTAAAATTCCCTTGATTTCATTAGTGAATGGCATGCTCATGTCATGCCTTTTCCGGTGTTTAGCCTGCCTTGAGTGCACTGCCTAACTACTGAAAACACAGGAGGCTCGATGTTTTCCATATAGTATCTGGACTACTTTTTCTCTTTCTTTCACAGGCAGCGCGATCTCGCTGGGCAGTAACCGAGCGTTTTGCATGACATCGACCCTGTTACGTGGATAATTGCACATTTGCCAATATGTTTCACTGCTAGCAAACTTCTGTTTCCTTTTGTGTGTCAGTTTTGCACTCATGGCGGCCGTCGGCTGTTTTACTTTTCAGTTTATGTGGCAAGAAAAGTTCGGTTAGTAGTTTAAAACACTAATAGCTCTAACTCGAGAATACGCAGGACCCATTGCTTTGCAATACTTGTTTAATATGTGATAACCAAAGGATGGCCACATTCTTGTTCAATTGGATACGTTCATGAATGCCTTCTCAATAGGATCTCTGTTATGGAGTTGACCAGATTCTGACCCAGTAAATAAAAGGTCTCAAAGTTGCTAGGTCACCAATCCGAATTGAAGCTAGATTGAAATATACAGGAACAAGTGGTGTAGCTTGCGGTAGAGAAAGTAGTGATCTTATAAAATTATTTCCACTAATTGATAAGGAATCTGATAGTGTTATCCCCCAGACTACAGCCCCATATAGAGCAGATGACTGAACTGCAAACTTGTAAATTTTACTGCAGGAGAAACTGCCCTCTGATTGGAATCCCTATGCATTTTCCCAAAGGCTTCTTGCTTTGTGCACAATAATTGCCTTACATGTCTCAATATGGGGGGACCATGATAGAGAACTACTGGTTCTTATACCCAGATAATCAATGACACAGATTCCTCCTAAAGGATTTATGGGGCCTAACAGTCATAAACTTGGTCTTTGTGACATTAATCTCAAGCCCTCTACGGTTGGAAAAGTTCTGGAATTTGTTTAACAGATTCTGAATTCCAGCAGGTGTCCATGAAATAAGCAGTGTGCCCGCAAAAAACAGGTCAGTAATGGGGACACTGCCAAGTTTGGGGGCATCATGGGAGCAATCAAAAAGATAGTCAAAAGCATCCTAATAAACAAGGAAAAGAGGGTAGGTGCAAGAACACATCTCTGCCACACTCTGCATGTAACTTTTATCCTCTCTGTGAGCTCCCCACCCTGCCTCCACAGTACGTGTGCAAAATAGTTTACAGTATTATTCTTCTACGTAGGTCTATGCTGTCATCTTTTTTCACTACAGTTTGCTGCCCACTCCAGCCACATATTGCAACGCAGCTTTTAGCTGAGCACAGTTCATCCTTGAACTGTCAGGATGTTTGAAGATGCAGTTCCTTGTGTTTCACGGCATCCTTACTTGGCAATTGGGCTCCAATATCACTGCACTCACAACTCTGATTTTTCGGGTCGAGCACACAAGCGCTCTGGACTGAAGTAATCTTTCCGTGGGCCTTTAACCATGCCCACTCTTGCTATTCATTCTTTGTTGTGCTTGTTTTAAATGCTTCATTTTATTGGTACATTTTGTGAAATGTCCCTCCTTTGTGTGCTGAGTTCCCTCCCAGACGATTTCATTAAGTGAACATTTTTGTTGGGAATCACACTACGTCACGCTTCTTCCTGATACAGCGTGGGATGGCCCCTCCTTCGGTTTTGGTTTGCCTTTCATCCCAGCCTCTATCCTTTCTAGACGTTCACGCAAGGAGGCAATAACTCTGACGCTCATGGTGGCCATGGCCCTTTGAACTGACTTGTTGACTTGTCAACTATTTTACTCTTCATTTTCAAGTTATATGGCAAGAAAAGTCCAGTTAGGGATTTACAACGCTAATAGCTCTAACTCGAGCAAACGTGAGACCCATTGCATTGCAAATGCTTGTTGGATTTGGGATTCACTTTAAGAGACCAGTTATTTCCTTAAGAGTGTTTTTGTGGGACAGTTTAAATAGGAAGAAGTATTCTTAAGATCAAGTTGCGTTGGAAAACGAACTTTTAACTATTTGTTAACAACGTGGCTTATTCTTGACTTAAATACTCATTTGTATTTAAATATTCATTCTGACCTGCAGACGCCAGTGTGGAGCACAGTGGTGATATCCGGTGCCTCTCTTTCCTCTCTTATTATTCAATTTTCCCGTCCTACTATTTTTTTCAAGAGTGGTTGCGGTGAAGGGTGGAAGAATGCATCACTCGCGTTGGATCCAAAGTAAAAGGGTAGTGTTTTCTGACATTTATTTAAAGGTTTTTATGACAATAACGTTCCGATTGGTGGAAGGATGGAGTTCTACAATTTGGATGCACTTCCACAAAAATCTTGTTCTTGCATTTCTTCTTTCTTAAAAGCAGTGGTTTCCAACAGGAAAATATTTTCACTCCACGGGCAGCAGTGATCCCCTGTGATAATCAGTTTGTGGGGAAAGCAGTTCAGCATTCCAATGTGAATAGTTTTGTAGGTAATACAGGCATGTTTGAAAAGGCTTTTTTGCATCCATAGGGAGCCATGTGTGTATTATTAAAAAAAAAAAGCGATTCTTCGCCCCAGAGGCCCACGTGGCCGCAGCATGAAATGTTGCCTTTAGAGTGGCGAGTTTAATCTTAAGAAATTTCTAAGGAAGTGAATTACCATTGCCCAGCATTGGTAGAACGGTAGATTGAGTCACCTGCTAGAAGATCTGCCCTGTTAGCTATGTTAGCTACCTTATTGTTTGGCACATTGACTCTAGTGTGATGTATGCTAATTGGCCATTGTTGTGTCCAGTTTAATAGCTATTTTGTTAACTCCGACCTAGTTTCTACATTTCTACAAGTCTGGCCATTTCCTCCTCTTAATGACTAATTATTCATCAAAAAAGTTTGAACAATCTGAATCTATCTAGAGTAATAACTTGGTATAAACGGATGAGACCCTTCTTCTCACCTAGTCCTCCAGAAGCCTTTGATTCATTGGCTTAAAAACCAGATGTCCTGATAAGGGTCAGTTTTCTTCTAAACATAACACCGTAACCTCCATAGCCAGTGAGGCAAAGAGGATCTAATATTTGTCAGGATTCAGAAAATAGCAATGACTACCAAAATATACAAATACTGTGAACACCAAACAGCACCGAGTAAAATAAAACTTGCCAGCTCTCAGGTACAAGGGATAAAAACTGACCCATCCTTTTAGAGAAAAAATATTTCTCATTAAAGATATGCCAAGACTCTGTTACAGCACTATGGCAGAGGGTAGTTTTCCATTCATATATAGGTGTATTTGCTGAGCACCCATGAGAGTCTTAAGTAGTTTCAGCCTAAAATGCCTTTATCCCTCTTACTCGGAAACATAGTAACTTTGGGCCATATGTACGAACACATTTTCCCATAGACACAGAATGGGCAAAACTGCTTGCTGCATCTGGCCCTTTATCCTTTAGGGTGAAGTAGCAGGTTGTACGATCATTCATCTTATGTCCAGCAGTGCAGCCAAGAGAACTGATTGCGACAGGTGGAAAATGAGTCCATGCACATCACCACAAAGAGAGAGAGACAGAAAGAGAGAAAGAAAAGTGGAATGATGTATGTGAGTCAGCTATGTGATTTTGGCAGCAGGGTGCTGCAGTTCAGTTGAGAATCCCACAAATGGACTCAGGGCACCAGGTAAGGCCCTTCCACTGATATACACAGTGAGGCTACCTGGGAGAAAAGACAAAAATGGTAGTGATCAAGAGTGCCTGGGATCCGGCCACAGCTAGGGGAGGAACCATACCTGTTTTCCCCACACAGGTGCTGGGTGAAAACATTATAGACTATCTAAGCAGACCTGTTTGGATCTTCTACTTTTAAGGTTAAAGGAATGGCTTATGAGCAAGGAGAAAAAGAACAGGTAAACACATATTTTTTCCTCTACAAAGAACCAAATTGAAGCAAGGTATAGATGGGAGACCCAGTTTTACCTACCAGGAACTCTGCATGGAAGTTATTGGAAGAAATGAGATTTGAGGAAAAAATCAAATAACCGAATAAAAGGCAGAACTTGGAGTCTTGAAACTAGATTGGACACTTGCCAAAATGTAATAAACACAAGTGGCTTCTAAGTTTCTGAAACTAGACAAAGACTGTTAGTGGTATTCAAACATACATTCTTGACATATAGAACAGAATGTATACAGAATGTGATACGACAGAATCACATCCATGTGCTGTGGCTACAAGAGGAAGCAGAAGGGATGTGTGACCCATCCTTATTCGTTATCAGCCAGATTATGGATATGTTAGAGATGGAACGGGAGAATGACTATTTGTATTTGAATTAGTGTCATATGGTCAATCCAAGCAAAATGCTGCATGAAGAGAGTGATGCCTAAGGCCCATCACTGATAATCCAAGTTACAGGCTCATGTAACAAAGTCTCCCACAACAGTAGCTTAAGCAGAATGAGACCTCCAATATGAGGGCCCTAAGAACTTATTATTTCTTGAATATTCCCTAGAGAGAGTAAAGATCTTTCAGGCTTGCTAACAAGAAGCTTCTATGATTGCACAGTTGAAGCATGCAAACTCTAGTCAACAACATTGCAGGTTACATATGGAGAGAAACATATATATTCTTGGATGCAGGGAATGTAGAGGAACAGCACATCTTTTCAATAAAGTAGAACAAGGGAAAAGAAGTGAGGCATATGGGAAATGTGTGAGGATTGATTGATTTGTGAACATGCCCTTATTTTGTCTCTCTTCATGATACTATTAAAAAGTTTACATTTCACCCCTCAGGAATGCCAGAATGAATATTACTGATACATAATCTGCTGAGGAGAATGCAAATAATTGAGTCTAACTTATATGATTCACATGGTAGGTCCATTATATGTTGAAGAAAGTGACAGAGATATTTCATACTCTATAGCCATTGTTGGGATAAGAATGCCCCCTGCATGATGTGCAGGTACGCTCCCCTGCTCTGAGTGCCCAAATGTGGGACAGAGTAACAGAGGACAGTTAGATCAATTTTATATACCACTGGTCTGACTTTGCACAAGATGGAGGTGAGGGCTATGTTCACAGACAGAGTAAGTGTATTGCTCACATTCCCAAAGCTGGAGGAGGGAGACAAACAACGTGAGGGAAGTGGAGACAGGGCTTTTTTGGATATTCAATTAGACCTTTTGGTTAGCAATGAGCTGCAGATTAGTCTTTCTCTACAGTGTCCTTTGATGGATGTTAAATGTGAGGGGTGGGAGAGCAGGCATGGTTGTGCATCATGAAGAAATCTTTAGGTGAGGTCTGCCGTTTAGTCTTTCCCTAGTTACTCCTTCAGTTGGGCTGATGCCAGCCAGGTGCAGAAATCTGACACCTTTGTGCCAAAGTTGTGGATGCTTGAGTTTGGAGACTACCCTCGTGTGAGAAGAATCACTGTACACAAAGGCTATGTCTGGAGAACACCCATTAAAGGACACTTGAAAGAGAGCCCCCCTAAAGTGCTTCTACAGTTTCAAACAGTTCATACACATCTCCTGTCTGCCCGTTGTGTACGAAAAGTGGATCCCCTGTACCACACTTGTTGTTCCAGTTATAGGTTTACTATGGCCAAGGAAGCAAGTGCTCCACAGAGTGTTCAGATGACTGCTGTGCAACCAGATCTGGTGAAAGCCTGACAGCCAGTGTCCCTGAGGTGATGGGACAGCATGTGATATATGGACCTCTTGCTGGAGGAGCTGTACACCTATTCTGAAAAACCTAGAAACCTGTCCTCCCAATGAAAGAGGGAAGAAGACTGCCAACTGTGCAAAGGAGAGACTGTACAGAAAGGAGTGAGGTGCAGCATGTCCCCAGTGTCGGTTGGGCACCCACGAGAGAGGCTTCTTTGACAGCAATCTGTTGGACTTGAGCATTAAAGGGACTTCAGACTCTCAATTCCTGGCTCCGTGAGTCCATTACAGCAAAATCAAAGGCCAGGTAGGGTCTATCATTGCATGCTGAAGATCGGCCTGTGCATGTCCTCACATGTTCAAGTTGAGATCAGCCTGTGCATGGCTACCTCTACTTAAGTAGTGACCAGCCTGTGCATGGCCGCAACTATCCAACTTGTGATTAGTACAAGTGCAAAGCAGCAACAGCCAGAGATTCACTGGCCCACGCAGGGCTACATCTGCAAATGTGTGATCAGCCCATGAGGGGACTGCCATTTTCAAAGTTTAATCCAGCACGGGAAGGGCTGAAACAACAGAATTTGGGATCAGTTTGAGGGGGCTGCATCTGCCAAAGGTCACAAGGCTCAGTCTGGTTTGACAGACAAGCCGACTTTTGTAATGTTTTCAACAGTATAAAACTATTCATTTAAAAAGCGGCAACGGCAATTTAACTAATGTTTTAAAGTGGTTTCACCCAAAAAAATATTGCCACCCACAGAATAAGTTATTCTTGTGTGAGGTTCTTTCTGCCATGTATGTCACCAGCGATTTGAAAAAAAGGTTAATTATGAACTGCCCTTAAGCATTTGTATCAAGACTGAGTATTTTCAGTTTGTTCATCTCATCTGCCTGTGAACGTTCATCAAGGCAAAATATACGTTGCATACCAACTGTCCAGTCAGAGAACACATAGGCCCTCATGACAACCCTGGCGGTCGGTGTTAAAGCGGCGGTAATACTGCCAACAGGCTGGTGGTAAAAAAAATGAGATCACAACCACAGTGGAAACCGCCAACACATACAGCCACTTTTACACTCCGACCGCCACGGCGGTAGCAACAAACACCGTGGTGGTAACCACCGACAGCCAGGCGAAAGACAATGTACCGCCCACCCAATCACAACCCGCCCCTCCGCCAGCTTTTCCGGGGCAGTACCAACGCCATCAAAAGCACGGCAGAAACAGTACCCAGAAGGGGAAACACTCACCTCTCGACACTCAATGAGAGCCCTGGAGCCCGAGCTGCACGTCCTCCCTTTGCTGGTCTACCTCCTCATCTACCAGGAGTACTAACGGCGGCGGCAACGACCACGGTGAGTACTGCACCTAGTACACGGAGGGGGGAGAGGAAAAAGAGAGTGACACACACGTGCAACACCCCCACCCTCACCCACAACACCATACACACAAACACATGCATCAATATTACATTTACACCCTGTAACCCCCTGGAAGAAAGTAAGGACAAAAGGAATAGAGTCAAATCAGTGATATTTTAGAAATAGTCAGATATACATAATAATTTTAAAAACAGTATTTACGAAAATATACAATATGTACATAAGGCGGTACATTGTCCACTCAAAGTCCACTTGACTCCTGCCTCAACACAGAGAGAACACTGCAGGGGCATCAGTTCGAAAACACACAGGCACCTCAGGGGGACGGGGAAGGGGGGGCACCTCAGCCGGAAGATGTAATTACACCACTGCTCCTGGAGGGGGCTCCATTCCCACAGCGATGTCCTGGGGAGTGCAAAGCCACAGTCTCTCAAGTGGGTGGTTTGCCCAGTGCTTGGTCCTGGGGAGTGCAAAGTTGGTGGTTTGCCCACTGCTTGGATGGCTTCTTCCACTGGTCCTGGATGGGGCTTTGTGCCCAGTGTGCTTCATCCTGCCAAGGATAGGGTGAGTGGATGCCTTTCTCCACTGGTTCTGGAGGGGGCTTTGTGCCCAGTCTGCTTCATCCTGCCAAGGATAGGGTGAGTGGATGCCTTTCTCCACTGGTTCTGCAGGGGGCTTTGTGCCCCGTCTGCGTCATCCTGCCAAGGATAGGGTGAGTGGATGCATATCTCCACTGGTTCTGGAGAGGGCTTTGTGCCCAGTGATGCAACACTTGGGGTGTGACAGTTCACAGTACCTCACCTGGGTCTCTTACGCACAAGATTTGCACGGACCAGGTTGCATGATAGTCCATGGAGGCAGGGCTAGACTCCATCCGGTGGCGGCTACGGCTGCAAACTGGTGTTAGTGCCGGTGCTGGTGGGGGTGCTGCCAGTGGTGGAGGGAGGCTCCAGCCCTTCTCCTTCAGCCTTGGACGGCTGCCCACTGGGGCTGCTGCTGCTGGTGGTGGTGCTACTGTCAGCGGTGCAGGTGGCGGTGCTTGCCGCGGTGCCTGCAGCTGTGCTAGCGGCGGTGCAGGTGGCGGTGCTGACCGTGGTGCGGGTGCCGGTGCTGCCAGTGGTGGAGGGAGGCTCCAGCCCTTCTCCTGCAGCCTCGGACGGCTTCCCACTGGAGCTGCTGCTGCAGACAGTAGTGGTGCTAGCGGTGGTGCACGTGGCGGTGCAGGTGACGGTGCTTGCGGCAGTGCTAGCGGCGGGGCTGCTGGCAGTGCTGGCCGCGGTGCAGGTGGCGGTGCTGGCGGTTGTGCTGGTAGCCACCAGGCCTTCACCTGCAGCCTCGGACGGCTGAAGTGCCTTGCCTGGTGTTTTCTGCCCCTTCCTCACCTTGGCAGATGGTGGTGTGACCTTGGGTCCGGCAGCTGGAGTCTTTGAGGTGGCCTTGCTGGGTGGTTGTGGCTCCTTCCCCTTGCTGGATGCTGTCCCCCTCTTCACCTTGCCAGGTAGCGGAATGGCTTTGCCCTTGGCAGGGGTTGGTGGCACACTGACTGGGCTGACTGGTGCCCCCTTTGAGCCTCTGATAGCTGCAGGAACCACAGCAGACGTCGACTTGGGGGCTGAGGTGTTGGGCTGGGTTCTGGCCACCCTGGCCCGAGGGGAAGGACGGGGCGAGGGGTAGGGAAGAGGTCTATGTTTGCCAGGAAAAGCTTCTTAGGGACACTGGGGCGGGAAGAGGAAGAGGGTTTGGGAGTGGAGTAAGAGGGAGTGGTTGTAGGAGGTGTCTGTCTGCTGAGTTTGGGTGCAGGTGCATGGGCTGGATGCTGTTGTGAGGTGGATGGCTGTTGGGTGGGTGGGTGGGTGGGTGCTTGCGTTTGTGTAATTTGGGACGAGGGGTCACAGACACACTGGGAGAGGACACAGGGGACATGTGCATGGATGTGGGTGTGGTGACTGCCAGTGAGGGGTGTGTTGTGATGGGCGTGCTGGTGATCGAGGTAGTGGATGAGGATGTAGTGCATGCAGGTGTGAGTGGAGGCGCTATTGGGAGGGAGGTGGATGACGAGGAGGAGAGGGACACAGTGGAGGCAGTGGATGTTGGTGTCTGTGCGTGGGGATGGTGCTTGTGTGATGATGAGATGAAGCGTGGTGCTTGGGTTTGCCTGAGCCACTTTTGTGTGTTGATTTGGGTGAATGCTTGTCTGAAGGTGTGCTTGGGATAGGCTGGGGTTGAGGGGATTGGGACTGGGTAGAGGAAGTTGGAGGGGGGGAGCTGGATACAGGGACAATGGCTGCCATCAGTGCGGAGGCCAGAGCCTGAAATGCTCTCTGTTGGGCCGCCACGCCAGAGTGAATGCCCTCCAGGTATGCATTTGTTTGTTGGAAATGCCTCTCGACACCCTGGATGGCATTCAGAATGGTTGACTGCAGAATTCACCAAGCGTTGGATTGTTCACCCACTAATAGGGAACATGAGCTGGGTTTAGACTGTCGTGAGACAGGTTAGTTTTACCTTCCACTGACAGTGAGGGATCTCAGGAGATCAATAGCCTCCTCACTGAGGGCAGCAGGGCTGACTAGGGCAGGGCCTGAGGTGCCTGGGGCGAAGGAGATGCCCACCCTCCTGGGTGTGCGTGCACAGGAAACACGCTGAGGGGCTGCTTGGAGAGTGGTGCTGGTAGGGGGGTGGCGGCTGTACCTGTTGTTATGGTGGGCACAGAGGTGTTCGCAACCACCAGGGAGCTTCCATTGGAGGAGGAGTCACTGTCTGTTGTGTCCCCTCCTGTCCCCGTCCTGGTGCTCCCCTCAGCCTCCATCCCACTGGTGCCCTCACCGTCAGTGGATTCGGCCTCCTGGCCCATGTGGGATGCAGCTCCCTCTGTCTCCAGTGCCTCTGCCCCTCCGCCAGATGATGCTAATGCACACCAGGACAGGGTGACAAAACAAAAAGTGGGGGAAAAGACAAAGGATACACTTGGTCAATGCCAGCAGCACCACTACCATTGGCGTACACAACACACAGGGAGCAGCCCTATGCACTAGGCCATGCACTACCAGTTACTAAGATAGTCACCAGCCCATGGGGTACAATGCCTAACACCATTAGCTGCACACCTGGAACTCATAGGACGCTGCCCAGTAGTAGATGCCCACTACAACAATTGGGGTTGGAGTTCTTCAGAGCCTGCCCAACAAGGGACCTACCCTGCCATGTTTGCCCTGGCCTAGGGGCACCCACAGCCCACATCCCCCACCCAGGTAAACCTAAGCGCACGCATAGTCATGATTCTGAATCTGTACTCACCCCCTTGTTGCTGCTGTGATGCCTTCAAGCGCCCATCAAACTCCGGATAGGCCACCGCCAGGATGCGGAACATCAGGGGGGTCAAGGTACGATGGGCACCCCTTCCTCGTTGGGAGGCCAGCCCTAGCTGGGCCTCCACCATCTTCCTTGCCAGCGGCGCAGGTCCTCCCACCATTTGCGGTAGTGGGTGCTCTGCCTGTCAAAGACGCCCAGTGTCCGCACCTCCTGGGCGATGGCACACCAAATACTCTTTTTCTGATGGGCGCTGACCTGCATGGAAAAGACAGCAGAAAAGGGAATTAGTTAACCATCCAGACCGTCACACTCATGGCCCACCAGATCCCTACCATCCCCTGATGCACATACATTGACCACCATACATGCAGCACTCTGGCCAGGACGCATCAGCCCCCCCTACATGTGGCTTACACACACAGCAATCCATACATTCATGGCCCACGCATCATGCTCACAGTGTACTCACCTGTTTGTCTGGAGGACCGTAGAGTAACGTGTACTGGGGTAGGACCCCATCCACCAGTTTCTCCAACTCCTCATTGAAGGCAGGGGCCCTTTCCCCAGACACATGAGCCATTGTGGCTTCCAAACACAGGTCACAGCAGCACTTGCAGTGTAGGTCCTCTCCTGTTGAAGGTCCGGTAGCAAGTGAGTGAATAGATAGAAAATGGCGGTCACGTCCGCGGTGGTCTGTACCGTCACCGCCGGCGTACATCGCCATTGGCTCCTGGAACCCATAGGGCCCAATGATAACCAATGCAAAGTTGTGCCGCGGTCGTTGACCGCCTACCGCAACAGCACACAACGCCAGCGGAATTACCTAATTTCCACTTGCCCCTCCTCACAGGTCAGGCACCCGCCATTTCAGGGGGGCACAGGCCATGGCACCTAACTGCGTCACAGCAGACATTGGCACAGCAACTGACTCTCGGATTCATATACAGGTTCTGTAAAGGAAAAGATGCATCATTATTTCAATTGATGTGTGAATAGGACCCTCTGCTCACCGTTTTCCTCCCTAGGCGTCAACCTCTGAGGATGAATATGAGATGGCGACATCCTCCGGTGTACAGACCCCTGGTGGACCTTGCGACAATGGAGGACAGACACATTATACTAACATACAGACTTGATCGGGCCACAATCCAAGAACTGTGTGCCCAATTGGAGCAAGACGCCAGCCCACACATATCCCCCCTCTAGTGCAGGTCCTGTTTGTGCTCCATTTTCTGGCAAGTGGTTCCTTCTAAACAACAGTGGCCATGGTATCAGGGATGTCTCGGCCAATGTTCTCCAATGTGTTGACCAGAGTGTTGTCAGACCTGCTGAAACACATGCGCAGCTACATCATATTACCCCAGGTGGAGGATTTGGCCACAGTGAAAGCTGACTTTTATGCCCAGGGACATATCCCCAACATCATTGGTGCCGTTGATGGTACACCTGTGGCATTTGTCCGCCCCTCCCGGAGAAATGAATAAGTGTTCAGGAATAGAAAAAGCTAGCACTCTATGAATGTGCAGATGGTGTGTTTGGCAGACGAGTACATCTCCCATGTGAATGCCAAGCATCCTGGCTCTGAGCATAACGCATTTATCTTGAGGAATAGCAGCATCCCATATGTGATGGCCCAAGTCCAGAGGCACCTGGTGTGGCTAATAGGTGAGCCCAAGGTCCCCACCGAGTATAAGTTGGTGTCTGTGTATGAGGTTGTCCCTAAGGGTTAGTGTGTGTCTAACAGGTATCCCTCGATATTTGCAGACGACTCTGGTTACCCCAACCTCTCATGGCTACTGACCGCAGTGAGGAATGCCAGGACAAGGGCAGAGAAATGTTAGAATGAAGCACATGGGCGAACAAGGAGCATAATTGAAAGAACCTTCAGCCTCCTTAAGGCCAGATTCTGGTGCCTCCATCTGACAGGTGGATCCCTGTACTACTCACCCAAGAAGGCCTGCCAGATCATCGTTGCATGTTGAACAACCTGGCCTTGAGACGCCAGGTGCCTTTTCTGTAGGAGGATGAGCCTGGAGATGGTTTTGTGGCAGCGGTGGAACCTGCGGACAGTAAGGAAAAGGAGGCAGAATAAGAAGATGTGGACAACAGAAGTAATATAAAACAGCAGCACTTCCAGTGACACACAGGTAAGACACTGTAACTTCACTTTACATTTCAGTTTTCTGTTGGACATTGTACATGGCAGCCTGATTTCCCTATGTCGATGGTCACTTACTGTACCCTTTGGCATCTCTATTTTCACATCTGTGGCCCACTCTGGCTCCTGGTATGTTTACTGCTGCCCACTAAAGGTCATACCAATGTATATATAACTGTACATATGACTTGCAATGTTTTCAGAATGTTGTACTAATACATATTTCAATCATTTTACAGGCTCAAGATTTGTATTTGTTCCAAGGGTGTTTCTTTAAGTGCTCATACGTAGAAGGGGATGTTCAATGGGCTGGGGTGATGGTGGAGGAATGTCCAATTAGAGTTCAGTCTCTTGGTATCACAGGTGCATTGTCCAATGGGGCATAGGAAGGGGAGTAATGGCAGTTCAAGGTGGACAGGGTGACAGAATGGGACATGAGGGTGACAATCAGGAGACTCCTATTTCCTGGCGGGGGTCTTGGCAATGTTCTCTGGCTTCTGCCTGGATCGCATGGACCGTTTGTGGGGTGGTTCTCCTTCTGCAGGGGGTGGGGCTGCTGGTGGCCTGTTGGTCCTGTGGTGGGGCCCCCTGTCCACTAGTGCTGGTGGAGGTAGAGGACTGTTCTTCGGTGTGGCTGATGTCAGGAGCCCGCGTTGTGCCACTGCCTCCCTCATAGTATTGCCCATGTCAGCCAGCACCCCTGCAATAGTGACCAGGATGGTGTAGATGTTTTTGAGATCCTCCCTGATCCCCAGGTTCTGTCCCTCCTGCAGCCGCTGGATCTCCTGCAACTTGTACAGTATCTGGCCCAATGTTCTCCTGGGAATGGTGGTATGCTCCCAGGATGTTGGTGAGTGCCTCATGGAGTCGGTTCCCTGGGCCTGTCCTCCCCCTGTTGCACAGCAGTCCTCCCAGTTTCCCTGTTGTCCTGTGCCTCTGTCCCCTGAACCGTGTGCCTACTGCCACTGATCCCAGGTCCCTGATCGTCCTGTGTTTGTGGGGTTGCCTGGGGTCCCTGTAGTGGTGGACACACTCCTGATTGAAGTGTCCTGGGCCCGCTGGGTGGGTGCTGTGCTGGTGTTTCCTGAGGGGGGAGGCTCTGTGGTGGGTTGGGACTGTGGCAGGGTAACCGACTGTCCAGAGGTCCCTGATGGGCCAGGTTGGTCATTGTGATCCAGGCGTGCAGAGCTGCTGTCATTACTGTGGGCCTCCTCTGGGGGGACTGGATATTGCTGGCAACTCCTCTCTGGTGACATTGAGTAGGGGTCCTGTGGGGATGAAAATGCAGTGTTATTGTATCTGTGTGTGCCATCTTGTGCATGGGTGTGTTTCCCTGTATGGTTGTGATTGCCCTGTCAGCTTTGCCTTGTGTGCATGGTGATTTTGCAGGGCTAGGTGATTCTCTCTAATGGACATGCTGTGGTGATGGATGTCCATGCAGGTCTATGATGGGGGTCCATGGATTGGTGTTACATGCAGGGCTTGGTTTTGGGATGGGTGGGTTGTGATAGTGGGGTATATGTGAGGTGGCGGAGTGATGGGGGTGAGGGTAGGGGTAGGAGTTTGTGATGGCATGCAGGTAGGGTGGGGGATGTAGTAGTAAAGATTTGACTTACCAGAGTCCAGTCCTCCTGCTACTCCTGCGAGGCCCTCAGGATGCATTATTGCCAAGACTTTCTCCTCCCATGTTGTTAGTTGTGGGGGAGAAGATGGGGGCCCACCCCCAGTCCTCTGTATGGCTCCCTGGTATCATGCAACCACAGAACGCAACTTCCCCCATAGGTCGTTCCACCTCTTCCTGGTGTCATCCCTTGTTCTGGGGTGCTGTCCCACTGTGTTTACCCTGTCCACGATTCTCCGCCATAGCTCCATCTTCCTAGCAATGGACGTCTGCTGCACCTGTGATCTGAATAGCTGTGGCTCTACCCGGATGATTTCCTCCACCATGACCCTTAGCTCCTCCTCTGAAACCATGGGGTGTCTTTGGGGTGCCATGGATGTGGTGTGAGTGATAAATGTGAGGATGTGTGAGGTGATGTGTTGTGGTGTGTGCTGTGAGGTGCATGGATGGTGTATGGGTGATGGTGTTCTGTGGCTCAGATTGAGTGGGTGATCCTAGCTTGTGTCTCTCTCTCTGTTGGCAATCTTTTTTTTCGTTGAAAGGGTTGTGGGTAATGTGGGTGTGTGTTTTATAGTGGTCTGAGTGTGTGGGTGTGGTGTGTGTATGTGTGTCAGGTGTGTGTAGTTTGAATTGTCCAATGTGGTGTAGTTTTGTAAGTGTGTGTGTATTTTGAGCGAAGCAGTGTGTACCGCCAATGGTTTACTGGGGTTGAAAGACCGCTGTGGTGATTCGTGGGTCCTGATACTGTAGACGTATTCCTGTTGGTGTAATGGTGTGAGTTTTGCTACCGCCAATTTATCACTGACCTTAGGTCTGGCGGCCTTGTGTGGGTGTCTGTATAGTGGCAGATTTCTCAGTGTGGGTCATAATATCCGTAGCGGAATACCGCCCCTGTCATGGTATGTTGGCGGGCGTCAGTATGGCAGTAGGCGGCATTTACCAACCAGGGTTGTAATGAGGGTCATAGTGCTGAGGCCTGTCCATTAGTTCATCACACTATGGTGATATATGGTTCTGGAAATGTTGACACTGGTACTGACATCTCTACCCTCAGGGAACATGCAGTGTGTGGATACAATCCTTTTGTACACGTTCCTTTCTGCTTTTTCATCACAGTAGAAGTCTGTTGATCACAAAAATAGCATCATCTCTTTAGAACTCCCACCTAAGTGTTGTCCTTCAGTGTAATGTATGCATTAATAGTCTAACTCAAATTTGCATAAACCAGTCATTTGTTGATCAAATCATTATATATTACATTACCAAACAGCCAAACGTTATTATTGCACAGCAAACATTTTTTTTAAAGGTTGGTTAAAGTATGAAATGGGTAAACAGGGCTAAAGTCTTGAAATATCTTCCAATCCTAAGTAGTAAGTGCACCAACGCTTATGGTTGTAGGTGTAAATTACACATTATAAATATGCACTTTTTAGTCGGCAAAATCCACCTCCAACTGGTGAAAATCCAAAGATGTGGATGATATTCCACAGTAGTAACTATATTAATAGGGTCAGAAACATAGGTGCTTTTAATGAAGGGGCTAGGGATGATCAATTACAAGGTAGTGAACACATGTGATAGTCTTGCTCCATTGACCCCACACGAATCTCTAAACAATTAAGTTGTTTTATTGCAGAACCAAAGGGACTATATCAAGAAATGGAAATGCCTAATGAAAAATTCAAATATTGTTTGAAAAGTGTGTTGCCTCAAAGACTGTAATAGTGGCAATCTCAAAAAAGCATTGGCAAAGGCAATAAGCCTTAACTCTATATGGCTGAGCTGTTGGCTTTGCCAATTCATTTTTTAATATGATAGAATATGAACAATTGCTTCAATATGGCTATGCAATCTAGACTAGCACTTTTTGCAATGGGTTTTCTACTAAAGAAAACCTATTCCAATCTGCATGCCTGCATCATGACTGCTGGGATGGAAAAGTCATCTGCATGGTAACACACCCCTGGCCTCAGTGGCTTAACTGCACTAATGCCTGGATCCCTAAGGCTGATTTTGTTGCGGTAGGCGAACACATCATTTGTTCATCCCATGAAATAGGCCTGTCTCACGGTCTGTCTTGTTGGACCGAGAGAGGTACCCAATGCGCTACCACTGTAGTAGTGAAAGGCTACTGCCTTTATCAGGAGTTAAGCAGCTTGTCAGAATACTGTCTAGTGATCAGTAGTTATGAACAGGTCCTTTTTTCCTGAGTCACAAAAGTGGGGCCTACGAGCTCACTCAGTTGAAGTTGTGATGCTGTATTTTTAAATCACCCTTGGCCTACATTGGTTTGGTTTTAGTGCTGCACAGTGCATGTGTGATGCGTATGTGCTGGTTGTATACGTGCCTATGAATGAAACAATACATGAAGGATGTAGTGCTGTGCAGTGCATGTATGTTATATGCATGTGCTGGGGTGTTTGGACAAAATATTGAGTTGTAAATATTGAGAGACATATCAGAAAAAAAATATGGTGACAAAAATATTGTGATGCATAAATATTGTCGTCAACAATATTGTATTTAGGTAATTAATATTTTTAAGAATACCGTTTTTAATATCGTTTTCAATTATGTAGCTGTACAAAATCTTGTTTTTAAAAATATTGTAATGTATTTTAGTTAATATATTAATTTTATGTTTCTATTGCTTGTGTAATTGTTAATTTTTTAAATATAGTTTGTAACTAAGTGAATTAGAATTTAGAGTTTATTTCTAATAGTGATTTATACTGTTGAAGTGAGCTGTTGGGTTTGTAGGGGACAGGATGGGAAGTTAATTAAGCCAAAACAACATATTAATATTTTGTAATCAATTATGTGATTGATATTACTTATGTAAATTATGTTATGCTGACTTATTTTAGTTAAAGTGCAAGTTGCTAGGTTTGTGGGGGTATAGGGTTAGAAGTTAATTAAGCAATAATTAACTGAATATTTTATTATTTATGTAACTGATTATGTAAATTGCGTAATCATTATATGTGTGTTATGTGTGTTATGATTTAGGTGTGAGTTACTGGGTTTGTAGTGGTTTAGGGTGGGAAATTAATTCATTATTAACAATTGATAATTGTTAATCATTTAATTATCAATTATGTGAATTGTGCTATACTTATTTATTTTAGTTACATGCTAGGTGGGTGTTGCTAGGTGTGCAGGATTAAAGGGTGGGAAGTTAGTTAAGTAAAAATGAATTAACGAAGAATTATTAACGTATTAATAATTACTGTTGGGCTGTTTGGAGTGAGAATAATAAAATTACCTCCTCCATGTTCCAATACTTTCCCTGATGCTGCATGGACTGGAGTGGAAATACTAAATGTAACCCCTTCAAAATCTAACACTTTCCCTACTGTTGCTTAGATTGGAGTGTGAATAGCAAGTGTAACCCATTTGAAGTCCAACACTTTCAATGCTGTTGCACAGACTGAATGGTAAGTAAATGCAACCTCTCGGTAAGTCAACACTTTCCCTATTGTTGCACTGTGTGGAGTGGGAATAGTAAATCTACCTCCTCGGACGTTCAACGCTTTCCCTACTGTTGCGCTGTTTATAGTGGGAATAATAAATGTTACCCCTCCGAAGCGCTACACTTTCACTACTGTTTCATAAACTGAAGTAATAATCGTATATCAGATATTGCCAGGCCCCAATACTTTTCCTAGTATTGGTATATATATTTTTATGATTAGTTATTAACTTTAATTTTATATTGTTTGTTTATATTTGTACTTTTTAATTTTTATATTTTTTGTAAATTTCCTTTTTTTATATTTTATTTGGTAATTTATTTAATGTTTTGTAATTAAATTGTTAATCTTTTTATGTTTCATTTAAATATATATTTATATAAATTTTTCTGCGCTGGTGTTTTTATAGTAGTAAATGTAATAAGCTAAAAAAAGTAAAATATATAATTTTAATAATTGTGTTACACTAGATGTAAACATGCATAAACACATATTTGTGTTTATATCAGTATATGTTTCTATGCAGTTTTAAATATTAGTGGTATGTATAAAAGATTAAAAAAATTCTGTTTTTGAACAATATTATGTGAATTGATATTTTATTTTTGACAGTTTTATTCTTACCATTATAGGTATAGGGGCACCAAATGTTGGTAAATAATATTTTTGACACAATTTGAGTCAAATTACGTTGTTTACTTTTACATTGTGTAAGAGATCCTGTGCTGGGTGTATGTGTGGCTGCAAGTGTTAAAATACATGGATGGCCCTGGCTTCCATTTTGGAGACCCAATCAAAGGGTGTATGGTGAAAGATTAGGAGAGGAAGTAGAGCAATCCCCTCAGATAGACTTGTATACTGCTGCAGTCCTATAAGCACACTGGAGAAAGGAAGAGACACACTCACCGAGTATACTTCAAAGGGTGTTCTTCAATTCAGGGAGAAACCACAAGGAAAGGGTCTGGGCACATCTCAGTAAAGAGATGGGACTGATAAAGAAGTCTGTTAGACCTGACAGCCCTAGGGTGGTCACCCCTAACTTTTTGCCTGGCTCCCTCCACTTTTTGGACACTGTTTTTGCTGGTTTTAGGACTCTGCACACTTTACCACTGCTAAACAGTGCTAAAGTGCATATGCTCTCTCCATTAAAACATGGTGACATTGGTTCATACCTAATTGCCTCATTTAATCTACTTGCAAGACCCCAGTAAAGTGCACCAAATGTGCCCAGGGCCTGTAGATTAAATGCTACCAGTGGGCCTGCAGCACTGATTGTGCCACCCGCATAAGTGGTCTGCCATTGCAAGGCCTGTGTGTGCAGTTTCACTGCCACTTTGACTTGGCATTTAAAAGTACTTGCCAAGCAGTAACCTCCCCTTTTTCTACATATGTCACCCCTAAGGTAGGCCCTAGGGAACCCATAGGGCAGGGTGCTGTGTAAATAAAAGGAAGGACATATACCTGTGCAGTTTATATGTCCTGGTAGTGTACAACTCCTAAATTCGTTTTTACACTGCTGTGAGGCCTGCTCTTTCAAAGGCTAACATTAGGGCTACCCTCCTATACTGTTTGGTAGATTCTGGTCTGAAAGGAGTAACAAGGTCATATTTAGTAAGGCAGGAAGGGTAATACAAAATTCTGTTGACTGGTGAAGTTGGATTTTATATTACTATTTTAGAAATGCCACTTTCAGAAAGTGAGCATTTCTCTGGACTTAAATCCTCTTGTGCCTTACAATCCACGTCTGGCTAGGTTATTTGACAGCTCCCTTGCGTATTTCACTCAGACAAGCCCAAATGCAGTCACACCTGCACACATCTGTATACTGAATGGGTCTTCCTGGGCTGGGAGGGTGGAGGGCCTGACACTTACATTTGAAAGGACAGTGGCCTACCCTCACACAATCGACTGCCAAACCCGCTAATAGGACCCTAGCAGACAGGATGGAACTGAAAGAGGACCTGGTGGACTTCTAAGCCACTCTTTGAAGTCTCCCCCACTTCAAAGGCACATTTGGGTATTTAAACAGAGCCTCTGACCCTACCAAGACAGACACTTCTGGACAAGATACCACTGGTAAAAAAAACTCTGAAGCAGAACCTGCAACCTGCCAAGAGGAACTGCCTAGCTGCCAAAAGGACCCACCTGACTGCTTTTCTGCAAAGGACTGCTGCCCTGCTGTTGCCCTGCTGCCTGGCTGCCCTCTGGCTCTGCTGAGAAGTGCTCTCCAAGGCTTGGATAGAGCTTGCCTCCTGTTCCTTGAAGTCTCAGGACCAAAAAGACTTCCTTGTGCAAAGAACTCTTTGTGCTGTGAAAATTTTATGCACAGCCTGCCAGAAACGACCCACAGCCTGCATCGCGATGAAAAAATCACTGCACGCAGAACTGGAATGACACAGCCCAGCTCCCTGAAAGGAGACCGACGCAGTGCCAGCATTGCGACTGGAACTTCGACGCACAGCTCACTTGATCGACGCAAAGCCGAACTGGAACGATGCAGCCCGACTTCCTGTTAGAAGAATCGACAGAGCACCTGCTGTGCAACAGAAATTTCCACGCAATGCCCACCGGATCGACGCAGCTCCTGTGACTTAGTTCTGCACGCCCAGGATTTCTCTGCATCATCCCCGGGGCGTCCGAAAACCCCGCAACCTGAAGAGGATCCAAATCCGCGTGCCGGAAATCGACGCAAAGCCTCCCCTGCGTGGAAAATTATCGGCGCATCATCTGTGTGGCCCGGAGAAATCGACGCACATATCCCTGTTTTCCACACATCTCCTCCTCTGCAGTCTCTTGCGGATAATTTGAACGCAAACCAGGTACTTTGCGCTTGCAAGAGACACTTGTTGCTTTTTAAAGACTAAAGACTCTTTATATCATTCTCTGAAGTGATAATTTAAATTGTATTTATCAAATGTTGATCATTTTGACCTGCATTTAACCAGATAAATATTCTATATTTTTCTAAACACGGTGTGGTGTATTTTTGTGGTGCTATACTGTGTTATTGCATTATTTACTGCACAAATACTTTACACATTGCCTTCTAAGTTCAGCCTGACTGCTTAGTGCCAAGCTACCAGAGGGTGGGCACAGGATAATTTGGATTGTGTGTGACTTATCCTGACTAGAGTGAGGGTCCTTGCTTTGACAGGGGGTAACCTGACTGCCAACCAAAGACCCCATTTCTAACAAAGTCATCATGAGTAGGGCTGAGGCCGTGGGCTAGCCTTTTGATACACCTATCACTGTGGAATCCAAGACCACCTGCCCTGGAGTCCGGAGCACAAGTGTGTGCCTGCATACCAAGACCTGTGGGTCGACGGAGGAAGAGGAGAGTATTGGAGGAAGCGAGTTGCAGCAGAGAATCCTGTCGAGTGGATTCCCTTTGTAAAATGTGAGGAGACAGCTGCTGCACCCATCAAGTTGTTGCCCTGTGCAGGAAAAGTTGGAGACCCTCTTATGCCAAAGAAGGCCACTGAAGTGAGTCATGATCATTGCTGTGCCAAATGGGTCATCACCTGTGTACAGTGAGGAACCGATGATCCTTTATAGCAGGAGGTCCTCCATGAGGGGATTGTCACTAGAGGAGAAAGTCCGTCATAGTGACCCCTACTGCTTTGTCCCAATGCCTGAGGTTCATAGTCAGCACTTATGCACTCCTTCCCCACCCACAGTGGAAAGGACCAAAGAACATACCCAACCTGGAGGAACCACAAAGAACGTCAGATCACTGCAGCTGCACAACTGTGTTTAAGGAACTTGAGGTACGCTTAGTGCAGCCTGCCTGGGCTGCATGCAAATAAATTACCGGGGATAACCACTGCAGCTCCAGCACCCATGGAGTGTGCGTGCTGAGGCACTACGATCGCTACAATACTGCAGATGCGGGTAAGACCGATTCATTTGGCCCCAGGGGAACTTGCCTGCCAGATATCGCGTAGGCGCTGCAAAATGTTTGACTTTTATACAGAGTCAGAGTGGGACTCCTGTGCCTCAGAATAGTGGGCCTTCACCTGAATGTTGCCTATATTAAATGGAGAATAACTACTACCACTAGAGCTAAGAGGGAGTGGGACTCGGGAACCACCTAAGTAACACTAGAACCCTGACCTCTGGGGACCGTGAAAATTGTTTGTGAATGCTATATTTCCCTTTGTGGTTGTTGGTGTGAAATAAGAATTTATTTTATCATAGATGTATTTGTCAGGACAATCATTTATGGCTGCTGCTGCACATATTTCTGAGTTGTGAGCCTGTGTACAACCCCCTGTATATACCCCATCGACCCCTGAGAAGCCTTGGAGTGCTTGACCCATGCTACTACTGAGAGTCAATCACTGGAGGGATACTTGGCCCAGTTGCTCAGGATGCATAGTAGGCCAGGCCCTGGACATCAGGAGTAAAAGGTCTCAGTCCCAATGCTGACCCCAGTAGCTCCTGCTTGCCCTGTGGCTCTTTGAGCAGAGTTCTGACAGTGAAATTAGCACAAATCCATCGTGACATATGTACACACATGTGTAGTACATGCCTGCCAGCCTTTTTTAATTTACCATTCTAATGTGGCAGATGGCTATGTAAGAAAGGTAAATTAAAACAAAATAAAGAAACACAAAAAGTGCACAAGGACAAATAAAGGAAGCAAGCGTCCTAGTAACAGTTTGCAGCTGCTGGACCCTCAGAAAAAAAGTACAATAAACCTAAAATGAGAAGCAGGATAGTAGCAGTATGGGAGCAGGACAGAGAGAACAATGGTGAGGGTGAGGGAAGGAAAAAAGGGAGCACATGGGACTCTACAGAAACAACCCAGGGAGGTATCAAGAAAACACATGTACTATCATTGATTGGTAAGTGATAAATAAAATAGGCATTGGCAAAGCAAGCTGGTCTTGCTGTTTGACCTAACAGCTTTGTCAATGCATTTTCTCAGAGGAACAAAATGGGCCACTGGTAGATGCATCATTCTCTAGCCAAGAGCATGTGTGCTATTTATGCACCGTGCATGCACATGCACATGCCTAGGGAATTACGCAGGTGCAATTTTTAAAATTTATTTACTCATCAGTAAAGAAAAAATGTTGTGTAAAAGCACTTCTTACAGTGGCACAGAAGTAGCTGTCATGACTTACAAAAAAGTACAATAAATGAAAATGTAAAGGACCACAAATGGTTCAGGGACCAACGGGGCTTGGTGGGAGGAATCAATGGGGAGAGAGAGGGCAAGGGAGCAACAGAGAGGCTTGAGGCTGGGCCAAGATGAGACCACAAGAAAAAAAGAAAAACCAGTGAGGGTTTGAGCTAAATAATGGAGAGCTTGAGGGGAGGTATGAGGGATCAGTAAGCAGCACAAGGGGAATGCTTGGAGGAAGGGAAGCAGCATGCTGGGAAGGGAGCTACAAAACATATGCACTTTTATGAAGTACTGAAAGAGAAAGAAAACCAGTTCCCAGAATGTGAACAGTGATATCCAATCAGTAGGATGGTAAAGATGTTGTGCATCAGGGAAGGGACAAACACAAGAAGAGGAAGGAAAGCCATTAAATATGAAGCAAGCAAATAAGAGTGACAAAGCTAACCAATTGTAAACAATACGCAGGCTTGGACATCACTGTATGTTTTCGCTAAGGCACACAAGTGCTCTTTCCTAAACATACAGCTAAAGGTTTCTGGTTGGTTAGACCTGAATAGAGTCCCATCAAATCCGCAGTGGAAAGATGGATCTCACCCAATCAGAAAACCAAGAGACAACAATGCTGCTGAACGGGACAAATATAAAAATAGGGAAGAAAGCCGTTGTATCAAAAACAGACACTCAAGATAAAAACAAAGTTATTCACTCATAAGAATGGGGTTGACTGAAAGTCCACTTAAAATATATATGTAACGAAACAATAGATCTTGCCAACATACATCTAAAGCTGTCTGTAGATGAGATATAAAAAGGACCATGCACCCCATATTCCATACAAAATTGTGGGATTCCAATATGTTTTCTGGATCGCCAACAAAATATGGACATAACTAACAAAAGTATGGCTAGCTATAATTTCCTAAGAATAAGAGTCCACTGCATGGAGATACTCAGGCCATATGTGAGAGAATGGTAAATCTACCACAGGATTACGTCATTAATTCTGCTGGGAGCATTTAGATAACTAAAAATATATATAGCAAATAATGAATGAATAACTTCCAATTATATTGTGTGTGTCAGTGCTTAACTTGTAAAAGAATATGTGCCAGTGCCCAAAGTTCCCCTCAGGCACCCACTGCCGGTGCTGTCTAATATCAGCGGGGCTGTCTAACATCTGCAGTGCTGTACACCAAGGCTGTCTTATCCAGATCCCACCTCATGTCTCTTTAACCCACACCAGACACACTCTGCCCCTTTTATCTCCCTCTTGCTTGTTCTTTTTCATTCTTGCTTTCTTTCTTTTATCTGTTTCCATCTTTTTCTAATCCATCTTTCCCTCTTTTGTGTTTTTCTTACAAAAGAAAAATAAGAGCCATTCTCCAAAAACAAGTGCAGGTGGGCCATACCTGCAACCACTGGTTCAAATTAAGCGTGTTTGAACATAATGGTTTTAATAAGAAAATATGAGCCTAATTGAAGTCCTCTAGCAGTGTATGCAGAAACCCACACATGCATCAAAAATGCCCTTACAAAATGCCATTATCACTAAAAGGTACCAAGCACTGGCAATGCAAATAGATCTCACCTACACTATTGGCTTTGCCAGTGTTTTCTTTAGCCATGCTGTACAGCTGAATGTAAAGGAAACAAGTATTTGCAATGTAATGGGTCTCACATTTGTTTGAGTTAAAGCTATTAGCATTGTAAACTCCTAACCAGACTTTTCTTGCCACATAAACTGAAAATGAAAAGTAATACAATTTCACATAAGGGAGCCAATTTAAAGTGCCACGTCATGAGCGTAAAGGTGAGTAATAAGAACAAAAAAAAACTAGTACTGTGTAAAACCTTCAATTTTCGAAGGAGCACTAGGATAAACAATAGAATAAAAATGACAGTCTTGAAAAGCGCTGGTTTACTGCCCAGCAAGATCGAGCTGCCTACAGAATTATGAGAAAAAGTAGTCCAGAAACCATACGGAAAACATGGAGCCTCGTATGTTTTCAGCAGTTGGCCGGTGCGCTTGCAGAGGGCTAAACACCAGAAAAGGCATGACGTATGCATGCCTTTCACTAATGAAATCAAGTGAATTTTAAAAGGCAAGCCCACGAACCAATGAAACTGATGGACCTGACATGGGCGGGGTTAAAAGCCCACAGAGAGATTACAACAGAGACATAGCGCTTGAGTGCTCGACCCTAAAAAGCACTATGATGCGCAAAGCACTGAGCATGTCGTGTTTTTTGTCCTTACTTTGAGCCATGCTATGCAACAGCTGTGTGGCTGTGCAACATGTCTAAAAGATCTGACATAGGTGAGACCAATGCTGGTTACTGAGAGTGAAAACTCTAAGTACCAGAGTCGCAAAAGCCCTAGGCGAAACAGGAGTAGTGCCACGTGTCTGACAATTGATGAATCTTTTCAGAAAAAGCAAACCAATTAAATCCTTCCATCAGTCTCTAAGGTAAAGTTTAAAAAGCACTTTGCATTTTCTGCTCCCCTGGCTTTCTGCGAGCACTGGTAGAATATATTCGAACATCCACGTAGAAAATGGTTCACTCATAAATGCAAAATAAACTGTTCAACACAAAAGCAAGAATTAGAAATTTCGAACTCCAAGCCCCTTTAATGTGACCAGGCGCATGCCATGCGATTGATCATTTTTAGTTTTGTAAAGTGGAGAACTGAGGAACTCAGTGACAGCCTTAAACAGTGCCATCTTCAGGGTTTTGGGGCCTCGGCCAAGAAATATCCTGAGCGCCCCGATTCAGAAAAGCTTTGAATTTATTACCCATTTTCAACAATTTCAAGGCCACAAAGTGACAAACAATATCGAATTATACATTAATTTCAGAAACTTCCGGAGAGCTCAAACTGTCCCACCATTTCCTAGCCAAAAACTACCAAAAATGTACTTTTGTGCATAGATATAGAATTTTTGGGTCTTGCAAAAATAGTATTTTATATGGAGTTAAGTGTCTAGTCAGTCTATTTTCACTCCCATTTTAGGACAAACATTGAAATGGGTGGCTGTATGGATTTTTATTAAACTAGTAAAGAATATTAAAATAAGACCTATGCACACACTGCTTGAAATTGTATCTCTAAATGCTGTATATTCCCCTTCACAGCTGCCATTCCCATGGGAAAATCACAGAATTGCTGTTAAGAATTTTACCTTTTCATTGAGTGAACTCTTATAATTTTCACCTTAATTCTATACCTCCACCTTGTCCCTTCTCTCTTATTTCTATGTGTACTGGACCCAGGCATTACAGGAAATGAAATTCTGGCTCTGCTAAGTAAGAGCGATAGGAGGTGGGTAGGCACACAGGAAAGGACAGGAAGAAAGAGAATGGAATAGTGAGAGAGGTGAAGACGTGGGAGGAGAAGAGGTAGAGACTGAAATGAGGCAGAAAGATAGGCAAAGTAAGGAGAAACATAAAGTAAAGAGAAATGTTAGAAAGTCATAAGGAAAGCTATAGACTGATAGAGGCAGGAAGAGGAAGGTAGAGAAAGATAAGGAAAGAGATTGACAAGATTTTACTGTGAGGCAGAGCGAGCTAGCGGAAGTGTGAAGAAAATGTAGAGAGAAATAGAGTTGTGATGTACAACAGAGGTATCAAGAGGAAACAGAGGTAAGGTAGAAGGGTATGTTAGAGAGACGTAGTGGCAAATAGAGGTTTTGTTAGTCAGAAAGATGAGTTAGTGGGAGAAGTATGGACACATGCAAGGTAGGGAAAGATTGGTGAGTGAGTGGAAGACAAAGGGAGCAAGGGTAATGAGGGGAGATAGAGACAGGGGTAAGTTAGAGAAAGAGTGAGAGTGATAGAGTGTCAAAAGAGCGGGTGAGGCATAGAAGGAGGTAGAAGCAGAGAAGAAGGTAGAGATAGAGAAGCAAGGTAGAGAGGTGTATAAAGAGAGGAAGAGGTAGAGAGAGAGAAATGAAGTAGATATAGGGGGTGATTCTAACCTTGGCAGTCGGTGTTAAAGCGGCGGCCAACCCGCCAACAGGCTGGCGGTAAAAAATATGGAATTCTGACCCTGGCGGGAACCGCCAACACAGACAGCCACTTTAACACTCCGACCGCCACGGCGGGACAAACAAACAGCGCGGCGGTCACCGCCAACAGCCAGGCGGCAGACAATGTACCGCCCACACTATCACAACTCACCAATCCGCCACCTTTTCCGGGGCGGGAGCACCGCCGATAAAAACACGGCGGAAACAGACTACGGACGGGAAAACGCTCACCACTACGCACTCCAGGAGGAAGGAGGACACCTTGGAACCCGAATTAAACATCCTACCTGCTCTCGTCTACCTTCTCATCTACCACGAGTACGAAGTCCGGCGCAGACGACAACGGTGAGTACTGCATCTACGACACACGGGAGGGGGGAGGACGAAAGGTTACGGGCACACACATATGCGACCCCCCCCCCAACTATGTACACACCAATGCAGAGCAACAAGTCACAGTGACACCACCCAAACACCCCAGAAAAATGCTCGGACATAATCAAATTTGGAATAAATATTTATGTACCAAAAAGCTCCTGTAAATTATCGTACAACCATGAAAGATATTCACAAGAAAGCAAATGACATACACATCAGTGTATAACTGAAGTAACAAG
This sequence comes from Pleurodeles waltl, assembly GCF_031143425.1. Classification (NCBI taxonomy): domain Eukaryota; kingdom Metazoa; phylum Chordata; class Amphibia; order Caudata; family Salamandridae; genus Pleurodeles; species Pleurodeles waltl. Next base: position 1,076,555,088 of record NC_090444.1, read on the forward strand.
TCCTGCACATCCTAAGAATTCATCATGTCCGTGGGCCAAAGTTTTGAGAAACAAGGGCAAAGCCCACACAGGAGACCTGAGTCCTTTGGAGAGAACACTGCAGAGGCATCAGATGTAAAAACTACAGGCACCTCAGGGGGAAGGGAAGGGGGGGGCACCACAGCCACATGAGTCCACGACACCAGATCCACGAGGAGCCACCATGCCCACTGTACCATCCTGGGGAGTCCAAAGCCACAGTCTCTCAATGTCACTACAGTGGGTGGGCTGCCCACTGTACCATCCTGGGGAGTGCAAAGCCACAGTCTCTCAATGTCACTACAGTGGGTGGGCTGCCCACTGTACCATCCTGGGGAGTGCAAAGCCACAGTCTCTCAATGTCTCTACAGTGGGTGGGCTGCCCACTGTACCATCCTGGGGAGTGCAAAGCCACAGTCCATCAGGTGGATGACAGTCTCCACTGGTCAAGGAGGAGGCATGGTGGGCACAGTGAACCATAAACAGTGATTGAGACGGCGGTGCCCAGCGGAGCGGTGCTTGACAGGAAGGGCCCAGCGGAGCGGTGCTTGACAGGAAGGGCCCAGCGGAGCGGTGCTTGAGACGGCGGGGCCCAGCGGAGCGGTGCTTGAGACGGCGGGGCCCAGCGGAGCAGTGCTTGACAGGAAGGGCCCAGCGGAGCGGTGCTTGAGAAGAAGGGCCCAGCGGAGCGGTGCTTGAGAAGAAGGGCCCAGCGGAGCGGTGCTTGAGATGAAGGGCCCAGCGGAGCGGTGCTTGAGATGAAGCGCCCAGCGGAGCGGTGCTTGAGACGGCGGGGCCCAGCGGAGCGGTGCTTGACAGGAAGGGCCCAGCGGAGCGGTGCTTGACAGGAAGGGCCCAGCGGAGCGGTGCTTGACAGGAAGGGCCCAGCGGATCGGTGCTTGACAGGAAGGGCCCAGCGGAGCGGTGCTTGACAGGAAGGGCCCAGCGGAGCGGTGCTTGAGAAGAAGGGCCCAGCGGAGCGGTGCTTGAGAAGAAGGGCCCAGTGGAGCGGTGCTTGAGATGAAGGGCCCAGCGGAGCGGTGCTTGAGATGAAGGGCCCAGCGGAGCGGTGCTTGAGACGGCGGGGCCCAGCGGAGCGGTGCTTGACAGGAAGGGCCCAGCGGAGCGGTGCTTGAGACGGCGGGGCCCAGCGGAGCGGTGCTTGACAGGAAGGGCCCAGCGGAGCGGTGCTTGAGAAGAAGGGCCCAGCGGAGCGGTGCTTGACAGGAAGGGCCCAGCGGAGCGGTGCTTGAGACGGCGGGGCCCAGCGGAGCGGTGCTTGACAGGAAGGGCCCAGCGGAGCGGTGCTTGAGAAGAAGGGCCCAGCGGAGCGGTGCTTGAGACGGCGGGGCCCAGCGTAGCGGTGCTTGACAGGAAGGGCCCAGCGGAGCGGTGCTTGAGACGGCGGGGCCCTCTTCAGGGGTGCCTATCCTCACGGCGGGGCCCTGTTCAGCGGTGCTCTTCTGCACCGCGGGCCCTGTTCAGCGGTGCTCTTCTGCACCGCGGGCCCTGTTCAGCGGTGCTCTTCTCCACGGCGGGCCCTGTTCAGCGGTGCTCTTCTCCACGGCGGGGCCCTCTTCAGCGGTGTTCTTCTCCACGGCGGGCCCTGTTCAGCGGTGCTCTTCTGCACGGCGGGCCCTGTTCAGCGGTGCTCTTCTCCACGGCGGGCCCTGTTCAGCGGTGCTCTTCTTCACGGCGGGCCCTGTTCAGCGGTGCTCCTCTCCACGGCGGGCCCTGTTCAGCGGTGCTCTTCTGCACCGCGGGCCTCGTTCAGCGGTGCTCATCCAGCAGGTCAAGGGAGCCAGACCTGGCCTGGACTCCCTGCTCAGTCGCCCTCGGACCGTGACGTTTCTGGACCCTTCGGGGACGGACTCCTGGCCTCCTTAGTGTCCTCCTTCCCAGCTGGGATGTGACATGTGGGGTCCACCTTCTCCGCGCTCCTGCTGCCCTTCCGCTCCTTTGATGGGGCTCTCGGGCCCTTGCCTCCCCTAGATAGTGTGGGTGGTGAAGTGGCCGCACATTGCTCCTTGGGGGCAGCCCTGTCGGTCCTCGCACGGCGGCCCTTGTTTTTGCGGGTCCTCTTGCCGGGGGGGGGGGCTGGACGTGTCCTTGCTGCTGATCGATGTGTCACTGCTGGCAAAGGGTGGGCTCCAGAACCCATGCACAACAGTGACACCCGAAGCTGGGCTGGTGGAGGCTGCGGTGCTCTTGGGACTCTTTGAAGATGGAGGGGGGAGCTCATCGGGGGGAAAGAGGTCAAGGTTAGCCAGGAATTTTTTTTTAGGGCCAAGGTAAAGGGTAGGAGAAGTGGAGATGGAAGTGGAGGTAGAGGAGGTGGTTGTAGGAGAGTCAGGTGTGCTGTCATTGGGTGAAGGTGCTGGTGCTGTAGGCTGTCGTGAGGTGGTTGGCTGTTGGGTGGGTGGCTGCCTGCGTTTGTGTGTCTTGGAAGAGGGGGTGACAGACACAGTGGGAGAGGACACAGGGGACGTGTAAATGGCAGTGGGGGTGGTGACTGCACGAGTGTGGACTGTACTGGAGGGTGAGGTGGTGATGGAAGCACTGGCTGATGTTGGGGTGCATGCAGGTGTGAGTGTAGACGTCACAGGGAGGGAGGAGGGAGACGAGGAGGAGGGGGACACAGGGGTGGCAGTGGCTGTTGGCATGTCTGCATCTGGGTGTTGCTTGGGTGAGTGTTTGTGGGATCTGTGGTGCTTGTGTTTGGATGAGCTGCTCTTGGGTGTTGAGGTGTGTGCAGGCTGGTCTGATGGTGTGGATGGGATAGGCTGAGGAAAAGGAGACAGAGAAAGGCTGGAGGCAGTAAGAAGAGGGAGGCTGGAAACAGGGACAATGGCTGCCGTCAGTGCTGAGGCCAGAGCAGTGAACGCTCGTTGATGGGCAGCCTGACCCGAATGAATGCCCTCCAGGTACGCATTGCTCTGTTGCACCTCCCTTTGCACACCCTGGATGGCATTCAAAAGGGTCGTCTGCCCAACAATGAGCGTCCTTACCAGGTCAATGAGCTCCGCACTGAGGGCAGCAGGGGATACAGGGGCAGGGGCTGAGGTGCCTGGGGCGAAGGAGACGCGCGCCTTCCTGGGCGAACGGGCACGGAGCGGAGACTGAGGGGCTGCTGGGAGGGCGGGGCTGGTGCGCTGGGTGGCGGCTGTACCTGTAGAGGCGGGGGGCACGGATGTTGCCACCACCGCTAGGGAGCTCCCATCCGAGGACGTGTCGCTGTCGCTGCTCTCACCAGCGGTCCCCGTCGTGGTGCTCCCCTCGCCCTCCGGATCACTGGTGCCCTCGTGTCTGTTCCTGGGCCCACCGGGGCCTTGTGTCCTGCAGCTCCCTCGTGCTCCGATGCCAAATCTCCTCCGCCTGATGATGCTAATGCACACATGCACAAGAAGATGAAGAGAAAGGGTGGGGGGAGAAAAAAGAAGACCAGGTTGAGTGCATGCAATGTCAACACCGTTGGCGGAGAGGACAGACACAGGAGCCTAATGCACTATGCCGCACATTCGGGGTACACTACTCAGTACTACTGACTAGGACAACAGGCCAAGAGACGTCAAACGCGCACATGGGAGATGCTGGACCTTCAATGGCTGTACTTGTCACCCTACAGAGGTGGGGGCCGGGAGCATAGGGCCATGCCTAAGGGAGAGGCCTACACTACAGAAAGCGCCCTGGCCTAATGTCACCCACAGCCCTCCTCCCCCACCCAGACGCCTCCCCTGCGCAGAAAGATAGGAGAATGTGCTGATACTCATCCCCTTGTGTCTGCTGTGATGTGTTAAAGCGCCCATCCAATTCTGGGTAGGCCACCGCCAGGATCCGGGACATCAGGGGGGTCATGGTGCGACTGGCACCCCTCCTAGGTTGGGAGGCCATCCCCAGCAGTGTTTCTGCAGTCTTCCTTGTTCCGCGGCGGATGTCCTCCCACCTCTTGCGGCAGTGGGTGCCCCGTCTGTTGTGGACCCCCAAGTTCCGGACTTCCTTGGCGATGGCACGCCAAATCTCGATCTTCTGATGGGCGCTGACCTATTTGACATGTACAGGGTGGAAAGGAGGAAATCATCAATGACCTGCATGTTAGATGTGATTGGCCCCCCCCACCAACCTTGCCATATGGCACATGCTCTCATCTGTCGGGCGTTGCACTCCTCATTCGCCCCCTACCCCACCAACTTACATCCACCCCAATCCACACAGGCATAGCCCATTCCATGTGCACCCGGTGTACTCACTTGTTGGTCTGGAGGACTGTAGAGTAGCGCATACTGGGGGAGGACCCCATCCACGAGCTTCTCCAACTCTTCAGACGTGAAGGCAGGGGCCCTTTCCCCAGTCGCAGCAGCCATTGTATCTTCCAGACCGAGGTCACAGCAGCACTTGCAGTATAGGTCCTCTCCTGTGGATGATCAGGTCTCGAGTGATTAAGCAGATAGAAAATGGCGGTCACGCCCGCGGCGGTGCGTACCGCGACCGCCGGCGCACATCGTCATTGGCTCATGAAACCCATAGGCTTCAATGTTAACCAATGCGGCTTTGCGCCGCGGTCTTCGACCGCCTACCGCCACGGTGTGCCCCGCCAGCGCATTGACCTCACATCCCATTGTCCCACTTCACAGGTCAGGCAGCCGCCATTTCAAGGGCCTACATGGCTTAATTTTGACTGCGACACACAGGCCTAGGCCTTGCATTGCCACACATACACGCCTTTCAACCCATTGCCATTCTTTAACTGTGCAAGCTGTCTGTACGTACCTGTGGTTTGGCTGACTCTGTGCTCCATGTTGTCCTTCCTAGGCACCGTCCGCTGGGACTTGCGATGAGAAGGAGGAATCCTCGCGTGTACCGACCGCTGGTGGACCTGTCGACAATGGAAGAACGCCATATAATACTTCGATACAGACTTGACCGTGCCACTATCCATGAACTGTGTGCCCAGCTGGAGCCAGCCCTGATGTCCCCCATCCGCCAACCCACAGGGATTCCCCCTCTGGTGCAGGTTTTGTCAGTCCTCCATTTTTTGGCAAGTGGGTCATTCCAGACCACAGTGGCCATGTCATCTGGAATGTCTCAGCCTATGTTTTCAAAGATTTTGAGCAGAGTGTTGTCTGCCCTGATGAAACTCATGTGGAGCTACATCATTTTCCCAGAGGAGGGTGACTTGCCTACAGTGAAGGGTGATTTCTATGCCCTTGGACATATCCCCAACATCATTGGTGCCATTGATGGGACCCATGTGGCTTTGGTACCCCCAAAAGACGATGAGCAGGTCTACCGAAACAGAAAGAGTTATCATTCGATGAATGTCCAGGTGGTCTGTTTGGCTGACCAGTACATCTCCCATGTAAATGCCAAGTTCCCAGGGTCAGTGCATGACGCGTATGTGATGCGAAATAGCAGCATCCCCTATGTGATGGAGCAGCTACAGAGACAACGTGTGTGGCTAATAGGTGACTCTGGTTACCCCAACCTGCCTTGGCTACTGACCCCAGTAAGGAATCCCCGGACCAGGGCAGAGGAACGGTACAATGAGGCCCATGGGCGAACTAGGAGGATCATCGAAAGGACCTTTGGCCTCCTGAAGGCCAGGTTTAGGTGCCTGCATATGACTGGGGGATCCCTGATGTACTCACCAAAGAAGGTGTGCCACATCATCGTGGCCTGCTGTATGCTTCACAATCTGGCATTGCGACGTCAGGTTCCTTTCCTGCAGGAGGATGGTGCAGATGGTGGTGTTGAAGCAGCTGTGGAGCCTGCGGAGAGTGAAGAGGAGGAAGACTCAGAGGACGACACAGACAACAGGGACAGAGTAATAGAACAGTATTTCCAGTAGCACACAGGTAATAATCACCCATGCCATTTTACATTTCCTGAAAGCCTCCTGCATCTCAACTTTGTCGGTTTCCCCCCAGACCTATGAACATGATGTTTGATTTTCCCTTCCCTTTTCTGTGCTGTATGAGCCACTGCATGACCTCGGCTTGGTTGGCCCATGGACTAATGCTAAGTTACCTCGGTATGTGTAATTCACAATGTTAACAATACGTAATTGATCTGTAATGTGTCATACATTTGTAAATAAGACAGGCTGAGTCCGGATTGATTTCTGTGCAATGTGTGATTTATTATTCGTGCATAGATATTGGTACATGATAGTGAAACAGTGATGGGTGGGGGTGGAGTAATGTCCATGGCGGAGTCCAGTTCTCAGTCTCACAGGTCCATTGTCCATATGCCTGTGGCAGGATGGAGCAGGGGCAGTTCAAGGTTTGACAGGGTGGCAATGTGGGACAGTGGGAGGACTTCAGGGGGTATGTGATGCTGGCGGGGGACTTGACATCCTACTCTGTCGGTTTTTTTGATCTCAGGCTCCTTTTGCGGGGCGGTTGTTGTTCAGCAGGAGGTGGGGGTCTGGTGGCCTGTCGTTGTGGTGGGGCCTCCTGTCCACTAGCGCCGGCGGAGGTGGTAGGCTGTTCCTGGCTAGTGACAGTGGCCCTGTGTGATGCCACATGGTCCCGAAACGTGTCCTCTATGCGGTTCAGGGCCTGGACTATGCTCCCCATAGCGGTTGAGATGTTGCTGAGTTGGTCGCTGAACCCCATGTAGCGTTGCTCCTGCTGTGCCTGGATCTCCTGGAACCTGGCCAGTACCGTCGCCATCGTCTCTTGTGAGTGGTGGTAGGCAGCCATGATGGTGGAGAGGGCCTCTTGGAGAGTGGGTTCCCTGGGCCTCTCCTCCCCCCCCTGTCGCACAGCAGCCCTCCGAGTTGCCCTGTTTCCCTGGGCCTCTGTCCCCTGGACGGTGTGCCCACTCCCATTGCCCCCAGGTCCCTGTTGTTGTTGGGTTGGTGGGTTACCCTGGGGGCCCTGGAGTGGTAGACACACCGCTGCTTGACCTGTCCTAGAGACAGAGGCATGGGCCCGCTGGGTGGGAGCTGTGCTGTTGTTCCCAGAGGGGGTTGGGTCTGCAGTGGCCTGTGTCTGGGTGAGGGGAACCGACTGCCCAGAGGTCCCCGATGGTCCGGGCTGGTCGTCAGGTTCCAGGTCGACAGAGCTGCTGTCATCACTAGGGGCCTGTTCCGGGGGTGGGATGGACATTTCTGGTCCCTCCTGACCGGTGTGTTGTCGTTCGGGTCCTGCATGGGGTAAGAGGGTATGGTTATTGTTTCTGTGTGTGCATTAGCTTGCGTTTTATGGGTGCCCTTGTCCCCCAGTGCTGGCATTCCCTTGGGGGAGGTGTTGTGAGGGTGTTTTGTGGGGCGGGGGGTGATGGGTATGTGCAGTGGTCATGCTTAGGTGATGGGTGTCCATAGTTTGGGGGTGGCATGCAGGGGTTGGTGTTGGGTGGGTTGTGCTGGGGAGACATTCTCAGGGAGGATGTGTGCTGGGGGGTTGGGGGTGAGGGTGGGGGTTAGCATGCTGGGGGGGGGGGTGAAGTGGTTGGCCTTGTACTTACCAGAGTCCATTCCTCCGCCTACTCCAGCGAGGCCATCGGGATGCAGGATGTTGAGTACCTCTTGCTCCCATGTTGTGAATTCGGGTGGAGTGGGTGGGGGTCCCCCGCCAGTCTTCTGCACTGCGATGTTGTGTCGCGAGACCATCGAGCGCACCTTCCCCCGTAGGTCGTTCCATCGTTTGCGGATGTCCTCTCGATTTCTGGGATGCTGTCCCACCGCGTTGACCCTGTCCACGATACGCTGCCAGAGCTCCGACTTCCTTGCTATGGTGGTGTGCTGGACCTGTGAGCCGAAGAGCTGGGGTTCCACTCTTATGATCTCCTCCACCATGACCCGGAGTTCTTGGTCCGAAAAGCGTGGGTGCCTTTGTGGTGCCATGGGGTGGTGTGTATGAGGTGTGGGGTGGTGTATGTGATGATGTGTGTGTTGGTGTGTGGTGCTTTGTGCTTCTATGTGGTGTGTGTGATGTTGCGGTGTGCCTCTGTGTGTCTGGCTCTCTATTCTCTGATGTGTCTCTCTCTCTCCTTCGTCTCTGGTTTTTTTTGGTAGGGGTTTGTGGGTGATGTGGGTGTGTGTTTTATATGGTATTGGATGTGTGGGAGTGGTGTGTGTATGTGTTTCAGGTGTGTGCCTTTCAAATTGTCCAATGTGGTAGGGGTTTGTAAAGGTGTGTGTATTTTGACCGCGGCGGTGTGTACCGCCAATGGAATACCGCGTTTGAATGACCGCCGCGTCGATTTGCGGGTCATAATGGGATGGGCGTATTTCTGTTGACGTGGCGGTGGAGGTTTGGTCTTCTCCAGTTTACCGCTGGCCGCTGATGTGGCGGACTGCAGTGGAGGGCGGATTTTCAGAGGTTTTGCAGTTGTGGGTCAGAATGTCCGTGACGGCTGTCCGAGGCCGCGGCGGTATTGTGGCAGCCTTCTGACCGGCGGTAAGCGGCTTTTACCACCGAGGTCAGAATGACCCCCATAGTGAGTTGAAATAGAGAAAGAAGTCTGCAGAGAGAAGGGAATAATAGAAAGGTTGTAAGCAATGAGTATGATATTTAGAGAGGTGAAGCACAGGAAACAGATAAATGAATTATGAGGTGAAGTAAAGGTTAAGTTGTAAAAGATAAAGAGAGGTGGGGTAGAGTGATGAGCTAGATGAGTAATATAATGAGGTGCAATGGAAAGTAAACAGTGCGGGCAGGGGGATATGCTAAAGAGAGATTAGGAAGAGACAGAGGTGTAGGTACACACAGATGTAGAGACAGGTAGAGATATGCAGTAGAGAGGGTCAATTGAAATGAAGGATTTACAAAGAGAAATTATGTAATGATATAGAAATAAGGTGGAAATTAAAGGAAAAATGAACAGAAGTAGAAAGAGGGTGGAGGTGGAAAATTTATGTAGCAAACACGTCACAAATTGAAAGGTTCAGGTGTGAGACATACAGACTAGTGGTATAGAGATGGGTTAGTGAGATGTGAGGTAGAACTTGATGAATTAGTCAAAGGTGAATCAGAGGGGTGATGGAGTGTTAGAGGTGGGTGTAGAGAGAGAGAAAGAAAGAGAAGTGAGGTTGAGAAGTGGTTAAGGAGATGGAAGACAAATACAGGGAGGGGATATGGGAATAGAGTAGGGAGATGCAAAGAGAGGTGTGAGCTAGAAAGCCAGTTGAAGTAGATTGAGCTAGGGAAGGCATATAGAGATTTAATGGTAGGTAGAGAGTGATAAGGGTAAAGGGGGAGGTAAAAGGGTGAGGTTCAGTAAGGAGTGAGACAGAAAGATTGTATAGTAGAGAAAGAAAGGGTGGAAGAGAGAGGTGACAGAGGTAATTGGAGAGTGAGATCAATAGAAAACTGAGGTAGAAGGGTGGGCATTTAGTAATTGGTGAGGTTGGAGTGATGCGCTACAAGATAACGTAGTTGGTATCATATTAAAAAAAACATTCTATGCACTGTATATTACAGCTGGACTTCTGATTGTACCAATCATTTTATCAGAGGGCCCCCTGGAAAGTGATAGCCCTGGAAAATTGCTCATGTAGCCCATGCCTTAAAAGGTCCCTGAGCAGATGCAGAAAACACTACTTGTCCACTGATTAGCCCTTTTGCATGTAGGAATCTATTTAAGGAGTAAGAAAGGGACTAGTCTGTAATGTATTTTGAGTTCAGCAGCGTGTAATGTCACTTCCATCATACCTGCCACTTTAGTGAATCAATGTCTGTGCTTTTTTGCCTCAAGGACACCACCTAGCAAAGTAGGGTACAGTTGGATTTGGCCCTCTCTGCAGGGTCACCCCTAAACTTTTTACCTTCGACCCTTCTGTTTTCTGAACTCATTTTGGTGGCTTTTAGGACTCTCTGCACATTACTACTGATAACCAATGCTAAAGTGCTTGCATTCTCTCTTTTAAACATGGTAAGAATATTGTTTTACACCTAATTGCCACATTTGAGTTACTTACAGGTCCCTAGTAAAATGGTACTATGTGTACTGAGGACCTGTAATTTAATGCTACTAGTGGATCTGAAGCACTTATTGTGCCACTCACTTAAGCAGCCTTTTAAAACATGTCCCAGGTCTACCATTGCAGCATATGCATTGTTTTAAACTGACATTTTAACCTGGCAAAATAAGCCTTTTAGAGGCTTGAACCTTCCTTTTTATTGCATATAACTCATCCCTGAGGTAGGGCCTAAACAGTGCATAGGGCAGGGTGCATTGTATTTCAAAAATACTGTTAAGTTTTACATGTCCTGGTAGTAAAACAACTCTTAAATTGGTTTTTCACTACTGCAAGGCCTACCTCTCCCAAAGGATGACATTGTGTTACCTTGTTACATTTACTAAGTGATAACTTTTGATTGAGAGGAGTTAGGAATGTCATGTTTGGTCTCAATTAGAATTTAAAACTGCCGTTAATGGTTACGTTGGATTTTGTCACAGTTCTGAAAATGCCACTTTTAGAAAGTTGGCATTTTCATGTCTTATCCATTTGGTGTCGGAAGACTTGTCCTGGGTCACATGACAAGGTGCAGCTGACAGTTGGCCTTTGTGTATTGCTCCCAAGTGACACAAAGGGGGACTAGGAGTTGGCAGGATGAGAAGAAGTAAAGTAAAGGGACTGCCTCAGCACACTCACAAATGATTTCAGATTAGTGTATGGTCTCCCTAGGCCCTTCAGACTCAGGGTGGGGAAAGGAAGGAAATTCTAGAACCAGTTGTATGGGGGAAGTCCAGAAATTTCCAGAAGTTTTTCCCACTTCAAAGCTGACACCACATATAAATATTACACGCTCAAACTAACCAACTCTTCAGAACATTCCTGAACTTGTGGACTTCCCAGCTGCTTATGGACTGCCTAGCTGCTTGAGGGCCTGCCTTGCTGCTGGAACCCGGGGCTACCATAGTGTCAGCAATGTCCAGTTTGCTCACATCCTGCTCTAAGTTACAGTGATACAACAAAGTCCTGACTAGTGGTTTCCTCGGAACTGACGCTGCAATATGCATCCTGACACAAGTCCACGCATCACCAGCTCTAACCTGGTGGCTTAATAGAAAGCGATGCAACATGATAAATCTTAACACAAGTCCTCACATCGCCAGCTCATTATCATCATCAGAAATTAGGCAGCACGCTGCACCTCGATGCTGGACCTTGGATCGCAGTTCCTGATCAGCAGCTACATCAGCACCGACCCAGAGCGACATATCTTGACACATGTCTCCTTAACACAACCCCAGTGGCTTCATCATCCTGACGCAGAGTGATGCATCTTAACATCCGCCTCACTGCTTTGACAGCACTGACCCAGCCTGATGCATCTTGACACAGGACCATGCATTGCAGATCCTGTTTGGTAGCTCCTCTAAGCAGCGTGAAGCAAAGTTTGCACCTTGATTCCAGGGACACCAAATACTGTCTCAGCGGCCAAACTCAGTCCTGTACCCAGTCTTCGCGCCACCACAGTCAGACTCAACTTGGTAATTGTTCCCTATCTAGCGTGACCAGAAAACCATAACTGTTGCTATTTACTTCTGGTTACTATTTTCTCCTAATTCTTTAAAATTAAATAATTCCAGTTCTACTGATTGGATGTTTGTCATTTTTGTGTCATTTTATTTATTAACTTTTACTCCATTTGTGTAAATTGGTGTGGAATTTTCCTTGTGTTGCGTTTTTACTTTATTACTGCTTGAGAGCTGCATAAATACTTTACACATTGCCTCTAGGTTAAACCTGACTGCTTTTGTGCCAAGCTACCAGAGGGTTAAGCATAGATTAATTTCCTGACTTTGTGGTTCACTGTGACAAGGATTGTGGATGTTGCTTGAGAAGGGGTTCAACCCCCTCAAAAAATGAACCCAATTTCTGCCAGGAACCCACTGGAGAAGACTATTTTTTGTGTCATGCATAATTACTACAGTATTGTACTGTGTTGCATTGCATTGTAGTCTCTCAAGTGTGCTTTTGTATCACTTGACATTGGTAGGGCGAGTAGCTACTCAATAGTGCATGGCTGGAGAAGGGTGTTCGATGAAGTGCCATCTATGAGTGATGCGTTTCTGAAAGGATTGCCCTGGAACTAATTCTGATCTACCAGTGGTTTAGAGTGGGTACAGGTGCAGCAATGGTCATAGAACACACTGGTGTGGACAAAATCCACTTGATGTGAGGTGCATCTCAAAAATGGGTAATTTCCTTTGGGAGTTTTATGTAACCTATGGAAGAATTGCCCCTGCCTTTTCAACATAATTTGTAAATCATTGCACAAAAAACAAGATTTAGGTATGAACAATTTCCAAGTGTTCAAATGAAAATTCACATCCGGTATAGTCTCGGTCAGCGCAGCAGGTTACATCAAATACCTGTTGGTGAAACACAGGTAAATTGCATGTCATAAGACCAAATCTCAGCAGGTCAACCAATCTTTTTACCCTTGTGAGTTTGAAAATAATATGTATCTGAGTTATATATTGGCACATGGTTTTGACAGGGCTTTAACAAGGCAAAAATGTGCTGTCAAGTGTTATTGAGAAAAACAAATAAGTGTGACAAAAAAAGAATAGCTGCGCCTTTTTTAAAGTTATTAATAAAGATAATTCATATAATAGCAGATGGCAAAAATGCCAACATGATTTTGGCAGTGAATTTGTTTTGTGTGTCAAGTTGCGCTCATGTGTCTATTTTCAAAACCTGTGGCAATTGAATTAAAAATGGGCCGTTTTATGCCCAATGCTAATACAGTAGGACTTCTGACAGTCCAAAAGACTTAGGCCCTCATTCCGACCCTGGCGGTTTCAAACCGCCAGGGTGGAGGGCAGAGGAAGCACCGCCAACAGGCTGGCGGTGCTTCCCGGGCCATTCTACCGCCGCGGTCAGAAAAGGGGAACCGGCGGTTTCCCGCCGGTTTTCCCCTGGCCCAGGGAATCTCAAGCAGCGCCGTCATGGGGATTCTGACCCCCTTCCCGCCAGCCTGTTAGAGGCTGGCGGGATCGGGTGTCGTGGGGCCCCTGGGGGCCCCTGCACTGCCCATGCCACTGGCATGGGCAGTGCAGGAGCCCCCTAACAGGGCCCCACAAAGATTTTCAGTGTCTGCTTTGCAGACACTGAAAATCGCGATGGGTGCCACTGCACCCGTCGCACCCCTGCAAATCCGCCGGCTACATTCGGAGCCGGCTTCCTCTTTGCAGGGGCTTTCCCGCTGGGCCGGCGGGCGATCTTTTGGAGATCGCCCGCCGGCCCAGCAGGAAAGTTGTAATGACCCCCGTGGTCATTTGACCGCGGTGCGGTCTTTTGGAGGTTTCCGCCCGGCGGGGTCGGAATGACCCCCTTAATCTCGGGGATCCTTTGAAGGTGGGAGGCCTGGGAAATTGCCCATACATTAAAACATCTCTGGTCCTAAACATGTACAGGACTCTAAAGCTGCACTATGTTGGCAGTGAATACCTTTGCCAGCTGAGCCCTTCCACACCATGTTCATGTGAAATTTTGAACAAAATGCAACGCATTAACGCAAAATCAGGAGCAGAGGAACTGCAAGAAATTGGGTTACTGGTTGAGGGAGCTAAAACCCTACTCAAGCAGTTATTTCAATCCTTGTTAGGGTGGGACACAAACAAATCCCAAAGTAACCTGTGCTCAGCCCTCTTGTAGCATGGCACAGAGCAGTCAGGCTTAAAGTGAAGTCAATGTGTAAAGTATTTATACAGCGCTTCAAACATTAATTAAGTGAAAATACAACACCAATTTAGAAAAATACAGCAACATTTTCAGGACACTTACAGGGACTGAAACATGTCGACAGCTTGAAGTGTGGGTCATAGGACCATAAAATCTTAGGGCCTCATTGTGAGTGTGGCATTCTGACCACCACATTACAACCCTGGCAGTTGGACCGCCAGCTCCACCAGGATCTTGGATCCTGGCAGTCTGGAGGTGGAGTTGGTCCTAATCCAGAAGGGCAGCGCTGTCCTTTGTAATACAACCTCGTTCTCTGCCAGCGGTTTCATGGCAGTAAAACTGCCATGAGAAAGTTGGCAGAGAACAGGTGCTGGAGGTCACAGGGGGGACCCTGCACTGTCCATGCACTTGGCATGGGCAGTGCAGGGCCCCCCTGGCCAGCACCGTTGTAATGTTCACTGTCTGCTTTGCAGACAGTGAACATTGCAAGGGTGCTAGTGCATCCTGCAGGCGACAACATTGCAGCCGGCTCAATTACGAGCCGGAGATAATGCTGTAGCCTTTTTCCCACTAGGCCAGCGGGCGGAAACTTAGGTTTCCGCCCGTCGGCCCAGCAGGAAACCCATAACAGCTCTGGCAGGGAGGTCGCCGCGTAGGCCACCCAGTTGGGAGTTTGGCAGACAGAGTTTTCTGTACCCACGTCATTATTATATTTAATCATACCCACTATCACTACCATTGAAGGGATAGCCTTGTGAATAGTGATGTAGCTCCCTGCTAGGATCTTTTCAAGTGCTCCCAGGATTGTTGGTAGAGCCCACCCTGGCTTTTAGGGGCTGGGGTGGACCCAATGATGAAGCCTGCCACTACTAGAGTGGGTGAGGGTCATTATAAAGAAAATAATCATTTTCTTTAGGGAAGTAGTTGTGGCTAGGTTCACGAGAAAATAAATAGTTATTTTTACAGTTTAGGAATGCCTCGTTTTGAGTGTTATTGGTATAGGGAGAGTGTATTCCTTGGATTTTCCTGGGTTAACCCAAAACATCTCCACTTTCTGATGATAAGTTTGGCTTTGCAGAAATAGTTCACTCCCGTTGTGATAACCTCTACTCTACACCCATACTATCTGTGGCAGTCCCCTCCCCAAGTCTTACATTAACCAGCCCCAGAGTCTGCCTACCAGTGGGGGGCTATGCCCACTTGGCACACCTGGTATTCCCCTTGAAGGGCCCAACCTGTTGGCACTCATAGCACTTAGGGGTGCCTTCCGTAGGGACTTAAGGGAACCATTTATTTTTCTGTCCATGCAGGGATTGTGAGCCCCAAAATTTAGAACTAGTTTGGGGACTTTTAGAGTACTTTTTGGTTTTATGTTTGTCTCTCCCCCTCCTTCTGGTTGTGACCCTGCTAACCCCCTTGTTGTGATCCTCAACATATACCTTCTTGTGCACTCTGGGGCTGAGCCAACAGCCCGCCTCCTTAGCAAGCTACCTGGATCAGTGAGCTTACTATCAATCAAGTGTTTGTGCAGCTCAGGAAAGCAAACACTGAACACGTGCTCTTGTACACAGATTACACAGCCCTTGTAATCATTCACCTCACTGCCCTTCACCCAACTTTCTAGTACCTTGCAAAAGAAATCCAGAAAATCCACTCAGGACCACTGGGATGGCTTCTGACTTTTCCTAAACTTCTGCCTCTACTTTTAAGGGGTGGGGCAATATATCCTGAAAAGGGTTTCTTCCATGGGGCGACGGGGTGGGCGGGGTGGGCGGGGTGGAAAATGCCTAAAATTATATAACCCACAAAATATTTACCATTCACCCCAAAAAAGTATCATTAACTACAAACATTGAAACACCAACTGAAATGTGTATATATATATATATATATATATATATATATATATATATATATTGAAAAAAGAAACGTTGGGTAGAGCACTCCACCAAGGATTGTATATGAATTATTTATTAAATGACTGTGAACAAAAGAACAACGCGTTTCGACCAACACGGTCTTTGTCGAGTTCTAAAATCCTACAATCCATTTTCATCTTTTTTATAGCTAATCACATTCTGACCAAAATAATGCATGTTGGGACTGATAGTCCAATTAAATAAAAAGCAGGTCATCTTAACATAACTCATTACATCCTTTTCAATACTCACACTGGTGATTACCTCTATACTCGCAAAATGTATTTTTGCCAAATATTTTTGCAAAATATTTTTATATAAAGACAAATCATTAAATCAACAATAATCAAAAATATGTTCAAAATTATGTTTGTATACAAGTCGGAATCCAACTAACTTTCTATATACATTCATAGTTCTCAATCAAATCATCATTTCACAATATGCATATCATGTAAAGAATATATGAGGACATAGGTTCAATGGTGATTTGATTAAGTAAATAATTGAATGCAGTAATTAGTTGGGTGAAGTAAACATATATATACCATATGATTTGATTAAAGTGCACAAGGAGGAGGTTAACATGAGAACTATGAATGTATATAGAAAGTTAGTTCACAGTCATTTAATAAATAATTCATATACAATCCTTGGTGGAGTGCTCTACCCAACGTTTCTTTTTTCAATAATTAATTGAGGGTACGGCTTGCCCTCGGATTGAGCACCGGTTAACAGAGCGCGGTGCCATGAATGAGCCGCTTTGTTGACATATATATATATATATATATATATATATATAAAACCAACTGGCGGTCGCAAGTAGATAGTTATAATTAGAAAAGCGTTTTTGGTTTTGTCTATAACTTTGGTGCCGTTTGACAAATCTTTATGAAATTTTAAAAACTAATTTGCCACCCACTTCAACTGCTGTCTTGAAGATTTTGGGGTGATTCATCAAGCATGGGCTGAAAAAAAGGGGTGTAAAAAACACCTTCCCCCATGCAATTTGCATAGGCATTTTTAGACACAACTACAGCCTGAACCACTGGGTAGGAATTACACTAAATTCCATAGAAAGGTAGCTTTTGGTCCAAACAAACATGCTTGTTATTTGGTGTAAATCTGTTCAGTAGTTTTTGAGATATTACACCTTCACTGCCAGGCCTTTTCCACTCAGGTGCCAAGCCTTTTTTGACTACTTGGGGCAGTTTGTGCTTAGGCCCTCATAACGTTTTGTCCACATAAGCTACCCATGCCAAACTTGCGTCCTTTTTTCCCAACATCCTAGAGATTCTAGAGGTACCCAGAGTTTGTCGGTTCCCCTGGAGTAGACCAAGAAATTAGCAAAAATACAGGTAAAAGGTTGTTTTTTTTAAATGGGAAAAAGGGCTGCAGAAGAAAGCTTGTGGTTTTTTTTTCCTGAAAACGGCATCAACAAAGAGTTTCCGGTGATAAAATCACCATTTTCCCAGCTTTCAGAAACAGGCAGATTTGGATCAGAAAACCAAATTTTTGAACATAATTTGGGTATTTTACTGGGGCATACCCCATTTTTACTATTTGTATTGCTTTCAGCCTTCTTCCAGTTAGTGACAGAAATGGGTATGAAACCAATGCTGGATCCTAGACAGCTAAAAATTTCTAAAAAGTAGACACAATTCTGAATTCAGCAAGGGGTCATTTGTGTAGATCCTTCAAGGTTATCTTACAGAAAGTAACAGCTAAAGTAAAAAATATTGAAATTGAGGTGAAAAAACAGCCATTTCTGCCCACGTTTCCTTTCATAAATTTTTCCAGTTATGGCAGATTTGTTAAAGCAATATACTGTTACGTCTGCTGGACTCTTCTGGTTGCGGGGATATATATGGCTTGTAGGTCATCAAGAACTCTAGGTACCCAGGGCCAATAAACCAAAAATAGGTTTTCATTGTATACCTGGTATATAGCAATTCATTTGGTGAAATATAAAGAGTGAAAAATAGGCATCAAGAAAAACTTTGGATTTCCAAAACTGGCACAGGATAAGGTGTTGAGAAGCAGTGATTATTTGCACATCTCTGAATTCTGGGGTCCCCATACTAGCATGTGAATTACAGGTCATTTCTCAAATAGTCATCTTTTTTTCACACTGTCTTGCGTTTGGAAGGAAAAAATGTAGAGAAAGATAAGGGGCAATAACACTTGTTTTTCTATTCTGTGTTTTCCAAGTCTCCCGATAAAAATGGTCCCTCACTTGTGTAGGTAGGTCTAATGCCCGCAACAGGAAAAGCAACATGGGCACATCACATTTTTACATTGAAATCTGACGTGTTTTTTGGAAAGTGCCTAGCTGTGGGGTTTGGTCTCTAGCTCAGCCGACACCTAAAAAAACCTACCAAACCTGGACATTTTTTAAAACTAGTCACCTAGCGAAGCCCAGGATGGGGTAACTTGTGGTGCTCTCACCAGATTCTGTTACCCAGAATCCTTAGCAAACCTCAAAATTTGGTAAAACAAAACACTTCTTCCTCACATTTCGGTGCTGCAAAGTTCTGGAATCTGAGAGAAGCCAAAAGTGTTACTTCTACCCAGCATTCCTCCAAGTCTCCCGATATAAATGGTACCTCACTTATGTGGGTAGGCCTAGTGCTCACAACAGGAAATGCCCTAAAACATTACGTGGACACATCAAAATTATCAAGTACAAAACTACCTGTTTTTGCAGGGTGGGGACCTGCATTTTTGGTCCTGGGCTCAGCAGCTATCTAGAGAAACCTACCAAACCCAGAAATTTCTGAAAACTACATACCCGAGGGAGTCCATGAAGGTGTGACTTGCGTGGATCCCCCAGTGTTTTCTTACCCAGGATCCTCAGCAAACCACAAATTTAGCGAAAAGAAAATCACATTTTCCCCACATTTCTGTGTGGGATCACTGCACAGTCACAAATTTCCTACCACCCAACATTCCCCTCAGTCTCCCAATAAAAATGATACCTCACTTGTGAATGTGGGCCAAGTGCCTGTGACAGGGAAGAGCCAAAAACATGTCGAAACTGAGGGGGAAACAAAGCGGGTCCAAAAGGTCTGTTTGAAAAAATATATTTTTAGGCTGACAAGTGGGGCAGAATTATTTTCGGTATAGATGCGACAAGGCTGGGTGGTAGGAATTTTGTGGATTCCTGCAGGTTCCATCACAAAAATGTGGGGAAAATGTGTGATTTCAAGCAAATTTGGAGGTTTGCAGGGCATTGTGGGTAAGAAAATGGTGGATGGTGCATGTGAAGCACACCACCCTGGACTCATCCAGATGTTTATTTTTTAGATGTGTCTAGGTCTCATAAATGTTTCTACGTGGTAGCGTTCCAAAGTCCAAAAAGTGCAGCCCTCACCATTCCAAGTGGGACGATTTTGAGAGTTAGACAAGCTCTCATGGCCCAAACATAAAACCAAAACCCAAAATAATCAAATGTCCTCCTAATTGCCATTGGGATAAGATCTTTTAGAGTGCGGGGGGGAGAGCTGAAAGACTGTTACCCCCTTCAGTTGGGGTGAGGGCATAACCATGCCCATACTGGTTGGTAGCCACCACCCTACAATGTTTTTAATTCCCTGCCCCTCCGGGGAGTGGACCAGGGGTAACTGCCCCATCTGCCCTAGTTGGGCAGAACAATATTGTCCCCATTTATTTGGGGTTGGGATATGGCCAGACCCCCTCCCTCTTTTTTTGAAAAAATTCTTCCCTGGTCCCTGGCGGGCTTTCTGCCCCCCAGTGGGGGAGCAACCCTTCCCCAAGGGGCTGCCCCCCCAAACAAAACACACACATACCAATCCAGGGTGCTTAAGTGGTTACTGCTCTCCCTGGGGGCAGACCAGCCTAATAGAAATAGGCCGATCTGCCCTCAAGGGAGGCAGAAATGGCTTAAAATAATTTTGCAACCCTTGCCTAAGGGGTCGCTCCCTTTGCATGAAATTGGCGCAAAAAAAAATCTCTGGTGTCTCGTGGTTTGGCCTAAGCAAAAAGGGCTGATCTGCCCCCAAGGTGGACAGAAACGGCCTAAGATAAAATTGCCCACCAGGGGAGTGACCCTTGCCTAAGGGATCGTTCTCCTTGTGTGAAATTGATGCAAAAAAATGAAAATCCCTGGTGTCTAGTGGTTTCGCAGACTGGCATAATAAAAATAGGGCGATCTGCCCCAGGGTGGGCAGAAATGGCCTAAAAACAATTTGCCCCCAGGGGAGCGACTCTTGCCTGAGAGTTCGCTCCCCACGTGTAAAAAGTAAAAAAAAAAAAAGATCCCTGGTGCCAAGTGGCTTCTACCCCAGGGGGGCAGAAAAGGCCTAATAAGGCCGCTCCCCTTCACTGTTTACTTTATGTAAACAAACATCCTTGGTGTCTAATGGGCATTTCTGAAGCCCGATCGCTATGCAATCAGGCTTCAGAAATGCTCAGAAAGACATGAAAGGAAAAGCCTTTCCTTTCATGTATCTCTGCCCGCCCCTTCCCCCGATCGGAAGAGAAATGCAAGCATTTCTCTTCCGATCACGCTGGAAGCTGGACTTCCAGCGCAATGGGGGTGTACTCTGATGAGGTCAGCGCACGATCGCGTACTGACATTATCAGACATCACTGGTGCGGGTCACGGTGGAAGGGGACGCCCCTTCCATCCCTGCCCGGGGGGGGAGTGGGATACCCTTAGGGGGAGCGCTAGCGCTTCCTCGAGGGCCGGGTACAGGATTTAACGGTTATGTCCTTGGCACCCGAGTGGTGCTGCCGAGGACGGAACCGTCACCTCCACGGTACCCAAGGGGTTAAAGGGAAAAGACATTTGTATATCTATGTGGAACCCAAGCACAGTTCTCATGGTGAGATCTGATTAGCTGTCAGCTATCTTGGAAAAATATTCATAGCATCACTCCATTTAAATGCACTGTAGTGAATGGCGGGTTTTCAGGGTAAAAAAAAGGAGAACGTCTAAAGGGTGATAACAGATTTTAGTTACAGTATAAATCATTTGGCGATGGTATCATACTAATTTTAGGACTTCTGATGTGCTTTAAGGTGATTTTACCCTGTGAAAAACCCTTCTGCTGGGATTTCATAAATCATGGCTGAAAGGAAACTGTTTTCTCATGATTTTCTCAGAGGTTATGGAAAGTGCTCCAGAAGCTAGAAAGAACATATTTTCCGTACATCTACACTATCTTTCTCAGCCATATGACAATGAAGTCCGACATTCTCAGTAAAACGTACTTTCAACAGAAGCAGCCTGTCAGTTGATTATCTTGTGTTCAACTACAGCCTCCCAGAGTGTTCTAAAGAAAACTAGAGCAGTAACAGTTATACAAAAGAATGGCACACCTGAAGCCATCTTGATTGAATCAAACTGGTAAGGCTTAAAACATTTAATTTAGAAAGGAACAAAATTAATGGGTTGATTTTGTCATACAATGGGGTCACTGAGTTAAACTCACTGAGTTCATCAAAGCCAACCACATCCTCGACCCTTCTCAATCCGGATTCATGAGCAACCACAGCACCAAAACTGCACTCCTAGCGGCCACAGATGACATCCACACCCTATTGGACCACAGCAAGACAGCTGTCCTCATCCTCCTTGACCTCTCCGCTGCCTTTGACACTGTCTCCCACACCACCTTGTGCACCAGACTACACTATGCCGGCATCCATGGCAAAGCCCTGGAGTGGATCCGCTCCTTCCTCACAAACCGAACCCAGAGAGTCAGGCTCCCACATTTCACCTCGAAGCTGATGCAAACCAGATGCAGAGTTTCCCAGGGCTCCTCCCTGAGCCTCACCCTCTTCAATATCTACATGACCCCGCTCGCCAAGATCGTCAGACACCACGAGCGCAACATCGCCTCATACGCCTATGACACACAGCTCATTCTCTCTTTCACAAACAAACCATCAACAGCCAAAAATAAATTTCACAATGGAATGAAGGCAGTTGCCGACTGGATGAGGGTCAACTCGGACAGGACGGAGATCCTCATCCTGGGCTCCACCACTACTGCCTGGGAAGACTTCTGGTGGTCCAGTGCCTTTGGAACTGCCCCACCTCCAACTGACCATGCACACAGCATCATTCTAGAGTCATCACTGTCCATGGCCCGCCATCTCCTCCTCATGCTTCCACACTCTTAGTCTGCTCCAGAAGATCTTCAAGTGGATCCCCACTGACACAAGAAGAATAGCCATGTAGGCACTCGTCAGCCGCAAACTCGACTACAGCAACACACTCTATGCCGGAATCAACAAGAAACTCCAATCAAGACTCCAGAGAATACAACATGACGTGGCCAGACTGATCCTGGACATCCCCCCCACAGCCACATTTCCACCTACCTGAGAACCTACACTGACTCCTCGTCAACAAAGATATCACTTTCAAACTCCTGACTCACGCATACATCAGACCTGCCTATCTCAACCACCGCATCTCCTTTTACACTGCCTGCAGGCAACTCCACTCAGCTCAACTGTCCCTCACAACTAACCCCAGGATCCGAAAGAACACAGCTGGAGGAAGATCCTTCTCCTATCTTACAGCGCAGACCTGGAATACGATGTCACTTCACCTCAGGAAGTCCCCATTGCTGGCTCAGTTCAGGAAGGACCTCAAGACCTGGCTCTTCGACTGACCCGCATCCCCCAGCTAGCGCCTTGAGACACCCTGGGTAATAAGCCCCGCTGTATAAATGATGATTGATTGGGGTGCAGCCATCCAACGGAAGGTCTGCCCCAGGGCTATTTTAGAGAATGGTGCACTCCAACGAATGTACCATTTTGGCCTATTTGGGCGGGGGGTTTAGATATAGCCATTTTATGGGCCAGCCACCTTTCCTTTAGTAAATAACACTGTGGCTGGCGTTAGAGATAAGGGCTTTTTTAGCTTCCAGTTAGGCCTTTGGTTGGAGGGAGGAAACTTATAGGGAGCTTACCAGCGGAGGATGTCAAGAGACATGCGTATCAAGCAGGCCCTGTAACTCCTTAAGAAGGCTGGGCGCCTTGACCTGTTAGCAGAAGGTGGCCAGCTAGGAGGTCCCCCGATGCGGTGGGCCTCTGCAGGAGTGGCAGCGGTTTTCATGGCATGAGCGGCTTCAGTGGGAAAGCGTAGGTAGGTTTCAGGGGCCACTCCAGTGTGTGGAGAAAGTCCCTGGGTATGTGTGCGTTGCTGCGGGGGTGGGGCGACAAGATGATATAAGTGCCCCCTCGCAGTCTGCGAGGGGTGGGGTGTGAGATGCCTCAGGGGTGGGACCTGGGGCCCAGGCAATGCCCCAGGTAGCTTGCGGCAAGCATGTGCAAATCCATCAACAATGGCAGTGAAATGCCTGAGGTTCTGACATTTCAGCAAATGGAGTGGAGGGGGGCAAATTTCAATATGAGGGCAACACTGAGTAAAGGGAGGTCCTTGGGGGGCGAACGGGAGTCAGGGGTCTAGGGGTGCTCATAAAAGGGCAGCAAGCTGGGAGGTGGAGAGGGGCGGCCAGATGACAGGGATGAGGAATGGGAAGGTAGAGGAGGGGAGAAGGGGGAAGTAGTTCAGGGAGTAGGTGAAGGAAGAGAAGGGGGAGGGTCCAGGGACTGCCAGAGGAGTAGGAGAGGGACTATGACAGGGTCCAGTAGGGGAGCCTGTTGGGGAGGGAGAGGTGGTTAGAGTGCACACCTGAGGGGCACAGGGTCAGCTGGAGAAGGTGATTTTGGGGGACCCAAGAGAGACACCAGGCAGTTCCGGGCCATGCTTTGGGTGGAGGGACTTGAATGGCGTTAAGAGGACGGGGAGGAAGATGGGGGGAGCAGGGAAAGGGCACTCAACATGGATGAAGGATGAGAAAGAAGGGAGGCCAAGAGGAGGCCCCTAAAGGTGTACACAAAGGTGGGATGGGAAAGGGGTGCCTTTGAGAAAGCAGCAGGAGCCGGAGGCAGGCTGAAGGGGGTCAGAAAGGTCCTAGAAGGAGAGGTTTACCCAACATGGCGTGAATTAGGTTCCAGCTCACCAGACTATGAGTTTATTTTCCAGGTGCACGGTTTGGTCACAAGGAGGACTCGGGGGAGCCCGATACAGCCTGCGACCCTGAGATGAAGGACAGGCTTGGCCCTGTACAGCCAGCTGGACCCCTTCTGGGGACAGCAAGATCACCGCCACACAAAGGCCCAGTACTGCTTTGGCTGTGCAACCAGTCAGTGAGTACAGAACTGCTCCTGGTGATAACTGCTATGTTTGGAAGTGGCAGGCTTTGGTGGATAGGTTGGGTGGGTAGGGTACAGCTTCCTACCCGAGCAGGGCACAGAGCACAGACTGTGATGTTGAATTAATGCCACAGCGGCAGACAGCAACGGCTGCCACAGGGGGCGAATGTAATTATATGAATGAGGATACAGCGCTGGATTATGATGACAGTTTAGAGGAAGTTGAACTGGTTGATAAAGACAAAGGGAAGGGTGAGGAGAGACAATGGTGGAGTTAGAGCAAGGGTGGTCGGAGGCGGTTATCATCACACTACGGTTATTGTGTTACAAGAGGAAAAAGCAAGGAAGCTACACACTGGTGATCGGGAAACCGCCAACTGCAGCACACTTGGGACCCATGCAGCCCTGCCCAGAAGTAAATACTAACAAGCAATGTAAGCAGTATTTTGCATTCAAACCCTTGGCCTCCAGAGGAAGTACACTGCTATGTCTGCCCTGGCCTAGGGGCACTCACTGATGCACAACCACCACCCAGATACCACCCCACCAGCCATAAGTTGTTATGATAGCCACTGCACTCACCCCCTTGTGGCTGCTGTGATGCCCTCAAGCACCCATCAAGCTCAGGGTAGGCCACTGCCAGTATGCGGGCTGTCAGTGTCCGAAGGGCACTTCTTCCTTGTTGGGAGGCCATCCCCTGCTGGGCCTCTGTTGTTTTTCATGCCCAGAGTCTCAGGTCCTCCCACCGTTTCTGACAGTGGGTGCTCCGCCTTCCATGGACCCCCAGGGTCCCCACGTCCTTGGCGATGGCACGCCATAATCCCTTCTTTTGATGGGCGCTGAACTGCAGAGGTAATACAGACAGAAGAACTCCATGAACTCCATCAAACAAACAGTACAGCCTGTCACATACATGGCCCACCATACCCGATCCCATCACCATTGGCACACACAAAGGCCAGCTCACAACATGTACACTGCCAACATACAATCCCCGACCCACCCTTACACGATGCCTTCACACACATCTCAATGCCTTCATGCCACATGCACTGTGCCCACAGTGTACTCACCTGTTGGTCTGGAGGCCCATGCAGCAGTCTGTACTGGAACAGGACCCCATCCACCAGTCGGTCCAACTCCTCAGAAGTGAAGGCTGCGGCCCTTTCCCCAGTCACACTGGCCATGGTAGGTTCCAGACACAGGCCACAGCAGCACATGCAGTGTATGTCCTCTCCTGTGGAAGGTCAGGTAACAAGTAAGGAATGTGAAATAAGACAGCGGTCACGTGCGCAGCGGTGCATGCTGTCACGGCCAGTGTAGATCCCCATTGGCCACTTCACCCCATAGGGCCCAATATTATCCAATGAGGAATTGCACAGCGGTTCACGACCGTCTACCGCCACGGCACCCAACATCGGCGGCATTACCTCACTTCCACCTGTCCCTCCACACAGGACAGGTGGTCGCCATTTCAGGAGGGGGTGAACAGGCCAATCGATAACTGCTGCGACACAGGATAAATAGGCACATACTTTGAAATTACACTGTCCCAAAACATGATTGCACGATGTGGACTGCTGTTGTGGTATAGTTGTTCAAATTGTCATGGCCTACCCTTTCTTGTGTCCCTTAGATATCTACTGCTGCGGATGAATAGGAGGTGGAGACATACCCCCGTGTACAGGCCCCTGGTGGACCTGGCTACACTGATGGACAGGCACATTATCCTCACCTATAGACTGGACAGGGCCACAATCCCAGAGATGTGTGCCCAGTTGGAACCTGACCTGATCTCAGCTATCCGTCCTCCGACTTGGATACCCCATCTTGTGCAGGTTCTATCAGTGGTCCATTTCCTGGCAACTGGTTCTTTCGAAGTGACAGGGGCTTGGCAGCAGGAATGTCACAGCCAATGTTCTCAATAATGCTGGTAGGAGTCTTGCCTGCCCTGATAAAACACATGTGCAGCTACCTTGCTTTCCCCAGGTTGATGATTTGGCCACTGTGAAGGCCGGGTTTTATGCAATGGGACATATCCCCAATATAACTGGGACGATTGACGGAGCACATATTGTGTTTGTCCCCGCAGGCAAAAGGAACAGGTGTTCAGGAATCATAAGAGTTTCCACTCCATGAATGGGCAGATGGTGTGCTTGGCGGACCAGTATATCTCCCAAGTCAATGCTAAGTATCCTGGGTTGGTGCATGATGCCTTTGTCCTAATGAATAGCAGCATCCCAAATGTGATGGGCCAACTACAGAGGCACAGGGTGTGGCTAATAGGTGAGCCCTGGTTCCCACCCGTTATATGTTGTTGTATGGCTAGGTTGTTGGCCATATGGGATAGTGTGTGGCTAAATGTTGTCCCCAAATATTTGCATGTGACTCTGGTTACCCAAACCTATCATGGCTGCTGTTCCCTGTGAGGAATGCCAGGAAAGGGCAGAAGAACTTTATAATGAGGTACATGGGCAAACCAGAAGGATCATTGAGAGGTCCTTTGGCCTCCTGAAGGCCAGGTTCAGGTGCCTCCATCTGAGAGGAGGATCCCTGTGCTACTCACCCAAGAAGGGCTGCCAGATAGTAGTGGCATGCTGCATGTTGCACAACCTGGCCCTCAGACATCATGTACCTTCTGCAAGAGGAGGAGAGTGGAGATGCCCCTGTAGCAGCAGTGGACTCTGAGGACAGTGAGGATGAGGAGGCAGAGGATGAGGATTTAGGCAACAGACATTGGTGATACGTCAGTACTTTCAATGACACACAGGTGAGACAGTGCAACTTCACATTACTATGACTATTGGTGTATTCTGTGTGGCATTGGCATGCTGGCATTGCACACTTATTCCCTCTACTTACTGTTACCTATGGATATTCATTTTACAGGTGTTAGTGATATGACAACATTGTCCTGATGTGATCACAACAACCAGCAACGTGTCATTAATTCTATGTTCATACTATTTTCTGTTCATTTGAAATGGTTGTAGCTGTTTTAAACAATACAAAATTGCAAAACATGAAATACTAGTAGTCGAGTTTTATCCAAGGGTGTTTATTTGTAGTGCTAAAATATAGAGGGGAAAGTGCAATGGAATGGGGTAATGATGGAGGAAAGTCCAGGGTATTGTTCCAGTCTGTTTGTAGTACAGGTGGATTGTCCATGGTGACATAGGAAGGGGGGAGCAATGGCAGTTCAAGGTGGATAAGGTGTCTGAGTAGGACACAAGGGGGACAGTCAGGAGAGCCTCATTTCCTGGTGGTGGTCTTGGCAAGTGTCTTTGGCTTTTGCCTGGTTCGCCTGGAACGTTTGTGGGTTGGTTCACCTTCTGCAGGGGGAGGGGTGCTGCTGGCCTGTTGGTCCTGTGGCAGGGCCTCCTGGCCACTAGTGGCAGCGGAAGTGAGTGGAGTGCTGGTCGATGGACTGGCTAGTGGTAGGGGCCCGCTGGTGTGCTGTTGCCTCCCTCATGATGTTGGCCATGTCTACCACCACCCCTGCTATGGAGATCAAGGTGTTGTTGATGGCCTGCAAGTCCTTCCTGATCCCCTGATACTGTCCCTCCTGCAGCCGCCTGTTCTCCTGCACGGTGTCTAGGATCTGGCCCATCGTGTCCTGGGAATGTTGGCAGGCTCCCAGAATCTCAGGGGTGCCTCCTGGAGAGTCGGTTCTCTGTTCCTGTCCTTCCCTGGTGTACTGCAGTCCTCACAGTTTCCATGTTGGCCTGTGTCTCTGTCCCCTGGACGGTGAGCACACTGCCACTGACCCCAGGACCCTGATTGTCTTGTGGGTGAGGTGTGGCCTGGGGTCCCTGTACAGGTGGCCACACTGCTGATTGATGGGTCCCTGGGACAGAGGCGTGGGTATACTGGGTGGGTGCTGTGGTGTTGGGTCCAGATGGGGGAGAGTCTGTGGTGGTCTGTGAGTGGGCTTGGGTGACCGGCTGCCCAGTGGTCCCTTTTGGGTCAGGTAGGTCATCCAGATCCAGAAGTCCAGAGTTACTGTCATCACTGTGGGCCTCTTCTATTGGGGGACTGGATAGTGGTGGCACCACCTCTTCAGTGGCATTGGCTGGTGTACCTGTGGGGATGTAAATGATGTATTATGCTTCAAGTGTATGACATTTGTACTTCTGTAGCTTCCCCACTATGGTTGTTGTTACCCTGCCAGCTTTTGCTTGTGTGTGTTGGTGTATTGTGGGATTGTTAGTTTCCCTATGCTGTGCATGCTTTATTGATGAGTGTCCAAGCAGGGCTGGGAGGGGTGTCTATGCATTGGTACAGCATGCAGGGCCTGGCATTGGGATTAGTGAGATGTGTTGGTGGAGTGAGTGGGATGTGGTGGAGTGATGGGAGTGAGGGTGAGGGTGTGTGATGGCATGCAGGTATGGGGGTGATAATTGTTAATAGTTGACTTACCATTATCCAGTCCTTCGCCAACTCCCGCGAGTCCCACAGGATGCAGTATTGCGAGTACCTGCTCTTCCCATGCTGTGCGTTTATGGGGGAGGAGGTGAGGGCCACCGCCAGTCCTCTGTATGGCAAGCTGGTGTCATGCTGCAATGGAACGTACCTTCCCCCGTATGTCGTTCCAACTCTTCCTGATATCGTCCCTTAATCTTGGATGCAGTCCCACAGCGTTGACCCTGTCCATGATTCTCCGCTATAGCTCCATCTTCCTTGCTATTAATATCTGCTGCACCTGTGCTCCAAAGAGCTGTAGTTCTACCCTGACGATTTCCTCCATCATGACCCTTAACTCCTCCTCAGTGAAACGGGGGTGCCTTTGTGGTGCCATGGTTGTTGTGTGATGTGTGTTGGTGAGGGTGTGTTGGGTATTGTGGTGGGGTGTGTGATGTGGAGTGCATGGGTGTATGTGGTTTGTGTGTCTAGTTGTCTCTGTGCTCTTCTTCTCAGTCTCCTGGTGGCAATAGTTGTTGGTAAAGAGTTGTGGGTAATGTGGGTGTGTGTTTTAAAGTGGTGTGGGTGTGTGGGTGTGTGGGTGTGGTGGGTGTATGGTTGTCAGGTGTGAGTTTTTGGTATAGGCCAATGTGGTGTTGTTTTGCATGTGGGTGTCCATTCTGAGCGCAGCGGTATGTACCGCCAATGGTTTACTGCCAATGAATGTCTGCCATGGTGATTCGTGGGTCATAAGGTGATGGGCGTTGTTCTGTTGGCTTAACGGTGTGGGTTTTGGGACCACCAGTTTATCACTGACTTTTGGTCTGGCGGATTTGTGTATGTGGCTGTATTCTGTTGAATTGCTGTGTGTGTGTCATAATATGATGAACAGATATTCGCCAGTGCGGCGGTAAATTGACGGCCGTCAGCCCGGCGGTAAGCGGGATTTACTGCCAATATCATAATTAGGGCCTATGTCCTAATTTTGTTTTTTTAGAGCACTAACATTAACCTCTACAGGAATAAAATCACTAATTTTTATAATTTCTAAAGGAAATGTTTTATATATATAAATATATATATTTTACCTAGTGGCATTCGCCACTAGGTAGTTATACTTAGGACCATGTTTCCATAGAAGACATGTTTTTTGACTTGCATATATCTTTGGTACCATTTGACAAATCTTCTCGAACTTTTCCCAGAAAAAGTGCCCCACTGGTACTTGTTGCGCATGGAAAATTTCAGGCTGATCCACCAACCGGGGGCCAGGAAAAAGTGGTGGCAAAAACGTTGTGTTTCCCATGTCAATTCCCATAAGACCTTTAGACACAACTACAGTCCGAACCACTGGACAGAATTACACTAAATTTGGCAGATAGCTAGCTTTCGATACACAGAATGTGCTTTTAATTGTTTGGTATAAATCTGTTCAGTAGTGTTTGAGATTTTAAAGAGAAAATAAATTTGTATATCTCTGGCTGCAATGATTTGGCGAAAAAAGACTAGCTTATGCAGAGAAATGCACAGCTCTGATTGGCTGCCTACATTTCAAACCAAGAAGTGTTGGCAGCCATCTTGGGACTCTGCTACAGCTGATCCCCACAACAATAAGTTTAAAAAACAAACAAACAAGGGACCAGTGTAGAGTACCCCTGACCCCTTAGCTCTGGTGCTGGACCCCCCCCCCAACCCCAGAGCTAAAAAGCATTTTTTTTTTTACATTTTCACTGCAATTCGTGGCTCTGGCAAAACAGAAAAAAAAATAAAGAAAACTCTGAAGTGTGGGCTTCTGCACTTCTTTATTCTGAAGTCCCCAGGTGGGCCAAGTCCTGAGGGAATTGTTAATTTAATGCCGGGGGTGCCCAACACCCCCACCCGCAGCCCCAAGGATCACCACCTCCCCAGGATTTTATCATACTGCGTCTTTTTGTCTTTTTTGGACCCCCAAACCCTGGGGAACACCACCTCTCTGGGGCTGAGTAACATTGGAGGGGGGCTCCGCCACTGGGAACCGCCACCCCCCAGGGCCGGCTCCTGCTTTATTCCTGGGGTGCTCACCCCGGACATAGGTGCTTACTTTTGCTTGGTGGGAGCTCACAATATGGTGCCCCAACTTAACTCCTGACTGCCATCCATGTAACCTCCGCAGGTAGGGGCATCAAGGGGGCATGCGGGCAGCTCAGCGATTATGTTGGGATAGTGCGGGGGTTGGGCTTGGGAGGGGTGGGTTTTGCTTTTGGTTTGGGGAGGGAGCCTTCTTGGGAGGGGTGGATTTTTTCTTGGCAAGGGAGGTGCAGGGATTATAGCAGGGGGCTAGGGGAGGCCATGGAGGTATGAGGGATGGCCCTTGTGATGGAAACAGCTCTTTTGTGGGTGTCATATGGGGGCCCAGTAGAGAAAAGGTCAATGTTACAAAGGAATACTTATTTTGACACACAGGGACGGTCATCAGAAGGGGGTTGGGGAGTGGAGGATGAGGTGAGTGGTTGTTTGACATTTAGGTTTGGATGCCTTGGGTGCATGTTTGTGGGAGGTGTGCTTTTATGTGGTGGGTGTCTGTTGGGTGGGTGAGTGAGGGCATTTATGCCTCTTGGGCTGAGGGGGGTGGAGGTGCTGGGGATGATGTGGTGCATTGGTGGGTGGCTGTCTGCTGGGGTGGTGACTGAAGGTATGGTGGATATGCTGCATGTAGGGGTGTCAGTGGTTGGGGTGTCTGCGTGTGTGGTGACTGGGGTGGATGTCTGAGGGTCTGCTGAGGTGGTGTCTGCGGGTAGGATAGGTGTGGTGACTGGATCAGTGAATGTTGGTATGGTGTCTTTAAGTGTGCCAGCTGCAGTGTCTGTGATGATGGGTGTGGTGGGGGTATCAGGGCAAATCATGACTGTTGCTGTGTCTGCAGGTGGATGTTGATTGTGTGAGTGCCAGTGGTGTGTATAGTGGTGTTTATGTCTGTGTGCATTTCCCTTGTCTGTTGAGGTGGTTACTCTTGTTGTCCCATTCCCCTCCCCTTATACACACACCTGGTGTCTCCCCGACAATGCACTACTTCACACTGCTTTCAAATCTGAGCTTCTAACTGCAATTACTGAATACTTTCAACTCAATATGGGTTCCGTCCCTAAGCATGCTACACTATGGGAGGCTTTTACGGCTTACATCTATGGCATTTGTAACTTTAAATATGAGGGAATCCTGTGTGGCATTCACGCTGAGCTGGCTGGGGTGGACTGTGAACTCAACGCATCGATGGTCCCACACTCCCTTAGAAGGGTTACCCTCTTAAAAAACTTTAGGGAGCTGGCGGAATGCGAGGTGGCCTACCTTGACAAATATGCCTGGACCAGGCCTGTGTGAGCGGCCTGGTCGAACATTCACCTGGCTCCTTCGCCCTAACTACCAGGCCTCCTACATCAATAGTATAGTCACATACTCTGGCACCACCACTACTGACAACACCTCCATCATTGAGGAGTTCCTCCCCTTTTCTCGACACCTCTATTCCTTTCACTTCATGGGCTCGCTGGACGTCCTCCACTACTAACTGTCCGAGGTGTTCATGGTATGGATCACGGATGGTCAACAACAGATTTTAGTGTCCCTGATTACATCGGATGTGATTGCACAAACCACTGACGGCCTTGAAGGGAAAAAGGCCCCAGGCTTTGACGGTCTCACTGGCAATTTTTATAAAGGCATTAAGCAAGTGCTGATTCCCAATCTCCTACATTTATATACTGAAATGGTGGGAATGGCGTTCTCCCTCTCTCTCTCTATGCACAAAGCTTTAATTACCTTGTTGCCTGAACAGACAAATCCTTAGACCATTGCACATCGTACCGCCCGTTACCACTCCTCAATCATGATAACAAAATCCTAGCCAAGGTGATTGCCACCCGCTTATCGCTATTGCTCAACCAGATTATCTCTCCTCTGCAGACGGGCTTTGTACTTCATCGCTCTACCTCCATAAATCTGTATACCGTTCTCTCTGTCCTTAACCAAATCTCTCTCTTCCCATGGCAGTAGCCCTCTTGGACACTGAGAAAGCATTAAACTCTCTTGTATTGCCCTTTCTGAAAGCCACCTTACTCAAACTAGGATTGCCACGTAATTTCTGTGATCTTATTATACTTCTATACGCATCCCCGACAGACCGACTTCGAATCAATGGCCATTTGGCTGAGGCTTTTCTCATATCCAGAGGCACAAGGCAAGGCTGCCGCCTCTCCCCACTTTTTTTAATAATTGCCTTCAATCCTCTAATCCGCTATTTTCAGGACCAATACCTCCACAGGGGTGTGCGTTTTACCAAAGGGCCTCTCTTGGCCTCTTGATATGATGATGATATTTTACTTTTTGTGCGTGAACCCCAGACTCAGCCCCCTCACTCAGAGAAATTATACGCTACAGTGTTTTTCCCGGCCTCTTAATCAACTGGCACAAATCAGAACTCTTCCCCTTGACCCACATTACCATCCCCTGCCCACTGGAATTTCCTCTACGATGGTGCTCAGATGCACCTAAATATCTTGGTATCTTCCTACATAGGAATAGAGAAGAAGCTGTCCGCCTTAACTATGGTCCGGCATTGATAAACTCTCTTTTCAAATTGATAGATGGATCCGGCTCCCACCATCCATTGCCAGACGGATAGCTATCATTAAAATGGTTTCCTCTATCTTTTTTTAATATTCCTATTCCCCTAACTAACTCCTTCTTTTTGACACTGCGCGGTCTTTTGTTCCGATTAATATTGGCCAATCGCCATCCCACAACTGGCTGGGTAACTTTAACTCTCTATGCGGTTTTGCAGTACTTGACTTCCAGCTATACTATTTAGTGGCACAAAGACATTTCTCATGCTATTGGGTCAACCCATACGCTCAACTCCCCTACCTTAAACTGGAACCTCAACAGACACTCCCAACTCCGTTGGCGTCACTCCTCCCTCTGGGCCTACCCACGAGTCCACATATATACACAAGCTTTCCATGACTTGCTGGGCTTGGACCAAATGCCGTAATGTGTTTGGTGCTTCTCCCTTATACTCACCACACATTTATCTTTAAAAAAAACCTTGCTCCCACTTACTCAGGAAGTAATAGTGCAGCCCACACTAACTTCTCACCACCTTCATACCATGGCAGATTTGGTCATTGATGGCCGTATCGACCACTGTCCTGCCTTTTACTCCGCTGAGGCTCCCTCCTTGATTGATAAGTTTTTTGATCACTTCAGCGGACAACTCCAGATCGGTATCTGGCCTTTATCATGCATGCCTGGAATTGATACCCGCACGTGCCTCCCCAGCCCGAGTGGCTTGGGAACAGGACCTTGGCCATACCATTCCTGATAAGACTTGGACATACTGCTGGCACACAAACACAAGGAGTCTCCCATAATAGTCAACATAACCTCCTGCATTTTAAATTTCTACATAGGTCTTACATCGTGCTAAGGCACTGGACCACTATGACCCTTCTAGGCCCCACTATTGCCCTTGCTGCCAAGCTCGCAGGCAGACTTTGCTTATCTCACCTCGGCCTGTAGTGTGGTCCATGCTTACTGTGTGGCTATTTTTATCGTACTCTCTGCCATGCTAGACCTTACAGCTGATCTTGATCCCCTCATGGCCTTATTGGGCTACATTAAGCTCCTCAGCCCTGGTGCTTGCAGACACACTGCAGTGGCTCTACTCCTTGCTAAATGTTACATCGCACACCTCCCCCCTCACTACAGCTGATTGGTTAACTGACATGCATTACTGTGACATGATCAGTTAGGCTTATGCTACACTTCAACCCTCCACTTCTAGACATAAAGACATTTGGGACCCTTTGCGTACTTACAGACTCTGGATAGCACCACCACCTAATGTGACACTGTTAGTATGTTTTGGCTTGGCCATCTCTCTTTTTTGGCCAGTGTCTATCTATAGGTCTACAGACATTTTGCTATGCTCGCAAATTACTATGTATTGCTCGCCTTTATCGGTCATGGTGTATTTTTCATTCTGCCTATACTGTCATGTCTGTTTTACTTGTATTGTAGCTGCATTGTTCCTTTTTTAGTTCTGCAGTTAACACAAACATTAAAACAAACATTGAAAGCTAAACAAATATATATTTTTGTTTTTTTTATTTGATTTTCTTTCCTTAAGAACACATATCCTACACATCAACCCACCACCCATTCAATAACCTACCCATCCATATCCCCAAATAACAAAAATCCCTAATAAGATTTTAAAATGAGTGGGGGGCGTGGCTTCGGGCGTCAAGATGGCTGTCGCACTCTGAGAGTGCTCTGGACCCCTCCGTCATCCGCCCAAAGAAGCTGCCAACACAACACCTAAAAGGCCATCCTAAGTGTCCCCACGGACTCCTGGACTCCAGAGAACCCTGCGAAACCGGCATCGATGCGCTCCGGGCCGCGGACGCCGATCGCGACCAGAGCGGCAAAATCAAGATGGCGGCAGAACCTGCGGTGTCCTGCTGGGCCCGGGGCTTGGTGCTGGCCTGTTGACGCGGCCGCCCCGAGCGAGGTCGCGGTGGGCGACGCGGAAGGCGCCTGGGCCGGGCTCCCGGGTCTGAGCCCCTTGCAAGCGGAGGAGCGGTGCTGTCGGCACGGCCGCCTCAGAACAGGTCGCTGTGGGCGGCGAGGAGGGCGCCTGGGCCGGGCTCCGACATCTGGGCCCCCCGGTGGGCTGAGAAACAGTGCGGCCAGCAAGGAAGACCCTCCCGGCGGCCCGTGCCCCACAAATCAGGTACGCCGTAGGCTGGGAGGGAATCGAATCAAATCGACTCGGAGAAGTCTCCCTCATCTGAGTCACAGATAGGAGCGATCGAACGGGACACCCGCGCTCCCGGCGGCTGACTCCGGGCACCTGGGGTGAGACGGGCAGCGGCCCCCCCAGAAAACTATCGGGCCCCGGGACCCGGCACCGGAGAGGAGTGGCTCTCCCCTGGGAGAGAGGGGAGAGGAGACAAGAGACTCGGCCTCAGAGCAGGAGCATTGAAGAACTCAGGTGCAACGGCGGGCGGGACGGCTGGACAATCCCGGACCCTCTCCCGTCAAAGAGACAATACACAAAACTTTAATAAAACCGGGCTCCCAAGAATGTCAATCCTGAATGCTGGGGAGAGACTCCTCTGAACCTCGCCCATATCGCTAACCACGCCAGCCAACCCGGCCATAGAAACAGGTCGAAGAGGTACTGAAGCAGCCATAGGGGGGGAAATATTCCGCCTCCTCCTAGAGACGCGAAACAAGACCTGGTACGAGAGTAACCAGCCACTTAACGGCGCGGCCCAACGGAGCGGAGTGGACCAGCGGCTGCCGGATGCCGGGGAAGACATTAAGACAATGACCACCTGTGTGACCTAAGTGAGATCCACCGGCGAACCTCCTCCGAGATTTCCCCCTGTGAGTGCGCTTAGGATGTGAAACTTAGACGAGGTGGCTGTAAAAGCCGAATAGGCCACCTCCAACCCCCTGAGACAAAATGGGGAAGGACAAAGCGAACAAACAACCCCCTCCCTCCCAGCAAAAAATCGACCAGTTCACAACGCCAGCAGGCCCCAGGGGAGAAGGGGAGATAACCACTGGAGGCCCAGCACTAGACGGAGTGAGTGCCATCCTCCAGGCAATTCAATCATCGCAGTCAGCCGTAGAGACTAAAATCGGAAGTGCGTGAGGATATGGGCCTCATTAGGCAAGATCTCAGAAACGCGGTGAACCGAATCACTGAAGTAGAAGGCCGAGTCTCCCAAACTGAGGACGAACTAGCTGACCTTCGAACCAAAGTGGCCCAGTTGCAGACGCGAACATCCGAGCTACATCGCCATGCGGAGGATGCAGAAAATCGATCACGACGTAACAACCTACGCTTTGTTGGATTTCCTGAGGGAGCAGAAGAAGATAAAGCCTCGGACTTCTTGGAGCAATGGATTAAGACTTGGATGCCAGACCAAACTCTTTCACCCTGGTTTGCAGTGGAACGCGCACACAGGGCCCTTGCTCCTCGCCCCCCACCGGGTGGCCCCAGGCGCCCGATGATTGCGCGCATCCTCAACTTCAGAGACCGCGACAACATCCTCAAAGAAGCGAGACGTTCAGATGATCTCAAATGGGAAAACCATAGAATCCTAGTATTCCCAGACTACACCCGGGAGGTCCAGACCCGTCGCCGCTCGTATGAACAGGTTAAACAAAAACTTAGAGCTATGCAACTTTCGTACATGCTCCTCTTCCCTGCGCGACTCAAAGTCATTATGGCGGGTAAGGCGCATTTCTTTGAATCCCCGGAGGAAGCATGGGACTGGCTAACCGAGGAGGGCTTGGGGACTCGCAAAAGACATATGACACGAGGGGGGAACCCTCCCGTGATGACCCCCCACCTGTCGGGGGTCCCGGAGGAGCCGTAAACGCACCAGATCGCGGAAGGGAAGACACAATGACCTGGACACTCCCATGGAGGGGGGAACAGCTGGAGAACCTGGCTCCCCCGGGAAGGGGACGTCTGGCGAGCCCCCAGAGATGCAAAAACAGACACGAACTGGAGACGACAGCCACCTGAGCCAATCCCCAGTGCTTGTTTGACATGTCACACGGAGCTCCGATTGGGGTACGGGGGAGGGACCGGAGGGTCCGGGTCGCCCCTGAGAGCCCCCCCTGGGGGGCTCCACCGGTGACCCGGTTTCTCCTTGGGATTTGCCAAACATGGCCTGACTTCTTGTGAATAATTGTAAGTGATCCGACTAAATGGAGGGGTCCATCACTCCACTCCTATGACAGCTTCACTGGCTGTTTTGTTCTGGTTGGGGACTAGGGCGACAGATGCTTCCTGGGTGAGAGTATGGGGTGGGGAGCGGTTGGGGGATAAGAAGTTTAAGTTGGGGGTAGATAGCTATAGTTTGATAATTGTTCCTTACAACTTTAGTAGTGCACTGTTACGGTTTAAATGGTCATTCCTGTGTCCGCTGGCAAACACCCGACAATGTAAGACTCCCACGCAGTCCACGCCTGGTCCTCACTGACACAAATCATCTCCTGGAATGTGAACGGCCTATTAGATAAGATCAAGAGATCCGCAGTAATTAACACTCTCCGTAGATACTCCCCCTCAGTGGTCCTACTGCAGGAAACCCACCTCCTGGGAACTAAATGCCCTATGCTCGCACGAGGAGGATTCGATAGGGTTTACCACGCGGGCTTCTCCAGAGGCTCCAGAGGAGTGGCCATCCTGCTCCACCGCTTGCTACCTATGGTGATCACATCTACATTGTCTGACCCGCAACGCAGATTTGTAGTTGTCTCAGGGTTACTTCGCGGCTCACCGCTGAACCTCGTTTGCGTGTACGCCCCCGCTGCGGGACTTGACGCCTTTTTACTCTCACTCCGCCAGGTAGTAGCGGGACTCCCCCAGGGAACCACGTTAGTAGGAGGGGACTTTAACGCGGTTCTGCACCCCAGACTAGATGTATCCGGGGATGTTACTACGGGCAGGTCCTCCCGAGCCATGAGCCTTAATGGCTGGGCTGAAAGCCTTGGCCTGTGTGAAGTGTGGAGAACTTGGCATCCCAAGGAACGTCAATATACACACACATCAGCCGCTCACCGGGCACACTCCAGAATTGATTTAGTATTCATGCCGGCCCTGGATTTCACCGGCGTCACGGGGGCAGAGATACTGCCTCGAGGGGTGTCGGACCACGCACCCGTGCGAATCCGGCTGGGCGGAGTGGACCCCACTAGGCACCCAGTGTGGCGTCTGAACGCATGGTTCTTGCAAGATAACGACTATACCCTGGAAATTAGGGAACACCTCACACAATATTTCGAGCTGACTGTAGGAACGGTTCAATCCTCGGGCACATTATGGGCTGCCTGTAAGGCCACCCTAAGAGGGCATGCTAAATGCCTCCTACGGGCGCGTGAGCGCGCTCGCGACTCGCGAGTGACTGAGTTGGAGGCTGAAGCATTAAAACTGGAGTGCCAATAAACGACCTCATCTGAGGCCTCTACAATGAGACAGCTTACCAGGATCCGAGACGAAATCAAACACTTAGTACTAGAGTCAGCGAAACACATGTGGAGGGCATCATCCGCACGAATCTATGGTTGGGGAGACAAAAATGGGAAGCTCCTCCATTGGTTGGCCACTCGCCCCCTAGTCAACAGAACCATTCCCGAAATTAGGGACGACTCAGGTACCCTCTCTAAAACACCCTTCGAGATTGCTCAGAGTTTCGCTTCCTACTATACGCGCCTGTACGCAGAGCACCCTCGGTCCGCTATGGAAAAAGAATCCCCCCTCCTAAACGACATAACCCTAGCCAGAGTTTCCCAGGCGACCAAGGCAAGGATGGATGAGGCAATTAGCATTGCAGAAGTAACCAACGCGATTGCCAGCCTGGCACCGGGCAAGACCCCAGGGCCAGATGGATTCCCAGCTGAGATATACAAGAAATGTAGTGACATTTTAGCTCCATACTTACTTAAGATGTATGAGGAAGCTGAGCAGAAGGGTCATTTCCCTCCTGGGATCGACCTAGCTACAATTGTAATGATCCCTAAAACCCAACCTCCATCGCAAAACTGCTCAGCATACCGGCCCATTTCACTCCTCAACACCGAGATCAAGGTGCTAGCCTCAATCCTCGCCTCTAGACTAAAAGATACAGGGGGTCATTCTGATCCCGGCGGTCTAAGACCGCCGGGGCCAGGGTCGGCGGGAGCACCGCCGACAGGCTGGCGGTGCCCCGCAGGGCATTCTGACCGCGGCGGTTCGGTCGCGGTCAGAAGAGGCAAACCGGCGGTCTCCCGCCGGTTTACCGCTGCCCTTAGAATCCCCCATGGCGGCGCAGCTTGCTGCGCCGCCATGGGGGATTCTGACACCCCCTACCGCCATCCTGTTCCTGGCGGTTCGCCCGCCAGGAACAGGATGGCGGTAGGGGGTGCCGCGGGGCCACTGGGGGCCCCTGCCGTGCCCATGCCAATGGCATGGGCACGGCAGGGGCCCCCATAAGAGGGCCCCACAAAGTATTTCAGTGTCTGCTAAGCAGACACTGAAATACGCGACGGATGCAACTGCACCCGTCGCACCCCTGCAACTCCGCCGGCTCAATTCTGAGCCGGCGTCCTCGTTGCAGGGGCATTTCCTCTGGGCCGGCGGGCGCTCTTTTGGAGAGCGCCCGCCGGCCCAGAGGAAATGTCTAAATGGCCGCCGCGGTCTTTTGACCGCGGTGCGGTCATTCAGCGGCGATACCTTGGCGGACGGCCTCCGCCGTCCGCCAGGGTCATAATCAGGCCCACAATGCCTGATCAATGTTACTTCATGCCTGCTCGTAGCACTAGACACTGCATTAGGCGATTACATCTGGCTCTGGCACACCGCACGACCCTATCACACACCCCACTGGCGTTGCTCTTGCTTGACTTCAAGAAAGCTTTTGACACAGTGGATTGGTCCTACCTTGAACACGTATTAAAAAAAAACGGATTCGGACCCAAGTTCCGGGGCCTGATGGGGCTACTCTACTCTAACCCAATGGCTCATGTCCAAGTAAACGGAGTAGTCTTGGATGCATTCCCTATCGGCCATGGCACTAGACAGGGTTGTCCATTATCCCCCCTGCTCTTTGCACTAACGATAGAACCCCTGGCAAAACTGTTACGAGAGGACCCTCTGATAGAGGGCTGGCCTTGGCCAGTGTGCCCGGAGGACCGGGTGGCGCTGTACGCGGACGATGTCCTGTTGTACATCTCTAACCCGGCCAAGAGTGGCCCACGCATTTTTCAAATTCTAGGGGCCATATTTATACTTTTTGACGCAAAACTGCGCTAACGCAGTTTTGCGACAAAAAAATTTGCGCCGGCTAACGCCATTCTGAAGCGCCATGCGGGCGCCGTATTTATTCAATGACGTTAGCCGGCATTAGCCACCGGCGCTGCCTGGTGTACACCAGGCAGCGCCGGCGTAGGGGGATATGGAGCTTGGGCGCCAAAAAATGGGGCAAGTCAGGCTGAGACAAATTTTTCGCCTCAACCCGATTTGCGCAATTTATTTCGACTCCCAACCCCCATTGAAATGACTCCTGTCTTAGCAAAGACAGGAGTCATGCCCCCTTGCCCAATGGCCATGCCCAGGGGACTTCTGTCCCCTGGGCATGGTCATTGGGCATAGTGGCATGTAGGGGGGCACAAATCAGGCCCCCCTATGCCACAAAAAAAAAAAAAAACTTACCTGAACTTACCTTAATGTCCCTGGGATGGGTCCCTCCAGCCTTGGGTGTCCTCCTGGGGTGGGCAAGGGTGGCAGGGGGTGTCCCTGGGGGCATGGGAGGGCCCTCTGGGCTCCTTCCGAGCCCACAGGTCCCTTAACGCCTGCCCTGACCAGGCGCTAAAAAACGGCGCAAAAGCGGCCGGACGTCATTTTTTTTTACCCGCCCACTCCCGGGCGTGAATTTTGCCCGGGAGTGTAAATACGGCGCACATGCCTCGGAGTCAATTTTTTAGACGGGAACGCCTACCTTGCATATCATTAACGCAAAGTAGGTGTCCACGCTAAAAAATGACGCAAACTCCATGGACTTTGGCGCTAGACGCGTCTAACGCCAAAGTATAAATATGGAGTTAGTTTTGCGTCGGAATTGCATCAAAAAAAACGACGCAATTCCGGCGCAAACAGAGTATAAATATGCCCCTAGATCTCTTCTCAGAGGCCTCAGGACTGACCCTAAACCCCAATAAATCCCTGCTGGTTCCCCTCCATCAATCTCAAGACTGTGTAGACTGGCAGCAAAACATACCTGTGTGGAGGAATAGCTTCAAATACCTGGGGATACATGTCTCAACGCTCCCTGAATTAACATGGGAGCCCAACATCACTCCATTAACCAAAAGAATCAAAAACGATCTCCAACGGTGGAAGGACCTCCCCCTCAACCTACTTGGAAGAATCGCACTCTATAAGATGATGGTTCTTCCCAGGCTTCTCTATCTCCTCCAAAACTTCCCACACCCTATTCCCATGAAATGGTTCAAGGAAATGGACTCGCTAGCGCGCCAGTTCTTATGGAGTGGCACCCGGCCCGACTGGCGCTTAAAACTTGCCAGAGAGACGTTTATGAAGGGGGTCTGGGATATCCAATATTCATTATTATCACCTTGCGATGCAGTTGCTAGTGATCAATGACTGGATGGGGGGGGGATGGACAGATCCGGCGTATCGGCTGGAACTCCAGACATTGAGTTATCCTAGGATCTTTGATGCCCTGTATGGCGGCCCGATCTCGCGTGGGGTCCCGGAGGTGACCGGGGTGGTACTGCAGGGATGGCGGACGGCCCAGAAGGTATCAGGATGGTGGGGGGCGCCTTACCCAACAGACCCCACTATGGCATGGGACATACTTAAGAGAGGTAGCGGGCCTGGAAGGATTCCAGAAATGGGATAACATAGGCATCTCCACACTGGGGGATGTATGGGAGGGCTCACACATGCGCTCCTTTGAAGGCCTCCAGGAAACCTTTTCGCTAAATAAGATGCAATTCCATAAGTATCTCCAGGTCCGCCACGCCCTACTGGTGCAGATTCAGACAGGGGACAACATTCCCGAGGGTAGCCCCATGGAGAGGAGGGCATTGATGGGGAATCTGGGTAAGGGAGGCGTCTCCCAGATATATCGCACACTAACCACCACCACTGCCTGTTCCCTGGAGGGACTTCGCCGGAAATGGGAGAGGTGGGTGGGTCCTGTGGAGGAGGTGGACTGGAATGAAGCACTGGCAACTCCTCACACCTTAACGATGACGACTCATCTCCGACTAATTCAGACTTACTATCTCCACGCGGCCTACCTTACACCCGCCAAACTGCACAAGGCGGGTCTCCAACCCACATCTGACTGCCCCCGTTGCATGAGCCCAGATGCCGACTTCTTCCACATGGTATGGACATGCCCAGCTATTAAAACCTATTGGGGGGTTATCTCGCGAGAGATCTCAACGGCCTTGCGGGTAGACACGGAGCTGACACCATTGACATTCCTGCTAGGGATCATGGAAGATTCTGGACTGAGAAGAGCAGAGCGAGCCTTCCTAGGGGTGGCGTGCCTGGTAGCCAAAAGAGACATTATGACGGACTGGAAAGCCAATAAAGCACTGGCTTTGACTAAATGGAGACGGGGGTGGATTGGTGTGCTCAATGTGAAAAGCTAGTATACGAGGCCAGAGGATGTCCGGAAAAATATAATAAGGTTTGGGGGAAGTGGGAGGCTACCACAGCTTACC
Source organism: Pleurodeles waltl (assembly GCF_031143425.1). Taxonomy (NCBI): domain Eukaryota; kingdom Metazoa; phylum Chordata; class Amphibia; order Caudata; family Salamandridae; genus Pleurodeles; species Pleurodeles waltl. The sequence goes on from NC_090444.1 coordinate 1,076,597,559, forward strand.
CCCCCCACAAACTGACTGACATACCAAGAGGGTGAGCCGGAACTCACACACCCCTCCGCCCACCCCCCTAATGGGATGAGGTACTTACTAGATGTGCCACCGTAGAGATACACAATCTACTCGCAAAAGGTGTCGTCTGGGACACTGGGATTGACCACTGTTTGGTGCCCGTTGGCGCCTAGTTATTTATATGTATAACTGCTTTATTTATTTGTTTTATCTTTTTGCTAAATCAATAAAATTTCTTTGTAAAAAAAAAAAAAAAAAGATTTTAAAATGAGTAAAACTAAACTAACCTATGCCTACACTAAAACCTATGCTAAAATACTACTCTATAAAAACACTATGGGGGTCATTCTTACCTTGGCGGTAAAAGGCACTTACCGCCAGTCAGAAGGCTGCCATAACACCGCCGCGGCCACGGTAAACCGCCACGGTCATTCTGACCCGCAACCTGCAAACCGCCAAAAACCCGACAACCACAAAAGTCCGCCACACCAAAGGTCAGCAAAAAAATGGCGATGACCAAACCTCCACCGTCACGCCAACAGAAATACGCCCATACCATTCCGATCCACAAATCCACGCGGCGGTCTTTCAAACGCGGTATTCCATTGGCGGTACACACCGCCGCGGTCAAAATACACACACACATAGAAAACTCAGCCCCATTGGTCAGTTTGAAACACGCACACCTGATACACATACTAACACCACTCCCACACACCCAACACAATATAAAACACACACCCACATCACCCACAAACCCCTACGACCCCAAATTATTGACGAAGGCTAGAGAGAGAGCACAGAATAGACAATCCCACGACACAGAGGCACACAACACCATCACCCACACAGAATCCACGCACCATACACCACACACCACCACACGCACCACACTCATCACCACAAACGCCACCCCACACCTCATCCACACCACCCCATGGCACCCCAAAGACACCCCAGGTTCACTGACGCCGAACTGAGGGTCATGGTGGAGGAAATAGTCCGTGTAGAGCCCCAGCTCTTCGGGGGCACAGGTGCAGCACACCACAATTGCCAGGAAGATGGAGCTATGGCAAAGGATAGTGGACAGGGTCAACGCGGTGGGACAGCATCCACGCAATCGGGATGACATAAGGAAGCGCTGGAACGACCTACGGGGGAAGGTGCGTTCCATGGTATCAAGGCACAACATTGCGGTGCAGAAGACTGGCGGCGGACCCCAACCTACTCCCCCAGAATTTACAGCATGGGAGGAGGAAGTCTTGCACATCCTGCATCCTGAGGGCCTCGCAGGAGTAGGGGGAGGAATGGACTCTGGTAAGTCAAATCTTCACTACTGCTTCCCACCCCCACCCCACCTGCATGCCAAATCATACCCCCCACCCTCACCCCACCCCCATCACACCAACTCCTAGCAAAAGGCTCACCATCACAACCCACCCATCCCAACACCAAGCCCTGCATGCGACCACAAAGCATGGACACCCATCACCAAAGCATGCCCACTGCACACACACATCACCCCCACAAGCCACCCTCACAAAAGCCCCCACAAGGGAATGCCTGCACTTGGGTACACGGACACCCACCCATCACACGAAATGCCACACACAGAAGCAATAACCATACCTTTATACCCCTGCAGGACCCGAACGCCACCACACCGCCACGGAGGGTCCAGAGATGTCCATCCCACCCCCAGAAGAGGCCCCCAACGATGACAGCAGCTCTGTCTCCCTGGACCCAGATGACCAGCCCGGCCCATCGGGGACCTCTGGACAGTCGGTTCCCCACAGACAGCCACAGGCTACACCAGACCCAACCCCCTCTGGGAACACCAGCACAGCTCCCACCCAGCGGGCCCATGCCTCTGTCTCCAGGACACGTAAATCAGCGGTGTGTCCACCACTACAGGGCACCCAGGTTGACCCACCACCCCAACAACAACAGGGACCTGGGGGCAGTGGTAGTGGGCACACCGTCCAGGGGACAGAGGCCCAGGAACACAGGGGAACTGGGAGGGCTGCTGTGCGACAGGGGGGGGACAGGCCCAGGGAACCGACTCTCCAAGAGGCCCTCTCCTCCATCATGGGAGCTTACCACCACTCCCAGGAGACGACGGTACTGGCCCGGTTCCAGGAGATTCAGTCACTGCAGGAGGAACGGTACATGGGGTTCAGAGAGGAACTGAGGAACATCGGTTCCGCAATGGGGACCATCGTCGTGGCCCTTACCCAGATAGTCACCACATTGCGGGACCATGTGGCACCCCAAAGGGCCCCTGTCACTAGCCCAGGCCAGGAACAGCCTACCACCTCCGCCGGCGCTAGTGGACAGGAGGCCCCCACACAACAACAGGCCACCAGAACCCCACCTCCTGCAGAAGAAGAACCACCCCGCAAGCGGAACCTGAGATCTCACAAGAAGACAGAGTAGGATTGCAAGACCCCCGCCAGCCTAAGATACCCCCTGATGTCATCCCACTGTCCCACATTGTCACCCTGTCCAACCTTTAACTGCCCCTGCTCCATCCTTCCACAGGCATATGGACAATGCACCTGTGCGACTGAGAACTGGACTCTGCCATGGACATTACTCCACCCCCACCCATCACCCTTTTACAATCATGCACCTATATGTAGCACTTAAAATAAATCACTTATTCCACTTAAAAAAACAGGAGTCTGCTTGTATTCTTAACAAATGTATTACACATAACGGTGCAATAACTGTCCAGTTACTTTGTGATGACAACATACCAATTTCAAAAAGCTTTAGTCCATGGGCAAACAAAGCTGAAGTCAGGCAGTGGGTCATACAGCTCTGAAAAGGGAAGGGAAAGTCACAAATCAGTTAACAGGAACTGGGGGGAAACACAGACAGTGGAGACGCATGAGGCCTTAAGTAAATGTAAAATGGCGTGGGTGATTCTTACCTGTGTGCTACTGAAAATATTGTTGTATGACTGTATCCCTGTTGTCCGTGTCGTCCCCGTTGTCTTCCTCCTCTTCACTCTCCACAGGCTCCACAGCTGCTACAACACCACCATCTGGACCATCCTCCTGCAGAAAAGGCACCTGGCGTTGCAAAGCAAGATTGTGAAGCATACAGCAGGCCACGATGATATGGCACACCTTCTTTGGTGAGTACATTAGGGATCCACTTGTCATATGGAGGCAACTGAACCTGGCCTTCAGGACCCCGAAGTTCCTTTCTATGATCCTCCTAGTTCGCCCATGGGCCTCATTGTACCGTTCCTCTGCCCTGGTCCGGGGATTCCTCACTGGGGTCAGTAGCCACGACAGGTTGGGGTAACCAGAGTCACCAATTAGCCACACACGGTGTCTCTGTAGCTGTTCCATCACATAAGGGATGCTGCTATTCCGCATGACATACTCGTCATGCACTGACCCAGGGAACTTGGCATTTACATGGGAGATGTACTGGTCAGCCAAACAGACCACCTGGACATTAATCAAATGATAACTTTTTCTGTTTCTGTACACCTGCTCACTTTCTTTGGGGGGAACCAAAGCCACATGGGTCCCATCAATGGCACCAATGATGTTGGGGATATGTCCAAGGGCATAGAAATCACCCTTCACTGTAGCCAATTCGCCCACCTCAGGGAAAATAATGTAGCTCCGCATTTATTTCATCAGGGCAGACAACACTCTGGACAAAACCTTAGAAAACATAGGCTGAGACATCCCAGATGATATGGCCACTGTTGTCTGAAAAGACCCACTTGCCAAAAAATGGAGTACTGACAGAACCTGCACCAGAGGGGGAATCCCTGTGGGTTGGCGGATGGGGGACATCAGGTCTGGCTCCAGTTGGGCACATAGTTCATGTATAGTTGCTCTGTCAAGCCTGTATGTAAGTATGATATGTCGTTCTTCCATTGTCGACAGGTCCACCAGCAGTCGGTACACAGGAGGATTCATCCTTCTCCTCGCAAGTCCCAGCGGACGGTGCCTAGGAAGGACAACATGAAGCACAGAGTCGAGCAACCTACAGGTTCGTTCACACAGCTTGCACAGTACACGAATCGCTATGCATTGAAAGGCTTGTATGAGTGGCAATGCAAGGCCTAGGCCTGTGTGACGCAGTAGAAATTATGCCATGTGGGCCCTTGAAATGGCGGCTGCCTGACCTGTGAAGTGTGACAGTGGGATGTGAGGTCACTGCGCTGGCGTGGCACACTGTGGCGGTAGGCGGTCGAAGACCGCGGCGCAAAGCAGCATTGGTTAACATTGAACCCTATGGGTCTCAGGAGCCAATGACGATGTGTGCCGGCGGTCGCGGTACGCACCGCCGCGGGCGTGACCGCCATTTTCTAACTGCTTAATCACTCGAGACCTGATCATCCACAGGAGAGGACCTATACTGCAAGTGCTGCTGTGACCTCGGTCTGGGAGATACAATGGCTGCTGCGACTGGGGAAAGGGCCCCTGCCTTCACTTCCGAAGAATTGGAGAAACTTGTTGATGGGGTCCTCCCCCAGTATGCGCTACTCTTCGGTCCTCCAGACCAACAGGTTAGTACACAGGGTGCACGTTGAATGGGCTATGCCTGTGTTGAGTGGGTTGTATGTAAGATGGTGGGGAGGGGTGCGAATGAGGAGTGCAACGCACGAAAGATGAGAGCATGTGCCACATGCAAGGTTGGGGAGGGGGGGGGGCACTCACATTGACCAGGCAGAAAACTGATGCGATTTCCTTTACCACCCTGTACATGTCATATAGGTCAGCGCCCATCAGAAGATGGACATTTGGCGTGCCATCGCCAAGGACGTCCGGGCCCTGGGGGTCCACAACAGACGGGGCACCCACTGCCGAAAGAGGTGGGAGGACATCCGCCACGGGACCAGAAAGACTGCTGAGTCTCTGCTGGGGATGGCCTCCCAACGTAGGAGGGGTGCCAGCCGCCAATTGACCCCCCTGATGTCCCGGATCCTGGCGGTGGCCTACCCCGATTTGGATGGGCGCGTGAGGACATCACAGCAGACACAAGGGGGTGAGTATCAGCACATTCTGCTATCTTTGCCCGCAGTGAAGGTGTCTGGGTGGGGGAGGAGGGCTGTGGCTATCTCTAGGCCAGGGCGCATTCTGTAGGCTAGGCCCCTCTGTTAGACACGGCCCTGTGCCCCCGCCCCCCACCTCTGTAGGGTGCCAAGTACAGCTATCCATGGTCCGGCCTCACCCATGTGTGCATTTGTCGTCCATAGACCTGTAGGCCTAGTCACAATAACTGAGTAGTGTACCCCGATTGCGCGGCCTAGTGCAGGGGGCTTCTGTGTCTGTCCTCTCCGACAACAGTGTTGCCAATGCATGCACTCAACCTGTCTTCATTTCTCCCCCCCCCCATTTTCTTTGTCTTCCTGTTCATGTGTGCATTAGCATCATCAGGCGGAGGAGAAGGGGCATCGGCGCACGAGGGAGCTGCATCTCACATGGCCCCAGAGGGCCATACAACAGACTCCGAGTACACCAGTGAGACGGAGGGCAAGTGGAGCTCCACAACGGGGACCCGTGGAGATGTCAGCGACACCGACACGTCCTCGGAAGGGAGCTCCCTAGCGGTGGCGGTAACATCCGTGCCCACCGCCACAACAGGTACAGCTGCCACCCAGCGCACCAGCCCCACCCTCCCAGCAGCCCCTCAGCCTTCGCTCCGTGCCCGCTCGCCCAGGAAGACGGGCATCTCCTTCGCCCCAGGCACCTCAGGCCCTGCCCCAGTTACCCCTGCTGCCCTCAGTAAGGAGGTCATTGACCTCCTCAGGACACTCATTGTTGGGTAGTCTGCCCTTTTGAATGCCATCCAGGGTGTAGAAAGGGAGGTGCATCGGAGCAATGCATACCTGGAGGGCATTCATTCGGGTCAGGCTGCCCATCAGCGATCGTTCAACGCTCTGGCCTCAGCACTGACGGCAGCCATTGTCCCTGTCTCCAGCCTCCCTCTTCTGACTCCCTCCACCCAGTCCCAGTCTCCTGTTCCTCTGCCTATCCCATCCACACCATCAGACCAGCCTGCACACACCTCTACACCCAAGGGCAGCTCATCCAGACATAAGCACCACAGATCCCACAAGCATTCACCCAAGCAACATCCAGATGCAGACATGCCAACAGTCACTACCACCTCTGTGTCCCCCACCTCCTCATCTCCCTCCTCCCTCCCTGTGACGTCTCCACTCACACCTGCATGCACACCACCATCAGCCAGTACTTCCATCACCAGCACACCCTCCATTACAGTCCGCACACGTGCAGTCACCACCCCCACTGCCATTTACACGTCCCCTGTGTCCTCTCCCAGTGTGTCTGTCACCCCCTCTTCCAAAGCACACAAACGCAGGCAGCCACCCACCCAACAGCCATCCACCTCACGACAGCCTCCGTCACAAGCACCTGCACCCAAAGACAGCACACTTGACTCTCCTACAACCACATCCTCTTCCTCCACTCCCATACCCACTACACCTACCGGTCCCTGTCCTTCCCAAGTCCTTTTCCTTTCCAACCTTGAGCTCGTTCCAATCACTGACCCACCCCCTCCATCTGGTAAGAGTAAAAAAAGCACCTCAGCCACCACCAGCCCTGCATCTACTGTGACCATAGTGCAGGGCTATTGGAGTCCACCAGCTCCTAGGGCAGGAACATCGGCCAGCAGCAAGGGGACAGCCAGCACACCCCCTGGGAAGAGGACAAAAAAAAAGAAGGGCCGGCGCGACAAGCCTGAGACGGCTGCCACCAAGGACAGTAGCCTTGCCCCGTCACCTGCCACATCATCAAAGGGAGGCTAGGGCCACAGAGCTTCAGCGAAGGAGGGCAAGGGCAGCAGGGCAGAGAAGTCAGGCAGCAGGCGAGCTGCCCAGGAGGGCCCCACCAGCCCCATTCCGGTTGTGACGGATGACATAAGGAAGCGCTGGAACGACCTACGGGGGAAGGTGCGTTCCATGGTATCAAGGCACAACATTGCGGTGCAGAAGACTGGCGGCGGACCCCCACCTACTCCCCCAGAATTTACAGCATGGGAGGAGGAAGTCTTGCACATCCTGCATCCTGAGGGCCTCGCAGGAGTAGGGGGAGGAATGGACTCTGGTAAGTCAAATCTTCACTACTGCTTCCCACCCCCACCCCACCTGCATGTCAAATCATACCCCCCACCCTCACTCCACCCCCATCACACCAACTCCTAGCAAAAGGCTCACCATCACAACCCACCCATCCCAACACCAAGCCCTGCATGCGACCACAAAGCATGGACACCCATCACCAAAGCATGCCCACTGCACACACACATCACCCCCACAAGCCACCCTCACAAAAGCCCCCACAAGGGAATGCCTGCACTTGGGTACACGGACACCCACCCATCACACGAAATGCCACACACAGAAGCAATAACCATACCTTTATACCCCTGCAGGACCCGAACGCCACCACACCGCCACGGAGGGTCCAGAGATGTCCATCCCACCCCCAGAAGAGGCCCCCAACGATGACAGCAGCTCTGTCTCCCTGGACCCAGATGACCAGCCCGGCCCATTGGGGAACTCTGGACAGTCGGTTCCCCACAGACAGCCACAGGCTACACCAGACCCAACCCCCTCTGGGAACACCAGCACAGCTTCCACCCAGCGGGCCCATGCCTCTGTCTCCAGGACACGTAAATCAGCGGTGTGTCCACCACTACAGGGCACCCAGGTTGACCCACCACCCCAACAACAACAGGGACCTGGGGGCAGTGGTAGTGGACACACCGTCCAGGGGACAGAGGCCCAGGAACACAGGGGAACTGGGAGGGCTGCTGTGCGACAGGGGGGGGACAGGCCCAGGGAACCGACTCTCCAAGAGGCCCTCTCCTCCATCATGGGAGCTTACCACCACTCCCAGGAGAAGATGGCGACGGTACTGGCCCGGTTCCAGGGGATCCAGGCACTGCAGGAGGAACGGTACATGGGGTTCAGAGAGGAACTGAGGAACATCGGTTCTGCAATGGGGACCATCGTCGTGGCCCTTACCCAGATAGTCACCACATTGCGGGACCATGTGGCACCCCAAAGGGCCCCTGTCACTAGCCCAGGCCAGGAACAGCCTACCACCTCCGCCGGCACTAGTGGACAGGAGGCCCCCACACAACAACAGGCCACCAGAACCCCACCTCCTGCAGAAGAAGAACCACCCCGCAAGCGGAACCTGAGATCTCACAAGAAGACAGAGTAGGATTGCAAGACCCCCGCCAGCCTAAGATACCCCCTGATGTCATCCCACTGTCCCACATTGTCACCCTGTCCAACCTTTAACTGCCCCTGCTCCATCCTTCCACAGGCATATGGACAATGCACCTGTGCGACTGAGAACTGGACTCTGCCATGGACATTACTCCACCCCCACCCATCACCCTTTTACAATCATGCACCTATATGTAGCACTTAAAATAAATCACTTATTCCACTTAAAAAAACAGGAGTCTGCTTGTATTCTTAACAAATGTATTACACATAACGGTGCAATAACTGTCCAGTTACTTTGTGATGACAACATACCAATTTCAAAAAGCTTTAGTCCATGGGCAAACAAAGCTGAAGTCAGGCAGTGGGTCATACAGCTCTGAAAAGGGAAGGGAAAGTCACAAATCAGTTAACAGGAACTGGGGGGAAACACAGACAGTGGAGACGCATGAGGCCTTAAGTAAATGTAAAATGGCGTGGGTGATTCTTACCTGTGTGCTACTGAAAATATTGTTGTTTGACTGTATCCCTGTTGTCCGTGTTGTCCCCGTTGTCTTCCTCCTCTTCACTCTCCACAGGCTCCACAGCTGCTACAACACCACCATCTGGACCATCCTCCTGCAGAAAAGGCACCTGGCGTTGCAAAGCAAGATTGTGAAGCATACAGCAGGCCACGATGATATGGCACACCTACTTTGGTGAGTACATTAGGGATCCACCTGTCATATGGAGGCAACTGAACCTGGCCTTCAGGACCCCGAAGGTCCTTTCTATGATCCTCCTAGTTCGCCCATGGGCCTCATTGTACCGTTCCTCTGCCCTGGTCCGGGGATTCCTCACTGGGGTCAGTAGCCACGACAGGTTGGGGTAACCAGAGTCACCAATTAGCCACACACGGTGTCTCTGTAGCTGTTCCATCACATAAGGGATGCTGCTATTCCGCATGACATACGCGTCATGCACTGACCCAGGGAACTTGGCATTTACATGGGAGATGTACTGGTCAGCCAAACAGACCACCTGGACATTCATCAAATGATAACTTTTTCTGTTTCTGTACACCTGCTCACTTTCTTTGGGGGGAACCAAAGCCACATGGGTCCCATCAATGGCACCAATGATGTTGGGGATATGTCCAAGGGCATAGAAATCACCCTTCACTGTAGCCAATTCGCCCACCTCAGGGAAAATAATGTAGCTCTGCATTTATTTCATCAGGGCAGACAACACTCTGGACAAAACCTTAGAAAACATAGGCTGAGACATCCCAGATGATATGGCCACTGTTGTCTGAAAAGTCCCACTTGCCAAAAAATGGAGTACTGACAGAACCTGCACCAGAGGGGGAATCCCTGTGGGTTGGCGGATGGGGGACATCAGGTCTGGCTCCAGTTGGGCACATAGTTCATGTATAGTTGCTCTGTCAAGCCTGTATGTAAGTATGATATGTCGTTCTTCCATTGTCGACAGGTCCACCAGCAGTCGGTACACAGGAGGATTCATCCTTCTCCTCGCAAGTCCCAGCGGACGGTGCCTAGGAAGGACAACATGAAGCACAGAGTCGAGCAACCCACAGGTTCGTTCACACAGCTTGCACAGTACACGAATCGCTATGCATTGAAAGGCTTGTATGAGTGGCAATGCAAGGCCTAGGCCTGTGTGACGCAGTAAAAATTATGCCATGTGGGCCCTTGAAATGGCGGCTGCCTGACCTGTGAAGTGTGACAGTGGGATGTGAGGTCACTGCGCTGGCGTGGGACACTGTGGCGGTAGGCGGTCGAAGACCGCGGCGCAAAGCAGCATTGGTTAACATTGAACCCTATGGGTCTCAGGAGCCAATGACGATGTGTGCCGGCGGTCGCGGTACGCACCGCCGCTGTACGCACCGCCGCGGGCGTGACCGCCATTTTCTAACTGCTTAATCACTCGAGACCTGATCATCCACAGGAGAGGACCTATACTGCAAGTGCTGCTGTGACCTCGGTCTGGGAGATACAATGGCTGCTGCGACTGGGGAAAGGGCCCCTGCCTTCACTTCCGAAGAATTGGAGAAACTTGTTGATGGGGTCCTCCCCCAGTATGCGCTACTCTTCGGTCCTCCAGACCAACAGGTTAGTACACAGGGTGCACGTTGAATGGGCTATGCCTGTGTTGAGTGGGGTGTATGTAAGATGGTGGGGAGGGGTGCGAATGAGGAGTGCAACGCACGAAAGATGAGAGCATGTGCCACATGGCAAGGTTGGGGAGGGGGGGGGGCACTCACATTGACCAGGCAGAAAACTGATGCGATTTCCTTTACCACCCTGTACATGTCATATAGGTCAGCGCCCATCAGAAGATGGACATTTGGCGTGCCATCGCCAAGGACGTCCGGGCCCTGGGGGTCCACAACAGACGGGGCACCCACTGCCGAAAGAGGTGGGAGGACATCCGCCACGGGACCAGAAAGACCGCTGAGTCTCTGCTGGGGATGGCCTCCCAACGTAGGAGGGGTGCCAGCTGCCAATTGACCCCCCTGATGTCCCGGATCCTGGCGGTGGCCTACCCCGATTTGGATGGGCGCGTGAGGACATCACAGCAGACACAAGGGGGTGAGTATCAGCACATTCTGCTATCTTTGCGCGCAGTGAAGGTGTCTGGGTGGGGGAGGAGGGCTGTGGCTATCTCTAGGCCAGGGCGCATTCTGTAGGCTAGGCCCCTCTGTTAGACACGGCCCTGTGCCCCCGCCCCCCACCTCTGTAGGGTGCCAAGTACAGCTATCCATGGTCCGGCCTCACCCATGTGTGCATTTGTCGTCCATAGACCTGTAGGCCTAGTCACAATAACTGAGTAGTGTACCCCGATTGCGCGGCCTAGTGCAGGGGGCTTCTGTGTCTGTCCTCTCCGACAACAGTGTTGCCAATGCATGCACTCAACCTGTCTTCATTTCTCCCCCCCCCCATTTTCTTTGTCTTCCTGTTCATGTGTGCATTAGCATCATCAGGCGGAGGAGAAGTGGCATCGGCGCACGAGGGAGCTGCATCTCACATGGCCCCAGAGGGCCATACAACAGACTCCGAGTACACCAGTGAGACGGAGGGCAAGTGGAGCTCCACAACGGGGACCCGTGGAGATGTCAGCGACACCGACACGTCCTCGGAAGGGAGCTCCCTAGCGGTGGCGGTAACATCCGTGCCCACCGCCACAACAGGTACAGCTGCCACCCAGCGCACCAGCCCCACCCTCCCAGCAGCCCCTCAGCCTTCGCTCCGTGCCCGCTCGCCCAGGAAGACGGGCATCTCCTTCGCCCCAGGCACCTCAGGCCCTGCCCCAGTTACCCCTGCTGCCCTCAGTGAGGAGGTCATTGACCTCCTCAGGACACTCATTGTTGGGCAGTCTACCCTTTTGAATGCCATCCAGGGTGTAGAAAGGGAGGTGCATCGGAGCAATGCATACCTGGAGGGCATTCATTCGGGTCAGGCTGCCCATCAGCGATCGTTCAACGCTCTGGCCTCAGCACTGACGGCAGCCATTGTCCCTGTCTCCAGCCTCCCTCTTCTGACTCCCTCCACCCAGTCCCAGTCTCCTGTTCCTCTGCCTATCCCATCCACACCATCAGACCAGCCTGCACACACCTCTACACCCAAGGGCAGCTCATCCAGACATAAGCACCACAGATCCCACAAGCATTCACCCAAGCAACATCCAGATGCAGACATGCCAACAGTCACTACCACCTCTGTGTCCCCCACCTCCTCATCTCCCTCCTCCCTCCCTGTGACGTCTCCACTCACACCTGCATGCACACCACCATCAGCCAGTACTTCCATCACCAGCACACCCTCCATTACAGTCCGCACACGTGCAGTCACCACCCCCACTGCCATTTACACGTCCCCTGTGTCCTCTCCCAGTGTGTCTGTCACCCCCTCTTCCAAAGCACACAAACGCAGGCAGCCACCCACCCAACAGCCATCCACCTCACGACAGCCTCCGTCACAAGCACCTGCACCCAAAGACAGCACACTTGACTCTCCTACAACCACATCCTCTTCCTCCACTCCCATACCCACTACACCTACCGGTCCCTGTCCTTCCCAAGTCCTTTTCCTTTCCAACCTTGAGCTCGTTCCAATCACTGACCCACCCCCTCCATCTGGTAAGAGTAAAAAAAGCACCTCAGCCACCACCAGCCCTGCATCTACTGTGACCATAGTGCAGGGCTATTGGAGTCCACCAGCTCCTAGGGCAGGAACATCGGCCAGCAGCAAGGGGACAGCCAGCCCACCCCCTGGGAAGAGGACAAAAAAAAAGAAGGGCCGGCGCGACAAGCCTGAGACGGCTGCCACCAAGGACAGTAGCCTTGCCCCGTCACCTGCCACATCATCAAAGGGAGGCTAGGGCCACAGAGCTTCAGCGAAGGAGGGCAAGGGCAGCAGGGCAGAGAAGTCAGGCAGCAGGCGAGCTGCCCAGGAGGGCCCCACCAGCCCCATTCCGGTTGTGACGGATGACACCCACGGCCCAGGACTCCATCACAGGAGGGCCCTGCGACCGCAAGGTCGGATGGCGACTGAGCGGGAAGTCTTGGCCAGGTCTGGCTCCCTAGAAACACAGGACAAGCACCGCTGAACAGGGCCCTGCTGGGAGAAGCACTGCTGAACAGGGCCCCGCCGGGAGAAGCACCGCTGAACAGGGCCCCGCCGGGAGAAGCACCGCTGAACAGGGCCCGCCGGGAGAAGCACCGCTGAACAGGGGCCCGCCGGGACAGGAACCGCTGATCAGGGGCCCGCCGGGAGAAGCACCGCTGAACAGGGGCCCGCCGTGACAAGAACAGCTGAACAGGGCCCCGCCGGGAGAAGCACCGCTGAACAGGGCCCCACCGGGAGAAGTACAGCTGAACAGGGGCCCGCCGTAACAAGAACCGCTGAACAGGGGCCCTCCGGGAGAAGCACCGCTGAACAGGGGCCCGCCGTGACAAGAACCGCTGAACAGGGGCCCGCCGTGACATGAACCACTGAACAGGGGCCTGCCGTGACAAGAACCGCTGAACAGGGGCCCGCCGTGACAAGAACCGCTGAACAAGGGCCCGCCGTGACAAGAACCGCTCCGCTGGGCCCTTCATCTCAAGCACCGCTCCGCTGGGCCCCGCCGTCTCTGCACCGCTCCCCTGGGCCCTTCCTGTCAAGCACCGCTCCGCTGGGCCCTTCATATCAAGCACTGCTCCGCTGGGCCCTTCCTGTCAAGCCCCGCTCCGCTGGGCCCTTCATCTCAAGCACCGCTCCGCTGGGCCCGCCGTCTCTGCACCGCTCCGCTGGGCCTTTCCTGTCAAGCACCGCTCCGCTGGGCCCTTCATCTCAAGCACCGCTCCGCTGGGCCCTGCCGTCTCTGCACCGCTCCGCTGGGCCCTTCATCTCAAGCACCGCTCCGCTGGGCCCTTCATCTCAAGCTCCGCTGGGCCATTCATCTCAAGCACCGCTCCGCTGACCCATTCATCTCAAGCACCGCTCCGCTAGGCCCTTCATCTCAAGCACCGCTCCGCTGGGCCCCGCCGTCTCTGCACCGCTCCGCTGGGCCGTTCATCTCAAGCACTGCTCCGCTGGGCCCTTCATCTCAAGCACCGCTCCGCTGGGCCCTTCATCTCAAGCACCGCTCCGCTGGGCCCCGCCGTCTCTGCACCGCTCCGCTGGGCCGTTCATCTCAAGCACCGCTCCGCTGGGCCCTTCATCTCAAGCACCGCTCCGCTGGGCCCCGCCGTCTCTGCACCGCTCCGCTGGGCCCCGCCGTCTCTGCACCGCTCCGCTGGGCCCTTCCTGTCAAGCACCGCTCCGCTGGGCCCTTCATCTCAAGCACCGCTCCGCTGGGCCCCGCCGTCTCAGCACCGCTCCGCTGGGCCCCGCCATCTCTGTACCGCTCCGCTGGGCCCTTCCTGTCAAGCACCGCTCCGCTGGGCCCTTCATCTCATGCACCGCTCCGCTGGGCCCCGCCGTCTCTGCACCGCTCCGCTGGGCCCCGCCGTCTCTGCACCGCTCCGCTGGGCCCTTCCTGTCAAGCACCGCTCCGCTGGGCCCTTCATCTCAAGCACCGCTCCGCTGGGCCCCGCCGTCTCTGCACCGCTCCGCTTGGCCACGCCGTCTCTGCACCGCTCCGCTGGGCCCTTCCTGTCATGCACCGCTCCGCTGGGCCCTTCATCTCATGCACCGCTCCGCTGGGCCCCGCCGTCTCTGCACCGCTTCGCTGGGCCCCGCCGTCTCTGCACCGCTTCGCTGGGCCCCGCCGTCTCTGCACCGCTCCGCTGGGCCCTTCCTGTCAAGCACCGCTCCTCTGGGCCCTTCATCTCAAGCACCGCTCTGCTGGGCCCCGCCGTCTCTGCACCGCTCCGCTGGGCCCTTCATCTCAAGCACCGCTCCGCTGGGCCCTTCCTTTCAAGCACCGCTCCCCTGGGCAACGCCGTCTCAAGCACCGCTGGCCCATTGACAGTGCTGGTTCTGTGTCGAGCAGGGCTTCACGAAGCACTCTGGGCACCATGCCTCCTCCATTAACAGTGGAGTCGGTAATCCATCTGATGGACTGTGGCTTGGCACTTCCCAGGATGGAACAGTGGGCAAGCCACCCACTGTAGAGACTTGAGAGACTGTGGCTTTGCACTCCCCAGGATGGCACAGTGGGCAATCCACCCACTGTAGAGACTTGTGAGACTGTGGCTTTGCACTCCCCAGGATGGGACAGTGGGCATGGAGGCCCCTCGTGGATCTGGCGTCGTGGACTCATGTGGCTGAGGTGCCCCCCCTTCCCTTCCCCCTGAGGTGCCTGTAATTTTATCATCTGATGCCCCAGCAGTGTTCTCTCCAATGGTATCTGGTCTCCTGTGTGGGCTTTGCCCATGTGTTTGTGCACATTGGCCCACGGACTATGGAACTTTGACAGAATGTGCAGGACTTATTGCCTATGTATATATTTTTGACTATGTTCATTCCTTATTTTGTATCATTCATATAGCATATTTCCCATACCTTCAGTGGAGCTATTTATACATATATTTTATAGATCATTTTAATTGTGTCTTTGCATTATTCCGGTGGGTTTGGGGGGTGTCACTCTGACTTGTTGCTCTGCATTGGGGTGTAGGTATTTGGGTTCGGGGGGTGGGTGTATGGCGCATGTGTGTGCCCATAAGCTTTCCTCCTCCCCCCTCCCCTGTGTCGTAGGTGCAGTACTCACCGTTGTCGTCTGCACCGGCGTTCGTACTCCTGGTAGATGAGCAGGTAGACAATAGCTGGTAGGATGTTTAATTCGGGTTCCATGCTGTCCTCCTTCCTCGTGGAGTGTGTAGAGGTGAGCGTTTTCCCGTTCGTAGTCTGTTTCCGCCGTGTTTTTATCGGCGGGGCTCCCGCCCCGGAAAAGGTGGCGGATTGGTGAGTTGTGATAGGGTGGGCGGTACATTGTCTGCCGCCTGCCTGTTGGCGGTGACCGCCGCGCTGTTTGTCTGTCCCGCCGTGGCGGTCGGAGTGTTAAAGTGGCGGCCTGTGTTGGCGGTTCCCGCCAGGGTCAGAATACCTTTTTTTTGACCGCCTGCCTGTTGGCGGGTTGGCCGCCGCTTTATCACCAACCGCCAGGGTTGGAATGACCCCCTATCTAACAAACAAGAGCAGGGCAGAAAGTTCAAGGGAGGCCTAAATCTGGTCCACAATTCTGTTCACTGACTGCTGCAAAGTCTGGATCTTCTGCACAAGAGTGACTACCTGCAGTTGTAATCCCCCACACATAGTTTTAAGTCTGAAAGGCCTTTCAGGGCCTGTTTCTCAAATTCAGTAGGCAATTTGGTGGTTGTGGCCATGGGCTGTGGTGCTATAGCTGGCTGAAAAATAGACAATAGATCCATCACCATAGGGCACCTGGCTGGTGCCTGCATTGTCCTGCCTTTGTTGGCCCTCAGGTGTGGACTTCCATGTCATAGCTGCCTTCCCTTCAATGTACTGATGTCCTATGCACCTGTAGGCCCGCACAGCGTACCTGGTGGTATCTCTCCAAACATACCAAGTGGGCCTTTTTCTGGCAGATGTCATGTTGTCTGTTGGAGAGGAAGGAAATATGTATCAGACAAAGCTGAACCTGGACCTGTTTTTGTCCATATTAGGCTTACTTGTTTATGAACACTACATGTGGCATCTCTAGCTAAAATAAAAAATGTTGATTGAAAAATTATCACCTATCACAGGAAAAACATACTTTTTCTAATGTAACAAAGCAAAGGTACTCATGTGTTGCCATTCTAGGTATAAGAAATTGCATTGTCTTCCCAAATCAAGATAGAAACATGGTAATACTGAGGCTGATTAGGAACTATGCTGTTGTGAACACATGGAATGGCACACATGGTCCACCTAGGGACACACTGGGGTTCATTATGCAGCATGCAACAGGTATATTCTATGGCCAGTAACCAATGTAAAATGAGTAATGTCTAGCAAGTACAGGTATTGTGCCTCAGCACTGCGTAACTGATTGGGCAAATGCACAAGGCCACACACATTGCTAAAAAGACTCTCTCTGTGCCAGGTAATTGAAACATGGATGGAGAGTCGCTAGCTACCTCACATCAAACAGACCTGTTAGACACATCTCCTATATTGACTAATAGAAATACCAGAAAGCCCATTACATGGCTCATTTAATGACATTCAAGCAATACCATGTGGCTCTTTACATATCCCAGTGTCTGTCAACACATGTCAGCAAGGATTGTCACCTTGATGCGCATGATCTCAAATCATATCCATGTGATGAATGTATGCATGCATGCTGCAGATCTCATATGTACAGGTATCTTCTGCTGAATCTTGCAGGTCTTTGCCTAAATTGAATCAAGGGTGACAGCTTGTTTGGAAGCCAGTATGGGTAACGCCACCAATAAGCGGACTACGCAATGAGCTGTATGCTGACAACACAATGCAGACATGCATGTGGTCCTTTACACATTCACCTTTTTCTTAACAAAACACCAAAAAGGTATGAGCATGTGTCAAACATGGGACATTGGCTATATAACACCATGAGTCAGGCCTTTAACTACATTACCACGTGTGGACTGCTGACTTGTCCCATATAGCCAAGCCTATTCTGTCTGCACTAAGGTAGGAATCCTCACATCCTTTCTGGACGTGCCAGACAAAAAGTCCATGCATTGCCATGTGGACAGCAACACTAGGAATCTGCATCTGACACGCAGATTGAAGTTGAACCATCCAAAACTATGTTCACATAGAGTTCCTCTCCTACATACTTAAAACTACCATGGCATTTTGCTAATTGCTCCTTTGTCACCCCATCTCACAAGCCACTGATATGCAGGACTCTGGGGGATGGTCAGGTACCCATGATGCTCGATAATCATGATAAATGTGGGGTAAGTGGTGAAGCAAAGTAAGATGATTGCTAGGGACAGTGTACTTACACACTCACAGCAACACACTTTGATATGCCATTTGGCCTCTGGTACTGCTCTAATAAATAATACATTTTAAATTTGCCACGTTAAAAATACATATGTAGCATATATCCTAGGAAGGAATGTTGTTTCGTGAGGCACAGCCTGCTCACATTGTCCACAAGTTTATTGATTCCCAAGTTTGGCTAGACACCTAGATACTGCTACATGTTTGGATCTCAAAACATTTTCCAATTTGTATGGCATTGCTGTCTGGACATGCCTTTAATCCTTCAAAATTGTGGTAGCGATGAAAAACATATTCTGTATGTTTGAGTATAGTATGATGTGAATACACAATAGTAGGACTATCAAATCTGTATACATGTACACTGTGTACAGTTTCCTATACACATGTAATGTTGACTAAACCACACCTGTGTCCTGCTCAAATTTGGATTTGGGCAAATATACTGTGCCTAGAAACTCTCTGCCTACTCTTGGATCTTTTCTGCCATGTGCTTTTCAAATTTGTTTGGTAATTTTGGTCCAATGTATGGCTGATAAACATTTGAAATTATGACCATCTGTTGGTCTTGGTGTTGGTGTTGGTACATGTGCCATAAACATCAACACCATAGTTTAGCAAACATTACCACAGGAGATTCAGAGCCATCCATTGCGTGGGCCTGCATAGAATGGCAATACATGCACAATGACATTTTTCTCTATCTATTGCGCATGTGACATTGGCCTACTTCATTTGTGATTTAACATGTATGGCAAAATAGTTTTCCGGTAAATGATGATACCCCTTACACATGTCATTGCAACCAATATAAGCAATCACACACTATCCTTACAAAACACAGAAAACATTTAGGTGACACTCACTGATAGCATTGAGATCCATGAAGGTGTCCACCTCAGCGTTAGTGTAGGGTGCAGGACCAAATACAAGACTAAAACATGGTACATTGCTCTGTGAATACTGAACATGTATACTGTGTACATATAAATCACAGCAGATTGACCTACTAATGTGTGGTATCGTCTGCACATTGAATATGTATCTTATGGCATAGATTATATGAATTAATGACAACATATGTATGCAATTTTGCAGTGTTTACGGATAACATCTGGCCAATCACATCTCAGGTGCACAGAGTGCAGACAATGTACAAAACCGGTCTTACTTGCTTAGATGGCTATGTGAACAGAATAATTTGACAAACAACACTCTGCTATGTAATAGGTTAGGGGGGGCTTCTCAACTCAATATATGTTGTGAACAATGCTACACACCTCAGACAGTAAACATGCAGGTTTTACTCTTCAATCAGTTCCTAATATGTTACTAGTGTGTTGGTAAATAAACCCTGCCTATTCATGCCCTGCTACAGGCTCATTAAGGAAGAGTGACCAAGTTTCAAGATACATGTATGTATAATTATTTTGGGTGAACCAAAAACCCTGTCCAACCCATGGCGTTATGAAATGTGATTGTGCTCCCCTGCAATATACATGGTAGGTGACCCCCACAGTTTGTACTCAGTTATGGCCTTGCAGGCCAGGTGACAAGACTCCCTGCACAATGCCGGATGGGTGAGTCATCACCTCTGGGCCTCCGCTGCAATGCATGGTATGTTTGGTCTATTGTCAGGACACTGTAGCTTGGTTTTTTATTATATGAGTTAGCCGATATCATGGCATGTTACCCCAAAAACATATCTGACCCTTCTAATCGAAAAACATTTACAGATTTTGGCAAAAGACACACAGCCACAAGCTTAAGGAATATTGGTACTTGCCAACAGGATCGCCAACTTCCATTCCGAGATGATCTAAAGATTGCCCTCCCGGCTAACCAGATCTGCCCATCTGTGCTTCAGTTGGTGGACATTGCATTAGACACCAAAGATCCAGGCCATGTGGAAGCACACCTTCTCCCACCGCTGCTCCCTCTCTTGGGTAGGGTAACCCTGGCTCATCCTTCCCCATGTAGCAATCATGATGGGCAGGTAGTGGACCAGGAGCCACAGCAGACTACCAAACTCCTTCTCCAACAGGTTCTTGACTCTACCCGTCCCCAACATATCCCTACCAACAATATAATATAATATTACCTATGAGTAAACTTATACTAACCCTTCCCCCACCCCTAAAACTACAAACCCCTAAATGGACAAAGACCCAACAATACAGTTGACAAAAACAATACAAAATACAAATAGAATTCACCAACAACAATTTTTGAATATAACAGGGACAGAACAGAAACCAGTGAGACTAAGAGACGCAAGCAATCCACAGAGCAAACACCAAACACCTCCACCAACCAACACAGACAAAAAGACTGTAAGAGAAAGCGGCAGTAACTTCACACTTCCTGGTTTGCAGCATGGCAGAGCCATTGCATCCTTGCCCGGGTGGATGAGTCATGTTTTCCTCTAATGCTTTGTTTTTTCTGATGCATCAATACATAAATAGACAATGCACGATTTACACACAACACAAACATACCAATTCAGACTGCATTGGTTTTGGTGCATTGGCATTAATGCATGGCTTCCAAACTACGCTTGGGTGCAATGCGTCACACAAATGGCCAATGTGTGTGTTTGGACTCTGATGCAACTAGACTATTGTGTGTGGTGTAGTGTATTTAATTGTGCAATGCAGGTAAACACTCCCAGGGCTCACTTTTCTTGCTCAGATCATGTTTGCTGACATGCCAGAAGACTTTGGAAGTGTTGCATGTATACTTTAACAGTGCGCATATGTGTGACTCATTGTGTTCATGATGCACATACCAGGACAGGGAATATATTTCTGTGATATACAAAGACATATTGTGATTTGTTGATAACTTGACATTATTTATTTGTATCACAGTTCGTATTATGCTTGGCTGAACATAGGTACCTGCAGAGTCAGATTTCTAATTTCACAGAAATTGCAGTCCTATGCAAATGCAATCCATATAGTTATTCATGATTATGCCCAAAATTGAAGATTGTATATCTGTCTACATTCCTAAAACAAGATATGTTACGGACGCAATATACACTCAGGGAATGACATACACTGTCTGCTTCTGCCAGCCTACAGAGTATGTGGCACCCAGCTCACAAAATGACTGTCTAAATAGGCCAATAGGACACCTGTTAATATGTGAGAGATATTATTTACCAGACGTAACTACCTAGCGACCTCCATAAAACGTTATGGTGCACACACACCTGCTGTCTGGGCTTGGTGTCTGGCACAATATGTTTGACACTTGCAAATTACATCTACAGAAAAGTATTGGCCACAAATCTAAGCCTATTTTGTGATCCTCTCAAGGTCAGCTTGAAGAACCCTAACAAATGTGATGACTACCAAGTAGGAATATGTTTGCCATTTACATGCATCTATTTTTTTTTATACAGAGAGGGCTTACATGAACTTAGGATGTGTGTAGGCATTAACATCCGATGGTCATATGTGCATTTACAGACAGATTAGGCCACTTTAACCTGGAATGCGTTAGTGTATGACACCATGGAAGGAGTGATATTGCATGTAGTCATACCTTGTCATCTATTTTGATTTTCTTTGTGTCATGTTTTAATTGGCATGCATAGATGGTGTTGTGGGAGTCAAACCATGGTTTGTTTCTGAGTGAGACACAACAACATGGTCAGATCTAGTTCTGTATGTAACAGATGCATACTTGCCTTGCCTTGTGGGGCAAGGGTGCCTGCATTGGGCCTAGGTAGCTAATCCAGCACTGGTACAGGTAAGGGCTCAACTTTTATGTGTCATGTGTAATACCACACTGATTTTACTATGTGCATGCAAATACTGAAGTACCATTTGGGGACTATCTGGGTTGCGCTGTGTGCCAAGCACATCATATAGGCCTCTGTTCACAGTCATAGGACTATGAGCACGGACGTCATTTAGGGGTCGCCAGGGGTTGCAGCTGCGACCTCTGGCTTACCCAACCTTGGAGACCCCTGGCACTGCCTTTGTGACCTTTGGCCTCAGGGGTGGCAAAATCAGTCCCAGGCACACAAGAGCAGCCACGCTTTCCTTGTTTTTTGTCAATTTGTTACACTAGTAGTGAATGATATGTTATTGTTCACAATTAGAGTAATAAAGAATAAATTACAATTTGCTGGAACATGACCCTCCCTGGCAGCTGAGGTAAGTACAAAAATGATTTTAAATGATGTTGTGTGTGCGCTTGTGGGAGAGAGTGTGCTTATGCGAGAATGAGTGTGTGTATTTGTAAATGTTTGTATATGCATAAACATGCATGTGGGAGGGTAATGGTTAAATAGTAAGGTGAGGTCACCTCCTCTACCCCTGGCATTTTGGTGAATTGACGTTCATGACTGAGAGGTCACTATAAAAGCTACTACAAGTGTAAGGCAGTTAAAAATGTCTAGATGTAAACACATATACCCAGTCATTGCACACTGTTTACATTTACATCCCCTTTAGATTGTGTTAGGATGGCTGATGGTCAGTTCATTGTAGCAGCACACATACTCATGACATGTGCACACTGTTGCACATTGCAACATTTGCTTGTGTGTGCATTCCTGAAGCACATGCATTTGGCCTATGTTGTTGATAAATGCACAAATATTTTGGTCCATATGACGTGGTCATAGAGTGAATATAACACCGAGCTATGTCTCATTGTGATGTGCCAAAAACGATTAGGTGAGATGTGTGTGTTTTGAGGTTAAAAGTGACTGTGAAATGAAATTGCATACACAAAGGTTGCGTTCAATCATTTATTTCCTTTTTTAATACTCTTTCTAAACCAAACTAAAGAACATATGCCCATCAAGCTGTTTCTTGCTTGACTGAAAAAGTTCTGGACAATGATGTTTCTTTGCAGGGTCCCGGCAATTGTGGCTACATATTGGCCTCTGTCCTCATTTTTATATGGTGCTTCCTGGTTCTCCTGGTCCACGTCCCTTAGGACATTTGTCTGGATACATATGTTGTGCAATTTACAGCACACAAGGATAATTTTGCAGGCCATGGGGGGGGGGTGTATTATAGCAACATGTCCAAGCAATGGAAGCAAGACTTCAGTACCCCGAAAGTCAGCTCCACTACACCCCTGGTTTTGCCAAGCGCATTGTATGTGTGCTCTGCCTCAGTCTGGGGATGTGCAAATGGGGTCATGACACATGGCTGCAGACCATATCCTTGGTCAGCTGAAAATACAAAGAAAGAAAAGTCACTCAATGATAATGGTGATTGGTCAACCCAAATTCAAGTACATGTAAACTGTGTGTACTGAATGACTCACACACATTTCTACCAGTTCTGGACACTACTGGTTACATTTAGGCTCCACATGACTATTCCTGTTCTCTATGTCATATCAAAACATGTACATGGCCTGCTACTTTTGACACTGCCACAATCAGATAATCATATTTGGGCTGTAGCTTAGTGTGATAGGTGGCTTGTAGGTCCAATGCCACATAAGTGACAATATGTTCATCCCAAGGTAGGCTCTACCAGGACTAAGTTTCACAGTCACACATATATGTGTCCCTGTGAAATCACTGATGTTTTTGCTTCACTATCTGCCATTGACGGAGCTTTTGATATCTGGTTAGTATGTGTGGTGCATTCTAAACAGTTTCCCTGGATAGCTGTGTAATTTGTTGTCAGCCCTCTGCTGCTGTTTTTCATCAGGCAATATGTCATTGTGCACTGGGATTGACACATGGGTATGAAATTCGGGGGCATCTTTAGGTACGACACGCTGATGTTGTAACTTACATCTGTCTACCACAATCTTGTAGACAACTCATTGGTCTTCACACATATGTGTTGTAATGTAACTTGATGTGAATTTTGTGCCTATTTGTAATGGTTCTACTATCATTGCTGTATCAAAGTAATGTTGAGATTGGTATCCAGAGTACACTGTGGTACCTTGTCCAGGTTGCATTACAATCTAGGGTGATGATTGTTGAATGCCATATTTTGATATGTCGTTTTAGTGTTTGTGACTTGCACATTGCTGGTTTACTATGGTTTTCCTTTAGTCAATTTGCCACCAGGACAGATGTACCAACACATTGTTTGCATCTGTCATGGTGTACGCATACCTGAGTGTATGTCTATACGTGTACTGTCAGTATGGCTGACAGATATGTTGTTTTTGGACTGTTGATGTCACTTTGTGAACCTGTAATGACATTTACTCATGTCTGAGGCTTACACTAACATTGGACAGTACACATGGCCATCCTAAATTATTATTCTAGACACTTTAGAAACATACATGTACACTGGCATGTCTGACACACTTACTGATTTCTAAAAATATGTTTTTCACACTAGCCAGAAATTGATGAGTCTTGACTGACAGAGAGAGTGGGTACACCAATGAGGAGACACATTTCATACTTCTCTATTATGTTAGTGTAGTACTCATATTGGCTTTTCTGTTCTACAACATGTCTTATTTTACATGGGGGCTTAGCGCAGCCAGACAAGGTAGCGGACTCACTTTCGTAGCACTCAGGCCGTCTGCCCGACCATCGACTACCATCCCCGCAAGAAGTGCGACGAAGAGGCCATAAAACCACGAAGGAGACCACCACATTTGACCAAGGGGGACTCCCATGATGCGTGCCCGAGTGCCTCATGGCAGCCAACAAAATGGTAGAGACCCAAAACCACCAGAGCATACTGAGAACAGGGAGTGGGGACCTCACGATGAAACAGCCCAAACACTCTCAGACAAACGGCATTGGCCACAGGGCAGTGACCCAGAAACCCCTCTCCACTTGAACACTGCATGGTGCTGCCCCGCCCATATTACAGCAGTCCCTGCGGCCTACGCGGAGAGAAGAGAGCGGCTTGGTGGCTGGCCGCAACAGAGAAGGGTCCTGGCCTTGACACGGGGATGCATCTCCCACCGACTACATCTCGCGCTGGGGACGCAAGGCTACAGGTGAGCAGTGGACAGCCTGGGGAGGCTGGTGACTCGGGGGGGCCTCAAGAAAATGTTCATTGAAGCTATAACCAAGCTGTTGAGGGGCTGAATTGACAGTGACATCTGCGGCTGGGAGAGCCACTACAACAAATCACACACACCCGTATTGCTGTGGCCTCCCCTTTACTCCTGGAACTGCTTTGCCACACTGAGGATCCATTAAGGCACAGTCTGCCAACTCCTGCTGCCCGGCAACAGGGACACTGTACTGCACTGCACTGCGACCGTGGGGAAGGCTCCCGATCAGACCCCTGAAGGGTGGGGGACCCAGTCCAGCCATCGCCCTCAGCAGACGCAGCACAATGGCACCTTAATCAAGGCACACACAGGAAATATGACTGCACGGATAGTGTAATGACCCGGGATACAGCCTTTGCCTGCACTGAGGCTGGCCCAGAGGGCCTGGGACCTCGGAGAGCAGAGCTGCATAGCGGGAAGGGACGGAGCCCTCTGCCTCTCCCCCGTGAGGGTGCGTTAGGGGGTGAGGCCAACAATAAAATAATTTGGGGTGCCCCTATAATCACTGCCTTTCAGGGGCAGAAACCTCACAACAGTGGTGAAGCCGGCATTCGTGGAGGCGGTTGATCCCCCGCCTGCCCTGCCAGGGGGCTACTGTTGATCACCGACTTTGTGTGGCATCACTGCTCAGAGCCTGGTGTGAGGAGGGGGGCCTGCATGCAGCAATATGGGAGCCCGGAGGTGACCGGTTGGTCCTCCCACCCCTTCACCTACACCCCAGCAGCGGTCCTCCAGCGCACCACAGGTAGCTGAGGTGAACATCTGCCTGCATCTCCCCAGGACACTAATTGTCGCCATAACCGAGGCACGTGGCCCACATCTGACGAGAGGGCCCCAGCTCCTCCATCACCCTTGCAAAGCTCTGGGGCTCTGCCTCCTCCCCCTCCTCCTCTTCGTGACTAAGAACAGCAACCCTGTCCACACAGCTGACAAATTAAGTAATGGTGTCCAGACCCTGGCACACCAGGTCCCCAGATGAGGAGGTCCTGGGCCCATCCCTAATAGTCCAACTGCCTATTCTACCACACAGCGAGAGGAACCTTACAGATATGGGCAGACTGAAGTCCACCACTGTGACTCACCCGTCAGCTTTTGCAAACCCACGTCTATTGATCCCAGACACTACTTGGTTGGACGACACACAAAACATCTTGATGTCGGAGAAGCTAGGCATGGTGTTGGCAGCTATAGAACAATCCCAGACCTCCATGGAAGCCAAGCTTGGCTCTCTGGCTGCTGGCTTTGGTTTCCTATGCGATGACCATCACAAGCTTGCGTATAGGGTGAGAAGGTTTTGTCAGTCATACAACCTCTTACACACGACAATCAATCAGCAATTTATGACTTGCAGTGGCAAGTCACAAATCTGGAGGGCAGAGCAGAAGACTTGGAGGGGCGCTCCCGAAGAAGCAAAATTCATATTCTGGGGCTTCTGGAGGAAGTGGAGGGCGAGGATCCACTCGCCTATCTAGAGGCCTGGTTTCGGACCTTCCCCCCGACATTGGATCTCTCTCCCTTATACTCCCTAGAGAGAGCATATTGTTTCATGGCCCGTTGCCCACTCCTGGGCTCTCCCCCCGTCCGATGCTGGTGAAGCTGTTACATTTCAAGGACCGCAGTGCCATACTTTGTGCGGTCAGATGGGCGGGCCCAAATTCGGCTGGGAGACACAACCATAATGCTGTTCCTCGACAACACCTGGGCAGTGCAATATCAGAACTCCTCCTTTCTGGACATCACGCAGTGCCTCCATCAATATTCACTACTATTCCCTGTCTGGATAAAATTCATGTCTGTAGGTACATGGTCTTTTTCACCAACCCCAAAGAAGTTTGCGACTAGATTGACCAACCACAGTGAGAACTAGCAACAGAAGAAGACAAACTTAAATCTGGGCCCAATGGACCAAGGAGCAGATGCCATGGTAGACCTAGCACAAGGCCACCATCTCAGAGCTTCTAAGCTGGTTCCCCCAACCTAGAACAAATCATTGCAAATCACAGGTGTGCAATACTAGCTGTAGTTCACCTTGGCCCCAATGCCACAGACCACGACAAAGGTCTGCATATCTTTTCATCTGAAGAGGACGCCACACACTCTGAAGGCTATCAAGTTGGACCACAATCCCCTCCTCGGGGGACACCGCAAACGGTGGACAATCTCCTGTTAACATCTCCCAATAAACTGTACAAGCCAACCATCATCTGACACTATGCTGTCGCCGGGCCTGGGGAGGGGAGTTATTCTCTGGGTAGGGAGACCCTGGACTAGACATGTTGCCTCTTACAAGCAGAGAGGAACCCCACACTACTGGTCTCATACAAACCCATCACCATCACCAACCTTGGAGCAGACTACAAAATTCTGGGCACAAGCCTGGCTGATAGGTATGCACAGATTGTTCCAGGTCTAGTGCACACAGAAAAATAACAGGTTTGTCCTCGGACTGAACACCTCACAGAATATCCAACACCTCTTACATGGTCAGGATCAGGTCCACAGGTATTTTCCACAGACAACATGCCTGATCCTTGATCTGGAGAAGGCATTTGACATCCTATCCTGGCACTACCTCTTTGAGGTGCTCGCCTGCATGGGGGTCGGTCCCTGGCTATTAGCATACACCAAACTGCTCTACTCTAAACCAACCTCACGAGTTTGCCTGGGTCGCCTCGTTTCTGACCCCTAACCGGTTGCTCATGGTACAAGGCAGGGCTGTCCATTGTCTCCTTTATCATTTGCACTGGCTATGGAGCCGCTGGCCATACAATTCCATGAGGAGAGCCGTGCATGGGGCATAATGCTCGCAGGACAAATATATACCATCTCCCTGTACGCAGATGATCTGTTCTTGTAAATGTGAGACGTAATGCAGACCTGACCTCAATCAGTGACACTTTGGAGGAACATGCACTAGTGGCTGGCCTCCAAGTCAACTGGATGAAATCAGCAGTGTACCTCTCATGCTTCAGTCAACCACCACACACTATCTGCCTGAGTAACACTCCTCTCACTTGGTGCGCTCAAGCGGTCTGTTACTTAGGAGTCCTTTTATATCACAACCAACTAAACCTATATGAGGGAAACCTCTGCAAGGCCCTACCTGGAATCCGCACTCAGGTACAATTTTGGCTTTCACTTCCACTGGCACCTATAGGCATAATTGCCCTGGCGAAGATGGTCCTCCTCCCCCTGCCTTTTATACTACTTTACAATTGTCCCCATTATACCGCATGCTCCTTTTCAAAGAACAAAGACTGTGCCGCCCTGGCTAAGCTACAACTACTATCTTCCATTGGGGGCTTAGGAGCTCAAACCTTTGAAGTGTACTTTCTTGCTTCACAACTACAGTAGCTGTCTAGGTGGATGGTAGGTTGCTACTTATTTGAAGCAAGTACTGATGCTGGACCTCTTTCAGTCTCCACGATCCATCGCTTGCTTGTGCCAAAATCACAACACACAGCTCCCTGTCCCCTTCAAGTGAGGGTTGTAAAGAATCGCATGGCTACAATACATTGACTAACCGAAACACTCCCATTGTCTGCCACCAATTTAGCCCTTATAGGCCTCCCTCATGATTCAAGCTACTATACTGTGGGAGAATTGAGGACTCAGACAGAACATTCAGGCCCATATTTATACTTTTTGACGCTAAACTGCGCTAACGCAGTTTAGCGTCAAAAAATTTAGCGCCGTCTAACGCCATTCTGAAGCGCCATGCGGGCGCCGTATTTATGGAATGGCGTTAGCCGGCGCAAGCAGACCGGCGCTGCCTGGTGTGCGTGGAAAAAAACCACGTAGACCAGGCAGCGCCGGCGTTGGGAAAAAATGACGTTAGGGCGTCTTAAAATGGGGCAAGTCAGGTTGAGGCAAAAGAATCGCCTCAACCCGATTTGCGCCATTTTTTTACGACACCAGACGCCATTTCATGACTCCTGTCTTAGTAAAGACAGGAGTCATGCCCCCTTGCCCAATGGCCATGCCCAGGGGACTTGTGTCCCCTGGGCATGGTCATTGGGCATAGTGGCATGTAGGGGGGCACAAATAAGGCCCCCCTATGCCACCCAAAAAAAATCAAAAAATATAAAAAATTATACTTACCTGAACTTACCTGAATGTCCCTGGGGTGGGTCCCTCCATCCTTGGGTGTCCTCCTGGGGTGGGCAGGGGCGTCAGGGGGGGTCCCTGGGGGCAGGGGAGGGCACCTGTGGGCTCATTTTGAGCCCACAGGCCCCTTAACGCCTACCCTGACCCAGGCGTTAAATAGTGGCGCAAATGCGGGGTTTTTTGACCCGCCACCTCCCGGGCGTGATTTTTGCCCGGGAGTATAAATACGACGCATTTGCGTCGCCGTCATTTTTTTAGACGGGAACGCCTTCCTTGCATCTCATTAACGCAAGGAAGGCGTTCATGCAAAAAAATGACGCTATTTGCCCATACTTTGGCGCTAGACGCGTCTAACGCCAAAGTATAAATATGGCGTTCGTTTTGCGCCGAATTTGCGTCGAAAAAAACGTTGCAAATTCGGCGCAAACGGAGTATAAATACGGGCCTCAGTGTTAACAGCTGGAGATCTCTTTGCTGAGGGCCTCTTTCTACAATATGACCAACTGGCTGAGGAGAAAGACCTCCCTCTAGGACAGTTCCTTTTGCACCAACTAGTCAGTCACACATGTCACACCCTCTGGGACCTTTCAGGTGGGGGGCAAAACCTGCAACGCATCCGGTGCTCCAGACTGTTCTCACGATGGGCACCGGCTATCATTTGATAACTTAGATATAGAAAGCCATATGCGAGCTGACAGCTGACCCCTCACCAAGGTACGCCACAAAAGGGAAGATAACTTTGGGAAGGCAGTACATGACAAAGAATGGGAATAGGTCTCAAATGGCCCAAAAAGGTTTCCTGTAATTCACCTTTCAAAAATATAAAATTCTTTATCCTTCACAGGACCTTCCTGACCCCGGCACAACTCCACCGCCACTTTCCTCAGACACATTTAGGGTGCCCACCGTGCTGTGTTCCAGACGTGGACCTTAAGCACATGCTGTGATATTGCCCCAGTCATCCAAGACTTTTGGCGCTATATCCATGTTAGACCTGTCAGGTCTTGGTGTGGTTTACCCAGTCCCTTTGGCTTTCCACCTCCTTTTTTTATCTTTTGCTGGCTTCAGGACTCTGGGCACATTACCACTGCTGACCAGTCCTAAAGTGCAAGTGCTGTCTCTCTAACTTGGATTGGTGACTCTTTTTTCCATGATTGGCATATTTGATTTATTAGTAAGCCCCTAGTAAAGTGCACTGTGTGTGCACAGGTCTGTAACTCAAATGCTACTTATGGGCCTGCAGCACTGATTGTGCCGCCCACATAAGTAGTGCTTTAAACATGTCTCAGATCTTCCATGCAGTGTCTGTGTGTGCAGTTTTGAACTGCCATTGCAACCTGGCAAGTGTACCTACTTGCCAGGCCCAAACCTTCCCTTTTTCTACACGTGAGCCACCCCTAAGGCAGGCCCGAGGCAGCCCCATGGGCAGGATGCAGTATATGTCAAATGTAGGACATGTCCTGCTGTGTTTTACATGTCCTAATAGTCAAATACTGCTAAATTCAGCTTTCAATACTGCAAGGCCTATCCCTCCCATAGGTTAACATGAGGATTGCCTTGAAATATGCAGTTTCCCATTGGAAGCAGATTGTAAGTTTGAAAATACCAGTTTTAGAAAGTGGACATTTTCTTTTTCAATCATTCTGTGCCACTGCCTGGCTGCTGAATACACCTCTGGGTTGTACTGACAGTTGGGCTGTTTGTGAATTTACTTTAGACAGTCACACAAAGGAAGCTGAGGTGTGTCCTGCATATCCTGATGGGTCTTCCTGGGCTACAGTGGAGGGAGGAGCTGAACTGAGCTGAGCACCTGAACAGGACTGTGCCTGCCCTGACCCAAAGCAATCTTCAACCCCCTAAAGTGTGTCTGGGGCCAGGACAGGTGGAGACAGGGTTTTGTGCACTACAAAGACTTTCCTTTGATGTTTGACTACTTCAAAGGCAGAAATTAGTATTGGACTGCTGACACCACAACTTCTGAACACTTCTGGACTGAGGACATTCTGCCAGGAAGAAGAGCTGGATGCTGTGGGAGGAACTGCCACTCTACCTGTTGCTTTGCTATGCTGGCCTGTTGCTTGCTGCTTCTGTCCTGGGAGTGAAAGGGCTGGACTTGGCTTTCTACATCCTGCTTTCCAAAGTTCTACAAGGGCTTGAACTAAGCTTTACTCCTGTTGTGAAGTCTCAGGGACATCACAGACTTCATCTGCCAGTGCCTGGGCTTTTCTACTGAGAGCCCTGACATACCAAGTGGTGCCAAATCCAGACCCTGGGCCTTTGAAGTGGAAGCTGGTGACCTGAAGTGAAATTCACGCACTCAAATCAACGCAGCAACCGTACCACAGCTGAAAAATTGACGCAGCGCCTGTCTCGCAGGTATGGAATCAACGCATCGCTTGTTTCAGCGTAGATCCATCGTTGCTGTGTGCCTCGATTTTCCACGCATCATCCCTGGGTGTAATTTTCTTCATCGACGCTGCACTCCAGTAAGGAATCAATGCATTGCAAGTGCAGTGGGAAAGAATATATGCATCACCCATCCAGCAGGGAAAGAATCAACGCATCACAAAGCCAGCTGGAAGAGAATCCACTCATTGACCGTCCAATGGAGAAATAATCAACGCATCGCTTTCTTTTCAGATGCAGTACCTCTTTTTCAGCCTTAATCATCTTTGCTTGTGACGCCTCCAAGATACTCTGTGTTATAAGGATACAACCACTGATTTTTCAGGATTAAGACTCTTTTAAATCTTCATATTGCCCATGAGATAAGCCTGACTGCTTGTGCCAAGCTACTACTGGGGTGAGCCTGGGTTATCCTAGCTGTGTGACTCCCTTACTCTGACTAGAGTGAGGGTCCCTGCTTGGACAGGGTGTAAACTGACTGCCAACTGGAGACCCCATTTCTAACAATCCACAACACATTGCATGCGGTCATGGACCTACCAGACATTCTAACGTGGGAATCATGTTCCACAGAGATCTACAAACGCAAGAAAAATCGAAGTACGAGCCCGCTTTGCGGACTTGACACCACTTATAGCCAAGGGTACACACACATGCCAATTGTGCTCTCCCACAGCCCCTCCACTGGAGGCATGAAAAGGGGCAATACACAAATGGGGCCCAGCGAAGGAAGACACTCTGCTATGAAGAGGCCTGCAAAGCTTCACAGGCAGCCAATATCTGCTCAGTGGGCCACCCTACTCATGCACTTTCGGCAAGAGGCTGGAAATGATGACCTTCCACTATGACCCCCCAAAGTTCCTCCTACACAAACACATAACCTCTTGCTTCGGGTAGAGCTGAATATGTCGGCACATATTTGCATCAAACCATTCCTTGCCTTTACATATACGATGCACAAGTGCCCTCGTCACCTCTCTGCCTCACTCCGCCACACTCCAGCATCCACATTATTGTGCTAGGACACTGAAACCAACCCGCTCGCTATTCCCCATCACCCCTCCTTCGCCCCTCCCCAGTTGCATTACAATGACACTTGAGACAGCAGCCCCACAAATCTTAGCATTCTGAGTCCACCATACTCAATGTCTGCCAATTCTCCAACATACCCACAAGTTCTATCGCATTTCTGCTCAGATATTTCTCTCCTTATTTGCTAAAACAAATTGTGAAATCACTATGTCACAAGTAGTCTTGTGTTAATGTTATATATGTTGTAAATCCTATTAAAGATATTTACAAAAAAAAGACCCATTTTACGTCTGTTACCCAGTGTAGGTGATGTGATTCCATTCAGTCACAGAAATTAAAATGTGACGGTAGTAGTCACTGATGTTCAGTAGCTACTGTCATTGATAAAGTAGTGAGCACATTTCAGTTTGGAACATCATTGTCTACACGTTGCAGTTAGTTGGGGCAGTTATGTGGACAGCAGACAAGGGCCTAGATATATAGAAATATGACGCTGTACAGTGCATCAAGTAAATTATCAGCACTGTACTGCGTCACTGAGAAAGGACAGTGTGGGACATATTTGAGGCTTTTCGGCACAATCCTGAGGTTTCAAGCAGCAATAGCACACAGTGGGCTGCGTAGCATCAGGACAGGCAAAATTGCAACATGGGGATTGAGTGGCTGCAATTCATGTGAGATGTACTTTGTGCATGAGGTGGTCACCTTCATCCACCACATAAACCCTTGGAGGCCTGATTGTCTATGTTTGTGTGCCATGGACTGCACTACACATAGGTGGCTAGAGTGTGCTGGATGACTCAAGTACTTTTCCTGTGGGACACATGACCTGTGGAGGGCAATTGATTGGATATAGTTTACAGATTACCTGGTGTGGGATACATGACATGCCTCATGAGCCATGGGAGTTACATGTGTACACACAAACAACAGCCATGGAAGCCCTTTGTTGCACACAGTAATGTAAAAGAGATTTTTTTCTTAGCGTTACATTGTTCAGGTTCTTACCACTACTGATGGGCACACAAAGGGGCATATTTACAAGGAATTAGTATAGGGCAGTGCTGTAAGCCTTTCTGCTGCTCTGTCCTACACCAATTTGAAAGGGCAAAAATACACCGCATTTAAAATATATGGTGCATTTCTGTCCTTTCCCCCTGTGCTGGGGAACAAATTGCTGGCTAGTGCCAATGCAGGCACCCCTGCACCATAGTGCAAGGGTGTCTGTGTTGTTGGCAGGATTTTTTTGTGCAGGAAAGGACAACGTCCTGCACAAATTCAACCCTGAGAGGCATTTTCCTCTTTGTGTGTGTACAGCAGAATGCAGCACACATAGAAAGAGGTAACAACAAGGAGAAATAAACATATTTCTCCTTGTTGCAGCTGCTCTGGGTAGTCGTACAGATTTGCCACATTCCTAGGTTTACTGACTTTTGGACATCTGGGTATGCGTCACAACTCCTGGGTGCTGCATGGAAACAACCACCACAGCACCCATGGTATGCCTCCCTGACGCGGTGTATGGCAAGCAGCAACTTGCACAGCATTGCCTTACAACATATCTACGAGGCCATGAAAGCCCACAAAAAGTTGCTTTGCGTGGCCTTGTAGATAAAGGTCTGCACTGTGCCGCCAGTGCGCTGCTAAAAGTTAAGTTGCGGTGGCTTATGGGCCTTGTAAATATTCCCAATAGTGGCTTAGCATGTCTTAACATGTGTGACTTGCATGTGTGTGTGCCATGATGTATGGTTCCAGTATGAGGCACACCCCTTCAACATATGCACTGTCTCAGGTAGGAAAAACAGAGATGGCTATGTTGTCAATCATTATTTACAGTTCTTAGAAATGCCATATACTTCAAATATACTTACCAACCAGCAGGCCACTCCCATATCTCCCATTCTGTAACTGCTCATTGATGATGGAGTGCCTGAAGATGTAAGTGTCATGAGCACTTCCAAGGTACTTTGCCAGCACACTGATGAACATCCCCAAATGGTCTTCTATTCCCTGTACATTTATTGAGTATGTGTGCTTCTTATTGAGGTACAGGTGGGATGTTCCAGCAGGAGACACCAGTTGCACATTTGTGCAATCCATTGCCCCCAAGACATGTGTAAAGTTAGCTATGGCATAAATGTTGTGCTTGTTGTTCAGTTGTTGCTGCTGTGTCTTGTGGAACATGAGGTACTGGAGTGTCAAGCTGGTGATGGCATCCAGGACAGAGGGTAGGAATGGCAAAAAAAAAGATGACTGTGAGATTACTGCCACTCTGGCTGGGTTGCAAAAAGAGCAGATGATGGACGGAATGCAGAACAAATCAAACATTTACTCCCAGTCACAGATCTGGACGGAATGCGGAACAAATCAAACATTCACCCCAAGTCACAGATCTGGGTTTAATCCATCAGTTTTTTTGCTTGCCATGCCATTCCAGTTTGGACCCAGCCATATGAAAATTAGTCTTGACCCTGCTCCCCATAAGAACAGTCCAGCCCATACTGGCAGGCCAGGACCTCCCGGGACCACAAACAAGCATCCTGGGACTGGTTTGGGGTATCACCCCTCATCAGCCAGGCTAGCATGAATCTGGTGGCATAGCTAGCACGGGACCCACGTTTGGGCATACCCTTCTCACTTCGGGTGACAAATGCAAAAAGAACAGATGATGGACGTAATACGGAACAAATCAAACATTCACCCCAAGTCACAGATCTGAGTTTAATCCATCATTTTGTTTGCTCACCATGCCATTCCAGTTTGGACCCAGCCATATGCAAATCAGCATTGACCCTGCTCCTCATGGGAAAAGTCCATCCCAAACTGCCAGGCCAGGTCTTCCGGCTGTGGTGGTCTGGAATGACCCAGATGCCAGCATGGGGAGGGCTCTCATCAGCTTAACCTGCAGAGGGATTTTGGTGCACCTCTGTGATGTTGGCTGCCACTTTTGTGCAATGTGGTTCAGTAGCTGGGTGATGGACTCCCTCCTGAGCCTGTACTAGGCGATTACCTCCTCCCTGAGGTCAGTCCTTTGGCATATATATGCTTCTTCTCCTGCACTGCCTATGTGGTGGTGGCGAAGGAAGTGGTGGTCTTCTTGCTGCTCCTAGCTGGAGTGCTATTACCTGTGTGGCGTAGTTGAGCTTGCTAAAGTGCTTTCGGTATATTCTGTTTATATACCTATTTCTTAGGCCTGGGTTGTAGATGCACAGGAATTTTGACACATTTCAGGCTCTGTGGGCTATTTGCCAACAATGTGTCCCTTTTCCAAAAACTCACAAATATCACTGCATCCGTTTTTTGTTGGATTTCACAAAGGTATGCCTACCTTGCATATATTTAATGCTACATGACATAGCCGGTTCAAGCGCAGGGAAATTATGACGCAGTCGTCCTAAAATGTATGCATTGCCCTAGATGCATCACCTTGTAAATATGGAGTACTGACAGCGCTCAGAGGATATAATATTGGATCTTATTTCTTTGGAATTGTATCATCCCAGGCACACTTTCATCAATGGTGTGCCTATGCCATAGCATTTTTGGCCATGTCCACTGATGATACTGATGAATGCCACTGATGAATCACTCCCGTGGGTAAAAATTCCATGCAATGTAAGACTGGCTTAACATGTTTAGCAATTTCACAAACTGATATCTATTAGATTACCAAATGACAATTTCATAGCTAATCTATCCAACTTTCAGTAGTACAATTGATCCACAGTTCTACTCTGAAACATGATCACAGCTTGTGATAACTTGGAGTTTTAATAACTGCTTTCACAATTCAAAGATTATGGCAGATAGTCAGTACTGAAATCAAGTGGTCAATCTTTAACAGGAAACATAATTTACAGAAAATTCAGGAATCTTTTGATTTTGGAAATTCTCTCCTTAGTCCCTCCATAACCTGGAACCTACATACACAGTCGACACTGATTTTGCCAATGAAAGGCTGCTGCTTGCACAGCCATCCTTTTTTTATATATGTGTGAATAAAGTCAACATGAGAAGGTGCAGAAGTCAAGATCTGTCCTGCGACATCAGGCTCCTATGGGGACTTCCCTTATATCACTTGAATCTTCTTCAGGTGTCTTTCGAATAATATGAAAAAGTGCTTAAACCTACAGAAGACCTTTAGCTGGCAGATTAAGAAAGTTACCCCACCTCGACCAGAAAAGACCTGAGGAAGATCATTTTATTTTGCTTCAAACAGGTCCACTCATAGAGTTTCAAACCTCTGTATTATGCCTGAAAACCCACAAAAAGGGTCTAGGTATAGAAAAACCTGTTGAGCTGGTGTACAAGCCTATTGGCCAACCGTCATATAGAGGCTGCTAGCAGTAAGATGAGGTTCTACAAAAACCTAATACCCAATAGATACCTGGTGTCCCTGGCAGTTGATAGTTGATTTTGACAAATGATTATCTGTTCTGATAGGGACTGTGTGTGCTGGTTACTGATGGGCATACTTCAGGAGGGTTTGATAACTCACTGTTTACTCCCTCCAGCTGAAGAGCCAATTTTGCCTTTAGCAGATAAGACAGAAGCAAACATCACATCATGAACTGGATATCTGAGGATACAAAGGAATCAGAACTTTTAATTGTTCTTAGTAGGGAGTCAAGTGGGGCCAGTAAAATGTACCAATGGCTTCAAGTGCAGTTATGACCTACTATTTAAGTGCAGGCTATTATGCCCCCTAGACTGAGGCCTTCTCTGGTGTGAAAACAGGGACAACCAGGATTGAGCCTTGACATGACAGTGGGTCACAGTAGAGTTTAGGCTGATAGATGTTTTGAAGACGGCTTGAATGAAGTTCATCTTGGAATGGTGATACTTTTACATATTGAGTAGGAAGCTATGAGCAGCAAATCTCATGTCATCTTGACATCCATCTGAGCTGTTGAAAAAGAAGAGGCAGAAATCAAACATTTTAAAATTCTTATGCCATGCAAAAGAGCTACTGAGGCAAACTAATACGTAATTGAGCATCCTTGCAGCAAAAGGGAGACAGTAAGTCAGTCAAGCTTTATTCAGTTCATGAAGACAAACCATATATACACAAACAGATAAAAACATAAAATACATAAGAGTTGATAAAATCAAGACAAATCATATTATAAACAATGGCAACAAACCATTCAGAAAGTGCAAAGTGCAAGGTATGAGATCAAATCGACACAGCATTTGGTCAGGGTTGTAAACAATACCCTCCAACCCCAGATAGCAGCTATGAAGAATTGCACAACAGTAGCCCAACAAAACAATATACAATACATTAGAAATAATACCCTCAGCAGTTACAAATTGATAGCAACTGCTCTGCAGGACATTAAAAAATAAATCCAACTAAAACAGTAAAGAATGCCTGTGCCGTAGTGCATGCTTAAGAAAGGTGGCCACGCCTGCCTTTCGGGACCACAGCCAGATATTCTCCATTCCCACAGAGGTTTAGACCAGCAGGTAGTCACTATTAGCTAGCTTCCACACCTTAGTCATCTCGCTATCCCTTCTCCTGAGGGTGCTGAAAGTGAATATAGCCAGCTTTTATCCCTAGCAGTAATGTTGCCAGGCGAGGAAAAGGTGTTGGATTATCCTAGTTTACTACTCAAATCCTTGATATACCTAAGCCATGGAATGCAAAGATCCTTATCAAAAGCAGGACAATCCATGATTATTTCCCTATTCAGGGAGGCCTCCGGGTTACGCCAGATAGAACACGACAACATCAAAAGAGCCAAGATGATAATACTGGCACAATATGGTAGGCCGAACTCCTCGTGAACAGTGTATGTCGGTGACTCTGGCATCACTCCAAGGATATGTCTGCATACTGTGTTTTCCTCTTCCTGCATTTGAATAACAGCTTTATACTACACACAAACCAGAACCTTAGATAAGGGTGGACAGACATGTCCTTTCATATAACTCAAAAAAGGCTGTTATAGGCTTGCTGCCTATTTTGAAGCCAGGCTAAACAAAAAACAATCAAATTGCAAAGCTTAAAACCCCTCTGTGTCAGGCATGAAGCCCAGGACCCTCGTGAGGCAAAAGTGACCTCCAAATATGGAAATTTGTGGATTCTTCCTATGGGATTTCCCTGCAGGGCAAAACAGCGCAGCTTCATGTTCCTTGGACCGTAAGGCATTATAAACATTTTAGCCAGATTCATGTTTAAGCCAAAAACACCCATGAAACTGACAAAAGAATCCAACAAAAGCTGAAGGCCATTCAGTTCTGGGGGGAAAAAAACAGCATCATCTGCATATAAAAGCAAAGGAACACGTCGGCCGTTCATGATCAGCATGTCCCTGCCCCTATCGACCAGAGCTAATATAAATGGAGTGAGGACGCAGGCCTGCCGGACACCTCGGCCAAAAGCGCAAGCCAGATCCATACGTGCAAGATAAAAAATCCCCCTCTAGCCGTAGTGTATTTTGTTGGTTTCAAAATAAAGATTTAGAAACTGATCTTTGGTACCCAAACCATATCTGAAACCATGATGGACTTCGGCAATCAAAATATTATCAGTAACACACAACATGATTCTGTTAAGAATAGCCCTGCTGAAGATTTTCACAGAGGAGTCCAAAAGGGATATGGCCCTAAAGCATCAGGGAGAAGCTGTGTTCCCTTTTTTTAACACAAGGACAAAAATGGCAGAACACCACGACTTAGGAATCCAATTCTTACAAGCTAAGTTGGAATAATGTGCTAAAATAAGTGCCCACAGATCCACCTTTAATTGAACAATGAAGTCAATCAGTACTGCAAATTCCAGCCAAGGTGGAAATACTACTGGTGATGGGCACAGAATAAGAATCACTCAGTATCGGTTCAGGAGCAGTTTTCTACCTCAATGTACCACCCCTTGGTCCCAGGGCACTATAACAATAGCCTAATGGCAATAACTTCATATGACTTTGCTGCACTAAGCCCAGATTACAAATCAATTCCTCGGTTACAGCGTGTGTGTCAAAGTAAACTATAAGTGGCTGAGGGTAGATTAAACTCTGAATAGCCACCCCTGTGATGGTCCAAAACTCCAAAACTGTCAGATGTTGGTTAACTGCTAGCGAGCTGGTGGCCAGCGAGTCGGAGTAAAAAAGGTGGCCCAAAGGATGATGCAACTCTGGGGCCTCTTTGAGGGCTCCAGATGATACTGAATAAAGGGGAATAGAAGGATGAGAAAAAGCCTTGGCATAGCCGTGGGGGCAATAGTCTGAGAGGTCATGGTGACAACAGAAGTCAAGGACAACCCCCTGCAGCATGGATCAACCCCAAACCCCCTAATCTATGTCAGCTTGCTTTCAATATATGACAGACGAGCAAGCACCAGAGAGAAACTGAAGGTCGAGAAATAATTGAAATGGTCATTCAGGATGAAGAGGTAGTCATTATTATCAGAGCCCAAAGACAAAGTACTATCAGGGCAGACAAGGTTGTTAGTGGGCATGGCCAAAGGGTCAGGTCGGGTACCTCATAATATGGATTATTTGCCTTTATTTTTGTTCTTTGTGGGAGGGAAGTTGGCAACTGTAGATGGAATCAAAGTCAGGGATAGAGGCGCAATCAGGTGGGCAGTGGATCAAAGTTATAGAATCTCCATTACTACAATTTATTAGCTCTCCAATAGGTGCGGATAAGTTCCTATGGTTAATAAGAAAGCTAGGATCAGGGCTGTAGGAAACAAGAGGAAACCTCCTCTCCGCAAGCTGGATCTCTTTATCAATTACTCCTACCGCCTATTCGATGAAACCATCTGGAGTTGAATTTCTGCCTAATGTTCTGGTTGCAGTGGAGATAGGACTCCCCAATTTGCGCTTGCCCATGATGGACTTCTGAAGGTCTGACTTCGCTTAGATAGTCCAGCAGATTCTTTACCTCCTGATAAACAAACGCTGGTAGAGATGAGACTTCTCAGTACGTGCACAAGCCAGGGAGTCAGACCAAGAGAAAGGGCCCTGCCCGGTCACTTCTGGACTCTGAAAGGCACAGAAGAGCCTGATCTTGGCTGGGTCTTTGCCAGGGCACGCGCCCAGCCACGTCCCATACTGTGGTAGTTAGCAGTACCTTTATTGCACCCTCCTGGCACGTTCAGAAAGCAGCTTCTTCCCCTGCCTTCCGCCGAGAAAGCTGGGAGCAGCAGTCGGGGTCCTGTGCTGTGGGAGTTAGCAGCACCTTCATTGTGCACTCCTGGTGTGTTCAGCAAGCAGCTACCTCTCCTGTCTGCTGCCAGGAATGCTGGGAGCAGTAATATGAGTCCTCCACTGCAAGAGTTAGCAGCACCTTTAATGCACCCGCCTAGCGCATTCAGCAAGCGACTTACTCCCCTGCCTGCCACCAGGAAAGCTGGAAGCAGTAGTCCGGGTCCCACACCATGGGAGTTAGCAGCACCTTTATTGAGCCTGCCTGGCACGTCCAGCAAGTGGCTTCCTGCCCTGCCTGCTGCCAGGAAATCTAGCAGTAGTCTGGGTGAATTGGGAGACCAAATAGGAGGCAAAACTGGAAATGTCACCTAGAGAGAATCACAGTCACTTTTTCAGGACTTGGTGAACTCAACCTAGTAGATATTTTGTGGGGTGCACCCACTGATCTGTGATGGATGACTCCAAAAGAATCTTGAAGATAGAAATATGACCTTCTACTGGCAAACTTGGAGATATGCATACAGCATAGTTTATCCTGTAGATCTGAGGGTCGGCACAAGCCTTAAGCTGTCTTTTTGAGACCAGGACCTCCAAACATAATCTTCTGCTTTCTAGGGACAACAAGAGTCTGTGTAGATGACACATGACCAAGTGAACTGTTAGAGTAGAAGGAAAGTCATTTCAGGCCTGTAATGTTTGGCTGCAACATAAACTTTCTTTATCAGTTTTTGCCAAACTTCCAGGTGTGCATCCCTGTGTGCCTATGAAATGAGACTGCTAATTTGGAAGTTGCTGCTGAGTCACACTGCCTTTCAAAAGAGAAATCTTACAGGATGCATATGTTTTGCTCTATTGTTCTTACACACCCATGCAATGTTCCTTTCTCATGGATTCTGCTAAGCTCTAAAGTTTTCGCATTAGGGATTGTCTGGGTAGGTGGCTTATCTGTTGGTTTTGATTAAAACACTTGTGGCTGTAAAAGATCTTTAAATGGTAACTGCCACCTTCTTGTTAATGGTAATTTAGAGAGACTTTTTTCTGAAATGGCTGAACCATGAGAGACTTTGCCGGCAATCAGTGAGTATCCTTAAACCACCATCTGGCACTTCTAATGAAACACCTCCAGGAGATAAGATAGAGCAAGCACCAAGAGAAGAATAGTTTGTCTACTTTCCTTCAATCTTTAGCCAGCACATTACATGCTGACTTGTGTGGAAGTAATCTGACAGAGTTATCCAACTGAAAATTTTCGAAATGTTTTAGGACCTGGTTTTGAGTGTGGTGGATAGGGTACTCCATCACAAATGTGATGGATTACCCTGTCTGCCAAGCCCTCAGTTTGCCTAATCAATTCTGAACTGGGTGGACTGTCAGTTTTCTGATGGCAGTGCCCATTTTGCCTCTGCCATCAGAAACTTAATCCGATGGCCTGACTCGGAAACTCATTTCGATAGCCTGAGAGAGTAGGAGCCATAGGAGTAAAGCCAACAGACTGTCCATCCTATTTAGAGTGCACAGGGTGATGAGTGTGATGGCTTTTTCCCCCTGACTCTCATACCAGGAAAAACCTGGTGCTCACAGGCAAGAAAACAACCAATAAATAACGATCCACACACATGCAAGAAAAAAAAAGCTTGCTGGGTGTGGAGATCATAATTCTTTATTTTGTATTCCTACTTTGGGAGTGTTGGAAATGGCCCTTTTTGCAGGGTTATCCCCAAACTTTTTGCCTTCTTCCTCCTATTTTTTCAGGTCTGTTTTTGCTGGTTTATTGTCCATGCGCACTTTACCACTGCTAATCAGTGCTAAAGTGCAAGTGCTCCCTATAGAAATTGTGCTGTTGATTGGTTTATCCATGATTGGCATATTTGAATTACTGGAAAGTCCCTAGTGAAGTGCACTAGAGGTGCCCAGGGCCTGTAAATCAAATGCTACTAGTGGGCCTGAAGCACTAGTTGTACCACCCACATTAGTAGCCTTGTAAACATGGCTCAGACATGCCACTGCAGTGTCTGTGTGTGCAATTTTAAACTGCCAATTCGACTTGGCAAGTGTACCCACTTGCCAGGCCTCAACCTTCCCTTTTACTACATGTAAGGCACCCCTAAGTTAGGCCCCAGGTGGCCCCAGGGGCAGAGTGCAGTGTATGTTAAGGTAGGACATATACTAGTGTGTTTTATATGTCCTAACAGTGAAATACTGCCAAATTCAGTTTTCACTGTGCAAGGCCTATCTTTCTCATACATTAAAATGGGGGCT
This sequence comes from Pleurodeles waltl, assembly GCF_031143425.1. NCBI lineage: Eukaryota > Metazoa > Chordata > Amphibia > Caudata > Salamandridae > Pleurodeles > Pleurodeles waltl. Next base: position 1,076,640,218 of record NC_090444.1, read on the forward strand.
GCCTTTAAATATCCGGAAAGCGCAGATTCCCTTTGAGAGTAGATAAAAATGTGGAGTTTAGGGTCTCTGAACTCACAATTTAAAAATACATCTTTTAGTGAAGTTGTTTTTTAAATTTTCTGTTTGAAAATACCACTTTTACAAAGTTGGCATTTTCTTGCTTATACCATTCTGTGACTGCCTGTTTGTGGACTGTCTGTCTGAGTCAGTTTGACAGTTGGGCTGTTTTGCACCTCTCTAGACAGTGACACAAAAGGGGGTGGGGGTGTAGCCTGCATATCCTGATGAGCCATCTGAGCTAGAGAGGAGGGAGGAGTGGTCGTTCACACTTGAAAGGACTGTGCCTGCCCTCACACAATGGAGTCTCCGACCCCCTGGTGTGCGTCTGGGGCCTGGCCTGGACAAGGAAGGATCTTGCAAACACTTGAGACTTTACTTTGAAGTTTGCAAGGCAGAACTGGGTATAAGAAGAAGACCCAAAACCCCAGACTTTTAGAATCTTTCTGGAATCAAGAGGAAGCTCTACCCAGGAGAAGAGTTGAAGGAGGAGTACTGTCCCTTTGCTGTGTTGCTTTGCTGGGCTGACCTGCAGTTGCTACTTCTGCCTGAAAAGAGTGCAAAGGGTGAACTTTGCTGTGTGTCCTGCTTGAGAAAATTCTCCAAGGGCTTGGAGTAGAGCTTGCCTCCTGTTGGAAGTCTCAGGGACACCAAAGACTTCAGTTTCCTCGACTTGCAGCACTGGGAGTTGTGTGTTTTGTGCTGTTCAAGAGGAGAAACCACTGTGACGCCACCAACGATGCCGCTGGCCTGCACCGTGACCTGCCGATGTCGCACGGAGTCGCATTGCCCTGCTTTGCACCGCGACCCTGGTCTCACCGACGGCATCATCGGACGACTTCACCGAGCTGCTGCTTGCACCACGATCTGTAGGCGCCGCACTCCGGCATCGCCTGCTCACACTACAGCCTGGGCATCCCCCACGACTACGCTCCTGCTGACACAGGTGCCGCTGCCTGCACCATGGCCTGTGGACACCGCTTGTGAGTTACACAAAGCACCATCCCATCCCGCACGCAGCCCCGGTCCACCGACGCCAGCACCATCGACTCCTGTGTGGTCACCAGGCATCCTGCCTGCACCGTGGCCTGTGGACACCTCTCGTGAGGGTCACAAAGCACCGTCCCGTCCCGTACCGCTGGCTTGGGACTACCGACGACAGTGTTTCAGCAATGACGACGACGCTGCCTGCACCGTGACCTGTGGACACCGCACGTCGCGCCGCCCCGCTTCACACCGCAGCCCTGGTCTCACTGACGCCGCTGGACGCCGTCACCGAGCCGCTGCCTGCACCATGATCTGTGGGCACCGCACGTCGCTTCGTCCCGCTTCGCACTGCAGCCCCGACGCCATCAACACCGGCCCTGCACCGACTCCGGGACCAAGACCGTGACATCAGTGACGCCGCACTCCGGAGCTCACTGCGAGGATCACAACGCCCTGCAAATCCAAGGTACTGTTTGCGGGTCTCCCTGACACTTTTGCTGGCCCGCAAGGCCGCGGCCGGCCTGAACTGTTGGTTTTGTTGATCTTGACGCTGTGATAGCCCCAGGTGGATCTATCGACTTCAAGGAACTGTAGTTTTGAGTAAATCTTGCAGAATTCATATTTTTCTTACTGAATGTTGGATTTTTATAGTATTTGGTCTTGTTTTATATAGATAAATATTGGCTATTTTTCTAAAACTGGTGTGGTGTCCTTTTGTAGTGTCTTCACTTATTACTGTGTGTTATGTGCAAATGCTTTACACATTGCTTCTGAGATAAGTCTGACTGCTCGTGCCAAGCTACCAAGGGGGTGATCAGGGGGTTATCTGAGCCGGTATCTCCCTTATTCTTGCAAACAGACTGCCAACTAGAGACCCCATTTCTAACAGGGAGTTTGTTTTTGAAAAATGAAAAGTTTGGTGGACATCTGACAAAGTCAACGGCTGCCATTCACCAAATGTTTTGTACCTTCAGAGAAACCGTTTCTCTGAAGTTACAGAGCTCACCAATGGGCCATTGTTGATCTCTAAATTTAGCGGGTGTTAGTCAATCAGGGTGCCGGATGTAACGTCTCCGCCACCCTACACCACCAGCCAAACTCTAAATGGAGCCTTTGGTCATCTGATACTTCTGAATAGGCACCGATATTGAAAAAAATCTTCACGTGCGCTAGGACATCCGCAAGACATTCTTCAGATATGTCTACAGGGGCTTTGCCATCCATAAATATATAAATGTAATACTGCTTCTTTCATGGGTGGTTTTTTGGAGGTTGAGGTTGTGCATGCTGGGCAGCAGTTAAAGCATGATCCACATGTGTTACAGAAAACCTGAGCACAACGGCTGTACATGAGCAGTAGGCCGCGTAGTACAACTTGCAAGAATGCAGAACGTCTGTCCTCTTGTTTAAAATGGCCATTATGGAAACACTTTTTGCGTGAGGTATGGGGTGGACTCTTTGAGAAAAATATGTTTCCAGAGCTGACCTTCCCTCAAAAAGCACCATGGGCGACACCAAATTTGGCTTTCAGCAGCCAACATAACAATGTTTAAACAAGCTCTACTTTAGACCTAAGTTGTAGGAAGGCTTGTTCAGTAAGCTTCACGCTCTGCTGGAGGTCAGGCCTGTGCCCAACACGCACATGCTAAAGATAGGTCCTGTATCTTTTTCCGGGAGCTGAAAAAGATGCTTTAGGTTTTCATAGGCTGGGTAAAGGCCTATGTTTGAATCTATTAAATCTTATAAAGCTGCCCGTCATTTTTAATATACAGAGTCTACTGTTATTCTGCAAGAGAATAGGCTGACGTCAGATGAAGAAAGCCTCCAACTGGAAGGGGAATCCTATATCCCCTAGGGATAGCACATACCGTGTTGGGGGGGGGCACTTGTACTACATCATAGATGTTTATTGGGATTGGATATGTATGGTTTTACATATTTAAAGTTTTCTTTAAGGTCCACTTGACCCACCCGATTGTAATGATTAATATTTCTTCATCAAAAATGCAAAATTTTTTATACTATCTGATGAGATGATGAAGTTCGCTTCCGGATCATCAAATGTAGTTAACAGAGAGGAAAGCACATTAACAGGTGTAAGGTGAACAAATGAATGATAAGGGGAGATTTCTGAGTGGCCTTATTAAGTGTAGGTTACAGGTGTCTTATCTGAGAGATGAGCCACAAGTTTATGAAGAAGCTAATTATAAGAGTATTCCTCAGTATATGGTGAGGGAAGTTCACGTGTGTCTGCAGTTTAAGAGGCAATCTAGGCCAGAGGACGTCTGCATAAGAAGATTGATGGACTGCGTAAACAGATGCTGAAATTGGATGATGTATTTATGCAGACGTCTCTCTGCGGGTGATGTCGGTATTTTAAGATGAGGGTTCGTCTTTTTGCATACTACAGTTGCACATGCATAGAAAAAATACATTTCAAATAGTTTTTTTTAACACATTTTTGATCGAATACCGAAAGATCTGGAGCTGTTGCGTGGATAGCTCCTTTGTGTGAGGTCCGTCTGGATGGTAGATATGTGAAACGAGAATGGCGGAAGACAAGCACCATCGAAGGCAGCAGTAGAGCAGTCCATTTGGCCTGTAGAGAGAAGCAAGTGAGAGAGAGCGTTTTGTTCAGAAAATAAGCTGTTAATTCGGTGAAGTGGCTCCTGGAAGCCTTGTATGAAGCTCGAAAAGTTGAAAAAGTTTCAAGACCGGAAAGTTTCACTGGGGAAGTTATTAGCTGTTACAACATGGAGAAGTTTGCCTCAAAGTGCAGCATGCTGGTTGAAACAATTCCAAAAATAGCTGGTGTGTACATTGAAAAATCTGCCTTCTTTGCGGTCGCAACCATCAACACAGTTGGCGTGCTGCTTGAAAATCACAACCAATCTGAGCTCCTGGGAAGGTTCCCCGCTGTTTAAAAGAGCAGAGAGCTCAGCATGCTTAAAGTGAACAACTATGGAAACTGAAGAAAGTTTCTAGTTGATAATCTAGTGAACCAACCCTGGCAGAAAACAAAGCAGAAATAAAATGCACATGTTGCCTCGCGTGCGCGTATTGTTCAATACAGAAAGTACAGAAATTCAGTGGAAAATTAAAATACAGCGAAAATGTAAGAACTCACACTAAAAGATTAAAATCATAGTTTTGATTAAAGAAGATGCCTTCTTTATACGTCGTGCACATCGCCCAGCCTCATCAATATGAAAACAGTACCCTTTTCATATTATTTTTAGGATTGTTAAAAGTTCACGTGATTCAAGTTATAAGAACATATCTCATTAATACTGGACATTCACACATTCACAGTTTTACTTCCCTCTGTTAATACACTGATATACGTCTTGAGAAGCCCTCACCACTCCCCACTCCACGCAGCATAATCAGTTACCCAAAAACGAACGGAAGGTACTTTAATGCCTACAATTAATTGGGTTATCTCTAGTACACTCTCTCTTCTCGTACTTGGTACATCTGATTACTACCATTATAAATTAGGCATTCAGCATCCCCACAAACCGCTGTGAAGCCCCTGGCTTGAGTTTCTGCACGCTTTTCTTACCTCCAGACATGCCCCCCCCAACAAAACCCTTCCCCATCTAGAGGCCAGCAATAGTGGAGAACCCACCCAAACACATTATGCAACATACATGTACAATATAACTTATTTAGCCTCCACATCAACTAATAATTTAAAAAAGAAAGATAGGAAAGAGTGAAATAGAGGTTATTAAATGCCATCTAGGCCTTACAGCTCAAAGGTATCTTGCTCATTCCATTCGTCATAAATGAGAACCTACCCAAATTCTCAACTTGAAAAATGACATGGAAGAATAAAGAAAAACAGCAGATGTAAAAAAGTAGAATCAATACCTGGTAAGTCCACAAAGCACAAGGGACCTCAAACAGGGATAACAACCAACATAGACCACCTAGTCAGAAAAGCAACCCCAGTTAGGACCAATCAAGTGCCACCACAGACCCAAACAAAAATAGACAGGCTAAACCAGCAAGGGAAACCCAGCAGCCAAAGTCCACGAGGGCGCGAGTTATAGTTACTTCAGGGCGCGAGTTATAGTTACTTTAGGGCACAAGTTATAGTTACTTGAGATAACTATAACTGGTGAATTTCTCTGATTTTTAGAATTGAAAACATTATGGCCCATATTTATACTTTTTGACGCAAAACTGCGCTAACGCAGTTTAGCGGCAAAAAATTTAGCGCCGGCTAACGCCATTCTGAAGCGCCATGCGGGCGCCGTATTTATTGAATGGCGTTAGCCGGCGTTAGCCGACCGGCCCTGCCTGGTGTGCGTGAAAAAAAACCACGTACACAAGGCAGCGCCGGCGTAGGGAAAAATGGCGTTTGGGCGTCCAAAAATGGGGCAAGTCAGGCTGAGGCAAAAAAAACGTCTTAACCCGATTTGCGCCATTTTTTTGGGGCGCCCAGACGCCATTAACATGACTCCTGTCTTAGCAAAGACAGGAGTCATGCCCCCTTGCCCAATAGCCATGCCCAGGGGACTTCTGTCCCCTGGGCATGGTCATTGGGCATAGTGGCATGTAGGGGGTCACAAATCAGGCCCCCCTATGCCACAAAAAAATATAAAAAAAAATACTTACCACAACTTACCTTCTCTTCCCTGGGGTGGGTCCCTTCATCCTTGGGTGTCCTCCTGGGGTGGGCAAGGGTGGCAGGGGGTGTCCCTGGGGGCTTGGGAGGGCACCTCTGGGCTCATTCTGAGCCCACAGGTCCCTTAACGCCTGCCCTGACCCAGGCGCTAAAATCCGGCGCAAATGTGGTTTTTTTAGTCCCGCCCACTCCCGGGCGTAATTTTTGCCCGGGAGTATAAATCCGACGCAATAGCATCGCAGTCATTTTTTTAGACGGGAACGCCTACCTTGCATATTATTAACGCAAGGAAGGTGTTCACGCAAAAAAATGACGCTAACTCCATGAACTTTGGCGCTAGACGCGTCTAACGCCAAAGTATAAATATGGAGTTAGTTTTGCGTCGAATTTGCGTCGAAAAAAACGACGCAAATTCGGCACAAACGGAGTATAAATATGCCCCTATGTTGTTGCGGAACATTTCACCTAACTATGATGTTACTTTAACCTTTGTTTTTTTTTCCAGTGAATTTCTAGTTTTTTTTTTTAACCTAAAGTCATATTTTATTACCATAGGTAAAGCAATCCCCCCCACACGTCCTTCAGCCGTGCACAGTAGGGGGGTTAGCTGCAGGCCTGGTCTGCGGCCAGGCACTGCGTCAAACCCTCCTCAGGCAACCAACCCTATGCCTTCAGCCGTGTGCCACAGAGGAATGCCCAGAGAGCCTGGTCTGTGGCCAGACCCTGAGCCAACTGGACTACAGGAAGCCAACCCCATGATGCACATGGCCTTTGGCCATGCACATTGCAGTGGTTAGCCACAGGGACTGCCTTTGGCCAGGCCCTAAGGCCATCAAACCCAAAGTCTGCAAACACCCCCCCACAGACTGCCAACCCTTTGATGTGCACGGTATAGGGTTGGCATATAGGCCCAGGGAACTCCATCTACAGGGGCCAAAACATATATAGTAAGGGTAACGGCATGCAGCCACCTTTCCAAACCTTAATAAACAAAGAAAGGGGGAGGAGTGTCACGTGGTCTCCCTCCCCGAACCTTCAAGGGCCCCGGGAACCCATGGTACTGGGGCCAAATCCAATCTAAAAAGGGAAGGGGGCCATGGGGCGCCCTTCCCTGTGCCTTGTTAGGACCCTGGAGCCCCATTCCTTAGGGCTGTATTTTATTAAGAAGGGGGCAACCATTGGGGGTTTTAATAAACAAGTGTGGGAGACCGGACTTGTTTTTTTTAAATTGTGCTGCGGATCCACTGTGAAATTTAAACCACTTCCTGGTTGATGTGGTAATAGTCAATCAGATCTTAGCTGGAGATCTGTCTGCTCCATAGAGCATCCAAGATGTGAAATATTCATAGATTTTGAGCGTGAATTGCCCAGAACTACTGAACGGATTTACACCAAATCACAAAAAGCACTTTTTCCAGACCAAGACCTAGCCTTCTGCCAAATTTAGTGTAAACCTGTTCAGTGGTTTGGGCTTTAGCTGTGTTTAAAGTTCCTATGGAAAAATGAACAGGGAAAATGTGTTTTGGAACACTTCTCTTTTATGTTTCCCCGCTTGACGGATCACCCTGAAACGTTCATTTCACAAAGTAGGCAAAAAGTAGCAATTTTTTGTGAAGTTGCGACCACCACACACACACACACATATGTATATATATATTCATTTAAATAAAACTAAGGTTAGAGGCAGGGATGTTAAAGTTAGGCTCACATTTTACGTGTAGAAAACCATAGTTCAAGTTATCAAGTACCTATAACTCGTGCCCTAAAGTAAGTATAACTTGCACCCTCGCAATACACAGTTTTTTCGACCTCTATTGGTTCTCCAGGTGGACCCGATTTTTCCCCATTTTTTGGGCCCCCCGAATTTGGTATATTGTCCGTTCAGCTGCATGCACCACTCCATGTCTTGTAGCCATTCCCTCATGCATGGTGGTCTGGATGCCCCCACAGCTACAGGCTATATTTCTCTTTACTACTTCCAGGCCTAGGGATAACCATAGCTTACAGTTTTGTGTTGGTGGATCGTCGCCCAAGATAACTAATACGCAGCATTTGCCCATGACTATAATGGTGTGTCCTGTTACTGTCCTGTTACTTCATGCATGGTGTCTAGAATGGTTGTCCAATATTGTTGTATGTGGGAACAACTCCAGGCCACATATAGGAACATCCCTTTCCCCCCCACATGTCTTCAGGTAGTCCGTGTCAGGGCATCTTCCCTTGGCATGTAGCGCCGTGTGGGAGTAATAGGAGCGATGTAGTAAACGTAATTCGAACAGCCGAAAACTGGTTTGATGGTGATTTCTCAAGGGGCTCCCAGTACGTCTTCCCACTCACTGTCTTCAAATTCCCAGATATCTGTCTCCCATCGGGCTCTGAGTATTTGCAAAGTGTCATGGGCATTGTTGATCTATTTTTTATAGATGAGGGATATGGCTTTGGTGTTGACTCTTTCAGAGAGGATATGCTCTTCCAATATGGAAGCGTCATCCAACACAGTGCCTTTAGGTATGTGAGGAAACAAGCATCCTGGCACCGGTTTCAGGGTATCACCCTCTTCAGCCAGGCTAGCTTGAATCCAGTGGCACAGTGAGCACGGGACCCACATCTGGGCATACCCTTCACACTTAGAGGGCCAAAGGCAAAAAGAACAGATGATGGACGGAATCTTGAGCAATGCAAACATTCACCACCAGTCACAGGCCTTGGTTTAATCCATCATTTTTTTCCCCACCATGCCACCCTAGTTTGGACCCAGCCATATGCAAATCAGTCTTGACCTGCTCCCCATGGGAACAGTCCAGCCTGAACTGCCAGGCCAGATCCTTCCTGGACCAGAAACAAGCATCATGGGACCATTTTCGGGGTATCACCCCCTCATCAGCCAGCTTAGCTTGAATACAGTGGCACAGTGAGCACGGAACCCATGTCTGGGCATACCCTTCGCACATAGGCTGACAAAGGCAAAAAGAACAGATGATGGAAAGAATGCCAAAAGATGCAAACATTCAACCCCAGTCACAGATCTGGGTTTAATCCATTGTTTGTTAGCCCCCCCCATGCCACCCCAGTTTGGACCTAGCCATATGCAAATCAGTCTTGACCCTACTTCCATGGGAATAGTCCAGCCCAAACTGCCAGGCCATGTCCTTCCTGGACCAGAAACAAGCATACGGAGACCAGTTTTGGGGTATCACTCCTCATCAGCCAGGCTAGCTTCAATCAAGTGGTGCAATGAGCACAGGATCCACGTATGGGCATACCCGGCGCAGTTAGAGTGACAAAAGCAAACAAATCAAATGACAGGTGAAATGCGAAACAAACCAACCTTCAAGCCCCAGTCACAGACCTGGGTTTAATCCATCAATTATTTTGCTCACCACGCCACCACAGTTTGAACCCAGCCATATGCAACTCAGTATTAACCCTGTTCCCAATGGAAACAGCCCACTTGGAAATGCCAGGTCTTCCCTATATCGGAAACAAGCATCCTGGGACTGGTTTCGGGGTTTCACCCCTTATCAGCCAAACTAGCTGAATCCAGTAGCATAGTGAGCCCGGGACCCATGTCTGGGCATACCCGGCGCACTTAAGGCAACAAAAGCAAACACACCAAATGATGGAAGGAATTGATTGATTAAACCCAGATCTGTGACTGGATGTGAATATTTGATTTGGTCTGCATTCCGTGTATCATTTGGTTTGTTTACATTTGGAATGGATCCATCATGTCATCCATGGTCTTGGGGGCATCTCCCTGCCATACATCTCCTAGTTTAGTGATATAAAATCAAATCAAATCAAAAAACATTTATAAAGCGCGCTACTCACCCGTGAGGGTCTCAAGGTGCTAGGGGGAGGGGGTTACTGCTGCTCGAAGAGCCAGGTCTTGAGTTGCCTCCGGAATGCGAGGTGGTCCTGGGTGGTCCTGAGGTTGGTGGGGAGGGAATTCCATGTCTTGGCCGCCAGGTAGGAGAAGGATTTCCCACCTGCTGTGGTGCAGCGGATGCGAGGGACGGCGGCGAGTGCGAGGTTGGCGGAGCGAAGTTGACGGGTGGGCGTGTAGAAGCTGAGGCAACGGTTGAGGTATTCAGGTCCCTTGTTGTGGAGGGCTTTGTGTGCGTGGGTGAGGAGCCGGAAGGTGATCCTTTTGTTGACGGGAAGCCAGTGCAGGTGTCTCAGGTTGGCGGAGATGTGGCTGTTGCGGGGTATGTTGAGGACGAGGCGGGCGGAGGCGTTTTGTATTAGCTGCAGACGTTTCTGGAGTTTAGCGGTGGTTCCTGCGTATAGGGTGTTACCGTAGTCCAGGCGGCTCGTGACGAGGGCGTGGGTCACAGTCTTTCTGGTGTTGGCGGGGATCCAACGGAAGATCTTTCGGAGCATGCGGAGGGTGAGGAAACAGGAGGATGATACGGCATTGACTTGTTTGGTCATGGTGAGAAGAGGGTCCAGGATGAATCCGAGGTTGCATGCGTGGTCTGAGGGGGTTGGTGCGGCGCCAAGGGCCGTGGGCCACCAGGAGTCGTCCCAGGCAGACGGGGTGTTTCCGAGGATGAGGACTTCCGTTTTGTCTGAGTTCAGTTTCAGACGGCCGAGTTTCATCCATTCTGCGACGTCTTTCATTCCATCTTGCAGGTTGGTCTTGGCGCTGGTGGGGTCCTTGATGAGGGAAAGTATCAGCTGAGTGTCGTCGGCGTAGGAGGTGATGTTGATGTTGTGTTTGCGTACGATGTCGGCGAGGGGGCTCATGTAGACATTGAAAAGAGTCGGGCTGAGCGAGGAGCCTTGAGGGACGCCGCAAATGATCTCGGTGGGGTCTGAGCAGAACGGTGGGAGGTAGACTCTTTGGGAGCGGTTGGAGAGGAAGGGGGAGATCCAGTCCAGGGCCTGTCCTTGGATACCGGTGGAGCGGAGGCGGGATATTAGGGTTCGGTGGCAGACGGTGTCGAAGGCAGCCGAGAGGTCGAGGAGGATGAGGGCGACTGTTTCTCCGTTGTCCATCAGAGTTCTGATGTCGTCTGTGACTGAGATGAGGGCGGTTTCTGTGCTGTGATTGGCTCGGAATCCGGACTGAGAGGGGTCGAGTAGGTTGTTGTCTTCAAGGAAGTTGGTAAGTTGCTTGTTGACGGTCTTCTCTATGACTTTGGCAGGGAGGGGAGGAGCGAGATGGGGCGGAAGTTCTTCAGGTCGCTGGGGTCTGCCGTAGGTTTCTTCAGTAGGGCGTTGACTTCTGCGTGTTTCCAGCTCTCGGGGAAGGTGGCAGAAGCAAATGAGCTGTTGATGATGGTCTGGAGATGCAGGGCGATGATGTCGTCGGCTTTGTTGAAGATGAAGTGTGGGCAGGGGTCCGAGGGGGCACCGGAGTGGATGGAGTTCATGGTAGCTTTTGTCTCTTCCGTGCTGATGTGAGTCCAGGCATTGAGGGTGATGGCTGGGGTTGTAGGTTCTGTGGTGGTTGGCTGGGTCTGGAGTCCGAAGCTGTCGTGTAGGTCGGTGATCTTACGATGGAAGAAGGTGGCGAGGGAGTTGCAGAAGTCTTGTGAGGGCGTGATGGCGTTGGCGTTGGGATTGGAGAGCTCTATGACAATGTTGAAGAGTTCTTTGTTGTTGTGAGTGTTCTTGTCCAGTCTGTCTGTGAAGGAAGTTCTTTTGGTGTAGCGGATCAGATAGTGGTGTTCGCGGGTGGCGTTTTTGAGGGCAGACATGTTTTCTGCGGTGTGGTCCTTGCGCCAGGCTTTCTCGAGGGTGCGGCAGTTTTTTTTAGATTCTTTGAGGGTGTCTGAACCAAAGAGGTTTCCTGGTGTTGGTCTGTCTTGGGGGGCGTCTGAGGGGTGCGAGATTGTCTGCGCAGTTGGTGATCCAATGCGTGAGGCGGAGGGCTGCGTCGTTGGGGTCGGTGGAGAAGGTGGGTTGGTTGTCGCTGAGAGTGCAGAGAAGCTGTTCCGTGGGGATTTTGTTCCAATGTCTGCGTGGGATGGATTGTGTGCGGAGGTGGCGAGTCTCGCGTCGGAAGGTGAAGTGGACACATCTGTGGTCGGTCCAGTGTATTACGGAGAAGTGGCTGAAGGATACGTGGTTGCTGGCGGAGAAGAAGGGGTCGAGCGTGTGTCCGGCGATGTGGGTGGGGGTGTTCACCAATTGCTTGAGACCGAGGTTGGCGAGGTTGTCGAGCAGGGCGGTGGTGTTGAGGTCGTTGTTCTGTTCCAGGTGGAAGTTGAGGTCACCGAGGAGGATGTAGTCCGGCGAGGCAAGGGCGTGCGGGGAGATGAAGTCAGTGATAGAGTCGCTGAAGAGGGCGCGTGGTCCAGAGGATCTGTAGATGAGAGTTCCTCTGAGGGTGGTCCTGGGGTCGGTGTGGATCTGGAAGTGCAGGTGTTCGGCGGCGAGGGGGGTGTCTTCGGTGGAGGTGGTGACGTTGATGGAGTCCTTGAAGACGATGGCGATTCCTCCACCGACATGGTTGGTGCGGTCTCTCCTGGAGATCTTGTAGCCGTCGAGGATGGCTATGGCGATGTCGGGGGCCGAAGAGGCGTTCAGCCAGGTCTCAGTGATGAAGGCGACATCCGGTGCGGTGGAGTCCAGGAGGTCCCATAGTTCAATGGCGTGCTTGTGGACGGATCGTGCGTTGATCAGGATGCATTTGAGGTGGTTGTTGGCGCGTGGGCTGGCGGGAGGGGTGGTTACGCGGTGGAAGGTGAGTTTGCAGGAGAGGCATGCGAAGGGTCCATGGGTGCGTTTAGGGCTGGCTTGGAAGCAGGTACGGGAGCGCCCCGGGTTGAGGGCGTGGAGGGTGTTGGGGTCGTAGCGGTGCTGAGGGGTTTGGGAGTGCTGGGGGCCAGGGGTCATGGCGCTGGGCGCGGTCCAGGCACAGACGGGCGCAGACGGGCTTGCCTTTGGTGCGCCAGTGGCGCGGCCGCACAGCGGCCGCCATAGGAGAGAGGAGGGGGGAGGAGGGGTCAGCTGGGGGCGGGGGGCGGGAGGGGGGTGACGAATGGGAGCAGTGGGGGCGGGGCCAAGCAGGAGGTGGCGGCGGGAAAGCGGAGGGTTGGGGGTCAGGTAGAGGGGAGGGGAGAAAAGATAGGGGAGGGGGGATTACAGAGGCGGAGGGGAGTCAGGAAGAACAGAAGAGAGAAGAGTAAAGAAGAAGAGGAGAGAAGAGTCAAGAGAGAAGAGACAAGAGACAAGAAGAAGAGAAGAGTCAAGAAGAAGAGTCAAGAATAGAGAAGAGTAAAGAAGAAGAGTCAGGCAGAAGAGGAGAGACCTGAGAAGCAGAGGGGAAGCGTCCAGAAGATGAGGAGAGGCCACAGAGGAAGAAAAGGAACATGCAGAGAAAAATACAGAAGAGGAGAAGAACACGCAGGTCGGGGTGCAGAGGAGAAAGAAGAACACAGATGAAGAACACAGATGAAGAAAGAAGAAAAGAACACGCAGGTCGGGGTGCAGAGGAGAAAGAAGAACACAGATGAAGAACACAGATGAAGAAAGAAGAAAAGAACACACAGGTCGGGGTGCAGAGGAGAAAGAAGAACACAGATGAAGAACACAGATGAAGAAAGAAGAAAAGAACACGCAGGTCGGGGTGCAGAGGAGAAAGAACACAGATGAAGAACACAGATGAAGAAAGAAGAGAGAACACGCAGCAAGTGGGCTGCAGAAGAGGAGCAGAGAGCGAAGGGAAATGGACAGCAGAGGTGTGGAGAGTGATACCTATCAGCTACCATTTTTCGAAGCCTTGTAAGCTGCCCACTTCTGAAAACAAATCACTGGACCAGAGGGGAGTCATTTTGGACATTTGGGCCCATATTTATATTTTTTTAGCGCCGCATTTGCGTCATTTTTTGACGTAAAATCGGCGCAAACTTACAAAATACAATTGTATTTTGTAAGTTTGCACCGATTTTGCGTCAAAAAGCAGCACAAATGCGGCGCTAAAAAAGTATAAATATGGGCCTTGGTTTTTCCGAACAAGGAAGGCAGATGCCTCCCTCCATATGCCTACTACCATCTTAGTGTGTGTGGGCTGCATCCGAACTAGCTTGGCTTTATAGAGTGCTCCCTCGTACCCCTCATTGCCTATCGATCCTCATGGCTGGTTCGTCTCATGAAGCAAACAGCCAATCATTTATCACTGCCATTTGGGAAGGTGAATAGCACTTTTGTATGTCTGGAAGTTCTATGCCACCGCTGTAGACTCCCCTGATCAATTTCTGATTGCTGTACGAGGAGTCTTGGCTCCCTATAGCAGTTATCGCAATGCGGCATCTGCATGTGAAAGAATTCTTTGGACATTGGGTATGGGGTGTTTTGTAAGGCATAAATCATCCGAGGCAGTGTCATCATCTTGAACATTGTAGCTCGTTCTAAAAGAGAGAGCAGAAGGGTGTTCCAGTGCCTTACATCAGCCTCAAATAGCTCTAAGGTTGGCATCATGTTTCACTGTTGGAACGTCAACGGGATGCTGGTAATATAGACACTGGGATATTTGAACCCGTCAGTCACTATGCACATCGGTAGGTCTGCTTTAAGAGTTGGGGGGGAGGGTGGTGACTAGTTGTATAAGGGACTTTTCCTAGTTCACAATATATCCAGAGAAAGACCTGAAGATACAGAGGATCTGCATTAGTCGTGGGATAGTAAATGTTGGGTCTGTGACGTATAGTAGGATTTCATCCCTATATAAGGATATATGCTCCTCCCAGGGCTCTCCCCAGGTAATCCTGTACACAAGCGGGTCCACTTTGATCCATACTGCTAGGTTGAACAACAGTGGGGTGAGCGGACACCCCTATCTTGTTCCCTGGTGCAATGTGAAGATACGCGGTGTTGCCCCAATGACACTCACCTGGGCTTCTGGTTCTTGATATAGAAGCTTGATCCACCCCAGGAAGGAGGGGCCAAACCTGAAGTGTTCCAGCCCTACATACATATAATCCCAATCAAGGGTATCAAAGGCCTTGGTTGAGCCTGTGAAGAGTACCAGCGTGGAGATGGTATCTTCCGAGCCAGCCGGTGCACAGCATACACATCAGAGGTTCAATCTGGTACTTCTATTTGGGGTGAAGCCCGATTGATCGGGTGTATTAACGTAGATACTATCCGTCTCAGTCTTTTTGTGAGGAGTTTAGCCAATATTTTAATCTCCACATATCAGAAGGAGATTGGCCTATAGGACCCACACTGGTCTGGTGGTCTGTCTGCCTTATGAATTACTACAATTGTGGCTTGTTGTGGGTTCAGGGGAAAAGTCCTTGTGATCTTGGCCTCCATCCGCATTTTAAGCAGGTGGGGTGACATTTTCCCTGCTAGGTCTTTAAAGTAGGTAAGCCGTTGGACCTCATCGCCTTGCTGGATGAGAAGGAGATTATGGCTTGTGCTATTTCGCAGGGTGTAATTTTGCTCTCTAACATTTGTAAATGTTCTGTTGAAAGTGTGGCGGTGTTGAAGTCACTAAGGAAGTCCCATATGTCATCTTGGGAGCTAGTGTTCATAGCTTCATAAAGTTTAGAGTAGTAATTGGCAAATTCCTCCTCTATGTCGCTGGCGGACCCTTCCTAATCTCCGCAGTGTCAGTTTTAAATTGAAGTACTCAGTTTCAAGTTTGTTCCCTTTTCTCCAGCCATGACAGCAATTTCCTGGACTTACCTCTCACCTCAGAAATATAGAAAAGTTAGATATTTGTTCTCCAAAATTATTTCTGTCTTAGTAGTACATTGCTCAGTGGTATAAATATTAAATATATCACACAAACTGACATATGTATCTATTTATATAAACATCTATATACATAACTGTACCAAAATATAAACGATTTCCAATTAACAGCATTGAACTACCAGGCCAGTGGCAAATTTTCCATTTAAATTTTGACCGTTACACGCCTATTAGTACTGGTAAATCCTTAATGACTGCTTTTCCTGGTTTTGAGATTTTACAGTATGTCAATGTCTAACTGTAAGGCTGTTATACAGTTACATGTTACAAAATCTAAATGAAACCATTTCCTGTTTGGTTTTACAAGGCACATCAATCTTTTGACATTGTACCATTTTTTATATAACACAAAGTCATGAGTCTCAGCAATGCTTCTTAGTACAGACATAGGGGGTGATTCTAACCCTGGCGGTCGGTGTTAAAGCGGCGGCCAACCCGCCAACAGGCTGGCGGTCCAAAAAATGGAATTCTGACCCTGGCGGGAACCGCCAACACAGCCCGCCAACTTAACACTCCGACCGCCGCGGCGGTACAGACAAACAGCGCGGCGGTCACCGCCAACAGGCAGGCGGAAGACAATGTACCGCCCACACTATCATAACTCACCAATCCGCCACCTTTTCCGGGGCGGGAGCACCGCCGATAAAAACACGGCGGAAACAGACTACGAACGGGAAAACGCTCACCTCTACGCACTCCACGAGGACGGAGGACAGCATGGAACCCGAATTGAACATCATACCTGCTCTCGTCTACCTTCTCATCTACCACGAGTACGAAGTCCGGCGCAGACGACAACGGTGAGTACTGCACCTACGACACACGGGAGGGGGAGGACGAAAGGTTACGGGCACACACATATGCGACCCCCCCCCCCCCAATCATGTACTCACCAATGCAGAGCACCAAGTCACAGTGACACCACCCAAACACCCCTGAAAAATGCTAGGACATAATCATATTTGGAATAAATATTTATGTACCAAAAAGCTCCAGAAAATTAGCGTACAACCATGAAAGATATCCACAACAAAACTAATGACATACACATCAGTGTATGACTGAAGTACCAAGTCCTGCACATCCTACCAATTCAGCATGTCCGTGGGCCAAAGTCTTGAGAAACAAGGGCAAAGCCCACACAGGAGACCTAAGTCCTTTGGAGAGAACACTGCAGGGGCATCAGATGTAAAAACTACAGGCACCTCAGGGGGAAGGGAAGGGGGGGGCACCACAGCCACATGAGTCCACGACGCCAGATCCACGAGGAGCCACCATGCCCACCTTTCAATCCTGGGGAGTGCAAAGCCACAGTCTCTCAATGTCTCTACAGCCTGTGGGCTGCCCACTGTTCAATCCTGGGGAGTGCAAAGCCACAGTCTCTCAATGTCTCTACAGTGGGTGGCCTGCCCACTGTTCAATCCTGGGGAGTGCAAAGCCACAGTCTCTCAATGTCTCTACAGTTGGTGGGCTGCCCACTGTGCCATCCTGGGGAGTGCAAAGCCACAGTCTCTCAAGTCTCTGCAGTGGGTGGATTGCCCACTGGACCATCCTGGGGAGTGCAAAGCCACAGTCTCTCAATGTCTCTACAGTGGGTGGCCTGCCCACTGTTCAATCCTGGGGAGTGCAAAGCCACAGTCTCTCAAGTCTCTGCAGTGGGTGGATTGCCCACTGGACCATCCTGGGGAGTGCAAAGCCACAGTCTCTCAATGTCTCTACAGTGGGTGGCCTGCCCACTGTTCAATCCTGGGGAGTGCAAAGCCACAGTCTCTCAATGTCTCTACAGTTGGTGGGCTGCCCACTGTGCCATCCTGGGGAGTGCAAAGCCACAGTCTCTCAAGTCTCTGCAGTGGGTGGATTGCCCACTGGACCATCCTGGGGAGTGCAAAGCCACAGTCTCTCAATGTCTCTACAGTGTGTGGCCTGCCCACTGGACCAACCTGGGGAGTGCAAAGCCACAGTCTCTCAATGTCTCTACAGTGGGTGGGCTGCCCACTGTGCCATCCTGGGGAGTGCAAAGCCACAGTCTCTCAATGTCTCTACAGTTGGTGGGCTGCCCACTGTGCCATCCTGGGGAGTGCAAAGCCACAGTCTCTCAAGTCTCTGCAGTGGGTGGATTGCCCACTGGACCATCCTGGGGAGTGCAAAGCCACAGTCCATCATGTGGATGACAGTCTCCACTGGTCAAGGAGGAGGCATGGTGGGCACAATGAACCATCAACGGTGCTTGAGACGGCGGGGCCCAGCGGAGCGGTGCTTGAGACGGCGGGGCCCAGCGGAGCGGTGCTTGAGACGGCGGGGCCCTGTTCAGCGGTGCTTGAGACGGCGGGGCCCAGCGGAGCGGTGCTTGAGAGGAAGGGCCCAGCGGAGCGGTGCTTGAGAGGAAGGGCCCAGCGGAGCGGTGCTTGAGACGGCGGGGCCCAGCGGAGCGGTGCTTGAGACGGCGGGGCCCTGTTCAGCGGTGCTTGAGACGGCGGGGCCCAGCGGAGCGGTGCTTGAGAGGAAGGGCCCAGCGGAGTGGTGCTTGAGAGGAAGGGCCCAGCGGAGCGGTGCTTGAGAGGAAGGGCCCAGCGGAGCGGTGCTTGAGACGGCGGGGCCCAGCGGAGCGGTGCTTGAGAGGAAGGGCCCAGCGGAGCGGTGCTTGAGAGGAAGGGCCCAGCGGAGCGGTGCTTGAGACGGCGGGGCCCAGCGGAGCGGTACTTGAGACGGCGGGGCCCTGTTCAGCGGTGCTCTTCTGCACCGCGGGCCCTGTTCAGCGGTGCCTATCTCCACGGCGGGGCCCTGTTGAGCGGTGCTCTTCTGCACCGCGGGCCCTGTTCAGCGGTGCCTATCTCCACGGCGGGGCCCTGTTCAGCGGTGCACTTCTGCACCGCGGGCCCTGTTCAGCGGTGCCTATCTCCACGGCGGGGCCCTGTTCAGCGGTGCTCTTCTGCACCGCGGGCCCTGTTCAGCGGTGCCTATCTCCACGGCGGGGCCCTGTTGAGCGGTGCTCTTCTGCACCGCGGGCCCTGTTCAGCGGTGCCTATCTCCACGGCGGGGCCCTGTTGAGCGGTGCTCTTCTGCACCGCGGGCCCTGTTCAGCGGTGCCTATCTCCACGGCGGGGCCCTGTACAGCGGTGCTCTTCTGCACCGCGGGCCCTGTTCAGCGGTGCCTATCTCCACGGCGGGGCCCTGTTCAGCGGTGCTCTTCTGCACCGCGGGCCCTGTTCAGCGGTGCCTATCTCCACGGCGGGGCCCTGTTCAGCGGTGCTCGTCTGCACCGCGGGCCCTGTTCAGCGGTGCCTATCTCCACGGCGGGGCCCTGTTCAGCGGTGCTTGTCTGCACCGCGGGCCCTGTTCAGCGGTGCCCATCCAGCAGGTCAAGGGAGCCAGACCTGGCCTGGACTCCCTGTTCAGTCGCCCTCGGACCGTGACGTATCTGGACCCTTCGGGGACGGACTCCTGGCCTCCTTAGTGTCCTCCTTCCCAGCTGGGATGTGGCATGTGGGGTCCACCTTCTCCGCGCTCCTGCTGCCCTTCCGCTCCTTTGATCGGGCTCTCGGGCCCTTGCCTCCCCCAGATGGTGTGGGTGGTGAAGTGGCCGCACATTGCTCCTTGGGGGCAGCCCTGTCAGTCCTCGCACGGCGGTCCTTGGTTTTGCGGGTCCTCTTGCCGGGGGGGGGGGGCTGGACGTGTCCTTGCTGCAGCTCGATGTGTCACTGCTGGCAAAGGGTGGGCTCCAGAACCCAGGCACAACAGTGACACCCGAAGCTGGGCTGGTGGTGGCTGCGGTGCTCTTGGGACTCTTTGAAGATGGATGGGGGGGGTCATCGGGGGGAAAGAGGTTAAGGTTAGCCAGGAAAAGTTTTTTAGGGCCAAGGTAAAGGGTAGGAGTAGTGGAGATGGAAGTGGATAGAGGAGGTGGTTGTAGGAGAGTCAGGTGTGCTGTCATTGGGTGAAGGTGCTGGTGCTGTAGGCTGTCGTGAGGTGGATGGCTGTTGGGTGGGTGGCTGCCTGCGTTTGTGTGTCTTGGAAGAGGGGGTGACAGACACAGTGGGAGAGGACACAGGGGACGTGTACATGGCAGTGGGGGTGGTGACTGCACGAGTGTGGACTGTACTGGAGGGTGAGGTGGTGATGGAAGCACTGGCTGATGTTGGGGTGCATGCAGGTGTGAGTGTAGACGTCACAGGGAGGGAGGAGGGAGACGAGGAGGAGGGGGACACAGGGGTGGCAGTGGCTGTTGGCATGTCTGCATTTGGGTGTTGCTCGGGTGAGTGTTTGCGGGATCTGTGGTGCTTGTGTTTGGATGAGCTGCTCTTGGGTGTTGAGGTGTGTGCAGGCTGGTCTGATGGTGTGGATGGGATAAGCTGAGGAACAGGAGACAGAGACAGGCTGGAGGCAGTCAGAAGAGGGAGGCTGGAAACAGGGACAATGGCTGCCATCAGTGCTGAGGCCAGAGCAGTGAACGCTCGTTGATGGGCAGCCTGACCCGAATGAATGCCCTCCAGGTACGCATTGCTCTGTTGCACCTCCCTTTGCACACCCTGGATGGCATTCAGAAGGGTCGTCTGCCCAACAATGAGCGTCCTTACCAGGTCAATGAGCTCCGCACTGAGGGCAGCAGGGGCAACAGGGGCAGGGGCTGAGGTGCCTGGGGCGAAGGAGACGCGCGCCTTCCTGGGCGAAGCGGCACGGAGCGAAGACTGAGAGGCTGCTGGGAGGGCGGGGCTGGTGCGCTGGGTGGCGGCTGTACCTGTAGAGGCGGGGGGCATGGATGTTGCCGCCACCCCTAGGGAGCTCCCATCCGAGGACGTGTCGCTTTCGCTGCTCTCACCAGCGGTCCCCGTCGTGGTGCTCCCCTCGCCCTCCGGATCACTGGTGCCCTCGGTGTCTGTTCCTGGGCCCACCAGGGCCTTGTGTCCTGCAGCTCCCTCGTGCTCCGATGCCATATCTCCTCCGCCTGATGATGCTAATGCACACATGCACAAGAAGATGAAGAGAAAGGGTGGGGGGAGAAAAAAGAAGACCAGGTTGAGTGCATGCAATGTCAACACCGTTGGCGGAGAGGACAGACACAGGTGCCTAATGCACTAAGCCGCGCATTCGGGGTACACTACTCAGTACTACTGACTAAGACAACAGGCCAAGAGACGTCAAACGCGCACATGGGAGATGCTGGACCTTCAATGGCTGTACTTGTCACCCTACAGAGGTGGGGGCCGGGGGCACAGGGCCATGCCTAAGGGAGAGGACTACACTACAGAAAGCGCCCCGGCCTAATGTCACCCACAGCCCTCCTCCCCCACCCAGACGCCTCCACTGCGCAGAAAGATAGGAGAATGTGCTGATACTCCCCCCCTTGTGTCTGCTGTGATGTCTTAAAGCGCCCATCCAATTCAGGGTAGGCCACCGCCAGGATCCGGGACATCAGGGGGGTCATGGTGCGACTGGCACCCCTCCTAGGTTGGGAGGCCATCCCCAGCAGTGTTTCTGCGGTCTTCCTTGTTCCGCGGCGGATGTCCTCCCACCTCTTGCGGCAGTGGGTGCCCCGTCTGTTGTGGACCCCCAAGGTCCGGACTTCCTTGGCGATGGCACGCCAAATATCGATCTTCTGATGGGCGCTGACCTATTAGACATGTACAGGGTGGAAAGAAGGAAATCATCAATGGCCTGCATGTTAGATGTAATTGGCCCCCCCCCACCCACTTTGCCATATGGCACATGCTCTCATCTGTCGGGCGTTGCACTCCTCATTCGCCCCCCACCCCACCCCACCAACTTACATCCACCCCAATCCACACAGGCATAGCCCATTCCATTAGCACCGGGGTACTCACTTGTTGGTCTGGAGGACCGTAGAGTAGCGCATACTGGGGGAGGACCCCATCCACGAGCTTGTCCAATTCTTCAGACGTGAAGGCAGGGGCCCTTTCCCCAGTCACAGCAGCCATTGTATCTTCCAGACCGAGGTCACAGCAGCACTTGCAGTATAGGTCCTCTCCTGTGGATGATCAGGTCTCGAGTGATTAAGCAGATAGAAAATGGCGGTCACGTCCGCGGCGGTGCGTACCGCGGCGGTGCGTACCGCGACCGCCGGCGCACTTCGTTATTGGCTCCTGAAACCCATAGGCTTCAATGTTAACCAATGCGGCTTTGCGCCGCGGTCTTCGACCGCCTACCGCCACGGTGTGCCCCGCCAGCGCAGTGACCTCACATCCCATTGTCCCACTTCACAGGTCAGGCAGCCGCCATTTCAAGGGCCCACATGGCTTATTTTTGACTGCGACACACAGGCCTAGGCCTTGCATTGCCACACATACACGCCTTTCAACCCATTGCCATTCTTTAACTGTGCAAGCTGTCTGTACGTACCTGTGGTTTGGCTGACTCTGTGCTCCATGTTGTCCTTCCTAGGCACCGTCCGCTGGGACTTGGGATGAGAAGGAGGAATCCTCGCGTGTACCGACCGCTGGTGGACCTGTCGACAATGGAAGAACGCCATATAATCCTTCGATACCGACTTGACCGTGCCACTATCCATGAACTGTGTGCCCAGCTGGAGCCAGCCCTGATGTCCCCCATCCGCCAACCCACAGGGATTCCCCCTCTGGTGCAGGTTTTGTCAGTCCTCCATTTTTTGGCCAGTGGGTCATTCCAGACCACAGTGGCCATGTCATCTGGAATGTCTCAGCCTATGTTTTCAAAGATTTTGAGCAGAGTGTTGTCTGCCCTGATGAAACTCATGCGGAGCTACATCATTTTCCCCGAGGAGGGTGACTTGCCCACAGTGAAGGGTGATTTCTATGCCCTTGGACATATCCCCAACATCATTGGTGCCATTGATGGGACCCATGTGGCTTTGGTACCCCCAAAAGACGATGAGCAGGTGTACCGAAACAGAAAGAATTATCATTCGATGAATGTCCAGGTGGTCTGTTTGGCTGACCAGTACATCTCCCATGTAAATGCCAAGTTCCCAGGGTCAGTGCATGACGCGTATGTGATGCGAAATAGCAGCATCCCCTATGTGATGGAGCAGCTACAGAGACAACGTGTGTGGCTAATAGGTGACTCTGGTTACCCCAACCTGCCGTGGCTACTGACCCCAGTAAGGAATCCCCGGACAAGGGCAGAGGAACGCTACAATGAGGCCCATGGGCGTACAAGGAGGGTGATTGAGCGAACCTTTGGCCTCCTGAAGGCCAGGTTTAGGTGCCTGCATATGACTGGTGGATCCCTAATGTACTCACCAAAGAAGGTGTGCCATATCATCGTGGCGTGCTGTATGCTTCACAACCTGGCTTTGCGACGCCAGGTGCCTTTCCTGCAGGAGGATGGTCCAGATGGTGGTGTTGTAGAAGCCGTGGAGCCTGTGGAGAGTGAAGAGGAGGAAGACTCTGAGGACGACACAGACAATAGGGACAGAGTGATACAACAGTATTTCCAGTAACACCCAGGTAAGAATCCCCCACGCCGTTTCACAATTGCTTCTAGCCTCCTGCATCTATACTTTCTGTAGTTCCCCACAGATGTTTTTTATTAATTTATGCCTTTCCCTTCCCTTCTCAGTGCTGTCTGACTCAGTACCTGACTTCTGCTTGGTTCGCCCATGAAATACAGCGTATTGACATTGGTATGTTGTCATGACTAATTGACAGGACAGAAATTGAACAGTAATATGTTATCCCTTTGTTAATAATACAGCATGACTCAAAACAGGTTTGTGTGCAAAAAGTGATTTATTTACAGTGCTAGATACCGGTACATGTGATTCTAAGGGTGATGGGTGGGGGTGGAGGAATATCCATGGCAGAGTCCAGTTCTCAGTCTCACAGGTGCATTGTTCTTTTGCCTGTGGAAGGATGGAGCATAGGCAGTTCATGGTTGGACAGGGTGGCAATGTGGGACAGTGGGAAGACTTGAGGGGGTATGTCCTGCTGGCGGGGGTCTTGACATCCTACTCTGTCTTTTTCTTTGGTCTCAGGCTCCTCTTACGGGGTGGTTGTTCTTCAGCAGGAGGTGGGGTTCTGGGGGGCTGTCGAGGTGTTGGGACCTCCTGTCCACTAGCGCCGGCGGAGGTGGTAGGCTGTTCCTGGTCCGGCCTAGTGACAGGGGCCCTGTGTGGTGCACCATGGTCCCGCAACGCGTCCTCTATCCTGTGGAGGGCCAGGACGATGGTCCCCATTGCGGTCCCGATGATTCTCAGCTCCTCCCTGAAGCCCATGTAGCGTTCCTCCTGCTGTGCCTGGATCTCAGTGAACCTGGCCAGTACCGTCGCCATCGTTTCTTGGGAGTGGTGGTAGGCCCCCATGAGGGTGGTGAGGGCCTCTTGGAGAGTGGGTTCCCTGGGCCTCTCCTCCCCCCCCTGTCGCACAGCAGCCCTCCGAGCTGCCCGGTTTCCCGCGGCCTCTGTCCCCTGGCCGGTGTGCCCGCTCCCACTGCCCCCAGGTCCCTGTTGTTGTTGGGGTGTCGGGTTAGCCTGGGTGCCCTGTAGTGGCAGACACACCGCTGATTGAGCTGTCCTAGAGACAGAGGCATGGGCCCGCTGGGTGGGAGCTGTGCTGGTGTCGGCAGAGGGTGTCGGGTCTGGTGTGGCCTGTGTCTGAGTGAGGGGAACCGACTGCCCAGAGGTCCCCGATGGTCCGGGCTGGTCATCAGGTTCACTGTCGACAGAGCTGCTATCCTCAGTGTGGGCCTGTTCCGGTGGTGGGATGGACACTTCTGGACCCTCCTGGCTGGTGTGTTGTCGTTCGGGGCCTGCATGGGGTAAGAGAGTTTGGTTATTGTTTCTGTGTGTGCAATAGCATGCGTGTTGTGGGTGCCCTTGTCCCCCAGTGCAGGCATTCCCTGGAGGGAGGTGTTGTGAGGGTATTTAGTGGGGGGGAGGGGTTAGTGCAGTGGTCATGCTTAGGTGATGGGTGCCCATGGTTTGTGTTGGCATGCAGGAGTTGGTGTTGGGATGGGTGGGTTGTGCTGGTGAGACATTGTCAGGAAGGATGTGTGCTGGGGGGTTGGGGGTGAGGGTGGGGGTGTGGGTTGGCATGCTGGTGGGGTGTGGGGGATATAGTAGTTGAGATGGGACTTACCAGAGTCCATTCCTCCGGCTACTCCTGCGAGGCCCTGAGGATGCAGGATGGTCAAGACGTCTTGTTCCCACGATGTAAATTCGGGAGGGGTGGGTGGGGGTCCGCCGCCAGTCTTCTGGACCGCGATGTTGTGCCTCGAGACCATCGACCGGACCTCCCCCGTAGGTCGTTCCATCTTTTGCGGATGTCCTCCCTATTCCTGGGATGCTGTCCCACCGCGTTGACCCTGTCCACGATCCGCTGCCATAGCTCCGCCTTCCTGGCTATACTGGTGTGCTGCACCTGCGAGCCGAAGAGCTGGGGTTCCACTCTTAGGATTTCCTCCACCATGACCCGGAGTTCTTGGTCCGAAAATCGTGGATGCCTTTGGGGTGCCATGGGGTGGTGTGGGTGAGGTGTGGGGTGGTGTATGTGATGAGGAGTGTGTTGGTGAGTGGTGCTTTGTGCTACTATGTGGTGTGTGTGATGGTGTAGTGTGCCTCAGTGTGTCTTCCTTTGGATTGTCTGCTGTGTCTCTCTCTCCTTCTCTCAGTATTTGGGGTCGCAGGGGTTTGTGGGTGATGTGGGTGTGTGTTTTATAGTTGGTTGATTGTGTGGGAGTGGTGTGTGTATGTGTATCAGGTGTGTGTTTTTCAAATTGTCCAATGTGGCTGTGTTTTGGTGATGTGTGTGTATTCTGACCGCGGCGGTGTGTAGCGCCAATGGAATACCGCGTTTGAATGACCGCCGTGTGGATTCGTGGGTCGTAATGGCATGGGCGTATTTCTGTTGGCGTGACGGTGGAGGTTTGGTCATCTCCAGTTTATCGCTGCCCGCCGATGTGGCGGGCTGCAGTGGAGGACGGATTTTTGGAGGTTTGGCCGTTATGTGTCAGAATGACCGTGGCGGTTGACCGCGGCCGCGGCGGTGTTATGGCGGTCTTCTGACCGGCGGTAAGGGCATTTTACCGCCGAGGTCAGAATCACCCCCATAGTGAATTATAAAAAAACTGTATAGCTTGCTTACACTTTCCTTTAAAGTAAAGCATATACCGTGGATGCCAGTTTCTCGTTATAACTTTATTCTAAATAACAAAAACAGATTAAAATGATATTACTGAATGATTTAGTTTTCTCAAGACAATTCAGTGCAAAACTAACTCCATATTTAAACTTTGGTGCTGGATGGGTCTAGCGCCAAATGTATGGAGTTAAAGTCATTTTTGGGACGTGGAAACCTACTTTGCGTCAATAAGATGCAAAGTAGGCGTTCCCGTGCAAAAAAAGGTCTCTATGGCCTTAGCGCCATATTCATCCCCGTGTTAAAATCACGCACGGGGGGAGGAGGTGTCGAATAATGGTGCAAAGCTTGTTTGCACCATTACTTGACGTCTGGGTCAGAGCAGGCGTTAGGGGACCTGTGGGCCTATTTCTGTGGTGAAACACCATGGAATAAGCCCACAGGTGCCCTCCCCAGACCCCAGGGACACCCCCACCCACACCAGAGGGACAGCAGAGGATGGGGGACCCCATACCAGGTAAGTACAGGTAAGTATTTTTTTTAAGTGCCATTGGGGGCCCTGAAGTGGGCCCCCCTACATGGCACTGGGTGCAATGGCCATGCCCAGGGGACCCTGGTCCCCTGTGCTGGCCATTGGGGTGGCGGGCATGACTCCTGTTTTTTCTAAGACAGGAGTCATGTGGTATGGATGGTTTTGCATCAGAAAATGACGCTAGTCTGGTTAGAGTCATTTTTTTACTCTAATCTGTCTAACATCATATTTTGGTGCAAAACCCCCTTCTTCTATACCGCCTGCCCCACCCGGCTAACGTCATTTTTTTTTTTACACTAGCCTACGCTTTGCACCGGCTTGCACCATTCCATAAATATGGTGCCCGGCTGGTGCTCAGAAATGGTGCAAGCCGGTGCTAAACTTTTTGATGCAAAACTGCGTTGGTGCAGTTTTGCACCAAAAAGTATAAACCAGGGCCTTGGTATTCTAAAAAAAATCCAAGCGTGTTTAATACAATGACTACTGAATGTATACCTTGTTGTCGAAAAAGGATAGAATGTGGGTGTGGATACACCTACAGTGTCGGGGTGTATCTTCGCTTCTGCAAACCCCGGGCCTCCTTCGAGCCCCTGCTGTGTGCTGGCGAGTTACCACAAGAGGAGAGACTCTTAAAGTCCAGGCTCACCTCTCTATGTTTTGCTGCCATCTCCGGGGTGTGAGGTTTTCCATGCCAACTTCTCTTAAATCAATATGAAATATAGGAAGTGAAGGAAAGGCTGATTTTAATAAGAAGGCGAATATATAGTAAGGTGACGCAAGTGCGCTTCTTCAAGAAAAGGGCCCCAGGCTTCATAACATTAGCACAACGTGGTCCGCGGGGTATGGTGCAATTGTTTCTCCTTTCCGGTCTTTCATTTATCTGTTCTTTTAATGACTCCGATATTGCAATTTCTGTTAGTACTCAAATCATTCAAACAAACCTGACTGACGTCCTAATTGTTACCTAACAAACTGCCTGCATTATTCGGATAAAAGTCCTATTTAATAAACAGTTTGAAGACATGTGCCTTTCGGCCAATTAACTTTTAAATGACAAATTTACTAGTGTTCTTTCAAATGCCCCCTAAAGATCTCATGATGTAATTTAACCTGGCATATTCTGGTTAGTTAGACTAAGATGCGGGAGAACACGCTTGCTTTCTTTTTTTAAAAAAATCATGGCGAAATTCACGAATATTTGTGATTTTTGCCTTGCGTTTTTTTAATGCTTTTTAGCCTGGGGAGGTGGTCCCTGGGGGACCTTCGCACCAAGGCTAAGGGGTAGGGTGATAGTACCCTGCCCCCTTTTTTTTCCAGCTAAAGCCGAGTCTTAAAATGGCTACCAACACTTCCTGGTTCATTAGATCTCTGCATGAGATCTGGAGGATTCGTGAAGCCTTCCTGCCTCTAGATATACAAATTTGGTTTTCCTTCAGTTTCTCTTAAACTACTGAACAGATTTACACCAAGTAGTCATGTTCAAACCTCCTATGGAAATTAACAGTGGGAATGCACTTTTTTTCACCTCCCCTTCTTCTAGGCCCCTACTTGAGAGGTCACCCCAAAACTTACCATGCACAAAAGATTCCTCAAACGGTTAAAAAGACATAGGCAAGTCAAAAAACACTTTTTGTATGGAAACTAGTTCCTAGCTATAACTACCTACTGGTGACCGCCAGTAGGATATATATACACACACACACACATATAAATATATGCATATATATGACCAACTGGTGATCACCAGTAGGTAGTTATAGTTAGGACAATTTAAAAATACAAAATGCCAAAAATTACTAAAAACTCGCACCACCTGTTACACTTTAACCCTCTGGTTTCATGCTTGCATTAACATTTCAATGCCTATTTAATTCAGTCTGCAAGAATGTCTTTATATTCAACAGCTCCTATTCCAACAAAATAGCATTTAGGAGTACCTCATTTTTGCCTTGAGTACAAAATATTAGCTCTTTAGTTGTTCATTAGAACTATATGGTAAAGCTGCTGTTGATCACTAGGCAGTTAACCGAAAAACTGCTGGTTGTATTAAAAGGACATGTTTCAAACTGCATGACAGAATGTTCCACTGAAATGGCTGAGGAAGATATTTGGGAACTCAAATAGAATTTGTCCTCGTTTTAGCTTTGTAGAGCACTAACCATAATTTCTATCACAAAAAGCACCTCCTCGTTTTGTGCTTTGATAGTGAAAATGCTTTACACTTTACAGTTTTGAGTCCATCAAGATGTCTTCAAGTGTGTCACACATTGGTTTAAATAGAAAACGTCAGCACTTTAGTTGTTCATTAGATCACTGTGGTGAAGCTACAGTAGAATTCTAGGAAATCATCTGACAGGCTTTTGCTGCTGCTACTGTTTGGAAGTGCATACTCAGAATATCACAGTTTATTCTCAAAATGGTTGATAGTGTGAATTTATAGAAAATGTACTCTCATTTCAGCTTCTTTAGCACTTTCCATAATCTCTATGAGCAAATCATAGAGAGAAAACTGTTTTATTTCAAGCAAGGTTCATCAAATCCCAGCTGAGAATCAGCATTTTCACAGGAGAATAAACCACCTTAGAATACATCACAATACCTAAAATGAGTATGTTGCCACCCAATAATGATTTATATTGCAACTAAAATGTGTTACCACCCTTTATATGTCCTTTATATGTGACCCTCAGAAACAGGCTTTACATATGTAGGGACCATGTCCCCGAGTATTACAATGGCTACCACAACATATTGTTTATGTTTTGGTCAGCCAATCAAGCGGGTTGCATTTGGGATCCTAACAAGCCCCTTAGGGTTCAGGGTGTCCTCAGCCTGCCACCTTGTACTTTAATGTTTAATTTTTTAATTTGAATTAAACACTATAATTTCGAAAATGGCTGAACGGATTTACACCAAATTATGAAAAGTAAGAAAAGTAAGAAAAGCATGCTTTTGGAGTACAGTTCTAACTTTTTGCCAAAAACGGTGTAATTCTATTCAGCAATTATTTCTGTATTGGAGATCAAAGTTTTCTATGGAAATGAACATAGGAAATGGATATTTTGGGTCTGTGTATTTATAGCTAGGTCAGTGCTTCCATAGGAAAAACATTTTTTGTTTCTCTAATAGCCTTGATGCCATTTATTTAATCTTCATTAAGCTTAGAAAAAAAGTTCTTCCGCCTAATTTCTTGCATGGAATGTTTTGTGCTGATCTGTCAAGCGGGGCTAAGAAAAAGGGAGTGTCTCAAAAGTGCAAGTTCCCATTTTAATTCCCTTAGGAAGGTTTGCCCTCGGATAAAAAAGCTAAATTGACTCATAAATAAAATAAGTAAGTACATATATAAAAATGAAAGCAGCCATCTCACTGACCAGCCAGGATGCACTACTGAAAAAATAAGTCTATAGGTTTCAGAAGAATGCTCAAATCAATGTTGTGAACACTATTAGCACATTGCTCTTTTACAATGGAAAGTTGCTGTACAGAGAACTTGAGTCCATCATGGCCTCTGGAAAATCTCCAGAGCAACAGGAGCCAATGACCACACTATCCTCTAGCCACTGGAAGTAAAGCAGCAACAATATACAGCATCTTGCTACACACTGCAAGTTCTGTCTGTAGATCATAGCTTCTGGTGAGACACATAAAAAAACTGAAAGCCATGCTGGACCATCTGAAAAGAGAACACAAACGGTTGTAGAAAAACATAAGAAATAAAAAAAAATACATTACAAAAAATAATAAAAGGGTTCCAAAATAGAATAGTCCCATAGAGTTAGTAAAAATTAAAAAGACTTAAAAACAGTTAAAACAAATTTTAACAGAAAAAATGTTTTAAGAAATTTAAAAACTTCAAAAAAAACACCAAAAATTTCATTTTGTCCAGTGGCAAAGCCCTGCATTCAATCTCCTCCGCTTCATCTAGAACATGTGCACCATAGTGGCTATGCTGGATGCTTTTAGAGGACTGGGTGCAGGGTTTGTACCATAATCACTTTGTTGCCAACTCTTCACAAAGTTTGATTCCTTTTACTGTCTCAGAAATTGGATTACAAATTACACTTGCTATCATGACCCTTATATTATGTGCAAACTTTGCCAAGTTCTAGAATCTCAACTGATTTTTTTTTTATTTATCGTAACAAATGATCGGGAAATAAAACTACTTATCTTTTCTTTTGGTTTTTTTTCCCTTTTCTTTGGAGGATTTTTCGAATCAAACTTCTGTGAATGTTACATGGCTGAATTAAGCTGCCCTTCTGAATGCTACGACCTGCTGAAAGATCCTAAAGTCATTCATGTCAATTCTCCCTCAGCATGAAACAGGTAAGTTGTTTTCACGCATGCCTTTACCACGCATGCCTTTACAACGAATTTTCATTGTGTAAGCATGCCTAGTAAAGGCATGTGTGGAAATGGCATTAAAAACGGCATGCATGGTTCTATTATATTACCACCACCGCCTTGAGGCTCAAAACTACCCCCACTCCTAATACCTAAATTACCCTGACCACCCCACCCGCCCGAAAAAAAACTATCCCAACCCCCCACCCTCACCCCTATAAACTAATGTACCCTGACCCCCAAAACCTAAAAAAAACTATATCGACCCCCATAACCCTGCCCCATAAAAGTAAACTACCCTGACACCCCCTAACCGCCCTGAGCCCTAAAAAAAACTCCCCGACTCCCCCACCCCTTAAAAGTAAACTAGCCCAATCCCCCACCCACTCTGAGCCCCCCCAAAAAACAGATCCCCACCCCTAAAAACTAAACTACCTCAACATCCCCCACCCGCCCTGAGCCCTAAAACCTTCCACCTAATAAGTAAACTACCCTGAACCCCCCACCACAGCCCCTAAAAACTAAATTACCCCAAAAGCCGTCCCACCCACCCTGAGCCATAAAAAAAACCAACTCAACCCCACCCCTAAAAACTAAAGCTAAAGTACCCCGACACCCCCATCCACCTAAAGCTCTAAATCCACCCCCACAGCTAAAAGCTATTCACCAACCCTGCCCCAACCCCACTTACCTCAACGTGTCCTCTCTTGATCCTTCCTCTTCTTCTCTCCTCCCTCCCTTTCCTTAACCCATTACCCACACATTTAAAAATAAACTGCCCCGCCCCCACCCTAAATAAAAAATATACCCAAACTCCTCCCGCCCCTAAAAAAATAGCCGAATCCCCCACCCTAAGCCCTTAAAAAAATACCCAAACCCCCACCCCTGCCCCTTAAAAACAAAAAAAAGCCCGCCACTAGCCCCCACCCTAATCCCTTCATCCACTCTGACCCCTGCCCCAGCCCACTTACCTCACTGTGTCACTCCCTCCCCTAAAAAAATAAATAGCCCAACGCCCCACCGTAAGCCCTTAAAAAAATACCCAAACTCCCACCCCGCTCCTTACAAAGTAGCCACCCCAGTCCCCCACCCACCCCAATCCCTTAATCCACACCGACCCCTGCCTCAGACCCACTTACCTCACTGCGTTATTCCTGCTGCTACAAAAATACCCCAGCCCCCCATCCTAAGCCTTTAAAAAATACCCAAACTCTCCACCTCGCCCATTAAAAAAAAATCCCAACCCAGCCCCCCACCCACCCCAATCCCTTACTCCACCACCACCCCTGCCCGCGCCCCACTTACCTCACCGTGTCACTCCCGCCCTTAAAAGAAATTAGCCTAACCCCTCCACCGTAAGCCCTTAAAATCCCCCACTCCTTCCAAAAAAACAGCCCATCCCGAGTTCCCCATCCACCCCAATGCCTTAGTCCACTCCCCCACCTCTGCCACAGCCCCACTTACCCCACTGCGTCCTCCGCATCCTCTACTGAACAAAGCATAGCTTTTTCTGTGCCTTAACCACACATATGCGTAGTTCAGCATATGCATGGTTAAGGCACAGAAACAGCTGTGGGTATGCTTGCGTGGGAAACGTCTGCGTTGTTTATAACGTGTAGTTGAGGACGTTTCCCTTAATCAACAGGGTGCTTCATTACGTCACAAATGAATAACACTTTATCCTGAAATATACTTAGTTTTTGGCATAATGCATATTGGGGAGAGTTTGGCCTGTAAGGGTCAACCTCAATGCATTTATGAACCATGTCCAGTTGTTTGTCCTCATAGCAATGTTACCATTAGCTTCAAAACATAGCAGTTTGTTGCTAGCACAGGACTGATTGTTGTGGACATGACACTCAGACTGTGTTTAGTTACCAAACCTCCTATTTAAAAAATCTTTATTACTTTTATTAGGTTAAAATCCAAACATGATCATATCAACATATGGTTTCTGCTTCTACTCTAATCTTAAGCAGAAAATCAGGAGTTGAGAAGGAAGGCAGATGAGAAATGGAAGGAATGGAGAGAGGAGGGAACAGAAAACATGTATTTATGAATGAATGAGACAGCTGGTGGAAAGGAAGTAGTTCAAAAAAAGGTTGAGTAGCAGGCATAAAGGAATTCGGCAATAGGAATGGGAAATGGGGAAATATAAGCAATACAACTATGGCAAAGCAGACAATGGTAGAGAATTGATTTGGATGTGAGGTGAACTCAATAGATGGAGGAGTACGGATTGTACACTTTCCTCAAACTGAGGCCAAGGTGGTAGAAAGTTGAAAAGAGAGTTTGTGTTGACCTCCTTCAAAATTAAAATATAATTTAAAAGAGGAAGTGTGAACACAAGAATAACAGGAGTAGAAATGGCAGACAGAAGAGGGCGGTCAGGGTGGTATACTCCAGGCAAAAAAGGTAATACAGAGAGGATATATTAGAAAGAAAGAAAAAACAACTAGAGGAACAGAGTTGACAGGAATCTTATTAGTTGGCTTGGATCTGTTCGCCTGGCAAATGCCATTCTTTTTGACAATGTAGAGGAATTGAGTTTGATTAAACATAGTTATCAGACTGTGCTGCCTTGTGTGTTCTATATGCAGCATGTAAGAAATTGGAGTGTGGTAAGAAAACACCCAGAATTATATCACAACCCTTGTTAGGGTGCACCAAAAGTCACTAAATAAACATGTGCCCAGCCTCTTGGTAGCTATAGCACAGAGAAACCAGGCTTAGCTTAGAGGTATTGTGTAAAGTAACTAAACATCCAATTAGTATAAATGGAGTTATGAATTTTTAAATGTTGTATTTAAAAATAGGTCCAAAAAGCACTGAGTGCCATTAGCGGGCAACTGGTCATTCTGGACCAAGACAAGGGCAAGATTTAGGGTCGGCCACAATGGAGTGAAGGTTGGATACAATGACCAGGTTAGCCCTAGTTGCAAAGTTACCTTCTCCCTTAGAAACTTTTATTGAGGTAGAAAGTCTTCAGGGGTGCCTATCAGCTGACTGGACCCAAAAAAGGGCTTGATGAAAAAGCAAAGCTACTGAGGGAGATCCGAAGGTGCATGGCATCGGGCCTAATGAAGCCATATTCTAAATTGGTCGGTATTGCTTGGAGGCTGCTCAGTGTTGAGTCCAGTGAAGCCGCCAATGGGGTGCTGCTCAACGTCGAGTCCGGGAAAGCCATTGATCGGATGCTACTCTGTGTTGAATCTGATGAGGCCTCTGATGAATTTGATCGACATTGATGCTCGGCATTGAATCTGGTGAAGCTTTCAGATAGGAAGAGAGTAGTACACTCTGACCACAGTCAAGGGTCAGGACTTAGTCCCACAGAGGCCAATAGAGAGGCCAGGTCAGCTGGAAATCAGAAAAGACCTTTGGAAGCTTCTTGTAGCCCTGTAGCTCAACAGGAGGTCAGCAAACTCACCCTTGGAGTCACTTCACCGGTCCTGGGTTCAAGGCAAGCAAGACCAGTCTTTTTTCATGTTCTCCAGACAGCAAGGCTGTCCCTCTTCTAATTCTTCTCAGGTCCAGGAGGGTTCTGAGGAGGGTACTGGAGATGCTACATTTATGCCCAGTGCCAGCATGAGGGTGGTGGTAACTATTGACCACACACTAGCCAAAGAGGTAAGAGTTCCCATGGGTGGCCCTACCTACTTTTACATCACTTCCTATGTGGTGTACTGTAAAATATCACACAGTGCTACTCCCTACATAAATCCAAAATGGCAGGACCTTTCTTCCCTTAGTCAAAACTCCCAGAGCATATTCAGAGGTGTGGCTTTGATGATAGGCAAACCCTTCTTTGCAGTCAGTCCAAATCAGTTAGGGAGCAGCTCCCCCTCCCACTGGGGTTGGAGTCAAGCTGACTAGAGGAACAAAGCAAGGGGTCAAGCATGCTGTCATGTTTATCTGCTTGTGACAGGACATGCCTCTTTAAAGTATAATTAGTCTTTGGGAACAGTCCCCAGGCCAAATTGTCAAAGGAAAGCCAAGGCTCCCCCACCCCCAAGCTCTTTGTCCTCTGGGAGAAATCCCTATCTCATCACAGGGGAGGCATCAGGAGTCAGGTAGCAGTTAAATACTGTCAGGAAGAGGTAAGCTTCCAACCCCAAATTATCATCATAAGGATTTACAATATACTCCAGTGTTTATCTATTGGGCAGCTAACCTAGCCATTGTGAAAAGGGCTTTTGGGACCTTTTCACTGTCAGAACATGTGTAATATTAATTTCTACATGTCCTACTTTTAAGTACTATGCACCCTGCCTTTTTGGGCATAAGGGCCTATGCTAGGTAGTATTTAAAAAAGAAAGTTGGGTCCAGTTATAAGGGTGATTTCCACAGGTCAATTGACAAATTTAAAAACTGCACAGGCAGGCATGGAGACATGCTTTACAATGCTACTGTATTGAGTGGTACGAGTGCTGCAGCCCTCTGGTAGCACTCAATTCACAAGCCCTGAGTACATTTAACAAATGTATACAAATAACATAAGATGTCTAGTAAAGTAAACCTATTCACATATTGTCAAAGCACAAAAGATCAAAGCTAAAGCAATAGCTAGAGGATTAAAGGACAAATGTAATACATTAAAAAGCAAAATTAAGGAATAGCAAAACTTAAACAGGGAACAAGGAAAGAACAATATTCCCACTCTTCTTGCCATTTGAAAGCAATAGGGAAGTCACTGACACATGGGATTGAAGCTAAAAGAGTCTTTCTTGGACTCTCCTCAATATAATGCTACAAGACGTCCTATACATTCAACACTGTGAAATCATGAGACTAGTGTGGGCTCACTTTTTTGTGTCCTTCACGCAATAGACCATACACCTCTTCACTAATACAATCCTTGTTCTGAATTGAAGTGGTAGCGACAGGCTTTCTAATGAACGGTAGTAGTGCATAATAAGCCAAGGATATTTTAAAAATGTCTGAAGTGTTGCATTACATCAAGTATCATCTTACTGATTGATATTTGTGGCATATGAGCTCACAGAGTAGACTAGGCCTTTTGTTTGCTCATATTACCTGTCCTCCTTTTTGTTTAGCCCTATCATTTTCCTTCATCTAACTGTTTTAAGAAAGGCCGTTTTTTAACACTACAGTGTGGACCGTGTTGTTCTGTGACTTCTCAGCCATTCACAGTGGGCATCAAATGCATCTAATCTGCATAGGATATATATAATTACTTTTCCTTGTATCATTTTCTCCAAAGTGCACAATTAATGGTTGCCCTACGCATTAAATCATCTGTTTATCTATCAAGAAACTGCTTTACTTATAAGACCACTTCAAATATCTCATTTATTTTATCTAAAACTATTTTACTTTTTTAGATATGTATTTCTGCTGCTAGTAGTTTTGTGTCTGTAGTGTCCTTGACACAATCTCCAGGCCCATAGTTCAGTTATCCACAATAAACTAGACTTTTTCTTCAACTACCAGCCTCTTGCAATGCTTCACATTTAAGATCCTTCTCTGGTGGATGTGGTTTCTGCCCCAATTGCTTGAGGAGTTATCAAATGTGTTAACATTATTTGGAACTCTCTGATAAAATCTTAATATTTATCTATGGATTGTCATGTTGCAAGACTGGCATCACCCTTAAAAATGCTTCTTCATTTAAGTAAGAACATTAATTTATCTTGATGAATAAAAAATGCTTGTGAGTGGTTGGGTATTGGATGTCTGAAATGTGAAGAATGTGCAGGGATCAACATAGACATTTTCTGATAAGTTCCTTGTCTAGGTTAGCAGCGGTCAGTGTTCCTCTTCATTCAAAATACTGCAAAATCCTGCAGAAGGATAATGTTCAATAACATTATTTAACCTAGCCTTATTGAAGGCCGTTTCTTCAAATTTAACAGTTTAAGCACAATCAAACTTGTATTTATCCAGCAGGTTTTTGAAGCCAGTAGACTATTTCACATACCCACTATGCTCAGAAGCAATGTGTACATTTGTTTTTGCAGTACTAAAACAGTCATACATTTGAAATGCAAAACAATAAATATCCCAAAATGAATATGAAACAGAGTAAATTTAATAAACAAAATAACACCAAAATGGCTAACATCCAATAAAGAGAACCAGACATATGCATTTTTTATGTTTTAAGCAGCAAAAGCGCCTAGCGGCACAAAGTGCCAATGTTAGTAAATGGTTGTGGTAGAACAGGCTTATATACACTAACCAGGTTCATTCTGGTCAAAGATTTTCCCTTCTGACTTTTGTTTTGTGCTTTAAGTCCCAATCCTCCACATGTGAACACTTCTAAATCCCACCAGAATATCAGAGGAGACACTTAGAGACTCACAGGGTCGAAGGCAGAGGCCAACAGGAGACTCCAGTCAAGGTCCAGTTG
The DNA here is from genome assembly GCF_031143425.1 of Pleurodeles waltl. Taxonomy (NCBI): domain Eukaryota; kingdom Metazoa; phylum Chordata; class Amphibia; order Caudata; family Salamandridae; genus Pleurodeles; species Pleurodeles waltl. The sequence goes on from NC_090444.1 coordinate 1,076,676,925, forward strand.
CCACTGGTCAGCTGGACAGTTGCAGGAAAAGGTCTTTTGCAGACCACTTCCTTGTCTTGTGTACGGGTAGGGTGGGAGTGCATATCCAGTACTCTAGGCTCTTGTCAGCTCTCAGACAGCAGGTTCAGTCCTCTTCTGATCTTCCACAGGTCCAGCTGTGTTCATGATATGGATGCCTGGAGGTATGACATTTATGTCTGGCACAAGCTTGTGGGTGGGAATGATCTCTGGGATGCTATAATCAATAGGGTATGGTTCCTGGGACTATCCCCACCCACTTCAAGCATTTTCAAGACCCACAGAGACCTTGGGCTCTGAGGGGGTGGGTGCATATGTGTGTGTGTGTGTGTGTGTGTGTGTGTGTGTGTGTGTGTGTGTGTTGGTGTGTGTGTGTGTGTGTGTGTGTGTGTGTGTGTGTGTGAAAGATGTTTGATATTACAAAGCTGAGCTTTCAGCAGCCAGACAGTAGATACACACATATTGTTTTGACATTCTGGTTCCCTCCTTTGAAGTGAGCCCCAAGTGTCATATACGAAAAGCCCCAGCAGACCTGTCAAGCATGATGTGATATTCAAGTAGGACTTGACACTGTAACGTCATGAAGGATCTTCCAAGCTCCCTTTACATATTCTATCAAGTTCAGAGGAGTAATCTCTGCCCATTCATGTCAACCTTTTGTTTTGCTTTTGTTTCACTGCTGTGAGCAAGTTCCCACCTCATTCACTCCTATTTAAATGCTAATTACAGGCTATCCGAAGTGGGAGAACAAAATGCAGATTTAGCTTTCCAGGGGCTTCAGGCAGGGCAATGGTAACTTTAAAAACAAAATACATAATATTCAGAACAAATCCAACTTCACCATTGAATTCCATTTTAACAACTATTTAAAATAGTTGTTTATTATTTTTCTTAGAGTGTCCCATTCCTAACATTAAGGATTAGTAGTGCCAGTGTTTTCCTATAGAACAGCCAAACCTTCTACAGTGAAAATAGCTTTGAGGACATTTTCACTGTAGGGACATGTTTAACAATAAACTTGTACATGTTGTATGTTTATATGCCATGCACCCTGCCTTTGTGGACAATATGCATGTTTACATTGTCACTGTAGTGGATGGCACATCTGTGCTACACTACACTTGTGACATTAAGAGGCAATTGTACTTAGGATTTGCATCTGGCTGCATTGCGTTTGTGGTGAGCCCCACCACAAAGTCCTTTTTGACACACAAAGCCACTTTGTGTGGTTTAGTAAATACAAAGTAACACACCCAACTGAAAATCCTTTTGACATTTACTAAGCCTTGCAAATACAGTTTAGTAAATACAAAGTAACACAAGGAAGAGCATAGGGTTGCCTTGAGTTACCTTGCATTGGGAAGGCGTTCCAGGGGTGGATCAAGGGTGTTCCCATGCATCCACTCATGGATTCTGATGCATTCCCACGCTTACTGAAACTAGTAAACCTGTGAATGCATCAAAATGCTATGCCTTCTCCAGTGAGGCGTAACGAGGAGAGATAATTTTATTTGTCCTTGTTACCTCCTCTTACTATGTGTGCTACATTCTGCTGAATATGCTTCTAGACATTGCTTTGTGCAGGAAGGTATCCTTTCCTGCTTGAAAACAATCACAGCTTATTGTAACACAATAAGGCTTTCTAAGGAAAGAAACTAAACTTAACTATCAACCCGGCTAACCTGGCAGAAGACAAAAATAATGGGCAGTTCAATGTATGGGTTGCAGAGCCATTAACAACGATTCCAAATGTCATTTCTGAAAGATCTAAGGGGATAAGAGCATTTTTGAAGGCTGTTGAGGGTAAATTGTGTTTCCAGGGTGAGGACTCATCCTCACAGAGTGAGGACAGATACAATAAAGGCGGAGAAGCTGCTAATGCAACACGTTACATATTTTAAAATATACTCTTTGTAGTCATTTTCCAAAAAATGCTCTTTGCAAAAGCCTGCCCACTCCCTATGCTTCTGGTCTCGAAGTGCTTTGTAAATTGGGCCAGGGACTGGACTCCGATGTAACCAACTTCTCTGCTGTCATTATTTGACCATTAGAGCACAATTCGATTCACATTAACAAGTAAATGCAAATGTTTTCATGTAAATATTTTAGCACTACAAAATAGCTGGTCTGTTTTTCATGCTATGAAAAGAAGTATTTAAAAATTCATTACCAAACTGTAGCTTTGCTTTTCGAGGTTTGCTCTGTGCTTTGGAAGTGCTATTAATTTCGGTACAATCGCTCTTTAATATACATTCTTAACTGGCAATGGCCGTTCTTAAACAAATGTATATTTAAAAGATCTTTATCTTCCACTATCTGAATCACTAACTATAGCCCCACTGGTGGCATATGTGCTGGCATCATCTTAACTAATATAATAGCATTTTATTGGAGTGCGTGGTTTTGCCTTTTAAGCAGTGATAAGGATTTTTGCACATAGCATCTGTTTGATCATTAGCACGTATGCTTCAGCTAAGTTCCGCTTCTCTTTATTGGAAACAACTGCAGACTATTTTCACATCGCATAGTTTGATTGGAGGCTTCAGAGTAAGATACACACTATTTATCTAACAACTGAAACAGATGAAACTACAGGTAACGATTCACTATAAAGAATATTGTGCACAAGCTCGTGTCGTCGCGCTATACACCTCTTCTAAACGTACCACAGCTATTGGGGGAGGAAGGGGTCCAAAAGTAACAAGTTACGAAACTGTGTAAATAACGTAGGAAGATGCAAATGAGATCAAGGCGCAGAAGCAAAGTATGCTAATTACGATTTTAGAAGCAAGCATACATAACACCTGTCAAGGAATCAGCCGGGCAGATGGTTAGAAACAGGTACATGCTGAAGTTGGTACCAGGTTTATTAGTAATGTTGGACAGAAGCTAAATCACACACTCCTCGAACAAGTCGATGAAAATCTTCACATTACTCTGTAAATTGGGACTGGAGCGGCGGCATTATAACTCCAAAAAAATCTGAGGTAACCTTTATTTAGGAGGGCGGTTATTGTAGCCAATTTAGTATGACCCGCTTTCATACACTGCAGGGAAAGGCAGACCTACGAGTACCAAAGTGAGATGGGTTTTAGTTATACCGTTGCAGATTTGGTATTCTTGGTCACTGTTGTAGTGTCGTCACTCTTTAGGTAAAGGTTACATACCTCCACAGGACCCACGTGAAATCCAGATGGTGATAGAGCTTCAGGAGGAGACTGACATGTAAACTTCACATACCTATTTTCACATTCAGTAGTTTGAGGACACTTGTAGACTATGACAAGCAAGGTGTATATTATGGTGTGAGGCTGCATGTTAGAAATTGAAACGTGAGAATAGTCATAAACAGTGTCAAATGAGAAAGAACAATAGTCACTGCTAGGTGATCATGTATAAACCATATTTTTTCTACAAACATAATTCAAGCATTAGAGTGGGCCACCAGCTTTTAGCTTTGTCAATGTTATCTTTATTTTGTCATGTCAGGCTAAAAACAAAAAACAAATTTAGCTTACAAAGCAGACATTGCTATAGTCCCTAGCATTAAACGGAGCTAGTTTGTGTGTGGAGAAGCTCCTTGTGAAATGGCTAATGGCATCTCTTAGAAATAGGGTCTTTGGTTGGCAGTCAGGTTACCCCCTGTCCAGGCAAAGACCCTCACTCTAGTCATGATAAAGGAGAATCACACTCCGTTAACCCCCGCTCACCCCCTCGGTAGGTTGGCACGAGCAGGCAGGTTTAACTCAGAGACAATGTGTTAATTCTTTGTACCAGCACACACAGTAATACAAAAGGACACATTATATACAGTTTTAGAAAAATAGTAAATATTTTATTTAAATAAACAAGACCAATTATAATAAACATCCCCAATACACCACTGAAAATATGATTTTAGCACTTAGAAACACAAAAATAGTGCCTAGAAGAACAAATGCTGCAATTTGATATTAAGCATCGTCGTGACAGAGTCGTTTCCTTCTAGGCGTCGCTACTGGCGCTGTTTATGGAGTCGTACGACCCCCAGGTACAGTACCTTTGTAAAACAAGTAGAAAACAGGCCAGTCGACAGAGTCGGGGGCCAGGTGTTGCTGGATCTGATGCGGTGTCAGTTCCGGTGCTATGGGGCAGAGGAGCAGCGGCGTCGCGAAGAGGCGTCGGGTCCTTACTGCAGAGCAGTGGAGGTGAGGAGGTGTTGATTGTGAGGTGTCGGTCCCTTGGTTCCGGCAGATACAAAGTCCAGTAAAGTCACAATGCTGCAGAGGACCTCACAGGGTCGCGTTGACGTCACAGGGCCGCAGGTGCTGCAATGGCGTTGGGTGTCACGGGCATCAGACGTATGACACTCCGATCTCTGTGAATTCGTGTGGGGTCAGTGGCTGCCGCAACATGAAGCCTGCAGAGTCGTTGTGCTTCTGCGAGGTCCACGGCTTCGGGTCAGGCGGCTTCACGGTTTCCGTGCAGCAGCGTCCTTAGCGAAGTCGCACGGCGCCATCTGGCGTCGTTAGATGGGTTTTCTCCAGTAATTCACTTCCAGGGGCCCTGGAACTGGAATGGCACCCTCTGGCAAGCTAGAGTCCACAGCATGCAGACTCAGAACTGGATGGTGAAGCCTTTGCTGTCCCTGAGGCTTCAAAACAGGAGGCAAGCTCTACTCCAAGCCCTTGGAGATACCTCTCAAACAGAAATGCACAACAAAGTCCAGACTCTGTCCCCTCGCACAGGCAGAAGAAGCAACTGCTGGGTACCCCAACAAAGCACAGTCACAGGCCAGGGTAGCACTTCTCCTCAGCTCTTCTCCAGGCAGAGGTTCCTCTAGAATCCTTGAAGTAATCTAATTTTCAGGGTTTTTGGGTCCAATATTTATACCCCTTTTTGCCTTTGAAGTTGGTAAACTTCAAAGGTAAGCCTCTCTTGTTTGCAAGATCCTACCTTGCCGAGGCCAAGCCCAAGACACACACCAGGGGGTTGGAGACTGCATTGTGAGAGGGAAGGCACAGCCCATTCAGGTGTAAGTGACCACTCCTCCCTCCACTCTAGCACAGATGGCTCGTCAGGAAATGCAGACTACACCCCAGCTCCCTTTGTCTCACTGTCTAGAAGGGATTCACAAACACCCCAACTGTCAAACTGACCCAGACAGGGAATCCACAAACAGGCAGTCACAGAATGGTTTAAGCAACAAAATGCCTACTTGCTAAAAATGGCATTTTCAAACTAACTATCTAAAAGCCAACTGCACTAACAAATGTATTTTTAAATTGTGAGTTCAGAGACTCCGAACTCCATATTTCTATCTGCTCCCAAAGGGATTCTGCACTTTAAAGGCAGCCCCATGTTAACCTGTGAGAGAGCTAGGCCTTGCAAAAGTGAAAAACGAATTTAGCAGTGTTTCACTGTTAGGACATGTAAAACACATTTGTACATGTCCCACCTTTAACATACACAGCACCCTGTCCATGGGGCTATCTAGGGCGTACCTTAGGGTGCCTTACATGTATAAAAAGGGAAGGTTTAGGCCTGGCAAGTGAGTACACTTGCCAAGTTGAATTGGCAGTTTAAAACTGCACCTACAGACACTGCAGTGGCAGGCCTGAGCCATGTTTACAGGGCTACTCAGGTGGGTGGCACAACCAGTGCTGCAGGTCCACTGGTAGCATTTGATTTACAGGCCTTGGGCAGCTCTAGTGTACTTTACTAGGGACTTACTAGTAAATCAAATATGCCAGTCATGGATAGCCAATTACACATACATTTTACACAGGAGCACCTGCACTTTAGCATTGGTTAGCAGTGGTAAAGTGCCCAGAGTATCAAGAACAGCAAAAACAGAGTGCAGCACACATCAACAACCTGTGAAGCTGAGGCACAAAATAGGGAAGACCACGCCAAGGATGCCAAGACTAACACCATCAATCTCAACAAAGTCAGCAGTAGCTGAACTGGGCTTACCCATTACTACATGGCAGAGGAATAATGCGAAATGAACAATAACAGACACAATGAAGAGATCTAGCTGAAAATTCCTCACTATTATACTACTCATGATCTACGAATGCCCTTGTTTTTTTCTTATTTTGTTTTTGGGGACATGCTATTCACTGTTCTTCTAGTTGATGACCCTGGATTCAAAACAATGAAGTGAGAAACCTCCTGTCCTTAGCTTGTGCCAGGACATTGAAGTGCAATCTCAACAGAGTAGGGCACTTTGACTGAACTTTGCAAGCTCAGCATCTCGTGACCTTTGGACTCAAACTCCTCTTGAAACTCTGACAGGACACCCATCTGCAGTACCTAGTCCTATTCTGGCAGCTCTGACTCCTCATCTGAAAAGGTAAGCAGCTCAGATTGAGACGCTAATGTATCTAACATTCCCTAGAGCAGTCCTGAACATCTCTTTGTCTCTGTCAGGAGCATCTTGTGAGGGATATTAACCTGTGCTATTGTGATCACATTGTCACAAGGTCATTAACCTGGGAATTCTGTTCCAACTGCAGCAAGGACAGAGTCTGTCTTGGCTATACAGTGTCACCATCATACATCCACTGGCTCCAAAGGGAAGTGAGAGGGAGGATCATACACTGTAGTCACTGCCTATATTTTATGAGTCAGGAGGTTTGTCTCTCGTTGTTCCCTAAAATGTGTGATACCTTGCAGTGACCTTGGGTAAGAAACAACAATTAAACCCTAACTGACTTCTGTACTTAGCACAAACAAAAAGGAACAGATAACTTTTATGTCAGCTACTACTTCTTTCAAGTGCCTGTCATGTAGTTTTCACAAGACATTGGCTATTTTCAGTACTGATTATAATCTACTAATCCACTCCATTTTTTTAATTACTACAGACTTTGCTTTTCAAAGGCGATCTCAAATATCCTGTAATTTCAGTTGTTACATCACAGCATTACATATGGCTCACTTGATGATTCCTTGTTCTAAAATTCATTGTTCTTTCTGTTGTTGGGTCACAACATTCAGCGTTATTATCTTGAAAGTTTCCTTTTACATTTGTAAACACTGGGCCAGTCGAAGATTCTCTTAACTATTTCTGAAGACCTATATGTGCTGACATGATTATTACTCAGGGTTCAGTACTGCTTTCTTATTTGATGTTTTGGGCACGTGCCTTACAGTTTGAACAGTCCTCCTAACGTTTTCCTTTGTGTTCCCTCATGGTCCAGGGAACTCTGTCCACTGGAAGCTGAAACTGGAACAGTGCCTGAATTCTAAGTTATGCTTGAATCTTCTCAGAGTCCTGAGTAGTAAGCACGATGATCCTCTGTCAGGACACTCTGAAAGTTAATCAGCGGGTGCGGTCCTGGGTGTAGTTTTTATAACACCCAAGATGGCCACTGTTGGAAATGGCCTTTTCTGCAGGGTCACCCACAAACGTTTTGCCTTCCTCCTCATCTTTTTCTGACCTAATTTTTGCTGGCTTTAGGACTCTGCGCACTTTATCACTGCTAATCAGTGCTAAAGTGCATTTGCTCTCTCCTTAAAACATGGTGACATTGGTTCACACCCAATTGGCTTATTTAATATACTTGTAAGTCCTTAGTCAAGTGCACTATATATCTTCCCAGGGCCTGTAGATTGAATACTACTAGTGGGCTTGCAGCACTGATTGTGCCACCCACTTAAGTAGCCCCTTAACCAGGTCTCAGGCCTGCCATTGCAAGGCCTGTGCGTGCAGTTTCACTGCCAATTCGACTTGGCATTTAAAAGTACTTGCCAAGCCTAAAACTCCCCTTTCTCTACATATAAGTCACCCTAAGGTAGGCCCTAGGTAACCCATAAGGCAGGGTGCTGGGTAGACAAAAGGCAGGACATGTACCTATGTAGTTTACATGCCCTGGTAGTGTAAAACTCCTAAATTAGTGTTTGCACTGCTGTGAGACCCGCTCCTTTCATTTGCTAACATTAGGGCTACCCTCATATAATGTTTGAGTAGTAGCTGCTGGTCTAAAAGGAGTAGGAAGGTCATATTTAGTATGGCCAGAGTGATAATACAAAATCCTGCTGACTGGTGAAGTTGGATTTAATATTACTATTTTAGGAATGCCACTTTTAGAAAGTGAGCATTTCTCTGCACTTAAATCCTTCTGTGCCTTACAATCCACACCTGGCTAGGTTCAGATGACAGCTCCCTTGTGCATTCACTCAGACAAACCCCAAACACAGGATGCTCAGCCTCACTTGCATACATCTGCATTTTGAATGAGTCTTCCTGGGCTGGGAGGGTGGAGGGCCTGACACTCACATGTCAAAGGACAGTAGCCTGCCCTCACATAAAGGACTGCTACACCCCCTACTGGGACCCTGGCATTCAGGATTGAACTGAAAGGGGACCTTGTGCACTTCTAAGCCACTCTTTGAAGACTCCCCCACTTCAAAGGCACATTTGGGTATTTAAACAGAGCCTCCGACCCTACCAACGTAGACACTTCTTGACAAGACACTCTTGTCACAGACACTTCCTGGAGAAGAGAACCTGAACCAGAATCTGCAACTTGCCCAGAAAAACTGCCTGGCTGCCCAAAGGACTCACCTGACTGCTTTCTGTGAAGGACTGCTGCCTTGCTGTTGTCCTACTGCCTTGCTGCTCTCTGGCTGTGCTGAGAAGTGCTCTCCAAGGGCTTGGATAGAGCTTGTCTCCTGCTCCCTGAAGTCTCAGGACCAAAAAGCCTTTATTCCTGCAAGAAGAACTCCTTGTGCGGCGAGAATCGACGCACAACCTGCCAGAAATGACACACAGCCTGAATCATGGTGAAATATTCACTGCACGCTGAACCAGAACGACAGAGCCTGACTTCGCAACAAGAAGATCGATGCAGCGCCAGCGTAGCGACTGGAAATTTGACGCACGGCCCAGTGGATCGACGCACAGCTGAGCCGGAACAACACAGCCCGACTTCCAGAAAGGAATCGACACAGCGCCTGCTGTGAGGCAGAAATTCCCATGCAACGCCCACCAGATCGACGCAGCCCCGGTGACTTCGTCCTGTCAGCGCCGGAATTCAACGCATCATCTCCGGGGCGTACCAAAAACCCCGCAACCCAAAAAGGATCCAAGACCGAGCACCGGAAATCAACGTAAAGCCTTCCCTGCATGAAAAATAAACTGCACATTACCGTGTGCAGCCCGAGAAATCGTCACACACCTCCCTGTTTTCCACGCATCTCCTCCTCTGCGGTTCTTTGCAGAGATTTTGAAAGCAAACCGGGTACTTTGTGCTTGCAAGAGACGTTTATTGTTTTTAAGAGACTAAAGACACTTTATATCATTTTCACAGTGATATCTCAAGATATACTTAATGCATTTTAACCGTTTTGACCTGCATCTTATCGGATAAATATTATATATTATTCTAAACACTGTGTGGTGTATTTTTGTGGTGCTATGCTGTGTTATTGCATGATTTATTGCACAAATACTTTACACATTGCCTTCTAAGTTAAGCCTGACTGCTCAGTGCCAAGCTACCAGAGGATGGGCACAGGATAATTTGGATTGTGTGTGACTTACCCTGACTTAAGTGAGGGTCCTTGCTTGGACAGGGGGTAACCTGATTGCCAACCAAAGACCCAATTTCTAACATTGGTGGCAGCGGTGGGATAGGACTTGTATTTGTGCAGTGAGATACAATAGCTACATGTTCACTACCTACCCACAGTTGAAGGTCAACTTGATTTTTTATCTTTTTCTGCAATTTCATTTTATACCTCACATTTTTAACTAAAATCCTCATTCAACATGTCTCTGGCTGGGTCTCAAGCAGTAGATGAAGATTTTGATCTAGCCATGCTGGAGACCTATACTGTTAAGCAGCTAGAGTGGTTCTGCAAGGATATGGGAGTACCTACCCAAGGTGCCTCCAGAAAGGAGGAATTCCAAATAGCACTGAGGGGCCTGGGCAGGAGCCCAATCAGAGGAGGCGGTTGAGGAGGAGGGTCCAGAGGATGGCCCCTCAGAGGATTTTTTGCCATCAGTGGAGGATGTTACCACTGTAATTGTGTCCCCTGCCAAACCAGGGAGCAGTGTCTCTGACAGTGGCCTGACCACAGAGGAAAGGAGGGAGGAGAGAGAATTTCGGTTGCAATTGGCAAAGTGAAACATGGAAGCAGAGGAAGGGAAAGCTCAAAGAGCAGCAGAGGAGAGGAGAGCTGAGGCTGCAGCTGAGACAAACTTGGCTGAAAAGAAACTTTTGTGGGCTCATGAACTGAGTCTCAAGGAGCTGGTTCTTAAGGCAAAGCAGTCTGAGTCTAGCAGTAATGGTGGCAGCATACATGCAGAACCTGCTGGAGAAAAAAAGGTTTGAATACCTAAAAGTGTTGTGCCCAGTTATGTGGTGGGAGATGACATTGATAAGTGGATGGCTGTTTACAATGTTGCACTAAGGGCTCATGGGGTTCCTGAAGAGCAATGTGGGGCGGCCTTGTGGTGGTATGTAACAGCTGTGGGGAGGGACACACTTCTTACACTGGATCCCAGGGATCAAAAGATATATGCACCCATGAAAGCCACTTTACTTGCCAAGTTTGGGCTGACTCCTGACAAATATCGTCAGAGGTTCAGGGACAGCACCAAACTCTTCACACAAACTTGGGTAGACTGTTCTGATTTCTACAATAAGGCACTAAATGGATCAGTGCGGGCAGCAAAGTAGATGATTACACAGGGTTATTTAATTTAATTCTGAGAAAGCATATGCTCAGTCTTTGTTCTACAGAGTTGCACCAGCACCTGGTTGACAGAAAGCTCATGTGAGGTTTAGAAAGTAAACCTCACTTTTGGACAACCAAGAAAAACGGGGCCTACTCTCACTTGGTCGCAAAATGTGTGCAGGGTGTAAAATACCCCTCAAAACATATTGGTTAGGAAGGTCTTTGGCAACTTAGGCACTTCTATGTGAGCAGACCTTCATTAAAGCTCAAAACGTTTCCATCTGTATAGGATTACTAGGCAAGAATATCGAAATTCCCCATTGGGGCATTGTGGCAGTCACAACACACAGTACACATTATATGTCGTTATTTAAGGTTTCTCTGGCTATGACTATTTGTAGCTCTCTATTGGGCACTAGGTACTTAAAAATTTTGATGGCTGCAGTAACGGTATGACAATGAACTCCAGGATTTACAGTGCATGGTTTTACTGCACAAATGTCAACCATAGCTTAGCAACCCCTATTGGTCCGCATACCAGTTAGTTAATTTGGTGGCATCTATCCAGAGAGTTTCCAGTTGTCCTGCTATACTGAGAGATTTGAGATTTAATGTCTATCTTGCCCTTTTGAGTGGTACTGGACAACCCACATCAGACTCAAAATTATATTAGACACCTGAAGTGTTTTTGTCATGTTTGGTCAGCTACAATTAATGTGACTTTGTGCCCCATAATTGTAATACTCATCCCTAGGATTGGTCTGTGGTGCTTCTTAGCCACCAGCACCATTCCCAATCTTGTGAACCTTCGAAAATAATCCATTCACATTAGAAATCCCACCCCTCTTGTGGAGTCACAAGGTAACCAATGTGGTTACTTTTAGAAGTTTGAATATGCTGCAAGGTAATCTTGTCACCATGTTTTTTTGCCATCTGAAAACTCTGACTCCTCCGAATGATTCTGTTTTTCAGCCCGTGCTGCAAGTTAGGTTAGGGAAGATTAGTGGCAAGCAAAGCACATAGACCCTCACACTTGGTAGACCACTCAACAGAGGAAGCAAAACTACAAAATAGAAGTGCAGGCTCTTGAGTCTCACACTGATATCAGCATAACTCAAAGATGGGGCATTACAATGTAAATGTGATAGTGCCAACACACAGGCTTCACATCGAAACTGGTGTCACCTGCAGATGGGGATCAAAACAACATTTCTGGAATGTGGGCAAATGGGACTCATGCTGTTATTGGCATTGCTTGAAGATTGCAAACAAAGAACCAGTGGTGGGGTGCGGGCACTTGGGCCTCATGCTGACATTGTCCTCACAAGCATATGGTTTTCACAAGGGTAGCAATGAGGTGGAACTACACAGGCATTCATGCTGATATCAGTGCCACCTGGAGGAAATCGCAAGGCAGTGGTTGCAAGCTTCTGATTTTGGCTGGCTCGGTCCTTTCAACTTCTTCAAAGTGACACTGCAGAACACTGGATGCGGGCGGAATATGAAAGGTTCTTTACACACAATACAGTATACTCCCTACAGCTCTAGGGAAGAAAGGCAAATATTCTGCCTTTGATCCTAACTTTCCTCTACATCTTCCAAAAAAAAAAAAAAACAATGGGCAAGATAGAGAAATCAACTCATCCAGTTCAGTGGCAATTTCGCTACTTAAAATCAAAATTGGCCCTAAACATTCAGGGACAGCATATCATGTAAAAAACGTTTCTTTTCTGGTGGGGCCTGGCTCAATGGCAGCCTGCATCAGGGAGATTGTCAGTCTCAGCTGTATATTGAAATCAGGTGCTGCTGATATGCTCTTGTCTCTCCAACTGAACAGGGCTCATGTTGTGGGTACGGGCAAATTGCATCTCTTTGTTTAGCATGTATATTCTCTAGCCAGGCCCCAGTGCATGTTCTCTGGGCCCTCAAAGCATATGTGGAATTGGCTAATCCCTGATTGGCAAATTTAACTTACCTATAAGTCCAAAGTATATAGTACAAAATGTACCTGGAGCTACTAAGTGAAATGTCACTAGTGGACTGCAACACTTATTGTGCCACACTACAGTGACAATGTGTAAACATGGTTCTAGGTTTGCAACTAAAACCTGAGGCAGCATTTAAAGTGCCAGTCCAACATGGCAAAATAGACCCTTTTTCCAGATCAAAACCTTCCTTTTTAATATTTATAAGTCATCATACCCGGAAGGCCTTAGTAGACCACAAGGAAAGGTGCGACATATTAAAGAGAAGGGCAGGTTTATTTTATACTTTACATATCCTGACAGTGAAAACTCAAAATTGTCATTTGCACTGTAGCAAGTTTGGTGGCCCCATTGCCTACCTAACATGGAGTTTCACTAGCCCATGAGCTAAATTTCATTCGAGATCACCAAACCTAGTACTCCACTGTATCAAATTAATAGTTACATTAAACCCAACTTAATGATGATGTTGGATTTAAGGTAACATTTAATACCAAGGTGACTTTAAAAGTGATCACTTATTTGCCCCATACTTCTAGTAGCTGCTTCTGAATAACTGCAGCAGTTTTCACCCAAGAAAGTCTGCTGCCCTCCTGCCAAGAGGTGTGAAGTGCTCCCAGGCAGGGGAACAAAGAGTATGCTGGAAGAAGGAGATGTTAGCTTCTCCTAGTAGAATGCCCAAAGGGCTGTGGCCCCACACAGCCCAGCTTCAAAGGACTTACTGTCTCTGGGAAGTAAATGTGAGTCACACCGTAACTTGCCCATTCCTTTGTGTAGGTAGACAGGCTGGCATCTCCTTCAGAGGGGAAAAACATGTTGCAGAACTAGTTTTCCGGGAGTGGTGGCTCATTATGGTGAACACACCTCAGGGGTGTGTCCATGGCTTTGTCCCTGAGAAGAAGGGTTCCAACATCTTGGGCAGAAGAATACATTTGGGGGTTGCTCAGTGCCAATCCCAAAGGAAATGATGTAAAAGTGTTCAGGGTTGCCCTGTGGGAATTGCAGCCTGATTGGCTAGTGAGTCCTTCCCACCCACAAACTCGAAATTGTCAGAAAGTGGTGCCCTGGCCTCCAACCTCAGAACACTGCTTGACTCAGAAAGAACAGAAGAAAGACTGCACCTGTTGAACCTGTGGTCCCCAGAAAGAAAGTCCACACCAAGGAAGACTGCACTTGCAGAACCTATTGCTGCACCTACTGGACCAAGACAAGACTTCAGAAACAGAAGACTGAACCCCTGGAAAGAGAACCCAGTGACTGAACCTGCTCCTACTTGTGATAAGCACCAGTGAGCTTCCTGTTATGCTCTGGGGAAACAAAAGCTAAAAAAGACCTGCACCTGAAATGTGCCCAGCTAACCAGTTGGCACTGGATTTGCCTGGACTCTCCTGGTGTAGCCCATTAGATCAAGTTCTAGCCCTCAAGCGGTCCATGTCAGGTCCTGCTTGGCTAGTGCTGCAATGTACTCTTTCTCATCATCGAACTGCAACTTGCCAACTTAAAGCCAAAGATAATGGTTTGTAAGCCTAGAGTCCAAGGCTCCTAGACTACAGCTACTTGCCGGTTTGTAAGTAGCCTCGAATGCCACTGAAAACCAAGGCTTTCACTGGACCCCTGGACTTCCCCAATCCACAGATTCAAGCTGCAGAGGACCCCGCTGACTTCACCTTTGATGAAAAAAAAAACCCAGAAAATCTTCTAAATGTGAGGATAAAATCTTGACTGGAACCAACTTGGCACTCGCACTCGCACTCGACCCTGACTTTCATCATGGTTGACCTGAAACTTTAACTTTGTCCCGACCATGGAGGCTCATAGACTACAGTGAGAGTGAAAGGCAGTGATTTACAAACTTTTTTTAACTTTTCCAAACTGTTTTAGAGTGAAATTTTGTCATTTATGAAATTCTTACAAAAATCATAACTCTGGTTCCCTTTGTCTGATTTTTGTTGTTTTGGTGTCTAGTTAAATATAAAATATATACTATTCTTTATAAATTGAAGTGGGATTATTGTATCATGTTTTTTACTCATTTATTATTTTGGGTACTGATAAATGCTTTACACTTGTCTCCTTTGATTTCAGCCTGACTGCTATGTGTCACAGCGACCCAGGAATAAGCTAAGGTTTAACTTGAATTAATCTAACTGGACCTGATACAGAATAGCGACAATATTACTCTGTGAGGTTTTCCAACCACTCCAACTAACAATCCACTTTTTTCACAGTTCTCATCAAGTTTTGTTGCGTTTTTTTTAAAATCAACCCCACCTCATTAGGTCTGCTGTTAGTCACGACCTTTCACTTTTTCTAAAATTTCATATATAATGTAGTTATTATAGGGGCTTTCTGCCCGGTTTCTTCATCCTTTGGTCTATTGCTGTGTCATTAATGTTTTTCTTTCAATGACTACAACATGGACGATGTACCAGGGGGGGCGTTTCTTGGCGTCATGGCGGTCGCAGCTTCTTTCTGAGGCTCCCGTCCTTCTCTCCTCGCCCCCGTGGTTATAGTAGGCCAAATAGCTCCAAAATCACCAATAACCAAGTGGGAAATGCGATGACCCCCCAGGTATCGCTAACTAGCTGCAGACCCCAGATAACGGCTGAATTGGGCCTGACGCGAGCGAGCTCAAAACAGTGGCGGAGTAAAGCTGTGGAAACAAGATGGCAGCCCCCGAGCACTCACTCGCGCGGAGTGGCTAAATAGGTGGGGGGCCCCTCTGGACCCTTACCGCTGAGCGCTCTGCCTGATTCTGCGGACCGGTGCGGGGACCAACGGCAGCCCCCGTTGAGTGTTGCGGCCCTCGACGAGCGGACGGAGGATGGAACGAGGCGGGCCTAACCACGCCGGGGTGGACGGCCCAGCTCTGCCGGCATGGGAAGAGGTAGAGACCCAGGGCAGGACAGGCAGCCGGGTCGCGGCGCCTTGGCCCCACGACGCACACCCAAGCTCCTGTGAGAACAGGCCTGGCGGGCCGAGCCTTACGGGCCCTGGAGGCGGCATTAGAAAAACGAGGTGAGACAAAACCTGGCACTGTGGGGCACTGGGCACATCGGCACCCGGACACTGGGGATCGCCCTGAGGACCTGATGGTAGCCGGCCCGGCCCCAGCAGGAGGCAACCCCAGGAGACCAGAGTGAAGGACACGCCCCGAGAAGGGAAGTGATCGGTGAGGGATCCGGGGCCCCGCGGCGCACAAGACCAGAAGAGAGAGGAGCCCCTCCTGCCCTCCACTTTGAAAATCTTACCCGCAGCCGGCGACTTGGGTTGGAGTAGACGGGGGCTCTGCAACAGATTGCATAGAGATAACAGCTGCAACTCAGCAAAGATATACAACCCAGAACACCGAGGAGACCAATCTACGGCCCAAAGGTGATAGACCAACACCAGAACAGTCGCTAACCTGGCATAAAAACACTCGCAAACGCCGGCTGGTGGCCTATAACCAGGTACAGAATCTTAGACCCAACACTGGACCAAATTTCAGCCTCCTTACTAGAATAATCACTGCTCTCCAGAGACAAACTGCATTGCCTCCATCAGACAGCCTGTGGCCACCCAAGAATAAATAACTGACAGCAAGCACATCGGCTATCTTCTATCATGGGAAAAACAGGCAGACGTCGTGATATTGATAACCCCAAAGACTTTTCAATCAGGGCACCTCCAGAACAAGAAAACATGAGGAAATCCCCTTCAAGAGAGGACAGTGAGGCGAGCGAACCTACACTACAAGATGTGATGCAAGCCATCACTGCCTCCAGAATTGCTCTTGAGGAGAAAATAGACTCCCTAGCATCTGACTTCTCAGTACTAAGAGACGACCATCGCCGCCTAGTAGAGAGAGTGAACACAACAGAAAAACAGATGGAGGAACTAAGGCCTGAGATAAAGGACAATTCCAAAATGCCTCGCCAGATGGAGAAGCGGATCAAAGAATTAGAATTAAGGGCTGAAGATGCTGAAAATAGATAGCGGCGAAATAATATCAGAATCATAGGAATCCCGGAACGGTCCGAAGGAACCAACATGGTAGACTTCCTGGAAAAATGGCTGAAAGAAAAAGTGGCGGACGAAGGTCTTTCCCAGTTCTTCGCAGTTGAGAGGGCACACAGAGTCCCTGCACGTCCACCACCACCTGGGGCCCCTGCCAGACCAATAATAGCCAGACTGCTACACTACAGGGACCATCTACTAACCCAAAGCAGGAAAAAGGGAGATTGTACACTTGACAACCAAGTGGTCCGAATTTTCCCTGACTTTTCCCGAGAGGTACAGAGACAGAGAGCCTCCTTTAGGGAGGCTAAACAGAAACTCCGCAACATGGGAGTACAATATGGGATACTATTTCCAGCCAAGCTACGAATAGTGACCGCAACAGGCACGCAATTTTTCAACGCGCCAGAGGAAGTGTGGAACTGGATTGATAAACAACCATCCGTTGAGACAAGTCACTGCCCAGAAAAACCCCAGCCAAACCGCAAGGGAAGGACTAATTTCAGTAAATCTTTTAGACACACCAGCCCATCCCCACTGGAAATTCTAAACGACCGGAAAAAAGCAGTGGAGGCCGCTGCATCCCTCAGCTGCTCAGAACAGGGCTCACCTAAGCGATCCCAAAACGACGTAGATCAGTCGGAATCAGAACAAGAGTCGGACCACTCGCTCACGTCTGACACGAGGGGCCCAGAGGTGACCCCAGGAACATCAGATAATATTATCTGACGCACAAACCTGATTTACGGATATGAATCTGAAACTGCCTGAACATGGCATCAATAAATAGGACGCAGTGCCCGCTCCTGGGATCGTAATAAATAGAGGGACTGCAGAATAATCAGACTGATATCCCACACATGTACTGAACGAAACTTTGGAGATATGACATTCCAGTATGCTTACCTCCTGGGGGTTGAGGAGAGACCGCCTTGCTGAGCTTCGGTTTCCACCCCGAGGCACCCCCGACGTTGTTGGACAGGTTAAGGTTTTTCACAAGTTTGGGCGAGAGAGGTTTGACTTTTGTCCTGGGGATGGGGAGTTGGGTAATTATGTTGTTGGGGAATCTTAAGGGGTTAAATTCTACACCGAGCACCATCACGGAACATGCAGAGCAGATTAGGAACTATGAGGGCAAGCTAGAGCACACCAGGAAGCAGGGTCATCAGAAACACTACATGATTAGAATAACAAATGCACCACTATGACAACACCAAAACCATATAAGTTCCTTACGTGGAACATCAGAGGTATGCATTCAATGGTCAAGAGATATAAGATATCGGCATACCTGCAAAGGAGGGGTATTCACATAGCCATGCTACAGGAAACCCATTTAACATCGGCGGAGGGCAAGGCTCTGCAGAAAAGATGGCGTGGCCAGGCATTCTTCACTACATACTCGGCATACGCGAGGGGCACCCTGATCTGGATCCGGGCGGGGGTCCCTTTCCAAATGATAGACAGACTCATAGACCCCGGAGGGAGGTTTGTGGCGATCAAGGGCAGACTGGAGGGGAGAGAGATAGCTCTGATCAATGTTTATGCTCCCAACACAGAACAAGGTGAATTCTTTACACGACTATCCAACTTACTAGCATCATACCTGCAATCATCAGTGATAGTGGGAGGCGACTTTAATTGTGTAAGCGACTTAAATGCAGACAGATCACATCCTCCCCTGCCACATTCCCCACTACTGAGAACGGCACGGCAGTTCTCTACCTGGCAAGCGAACTGGGGCCTCACAGATGCCTGGCGTAAATTACACCCTAGTGCCAGGGACTACTCCTTTTTCTCTAGCCTCCATGAACTACATGTACGATTGGACTCCTTTTTATGCTCACCAGATATACACGCACTTATACCAAATATGGAGTATTTATCTCGCACAATATCGGACCACAATCCCCTGCTGTTATCTCTCAAATGGGGGTCCTCCATCTCCCGTATACCCATGTGGAGACTTAAACCTGAATTATTGGAGGACCCTCCCTTCCGAGCTGAACTCCGCCAATGTATATTACAATATTTTGGAGAAAACGACACTATGGCATCTAACGCTCTGATAGAATGGGACGCCTTTAAGGTGGTTATGAGGGGAAAGTGTATAGCTGAAACAGTAGGAATACGTAGAACTCTACTGGGGGATACCGAGCGGGCTGAGGCTAAATTGAGAGAGGTTGAGAAGAATAGACCTGGAAACCCACAACTACAAACCCCAATACAAGAGCTCAGATCAGAAGTAGCACAATGTGTTGAACGCCTTAGATGCTTTGACCATAAAAACTACCTCACAAGAGTGCATGGCGAAAGAGATAAAGCGGGAAAATTACTTGCCTGGGTGGTCTCACAATCTGAAAAATCCCCCCCCATAATGAGTCTGACCTCAATGACAGGGATCCAGTTGCATGAACCAGAACAGATTAATGCCCAGTTCTTATCTTTTTATGAGAAACTATACCAAAAAAGACTCAACTTAAACAGAGAATCAACCGATAACTACCTAGCAACACTAAACCTCAAACCCTGGGAACCAATACCCACAGACACGCTAGAGGAGAACATCACAATAGAAGAGATCAGCGAAGCCATGAAGAGATTAGCAGGGGGAAAAACACCTGGAACTGATGGCCTCCCCGCTGAGTTTTACAAAACCTTCGCAGGGATCCTCTCACCCAGACTAGAATTTTTTTTTTAAAGTGCCAGAGACCAAGGCCTTCTACCTGATTCGTCTCGGGAGGCAATCATAATCCCCCTTCTTAAGCCCGGCAAAGACCCAACTGGAGTCTATGCTGAATCTCGACTATAAAATCCCTAGCAAGGCCCTGGCGTCCAGACTTCTCCCAATGATGCCCGCTTTAATACACCGAGACCAGGCAGGTTTCATACCGGGACGTAATACAGCCGGGAATATTCGCAGATTAATTGCCATTATGAGGGACGTAGCATCCACCTCTGGGACCCCGGGTATCCTAGCAGTCGACATCGAAAAAGCCTTTGATAGCTTAGATTGGGACTTCCTTTATAAAGTTATGTCCAAACTCGGAATAGGACCGGAATACATAGCATGGGTGAAATTACTATATACTGACCCCTCAGCTAGAGTCCACACGGGGCGCATAACATCGCACAAATACAAAGTGGAGCGCGGGGCGAGACAGAGTTGCCCCCTCTCCCCCTTACTATTCGCATTGGCGATGGAACCACTGGCCACTGCGGCCAGAGCAGGGCAGGGGGGACCAGGTATACTTGTCAGAAACGATAGACATCATATAGCCCTATTCGCGGACGACCTCCTAATTTTCTTGGATGATGTACAAAGTGACTTGCCCCTAGCACAGCAAATGCTAAATACTTTTGAAAACTACTCAGGCCTAAAAGTAAATTGGGACAAAACAGGCCTGTTCCCTCTTACAAACCACCAGCTACCTCCCCTGAATCTGGGATTGGTAAAATGGATACCTGACGGGCTCCCTTACCTGGGAGTGAAAGTTTATCATGAGGCCAGGGACATACTCGATGGCAATCTGGGCGGCGCAGTCTGTTCCATAAAAACCTCCATGACATTCTGGCAAACACTGCCACTATCAGTGACAGGGCGAATTGCGATACTCAAAATGATTTTACTGCCGAGATTGCTATATCCTTTCGCTGCTCTCCCGATCTGGATTCCCAAATCCTTCTTGAGGGAACTGAATACAATGGTAAGTTCATTTATATGGGGTAAAGGCAGGAAAAGAGTGGCCCTGACAAAGCTTCAAAGACAAGCAAAAGAAGGGGGATTAGCAACACCAGATTTCGAGTCCTACTATCTTGCAGCACAATTACAGTGGCTGGCACTCTGGATCTCGAATAGTCTGATGATAACTCCAAATACAAAATCTGCTACTCCACAAGGGACCAGGCTTTTGGAGATACTGGTGGGATCGCCTAGAGACGAGAAACAAGACAGTCCAGAACTAAAAATACTAACCAGGTGTTGGAACACATATTTACGCAAAATTAAAACTAAAACTCCCTATTCTGCAGAGATCCCCATTAGCTCATTACAGGCAATAACAAAGAAGAGGTCTGTACTTGAACTGGGTGACTGGGTGGAGGCGGGAATTACTACCATAGGCTTGCTTTTCAAGGACAATAAACTGAAGACATTTGAAGCCATCAGAGTGGATTACGACATCCCGACAAAGCATTTTTTAACATACGGGACCATAAAAGCCAGCATATATAATCTTTGGGGGACGAAAGACATCGAACCCTCGGCACAGACAATTTGCACATACTTGACATCTCCCAATAACAAAACCAAGGTAGTAACAAGGCTGTATGCTTTAATCCGAGCAGATATTACAGACCCTCTACCCTACCTTAAACAACAATGGGAAAATGCTTCCAGTCGCGAAATCTCAGAAGGGGACATTTACTGCGGAACCTTCCCAAGGCCTCGTGGAATGCTAGATTTAAACTTATCAATTTTTATATCCTTCACCAAGCTTACCTAACACCTGCCCTTATTAATAAATACTTCAATAAATCCACTGAGTGCTGCCCAAGATGCGGATTAGTGGATGCAGAGTTTAATCACATGTTTTGGGAATGCCCCATACTGGCATCCTACTGGACCGAGATCTGCCAAAAATTGTCCCACTTACTGAATAAGAGCATGACGTGTTCTATGGAAATTTGCCTCCTACACGCCTTTACTCATTCAGCTAAACACAAAGCATCAGATAGATTCCTTGACCTGGCCTTAACAATAGCTAAAAGGGAAATAGCATGCAATTGGAAAAACCCTAAGGGCCCTAGAGTAATAACCTGGAAAAACGTATTACTTAGATGGGCAACAGCAGAAGGTACACTACTACAAAGAGAGGCCAAGAATGGGACCAGACCCCCGGAAGTGTCAGAAGGTTGGGACACAATAATGGACACATTCAGATCAGAGTTCACACAGTAGAATCCACCTAACACACAATAGCTAGGACCACGCAACAAGCAACAAAATATAATAGGATACAACATTCAGTCATAGACTGAAACACACTTCAGACCCTGTGCAGAAACCCATAACATATGAGAACACTACCAAAGGCCTATAAAAACTAACCAAACATGACAATTCACTCTGCAGTAGAAATATCAATGCTGAATCAAAGCTCTCAGGTAGAAGGGTTAGGGAGGGACTAGGGAGGGGAGAAGTTGGATTTTGCTACTACAAGAATTTATAACATATGCTAATTAAATTCCACTAACCAGAGAATGTATAAATGTGACTAAGATACACGGTGGTACACATTGTAATGTTAAATGAATAAAAATGTATATGTACTACTGGATTGATCTAAAATCAATAAAATCTGGTTTAAAAAAATAAAACATGGACAATGTACCATCCCACGTCAGCCAAATGCTCACTTTACTGTGAGTGGTAAAATTAGCTCCTCAGATGTTTTCCTCCATAGTTAATAATGAAAAGAGGCCACTGTGCCTCCCAGACACACCTTTCAGTAAAAAAGAGTACATTAGCCCCGCCTATCTTCTCTACATCCTGTTTTAGTTGACTCTCAAGCGACACCCTTCAGTTGCAACTGTCGAGATTACAGCTTCATTTTTTGGCATCCAGGAGAACATGACTTATGTTGTGCTCACATATCGGCACGCAAAGCTTTCTGGCCTGGGAGCTTTTCTTCATGGCTCCATTGTGCAAATTTGTAGGAAAGAAATGGTGGAGTTTTGGGCAGGCATTCCCTGGGCTGCGCAGCACTTGAGGGGAATGCTGGAACAATAAGATAATGTCCAGGTAGAGACGGTCCTGCCGGCAGAGCTGCAGGGAATGAGTTGGACGTCTCAGAGATAGCTTTGAGCCTGTGGGGATGTTTTGCTGCTGGCACCGGCAGATATTGTCTTTGGAGCACCTGAGTGGGACCAATGCATGAAGTTCAGTGACGCAGCTGGGGTTAGTCTTGCCATTTTCAAGTCTGCAGTGTTTTCATGGGGTTGCCAGCAACAGAGAAAGTAGTGTTTGGTGGTGGAGCCTGTTGGTTTTTTGGGGATAACTGCTAACTGTTTTTCCCAGGTGTTTATTTGGCTTATGGGCTTATTTACTTGCCCTTTGATATTGCTGATACATGTTTTCTGCTGACTCCTATGGGTGTTGTGTGCTTAGTGTAGCTTTTCTCCATTTCAGTAATTGCCCTACCGTTTAATGTGCTTTAACGGGTGTTTTAAGAGCTGCCTTTGCTAGCAGTTGTGGTTCTTCCTCTGCAGTGTTTGGTGTGTGTTACTACGACGGAAGGCAAGATGTGTGCACAGAAGAGGCACTTGATTTCCTCTTCCTCTGACTCTGAGGGGAGCCTGTCTGGGTTTCAGAGACCTAAGACTCCCAGAAAGAAGTTGCCTTCCAGTCCTGCTTATTTAATTGAGAGCCAGGTCCCGTCCATGACTGAGTGGTGGTCACTAAAGCTTTGCCAGCCAAACCTAATCCTACGGAGAAGTCTAGTACTTCCGAGGCTAAGATGGATGGTCAAGATACTTCATTGGATTCAGCTTCTGAGGGTCCAAGTACATCCTCTTCAGGAAAGTACATTTCCAGGGAGGATCTGGTACAGAATCTGGACAATGTCAGAGGCAAATTGGCCTTTGAAGTGCCATCTACTCAGTATGAGGAAGAAGGTCAGTTCCCTCAGTATGCTAGGTCATCACTTTTGACCTTACCACTACACAAAAAAAGAACTTATCTTCTGGCACTGGTAAGAGGTGGGTCAATCCAGTTTCCCCAGGTTCCTTCAGAAGATGTACACCCAGACTCAGGAGGAGGAAGTGTTTTTGCCGAACATCAGGGTGGATTCCATTCTAGCACCTTTGATTGGCAGGACTGTGATTAAGCGGGGGAATTATTCACCTTTGGATGCAGTGGATCATATGGTTGACAGCAGCATCACAAAGTTGTTCGCTGCAAGTTGAGTGTCCAAGAAGGTGACCACTTACGCAGTATACATGGCCCAGTCACTAGTATAGGACTTTGATGTTCTTTCCACTGCTTCTAGGAGAATATGGATTGCTCAGATCTTCTTCTGTTGATGGAGGAGGCGGCAAAACTGCTGGCAGATGTATCATCTGGTGTCATCAATGGTGGCTTCTGGGATGTCCATCCTGGTGCACTGGAATTTATGAATGCACATCTGGAAAACTGATTTTTCAGAGAAGGCTTCATCTCCTCCTTTGAGGGCAAGAAGCTTTTTGGGGATCAGTTGGATGCTACTATGTCGAACTCTTTTATGGACAGAAAGCACACTTTCCCTATAGGGGTAGAGCCTACAGATCCTATAAGTCCTGGAACAAGGAATCTATGGATTTTTCTAGAAAGCACTGAAGGGTATATTCCTCCAGAAGAAGGAGATTTCGGCCTAAGAATTCCTCTAAAACTCAGAAATCTTGAAAACTGGCTGGAGCAGGCAACAATCGTTCCTGGCAAGTCTCTGTTTCTGGATGGGGAATGCCCAAATGGAAGAAGGTTACTGGACTTTAGCATTGTTTGTCAGGATTCCTTCAGGGATCAGTGAGTACTCATTTTAATCAGGAGAGGCTATGTGATCGAATTTTTCCAAAAGCCTCTGGATTCGGGTACTATCTCTATGTCATTCCCAGGGAGTCTGTGAAAAATAGAGGCTTTATGGTCTGGCAATCTAGCCCTTTTGGAAAAGAGGGAAAAGTGGAAGTTCCTGCATTGGAAAGGAGGAAAGGGAGTCTACTCCATTCTGTTTTTGGTGCAGAAGGAAAATGGAGTATACAGTCCAGTTCTAGATCTAAAGGGATTGAACCAATGGGTGAAGACCATCCATTTCAAGATGCTCTCCTTGCATCAAACAATTCCTTTTTTGTCAGAAAGCGACTTATTGGCCAGACATCTGTCTGGTTTTATTTAGGCGTTCTATAGAACGCTGTGTATTGCCCTCTTGTTACTGCACAAGGCTTAGCGGGGAAAATACAGTTTTCTGATGAGAGTATGGAGTCCAGACAGACACGTTCGGTAAACTGTAATTCGACTAAAACAAACAAATACATCATAAAGAATTTTAAATCACTAATATAATAATAGCCTTCTGGAATGTCGTGTTTTAAATGCATACATTCTAAAGGCGTCTGTAGGGTTAAAATTCGTACATAGGAAATATAAGGCTTCTACGGTGGTGAGCAAAATGTAGAGATGACCGATTGCACCCCACTTAGCATGCTTACAATTACTAAGAATCCCATTTGCCTTCATATATTATGGATTAAAACACATCGGGAAATTGGAATCTGCCGGTTTATTTTCCATTTCTTGCTGTGAGGATTTATTTCCTGCAGTTAACGACACGGAGGAGAAAGGCCCCATTAAAGAAAGCCTCGGCAAAAGTGGCTTCGCCCTGGCCACCGTGAGACTTCCAAGAGATGAGAGCAGACATTTTCTGAAAATCAAGTTGAAGGGGGTGAGGGGTGGCGTTCGGGGGGCGCAACTGCTTCACGCATCCGGAAAGATATTTCATAGAGGGGGCTCTGTTGACCGAGAGCTGTTAGAGCCCCTTTGTGAAATGTTATGGAGCGTCGCGAGGTATGTGGCCTTTGCCACACAAAACTGTGCCGGCGCTGTATGTTTCTGCACATGCGAAGCCCGAGGGCTGGTGGTGGGAGAGTGGAATATTTCGTCCAATTAACTGGGGTGTCTGTAGCCTGCAGAGGTAACCCGGAAAAGGCAGAGTTTGCACAGTAACCGCTCTTGTGTGCAGAGCTCCCTAGGAAAACAAACAGGGCCTCCTGATTCTGGCTGTGCTCGTTTCGTTGCAGTGTATGGTCCACTTACTCCTCCAAGCTAGTGGAAATATTCCACCAACCTTCGACGTTCTCACTAGCGATTTTGTAGGCCCTCCTGCAGGACTCCTTAAACGCCTTTGACTGCAAACAATTGAAGGTATCGCTCTAGAACACCCCCTGCTCCTGTCAATAAAGTTCTTTATGAATTTCCTTTCTGGCCATTGCATCTTAATGTGATTATACGCCCCAAACCCCTGAGGGACGTAACAAAAGGCCACTTGAAACATTCGGCCAGAATGCCCGGCTGCTTGCTTCATTGAATGTGAATGCCTGTGGGCGGATTAATATGCAGACATAGCTGTGCTTGTAGGTGGGTATTTTCAGCTCAGATATTTTTGTCTAAACTGAAAAAAAAATATTCTGCTCCGTCCTGTCGTCACGGAAATAAATATAAGCACTTCACAAGAAACATTCGCCAATGAAAAAGTTGTAAAAGGTTGCATTTCTGCTCCCATTCTATACCAGGATAGTTGCAATTTAACTTTCGACACATGGGTAAGAAAATAACTTTAATGTAAATTTAGTGCAGACAGTGGTGTAAACCAAGATGTCGGGGCCCCATAGGCATTAGGTTGAAGGGCGTCTAAGATTGATAACACCACACAGATTTGTTCCCGATCTATGAGCAAGCTCTCCTTCAAAAGCTTTCTTTGCTAGTGACAGTGGGATTCCAGCCTGCTAGAGCAGTGGTCTGGGGACCCCTGGGGGTCCGCGAAGCCTTCTCAGGGGGTCCGCGACTGCTAAAAAAAATTA
The DNA here is from genome assembly GCF_031143425.1 of Pleurodeles waltl. Taxonomy (NCBI): domain Eukaryota; kingdom Metazoa; phylum Chordata; class Amphibia; order Caudata; family Salamandridae; genus Pleurodeles; species Pleurodeles waltl. The sequence continues at coordinate 1,076,703,207 of NC_090444.1, forward strand.
AAAACTATTAATAAATATTGACAAATTAGGTCCACAGCTTACAGGAATGACGCAGTGGGGGGTCCCCAGATTCCAATGATGATTCAGTGGGGGCCCCTGGGTTCGATTAATGATGAAGTGGGGGTCCACAGAAGTCAAAAGGTTGGGAACCACTGTGCTAGAGTATCCGGTGCACTGGGGAGGACCTGCGGAGTGGAGTCGTCTGAGTGAACGAGACCTACACTGTGGACGTTGTGTGTCACGCTCTCTTACATAGAATCTATCAACAGGGACATAGCTTCAGGTGGGTGTTTGGGGTGTTACACCCACTAATAAATCTATTCTCTAGTAAATAGTTGGGTACTTTCAGTCGGATTTGATGAGGTGGCTGTCAGATTTCATCTAGGATTTTTACATGCAAACACAGACAAAAACATACACACACTCTTTCTATCCTCTCTATTTTGAAATTCTTAAAACTGTTGGCTATTTTACAACATAGTGTCTTTTAAGTAACCCTAGTAATCCACACTGCTATCCGTCCCAATGCCCTTTAGGCTACCTCATGCCCTGTAACTAATGTATTATACCATAATGTGTAAGCAAGATTGTTGGAAAATGGAAGCTCACGCCCCTCCCCAATCTTACTGACCTAGCTATTCCCTGTCTGTCAAAACCAAAATAGATTGTTTGGCTGCTCTGAGAAGGAGTGAGAAAACAGAATTTTCTTTTTCCAAGAAGTTTATACAAAAAGTTGCATTTACCTCCAGGTTTCACAATTGTTTTTACTATGTACACATATAGAGAATTTCTGGTTTCTGAATGGTTTGGTTAAGTCTGTTTTATTGAGTACCACAGCAAACATTTTAATGTAAATTTGAAACCGCACCATCATCAAAGCACTTATGTTATATTTGTTGGGCACAATTTGAGAGTACAACTTATGTTCTGTGCATACAGGCAATTCCTCAGCCTGCAGAGACATCATTATCGCTTTTGCCACTAGTGCACTTTCTTCATTGCCTTCTTTCATTGCACAGGACAAAATTCAAAACCATTTACATCCTTCTCATAGAAGACCACTTGCATCAAGAGAGTCGAATAAGGCTTAAATCATGGAAGCATTCAGCATCCATCAAACTGCAATTTATACTACCCCAACCTGATCCACATGGCACAATACCCCATAATCAAGTTCAACTGAAACTCTAACCAAAATGTACAAGCATTTTAAATACCACCTACTTAGTAAAGGAGGGTTTAGCCAGCGGTTTGATATGGGTAAACCTATTCCGTAGCCTCCATGCCAATCCTTGCCTATTTGATGCCCCAAGTGTCTTTTGTGCCTCCATACCAGCGTGCTTAAATGCCACATAAAGCAGCTTGCTCACAGCTTAACAATAGGATACACTCACAAGTTGTTTTTTAGCTTATCTTGGACTATCAGCTGAGCTATCAATTGCTGGGCAGCAACATGGGGCCACTACGTGCAAATGCTCAAATAGCGTTCCACCAATGAGCTTCTAGAGAAAGGGGATGCAGCCACCATCTTCAAAGGACCTGCTTTTCTTCCAGTTTATTCACCCTGGCTAGTGTGCTGCATGAAGGTGAAGGTTCGGGAGTGTGAGAAATTGGGTCCCTGGTTGACTGGGGTATGAGCTCAGGTCAAGGCAGTAACCACAACTCATGGCAAGATAGGGCACAAGAAAACTCCATATTATCCTATGCTCACCCCCTGGTAGCTTGGCACAGAACAGTCAGGCCTAACTTGAAGGCAATTTGTAAAGAATTTGTGCAGTACTTCAAATAGCAAAACCGTGAAAGCACAACACAAAAAGGATCTCAAACAAAGCTAGAAAATAGAGCTTTATTTAATAAATAAAACAAGACCCAATTGACAAAACTCCAATTGGTGGAACCAAAGTTATGAATTTTTAAATAATAAACTTTAGTATAGCCCCTAAAAGCATAAAACGCCAACCAGGGAGATCTGCTCACGTCAGACTGGGACAAAGCCACAAGTTTAGGCCGACCACAATGGAGTGTGGGCCAGCTAAAGGGACCCAGTTAGGCCTGCTGAACCAAATACCTTAAATCCTGGTTGTGGAGCTTTGCGTAGAGCTGTGTTCAAGATGCGCCTTGCAGCCGAAAAGATGCGTCAGTTGCAAGATGCTGCAAGGGTCCAGGGCGAGATCTTGTTGCGTTGTCAAGGATCCTGTTGGGGCTTGCGATGTGAAGTTTGGTGTCAGGGCTACAGAGCGCAGCTGGCAATGCTTCGGCTCTGGGGAGCTGTGAGACTGCAATGCACAGGCCGGTGTCACCAAGGCTGCGTCGACAAGGGATGCGAGGTTCAGGTTGTGGATGCTCCACGCCTTTGGAATGATGCGTCGGTTCTGAGGACTGCAGAGGCGAAGCGGGTCTTCCCTACAGGCCCAATCCATGCAGTAGTGACGATGTGTCAGTTCTGCTCCAGGATGTGACACTCAGCAGAGGTAATGCATTTGTTCTGATGGTAAACACTTTAGGCCCACTTCCAAGTGTCCAGGACTAGGGTGGCACCACTTGGCAGGGTAGACTCACAGATGGCAGAGTCCAGAGTAGACTCACAGATGGCAGACTCAAGGTTGTTGGAAGCATGTTATGTCTCTGAGGTTTCAGATCAGTAGGCCCACCATCTAGCCTTTGGAGTCACTCTGGGTTATGGGGTTAGAAGATACAGGTCCAGTCTTTTTCAGCTAGGCAAGAGGGCAGCAGACAGCAGATCATGAGTCGAGCATAGTGCAGTCAGTGTAACAGAGTGCCATCCAGCAGTGTGCAGTCCAGCATAGTGGCAGCCCTTACAGCAGCACAGCAGTCCATCTTCCTGGGAGAGTGTCCACCAGACCAGAAGTGTAATGAAGGGGTAGTGTCAGAGGTTCTCCTTTAATACACAGTTGTGCCGTTGAAGTGCACAGATGCTCTGCCGTCCCTGCCCTAGCTTCAGACTAACTACATGGGGTATACAGTCTTTTGTGTGGCGACAGGACACAGCCTAATCAGATGTAAGTGAGGCTGGGCCCAGCTTCTCCCTCCCATCCTGCCAATGACAGTCCATTAAGTGACACCTCAGCTCCCATTGTTTGTGGGTGTCTAGGAAGAATCCACAAAGCCTAGCTTCACCCAGTCATGTGATCAGAAACAGGCTGCAAGCACCAAATGGCTAAGGCAAGGAAATGGCAACTTTTTAAAAGTTGCATTTTCAAAATTGCAATTTAAAATCCAACTTCACCATAAGTTAGGATTTTAAATTGTGATTCCAGAGACACCAAACGTGAAGGAATTATCTTTTCCCATTTGGAAATTATGCTTATAAAGTTGAATAAGACAACTCCAATGTTATCCTACGGGAGAGCGAGGCCTTCCAGTAGTGCAAAATAAATGTAAGAGGTTTTTACTATCAGGACATATAAAACTTAAAAGTACATGTCCAACATTTTAGATACACTGCACCCTGTCCTTGGGTGTGTCAAGGGCCTACCTTAGATGAAACGTGTATTTAAAAGGAAGGTTTGGGCCTGGCAAAAGGTTTACTTTGCCAGGTCAACTTGACAGGTTAAAACTGCACACACATTTTCTGCTATAGCAGGACTGAGACATGTTGAAAGGGCTACTTTAGTGAGTGGCACAATCAGTGCTGCCCCCAAACACTCGCAGAACCGTCAGCCCTTTGTGTGGAGAAAGGACACAGCCTATTCAGGTGTAAGTGAGCCTGGGCCCAGCTCCTTCCATGCATCCGGCTAGTGATAGCCCATTAAGTCACACCTAAGCTCCCATAGTGTGACTGTCTAAGAGCAAAACACAAAGCCCAACTGCCAACTACACCCAGTCAGGCACCAAATGGCTAAGGCAAGAAAATGGCAAATTTTTTTTAAAGTAGCACTTTTAGAATTGCAGTTTAAAATAGGACTTCATCAAAAGTTAGGATTTAAATTATGATTCTGGAGATACTAAACTTGAAGGAATTATCTTTTCCCATTTGGAAATTATGCTTATAAAGTATAATAAGGCAATTCCATTGTCATCCTATGGGAGAGATAAGCCATGCAGTAGTGAAAAACACATTTAAGAGTTTTTCACTACCAGGACATGTAAAGCTTACATACACTGCACGCTGCCCTTGACTCTGTTTATGGCATACCTTAGGAGTGATTTATATTATTTACAGAGAACGTTTGGGTCTGGCAAGAGGTTTACTTTGCCAGGTCGACACTGCAGATTATAACTACACACACAGACTCTGCAATGGCAAGTGTGACACATGTTTACAGGGCTACTTAAGTGGGTGGCACAATCAGTGCTGCAGGCCCACTAGTAGCATTTAATTTACAGGCACTAGGCATGTAGTACACTTCATTAGGGACTTATAAGTAAATTAAATATGCCAAATGGATGTAAGCCAATGGTACAATGTTTTAGGGAAAGAGCACAAACACTTTAGGAGTGGCTAGCAGTCATAAGTGTGCAGAATCCTAAGGCCAGCAAAAACAAAATCAGCAAAAACAGGAGGTCTGAAGGCAAAACATTAGGGGGAAACCATGCCAAGGATGCCAGAACTAACATGTGTCCCCCTAGCTGCAAGTGGGGAGGATTACCCAACCCCTTTGGAGTCCCCTTAACTGAGGCTGATGAACCTGGAGAGACCATCAGCATTTGCATGGTCTGTTCCAGAACAGGGTTCCACTATAAAGTCCATTTCCTGTAAGGAGATAGACCATGACAACAGTTTAGGATTCTTGCCCCTCATCTGCATTAACCATCTGAGGGGTCTGTGGTCAGTTTGAACTTGGAAATGAGCACCAAACAAGTATGGTCTCAGTTTCTTCAGTGCCCAGACCACAGCAAAGGCTTCCATCTCTATTGTGCTCCACTTCTGTTCCCTGGGAAGTAAGCTTCTATAGATGAAGGCTACAGGTTGATCCAGGCACTCTTCATTTAGCTGTGAGAGTACAGCCTCTAGGCCATGCTCTCAGGTGTCTGTCTGCATAATGAACTCTTGGCATAAGTCGGGGGCCTTGAGCATGGGTGCTGTGCACATGACCTCCGTCAGGTTGTCAAAGGTTTTCTTGCATGCTTCTAACCAGATTACCTAACAGGGCTGCTTTTTGGAAGTCAGCTCTGCCAAGGGTGCAACAATGGTGCCATTCCCCTTGATAAATCTCCGGTAGTAGCCAGTGAGGCTTAAGAAGGCCCTCACCTCTTCTGGGTCTTGGGGGTCCCAAGCCAGAACAGTTTCAATCTCACACAGGCGGACTGTACCTTGCCTCCTCCCGCTTGGTGACGGAAGTAGATCACTGACCCCTGCCCTCTCTGGCACTTACTGGCCTTGGTAATCAGGTCTGCTCCCTGCAGAACCTGAAGCACCTCTCTGAAGTGGCACAGGTAGTTCTCCCTGGTAGAACTGAAGAATGCAATGTCATCCAGGTAGGCGGCACTGAAGTTCTCTAACCCAGCCAGGACCTGGTTGACCAACCTCTGGAAGGGGGAAGGGCATTCCTCAAGCCAAAGGGCATCACCCAAATCTAAAAGTGCCCTTCTGGGATAGAGAACACATACCCCCCCCCCCTTGGAGAAGTCAGTTTGTTTGTACCCAGACTTTAAGTCAATGTTCTTAGGAAATTGGCAGCTACTAGCCAATGTATGAGCTCATCAGCTCTGGAGATGAAGTGTGTATCAGTTTTTGTAACCTCATTGAGCCCCAGATAGTCCACACAGAACTTAAGTTCTGGAGTGGAAGCTGGTGCAGCAGCTGTAGGGATCAACACCACTGAGCTTGACTAAGGGCTGTTTGTGGGCTCAATAACCTCAGACTACAGCATCTTGGTGACCCCATCCTTGATGCTGGCTCTCACCTTAACAAACAGCCTGTAGAATTTACTCTTCACAAGCATGCTGTCTTCAGTATCAGTATCATGGGCACATCATGTAGTGAGTCCTTGGGTAGGGGAGAATAAAGAGGCAAAGTGCACCAACACCTGGCAGTACTCTCTGTTGTTCTAGGGTCAGTGTAGTCGAGAGGCTGACACCCTCCACTGGCCCAAAAGTTGTGAAGAAAAGGGGGGAAAATTATAGGGATAGGCGCTAACAGAATATCACCAAAACATTTCTTTAACAATAGATAGTAAATACGGTGCTCCCGAACGGAGGGTCCTCCCAGCACCTCCAGTGTTTCTCCAGTAGAAAAAAACAAACTGATTAAAAAAGCCAGGGCACTCGTATGAAATGAGATAAGAGTCTGTGCAGTTAGGTACTTGGGGGGTCATTCTGACCCTGGTGGCCGGTGACCGCCAGGGTCACCGACCACGGGAGCACCGCCAACAGGCTGGCGGTGCTCCCTCGAGCATTCTGACCGCGGCGGTTCAGCCGCGGTCAGAAACGGAAAGTCGGCGGTCTCCCGCCGACTTTCCGCTGCTCGGGTGAATCCTCCATGGCTGCGGAGCGCGCTCCGCAGCCATGGGGATTCTGACACCCCCTACCGCCATCTGAGACCCGCCAGGAACAGGATGGCGGTAGGGGGTGCAGCGGGGCCCCTGGGGGCCCCTGCAGTGCCCATGCCAATGGCATGGGCACTGCAGGGGCCCCCGTAAGAGGGCCCCACAAAGTATTTCAGTGTCTGCAAAGCAGACACTGAAATACGCGACGGGTGCAACAGCACCCGTCGCACCTTCCCACTACGCCGGCTCCATTCGGAGCCGGCGTCCTCGTGGGAAGGTAGATTTGCCCTGGGCTGGCGGGCGGCCTTTTGGTGGCCGCCCGCCAGCCCAGGGCAAATCTCAAAATACCCTCCGAGCGGTATTTTGTCGGGGGTAGACTGGCTGGCGGCCTCCGCCGCCCGCCGGTCTCGGAATCACCCCCTTGGTCTTCGGAGAATCAATATATAATCCAAACAGAGTTAAAGTTCAGTGTCTTTTTTCTTGTGCGAGGTTTTCATACATGTTCATCACATCAGAAAGATTCCATATGTGGTCATCACAACAACATCCAACAGCCAACACGTGTTTCGTCTCCGAGAAATTAATCTCATTGACTTCCTCAGGGCTGTAAGAAACATAATAATGAGCTTGGTCATAATCTGTAGTTATACATGATTATGGAAAATTAATACCTGGCACTAAAATCGTGGCCAAATCCTTCACCAGTACTGCGTGAGTGTCTAAAATCATCAAGTGACATTACCAAACGGAGCCAAGGAGAAAAAACTGTGATTACAGTCTACCACCCTCCACTGGCCCATCCTGCTCCTTGGAATAAAGGAGGTCGGGTGAGGTTCACTCATCTTTTCCACCCCATCATCTGTGACTCGGACCATGATTAACTCAGACCTCTTGAAGTGGGGCTTGAGGCAATTGACATGCAGGAACCTGAAGGGGTTCCTGGCAGTCATGAGGTCCACCAAGTAGATGACATTCCTCTTGAGCTCCTTCACCTCATAATGCCCAGACTAGCGGTCTTGTGTAGCCCTAGACTCCAAGGGCTCTATAACTCACACTTTTTTGTCAGGATGAAACTCGACCACAGTGGCATTCTGTTCATGCCACTGTTTATGTCCTCCTGGATGTCTTCTAGATTCTCCTATACTTGCTTCCAGAAAAGCTTCATCTGGTTACAGAGTGCCAGCATATAACTGACAACATCCTGTGGGTGGGGGGGCTTCTAGAGCTTGCTCCCAGCCCTTCTCCACCAGACTGAAAGGTCCTCGCAGAGGTTGCCCATACAGAAGTTCAAAGGGGCTGAAACCAGCCCAGTTCTGTAGTACTTCCCTGTAGCTGAATAAAAGGCATGGCAGAATGACGCCTCACTTCTGCCTCATGGGATCTGTTAGGCCTATTGCCATGCCTTTTAGGGACCTTTCAACAAGCCCATTAGTTTGAGGGTGGCATAGTATGGAGAACTTGTAGGTTACTCCACACTCCTTCCACCTGGCCTTCATGCTCCCTGACATGAAGTTAGTACCTACATCTGACACCACCTTCTTGGGAAACCTCTCATGGGTAACGATCCCCATCAGTGCCCTTACCACTGGGGTACAGTCGATGTCCTCACAGGGATGGCCTCCAGGTACTGGGTGACGTGGTCCACCAAGACAAGGATGAACCTGTTGCCTATGGCTGTTTTGGGGTCCAGAGTCCCAATGATGTTGATGCCCACCCTCTCAAATGGGGTGCCAACAACAGGAAAGGGTTGCAGAGGGGCCTTGTGCTTCCCTCCTGACTTGCCATTGGCCTCATAGATAGAAGATGAATTGCAGAACGCATCTGAGGCCTTCCTCATTTGAAGTAAGTAAAAGTGGGTGACAAGCCTGTCAAAGATCTTGTGCTGCCCCAAATGACCTGCTATGGGTACATCATGAGCCAGATCCAGTAGGAAGGCCCTTTAGCATTGGGGGAACAGCACTACATGGGTTGCACCAGTCTCAGGAACCTTAGACTCACTATACAGGAGACCACTCTCCCAGTAAATCAGGTGAGCACCAGAGGTGTCACCAGCTGCCTGGGACTTGGCCTGCTACCATAGGCCCACAAGAGCAGGGCATTCGCTCTGCACCTTGCAGAACTCCTCCTTGTTGGGACCCCTTTCCTTCTGCCAGTTGGACAGCTCAGACAGGTTTCCCGGGTCAGCAGCATCCTCCACTGTAGGCTCTGCGGCGTCAACCCTCAGGATCAGCCTCGTCATGTACTGTGTGAGTTTCATGAGCATGTTCCTGTCCCCCTTGCCCTTCCTCTTCCTGGAAGGTACCTGGGCCATTCTTCCAGGCCCTCCTGACCTCCCATTTGGGCTGCCATGGACTGTGTGGTCAGGCACACCTACTCAGGCAACCCTAACATCTTCAGGTGGGACCCAAGCTCCACCTCCTTCCAGATGGTATGTTCTCAGGGACATAATAGGCTTCCATCAACCTTGCACCTGCACCTGGTCTCTACCATCTGTGAGTCTACACTGCCAAGCGGAGCCATGGCAGTCCAGGACCCTTGGAAGTAGGCCTACACTGTTTAGCAGCAGAACTAATGCATTGCCTCTTCTGAGAAGCACATCCCCGAGCAGAACTAATTCATCTATCTACATATAGGTTGATAGACTTAGCATCCTTGGCGTGGTCTCCTCTAACTTTTTGCCTCAGTTGCCCAGATTGTTGATGTGTGCTGGACTCTGTTTTTGCTGTTTTAGATACTCTGGGCACTTTGCCAATGCTATCCAGTGCTAAAGTACAAGTGCTCCTGTGTAAAATGTATATGTAATTGTCTTTCCATTATCGGCATATTTGATTTACTAGTAAGTCCCTACTGCAGTGCGTTAGAGGTACCCAGGGCCTCTAAATCAAATGCCACTAGTGGGCCTGCAGCACTGGTTGTGCCACCCACATGAGTAGTCCTGTAAACATGGCTCAGACCTGCTACTGCAGTGTCTGTGTGTTCAGTATCAAACTCCAAATTCAACTTGGCAAGTGTACCCACTTGCCAGGTGTTAGAAATGGGGTCTTTGGTTGACAGTCAGGTTACCCCCTGTTCATGCAAGGACCCTCACTCTAGTCAGGGTAAAAGAGAATCACCCTCAGCTAATCCCTGCTTACCCCCTTGATAGCTTGGCAGAGCAGTAGGCTTAACTTCAAAGTGCTAGGTGTAAATTATTTGTACCAACACACACAGTAACTTAATGAAAACACTACAAAATGACACAACCCAGGTTTAGAAAAATAGGAAATATTTATCTAAACAAAACAAGACCAAAATGACAAAAATCCACAGTACACAAGTCCAGTTATCAATTAAAAATCAAAAAGAGTCTTTACGTAGTTTCAAACACACACTAACGCTATTAGCGTGAAAAACTACCTTGGGTGTGTCAAAAATAGCCCCACACGGGCGAGTGCGCGTCAAAAAGGGCTTGCGATGCGTTGATTCCACTCACGAGTGGGACCTTGCGTTGTTTCTCCTTTCGCCGGGTCGGGTGCGTCATTTCTTCTCTCCCAAAAGTGCGATGCGTCGGTCCGGTCAGCACTCTCGGGTCCGTGCAGGTCTTGTGTTGTTTTTCCACGCCCAGTGGTACTCCAGTTGGAAATCCAGCCGCACGATGATCTGAAAACAACGCAGCGTGGGTTGTGATCTCCCAGCCTCCATCAGAGATGCTGCATGTCGTTTCTCCTGCCCCGTGCGTCTGTTCTTCGGTTGCGTTTCCAGCGAGCGTTGATTCTTCAGCCACAGATGGGAGTCGTGTAGATCTTTTCCCCACACGGTGCTCTGTGCGTGGATTTCCTTGTCTTTAGGCTGCCAGCTTCTCCTTTCAGGGTCCCAGGAACTGGATGGGCACCACAGGGCAGAGTAGGAGTCTCTCCAGAGACTCCAGGTGCTGGCAGAGAGAAGTCTTTGCTGTCCCTGAGACTTCACACAACAGGATGCAAGCTCTAAATCAAGCCCTTGGAGATTTCTTCTCAAGATGGAAAGCACACAAAGTCCAGTCTTTGCCCTCTTACTCTGGCAGAAGCAGCAACTGCAGGATAGCTCCACAAAGCACAGTCACAGGCAGGGCAGCTCTTCTTCCTCAGCTCTTCAGCTCTTCTCCAGGCAGAGGTTCCTCTTGTTTCCAGAAGGGTTTCCTCAAAAGTCTGTGGTTTTGGGTGCCCTTCTTATACCCAGTTTCTCCTTTGAAGTAGGCCTACTTCAAAGTAAAGTCCCTTTTGAATGTGAAATCCTGCCTTGCCCAGGCCAGGCCCCAGACACTCACCAGGGGGTTGGAGACTGCATTGTGTGAGGGCAGGCACAGTCCATTCAGGTGTGAGTGACCACTCCTCCACTCCCTCCTAGCACAGATGGCTCATCAGGATATGCAGGCTACACCCCAGCTCCCTTTGTGTCACTGTCTAGTGTGAGGTACCACCAGCCCAACTGTCAAACTGACCCAGACAGGGAATCCACAAACAGGCAGAGTCACAGAAATGGTATAAGCAAGAAAATGCCCACATCTTCAAGATGGGCCTGATCCACGCAGCATCAGCAATGCATCGGTTCTACTCATGGATGCGCAAGTCCATAGAGGAGATGGTTTGATTTTGCTCAGGGATGCACCTCTCAGCAGAGGGGATGTGCCCGTTCCACCGGTAAGCACCTTAGGTCCACTTCCAAGCATGCGGGAGAGGGGTGGCAGCACTTGGCAGGTTAGACTCACAGGTGAGAGAGTACAGGTGCAAGGTTGCTGGAAGCCTGTTATGTCCCTGAGGCTTCAGAAGAGGATGCCAGCCAATTAGCCCTTGACATCACTCTAGATCTGGAGTCAGGAGATACAGGTTCAGTTTTTCTTACCAAGCTAAGTAGGCAGTGGCAGCAGGTCAGCACAATAAGGCAGGAGTCCAGCAGAGTGCAGTCCTTGTAGCATCATATGAGTCCTTCATTGTGGCAGAGTATCTGCAGCTCCAGAAGTGTACTGAAGTGGTGGTGCTGAGGTTCTCCTTTTATATACAGTTGTGCCTTTATAGTGCACAGATTCTCTGCCGTCCCTGCTCTGGCTTCAGACTAACTACATGGGGTATGCAGCCCTTTGTGTGGTGACAGGTCACAGCCTATTTAGATGTAGGTGAGGCTAGGCCTTACTCCTCCCTCCCATCCTGCCAGTGATATCCTATTACATCACACCTTAGCTCCCATTGTTTGTGGCTGACTAGGAGGAATACACAAAGCCTGACTTCACCCAGTCATGTGAGCAGAAACAAGCTGCAAGCACCAAATGGCTAAGGCAAGAAAATGGCAACTTTTTAAAAGTGGTATTTTCAGAATTGCAATTTAATCTCGAACTTCACCATAAGTTAGGATTTTAAATTGTGATTCCAGAGACACTAAACGTGAAGGAGTGATCACTTCCCATTTAGAACATATGGCTATAAATGTAATAAGACAACTCTAATGTTATCCTACAGGAGAGGGAGGCCTTCCAGTAGTGAAAAACAAATGTAAGAGTTTTTAACTACCAGGACATATACAAATTAAAAGTACATGTCCAACATTTTAGATACACTGCACCCTACCCTTGGGGCTATCTAGAGCCTACCTTAGGGGAAACATGTATTAAAATGGAAGGTTTGGGCCTGGCAAAAGGTTTACTTTGCCAGGTAAACATGGCAGGTTAAACCTGCACACACGTTCTTTGCAATGGCATGTCTGAGACATGTTGAAAGGGCTACTTAAGAGGGTGGCACAATCAGTGCTGCCTCCCAACACTCACAGAACCGTCACCCAAGTCCTCATCATTAGCAAGCTGGACTATTGAAACACAAACTGACCAGAAGACTTCAGATCATACAAACTCAGCGAACAGACACACTCTGAACCTCTCAGCCTGCAGTAACATCACCCTGAATCCTCAAAGAGCTTCACCGGATCCCAATCCACAAAAGAGAACTCTTCAAACTCCTCACAAACACATACAAAGTCATACATAACATTAGCCCCATGTACCTCGACAACCACGTAAACTCCGGAAACCTACCAGACACTCCACTCAGCCAGACTCCTACTCACCCTCCCTGCATACGCAGAATCAGATCTGACAAAAGCCTATGACGATCTGCCCTCGTACATCATAGCAACCTTCTCAGTTCTTAAATTCCGCAAGCCACTGAAGACCTGGTTCTCCACCTAGCTCCAACTATGTCTCAGCCCATACTGCTCCTGCTGGAGTGCCAGAATACCTTACCGGATGAGGTGTGCACTATACAAATGCGCATAACATAATATAATAAAGACATTTCTGCCATTTTCTGTCCGTTATGTTTAACGTCATTCTACATTACCTAAAGGCACAAATTGGAGGCATTGAACAGAAAAAGCATCCATGATGTATGAAAAGAACTGACTCTTGGTTTTAACAGTAACATTTACCAACAATTCCTCTTAGGATAACACTTGAAGGGGCGTGGCCAAGCCACTGACCGAAATGGCCGTGCAGCTCTGAAACTCCTGCAGAGGCTCCCTTCACGTGAGCAGGAGAGTGAACCTGGGACCCAGAGGTGGACGAATATCAAGAATGGAGTAGGGAAGAGTGGGGGGAGACCATGGGGAGGGGCGCAGCTGCGGATTTTGTGGTGCACGGGCGCTGCTGTTGCCCGCACCTGCAGGCCTATGCACCTCGAATTCACTGAGGTGACAGGGGCCTCGGGCGAGTCTGAGGGGCTGGGCCACCCGGAGGCGCTGGTCCACCGGGGGGAGCCCGTTGCCGGTCCCTCCCCGTTCCCCCCGTCCCTCCTCCCTTCTCCCCCAAGCCCAGAGCGACACTAGGGCAGTGTTCCACACACCCATGGACCTTTGCTGAGGGGGCCTCGTGGTGGTGAGGCCTAGACTGGCCCTCTCTGCTGCCTTGGAGACACCCGCGGGGTGGCCAGAGACGCGTCCCATAATATGGGGGCACAGGCCTGGCTGTCTCCATGAGGACCAGCAGCAACGCAGGGGGTGAGCCCCGTGCCCCCCCTCTTTTTTCTGTTCAGTTGGGCTACCAATGAGGTTGCGCCCCAGTCTGCGTTGGGGCTCTGTTTGATACTGTCTACCTGGCAAAGTGCCCATCAGCGGAGGCCTCAGTTGGGGTCCCCCATTCCTGAACGGTCCACGCTGGCCATATGAGCGGCACCACACTGCGGACCTGCCCCATATGTGTGGGTGCTTGGGATTGCCTGCCTGGTGGCCTAGGCGAGATCTGCTGGCCCCTTGACTGCTGTTTGGATCGCCCCCTCACCCCACGTTGTGCGGGGATTTCCCCAACAATTTTTGGTGTACTCCTGGACCGGCAGTAGCTAGGGGGTTGGCCCTGGGTGGCCATTGGCAGAGGTAACCCCAAACAACAGAAACTTCCCTTTGAGAAGAGGCCGCAGGAAGACAGGGCTATCGCCCCCGTGAGGGAATCAAATGACGTCCGGAGTGGTCAGATGTGAGATCAGACATCAGGAGATGTCAGGAAATATTGACAGAGCTGAGGGCTGGATTTCGCACCATTGATAATAGATTTGACTTACTGACCACTAGGCTTGAAAACATGAGCAGTAGGTTGGACAAACACCAATCACGCCTGGAGCGAGCGGAGGGTCGAATCTCTACCAATGAGGACGATACAGCGATTCTCAGAAAATGCCTTGAGAAGGTCGAGGGGAGGTTAAAGAGTGTGGCTATAAAGAATGAGGATTTGGAGGCCATAGGGCGCAGTAACAATTTGCGTATAGTCGGTATTGCAGAATCCACCGATACTGGTGGGATAGATTTGTTTGTAGAGAACCTGCTGGTGGAATTAATAGGGCACTAAGGCTTCACCACAACCTTTGTGGTGGAGAGGGCACATCGTGCCTTGGGCCCTAGGCCTCCCCCTGTGGTACCTGATCGCTTGATAATTGCTCGCCTATTAAATTATAGAGACAAGACACTGCCATTCGACTTGCAAAGAGAAAGGCCAATTACAGTATCAAGGAGCAATCATGTCCCTCTACCCTGATTTCATGCCTATAGTGCAGGAAGCCTGGCGGAAATTCTCTGAAGTCAAGGCCACGCTCCGTTCTCTTGGTGTACGTTATGGCATGATATATCAAGCTAGGTTGAGAGTGGAAGTGAACGGCAAAGCGCAATACTTTGATAACCCTAGTGATGCCATGAAGTTCTGCAAGCAACATCCCTGATTGGGTGGATTGCCCAGCGGTTCTCCGTGGGGGCGTGACAATCTGGATGCTGGGCCTGCTTTGAGCATGAAACTGTTTCCCCCATACTAGATGAGATGGCATGGACTGCGGCCCCTGTCATGTTTGTATAAACAACGTTCCCCCATTGATTATATAAGATAGTTGCTGTTTTGCTGCTCTACTGTTTATCACTCAGGTTCTTTCTTTAAGTCGGGTTGAACTCTCATATGCTACACTGTCAATCCCTTTAGTAGCTGTGAGTACTCCGTAGCTGTGTTGTGATGCTCCCATGGTTGATACCACGCTATTTGTTTTTCTATTGTAATGGTCTTTGGGTTGTTGTTGGTTTCGCTTGGCATTTTTGGGCCCGGTATAGGTGGTGGGAGGGTTGTTTCACACATATGGGTTGTGTGATATAATGTTGTTCTATTATGCAATGCAGTTTCTATACACGCCTACGTACATATGGCTGCACATGTCACGCACGCTGGGGCTAATGCCCCCACGACAAAAAACTCAATAGGCCTTATATTCCTATCCTGGAACATACGCTGCCTCATTAATCCCCGGAAAGATAAAATGGTGCTGCAGTATCTCTGAAGGCACGTGGTGCAGATTGCTTTCTTGCAGGAGACATATCTCTCTGCTGGCACAGTGCCCTCCTTTGCAGTCACATGCTGCCCGCATCAATATTTTGCTAGTTATAGCTCCTACTCACAGGGGTTGTGTATCTTGATTCATAAGACAGTGCCATTTAGGCTATTATCGACCTGGGCTGATGGCAATGGCAGATATGTGATGGTTGCAGGGCTTTTGGATAACTCTAAGGTCCTACTTGTAAATGTGTATGCTTCTAACATTGACACTCTTGAATTTTTTCAGAATATCCATTTGCACATCGATAGCTTTGATACAGATCATATTCTTGTGGGTGGGGACTTTAATTTGACGGTGGACCAAGCATTGGACACAACCTCCCGGGTCCTGATATCCAAGCCTCGCTCCCTTAGGGCTAAGAGAGATCTCTGCAACACCTTCACTTTACATGACCCTTGGCGACTGTTTGGCACTGGCACTTTGGCCTACACCTTTCACTCAGCACCCCATGGTACCCGGTCACATATTGACTATTGGCTTTTGGCAGGCGCTACTGCGCACTGGGTTACAGAGGTCACGCACCTACCTCAGACATCATCTGACCATTCCCTGGTATTGCTTGCCCTTTCTATACCCGCGGCTTGTGAGGCCAGGAAATTTTGGAGGTTCCCCGACATGGCGTTGTTGAATGCTACGTTCTTTGCAACCTGTCGGGAGGCGGTGGTCGACTTTTTTTTAGACATCGAACAGGATACTGAGGCTGCCCATATGGCCCCTCAACTGGGGCGTCGTAATGCTTTACTCAATGAGTTTAATGCATTGGCAGAGTAGGAGGTTTACTACTTGGGTAAGTATACAATGGCCCGTAGATAAGAAGAGGGGGATAGACCTGGGAGACTGCTGGCCAAACTGATCCGACCCCGTGTCCTGCATCCCATATACTCAAAATTAAAAAGCCTGGCAGCAGTGTTGCCATCTGTACTACTGAGGTTCAGGTGGAGATTCTCAAATATTATTCCATGCTTTATGCAGCGCAGGCGGGCCGCCGGGTCCCACTTTACAGGACAATTCAGATGACATTGATATGGTCTGGTTAACATCTGCCCAAAAACAGTTCCTTAGTGAACCCTTCCCTGCCAAGAAGGTGTCACAGACAATAGATTCACTGGATGGGATGCATGCCATGGGGTTGGATGGGTTTACCGAGGTGTTCTACAAGAAATACAAAGATATTCTAAGCAGTCATCTGGTATCGGTGTATGCCGAGGCTCTGGAGGCTCTCCCTGCATCTATGAGAGATGTGGTTATTGCTCTTTTGCCGAAACCTGGCAAAGACCCCCTAAATTGTGGGTCATATCATCCCCTCTCTCTGATAAATGTTGACAATAAGATACTGGCCAAAATGGTTGCTACCTGCCTCTCCCTCTTGTTGGAAACTATTATTTCCCTCGCTCAGTCCTGCTTTATTCCGCACCGCTCTACCTCTATCAGTCTTCGCACAGTCTTTTCAGTGATAAACACAGTGTCCCCAGAGGTTCCGGGGCCAATCTGTATTGGATGCTGAAAAGGCTTTCGATTCACTTGAATGTCCCTTTTTAAATGCTCTCCTTAATAAGCTCAGGTTCCCCTGAGGGTACACCATACTGATTACCCTGATGTACTCACAGCCCACAGCAGCCATACGGCTTAACGGTGAGCCCTCCTCATATTTCCCCATAACACAGGGCACACGGCAGGGGTGCCTTTTGTCACCTCGGCTCTTTATCCTGGCAATGGACCCCCTGGTATACTACTTACATAAGGGACATATCCGCTCTATGCGGATGACATCCTGCTATTTGTCCACCATCCAGATACGAACCTGACACCAGTATTGGCAGAGATGACTAACTTTGGAGAGGAGTTCTCTGGGCTGCATATAAAGTGGAGTAAGTCGGAGTTGTTTCTGCATTACTCGTCCACCTGAGACAGAATTTCCCTTACGCCGGTGCCCTGACTCGGCAAAATATTTAGATATTCATTTGCACAGAGACAAGGAGCAGGTGCTACGTCTAAATTAAGGCCACGCAGTGGAGAGATTCACCGCACAGGTGGATAGATGGGTGAGCTGCTGATCTCTATGGAGGGCTGGATATCACTGATAAAAATTTTTTTTCTTCCACAATTTCTGTTTCTATTTCTAAATATTCCGATCCAGCTCACTAATTCCTTTTTTGCTACACTTCGTAGCTTGGTCATTCGACTGGTATGGGCGGATTTGATGACAAATCCTCACTCTCCAGTATGGGCCAGGTGGGTTTGGAGTCTCTTAATTCCAGCTTTACTATTTGGTGGCACAGTGTCAGTACACCTATCACTGGTATCATCCTGATGCCCGCCTTCATTACTCTTTCCCGGAGCAGGACCTGTTGGACCCTGTCCCGCTGGGTGCCCTTTTGCCAAGGGGTGTTCCACTACATCGCAGAGATATTCAAACTCTTTCCACAACTAACTGGGCATGGCGCAAACTGGCTTGTTTGCTTCAATGTGAGACATTGTACTCCCTAGCACTAACCATGATTAAAAATCCATTTATACTCATCACACAGGAGGCACTGGTGTAGCGTACATTACGTGATTTTCAACTTCACACTTTCGGTGATGTTTTCCCAGATGACCACATATTTTCACACACTACAGATCTTCGTTTCGCAGGCATCACACACTTGCAACACTTTGTACTATGCCATCTACAACGCACCATGCGAGCATGCTACACTACGTATCCATTGGCTCCTGCGGAGTTTACACCACTTAGCCTGGTTGCTACGGTGGACAACGGGGGGCACGCTTGGTATCCAGACTCTATTTAGTTTTATTAGGGCTCTCCCAGTTCCAGATGCACGACTAAGGGAATCCTGGAAAAGAGATCTGGGTCGCCCACTATCCCAAAACGTCTGGGAGGCATGTTGTGCGCAGACCAGGTTCGTCTCATCTAACCAACGCCACAGGCTAGTACATTTCAAATTCCTTAGAAGGGCATACATCACCCCCAGAGACACAGCTCGAATGGACCCGAGCCGCTCTTCTGCATGCCCCAAGTGCTGTGCTTTGATCGCTGATTTTTCACATATGACCTGGACCTGCCCTAACATTAGCCCCTTTTGGTGTGAGGTATTTGACAGATTGTCGGCTATTGTAGGTTGGCCTTTACGACGGACCCACTCTCGTCCCTTCATGGCTACACAGGTGACTTACCAAACCCCATAAGACACCTCACTGCGATATCACTCCTGCTGGCTAAGCAGGAGGTTGCGGTTGGAGGGGGTGGCTAAACATGCACCTCACGTTCATTCCTGGTTAGCCAAACTTACGTATTGCGACACTAATAGTGAACTGTGCGCCTCACTACAGCCTGTGAGGTCTAGGCCTAGAGACATTTGGCAGCTGCTGAGGGACTGCTTGTTTATATTAGTCACCTCTCCTCCCACGTCACAGCCACCTAATGATGCCGGCTCATGTTGAATTCAACCCACTCGTGTCAATGTCTTTTTAGGACTGCTTGTCTTTTGCCTGCCGCTGCTCAATTGTTCTCTGAGTACAAACAATGATATTATATATATTTGTGCTGGTGTTTGACCACTTATATGCGGTACAGTGTACATGTTTGAACTGCATTGCTATGTGTTTGGGAAAGCACTTGAAAGCAGTCTCACAGGAGTACATTTATGTTACAGAAATCAAGAACACACAGGAACTAGGTTTAGGATGAAGGCAGAGACAAGTGACAGTGGAATGTGGGCATGTAGATCTAGAAGGTTAAGACTAGGGAAATATCCAATAATGAGAACAACCACTTACAATCTGTGATAGTGGTTCTCTCTCTTCTTATTGCCTTCCCTGTGTAGCTGCTTCATCCATCTTAAAGGTTGACTGGCATCCTATGCCAAACAGGGTTGAGGTCACAGTATCAAGATTTAAATTTAGTGTTACTAAAAAAATGTAGCAACAATTTAGATAAACAAACTATCCACACTATAAATACATAGGGGTTGTTATAGATATATTATTCTCAACTCTCCATATATTTAAATCTATTTTCAAAGTACACATATGTGAAGTTAAGTATAGTAAACTAATATCTACCTATATATATATATATATATACATATATATATATATACGTATCTTATTGATATTTTGCTCATCAATACTTTTACTATGATATTTTGGTAGGCAATATTTAAAATGTCATGTTCTTGCACCATAGCAAGAATCTGAAAAACCCTTAAACCTCTAAAATGATTCTTATTGTTCTATCATGTTTTTAAACATGATACAACAATAATGTTTTGTAATATAATGTCTCTAATTCCTAGGACTATCTCTACAGTGCCAAATGAATTTGCTAAACATGTGCGTTCATCTGCTTACACACTGAGGGGCATATTTATACTTGCTTTGCACCATATTAGCGTCATTTATTTTGATGCTAAAATGGTGCCAAGTTAACTTCAAATTTACATTTTGATGTTAGACCCGTCTAATGTCAAAATATAGGGCTTAGCACCATATTGTGGATATGGCAAACTACATTGCACTAATTAGATGCAAGGTGGGTATTCCCGTCGACAATATCACGCTAACCCCCTACTGCCTTATTTATACTCCGGCACAAAAATGACGCGCACGGAGTAGGCGGACCCAAATAATAGTGCTAAGCCTGCTTAGCACCATTATTTAATACCTGGCTCTGACCAAATGTTATGGGACCTGTGGACCCATTTCAGTGGTTAAACACCATGGAATGGGCCCACAGATGCCCACCCCAAGCCCCAGGAAGAACCTCCACTCACACCAGAGGGATGCCATAGGATGGGGGGCCCCATCCTTGGTAAGTAGAGGTAAGTATATATATATTTTTTTGAGTGCCATTGGGGGCCCCTTACATGGGGCCCCCTACATGGCACTGAGGATGATGGCCCCTAGAGTGGTGGGCATGACTCCTGTCTTTACTTACACAGGAGTCATGTTTGGGTGGTAGTGCGTCAGGAAATGACGCTAGGCTGGTTAGCGGCATATTTATTGTCGCTAACCAACCTAGCGTAATTCCTGGCCCACTAACGCCTTTTCCCCTCCCACCACCCCCGGCTAGTATCTTTTCTGTAGATGCTAGCCTGTCCATTGTGCCACCGTGTGCCATTCCATTAATATGGTACTCGGCTGGCACTCTGGAGTGGCGCTAGCAGGCGCTATGGATTTTGACGCAAGCCTGCGCTAATGCAGTCATGCGCCAAAATCCATAAATACGGGCCTAAGTACTCTCCTTGTTTGCAAGTATACAGAGCCATAGGTGCAATGTCAGCTAGCTAATCAACACAACAGTGTCAAAAAGACCATGAGTGGTGGCAGGATCACAATCAAAGTGACTGGGGCTGTATAGAGTAAACTTATCCCTCCACACTTTTGTGTGTATTAACCAACTCAAATCACCAAGATTGGGTGATGGCTTCTTTGTGCAAGTTGCACTGTGAGATGTTTCTGCCCCTGGCCATGATAGAGGAACCTCAAAATCCACTTTCGAAATGTACTTTAAAATCCTTCCAGTTTTTGCTATTTTCCATGGATAATTGTATTCCGTCCATAAGTCTAAATAATTCAGTTTTTTCATTTGAACTGTATCATATAGATTCTAACGTCAATATCTTGGAATCTCCTCACAGGAGCCATGCTCAGCCTCTGATTCTCTATTCATAATGAGAAGAATAAAAATAATTTCCTGTGCCTAAGTTATTGGGTGGAGGTGGAAGGAGCTTAGAGTGATATAGTTGGTATTTGAGCACACCTGGAAATGAAGGAGTATCAAAGTTTTGTTGGTTTTGGCGCAAGCCTGCGCTAATGCAGTCATGCGTCGAAATCCATAAATATGGGCCTAAGTACTCTCCTTGTTTTCAAGTATACAGAGCCATAGGTGCGATGTCAGCTAGCTAATCAAAACAACAGTGTCAAAAAGACCACGAGTGGTGGCAGGATCACAATCAAAGTGACTGTGGCTGTATAGAGTAAACTTATCCCTCCACACTTTTGTGTGTATTCAATCAATCAATCAATGCATTTATAGAGCGCGCTACTCACCCGCGAGGGTCTCAAGGCGCTAGGGGGGGGGGAGTTACTGCTGCTCGAAAAGCTATGTCTTGAGGAGTTTCCTGAAGGCGAGATGGTCCTGGGTAGTTCTTAGGTGTGCGGGGAGGAAGTTCCATGCTTTGGCTGCCAGGTAGGTGAATGATCTTCCTCCGGCGGTGGTTCTGCGGATCCGTGGGACGGTGGCGAGGGCGAGGCTGGCTGAGCGGAGCTGACGGGTGGGCGCGTAGAACGAGAGGCGGCTGTTGAGGTATTCGTATTGTATTAACCAACTCAGATCACCAAGACTGGGTGGTGGCTTCTTTGTGCAAGTTGCACTGTGAGATGTTTCTGCCCCTGGCCATGATAGATGAACCTCAAAATCCACTTTCGAAATGTACTTTAAAATCCTTCCAGTTTTTGCTATTTTCTATGGATAATTATATTCCGTCCATAAGTCTAAATAATACTGTTTTTTCATTTGAACTGTATCATATATATTCCAACCTCAATATCTTGTAATCTCCTCACAGAAGCCAAGCTCAGCCTCTGATTCTCTATTCATACTGTGAAGAATAAAAATAACTTCCTGTGCCTAAATTATTGGGTGGAGGTGGAAGGAGCTTAGAGTGATATAGTTGGTATTTGAGCACACCTGGAAATGAAGGAGTATCAAAGTTTTTGTGGATCATGGGACAGATTTACTTAGAATCCACGCAATGTAGTGCAGCAAGGCAGGTTGCGGCTCTCTGTTGCGCCAGTGGGAGAGATCTGAAATTAATCATATCTACTGAGATATGGTGCTCATCAGCTCTCTCCCTGCACTGGCACACTTGAAGCTGTCTGTGCCAATGCAAGTACCATTGCACCACTGTGCAAGGGGACCTTCATTACCTGAAGGATTGTTTTTTTTATACAGAAAGGAATACTTTCCTGCACAAAACCAATCTTTAGAGACACATTCCTCTTTCTATGTCTGCAGGAAAATGCAGCACACATTGAAAAAGAAAGTAACGAAGATAAATAAACATATTGCTCCTTGTTATGGGAAGCCGGAGCACTTTGACACATTCCCAGGTTTACTGACCTTAGTAAATCCAGGAATGCACAAAAATACATGGGTGGATGCATGGGAACGCCTATGCACCACCCATGGAACACTTTCCCAACTTAAGGTAATGCAAGGCAGCACTATGTGCTTCCTTGCCTTACTTAGGAACAGATTTACTGAGGCTGTGTGTTGGGGTTGCATCACTTTTGTGGTGCAGACAAGGTGCAAAATCTTTTTTGGCATTTACTGAGCCATGCAAAGTCACTTTACATGGCTTTATGTGGTTTCAATACAAAGTAATGCAAGGCATACACTCTGCCCTGCTTTATATTGTGTTGGGAAGGAGTTCCATGGACGGGCCATGAGATCGCCTATGCATCCACCCATGGAACACCTTCTCAAAGCAAAGCATGGTTATGTCCAGCATTGTGTTACTTTGTATTTACTAATTCACAGAAAGAGGCTTTGCATGTCTTAGTAAATACCCCAATTTTTTTTGTGTTGTCCACAAAAGGGACACAACCCAAACACAAAACCATAGTAAATCTGTCCCTGAATCTGCCCCATTTAAGTATTAATCACTCACTGCTTCAGACCATAGAAGCAGGAGTTGCACATACACCTGAGGACAATTATCAGATGGCAACTTGGAAAGATCTGAATACAAACTCAGATGAGTAGACTTGTGGTTAACACTTTACACAGTATTTCAAACTATTAGGAAGGGGTTTGAATTACAGCTATAAATCTGTATCCAGATCTGACTGTCAAAGAGCCAGCTTAATGTACTTCTTAGACTATCTGGGACAATCAGATTTAACATCTGATGCATTTAGAAAACGGAGCATGAATTGGGATGGCAATGTTAAGAAATTCAATTTTTTGACCAATAATAGCCAAACATTAATTTCTGTTTAATGTCCTCGAAATATTCTCAAACCTGCAGGTTCATCCCTAGCCTGCTTTTTTCAATACATCTCACCAGTATCACCCTGCCAGGAACCCATGATTTCCATTATGTTTATAATTAGTTTTTTCTGTTGCATTCCACAGGGCTGTGATTGAGTTTATTGAAAAAAACGTTACTATTCTTTACCATACATTTAGAAACATTTATAATGTATTCTAAATCATCTGGAATAGCTGCATTTCCATTGTTCAGATACCAGTGATGAGTTAGCTCCACTGTGTGTAAAAGAAAAGACAAAAGGTCCTTATCAGTTTCAAATGTTGAGAATACAATTTCTAGGTCAAAGCCCACCAGATAGAGCAGTGTCTGGTTCCGAAAGACTTCTTGGGGACATTCGGAAAGCTTTACTGGGAATGCATTCCACCCATTGCTTACCATTGGCTTTGTGCGTTTTGTTACTCACAGTTGCTTGCTTTCTATTTGCTGGCTTTATTTGTTGTAGGCTGCCTAGCATGTCTTTGTCCCTCCTTTGGAGCATAGTCTGTTTACCACCTCTCTGACTGGCTCCTTGTATTCCTACATAAATGCTGGCTTTCTGGGAATCCTTTTTTATTTTTTCATGAGACACTTCAGGCAAGAACATGTGTTTTCAGTTGTCTACCTTGAAAGCAGTAAACATGCAGTATTTCTTAGAAGAGGTTTCCTGTTGCCTATATTTCTTTTTGACTCATTCTACTTATCTTTTACCAGTACAAGTTCATCAAACTTGTATGCCTGCGAGGAACAATGTTGTACCTACAAGCTTGTTTATTTTTGTCAGTGTTCTTTACTAATAGCGTGACTCAAACAACCCTCTTCCACAACTGCATGTCCATGCTTGAGGCAGAAGTAGCAGGGGACTGGTGGGAGGGGTGCTGAATAACCATGCTGGTGTTCAGAAGGGAATGTGCAATAAATAGGCCTTTAAATTTTGGGCCATATTTATACTTTTTGACGCAAAACTGCGCTAACGCAGTTTTGCCCCAAATAAATTAGCGCCGGCTAACGCCATTCTGAAGCACCATGCGGGTGCCGTATTTATTGAATGGCGTTAGCCGGCGTTAGCCGACCGACGCTGCCTGGTGTGTGTGAAAAAAAACCACGTACACCAGGCAGCGCCGGCGTAGGGAAAAATGGCGTTTGGGCGTCCAAAAATGGGGCAAGTCAGGCTGAGGAAAAAAAATCGTTTTAACCCGATTTGCGGCATTTTTTTTTGGCGCCCAGACGCCATTAACATGACTCCTGTCTTAGCAAAGACAGGAGTCATGCCCCCTTGCCCAATGGCCATGCCCAGGGGACTTCTGTCCCCTGGGCATGGCCATTGGGCATAGTGGCATGTAGGGGGGCACAAATCAGGCCCCCTATGCCACAATTTTTTTTTTTTTAAATACTTACCACAACTTACCTTTTCTTCCCTGGAATGGGTCCCTCCATCCTTGGGTGTCCTCCTGGGGTGGGCAAGGGTGGCAGGGGGTGTCCCTGGGGGCAGGGGAGGGCACCTCTGGGCTCATTCTGAGCCCACAGGTCCCTTAACGCCTGCCCTGACCCAGGCGTTAAAAAGAGGCGCAAATGCGGGGTTTTTAGACCCGCCCACTCCCGGGCGTGATTTTTGCCCGGGAGTATAAATACCACGCACATGCCTGGGAGTCATTTTTTTAAGACGGGAACGCCTACCTTGCATCTCATTAACGCAAGGAAGGTGTTCACGCAAAAAAATGACGCTAACTCCATGAACTTTGGCGCTAGACGCGTCTAACGCCAAAGTATAAATATGGAGTTAGTTTTGCGTCGAATTTGCGTCGAAAAAAACGACGCAAATTCGGCGCAAACGGAGTATAAATATGCCCCTTTGTTTTTATCTTGCACTCATGCTGTGCATTCAAAGACAGGGGTTGAATTGTTAGGCTCTGTCTTTATGGGAATTTGGTGTTTATTTTTCTTTCTCTGACTGCAAAGCGAGAGGATTTATGTGCCAATCTTGCTGGGTACTGGGGTGGCAAAGGCTATAGGATGTTATTTTATTCTAGTGCACAACAAAATTTAAATGTCAGTAAATGAACTGTACAAATATTTCTGAATATATCAGAATTAGAAAAGCAAAAAGGAAGCACACTTTTTGTAATTTTAAAGTGTGGTGGGAACAAGTATTTTAATACCATCAAAACAAATCAATATATTAGGAAACATATTTAATAACATTTGCATCATGGTTGTTGCACTTTTGTGGCAGAACCGCAATGCAAAATTCTAGTTAAAAATTTACAAAGCCACCCAAAGGGCATTTGCACTGCCTTGTGTGGCTTTGTAAAGAAATGTAATAACAATGCGGCAGCTTGTGCTGCATTGCATTACAATTCATTTTGGGAGGCATTCCTTGGCTGGCGTTCCCATGCATCACCCATGGATTTAACATTTTACCCAATCTCAGATTTATAAAGCTTTGAAAACCTGGATTGCATGAAATCCCTATGCCTCCCAGAAGATTATTTCCTCTTTACCTGTGTGCTGCATTCTCCAATACATGTAGAGAGAGGAAAATGCCTTCAGGGATGGTTTTTGTGCAGGAAGGTATCCCTTCCTGCACATAAACAACCTGTCCCTTGCACCCTGCGGCAGCCCTTTGAGAGAGCAGAAGTATGCCTGTAGGGCTATAAAAAACACGTAACTATAAAAAACACAAAACATGATCTATTTAAAGGAAGGCTAGAAATTTTTGATGTAATGTGCTTCCAGGAAACTTGGTTGTGCGAAGAACCCGAACCATTAGATGGCTTTATAAGGCTCTTTAGGGTGCTACTCGGCAAGACCCTGGTCGTCCCTCAGGGGGTCTAATTACTTTGACCCCGACAAGAATAGACAACAGACTCACAGAGGTAACAACTAAATGTCGCTGGCTACTAGTAGGTCAAGTAGACCTTTATAATAATATTGGAGGGTCAAGACAGCTCATGTTAATCAATGTATATATACAGCCATGGTTGACACTTGGTTATGATATTCAGCTGGGTCTATTTGAGGAAGATCTGGAAGTGATATGTATAGGTAAAGCGGAACAACTGATTCTAATATTGGGAGATTATAACCACAAACTTGATCCTACTAGAAGCGATAAATTGTATAAGAAGCTGCTAACAGCTGCACGGTTTCCGCATAGTATTTTCCCAAAGACAGAAAGTAGGGCCCGGATAAGTCCCTAGTAAGAACCTTAGGATCTCTAGGTCTGTTCTGCATTAATGGATACAGATGGCCCGGCAAAACTGACTTTTCGAATAGGCAACCAGGCATGTCCTATTGATTATGCCTTCATAAACACTTGGCATTTTAGAGAAGTATCGGACTTTGGAATCGGGCACCTAGAGGGCAGTGATCATTGGCCCCGAAAGCAAACAATCGGGTCAGTAAATAACACCCAAAGTGAAGGAGAAAAAGTTGTGGCATTGCAGGTAGAGTATCCACATAGGATAACTACCTGAATCACAGAATGTAGCCTAAACGTGCTTAATGAACTGATAGTAAATTATAAAGATCTTAGGGTAGAGGAAGACCCCAGTGATGTTTTCTAGGGGATACAATGGGGTAATTGAGCAAATAGTAGATTGTCTGAAAGTAAAATTAAAAACAACACGGGAGAAAAAGAAGGGAGATATAAGAAGGGTCAATAAAAACACCTGGTATAATCAGGAGTGTAGGAGCCAGAAGGGGAAGGTGTGGAAACTAGAAAGGGAACTCAGGAAAAGATGCACTATTGAAGTGAACAGAAGCTCTGCCTAGCAAAGCAGGGTCATAAAACAATCTTAAGGCTGAGGAAATGGGAGTACATAAATAGGAATTGGGAAGCAATGGTAGATGTGATAGGAACACAAAACATTAGTCAGTTCTGGCAGTTGGGGAGGGAGGGAAAAGCCACTGGGAATATGCGGTGTTTGGTTTGTTAAGTTGACTGGAATATATGCAGAGGAAAGAATGCTGAGGGAGAAAGTGGAATTAAAGTGAAGATAGGTGGGGGTGTAAGATCAGCTATCTCCTTGAAAAAGATAAAATAAACTATTGCAACGCTTAAATTAACTAAAGAAGTGGTCCAGACAACCTTCCAGCGATAATAATAAAAAATAATATCGATTGGTAGCCCAAACTCTTTTATGTCACTTTTCATAAAATTCTTGATTCTGGCTGCTCCCCAGAGATTTGGAAGGGTGCCATAATTAGGCTGATCTATAAAAAAGATGACCCAACTCAACCCAAAAATTATCACCTAATTAGTTTACTGGATGTATGCAAAAAAATAATTGCAAAGATATTGCTGGGTCAGAGACAAACGACTTGATCCCGGTAGAGCAAGATGGATTTAAAGAAGGTCACTCGACAAATGACCACTGTTTTAGTCTTTGGTCATTAGCAAAAAAGAAAATTGAAATGGGAGGGTGTCTAATTTGCTTCTTTGTTGATTTTCGTGCCACTTTTGACTTGGTGGATCGTAATTTGTTATGGGGTATGTTAAAACAGCTGGGGGTCGATCCTGATCTACTTTTTCTCCTTCAGGGTCTGCATTCACAAAATTGGGCCCAAGTGATTTTAGATATGAGTTGGGCGCCCTCAGAGAAGATCCCTATGAGGAATGGATTGCACCAAGAATGTGTTCCGGCCCCACTACTGTTTGCTATATTTCTGTTAGATTTGCCAGGTTTACTAAAGGAGGCTAATGGGCTAATGGCATGTGCACACAAAAGGATGGGGCTCATATTTCTTGTCTTTTATACGTGGATGACCTGGAACGATATGACGGAGTTGAGACTGCAAAGAAAATTAGATGCTTTTAATTCTTACTGTCAAAGGAAAAAACTTATAGTAAATATAGATAAAATAAAAATAATGGTGTTAGGGAAAAAGAAGAGTGAATTTCCCTGGAATCTGGGAGGAGATAAAGTAGAAATGGTTGAAAAATACAAATATTTAGGCATGTGCTCAGAATAAGGTCAGAATAAGGTTTGGAAAGAACATATTGAGACCCTAAAAAACAGAGCTTTAACATTAGTATGGGGTTTAAAACAGTTTAGTAGGAGGACCGACCCTTCGTCCTGCAGTTTCTGCTTTTATTGCTATGGTACGTCTACAATTTAAAATATTGGGTAGAAATCCTAAGACTTCCTGGGAAGTTAAGCTGGGACGTGGAAGAAAGCAAATGTGTAAAGCGCTTGCTCTCGCTGCCTCCCCCAAGCATGATACAAGGCATAAGGGCGGAATGCCAAATGACGACGTGAAGTTATCAGGGAACGAAAGCCACATTGAAATTTTGGTTGAGCCTGACGGATATGGGAATTTCCAAAATCTCAAGATTATGTAAAACGGAAATAAAGACAAGCAAGTTAAATTGGGCATCCCAAGTGAGAGGACGGTTAGGAAAGATCTGCATCCTCTTAGGCTTAACCATTTACCAGTGGCGCGGAGAACAAATTCCAAAGCAGGAGCTGCGTGCCATGGCAAATAAAAGTGCAAGAGAAGCAGATATAGGGTATCTGGAGGGAAACATTTCTACCCAGTTTATGGTGTGGGTGCAGGAATGGCAAAAAATTCTCTTATATTGAGGCCCTACGTAACCTGAGATTAAGAGACGCGGTGTTAAAATTCAGAGTTGGGTTTAACCCCGGGTATATGGACCCCCAAAGTAAAAGCCATAATTAGGGATGATCGGGCATACGTACATGCGGTCTATGACAAAAAAGTAGTGCCCAGTACATTTTATTGGATTGCTTATGGTTGTTAGAAGTGCATAAAATGTATTTAAAACCAATCTTTAAGGATAATAATAATAAATCCGGGATCAAGCACTTAAACCTCAGGTAGATATGAGATTTTTGAATGTGACTTGTGCTCTGGTCAGATTTTCAATTGAAATACGAGGTGTCTTAGCGGGGCTCACAGGGCCCGTGCAAAATGTAAGAACGTAGTATGCAAGAGATAAACTAGAGATGACACTTTTTTAGATAAATGATGTTATTACAAATTGACTGCTTTTATATGTATACTGATTGATTGTACATTTTTTATAAAGATATAGTTGTTATACCCCCAATAAATATAGGACAACTGTCTTATTATTATATGTTTCTTTTAGAACTAATCTTAAAAGTAAAGCACCGTCACTTTATCTAAACTTGCGCTATATGTAAATCATAAGAACTCTTGTTTTATTAGGAATATAATTGGGTTAGGCCAGTATGCACAATGCACTTTGTAAAATAGTAGGTAAATCAGTTTTGAAAATGGGGCTAGTAAAATAATACCGATCTACATTAGGAGGCCATTTCAATCATGAAATGTTATGAATTAAGAACACCTGGCCGGTGTAAACTATGTGACAGATTAATTTTCCAAACTATTGTATTGTGTATTTATGTGTTATGCTTTATGGTTTTAAGCCAAATAAAGAATTTATTAACAAAAACAGAAGCGTGACATATTTACATATTTCTCCTCACCCCATTTAACACAGTGCAGTACGTTGCCTTTCTGCACTGTATTGGGTAAAAGATAAGTACATCTGGCTGTAGGTAATGACAATTTCCACACACGTTAGTTTGTGCACTGTATAGTTGTATCAGTAAAACTGCATGTCTGTGCAAATATAATGGTAACTTCAATTGAAAATGTGTTGTCTGTAATGTCAGTGCTCTAGCACATCTTGCATACTCCAGTCTGATGCTGTACTCTACACCACTGTACGTCACTGCACTCTACCCTATGCCACTCCAAGCCACTTCACTTCACTCTACTCCACTCTATTCCATTCTGCCTTACACCACTCTACTCCACTCTATGCCACTCTACTCTACACTACTCCACTCTGCAACACTCTACTCCACTCTACACCACTCTATAACCCTCCACTATAGTACCTTCCTCTCTGCACTACTTAATCTATTCAGCTCTATGCCACTCCACTCTACGCCTCTCTACATCACTCCTCTCTATCCCACTCCTCCACTCTTCAACAGTATATTCCACTCAAGTCTACTCCATTCTACTCCACTTTGTGCACCTCCATTCTATTCCACTCCAATCTGCAACACTCTACCGCACTCCACTCTACAACAATCTGCTCCACTCTATGCCACTCCAATCTATGCCACTCTGCATCACTCCACGCTACTTCACTCTATGACACTCCACTCTACACCACTCTAAGACACTTTACTCCACTCTACACCTCTCCACTCAACAATACATTGCTCTACTCCACTGTACAACACTCTGCTGAACTCCGCTCTACACCACTCCACCTTACAACACTCAACTCCACCTTTTGACAGTCTACTCCACTCTACACTACTTCTCTCTACATCACTCCCCTCTACACCACTACTCCATTTTACTCCACTCTACACTTCTCTACTCTATGACACTCTACTCCACTCTGTGCCACTCCACTGTATGCCATTCCACACCACTTTACTTTTTTCTTTGCCACTCTACTGTATGCCACTCCACTCTCCTCCACTCTATGACACTCCATGACACTCCAGTGTACTCTATGCCACTCCACTCTGCGACACTCCACTCCATGACACTCCACTGTACAACACTCTGTGTCACTCTATGTTACCCAATCCACAACACTACACCACTACTTGCTACTTCCCCAAGCCACTCCACATCACTCAATTCTACGATTCTCTGCTCCAGTAATTGCCACTCCACCCTTCGACACTCCACATCACTCTAACCACTCCACTCTGCACAACTCCACTCTATTCCACTTTATGCCCATCCACTTTACTGCACTCTGACACTGTACGATACTTCACTTTATGACAATGTATGCCACTTCACTCTACAACACTCTACTCTACTTCACTCTATGCCACTCCACTTTATGACACCCTACTCCATTCCAGTCTACAATGTTCTAATCCATGCTACTCCACTTTATATCACTGTCAACTCTATCCCACACCACTCTATGACACTCTACTCAATTGCACTCAACAAAACTCCACCATAACACTCTAATCTGTTCTGCACCACAACACTCTACGACACACTAGTCCACTCCACTCTACTAGACAGTATACCACTACTCTCCACGACATTCCACTTCACTCCACATCATTCTACTCCACTCTATGACACTCCACTCTAAAGCACTCTCTCCTACGGCACTAACCTTTAGCCATGCTGAACTGCAGCCATGCTGGTGTACAACATGTTTAAAACACATTGGAACAACAATAGCTCTCACCTAAGCAAGAGCTATTGGCTTTGCCAATGGATTTGGCTTTGCCAGTGCCCCCTTAGGTCCACCTAGAGACAAACGTATGAGAGTCACCAATCTTATGTGATAAAGGAAATCATAAATAGAAAATACATATGCCTATCCATCCCTATAGGGCCTGTTTCAGCCCTCCTCATCCATTGCTTAGTTCAGCTGTCATTTACATTTTGCTTCACTACAGCACAGGACAATAGGTCAGTCAACTTCAGCCACTAACTCTAATGCACTGTGAGTGGCAGCATTCTCCTGATCTCAGATCAACTAAAAAATAGCGCATCTATGTGATAGGGCTAGTCGATTAATACGCCATATTGCCAATTAGGTTTTTCTCTATATTCTTCATCATTTTAAAACATTTTTGTTCATTTTTGTGTGTTTAAACTATATTTTCAGGCTACAGTAATTCAAATGGATTGGTATGTTTTTCTTTTGACCAATAATAATCATATTTTCCTTTAATGAACTTTGAAACCAAAAATATGGTTCTATATCAGATACAGGTACATCTTTATGCTATGAAGCACCAGTACATTTCCATTAAAACTATAAGGGAAAGTTCATTTACTTTTCAAATTCAATAATTATTATTGAAAGCATTTGGCCACCACATTTCAGAGGCAGCATGTTTACTTTTGTCTTTTTTGCATTGAACACATAAGATCTTTGACCTGTTGCAGGCTTTTAAACACGGGAATCTCATGCTCATCACATTCATTGGTTCCTGGGCTTGCCTTTCAAAAATGACTTGTTGTCATTGGTAAATGCTCTACGTTTGTCCTGCCTTGAGGCTGTTTTTGTCACCCTGGCAGACTGCCACTGTCACATGGATTATTGCACGATTGCCGGTATACTTAGCATGGGCAAACTATTTTTTTCCTTTGTCTCTCCCCTTCATGCTGCATGGTGGCCGTGGCTCTCACAGCGCAAACAGGCACAACAGCATGAACTCGATCGGCGGTATTGGAACACTGATCACATTTTTCACAGTTACCTAATCAGAGAGATTTCTTGTGGCTCTCCCATTAAAACACTTGAAATTGTTAAATGCTTTACGTAAAACAGAAATACTCAAAAGGAAAGCAGCTCTTCCAGCACAGCGGGGGAGCCAATACTACAATATTCACTGCACTCGGGAATCTCATCCCATAATGCTTTGCAGGACATTACTTTTACAAAACATTTTTGCTCATAACTCAGTTTGTGGTGGTCCTGGACAATGGACCACCTTCAAAACATTCACCACAACGTGTTCTTTGTGTCTGTGTCATCTCTGGGTTCCCGCACTAGGTTAGTGGGGACCCCAAAATAATAACCCCTCCCACCAGTCAGTATCTTTTTAATTCCTCCCATGTCTGGAACTTTTGTTTTACAGCTGAGAATAGCTTGTGTTTTAAGAGCTTTGTTTGTCATGTCATTGCTATAGACCTGCTACTCCTGAAAATGTGTAATGCAGTTTGCTCTCTAGGGGCTAAAATATGGTTACACTACATTATTTATTACCATTTCTTGTGTGGTTATGTTCTCTAGTGGCAAATTATATAGTTACATGATAATGTTTCTAACAAATGACATTTTCATTGTGGTGTCCTCTAGGGGCTGTTCCAGCATTACTGTCATATTAACCTACTAAAATATTCATGGCATAGAAACTTGCCCCATAATGCTCTGCAGGGCATTACTCTTACAAATGTTTTGCTCATAACTCAGCCTGTGGTGGTCCTAGAACAATTGACCGCTATGTGCTCTTTCTGTCTACACCATCTCTGGGTCCCTACACTATGTCAGTAGGACTCCAAAATAATAACCCCTACCACCATTCATTATTTTTTAAGGTCTTCCATGGCTGGAAAGCTTGTTTTACATCTGGGAGAAGTTATGTTTTACGGGCCTTGTTTGTAATATCATTGCAATAGACCTGCTAGCCTTGAAAATGTGTAATGCACTATGCCCTCTAGGGGATACATATATAGTTGCACTATATTACTTTCTCCCATTCTTTTTTCATGTGATTATTGCAGTCAACCTACTATAATATTTGCGACATAAAAACTCTCCCCATAATGCTTAGCAGGGCATTACTTTTACAAAACATTTTTGCTCTTAACTAAGCTTTCTTATGGCTGTAACTTTTGTTTCACAGCTGGGAGAAGTTTTGTTTTAAAAGCCTTGTTTGTAATATCTTTGCAGTAGGCCAGCTAGCTCTAAAAACTCCCTCTAAGGGCTACGTATATGGTTACACTGCATTACTTTCTCCTGTTTTTTTCATAGAGTTATGCCCTCTAGGGGCTTACAGTATGGTTACATGACCATGTTTCTTACAAATGGTATTTTTGTTAAGGTGCCATGTAGAGATTGTTTTGAGCATTACAGCCTAATGCCAAACGTTTATTTCTGATAAAGGTTTATATGATAATTGGATATGTTGTAATAATCTCTCCTTATTACAATTATGACCATAATTTAGGCCAATTTAACAGCCTTATTTCACTGTAACTGTTTGAACACTCTTGATATGTTCGGGTGACCCTTCCAGTTTATTTCTCCTCTGTGGCTGTCTTGTGTCTTTTTGGGAGAATGGTGTTAGCCAGCCAGCATCTCTGATGGTGGGGTGGTGAAAGTGGTATTATATTGGAATTGGCCTGGCAGATTTAAATGAGGATGCTAAATGGCAACATTTTCATTTTGGCTGCAGATAGAGGAAGAAGGTAAATGGAAGGGCTTTAGTTATATGCATGGCCACTGGAATTATTTGTCAGGAAAAGACAAAATTATGAGGCACGGTTGACCTATTTATGTGGCAAGAAAAGTCAATTTATGAATTTACAATGCCAATAGCTCTAACTCAAGCAAATGCAAGACCTATTGCATTGAAAATGCTTGTTTTATTTTTTGTGACATGCTTGCTACAACAATGCTTAAAAAATTTAACCATCACATTACCTTCCCAAGGCTAGACCTGTTGACTTTGCTAATGCTTGTGTATTGTCTAATAACACTTTTATGTATCAATTGTTTCACATAAGCTTTATTCGGCCAACAGACCATCAAAGCAATACAATACAATACAATATAATATAATAATATAAACCATAATGTCATAGAAAAATTAAAAAAAAGAATGATCCATGTTTGCCCGTCTTAAAACAATTTCAACTCATTGTAAATAAAAAGTGCGTATGCGCCATGCTGTTGCTAAAAACTTACTTACTGCGTAAATTGTCACATTTGAATTGTGGCTTTTTAAGATCCGCAAAGCTAAAAAACATTTCCTTAAATTCAATTCCCTACAGATTTTATATATCCATTTAAACCTTGGGATTGAATAGGCGGGACAAAAAAACATAAAATGTTCTACTGTTTTGGAAGGAATGCCACATACAGGACAGGTATCAGAGCTTGACTTAGGTCCCCATCTGCTCGTTAAGGCCTTCAGGGGTAATGTTCCAAATCGAAATCTGGCATACAAACTTTTGCCTAACAAATCAGGTATTGTATCTAAGTATGGTTCAAACTCAGGGTACCATTTAAAATCAATAAACGAGTTAGTTAAATGACCATTCGATTTCTGAGAAATGTAATTATTACATATGTGGGACCAGTAAGCTCTCTTCAATACTTTTACATGGGGCTTCACAAGTTGCTGGGGATTCTCCCAGAAGTTCCTCAGTCCTAGCATGCAAAACCAACTAGATACGTGTTTGATCCATGGTATGGACATGGAGTTAGAGGTTTTTAACAATTCTAATAGGGAAGACTTATATATAGCCAGTTCAGGAACTACCCAAAGCCTCACCCAATATAGTAGGGGCCGTAAGATAATCAAATCGGCTATACGTTTAAGCCCTAGATCTAAAAAAAGGGGGGTTAATGGGGTGCTAGTGGGACAAGCACATAGAGCCCGAGCAAAGCTATTCTCAATTTTAGTTATCCTACTGCTATCTGTCATGCCCCAAATCTCTGCACCATAAACAGCAGCACCCTGTGCCTTGGCCACATAGATCTTTACTGCTGGAGACACAACTTTAGCGATCGTATTCCTGTAAAGGCGTAATATGGATGCTGCCCGATGTTGCAAAAGCCCGCCACTCTTACCGACTTGTTCGTCCCAGAGGAGTGAGTCTGTAAGCCTCACACCCAAGTAGTCGATAGAGCTAACCTGGTCCAAAATAGCTCCATCTAACCTGATCGTACACTTCTTACGAGAGCCAGAGCGAAGCACCACCAATTTTGTTTTCTTCGAGTTCAGCTCTAAACCAAAATTCCAGCAGAATGATTTAAATCTATCCACAATAATTTGCAGCCCCATAGGGGTCTTTGAGATCAATAGAGAGTCATCCGCAAAAAGAAGAATTGGGATTTTCTGATTGCCTAAGCTGGGAGCATCATTCTGGCATGTCATGAGTTCTTGGACCACCTCGTTAATGAATAAAGAAAACAAAAGTGGCGCTAGGACACATCCCTGACGAACACCTCTTTTAATGGGAAACTTGTTAGTCAGTTCGCCTTGGTTACCCCATCTTACTTGAGCGTATGTGCCTTCATGCATACGTGTTAATAAATGAATGATATCAGATGGTGCCCCTCTTTTGTGTAGCACTCCCCAAAGCTTGTCTCTAGGGACCAGGTCAAAGGCAGAGCGCAGGTCTACAAAAGTGACATATAGTGTTTGCTTTGCCAAGACTACATATTTCCAGTGTAGCACGGTCAACCTAAATACCTGGTCAACCGTGCTAACTCTAGAGCGGAACCCTGCCTGAAGTGGTGATAGGATCTGCTGCTCCGTCACCCAACTCGTCAGTCTAACTAACAATTGTTTTGCAAAAATTTTTTGTAGGTTGTCAATTAAACTGACCGGTCTGTAGTTAATTGGAAGATTTACGTTGCCCTTTTTATATATTGGAATAATTTCTGCACCCTTCCACGTCTCAGGGATCTGTCCTCCTTTTGCGATTTTGTTTGACAGCATATTAATATACCAGGTCCAGATGGGTAACTCTGATTTATAAAGGTCACCTGGAATTTTATCAGGGCCTGGGGCTTTACCTGTCTTTAGAGATTTAATGGCGTCTGCAGTTTCTTCTAGAGAAAAGCAAATATAGCTTTCAGAGTTAAATAGATTCCCACTGGACGGAGAAGTGGCAAGGTTAGCATTGGGTGAAATTGGGGGGTATAGTCCCACTTTCTCACAATCGACAGTCCCAGTGGAGGCAGTTCCTTCGTACAAGAGAGAGAAATGATCCACCCAGGTACCAGGTTGAATATGGTTCCTTTGTAT
The DNA here is from genome assembly GCF_031143425.1 of Pleurodeles waltl. NCBI lineage: Eukaryota > Metazoa > Chordata > Amphibia > Caudata > Salamandridae > Pleurodeles > Pleurodeles waltl. The sequence goes on from NC_090444.1 coordinate 1,076,740,103, forward strand.
AAACCTACCCCCTCTCTCGTGCTTAGTCAGCAGTTCCCAAAAAAGCATATTGTTGTTTGTTTTAGTAGCATCTAGCAAGTCCTGCCAAATAGCATCTTCCCAAGCTTTCTTTGATTGTAGGATTATCTTTTTATACGTGAATCTTGCTTGTTTGATTGCCCCCGTATACCCGGCCAGTATAGCCTTCCTTAACTCAGTCTTAGCCCTCATGCATGCATCATTAAACCAACTGCTGTTAGGTGAACCCCCATATTGCCGGTTTGCCGTGGCTACCTTTTTATAAAAGACACTTTGAAGTTTAACCATCATATCTTCGTGAATATCAAGAAGTGGAATGGCTTCTGGTTCGAAGTCTTCATAGGCTGACAGATTATCTAAGAACACTTGGTAGATCTTACATAGCAAATAGGGGTTTGACATGACTTTTGGCCACTTCACCTTTGTATAAGCATTGTTTAAAATAGGGGGAGGGGCCATTGATGTTTGCATATTCAAGGTTCTACCAAAGATATTCCCAGCAAGGGTGAGCAACAATGGAAAGTGATCACTCTCGCATCTTGAATCTACCCTCATATCTAGCAGCAATGGCCAGAGACGCACATCCACCAGAAAATAATCAATTACGCTGGCCACAGAACCTCGTAGGAATGTCGGTGCCAAGTTTAAATCAGAAGGAGTTCGACCATTACAGGCCCTTAGGCCAAACTTTAAGCATAGTGTAGCAAGCTGAGTTGCTACACAAGAGCGTGGAGGATAACTATCACCATCCAATTGTGCAATACCCCATAATTCGTCCTCATCCGCAGTTAAATCACTAAGAAACGCTGAGGGTTCGAAAGTGCAATTTACATCCCCTGCAATAATTAAGTAGGAATTAGTTTGTAGCGTGTCTAAAAAGTCAAAGAGTAAAGTTAAAATGTGTGATTCTGTACCACGTGCAACAGAACGGGCGTAAACATTAAATAAGATTATGTTAAAATTTTGATTAAAAGAAATTTGTAATAAATTATAGGCAGCCAGATGCCACTGTGAAGTCATGCAACATATTTAGAGGAGGATCGATCCAACCTTCCTTCTATTAGCTGGCTGCTGATAACATTTGTGAAATGTTCCTGACAGTATCTCCACTGAACCCGGCTCTTGCCGTGGACAGAATCTCTGAGAGGAACTAGGGGTAACATTTTGCTAATAGTGTCCACAGCATCAGGCAAACTATCCTTTAAAAGCTGCTATGTTCAGACCAAAGTATTGGTCTATTGTAGTTGAAAATGCTCCAAAATGTTCAAAATAATCCTAGGGGGCACGCAGGATTCACTCTGTAAAATAGCCTCTAAAACTATTTATCACTATGTTTGTTCTCAACTCTTCCTGCCAAGGCTGAATGTGCCTGGCTCGTTGTACTCTAAGACCTCCACCACCATATATGCAGCTCCACCCCTCAAACCACTCCACTCAGGTCCTGCTGGCTACAACCGTGATGAGGTCACGTGAAGCTTTAAGTAGGGGTGGGTGGAATTCAAGGAGTTTCACTCTGCGGAATGAAGAGTTACATAAATACTCTATGAGATTCTGTGGTGTTCTGCAAGTGGGTAGAAATTGGTATGCCAAGCTAGTTTTTAGCACCAGGAGCCTGTTCTGACCTGAGAAATCAGTGCAAACTGCAAAACGTGGTGCACCAGAGGGCGCTGCTGCTTGAGTTGGTTTTACTACTGCTCGGGTAGATTTTCTACTGCGAGCAGCAGCTTTCCCAATGTGAAGGGTTGTGACCACCCGCGACAACACGCATTGGGAAAAGCTCGCCGGGTGTCCTCCTAGAGCCCAAAAATCATGCTAAAGGATGCCAATCTTGTTCGCCAACTTACCGTTGGTGAGCTGCACGCAAGAAAAAACTCACCACGTGGTGGTTGCCAGAGTTTGGCCGGAACTCTGCGTTACATGCCTAATGTAGAGTCGCCAAAACTCCACAAACTCTGCCGGCGGAGTGGAGTTTATCAACCCCCTCCCTTAGCTTCAGGAAAAACTCTTTCAGCATATCTATCAGTTCAATAGTGACCTCTAGACTTCTGCAATTCCATATTGATCAAAAGTCGTCCTAGCAGCTTAATCAGCATGTGCTAAATCCAGATGACGTGTTACTATACACACTGGGTGATACTTAATGTAAACTAAGGGGCATATTTATAGTCTACTAGCGCCACCTTGTGCCACATTAAGCCATTATTTTTGTTACGTTAATGTGGCTCAATGAGGCCAAAATGCCCTCACCATACTTACAGAGTGGCGCAGTGTATGCATTGCGCCACTCTGTAACCTTTTGTGCTAAATTATGCCTGCACCAGGCATAATCTATTCAAAGGGGGCATTCCCCTGTTAGGACAGCCAGAAAAATGGCACAAGGAAATCTACAAGATTTCCTTGTGCCATTTTTTACGGCACTTTTAACGCCTACTCAAGAGCTGGCGTTAAAAGGGTGCTTCCATTCTTTAGAATGGGCCCCTATGTACTCTGCAGGAGTAGTGCCAATATTTTGCCGCTACTCCTGCAGAGTACATCAATAGCGTTATGAGAAATGACGCTCTTGCCCCCTACCCTGCGCCATGGTGCGCCGTATTTTAAATAGAGCGCACACATGGTGGCCGTAGGGGGGCGCTAAGGGGTGCAGGGAAAGTGGCGTTGCACGCTGTGCAACGCCACTTTCCATACATCAGCCTCCAAGTATCTAACTTGTAACCTGTCGCAGTCATCCTCATCTACCCGTTGTGTTTTGTAGCGAAGCGAATCCTTTTGGATTAGGCAGGCATGTCAGCGTTGATATTGATATAGAGGGTTGCACTTTATATTTAGCAGCTAAGTATAGGGTGTCTCCTTTCCTAGGCTGATAAATCATGTTGCTAATTGTGAGTAACACAACATGAATAAACTACAAAAAATATACGGGAATGAAACATTTTAACATATTAGATCCACTCAACACCATAATGATCCTTTGTACAGTGCGAACATATTTGAGAACAAGGATAAAGTAGCACACATGTAGAACAAATTTAAAGTCACAGTGTTTGTCAATTGAAACAGCCTCTTAATTTTACTATTTCTGGAAAGCTGGGAGAGGATCTAGCTATCTCCTGCTTTCAAATATGGTGATTAGGCAGACACAATTCGCAAGAGGAAAGAGTAGTTGAGGTTAATTTTCAGAAACTGCTCCAGACCAGGCCAGATTTTAAGATGTTATTCAGCTTACAAATAAGTCATATCGTATAAAACATAAATAAAAACAACATACATCCTCATTACTTGTCCTACGTTTGTAGAATCTATAACAGGTTAATGCCAGGCAGCAAAAGTGTTTACTTCCTTTACTTCCATTACGTTTCAATAAATAACATTCCCATATTTAAAAACAAATCCTCAGAGGAACATAAATTATATTCTAATAGACAAGCAGTGGCCTCAATAGTAATTGTGTTATACTGAACTTTGTTCCAAGTGCCTAGTTAGTCTTCAGTGAATATGAATAGCAGTGCTGTTCAATATTGAGTTGCTTCATATGTCATCCGTGTGTATAAAGATCTGGATGGTTATGTCTTTACAACCAAGGGTAACTCCAATCAAGGGGCTTGTGGGTGTATATTAGCATTAATGTTCTTTATCATGTGGCACAGACTTGTTGAAAAAAACTGACCTGATGAACTATTCCAATGAGAGACAGTGATACCTAAAAATGACATACCCAATGCCTCTGCAGTGTTTTTGTTTTTCCTTTCCACTCCTCTCTGTCCTGCCTGTTTACTTCCCACAGCTGTAACCATCACTGCAGTGGAAGTAGGCAAGCACATACAATGGGTTGTGAATACCACCGACAAGTTCACAGTCATGTCTGCCATATTGAGGATACTGAAAACTTGACAGGTTGAGAACTATATGAGTGCATTCTGGCTGCAAACATCTGTCAAGCCCAACCTCAAAACTGAATGAGTATGTTTGTTAAGCCACTCACAGAATTGTGTAACTCTATTGCAATGCTGTAACCCATTCCAGACACTTTTCACAGGCGGATTACAGGGTAGTAAAAAGAGTTTGTATCATTGGTGTTATCTGGGTCAATTGATTGAAAGCACTCTCTGAGATCAGAGGCCGAAGTGGCAGCAGCCATACCTATGAAAGGGCCACCTGGTGAAATATTTACATGTGGGCGGAGGGAGAGGGAGAGAGAGGGGGAGTGAGAGAGAGAGAGAGAGAGAGAGTGTGTGTGCGTGTGTGTGCGTGTGTGTGCGTGTGTGTGTGTGTGTTAGACCTGTCAGCCTTAGAGTGGTCTTCCCCCAAACAATTTGCCTGCTTACTGCCAATTTTGCTGTATTTGTTGTTGCTGGCCTTAGGACTCTGTGCATTTTACCACTGCTAAACAGTGCTAAAGTGCGTGCGCTCTCTCTCTGAAACATGTTATAAGTCCCCAGTAAAACGCACCACATGTGCCCAGGGCCTGTAAATTAAATGCTACTAGTGGGACTGCAGCACTGCTTGGGCTACCCACTAAAGTTGTCTCTTGAAATATGACTCAGACCTGCCATTGCAGAGCCTGTGTGCAGTTTACACTGCAATTTCGACTCAGCACCTTAAACCCCTTGCCAAGCATTAAACATCCCTTTTAATACATATAAAGCACTCCAATGGGGGCGCTAGGTAGCCCACAGGGCAGGGTGCTGCATAATTTAAATGTAGGACATGCTCTTTTATGTTTTATATGTCCTGGTAGTGAAAAACTCCCAAATTCGTTTTTCACTACTGTGAGACCTACCCCTCTCATAGGATAGTATTGGGGGTTCCTTGTTACAATTAAATACGTTTTAATTCCTAATTGAAAGGAGGTAGACCTGTCATGTTTATTATCTACAGAATTGTTATGATAACTCCCCTTTAATAGTAAAGTCATATTTGTTGTTACAATTTTGAAAATGCCACTTTAGAAAGCTGGCATTTTCCTGCTCTTAACCGTGTGTGCCTGCGGACCCACAACTCTCCATCCAAGAACCCAGAGTGACTTCAAGGGCAAGCTGTTCTCTTGATCTTAAGTTTTAGGGACACAAAAGATTTCAATCAACCCAACACTGCAATTGGACTATGCAAGCCAGGAGCTTGACCTGCCAAGTGGTGCCACCCCAGTCCGGGGCCCTACGGCGTAGCTCCTTAGGTGCTGCTTGAGCAGAATAACCACATCTCTGCCATTGCGTGAACAGAGCGGTGCATTTTTGCCGTTGTGTGGATAAAACCAGCGCATTGTATTTGGAACCAGCACTGCAGTGTTTCCCTCAGAGCAAGGTCTCTGCATCTCTGTCAACGACAGCCTAAATGATGATGTCGAATTCCACATCACAGCCACTGCTCTCATCAGAACCAGCGTATCACCTTAATGTCAATGCAGCCAACACCCGCACCCAAACTCCATTGTATCTCGGATCCGACGCATCATCACTGATGCATGGGGAACTTTGGCGTATCTCCTCGACTGCGCTGTGAAAATCGACACATCTCCTTGATGGCGTGGTTTGGTACCAACGCAAAGCTCCCAGACTAAGATTAAGGTACTTAGGTTCAAAGGGCCCAACTGACCTGTTGAACCTAATAGTCTATAGCTGGCCCGCGCGCCATCGTGATCCGCCTGAACTTTTGACTTTGTCTGGCGCGACCAAATAGCCCCAACAGGCGCTTTTTGTTTATAAGTGCTTTTCTACAGTTTATTCATTAAAAAAATCATAACTCAATTTCTACTGATTGGATTTTTGTCGTTTTGGTCTTGTTTCATTTATTAAATTAAGTTCTGTTTTTCTAACCAGGTGTAGTACCTTTTTCTGTGGTGTTTCACTGTTTTACTGTTTGCAGCCTTGTGCAAATAGTATGCATTGCCTCTTAAATTAAGCTTTACTGCTCTGTACCAAGCTACCAGACAGTGACCACAGGTTACCCTGATTAGGATTGTGGTTCCTGCATTATTAGGATGCATACCTCTGTTAAGCAGAAACCATATTTCTAACAGTGTTTCTGCATATTTATCTGCCCATGTGTCTGTGAGTGAATGTGTCTGACTGTGGAGCCCTTCTTGTGGTAATATGTGGCATCTAGGCCTACAAATGACAGCTGCTGACTCCCCTGCCATAAGGGGTGAGTCGCCTCTGGTACAACTGTGACACTTGTTCGTAAACTTGTGCCCACCCCTTTCTTTGTGATCTTTTACTATAATGGTCATCCCTTGTGATGTATTTTGGGCATCCCTAGCCTAATTGTGTCCTTGTTAGGTAAAATGATAAGCTGTATAATAGCAGCTGACCATGACATAATGATTTCCTATGAAATGGGCATTTTTTCTATTATGATATGGCACTTTTGCTATTATAATATCCACTCCTGGTAACCCTGGCATAATTAGCAATGTGGGTTTCGTTTGCATTATATTGACCAACCCCAGGCACACAGTGACAATATATACAGATGTAAGGAATAATCTGTATCTATGTCTTTCATGTGAGTATTTGAGAAATTGGTAAATTGTTGTCATGGTCCCAAACAAGTATTTACTAAAAAATTGATACTTTCATTTCATATTAAAATTTGTTTACTTTAAAACACAAGCTTTTCATGGGAGTGGGAGGATGAGGGGGGGTGTTTACCAAAAATAAAAAGCGTGTCTTTGGTAGCAAAATAGGTGTGTTTTCAGAAACTGATCTGTGAACATTTTGAGACCAAATGATTGCTTTTCCAAGGAGCTCATAGCTGGACATTAATTGCTACTTGCTAATTGCTACTTTGTTTGGGAGTATTATTGCTGATGTATTTTACCTGGTGCCATAGGACACTTGCTATTGCTGATGTTCTTTCATTATTCATGCAGATGCATTTCAAACTTTCACACTTTTTGTGACATTGATGTTTGCAATCAAGAATGTGGTTGCCTCTAATTGAGTCCTGTCTGATGTTGTAAGTATTGCAACACTAATATTTGTTAGTAGCTCTGGGTGAATTTTATCGATCAGATGTACCTCTCTTTATTGAAAAGGTTGGAGACAGCTGCGTCAAAAGCTATTACTGTGACAGTTCCCGGGTATACAGCCTGGAATGATATGACCTCTGTCCTTCGTATCGCTCTCTGCAACTTTCATCCTGCGGGTCACCCTAACACGATCTACTATCTTACACTCATAAATTATCACTGGGGTGGTAGTCAGGAGGCCGAAGCCCTGTGAATTTCGAACCATATCTAGGTGAACTATCAAACAGAAGAATATAGTCTGACAACAACATTTGATCAAAACGTATCAATTTGTGGCAAAGAAGATATACTGGACCTGGTATAGAATCTAAGGGTTCAGTGTAAAAAAATATTCAAAGCTTCTTAAAATTCATAAATGTGCAGAAATTGCATGAAGTAATATGTTTTAAGACAAACAATACAGTGGGTTTTGGACAATGTGTGATTTTCTTTTAAAAAAGAAAAACAGTAGAAACGTTTTTCTATTTCTGTGACAACCCAAAAAGGGAAAAGAAACAGAAATGTCAAAGAACAACAGAGAACATAACGTAAAGGAGGAAGTGGGGGCTAAGGAGAGGTTAAATAAAGGTTGAAAAGAGCAAAACAAAAGCATGGGGAGAAAGTGAGTGTAGAGTATAAAGGGGTATGCAAAAGTGTCCCAGATGAAAAGGGGATACTTGTGTCTTCCTATAGTCTTATGAAAAGATAAATAAGGGAGTGGACAGAAACGAAGAGGCCTACAGAGCAAGGAGAGGCACGAAGAATGTTCCTCCCTTATGCAATTAAAAAAAGCAAACAGAAGAGCAGCAGGGTAGATAGTAGAAACAAATTTAAAAAGTCCATACCAGAAGGCAACAGGAAAAACATTTTTCTGTATGAAGGGATTCAACCTAGTGGATTCCTTAACATGATGGATGCCATTCAAACAGAAAAATTCAAATATTCAGATGTAAAGTGAAAATTTCACCGAGACAGGTTTTCTCAAGTCGGTGTTTACTTGCTATACCTGCACAAGCAGTTCTCCTTCCCTCCTGAGTGACAGGGCAAGAGGGTAGGTCTGGGTTTCCTGCTGTTTTCTCCTGTTGCAGTAGCAGAGCTTCCCTTCTTGTAAACTATCAAAGGAGGATGTCAGATGAATGGAAGTAATGTAGCATAAAATACCTACGTTTTTCATGCACCTAATTTTTTTAAGTCTCGCCTACCAGACAACTTTTACCTGTCTGTAGGTGAAAGCCTCTTGTAGACCATACCAAACACTTACAGTGGGCAAAGAACTCGCCCTTTGTTTACTATTAGCTTAATTAAAGCTCACATTTTTTCCTTCTTATTCAGTGACTTTTCTTCCTTTTCATCTTTGTCCTTTCCCTGGATTAAGCCTTTTTTCCATCGTTTTGATTGGATGACTTGTATTCTTCTACTGCCCACTTAAAGGCATTGCTTGAAATGTAAATACAGAAGTGCTGGTACTCATTCTCTAGTGTACCTGCTTGCATCCAAGAAGTGCTGGTACTCTCTCATTAAATGTATTGTACCAGTGCTGAGAAGTACATATACTGTCCCTTCCACATTAAAGAAATGCAGGTACTCAGTCCCGAACAATACCTGCCCATTTAAAGCACTTCTTTGAGGGAACTATATTTTTAGGTCTTGCCTGCCTCGCGCATGCAGCTCATGTACTCATGCATGTGCCCTTGCTTGCACAAGATATTGTGTTCTGCAAGGCGGTGGAGGTTGTCCATTGCTAACTATTTGTGGACTTCATCGTCACTCTTATTTGCTGCTTTCTAATTGGGGATAGTAAAGCAATTTAATTTCCTCTTCTTTTGACTGGAGCACGGACCAAGTACTGATTGCTTCATCTGGATTAGGGTCCTTCCACTGCTGACTCTATGATTGCATCTATTATTTTTTTCTTTCCCTTCTTCTACTCCTGCCATTCTTGTCCATGTTGCTTTTTCCCCTTTCCCCTTTCACCCCCTACCCGTGTCGCTTTTTCCTCTCCCGGCCCCCTGTTTGCTTCTTCTACTCCCACCCCCATCCATGTTGCTTCTTCCCCCCATACCTTCATCGTCTGTGTTGCTTATTCCCCACCCGCTCCTCAATGTTGCTCATTCCTCTTTCACTCCCTTGTCCATGTTGGTTAATCCCCTCCCACCTCCTGTTCATGTTGTTTATTCCCCTACCAACCCCCCTGGCTGTGTCGCTCATTCCTCTCCCACTCCATCATTGCCTCTGTTGCTTATTCTCCACAACCGCCATATGGAGAAAAAAATCAATGTGCTGCGGCCTGCGCAGACTGCTTCATATCACTTTTTCTTACGATCCTGTTTCCGATTCCCCTGTCTTGTCTTTGTCCACTCCCACCCATTTCGCACAGCCAGTAGCTCTCCCACAGATGAGGCCTATTGGCTTTGCCAGTGCTTGTTCTTTTTCCTTCATTACTCCAACAGAATGCACATATTATCAGGCTCTCTCCCTCTTGTGCTTCTTCACACCCCTGAATGCTCCGTTTTACTCCTTCCTGTCCAAAGTTTGTCTATTGTTTTTTTCACCCTCTTTTCATTTTTTTTGTATGTCTTTCCCATGTGCCTAAGCTCAAATGTCTCTGCTCCACTGCTGCTCCCTTACCCACACTAACTCCTCTGTGTTTAACTCCCACTTGCCCCTGTGTAGCCCCCAAATCCCTGGTGGACATGTAACATATGTGTGTGTGTGTGTTAATATCTAAGTAATAAATACACACACACAGCTGCTTTGGCCTAGCAGCTGCCCTTCACTGCTGGACTACTCTGGTGTAGTGAGCCACGCAACCACTACAATACAATGTATACATCCTGCTTCCTGAGGACCGGGTTCCGCCAAAGGGTTTAAATAAAGGTGCAGCTGCCGCATGCAGCAGAGCAAGTCCCCACCACATACCCCTTGTCTTCTGTCTGAATTATTGTGTGCATGTAGGCCCAAGAAGGGCCTTTGCATGAACAGCTTCCTGGGGGTCCAACACTGGCAACGAGGATGGGTCCTCAACGCGTGCTGCAATTGTCAGAGATTGCCTACTTCTGTTCTGCCCATCGGCTGCAGTCAAGGTAGTGAAAATAAAAATAAAAATAATTTTGGCAATCCCTGGTCTGAAGGGGCCTTGTCAGGCAGTCTAGTGTGGCATTTGGATGCTAACAAGCAAGTGAGGCCACCCAGGTGAGTGAACTGTGACTGGCTGTGTAGACAGCCACACCCTGCACCACAGCACCAAGATGTCCATGTGGTGCCGTCTGCCAGTAACCTAGGATGGGAGGTGAAATCAGCCAGCGACCTCTGGGGAAACGCTGCAGGAAAGTGAACACTTGGCATGCAGTTGGCAGCCCGTATCAGTGGCAACGTGGAGTGGATATTGGCAATAAAGAAGGGAAGGAGAGAAACGGTCAACCCGCATGCCACAGATAAGTCCTGATAGTAAATTAAAGACTCTGATTCATTTTTTAGACATGTGGGCTTTTTGTCACTCCATAGCCAACGCGTGGAGGGGCTGAAAGTGTGTGGTGTAAAGGCAACGCATAAGAGCAGCTAGCATCAAGGTCCCCAACAGGTGCAGGCCCATGATAAGTGATCAACAGGCTTCATGTCAGCAACACCTTAAGCAGTGGCACCCCCCTCAATATAGTATTGCGCACATCCCTCAGTCACAGCGTCACCGCTGTGTAGCCAGCTAGTGCTCTCTGCCACGGCTGTGCCGCAATTGTGCCAGTGGTTGGCATTTGAAGCATTATTTTTGCGCCACCGCAAAACAGATGGCTCTGTTAAAAGGTCCATGGTGCTACACATGGGAGATAGTAAACTATATGAGTTGTTCGAAAACTTACCTAACACTGGGGCTGATGATGATATCAATGCCCCTGTAGCAGCCCTGAAGAGGCACTTCAACCCCCAACTAAACCCAGACTATGAAAGATTTAATTTCTGGCGAGCACAACGGGAGGTAGGGGAGTCGGTGAACACGTTCTTCGCATGGCTGCACAAGTTGGCGAGCACGTGCACCGGAATTGAAAAGCAAGATAAAATTAGGGCGCAGTTGATTCAAGGATGTTGCTTGTCCAACCTCCATAAAGTGATCCTGAGGCAGCCCAGGACCACGTTGGATGACATCCTCAACCTGATTGGATCCAGTGAACTGGCTGACGGTGGGGCAGGGGAAATGGAGTCTGCTCTTGCTCACAGCACGACGGGGCAGACAACGTCACAAGTAGTGAAAGTCAAAGAGGAGGCAGTCAAAGAAGTACAGCAATGTCCAGTGAGATCATGTGGGACCACCTGTACGAGACCATGGTAACAAAAGGGTGTGGAAACTGCAGAGTTGCCAACCATCTGACAAGAGGGTGCCCAGTACAAGGAAAACTGTGCCTCCAGTGTGGCTACATAAATCATTTTGTGAAAGGATGCCGTAGCTCCAGTGCAGTGTCGGAGGCAAGCAATAAAGCTCAGCGAAGCGCAATCATCAGGCAATTGTCATTGGAAGATGGAAGGGAAGGCCAAACACAGAAGAACAGTGCCAACACCAGCCGCCAATAGGAGAATAATGAAGATGAAGAGGTGTTCACCATATCCTTCACGGGACGAGACAGTTAAAGGAAGAGGCTTCCTCCATGTGCCAGGTGGTCATTGGCAGAATCAAAATCACAGCCCTCATTGAGACAGTGCCTTCCATGAATGTCATTGATGCTGAGCAATCGATGAAACTAGACCCCAAGCCTGATATATTCACAACAAAGGCCAAAATTTACACATATGGAAGCATGGACCCCATCCCGCTGTTAGGAGTCATAGATGTAGAGGTGGCTCATGGAGACAACAAAACATATCCTAAGTTTCATGTGACTAAGGGCAATACTGGCACTCTCCTGGGTTCTCACATGGTTGAGGACCAAGGCTTAGTGTTTTTGTGAAGCACAACTACCAGTCAAATGCTGACGACATTCCTGCTGACTTCCCCGAACTGTTCAAGGGCCTAGGGTGCTTGAGAGACATCAAAGGTAACCTCCACATTGATAGGACCATCCGACCTATGGCTCTGCCTCCCCGGAAAGTGCCTTTTCATCTTCAGCTATTGGTGAAGAAAGATCTGGAACAGTTGGAGCAGGCGGAGGTAATAGAGAAAGTGACGGGGCCCACACTGTGGGTATTGCGGTTGGTCATTGCCCGGAAACATAAACAGCCCGGGGTGATAAGACTGTGTGTGGATATGAGATTGCCCAACCAAGCCTTTTGCAGGGAGAGGCACATTACCCCGCCCATCGATTAAATTGTAGCCAACCTAAATCGGGCCAGATATTTTCCTAAAATTGATCTCAATTCAGGATGCCACCAGTTAATGCTGGAAGAGTCCAGCCAGTACATAACAATGTTTTCTACTCATGTAAAAATGCATGCATGCAGTTTTGGCATCTCATCAGTGGCAGAGGTTTTTCAGGACTCCATCTGCGAAGCCCTGTCAGGACTGGTGGGAGTCATCAGTGTAAGTGATTATATACTGATATTCCCCAGTACTCTTGAGGGACAACATGCAAGACTGAGAGCAACCTTGCAAAGGATGGTCGAGGGAGGACTAACCCTTTACTGGCAAAAATGAGCATTTTATATTAATGAGGTGGAACTATTTGGGTACAACCTTTCTCAAGAGGGACTCCAAGATGACCCACAAAAGGTTGAAGCAATCAGGTCAGCACCAGTGCCCCAAAATCAATCAGTTTGTTGGGTATTGCTAATTACTGTGGCCAGTTTATACCCGATCTGGCCACAGTGTTAGACCATCTTTGCGCACTGACCCAGAAGCATGTTCTCTGGGAATGGAACCGTAAATCAGCACAAGCCTTTGGAGAAATCAAGGATGCCTTCCTCAATGATGCAGCCATGGCGTACTCCAGCCTGATGCGTCTGACAGAACTGATTGAAGAATCTATCCTGGTGGGGATAGGAGACGTGCTACTACAGATGAAGGACAAAGGAGAGTTGTTTACCTAGCATATGGGAGCAGACCCCTCACCACAATGGAGACTCGATATGCACAGACAGAAAGAGAAGCATTGGTGATTCGTTGGGTTTGCAAACATTTTCTGCTCCATCTGTGTGGTCAAAAGTTTCAAGTGATTACAGATCACAAGCCACTGGTACCACTCTTTGCGGGCACCACTTGAAATGGACCTCCAAGGACTGAGAATTGGGCTTTCCAGCTCCAGCAATACTCCTTCAAAGTGACGTACAGACTTGGGGTAATTAATCCAGCCAATTATTTATCACACCACCCATTGGCTGCCAATCCTGGTGCACAGCGAGACAATGACCCTGGAGGGTTTGTAAGAATTATCAAGGAAATGGCAGGCCCATGTCATTGGATGAAATTATGGAAGTGACCAAATCTGATGCGTGCCTAGCCAGGATCAAGGAAGCACTGTTGTGACACCAATGGAGAAACTTCCTTGATGGCATTTGTGTTCTGACAGAGGAGGACCCAGCTGTGGAGGTGCCAGGATGAGTTAAAAGGCCATCAAATGGTCATCCCTTGTGGTCTGTGGAGGCGAACCTTGGAGTTGGCCCACCAAGCACATCAGGGCATTGACAAAACAAAGCATGCATTAGAAGAAAAGCGAGGTTCCCAGGGTTGGATTGGCTGGTGGAGCAAAGAGTGAAGAACTGTTGATCCTGTCTCCTTACGAGTGGGAACTACCTGTGGCTTCTGTAATCACTGAAGCTGCCTGTACAAAACCCTGGTCGTCTGTGAACATGGACTTTGGAAGCTTTCTGGACTACCGACTCACGCTAGAAGTCATGGACAGTCACACCAAGTTTCCAGTGGTGGAACTGGTCAGATTTACTTCATTCAAATGTGTAAAGCCAGCTCTTGATCAGATCTTTGCATTACTGGAGTTGTCAGATGAAATCAAAAACAGCCAACGGTTCCCTGTTTCATGGCTAGGAGTTTAAGGGATACCTACATCACCTTAATATCTGACATAGGAGGATAACCCGCAATTGCCCCAGGTGAGTGACGAAGTAGAAAGCTTTATGAGAACGCTCAATAGAGCACTCAGGAATGGAGTAGAAAAAGGTGAAGATCTGAAATGCTGTCTGGAGCAATTTTTGAGCGCCTATAGTCATACTCTGCACAGCATGACAGGGTATGCCCCAAGTGATCTCTTAATGAAGCAGGCTGTTTGGGACGTGCTGCCAGCAGACCCCCAGTGGGAACCAGCAATTATTGATGCAACTCAAGAGAGGAGAAAAGTCAACAATGAAAAGGCGAGTCAAAGCCGGAGGGCCATAGAACCACGCATTCAAGTGGAAGAGAGTCATCATTAGAGATTGCTAGCCCGAGTGGAAGTATTGCATGCATTTGGAGAAAGAAATATGGGAGGTCATATGGGTCAGAGTTACCATGATAATGGTGAAAAACGGAAACAGAGAAGTGCCTTGAAATGTATCATGGTTTAAAAGAGCAGCAGGCATGGAACCTAGTGATGCGGAAGAGGGTGTCGCTTATGAACAGGATGATATTGCCCTTGAGAATGCCCCCATGAACAGCGGGGAAGGAACATCCACAGAACTTGCCAGGAATGAGTCTGTTGCAACACCACTGACCCCACTGAGGGAAGAAGGTCAGATGATATCATCCTGAGAAGGTGATAATGTGGCTTTCTGTATCAATTAAAAGCCAACCCACAGCCAAGCCAGAGACTTGGGGCCAGATTTACAAGGCCCTAGCGCCTCTTAGCGCTGCACTAGCATCATTTTTTTTTTTTACGCTAATGTGGAGTTAAGGGGGCCATTCTCCTTCACCATATTTATAAAGTGGCTCCAGGCATGCATTGCGCCACTTTGGAACCCCTTGCGGCACATTATGCCTGTGTCTGGCATAATGTATGCAAGGGAGCGTTCCCACGTAGGGAGGCCCATAAAAATGGCGCAGTGAAATTTACAACATTTTACTGCTACATTTTTAATGCCTGCCTAAGGCAGGTATTAAAATGACGGCCCATTACTTTCAATGGGCCTCCCTTTACTTTGCAGGATTAGCACCACATCCTGCAAAGTACCACAATAGCACCAAAAATCTTTTACGCTATTGTCCTAATGTGCAGCATGGTGCGCCATATTGTAAATATGGTGCACACATGATGTCGTTAGGAGGGTGCAGAGGGGCGCAAGAAAAGTGGCGCATCAAAGCTGATGCGCCACTTTCTTGTAAATATGGACCTTTGTATACTGAACACAAATCCTTGGTGTAGACTTTGGCCCATATTTATACTTTTTGACACAAAACTGTCAAAAAAATTAGCGCCGGCTAACGCCATTCTGAAGCGCCATGCGGGCGCTGTATTTATTGAATGACGTTAGCCGGCGTTAGCCGCCGGCGCCGTCTGGTGTGCGTAAAAAAAAACGACGTACACCAGGCAGCGCCGGCGTAGGGGGAAATGGGGCTTGGGCGTCAAGAAATGGGGCAAGTCAGGTTGAGGCAATTTTTTCGCCTCAACCCGATTTGCGCCATTTTTTTTTCACTCCCAACCCCCATAGAAATGACTCCAGGAGTCATGCCCCCTTGCCCAATGGCCATGCCCAGGGGACTTATGTCCCCTGGGCATGGTCATTGGGCATAGTGGCATGTAGGGGGGCACAAATCAGGCCCCCCTATGCCACAATTTTTTTTTAAAAAAAACACTTACCTGAACTTACCTTAATGTCCCTGGGATGGGTCCCTCCAGCCTTGGGTGTCCTCCTGGGGTGGGCAAGGGTGACAGGGGGGGTCCCTGGGGGCATGGGAGGGCACCTCTGGGCTCCTTCAGAGCCCACAGGTCACTTAACGCCTGCCTTTTGCAGGCGCTAAAAAACAGCGCAAAAGCGGCCGTACGTAATTTTTTTTGACCCGCCCACTCCCGGGCGTGATTTTTGCCCGGGAGTATAAATCCGACGCACATGCCTCGGAGTCGATTTTTTAGACGGGAACGCCTACCTTGCATATAATTAACTCAAAGTAGGTGTCCACGCTAAAAAATGACGCTAACTCCATGGACTTTGGCGCTAGACGCGTCTAACGCCAAAGTATAAATATGGAGTTAGTTTTGCGTCGAAATTGCGTTAAAAAAAACGACGCAATTACGGCACAAACGGAGTATAAATATGCCCCTTTGTATTTTTCTGTTTTTTTCGTTGTAGGTTATAAGGGATGTAATAAGCCACCGGCCGCTACAAAACAATGTATGCATCCTGCATCCCAGGGCCGGGCACGGACCAAGGGTTTAAATAAAGGAGGTGCTGCTGGTCGAGGCAGAGCACGTCACCACCACACTGTGTGCCTGTAAGCCCAAGAAGGGCCTTTGCATGAACAGCTACCTGGGGTCCGACATCTGCTGTACAAAAAGTGCTTTTGCTCCACCAAAATTGCATTTTCTGTGACATCTGCCATATTGGATTGGTAAATAAGGCAATAAAATGGCACCTCTAGGCGTATGCAGGGGTGGTGAGGCATGCATAAATGACATGGGCGCAGCAGCTGCGTCAGTGTGGCTTTTTTCCTCTTTATATTTGGCGACGCTATACAACATCAGCAAAAAGCATTTTGTGTTTTGATGATGTTGCACTGCATCGCCAAAAATATTGGCAAAGCCTCACAATAAGGTGAGAACTGCTGGCTTTGACAATGTTTGTTTATTTTGTGTACATGACCAACTATAGTTTGGCAATTGGCCCTCTACGCTGCATAACCGTTAAGTGAGAAAGCATGTTCTAACATTATATACTAAACCTTGATCAATCACATATCTAGCGGTGGGGCGATCTTTTTGGGGCGAGCTCAAGTTGAGCTGTCCTCCTCAGTGATTACCGGATCCCTGGTCGGTTAAAACGAGCCAGCGTGCAAGCACGGATCATCTCCCAGACGGCCTGTAATCTTCAACGTGTCTCTCAGGTGCTTAAACTCAGGCCCCTAAAGGCCTCAAGATTAATAGCTGTACTTTGTACTGGAACTGTTTGGCACATCAGCGAACAATGAAGTAGCCAGTGTGTGTAAATGTGCCCTCTTCTGGGATTACTGAATGCCAAGTGCCTTCTGCAGCTCAGAAAGTGAAGCGACCTTTCAAAACACCCAATCCCTTTGCTCCTGCAAATTTGATAATTGCTATTTTGAAAGAAACTTGTTTTAAATATTTTGCCAGCCTGGGCATGTCTTGTCGACAAACTCATGTGGTCACCGGAGAGTATTTTTAATAGTCCTATATTCATATATCATCGGGTTATATCAGTATAATAATAAAGCATGCGGTTATTGGGAAAACAAATGATTAGCATGATAATATCTAAAGGTCAGTGAAAGCATTACCCCCTTCCCCCGGCTATCATTAGCATGTATTTTCAGTGTCTGAACTAATTTGGCGGGTCATCTAGTAACAAGAGGCACGTGATGAATTATGAAGATGCATATGTATGAATTTATTGGGTAATGATGATTGAGGCTTGACAGCATGCGTTACACTCCTTCTTCTGACATCATTAACGAGCTATTTCCAGTGCCTGAGGCTACATGGAAATACTCTGCTCTGATGGGATCTTCAGAAATGGCAGCCAGAAATCACATGCCGTGATTGATGGTGAAATGCCACTTCTTTTGTCTTAGTTTTGTTACTGTACACTGTTAAACCCAATTTTGCTTGCGCCATAATTCAGTCAAATAGGTAGCAATTTTCCTGAAATCGCGATTCTCACCTTGCACTGTTTAACAACTTAATAAACGCATGCAGGCATATAAAAAAAAAACAACAGATGAGTGGCTCCAGTCGATTCACGGATGATGTAATTAGGCCCATAATTATACTTTTTTGCGCTACATTTGCGGTATTTTTTGACGCAAAAGCGGCGCAAACTTACAAAATATCAGTGGCGTCGGCAGTTATAGGAGGGAGGTTGGCGGGTGGGAAGCACATTCACACTCATTCATTCGCACACATGCAAACGCACGCACATCCATTAACAACACTTATCAACATCCAAACATACACGCACGCACCAAACATTCATTTAAAAAGATCACACACACACACTTACTTACTTACTTACTTACTTACCTTCAGCCTCGGAGGTCCCAGGAGGGTTGGGACTGCTGCCTTCCTCACGGGCTGACCTTAGGTCAGCCAATGAGGGAAGGCAGCAGTCCCAACTTCGTCACAGGGTGGGATGGGGTCAGTGAGACCGCTGATCCTACCCCACTCTGTGACAAGGTGTCACTATATGACACTTGCCCTGGCTAAAAACTGAAGCGCCCAGGTCGAAGTCAATGGGTGACGCTTCCCTCGTCAGCTGGGGCAGGGCCTCGAGGCACCTTTGCTGACCCGAGGAGGTCATGCCCACAGGAGCTGACACGTCTTCAGCCCATCAAAGTTCAGCTCAGTCAGCCAGGAGTCTGCGCAAATCGTGCATATCTGCTCCTGGCTGCCTGATCTGAACATGAAGAGTGTCTGTCATGCTGACCTTTGTTCAGCCTGACCGGCACTCTTCATGAGGGGCAAAAGGTGGGGGGCGTAGCCCCTCCGCCCTAAAGAACGGGCCGTGCCTGAAATATATAACTGAATTTTGTAAATGTGCACCATTTTTTTGATGCAAAAGCGGCGCAAACATACAAAATAAATTATATTTTGTAAGTTTGCACCGCTTTTGTGTCAAAAAGTGATGCAAATGCGGCACAAAGAAAGTATAAATAAGGGCCTTAGTGTCTCATTCTGAGCTGACCTGTAATTCTGACTCAACCAGTAACAGAAGAAACTAGCTGAATCGCGATTACAATTAATGCAGGAAAACCTAATTTCACCAGGAGAAACGGGGCAAAATGTGCAGGAATATAAAATGGAAATACCTGCGGCAGTCAGTGCGTAAACACAACTTTGAGGTGTTATTCTCCATTTCAAGGGTCAAAGCCTGTAATGCTGCACTGATTTCACCCCCACAGAATTACAGATGTTCTAGTACCACTATTTGTGTGGGAGAAATCACAAGCATGTTAACTTAGCAAAGTATAATAAGGGCCTTAGTGTGCTTTGCAAGTGTACTTTTGAAGTTTTTCAGATTATTAAGTATTAATAAGCGGGTTATCCTACTGCAATACACTGTGCCAATAAAACCCCTTCACATTGTTAAGACTGTCTGGAAATGGGAAAACATGCACAGGTTCCTATTCCAGGACTACACCCTGGCAGTGCAGCACCACAGGGCCTCCGTCTAGGGGGTGAAGAAGTGACTGAGAAAAGCTGGCTTGACGTATTCATTACTCTTCCCAGCCAAGTTGAAGGTTATACTAAATAAGTCGAGCTATTTCTTCACTGCGCATGCGAACACCTGGGATTGGCTGAAGGAGCGCCACAACAAGTCTTCCACTCTTTCCACGGCAACACCATAATCCCAGGCAAACAAGTTCCAACAGCACGATAAACGCCATAACTGTGACACCGGGAATCCCAGAGTAAGTGGTGTCACTACTCTGGCACAGGCCCAAGTGGAACAGATCCAGGTATTGTCCACTGCATCCACCTGGTGGCCCGAGCAGCATTCTCCATTGCCTCAGATCCTCAAGGAGATGCTCTCTGAGATGGATTTGAGACGGATTTGAATGCCTCAATGGGCAGCGTCAATTCTGTCATCCTCCCAGAGGTAACTCTGCAAACTACAGATACCATGGTGTGAAGTGTTCACAGGTCAGACATAAGGAGCTGTGGCTGTAGCATTTTGGACGTGGCTCCAGGAATGGTGGAGAGTGAGTGACTGCTTACTTCCTGACTGTGCTGCAGGCTGCCATTCGCACCCACAACGCTATTGGCCTGGCTCTGATTGGAACTGGTGCCCGACTTAAGAAAGGTCTTCCTCTAACTTCTTGCCTTTCACGAGGCCATAATGCCTCACCTCCACCACCCACTTTTCAGCTGTATATGGCTGATGTACTTCCTGGCTACGCCACGCCAGACTGCAGCACATCCGCTACTTCCCAAACACTCTCCTAGGTAGATGTTTTATTTCCCATTACGCGACCTAGGGAATCCCATACATGGGTCAGTTTGTTGTTTGTAAGGGCAGTGAGAGTTTGCTCGGCCGCCCGGGGTTGGGAGCTGAAAGTTCTGTTTTTCTTGTTTGAAAGGTCATACAGTGACCTATGGACCAGCCTTGAGTGTTGCTGCTTCCATGTGCTGACACACAGAAGTATTGTTACAGAGGACACCCCCACTCCTGACCTCTCCCCCGTGTAGACCGCAATGACTAAACTTAATATATTCTGACATGGAATGTTCGCGGCATGGGGATAGCCTGCAAGCGTAATACAATACAAAAATATATCAGAAAGCGAGATACCTGCATAGCTTTTCTCCATGAAACCCACATAGCTGGGGGAGGACGCGTGCCTGCAGAAGCACTGGTGGGCCCAATGCTATAGTACCACATATTCTGATTTTGCTTAGGGGCCATAATATGGATCAGGCCTGCGGGCCCTTTTTGATGCATAGCTACAGAAATAGACCTTGAGGGGAGATATGTCCTGGTGGAGGGACAGCTTGATGGTTGGCCCCTCCTACTTGGTAGTATCTATTCACTGAATGTGGCTCAGCCTGCCTTCCTGGCGTGCCTCTCAATTGTCCTTACCAGATGGGTGCACATCCCCTAGGTCATCGGTGGGGACTTTAATTGTGATCTGGACCCACAACTAGATCATTCACATACGCAGGAGCATGATGCCAGTCACTTCTATCACGATGCTTTGAACAGCTCTGATACACCTGGTTACTAGCCAAGAGGGTATACTTGCAACATTCACTACTCGCTATCAAACCTTTTAGGATTCCCACCTCTGTAAACCGCCAGGCCCACATCTGAGATTTTTTTGGTAGGGTCACACTACCCGTCGTTGACTTCCCTCAATAGAGAGGAGCTCACTGCAGCCATCACAATACAAGAAATCTGAGAAGCCATGAGGGGCACGGCTAAGAATAAGCCAGGACCAGATAGTCTGCCAGATGAATTCTATAAAGTCTACGAGGACCCCCTCGCTCCTAAACTGCTGGAGCTGTATCAGACTGTTCTGGAGGGGGGTCGGTTTCCGCTGTCACTCTGTGAGTCACTATTAGTCTCCCTCCCTAAGCCTGACAAAGATCCACTGGTCGTAACATCATACCACGCATTGTCTATGCTTGGGACAGATTAAAAGATCCTAAGCAAAATCGTCGTGGTGTGGTTTCTTGAATATCTGTCACACCTAGCTCACCCGGACCAGAAAGGCTTAATCCCGGTTAGGTCCACCACACTTAACAACAGTACACTTCCCAGGGTGATGGAGGAGGCCCCTATTGGCTGGCGACATGTGGCCTGCATAGTATCAGACTTGGAGAAATTCTATGGCCTGGGAATACATGTTTGTGACCCTGACATCCACAGGTATAACGGGAAGCCTCCAGAGACTCATCAGGTTCTTTAACACGGGGCCTGTTGCCCATGTAAAAATTGTCAATGCATTTCTCCCTCATTTCTGGTGAGTAGAGGGACAAGACAGGGCTGCCCCTTGTCTCCTCTTCTCTTCGCCTGAGAGATGGAACCACTGGCACAGAGACTTCTCCCACAGAATCCGATGTGGGGCATACCACTAGGAGGAGAGACACATATTGTCTCCCTGTATGCTGACAATGTTTTTATATATGTTCGTTGTAGAAAGCTGGCTGTCTGTATGGTGCACTAATAAGAAATACACCATGCAGAGTCCAGTGGATCCCCATTGGTTTGCAGAGGCAAAAATAAATAGGACTAATGCTCCATGTTGTGGTAGTGTGGGTGAGCATTTAGGCTTATCAGAGGGTAGTGCTAAGCATTTGTGGTACTCACAGAGGCTATACATGAGGTACACACTCAAAGAATAAATATGAGACCAATTCAGAAAATAACACTTCTCTCTATATATTCTTTAAACCCAAGAACTTCATTAGAAGGAAAGTACATTTTCGAGCATAAATACATTTTAGTTTAAAAAATAAACGCTTAGTGAAATTTCAGAGTTCTTCTATGTTAATCTATGGGAGGAAAACACAGCAAACAAGCACTTATTGATGACTCACGGAACCAATCTTGTAGACTTAAGGTGAGTATTGGGCAAGGGTCAGGGCCACACCAACAGGTCACTCCGGGCAGCACTAGGCCAGTCAGGTGCAGAGGTGCAGTATGTGTTGGGTGCCCATTGTATTTCAATGGGGATTAGTCTCTGGGGATTAATCTCTGGGGATTGAGGCTGCAAGCTCCAGCTGAGGGGACAGTCGTGTGCAATCAACAGGAAGGTGGTCACAAACATGGGGTGCTCGGGGCAGGAAAATAGGTGCACCTTTGGTTCTCTTCTCCAAGGAAGAGGGGTGACTGATGCAGAGGTGTCCTTTGGCGTCGGGGTTCCTTGTCCTGGAGCACTGGCAGTTGCTGGGTCCTTTTGTCTGAGGCTGCACGCATTGTTGTGGAGTCCAGGAGGGGTGAAACCATAGTGGACTCAAGCTCAGGGGAGCCCAGATTCCACTTTGTTTTGGGCCGGCGCTGACAGGTGCAGTGGTTGCTTTAGGTGTCAGGTTCTCTCACTGTAGTAGCTGCAGGAGAGGAGGGCAGATGCTTCAGGCGACTTCAGGGAGTCCAGGAGGGTTGAAACCATGATGGACTCAGACTCTGGACAGCTGGGGGACCTTGCTGGCCCTGGAGGTCCACTCCGACTCAGTTCGGTGACTGCCAGTACAGTGATATCTTCAGGCATCGGGTATTTGCGGTTCCAGAGGCTATAGAGTCCTATCCTTTCCTTCGAAGACAGGCAGTCCTCCCAGGTATCTGGAACTTCACCTGCAGGATGAGATGTCTTTTAATACAGAGACCCTTGAGGGGTGCACACAGGCTGGCAGGGTTTGTACCAGGTCACAGAAATGTGGCTAAAATGGCGAGGACCAGATAGTTAACACACTAGAGAGCTGGTAGGTTTTTAGGGGGCACCTCTAAGATGGTCTCTGGGCGCATTTATTAATAAATCCCTCACTGGAATCATGTCTGATACCAAAGATTGCTGGGTTCAGAGAAGCCATTATGTAGCTGGGAAACTCGTAGTGACCGGTTTCCAGCTCATGTATTTAAAATGGCTTCCCTGTTCACTTACTATGTCCAAGAATCAACCGAGACATAGCACGGGTATATCTGCTCATGCATGTGTGCCCTCACATGTGTCCTGATACACCCTGCCTTAGGGGTAACTTACACCTGTTTTTTTCAATTGAACCTGCACCAACACAGGCAGGCTGCAATGGCAGCACTGTATGGGTTTGGTGAGGGTTCCCTAGGGGTGGCACAACTGGTGCTGCAGCCCTCAGGTATCTTCCATAGTACCCTAGGCCCTAGGGGTACAATTTACTAGGGACATACAGAGGGTGCTAAATAGTTAATCCCCTCCCTTTGTATACCTCAATTAAAGAATTGTTGTCCAGAGATTTTCATTTTTGATTTGTGTTTTTGGATCTTTAGAGAAGTAATTTCATTTGGGTAGATATTGCTGATTCAGGCCGAATTTTTCTGGACAACATTTTTAAAAATGGCAGATGTGTTGCAGTGATGATGTAATATTTCAGGAACCATGAGACCTATATACATTTTGGTGTCACAACATAGGTTTTGGGGGTCAAATAGTCTTTTAGAGACAGAAAATAACTCCTCAGAGCAACCCTTCCACAATTTTTCAAAATGGTGGCTATAATAGAGGAAGGAGAGACCTATAAAGAAATGAAACAAATAATAATGGGTTTTAATCCTTTTATGTGTACACCAAACAATTTTTATGCAATGAATATGAAAATAATTATGTTTATCACTCCTGTTTTAGACGCATTTTCATAGTTCACTTTATTTATTTGGTTCGGCAATCGCTTGTGGTACATTTGCAGAATGCTGAACATTTGAGAAGAGAATATCGACAGAGACCCTTTCACAACCAAATTCACACAGATCTTTCTCTACATATGCATGATCCAAAACATTTACACAGCTTCTGATTAAGTAGAAAATTCTTTTAATGTGTCCATGCACAGAATATGATGTCAGTGGAAGGCCATTTAGCGGGACTGATCTCTTGAACTCACTGTACCGAAGATCATCAATTGTGTGACAGTCAGAACTCATTTTCCACACACGCACAAGATATAACACTTTTGGGGTTCCTGCATGAGCCAAAGTCCACCAGGAAGGTGACTTCTCCTTTTCTCTCCAGGATAGGGTAGGGCCACTCCACTAGTTTTGGAGGGCCCTAAGGATTAAAGGCTCAAAAACTCATACCTTCTGCCGTGGTTGGAATTCCACCAGTGCAGACTTTTGGTCATACCAGAGCTTGCTCTGCCATTTAAGGCCCAAGCTCCTGGGGCTCAGATTCCTGTGGGGCTGACGGGTTTTCTCCCTGAGGAGAGTGAACCTGCTCTGGTATCTGTTTTTGAAGCTGGTTCCCCAGTCTTCTTGTCCTTACTCTTGGTCTGTTGGGCCATTATTCCAGACTCCAACTCTACCTTTTCACTCTGGGCTTTGTTTTGTGCTCTGGTTTTGATGCTCACCCATTCAGGTATACCGAGATAGCCGCATGGGACTTCCTTTCGATGTCAGCCCATGCTGAGGGCTCCAGAGCATTGCCTAGCTGACAAGGTATAGGTATTGCAGGAGATACCACCACTTTCTTCCGTCAGTAATCCCTCACCATTCTAAGGATACCATCACCATGGGATGTACGTTCACCTGAATATCAGCATTGAGGACTGTATATGTCTCACCAGTCAAATATTGATCTGAGGACACAAGTTGCTCAGTCACCATGGTGACATTGGCACCAGTGTCTCTCAGTGCTTGAACCCTGATCCCATTAATATGTGGCTGTTGTCTGTATCTCTCCAGATTACTGGGATAGACAGCCAGGGCAGCTACATCCACCCCACCCTCTGAGGATACTAGAGTTGCGTCAGTAGGCTCACTGACATGGCTAGGACCTACTTGGAATCTGGAGACTTAACACTGTAGGTGCACTAGAGGTATTCTTTTTGTGTGGACAGGTCTGGTTTCCAGGTCAGTGTCCAAGAACCTTGCAACCATGACACAAAGCCTTTTTGAGATCCCAGTTCTTCCCTTTATACCCACCCTTGGATTGTGAGAAGTCTCGGGCCCATCGTCCTGTGCAGGTTTCTGCGGGCCTTTAGGAGACTCTTTGTTTTATCTTTGTTCTGTGTGGGAGTTTGGGTCGGAAATGAAGCTTCGGAGGCCTTTTATGGTGTGCAAAGGTGGCAGATTTTATTAGTTTCTGGCTTATGCAACAAAAAACTGAGTAAGTTATTGTTTTAAAAAACTGATCTTCGGAGTGTTTATGATATATGCTACTCTAAACGTTTGTCTTCTTTCTTCTCTCTTTAGATGTGTCTGGGGAGGAGTGGGGAAAACCACCAATGCCTTGTGGCATAGTAACCAGAAAAGCAGAGGAAAAAAATCCTGCTGTAAGTATTCTGTTCTACAATGACCGTTCCCGATCACCAAGATACCGAGGGTGAATAGCACATTACTGAAGAGCTCCTGCAACCCTCTACAACATGCAAGGATCTAATAAGGTAGTGAGCGATGGGAGAGAAATTGAAGGGACACCCAGGCAACCAAAAATACAGTGCACGTGTGTACAACAGAAAGGGAGACTGCTTAGGTGCCCCAAAAAGATTTACTATGGAAGACATATCCAGTTACTTACCCACCTCCTTATATTCAGCTCAGGTGGGTAAGCTCTGTTGATGCTTTCCTAGTTAGACCTTTATGCCACGTGTGAAATTGTGCTGTGTACAAGTTCATGCAATG
Source organism: Pleurodeles waltl (assembly GCF_031143425.1). NCBI lineage: Eukaryota > Metazoa > Chordata > Amphibia > Caudata > Salamandridae > Pleurodeles > Pleurodeles waltl. The sequence continues at coordinate 1,076,766,009 of NC_090444.1, forward strand.
GGTCCCCACCTGCCTTAGTGTATTTCCCTTTTTGTTTTTCCCATGTCACTCACCACGAATGCCATGGTTCTCCGGAACCGTGGTGGGATTTTGGGCTTCTCCAGCGGAGTCCCAGGACTCTACCTCAAGCCACTCGTCTTGCTCCTACCTCCAATCGTTTTCTTCTCATCCTTGCTCCTTTCTTCACTTGTCTTATTCTCATCCTCGCTACTCTCTCCAATCGGTTTCTTGTTGTCCTCACTCGTCTCTCCAATTGTTTTCTTCTCTTCCTTGCTCTTCTCTCCGATCGTCTTCGTCTCATCCTCGCTCCTCTCTCCAATCATCCTCCTTTCCTCATTCTTTTCCCCTCCAGCAGTCCGTTCCTCCTTGTTCCTCGCCTCTCGCATCTCCTTCTTGATCTGGCTCTTTCCTTTTGGAGTCCTCAGCTCCTTCTCTCTCCTCTCCTTTTCGGTGTCTCTTATCCTCCCTCTCTTTTTTATCTCTCTTGGGTTTTTCTGACTTCCTTGTTTCCTCTTCCAGTTCTTTCTTCGGTCTAACCTCGTTCTGAAAAACAACTGGGGTAAAAACTGCTCTCTCACCCATTTTTCTTTCTGTTTTTCAGAGGCAGCATCACGGACCCCAGGGACAGACTCCCCAGTAAGTGTGTTAGATGGGTGGGAGTCGCTTCACTTTCTGGTTACCCTCTTTCACTTGCAGGTTGTTTTGGCCTTTTTCTTTGGTCTCCCCCACCAGTGGAAGATTTGGTCACCCTTTTCTTTCCCCATCTCTTGAGGAGAAAGTGGAGCTAGGTCTACTAGGTACTGATGTTACCTCCCCTGCACACAGTTATCAACAGATGCGCTTTCAATAAATTGCAAAGCCTCTCAGTGTTTTCGCTGAGAAGCCAACAAAATCTACCCAGGACTGACTCTGGGTTTTTCAAGTCTCCTTGAATTTGATTCTGTACGCCTCAGGAGTAACTCCAAAGCCCTCAATCAGGGTTTCCTTCATGAGGTCAAAGGACCTAGCATCTGCCTCATTCAGCGTCAGGAGTCTATCTGTGCATTTTCCTGAGAATATTTCCCAAAAGAAAGAACCCCAATGCTGTTTATCAAGCTTTCTAGCAACACAGGCTCTCTCATAGGCAGCGAGCCATTTGGTGATATCAGCACCATTCTCATATTCATGGACAATCCATTTGTGGATTTTGGGGTCAGAGTGGCCTACTCTGTCCCTAGATATAAAGTTTCTGCCACCATTAATGGGTGCTAAACTCATATCTGCTCTTTCCCTTTCTATGGCCAGTATCCTGTCCTCCAGGGCAATTCTTCGAGCTAGTCTTCAGAGAGTTCTTCTCTGGACCTTAAGGAACCTGATCCATCCTCTCTAGAGGGTGGTACTCTAGGCACCTTGGGTTGTTTGTGGGGTGCAGGTTCCACTGTTACAAGTGATGGAGGGTCCAGATCGTCTCATTCACTTGTGCTGCCCTGCTCTGCAGGGTTAGTGGCTCCATCAGTAGGATGGACCTGCTCATACTCTGCCAGCAGCTCCTGGAGCTTTAGAGGGGTAGGGTGAGAACCTTTTTTAATTTTGTACCCTTTACAGAGGGCTATTAACTGCTTGTAAGAAAGCTGGAGGTAAGGGGTAAGGTTGCGCTCCTTAGCCACACCTTCTGTGGTACTCATTGCTATTCTAAAGTTGGGACCTTTTTCAGCTAGAGAACAAACTCATAACACAGATTTTACAGTACTAACTGAAGAATGTTTTTAAGATTTTTAAACTCTTAAGCTACAGGGGCCTATCCAGGCCCTAACACTTACTTTTAAGAATTTGGAAAAAAAATGCCCACTTCAAAAATACAATTTAACTAAAGGCAATTTTCAGATTTATTGACCAAGTGGTATCAGCAAATGCAAAGTAGCAGACTCCATTGCTGTTCCACCAATGGAGGAAGCTGGCTCTCTATATGGTGCAGTAAAAAGAAGTACACCGTGCAGAGATTCCAGTGGATCCCCAGTTGGTTTGCAGAGGCAAAAGTAGATAGGACTAATGCTCTATTTAGTGGTAGTGTGGGTGAGCAGTTAGGCTTATCAGATGGTAGTGCTAAGCATTTGTTTTACTCAGATGCAATAAATGAGGCACACACTCAAAGAATAAATCTGGGAAAAATTTAGAAAAAGAACACTTCTCTTTATATATACTTTAAACCCAAGAACTTCGTTATAAGGTAAATGCGTTTTCAAGCATGAATACTCTTTTGTTTCAAAAATTTACACAGTGCTATTTCAGAGTTCTTCAATATTAACAAATGGGAGGATAACACACTCAGCAAACAAGTACTTATTGACAACGCACAGGACCAATCTTGTAGTCTTAAGGTGATTACTGGGCAAGGGTCAGGACCATACCAACAGGTCACTCCGGGCAGTACTGGGGCAACCAGGTGCAGAGGTGCAGTACGGGTCGGGTTCCCAACGTACTTCAATGGGGATTGGTCTCCGGAGATTTAGGCTGCAGGCTCCGGCTGGATGGCCAGTCGGGGGTCACAAATGTGAGGTGCTCGGGACATAGGTGCACGTTTGGTCCTCTTCTCCAAGCCATAGGGTTGACAGATAGAGGGGTATCCTTTGATGTGGGGTTTCCTTGTCCTAAAGCACCAGCAGTTGGGGGTTCCTGTGGTATGAGGCTGCAGGCGTCATCGTGGAGGCCAGGAGGGGTGACACCATAGTGGACTAGAGCTCAGGGGTGCCGGGGGGCATTGTTGACACCAGGGATCCATTTCATCTTGGGCCGGCGGTGACAGGTGCAGCTGTTGATTTCGGTGTTGAGTTCTCTCGCTGTAGTAGCTGCAGGAGGGGGGCAGCGAGCAGAGGCTGCAGGCAACTTCAGTAAGTCCACGAGGGGTGAAACCATGATGGACTCAGACTTTGGACAGCTGGGGGACCATGCTGGCTCCGGAGATCCGCTCCCACTAGGGTTGGTGACTGCGGGTTCAGGGTTGTCTTCAGGTCTTTGTGGTTCAGGAGGCTGTAGAGTCCTTTCCTTGGAGTTGGTTGGAGAGTACATTAGCTGTTCATGGGATACTTGAGTCTTTTTCAAAGGCAGTCCACCCAGGTTTCTGGAGGTACAGCTTCAGGACGAGGCGTCTTTTGGTGCAGAGTCCGTCAAGGTGTGCGGACAGGCCGGAAGGGTTGATATGAGGTGAGATGCTTCTTCTTCTCCTCTTCTGCTACTGCAACTCTTCTCCTCATCTTAAGTCATCAGGGTCTGACTTCTAGGGTTCTGGGGTGGCACCTAAATACTCAGTTGAGGGGTATTACAGGGAGGTAGCCCATGGGCTGACCACCTTTAGGGTGATTACACCCTTTCTATGACTACTTACACTGGGAAGAAGGCATAACCCTAACCCTAGAGGCCCAATTCCTTCCAAACAAAGATGGAGTAATTTAAAAAGTGGTGTCCACTTCAGCTCATCCACCTTAGGCGTGGGACTGGCATTAAGTGGGTATACCTCATAATCTGCCTAAATCTCCTACACGTTCTGCTGCCAAAGATGGGTCAGGACAGGGGGAGTTGATCATCTCCTTCATCTGGAGAGACATGTGTCGCATTACAAAGGCGGCTAGGCCTTTGAAGCTTCTAGCCCTGAGATGTTCATCCTCCCTGTGTGAGGTGCTAACACCACTGCCCAGTGTAGACTTTTGTCTCTGGCCCTCGAGAGTGCTGGCTCTCACCTTGTGGGATAAGAAATGTGGCTAAGGTGGCTGAACTGGTCAGGACCAGACAGTTAACACACTGGTAGCTGGTAGGATTTAAGGGGGCACCTCTAAGGTTTCCTCTGGGTGCATCTATTAATAAATCCCTTACTGGAATCAGTGAGAGTTTATTAATCTGAGGTGTTTGATACCAAACATCCCTGGGTTCAGATAAGCCATCATATAGGTGGGAAACTCGTAATGACCAGTGTCTAGCACCTGTATTTAAAATGGCTTCCCTTTTCACTTGCTATGTCTAAGAATCAACAGAGACATATCAGGGGCATATCTGCTCATGCATATATGTCCTCACATGTGTCCTGGTACACCCTGCCTTAGGGGTGACTAACACCTGGCACATGCAGTGAAAGGGGACCTGGCACTCAGGGGTGTATCCCAGATTGTTTTATCAATTTTACCTGCACCAACACATGCAGTTTTCAATGGCAGCACTGTGTGGGTTTGGTGAGGGGCCCCTGGGGGTGACACAACTGGTGCTGCAGCCCTCAGGGACCTTCCATAGGGGCATATTTACAAGCCCCTAGTGCCACCTTGCACAGCCATAGCTTTTCCCCCATGCCGCATTTATAAAGTGGCACAGTGCTTGCATTGCACCACTTTGCAACCTCTTGCTCCACATTATGCCTGCATCAGGTATAATGTATGCAATTGGTGGGAGGGTGTTTTGACGTAATGAGGTCCGAAAAAAAGGCAAAATGGCACAGTGAAATTTACAACATTTCACTGAGCCATTTTTTCCATCATTATTAACACCTGCTCAGAGCAGGTGTTAAAATGACATACCCATTTTAATGAATGGGATTTCCTGTACTTTGCTGCACTAGTGTCAAACTTTTTGATGCTAGTGCAGCTAAGCGCCGCAATAGCGGCAAAAATGTTGACGCTATTGTCCTAATGACTGCCTTGGTAGCTCCATATTGTAAATACAGCGAAACCATGGTTCCGTTAGGTGGGGCAGGGACGCCGCAAGAATAGTGGTGCATCAAGACTGATGTGCTATTTTCTTGTAAATATGCCCCTTACAACCCTAGTGTTAAAAAAATTAGAACATGCAATGGTCTAAGTGCATTTTGCGGTGCAAAAATGAGTCACAATAGTATTGTGCAAACGCAAGTCCTATCCCACCGCTGCCACCAATGTTAGAAATGGGGCTTCTGGTTGGCTAGGGTATGCACCTAAGCAGGCAGAACCCACCCACTCTAGTCAGGGCAAGGGAGTTACACGTCCAAGATAACCCCTGCTCACCTCCTTGGTAGCGTGGCACGAGCAGTCAGGCCTAACCCGGAGACAATGTGTAAAACGTTTGCACAACACATGTGACGCAATATATACACCACAAAGTAAACATAACATGGAGCTATGTAAAAATAAATGGTACTGCACAAAACATAATTAGACCAAACATTACATGTCAGTAATACCCTGCTACCTTAGCAGTTGTCAGAACGTTACACAAGTTACTACTTCTCTGCAAGAATAAGCAGTTGTCACATTAGAACACGTAAGCACTCAGGATTTTGCAACATAAGCAGTAGTCAGGAGTCACAGTAGAAATAAATAAATGCACTTGTCATAAAAGTATAGTAAATGCCTATATCAGGAACATTATCAAACCGTATGGCAAGTAATCAACCCAAAACAACATGTCTTTCCCCTAAAAGGCACATCAGCCAGTATATGGTGCAGAAAGACACAGGTGACCCTAATCCACTCAAAAGGCCTACCCTAGCAATATTAGAAGCCTTACCAGTTGTTTAAAGAGTACCTGGTTTATCCTGCCAAGGCACCTCTAGTGCAGCGATGTGGACAGGCAGTGCGGGTGCCAGACGCTCCTTGCGCCAAACAGGAGCACGTGTTGATCATGGGGGAGCAGGGTGGTCTGCCCCTCCTCCTGTAGTTATCTCAGGGCCCCTCCAGGGGACCCGCGATTTCAAGGGGTGTCGGGGACGCCTACACAGGCACCGACAACTTTGGGGGCCCCTACCACGGGTCGCGACTGACCCTCCTGCGATGGGGGGCCCAAAGTGTGGCGAATGGTGTTGAGGCATCTGCGCCCCTAGAGCGGTGGCCAGGGGGAAAGGAACTCCCTCTCCACCCCGTGCTCTGCAAGGCCGAAGGCAGCCGCCCTCGTCCGTGGTACGGCTGAAAGAAAAAAGGGGGAAAGGCCGACACCTCTCCCAAGAAACGGCGCTTTTCCTGGAGACTGCCGAGAACCTCCGAGGGCTGCGGCGGTGACGTTCCTTTCCAGTAGGAGCTGGCGGGTGCCCCGGGGGGGGCTCCTATGGAGAGCAGATCCCCAGGGGCACAACTAGGAGCGCTCCGGCTCCAATCTCTGTTGTTGTGGTGCCCTGGGGGCACACAAGAGCACTCGGCCAACACGCTCATTGCTAACCAAGCACCCGGGTCGAGGCGGTGAATTGTGAGCCCAGGTCGCGGCAGCGATGTATCAGCAAAGCGCCTACGGAGCGCTCAGGAGCCACACAGGCAGTGCTCTTCAGTGCGATATGCCCGGGCTGCAGCGGTGATCATTCCTCACCACAACACGCACCTCTAAAGCGCCTACGTCCTACTACAAGCGCTAGAAGGTGCTTTAGGGGAACAATGCAGCACTCCTCGTGATGGAAAGTTTACAGGGGTCAGGGGCCACAGCACCCTGCTCCTGGAGACAAGAAAGGGGGTCAGTACAGGGATAGCAGGCCCATCTACAGGCCAGCACAAGGGATGCAGATGGTTGCAGTTCTTCCTAGTGACCAGGCACGTCACAGGTCAGCACAGCAGCAGTCCAAGGTGGGTCCTGGTGAGTCCATTTTAGCAGCGTCCTGTGTCCTGTTTTTGGTAAGTCTCTGGAGTCCCAAGAATGTCTAAATTGTGGGGAAAATTGCCCTGTACTTATACTCAGTTTACAGTGTGTCTTTCAACCGGAGGGGAGATAGAGGTTCCAGCCAGTTACAACTGGTCCTGGGAATGCCCCCTCTCTCCTGCAGCACAGGCTCCAAACATCAGTGGGGGGTAAATGACCCTATTGTGTGAGGCCAGGGCACAGCCTTTACAAATGCAGGTGTGCCCCGCCTCGCCCTTCCCTCAGCCCAGGAAGACTATTCAGTATGTAGATGCACCTCTGTGACACCTCCACCCTCCCTGTGTACAGGCTGTCTGAAAAGTATGCACAAAGCCCAACTGTCACTCTGCCCAGACGTGGATTGGAGTCAAGCTGCAAAACACCAGAGTTATAAGCACAGAGAAATGCTCACTTTCTAGAAGTGGCATTTCTGTAATAGTAATAAAAAATACACCTACACCAGTAAGCAGCACTTCTTACCACCATTACAACCATACCAAACATCAATACGCTGCCCCTCATAAATCAGACAATACCCCTTACACATAAGGCAGGGCATTTCTAATGCAATCCTATGAGAAGGCAACACTCACAGCAGTGAGACAACAAGTTAGGTTGTTTGTCACTACCAGGACAGGCAACATTACTAGGCACATATCCTGCCTTCTACATACATGGCACCGTCCCCATAGGGCTAGCTAGGGCGTACCGTAAGGGTGACTTACATGTAGTAAAAGGGGAGTTCTGGGCCTGGCAAGTAAATTTAGCTGCCAGGTCCCTGTGGCAGAAAACTGTGCACACAGGCCTGAGATAGGTTTGAAAGGCTACTTCAGTGGGTGGCGCAAGCAGCGCTGCAGGCCCACTAGTAGCATTTAATTTATAGGCCCTGGGTATAGGGATACCACATTACAAGGGACTTAAAGGTAAATTTAATGTGCCAATAAGGTATAAGCCAATCATGCCAAGTTTACAAGGGAGAGCACACACACTTTAGCACTGATTAGCAGTGCAACAGTGCTCAAAGTCATAACGTCAGCCAACAAGGGCCAGGAAAAATAAGGAGGAAAAAAGCAAAAAGTCTGGGGAATGACACTGTAAAAGGGCCAGGTCCAACACCTAGGTAACAGGGGTACCATTTACTAGGGACTTACAAAGGGTGTTAAAGAGTGTGCCAATTGTGGAGAACAACTGTGCAATTTTGGGAAAGAGCTCTGGCACTGAGGACCAGGTTAGCAGGACCCAGTGCACTTTCAGTCAAAATCACATCGGCTACTGGTCAAAAAGTGGGGACTAACCACATTTGTGAGAAGGCATATCAGAGATCACCACCTCTGGCCTGGGAGTGTACTGGGCCAAATCATGTCTATTCTGACCCCCCCCCACCCCCGATTCCCCACCACAGGGCGCAGTGGTGGGCTTGCATCTCCTCCGCTGGGAGTCCTGCTCCTTCTGGTACCTAGGTATCAACATTTACCATTACACACAGGACCTCATAGACGGCAACCTCACTAGGGCTGTCACCTCCCTTTGCCCCAAATTATGTTTGGGAGCACTCTCACACTCAGGGTCCAAGAGAGGGTATCCCTGTCTAAAATGGTGATGCTCACATATCTACTCTACTTCTTCCATAATCTTCCATTGCACATACTTCGGAGTACATTCTGTGCCCTGCATGCCATTCTAGGGAGTTTTCTCCGGAATAAGGGCAGGTGCTGAATCTCTTTACATAAACTATAGCTATTGGTTGACAAAGGGGGCTTTGGGGCCCCCAATGGTGAACATTGTTACTTAGTGGTGCAGCTACAAAGGCTAGCGGGGTGGCAACTGGAGGAATTGGGTCAACCCATCACTGACTGCACATGACGCTGGGTGCATTTGGCACTTTTACCATTTGAGAGGATCCCCCAAGGTGCCAACAATCTGCTATGGGTAGCACACGCCAGTCTTTGCAGGAGCTTGCAACTGCTGCCACCTATCCCACAATAGAACCCTGAGATCTGCATCAGCTCCATTGGGCCCTTCCAAAACTTAATTGAGAGAGAGGGCCTAGCGGCGTGGGAGGCTGCCGGCGTCAGCACGCTCGGTGCTTTATTCCACCAGGGCACAATCATACCCTTTGAGCAATTACAAATCGATTGTGGCCTACTGGTAGGCCATTGCCAGTTTAAGTGCACACATAATGGTAGAGGCATAGGAATTAGCAATGTAGTAGTTATCCAATGAGGCAATGAGAACAAAGCAGGAGGTTTGTGCTGTCTCTCAGAGCCCTAAAGAAGAAAATGCTAATCCAGTGATGCTGGGAACGTATAATTTAATGTTTGGCCCTCCCCGGAGCTTACATCAGTGATGGGCACATGCTGACAGTTTTTAAAACTTCACACAGTTATAGAACACGTCATCAGACTCCACAGGCTATATGCATAATAAGCCAGGTTGCTGCCCAAGATGCTTGAAGGTTACTCCACTTTGTCTGAGAACATGCAATGCTTGTATAACTTACCATACTGTTTTGTGGTGTCTTGAGTTTCATTATAAGTACTCTTGATGTAATAGTGGGTTCTTTATTGGTTCTACTAATATTCTTTATCAGAACTTGTATTTGTAATGCTTTGAATGTGGGGAAAATTAGAGTGCTTCTTCTGGGCCCTTTACACCTGTATCTATGGCTCTGCTTCTAATTTGAATAAACAACTTTTCACAAAGCTTTGGATGGACATCTTACTTCACACATTGGTGACGAGTTGGCTAAGGTTATTGCTTGGCTTTCCAGCTTCATTCACAAGGTACTGTCTTTTAATCTACTAAGGGCCCAGGCAGGGTTCTAATTTTCAAGTTTACTAAACACAGAATTGCTTTGCCCTCTTTTTTGTATTAAAAAAAGGGAGCAACCAGCATGGCTATTCACTACTTGATTTCCTTGGCGGTGACATATGACGAGCATTAAGGGGGATTTTATTCTTCATGAGCAATCGCTCATCCCCTTGCTCATGCAGGTGCATGAGTGTTGTGCGGCATTTCATAGCCATGAGCGTCGGCACTACGTATGTACTCTCGGCATTCCATAGCCACAAGCACCTGGCACTATGCGTGCATACATTATTTTTGGAGGCACACAAGAATCTGTATGTGCTCAGTATCACAAGCGGCAGGCATCAGCGACACAGGAGCTTATAAGTGTTGGGTATTAATATATATATTTTTTAAAAAATACCCATGGGCATTGCTTCACCCATTCGTGTGGGAGATTTCTATGAAGAGCAGTTCCCTTTTCACTGAGCACACTTCTGGAATGTTCTAGGCTGTCTTCTCTTGCTGAGGGGACAGCACCACCTACTTGTTAGACTTCGCTTTGCTTATTTTTCTTAATTTCTCTTAACATTTTTAATTTTTGTACATAATTGTGAAATGCAAGCGGTTACACCCGCAACACCATTTCTTCAAGAACTAGGTGACCCACCATTGAAACTACATCTATAGTTCAGATCATTCAATGCATACTTAAGTGTAATAGATAGATTACAATTTGAGGCTAATTGTAAACAAAATTTACTGTATTACTATTATCCAGGCGTTAAAGGTCTGAATGTGTTCAATCTACCAGAATATATTTGTAATGATGATGAATTTCTTGATGAATTTGAAATTGCGGTTAAACAACTGGATGAAAATTTTGAAGGAAAAGTGAATGTGGTGGTTCACAGACACACGGTTTTTTACACATATTCAAAAACAGGATGAGTCCATAGATTCATATGTTACAGCTCTAAAGGTGTTTGCGTCTTATAGTGAATTTGAAGGATTCAAGTCCCAACTAGTACGTGACCAAACTGTATCAAGGTGTCCTTCTGCAGGGGTGGTAATAAACCTATTGCGGTAAGTATTGTCAGGAACAGATGTTGAATAACGAAGTAGATGACATTGACAGAAAAGTAGACAAACTGCTTCTGTCTGTGGCTTGTAAAAAAAAATAGAATGACCTTCTTGCCTTGGTAAAAATAGATGACATTAATATGCCTCTTCTAATTGATTCTGGTGCATGGATAACCACTATCTCCTTTGAAAACTTCAAAGAATGTTGGTCCAGCAAAGAATTATTACCTCCAGATGTTATTTCTACTGCCTTTGAAGGAAGCAGAATAGATTTGGTTGGATATTTCTGTGCTGACATTTCTTTTGAAAATCAAAACTATTAAAGGGAAGGTATATGGAGCGTACAAATAAATAAGTGTTCTAGGATGGTGACATCAAGTTGATTTTGGTATGATCATTAGACATGGTCCAAAGTGTCCAGTCTTTCTGATTTGCTCTGTTACTGACCAGGGATGGAAAGAAAGGTTTAAAGACATATTTGAAATTAAAGTGAGCAAAATAAAAACCATTGTGCACACCATTATGGTCAAGGAAGATGTGCTTCCTGTTGAACATAAACTCAGCAATGTGCCACACATATTTATGGTGAATTGAAACAAATTATAAAATAAATGCAAAATGATGGTGTTGAACCTTTTGTCGCTAATTTATGGCTGTCATTGATTGTTTTAGCAAGAAAGAAATCCAGTTACTTGCATCTATGTGTAGACCTTAGAAATCTAAATAATGCTATCTGTGTGGAAAATTAACTTACTGAATATCTGATTATGTAGGACAGTGCAAATGGTTTACTAATCTTGATCTGATGGTAGGCTGGATCTTCAAGCAGCCTGTCATCAGGTGGTTTTGGATGAACCGTCATGTTATCTCACTGCCTTTGTCACACCTGATGGTACATTTAAATTCTGCTGTATACCATTTGGACTGATTTCTGCAGCCTCTGGAGTACAGAAAGGCATGTCTAGGATGCTTGCAGAGGGAAATCATGTTGTTGACTTTTAGGCCCCAGCCCTTTAGGCATATTTTGAGGATCAGGAGACATTTATAACAGTTGACGCAAGTGCTTACGGTATGAGTGCTGTGTTGTCACAATTATATGGAGGGATGGAAGTCACCATTGGTTTTGCTTCCAGGAGAATAAAAAATTTGGAGATAAGATAGTAATAGAAAAAGAGAGGTTGGCATGTATGGGGGCTATAGAGAAATTCAAACCTTATTTGTGGGGAAGGATATTTTGTTTAAGGACCGATCACAGGCCTGTCCTGTCCTGTCTGGAAACAAAATAAAGAAATCAACTGCAAGGTTGGTCAGATTAGCAATAAAGTTACTTAAATTTCATTTCAAGGTGGTTCACATTGCAGGACAAAAAATGCAAAAGCAGATTTTTTATCAAGATCACTGGTCAATAATGAGTTGGGTGAAAAGGATACATATGATGAAATGAAAGAATGTATCATAGTTTGTGTGGAAGATCTCGTAATTTGTTCAAATATGGCTTAATGGTATAATGCCCTCAAAGAAGATGTTGTGCTGTGTCAGCTTATGAACCTAGTGACCATGGGTTGGCCAAAAGAGAAGTCTATTGAGAATGTGTTGCAACTCTATTGCAAAGTAGCTCATGAAGTGTTCAGAGAGAACAATGTATTGATAAGGGGAGATAAGGTTATTCCACCTGAGTGCTTTAAACAAAGAATTTTGGAAACTGCACATTCTGGTGATTTAGGAGCTACTGCTACTAAATTTAGGATTATACATGGTTTCTGGTGGCCTGGTTTAGATCAGGAGGTGGGGATTTTAGTGGGATGGTGTATGCAATGTTGTTACAGGGACAAATATTTAGTCACTTCCACACCTTCTCCTATTCCTGTGGTATGCCCAGATACAATTTGGCGGACAGTTGCTGTGACTCTTTAGGTCCTTTCCACATGTTACCAAATAGCATGAACTATTTTATTGTACTAGTTGATCACCTATCTAGGTGGGTGGAAGTAAAAGGAGTATCTGAACCTAACACAAAGGCAGTAAATCTGTTTTTTTTTCAAGAGGTGTTCAATAAGGAAGGAGTTCCTGATGAGACCCTATTATCCAGCCTGAGGGTCGAAACGCCATTGACACGTTAATTTTCGATTATGTTTTGAATTATTAATTATTATATTGACAAGCATACTTTATAACTTAATAAGAGGCTGTCTTTGTGAGATACACCGAAGATCACAGAACTATAAGCAAATTCTTTATTGCTTTATGGTGTGGTGTCTCTTTTCTCACTTGAGGATCACTTTTTTCAACTATCACTTTTTGTTTAATTTCCTAAAGTATGATTATAAAAATGATTCACCATTATATGCTGATGCAGCATCCAAAGCATTAAAAACACGTTTTTCACATATGTGTTGGTACTGGCTAGATTCAGTGGAGTTTTTTTGTTTTTAAAGATTCTAGACAGATGATGTTCGTCTTTATTTAAGAATTATTTGTATGAGTTAACCAGTTGCAAGATTTTTCTGCTATAATATTTAAATTGATTGATAATGAGTTTCAGGTGGATAACTTTTTTGTGATAACTGTCTCCTCATAGGCCTAACAACCCTGTATTGTCACTCCAGCCAGCTGGGAGCTAGGGCACGGAAGGAAGGGGATTCCCCACACCTCAAACCCACTGTCTAGAAGCTTCTCCCACCTTCACGACCAGGGTACCAAAGTATATTTACTGGACCTCAAACACCACCACTTCAGTACACTTCTGGGCCTGTGGATACTCTGTCAGGAAGAAGAACTGTTGTGCAGCTGAAAGAACTGTCGCTTTGCTGGGCTCCTGCTCTTCTGTGCTGACCTGCTGCCTGCTGCCCTCCTTGCATGGTAGTGAGAATGATTGGACCTGCAGCTCTGCAACCCAGAACCAAAGTGACTCCAAGGGATGCAGGCTTGCCTCCTGTTTTCTAAAGTTTCAGGGACACAAAACACTTCCAACTCATTTATCTACAGCACCTTGACTCTGCCACTTGAGCGTCTAGCCCTGCCAAGTGGTGCCAATGCAGTCCTGAGCCCTTGGAAGTGGGTATAAAGTGCTGCAACTGCCAAAACAAATTCATTGCCAGTGCTGAACAGATCAGAACTGGCACATCCCCCCTGTTGCGTGGATTTCAACTGGCGCATTGGCTCCATTGCATGGATTAGAAATTAAACTTCAGCGCTGATCGACCTCGGTGCATCACCTTCCCAAAGAAATCCTGCAGCTTATGGCCATTTTCACCCACCACCTACCAGTAGATGTGGAGGGTTTGTGACCTTTATTTCCTGTCTCCCATGTAACATAGGAAATTGCAAAACTGGAAAGATTCAACCTGGGATACTGATATCAACAAAGCTGGTCTGAAATCTAAAACTGCCATCTGACCTCTTATGCAGAAGTAGGATTCTGAAAGAAATGAAGAATCATTTTTTGTTTTAATTTAAACAACAACATACTTTAGGTTGAAATCTTGGCCTTCTGTTTAATTAATAACCAAGGCCCCTCGTTCTCCCTAACATTGAGTAGACTTTATAGCCAATAAAAAATACTTCAGCCAACAAGACATAGAAGTTCACTCTTTCTATGAGTTCAAACAGATTTGCTGGAAGACCTTGTAAAACCAGGGGAAGATCCAAAACAGTGTCAAATTATTCTAGACGTTATAACCAATCATCTGACTATTTCTTTCAGGATAGGAAACAACATTTAAAACACAGTATATTAATCAGAATTTTGTGACCAGAGAAATAAATCACCTCCTAATTTTGTTAAAGCTACTGTTTTCTATAATTTCCTATCTCGTTTCATCTGCAAACACAAAACCATAAATTTCACATACTTAACTAATGAGAGTTTTAAGGACAAACATTGTATAACATGCAACATGACGTATATTGTCTATAGTTATACTATGTCCTTGTAAAAAAACTTTTGAAGTTAGTACTGTTATAGCTCTAAAAAGGAGAATTCAGGTACATTTTAATACCATCCAAAAGAATGATTTAAGACTATCACTTGTGGAGCATAGCATTAACCTTCATGTGAAAGAAAAACATTTATCCTTCTTTGCCATAGAGTATAGTCGGAAACTAAGACGAGGATGAAATCAGGAATTATCTCACCTAAACACTTAAACATCGCCATGCATGCCAACCTATCCCCATGCACATCATTTTCCTTTGGTTTTCAGATGTAATGTAGCTTTTCATAGAACCTAAGACGCTTTCTCGCACATTTCATGCATAATTGATGGCCTCCCACCCTCTCCCTTCCTCTAAGGATTCCTACAAGAATTTTATTATCCAAAAGTAGTAATCAACTCACCTTTACTTTATAATAATTTTAATACCTATATATACCTCGCCTCACCTTTAATATTTCAGGTGTACATATAATATGTACTATCAAAGCTCCAATATTGAATGTCATGTTATATGCCATTAGAACACCTGTTCCAACCAGAATACACCTACTCACCTATTTTATTGTAAACAAGCTCTTATATTGCTCTCTCTAGATTCAATATGGACATTGTAACAATTTACACAATTCCTGATATCCCAACAATATGGGATCAGTGGATTGAATATGCACTTTCACTCCAAATTATAGACCCACAAATATGGTTAACATTTTACCTTTATCACACGCATGATGTGTCTCGCATCAAGGAAAGACTTCCACTGACATAAAATTACACACAAGTCATCTGTTTGGAATTATAGTCCTTTTTGCATTATACGACTCCTTAACTGGTAAGCAAAACGTTCTATAGTAATATTCTACAACTAAACTTGATAGCCCTGAGACATTTAATAACATAATACAATAACTTACTATTCAACATTCAAGCATAGTGGCTACACACCACCAGTTTGATTCAGCCCCCTAGCGCAATCAACATGAATGATGGACTCAACCAATTGGAGAAGACTAGGTATTCAATGTTAAATTATAGCACTGCTATGTACTACCACCAATTCCCAACCATAACTCAACAAATACAAATAGGGGCCTATTATTAGTCATGATAGCTCTGTGACCTTGATTAAACATCGTTCATTACTGCACATTATAACATATTAACAGGGCCACCAAAAACCCTTTACCTCAAATAGTTGCACACCCAAATTTAAACATAGATTAAAAAAACTTAGGGGCAGATTTATCATTGGATTGCATTGCCTTTGCATCACACATGGTGTTGCAAGGGTAACGCAATCTTTAAGTCAGATTTCCCATTCAAAGCAAGGCCACCATGCTTGGGAGTGCATTGCTTAGTAAATCTGGAGAAAGACAAGGTAGCGCAAGTTGCTGTCTTGTGTTACTCTTCCCTGGAAGGTGTTCCATGGCTAGAGCATGGGTGTACCCACGCATCCACCCATGGATTTTAAGGCATTCCCAGATTTACCAAAACTTTCCAGTGACGATGCAACAAGGAGAAATATCCTGATTTCTCCTCTTTGTTTCCTCGTTGTAAGTGTTCTGCAATCTGCAGCACATTTACAAAGTGGAAAAAGCCTCTAAGGATTGTTTTTGTGCAATAAAGGTGTCCTTTCCTGCACAAAAACAATCATGTGTGCAACACAGGCACCCTTGAACTATGGTGCAATGGTGCCTGAGTTAGGGCTAGACAGTAGATTGTGTGGCAGACAGCTGCAATGCACCATATATTGGTAAACATGGCACATTCCCGACCTCTCCATTTCACACAGTGCACCAAGTTGTCTTGCTGCATTGAATTCTGTGAAATATTGATAAATCTAGCCCATGGTCTTTTGTATTTAAGCACTGTACCGCTGCTGGGTGGGGCTTACAACTGGACCACACTGGTAGGGTTCTATACGCCAAGACACCCATGCCAGTCAGATTAAGGCAGACTGGATTTCAGTGAGATAGAATATGATGTACTATTCCAGTGATTTATTGTACTTTGTTGAGCTTGTATAATGGTTTTAGCCAAATGTGAAACAAAAAATAAAAAACGTTTAAAAAAAAATTTGTTATTTGTCCTGGCTCAGGATTTTTGATTACCACTGTTTCCATAAGGGTACACCTCTTCTCCTTTAGCAATAATATGTAGTGATATTGTATTGTATTGTATTGTAATAGTATTTATATAGCGCTTACTACCCCTGACGAGGCGTTGAAGCACTTTTCAGTGAGTAGCACGCTACTCTGGAACCCAACAAGAATTAGTGATGGATTAGTATCGGGAAATATGAGTACAGTTTTAGTATTATTATGAGTTAATTTGAGCCGCGGATTTGAGAGTTTGTTAGTTAGATTGACTGGAGTAATGGAGGGGAGGAGGAGGAAAGAAATCCAGAAGTGTTAATTGGGAGTATATCCCTCATTTACTCAACCCAAAGGCTTGGGATGAGTTAAGGGGGATGGAGGAGGGAAGAGTCTGTGGAAGGGTTAGGGAGAGCATAGTAGCAGGGTGAGATAAATGAGGGAGAATTTAATAGGGTTGTGTGGGAGGTCATGGTAGTAAAGTGAGGTTTGGTGAGTTAGATGTGGAAGCGGAGGGAAGAGCTTAGGCAGAGTTATTTAGGAGATGAAAGTAGTAGAAAGGATTTGGGATGAGTCAGAGTGGGAATGGAGGATAGTTTGATAGAGACATGACATATCATGATGGGTAGATAAGTGTGATAAGATGAGAGCAGGGATTCATAGATATCTAGTATAACAACCCACCCAGGAGCCATGCAATGACCCACGAACATGCCAAGCACAGAAACATATACACATACATACATATATATATAGATATATATACATACACACACATACAAACACACATGAATACACACATATATGTACATACACTACATTGTTAAAACCATGGGTAAATATATAAAGGTATAAGGTGTAAGTACCTAGGGTACCCACTACAAACCAGGCCAGCCTCCTACAACAGTACCTTCCGTTCGGTTCACAAAAGGCTACCAAGAACACAGTTTTAGACAGAGGTTTAGTGATTTTAGTTTAGAGTTTATGGGGTGCTTGAATATCAACTCCTGGCAAAAGATTTCAAAATTACAGCACATGGTGTGGGGTAGCAAATTTAGACATGCATACAGTTTACAGGACGGATGTGTAGAAGTGTGCAGATTATATTGGCAGTTCTCACATTTACAAGAGGCTCAGGAGACTGGAAAGCCTGATCAAATACCTCATACTAGATTATCAGTATTCCCCTTAGAATTTTTATGTGGCTACCCATTCAAATTGTCGGCTTCAGCTTCTGGTAAGACTTGTGTAGACCAGAGTGACCTCAATCAGTTTAGTGCGAACATTTGCCCTAGTCATTCATTCATATATACTGCAGTTTTCTAGCATGCAGACAAGACTTAAATTGGGGGGCGTGGGTCAAATAGCTTTACACAGAATATAATTACAAATGAGAACCAACACATCAAAACGTTGGACTATTTTTTTTTATAAGGCCATTTCCATGGCTCTATATAGACTTATCACAGGTGAGTGCGATACAGAAGTAACTGATATTTTGATCCTCTTTAGAAGATTTTGAAGAAATTCTTTTGGCACACACTCAGGCAAGGGTTGTCAAAGTGTTCTTTTCATTTGGAAGGCTGTATCTCAGTAAGGAGATTACAATATGTTCAGTTTACCCAAGGCTAACATATAGGCTCATAATGCACTGGGCTGCCACTTGTGTGAGATGGATCCGGGTGTGGAATTTTATAAAATATTTGCTTGTCCACGGGACACGTTGCTTCATAATCTACTTGCCCTGTAAAAAAATAATAATAATCCACTTGTCCCCTTGGTGCCATGTATTGCGGTGAAATATTATGGCAGCAATCTCATTATACAAGAGCTCTGAATGATAGCCTCTCCGGTTATGTCAGGGCTCATATTTTTGTAAGGTTTGAATACTAGCAACTCCCTTATTTTGCCACCTTTCAACAGATCTACATACAGGGGCAGAAGATGGGGGTGAGTGTAAGATAATGGCTCCCTGTTGCAGTTACCCCCCACCTTTTTGCCTGATACTGATGCTGACTTGACTGAGAAGCGTGCTGGGACCCTGCTAACCAGGCCCTAGCACCAGTGTTCTTTCACCTAAAATGTACCATTGTTTCCACAATTGGCACACCCCTGGCACACAGATAAGTCCCTTGTAAAAGGTACCAGTGGTACCAAGGGCCCTGTGACCAGGGAAGGTCCCTAAGGGACCCCTCACCTAACACATACACACTGTCATTGTAGATTGTGTGTGTTGGTGGGGAGAAAAAGGCAAAGTCAACATGGCATTCCCTCAGGATGCCATGCCCATATAATACTGCCTGTGGCATAGGTAAGTCACCCCTCTAGCAGGGTGCACTATACCACAGGTGAGGGCATAGCTGCATGAGCAATATGCCCCTACAGTGTCTAAGTCTATTCCTAGACATTGTAAGTACAGTGTGGCCATATTAAATATATGGTCTGGGAGTTTGTCAAAAACGAACTCCACAGCTCCATAATGGCTACACTGAATACTGGGAAGTTTGGTATCAAACTTCTCAGAATAATAAACCCACACTGATGCCAGTGTTGGATTTATAAAAAAATGCACACAGAGGGCATCTTAAAGAGCCCCTGTATTTTACCCAATTGTTCAGTGTAGGACTGACTGGTCTGTGCCAGCCTGCTGCTGAGAGACGAGTTTCTGACCCCATGTGGTGAGGGCCTTTGTGCTCTCTGAGGACAGAAACAAAAGCCTGCTCTCGGTGGAGGTGCTTCACACCTCCCCCCTGCAGGAACTGTAACACCTAGCAGTGAGCCTCAAAGGCTCAGGCTTCATGTTACAATGCCCCAGGGCACTCCAGCTAGTGGAGATGCCCGCCCCCTGGACACAGCCCCCACTTTTGGCAGCAAGTCCAGGGGAGATAATGAGAAAAACAAGGAGTCACCCACCAGTCAGGACAGCCCCTAAGGTGTCCTGAGCTGAGGTGATCCCTGCCTTTAGAAATCCTCCATCTTGATTTTGGAGGATTCCCCCAATAGGAATAGGGATGTGCCCCCCTCCCTTCAGGGAGGAGGCACAAAGAGGGTATAGCCACCCTCAAGGACAGTAGCCATTGGCTACTGCCCTCCCAGACCTAAACACACCCCTAAATTCAGTATTTAGGGGCACCCCAGAACCTAGGAAACTAGATTCCTGCAACCTGAAGACGAAGAAGGACTGCTGACCTGAAGCCCTGCAGAGAAGATGGAGACACCAACTGCCTTGGCCCCAGCCCTACCGGCCTGTCTCCCCACTTCAAGAAAAACTGCAACAGCGACGCGTCACCCAGGGTCCAGCGACCTCTGAAGCCTCAGAGGACTACCCTGCATCTAAAAGGACCAAGAAACTCCAGAGGACAGCGGCCCTGTTCCACAAAGACTGCAACTTTGCAACAAAGAGGCAACTTTTAAAGACCACACGTTTCCTGCCGGAAGCGTAGGTCTTTCCACTCTGCACCCGACGCCCCCGGCTCGACCTGCGGAAAACTAATTCTACAGGGAGGACTCCCCAGCAACTGCGAGCCTGTGAGTAGCCAGAGTTGACCCCCCCTGAGCCCCCACAGCGACGCCTGCAGAGGGAATCCAGAGGCTCCTCCTGACCGCGACTGCCTGCTTCAAAGAACCCGACGTCTGGGAAACACACTGCACCCGCAGCCCCCAGGACCTGAAGGATCCGAACTCCAGTGCAGGAGCGACCCCCAGGCGGCCCTCTTCCTAACCCAGGTGGTGGCTACCCAGAGGAGCCCCCACTTGCCTGCATCGCTGAAGAGACCCCTGGGTCTCCCATTGAATCCTATTGCAAACCTGACGCCTGTTTGCACTCTGCACTCGGCAGCCCCTGTGCCGCTGAGTGTGTACTTTCTGTGCTTAGTTGTGTCCCCCCCCGGTGCCCCACAAAACCCTCCTGGTCTGCCCTCCGAAGTCACGGGTACTTACCTGCTGCCAGACTGGAACCGGGGCACCCCTATTTCCATTGAAGCCTATGTGTTTTGGGCACCACTTTGACCTCTGCACCTGACCGGCCCTGAGCTGCTGGACTGGTAACTTTGGGGTTGCCTTGATCCCCCAACGGTGGGCTACCTTGGACCCAACTTTGAACCTTGTAAGTGCTTTACATACCTGTGAAACTAACAAATACTTGACTCCCCCAGGAACTGTTGATTTATGCAGTGTCCATTTTTAAAATAGCTTATTGCCATTTTTGCCAAAACTGTACATGCTATTGTGATGATTCAAAGTTCCTAAGATACCCGAGTGAAATACCTTTCATTTAAAGTACTGTTTGTAAATCCTGAACCTGTGGTTCTTAAAATAAACTAAGAAAATATATTTTTGTATATAAAAACCTATTTGCCTGGAGTTGTCATTGAGTGTGTTCCTCATTTATTGCCTGTGTGTGTACAACAAATGCCTAACACTACCCTCTGGTAAGCCTACTGCTCGACCACACTACCACAAAATAGAGCATTAGAATTATCTCTTTTTGCCACTATCTTACCTCTAAGTGGAACCCTTGGTCTCTGTACATGCTATTTCTTACTTTGAAATAGTACGCACAGAGCCAACTTCCCACAGTGAGCAATAGTTCTAGGGTTGGAATGCCCTTTTGAGTCTGTGCAAACTTACTAACTTGCATGTTTTAAGGGTTTTCACCAGCTCTTTTCTAATCTTTTCCCCATAAAGATAAAGGCTGGAAATGCACTCCTGACAAGGGCAGAAGTGAAGCTTCTTCAGGGTTAGGAAAAAGTGGTTTAAAGGAAAGGGAACTTGTAAACAATCAACAGATTTCCACATGAGCAAATCTACACATGTATATGTACTCGTGCTAAAATGCAGTTCAGAAATATTTTCTAGGAGTATGATTTCCTGACCTACTTCTGTAAATTCTAGTGAATTCATGAATGCCATAAATCTGCACTAATGCAAGGAAAAATACCATTGGTGCACCTTCGTGAATTTAAGAATTGGGACATTTTGTTTTTATTTCAATTGTATCTATCCCTCTATTTAACAGCTAGCTTCACTGTGTGGCTGCATTCTGCTCTTTCACAAGGAGCATATTGGCATATAAAGTAGTCTTGTTTAGTGCCCTGAACTACTGTGGCAAGATGTGCTTTTTGAGATTAAAAATATTTTTGCCAATGTTAGTTATGATGGTGAGGGTCCAGCAGCTCCCACAACAATAAAGTTGCACAAAACCCATGTCAAAACAAGACACGCATTGATAAAATCAAAAGGCTGACCATTAATGTCAGATCTATAGGTGTTTGCCAATGCTGGTTTAGTTCATGTTTCTCATAATCTTATTGGAACTGGTCACACTGATTTTTCCATTATGAATATGTTTGGGGAAATACTACCATGCATCAACAGATTTTACTGAATGATGCTTCAAAGAAATGAGGCCTAAATTGCACTGTGGTGTAGCAAAACCTTTATTTTTCCTAGTTGCATTTGTTTGTGAACATTTTATTTTGAAAGCAAAGATCAACAATCATGCTTTCAATCTACTGCAAATATATGCATCAAAACCAGAGCGCATGCTAGGAGCACTATATGTAGCCTCATAGTATTCAACTTTGCAATTGTGTGTGCAAATTTTTATATTGGAACCACTGTCAGTAGTGCAGTCCACACTTACAACATTTTGTTAGAGTGGTCACCCTAATAATAAAGACTTTGCATTAATGAACCATTAATCCAAGTTCGAACAGCATTTTAATCTGTGGGCACAGATATTACCTTAACAGCAGACAATGCCCATCCCTGATTCATAATGGAGTACTGCAAACAGACAGCTAAAGGGTTTGTGCTTCAGGGGGTTGGGCCCACTCGTCCAGAGGACAAAATAGAAATTAAAATGTGTTCTCCTTGACTCCAAACAATGTGTCTTGGGCGTTGGGCTGCAGGAATTCCACAACCCTGATGGATGCCTGGATGCCTGTCTGCTCAGTTTATTCGTCTCTACACTGTCTATTCCTGGTAGATGTTCCGTTGTTATGTTTAACGGTCTCTCGATGGCCCATCTCCAAATCTCTTCTGCTATCCTTGATGGGGCAAAGGATTTTGATATTGCTGTCCATTTGAATTTGTATTGATTTTCCCCACAGCTCCTTCTGAAATGCTTTTAAGGGCTGGAACACTATTTTTAGCTCCAATAAGTTTATGTGCTGCACTTCTGGTCAACAGATCCCTCTGATCTTGAGCTTCCCCATATAAGCTCCTCAACCCATATGCAAGGCATCTGTAGTGAAGGTCACTGTTGGAGCTGGCGATATGAAGGCTCTTTGTGTGGTTACATTCATCTTGTTCCACCACGCCATTTCCTCCTGCACTCTTTGCGTGGCAACCACTAGATCTTTCCAACTTCCTGTACCTTGTGACCACTGGCTCTGGACCCATTCCACTATTTGTCTTATGTATAACCTTGCACATATTATTAGTGGCATACAGAAAACCATCATTCAAAGCATCTTCCCTAAAGTCCTCACTGTGAAAGACTGACCCCTTCTGGTATTGACAAATTTCTTGCATTATAGCCAGCATCCTCTTCTTGCAAAGATACACTTTCACTTCTGCTGTAATGATTCTTGCTGCCAGGAAAAGCTTCTCTTCTTCTGACGTGGGTGTTCCATGTTTAATGAAAAACCCAATCTGTGGAGGGCCGTCATCACTGTTTTTATGTTGTTCCTGCACCTGTGTAATGAGTTCATCTTTACCAGCCAGTCAGTTAGGTAATGGTACACATGTACTCCTTTCCTTCACAGGACAGCAGCTACTGCTACTAACCATTTCATATATACTCTGTGTGCTGATTTGATCTAAAGGCAGCACCCTGAGTTGGTAGTGTGCTTTGCCTATTACGAAGTGCAAGAATTATTTGTGCTTGTCTTCTGTGTCTTTATGAACTTCTGTGTCTTTATGTACTTCTTCAAGAAAAAGATCTAGTATAGGCCATAACGACTCCGCTGGTTTTGGTATCAGGAAGTATGTTGAGTAGTTTCCCTGGTTGACCTTCTTCCGGGGCAATCTCTCTACTGACTTTTTTTGAAACAATTCTTTCAACAGGCCTTTTCTCCTCTTGTGTGGGTGTTTTTTTTCTTTGGTCTTCACCCTGGTGAGTGTTTGACCAGTTCTATGCAATAGCCATGTTAGATGATTTTGAGTATCCACTTGCCTTAAGCAATCTCCCTCCACTGGAAGAAGGTTCCTATCCTCTCCCCCCCAACCACACAGGTGTGTGGTTGGGGGTTTTGGTTTTCTAAGTAACTTCTAGCTGGTGTAGCAGCCCCTCTCCATGGCTGTCCTCTGCCTCTCGCCCGCCCACGAAAGGGATTCTCTCTGTGGCACATAGTACTGTCACTGTTATATGTGTGTTTGTACCTGGCTTGTACTTTGGAAGCTCTTGTGAATAGTAGCACTTTGAAAGCCCCCTCTTCCCACAGGTCTCCTCGCAGGTGTACTTGCTTGTCTCTTTTGCCCCCTGAACTACAGGGCTTTGCTGCATCATTATCTTTCTTCAGCTACTGCAGTGTATCGTCTACTGCGCTCCCAAAAAAGTGCTCCCTTTTGAAAGGGGTGTTAATGATATTGGCTTGAACTTCATTTTTGAAGCCCGACACTCACAGTAAGGCAAGCCTTCTTAGAGTTACCCATGCCATAATTTGTCTAACCGCCGTGTCTGTAGCATCTAGTGCCAATTTTAAACAGGTGTTGTTGATATTCCTCCCTTCCTCTGCGAAGGATGCCGCTCTCCTCTGATGTTTCTCCGGTAGGTGTTTCATTAGCTCTGCCATCTCTGCTCAGAGTTTGAGAACTTATCTATTGAGCAGGCCATTAGAGCTAGAGATGTACCATTTGGTCACTGCTCTCCTTTCAAACTGCCTCCCCACCATGTCTATTCTCTTGCTCTCTTTATTCATAGGTGTGCTTCTTTAACGTTACATGTGGCTGATTCTTTGTGTTTTCTGTGTTCTCACTCGACATTGATTACTTTTTTTTTAATGTCCTAACACTCTCCTTCAGCGATGTTGTCCTTCGCCTTGCTTGACAAACCCTGGTCTCTCACCGACTGAGATTCCTTCTGCCCTTCATGGCATAGTGTGCTTACCTTTGTTTCTCCCTTGCTCTTTAAGTCTCAGGGTTTGATTTCCGGCCATGCCTTCCAGTTCTCTGTACTGTGGTCTTTTGGTAGGGAAAGTGGCTCTTTTGTCATTCATGGGTTTAGGCACTCAAGTCACATGCACGCAGTCACAATTCCAATCATGTAAAAATTCACCCATCCACCGACACATTCCTGCATTCACCCAGTTACACAAAAAATAATTCCCAGGCAAAATATATTCAAGATAAATAAAATTAAAATAGAAAACTAGGAAAAAAAGAAAATAAGCTGCCGCATAAACATGCCAGGCATATGCTTTCAACAAAACAGAAAATAATTACACACAGCAATGGGCAGTTGTATATCAGTGGCGGTATAACAGCAGGCTGGGTTTCTTGTGCTCTGTTTAAGAGAGAACCTGGCCCGGCAGTTCGAACAGACCGTCCCCACCGGAGCAGGGCCAAGGCAAACTTTCCCATGGCTGGGTCCAACATGAGGCGGCATGATGGGCAAAAAAACAATGGGCTGAATGCTACTCCGAACGATTGTCAGTATTTACAGTATCTGCAAGCAATCTTCCTATCACCCGTTGCGTGTTTTCTTTTCACAAGGCATCCATGAGGCATACCGTTATAATATTACTAATACATTCAAAATGACAGTTGGCAAAACAAAATACTCTCCCGCCCAAGAGGGCCTAACAAGGATTAACACAGTGAAAATCTTCAATTCCCATTGTTTGTCAGAGGAGGTAACCAGTATCAAAACCCTTGCCTACTACGGTAATATGTGAGATTCCATGTAACAAAATACATCTTTGTTGTCTGTAATACAGAGTACTAGCAATCCATCTTTAAAGGCCTATTGGCCCTTACATAGGCTTTTCACAATAAACATATCAGGTTTACTGCCTCCATCATAAAGTTTCACAAAAACACAGATCATGCCCCTAGCCTTGATCATTGGCTGCTAGTACAATCAACATAGTCCTACTGCCCCAAGAATAAGCTTTCCCAGATGGCAAAAAGTGCAATATAAGCACAATTATTTATTGGAAGCCCAAGACTGCTCTCAAGTCAAATGCTGTAGTCAAGGTTATCATTATGGGGGAGAAGTCACAACCGCTCAGTAGTACTATTGAAATCTACTTTTCTGTTGATCATACAAGTTAACATTAGCTGCACTGTGGAGCTAGAGATACAAGCAGATCAGTCTTAAAAAGTGGGCTTCAGGTCCTATCCTCCATTTTGAAGGCATGGTGGTAAGTCTAGGCCAAGAGCTTTGGAGTATGAGGTGTAAACCAACTTCACATCCCTGGCTTCTGTTTGTGCCTTTGGTAGAACTTGGTCATGGTCTTTAATCCAGTACAAGTACCCATAAAAGAAATGCCTCTCTAACTGCAACCTGCCACACAGAATTGAAGTTATTATATCAGTGACCAATAAAATATAAAACCCAGTCATTTATCACTAAGTTAATATCTAAATGAAAAACTAATCTCTTAATATAGCAGTTGTTAACCAAACTAACTGTAAATTATAATAAGAGGTATTTACAAAACACTTGCAGGGTTGTTCTCACTCATAAATTGCTCACTAGTAAAACTAATCCCCTTACAGTTACCCTTTGAGACATATTAAGCCCAAACTACCATGTAAAAAGCCATTTTGTCTCCAACTTATTTTGTCCAAAGTGCCCAGTGCTTTGGGAAAGAAAGGTGTCAGGACTTGGGCACCTGCATCGTTTACGAAGAGTTAAAAGATTATGCAATTTAACTAGACATTTTGCTGTAGATGTTACAGGGCACTGTGCAAATGTTAAGTTATCACAGTGAGAAGATTTCGTATTTCACAACTCAAATCATGTTTGATATTTTAAATACTCAAACCTCTGTTTAAGAAGTTACTAATTAGAGTTGAAAGAAAAGGCACTCAGTTATGCAGCTCTGGACCTGAAACATACATGCATTTGTTCATTTAAATGCGGCAGATTCACTTTCAGAAATGTGTTCATGCTCCATAGCAGCAAGCTGTTTACACAGAGGACTGTTAAGGGTGTTCCAGGACTTTTTATAGATCATAAAGAATTGTATTTCATATCTGAGGGAGACATCTAGGCATATTTAAGTCAGAAACAAGTCCTAAAAATTCTGAAAGTGGAAGTATGATAAAGTTAGATTTGCACCCCCTGTTCTACATAAAGCAGGTGGAAAGGCAAGTCTTGAACATCAACGACGAAGAAGTCAAGGAACGTAGAACCAAAGGACAGTGGAAATCCAATCATATGTTTGGGGCAAAATATGAGGAGGTTGAAGAACCAGTACGCAAGGAACGCGTAGGTATAATTTGGCACTCAACACTCCAAGATGCCACGTCTATTTGCTGACGTAACGGTGACCACGAACGTGTCTTGGTGGGGGGGGAGTTTCAGATGGACCTCAAATAAAAAATATAAATTTGAACCCTCTAGGCGCACCCTCCTTCTCAAGGACATGCCAGTCTAGAAAAAATGAGGTGAACAAGGTGACAAGTAGGATAAAGCTTTCCAGGAGAAGGCCGCTATTTTGATCTCTTCAACCACCCCTCCCCCCTACCGCCCCCCCAAAAGACTCCTTGCAGGGTAAATTGTTAATAACTGGGTCCTCAGCATATACAGTAAACTGGCAGAGCTGGGGAAAGGGGTCGGACCTTGAGTATAAAATCCAAACCTTCATCAGATCGCAGGACAAGAGGCAAAGGCCACTCTTGGCACTGTGGCCTACAATGCTTCCCTTAGATTAGATGTGGTGAGTTCCTGAGAGCCCTGAATTGCAATTTTCTTCAACACAAACCAGAATATCAGACCCCTCTGTTCAGTCTCCATGCCACCAGTCAAACTCCAAAAAGCCTGGATGGAGAGCTACGGACAATTTATGAGGGACTTCCAACAGTGAGCCAATGAGGCTTGAAAAGATAGAAGGGAGTGCAGACATGCTTGCAGCTGCACTGTTCTGTGTTGCAAGAGACCCTTCCCTGCTCTGTATTGAAAACAGCTGCTATTAACTTAACAGAAGCATTTAGGTTAGTTTGTGGTGGGACTTCTGTAAACTGATGACCTAATCAAATCATTATAGGACCTCACAATCCATACCTGTGTACTGACCAGACTAACTTAGTCTGCAAATTCTAAGACCACAGAAATGCCAATATTAACAACACTCTGTTTCCTTCCTTTCTTAAATCCAATCATCTCCTAGAAACATCGCAAGCTGTTATACATCCTACTCGCAGCACATGGCAGCTATGAATGGCATTTGTTTGGTTCGTAAACATTGACCTCTAGCTGTTTTGATTTTACTTAGTCTGTGACAGTCTTCTACAGTATGCAAATTTTTCAATTAAAAGAACAAGGTGATGGCTGGAGTTACTGAATTAATCTGAACCACTGACAATGACTTGGACTGCATCCCAATCCATCGTTTTTTTTACCAACCCCGCCACCTCAGTTCGGACCCAACCACACGCCAATCAGTCTCGACCCGCTCCAACAGGAACAGTCCAGCCCAAACCGCCAAGCCAGACCCTCCCTGAACCATAGCACAAATAACCTAGGACCAATTTTGCAACAACTATGGCTCATCAGCCAGGCATAGCTTGATTCCAGTGGCATAGTGAACATAGAACGCATGTCTGTGCATATCCATCGCACTTAGGGCATCAACTGTAACAAGGTGATGGATAAAACGCTTGAATTAATCTCAGCCACTTGCAATCGCTCAAGGCCGCATCTAAATCCGCTGTTTTTCATCCACCATGCTGTTGTATGGATTGCGTTTATTCTCCATTTTAGTTTTCGACTTGACATCTTTTTTAGATCAGATTTGAGCAGGTTTTCAATAACATGAGAGAACGCCATGCACTCATTTATTTCAGTCATTGTTGTACTGTAGTCAGCACAGTTAGTCACTGGGACAAATGTCAGAACACAACATGCTTGCTTTATTATGTGCTTGTAGGAGACAACTTTTTCTCTTCAGACTATGGGCCTCATTACAACCCTGGCGGTCAAAGACCGCCAGGGCTGTTTTGGAGGTTGCACCGCCAACAGGCTGGCAGTACAAACTAGGGGATTACGACCGCGGCGGAAGCGGTTTTCCGCCACGTTGGTCCCGGCGGTTTTAATCCACCAGGGCAGCGCTGCCCAGGGGACTACGAGTCCCCTTCCCGCCAGCCCCTCCACGGCAGTAGGAACCGCCATGGAAAGGCTGGCGGGAAGGGGAGTCGCGTTCAGTAGACAGCCGGCAGCTATTTGGAGCCGGCTCCCATGTTGCGGCCGACATCCCCGCCGGCCCAGCAGGGATGTCATAATGGGCACCGCGGGAGTGCGGCCGCACAGCGGTTACAACTTGGCAGGCAGCGGTTGCCGGCCGCCAAAGTTGTAATGAGGGCCTAAGTGTCCCTAGCAGAACGAGATAAGGCTGGTGTTTTATTATTTAACCCATGCTAGTGTTGAAGTCTGTGAGAGGCACTTCATGCTGGAGTTATCATGCATGCTGTGGATCACCGCAAATGAAACATAGTCCTGCAGGCCCGACATTTATCCTAAGCAGGAAGACCACTGCAGAGGCAGAGATGTGTGCAGGCTTGCACACAGATGACGTGCATTCGTTAATGCACTGAGGCCAGCTTACTTTGTTGTTACATCCAGGTGTGGGGGGGTTAGATCATTCCAACTAAGGTCTTTCACTATTATATGACTATTAGTGTTAGCAACTTTAGTTACAATGCAAAATGGTTGAATTATGTGTGTTTTTCATCATTCTAATAATGCTTGTTACAGTAATGCGTCTCATCTGTTTAATAATTGCAGCTCATGTTTTTAATACAAGGATTAGAGGTTTACAACAAACCTTTGAAAAAGTATTATATTTTTCTGTTCTTTCAGGGCTCGAAAAATCAACTCGACCACTTATCAGTCTCATTTGATCAGGTCGTGCCACCTCCAATACTCACTAGTCCCCTCCGGCGAGCCGACACCGAACAGGTGCCCTGCCGAGCCGAAAAGTGGAAGGGCAACAAAAGATGCCCCCAAATCCCGCTTCCGTGTCACACCTGCTCTGCGCCCACAGACAGGCCAAAAGTCAGCCCCTCCCACAACCAACCTTCCCCTCCGACTGCAGAGTTCCAGGACCCCGCAAGGCGAACCGTGCAACCCGCTGCCCAGAATGCAAAATAAAAGGACACAGGGTGTCAGGTCCCTCCCAACATACAACACCTAAATGACTAAACCAACAGTGCAATCATCTCAAAACACACCTCAGCAGCTGTGAAAGCCCTCCCCACATTTCTGCCGGATTAAAAAACATTTCAACAGGATGAAAACAAATCAGAACACCCCACCCGCCGATGTGCAAAGGACACGCCCCCCGAAACCCAACTCCCACAGAGATTGCCAACACACCATATCGTCCTATCAGCAAGGCCCCAAGCCAGCGGAGAGGCCCCCGCCTTCTGTATATCCAGTGGTGGCCGCTTCATATGTCAAGGAAAGAGGCGGGTGGGGGGGGATGACGAACGACAGAGGAAACATTTTCAAAAAAAAGAAAGAAAAAGAAACCACTTACCATGTGCCGCCAGCCTCCCGTCTCCTGTCGCCATCTCCTGCTGCCTCGCTTCTCTTGTAGTGTCCCAGCATTCGCTGGGACACCAGCACAGGCTCACCAGCAATCTTGGCACTGCTTACATGCTAAACATAACATGTAAGCAGTGTCAGAACTGGTCTGAGCGGCAGTGACTGCGGCTCAGACACAAGCTTGGGGTCTGTGCTGTTTCTCCAGCCCGGCTGTGTATACAGCCAGGTTGTAGAAACCTAAGTGCACATGTGTGTTTGGCCAGCCTGAAACGTCCGGCCAAAAACACAAACACTTGCACACTTAGTGCACTCTCCACCTCCCCCTTCCACCTCCCCGTGGCCCAGCCCCTCCCTGCACATGCTGGCTGAGCCAGCAGATGAAAAATGAAAAATAAAAGTAAAGCAAGCTATCATTTTATTATTTATCTGCTGTCTCATCCAGGAGGGCGACGTCCCTCTGTCACTGCGGAGGAGCCACCCCTGGGTACACCAACTATCTAGTAGTTACATTCATGGTTTGCTGATATGGAGAAATAGTACCCTTTGGTACCATGTCAGACTCTAAAGTATTTAAACATTTCATTAGTTCAGAATAAGTAGTGCCGAGCTTCCAAAGAATATTTGGAAAATTATGATGTTAAATTTACTTTTCCTTCCTACTTT
Source organism: Pleurodeles waltl (assembly GCF_031143425.1). Lineage (NCBI taxonomy): Eukaryota > Metazoa > Chordata > Amphibia > Caudata > Salamandridae > Pleurodeles > Pleurodeles waltl. The sequence goes on from NC_090444.1 coordinate 1,076,796,881, forward strand.
TACCTAATGTTTTTTAGTGGGGTGAATGTGGTCAAGCAGTCCTCCACCCCAAGCGCTCCTAGAGAGATCTGGGTTTGCACACTGTGCTTGCTCATTGCAATGTGGTTCTCGCAATAAAATATTTACTTAGGTTACTTTCGGCTCCCAGTCAAGCCCTTTATTTTGAGATGCCACATTAGAGATTGTTGAAATAGCCCAGTTTGCCACTTATCTTTTAGCACAACGTTCGCGGCATGTGGGTTAAGGGGATCCTTTAAACCATCAATTCCCATGGGTAACCTGCAGTGGCCTTCTAATCAAATACTATACATCAATTATTTCAAACGTGTGCCTGTGCATCATGGCCCCGCAACCAGTGGTTCGACTCAAAGTCAAAAGATACTTTGGGGCATATTTAAAAGCCCCTAGCGCCATTCGAACACCATGTTAGCATAATTTTTTTATTCTAATGTGGCGTTAGAAGGTCAAAAATGCTGCGTCATATTTACAAAGTGGCACAATGCATGCATTGCATCACTTTGTAACCCTTTGCGCTACATTATGCCTGCGCCAGGCATAATGTATGCAAAGGGGGGTCCCCCCATTAGGGGGGGCCGAAAAAATGGAGCCAGGAAATCTAAAAGATTTCCTTGCGTCATTATTTTGGTACTTTTAATGCCTGCTCAGAGCAGGCATCAAAAGGGGGTACACCATTGATTACAATGAGCCCGTACATACTCTGCAGGAGTAGCGCCCAAATTTTGGCACTACTCCTGCAGAGTACATCAATAGCGGCAATAAAAATGATGCTATTGCCCCCTACCTTTGCCATGGTGCTCCGTATTTAAAATACGGCGCACAAATTGTGGCTGTAGGGGGGGGGCGCTAGGGGGCACATGGAAAGTGGCGCTGCACTGTGTGCACCGTCACTTTTCTTAAATATGCCCCTTTATTCGGTCATCCAACAATCATCAAAGCAAGCAATTAAAAAAAACAAGAAAGTACATGATAATAAAAAGGTCAGTTGGATATGTATGTAATACAATATTATAAAGTACTAAAATTCCACACAAATACACATTCATTTGCAAGAATAGAGCAATCATACCAGATAAAATAATTCAGATTGATGCTATCCAAAAATACCAATATTAATTGGCTTCAATCAAATATATATTTAAAAGATAATACACGAAATCACGGCCATAAATAAAGGTAGTATGCAAGAGTGATTAAGAGACGGTCACTGATAGAAGCTTTTCTGTTTGTAACAAACATTCAATAGAAAATTACTAATTGCAAAGACAGTTGGTAATGAAGTGTCACTTTTCAAGATTCTCAAAGATGCTAAATATCTGGAGACCCCTAAGGTCAAGCAAATTGGCCCGATCCACCTACGGCGGGGCCCCTGATATTCTGGGCAAAAAAACAATACATGTGCCTCTGTCTCAATGTCCAATCTACAGCCAGGGCACGTACTTGAGCTCAGTTCTTTTCCCCATTTGCAGGTCTAAGATCTTAGCTGAAGGGTGCCCAACCTAGAAGAAACATACAAGCTCTTGGCTAATGGTGGTGTAATTGAATCCAAGAATGGCTCATAGCATGGATAAAGTTTGAGCTCCAAGAACTTGTTTGTCAAATAGCCCATGTCCCCATTTCATACATATTGGTCATAAATGAATGCCCAATAACGAGATTTCAAAACTTTAAGATCAGCTCTTCAAAGGGAGTTTGGTTGAACCCAAAATCTCTGGAGACCCAGTCTATGGATCCAGTCAAAAACAAATTTCACCCAAAGTATATTCTTAGCATTGATAGTGTTAGCTAAGTCCCTAAGAGAATGTTTATATTCGCTCAATTCAGAGGTAGACCAAAGGCGAACCCAATACACAAGGGGCTTTAATGTGGCCTAATAAGTAATTCTTTTTAAGCCTAGATCAAAGAAGAGTGGAACAAGAGGAGTGCATCAAACAGATAAGACACAAACAGACCATCGATCTCAGAATATAACTTTTGGTTGGACATCACATTTGGCCAAGAAACATATTGACCATTATCTGCCAAAATAGGTTCAGTTTTTATCTTGCTTAGGGCTTCCTCGGTTAAAGTTAAAACCAGAGAATTATGGTCACTGTCCAGGCGTGGGTCCACTCTCATGTAACCCATTAAAAGCCAAAGTCACACATCCAGTAAGACGTAATCAATGACACTAGAGTAGGAACTACGGTTGAATCCAGGTGTCATCTCAAGATCTGAAGTAGTGTAACCATTACATACTCTTAAGCCCCTGTCAATTGTCATGGAAGCTATCTTAAGAGCGGTGGCAGAGAAGTTACTCCGTGGCTCTGTCAGTAAGGGAATATTCCGCAATTCGTATTCCAAGTCTGCTGTTTCATTAATAAATGAGGAAGGTTTGAAGGAAGTATTAAAATCACCCACTATGACAACCGGCCAATGTACCACTCCGACCGCCACGGCGGTAACAGCCGCCGGGCTGGAGGTATGCATCTCCAACCCGGCGGCCGCCATTGTGCGGCCTGCAGGATTATGACCCTGCCTACCACCATGGTTTACGTGGCATTCGTAACGCCATGAACACCATGAATTGATTCCCTGTCTCTGATAGGGGTCTCCTGCCCCTTCCTCTCCAGTTACCCACCTCTCCAATCACCCCCACACCACCTACATTCCCCCCTCCTTCACACACACACACACCCATTCACACATTCTTACACACATGCATACATCCAATCACACACACATCCGCAAACATGTCCATACATACACGCAGACGCATTCACATTTCACAAAATACACCCACTCACCTGGCCGTACATGCACACAGCATTCAACACTCAACACCCCCCCGCATTCACGCACACACATACATTCACCCCCCCCACACAACACCCCCCACCCCCTCCCCTGTCGGAGACCCAATTTACCTGGATCCAGGGGGTCCTCCGGCAGGAGGCGGGATGGGGCGCTGCTACCGCCAGCAGAACACCACCAGGCCATATTATTGGTCATAATACGGCTGGCGGTGGTCTACGGGCGTGGCTCTGCTGGTGGTAGCAGCGCCACCTTACCGCCATCCGCTGGCATGGCCACAGCCAGAATTCCGCCATTCTTGTGGCGGAAATCCAGCTGTGGTCATAATATGGCAGACAGCTGGTAGCCGCGGTGACGGTCTTTTGGCGGCTGTCGCCCCAGCAGGCGTTTTTTATTGCCAGAGTTAAAATAAGGGCCTATATGTTGAAAATCCATCCAGATATACTTTTTCTGGGCCTATGTCTCCTGAAACATGCAAATGTCACTGCTCTCAATGTAGGGCAACCACTCAGAGTCAATCAGTTTGGACTTTATTCCCTCTAAATTCCAAGAGATCATATTAATGCTTGTTTGCTTTTCCCCACCTCCGTTAGGGACAACAGCATTCGCATAATGTGGATTAGCCCCTTGAGCCGATCCAGAAGTACCTTCTCCCCTGTCTGACGAATTAACATGGCTAGTAGCACAAACAGGGATTTCAGCAAAATTACAATTATTATTACGAAGCATCTTCCCTGTAAAAGAGCAAGTGTTAGATTCATCGCAACTCCTCAGTCAATCAACAGTGTCAAAATTAGGACCCACAAAGGTTCCTGCTCTCATAGCGCGGTGGAGCTCCTAAAATAATCTGCCATTGGACTAATTTAGGCAAGGGAGATATTTTAAGTCTAATTTTTGTCTTTTGCCACTCTTTGAGATGACAGGTGCACAGTTCAAAGTTGATAAGATTCTCAGCCATCTCGATTGTGCACATCGTTACAGAAATATGATCGAATATGGACAAATCGGACAAATGTCTTTTAGTATGGAAAAGATGTCAGATCTAATCACAGAGGGATATTTGTGCTTCATCCTTAACCAATATATGACCTTATTTATCAGTGTGTCTGTGTCTTCGTAAAATCCAGGATTCAGCTCTGATATCCGGGTCATGAAAATCGTTTTCTTAAGATCTACTTTATAAACCATTTGTCACGAACAAGGCGGGACACTCAGAGAATATGTATTCTGAGGTTGAGGAATCCTTAAACAAATAGATTTACCCCGGTCTGAGACGGATTGAAGGGTTACCAAATTGCTACTTTGAGGTGAAGAAGAATTGTAGCTGACCCAATGGCTATTAAACTTCCCTGTGGGAAAACAATGCAAAGTGGCACCTATGTGGGGTATCGGGCTAGTGGGTCTATTGATGCAACAATCCCTCTTAACCAAATGGTCTGATTGACTTAAAAATGTTGTATTTGAGCTCTTAATCAAACACTGCTGGCCCGACTGGGAACAGTCCTTGGAGGAAACCACTAGATTTCGCCTCTGTGAAGAGTTCTGTATGTTTAGCTTGGGGGTGTTTCACTTGCGTCCTGTAGGTAGCACTTGTTGCACTGCTACAAGGCCTGCACTACACGAACACCTACAACAACAAAGCTTAGTTTCAGAACTAACAATCTTGTTGGTTAATGTAATAAGTAAACTTTTTAGATGATCCATCTTACAGTTAAGCGCTGCAAAATCATTTGAACTTGCCGGCATTGGTAAATAACAATGTTTCCACCAGTGGTATGAAAATTGCTGCTGGAGATGAATCTATTGGAGCATGATATATTAGAAATTACAGCGATTTTGGGAGACAAAGGTTATCTAGAAGTAACCAGTGGATCGCTGACTTGCTCTGCTGTAGTAGACCTTATTCCTCCACCTCAAAGAGCAGTAGTTCAGTACTAGGTACAATAGCTGTTTTTTCGGAAGCTTTCGTATTGGCATTAGTATGTAGGAAGAAAGCTTGACTTTCTTAAATACTTCCGGTACCTTAACTCCATTGCCTTTAGAATGAGGCGTTTTGGAATTTAACAAAGCATCTACCATCTCAATTAGAGTATCTATGCCTGTAAGTGTGCGGGAACAGTTTTTAGCAGTTTTAAGCCCAGATGAGCCCCCTGGGGTCTTCCTGGATTTCTTGGCATTAGCTGCAGATTTTGCAGGTTCCCCAGCCTTTCACTTCCCCTTGTTTAACAGACATAGGCCCTCATTACAACCCTGGCAGTCGGTGATAAAGCGGCGGTAATACTACCAACAGGCTGGTGGTAAATACCGCCAAATTATGACCATGGTGGAAACAGCTCAGACAGACAACCACTTTAACACACCGACCGCAAGGGCGGAAACAACAGCCACCACAGCAGTAACTGCCTACAGCCAGGTGGAAGTCAATGTTCCACCCACCGTATTATGAGACATGAAACCGCCACCTTTTCCGGAGCAGTACCAACAACATCAAAAGCTTGGTGGAAACGCTGCACAGAAGGGAAACGACTCACCTGTGGAGACTCAGGGAAGAACCACGCCGCCATGGAGCCCGAACTGCATATATACCCAATGCTCCACCATGAACACCAACAACGGCGAAGATGACCACGGTGAGTACAGCCACCTAGCACACAGGGGAGGGAGGGAGGAAAAAGAGAGTGACACACACACGCAACACCCCCACCACCAACACCATACACACAAGCAGATGCAGGAACATAACATATTGATCCCATATCCCTCAGGAATAATGCAAGGACAACACCAATAGATCAAAATGAGTGTAATAAGATAAATATAGTAGTAATATGTGCATCCAAATCTAAAACTATATACATATTTACAAATGAAGGGACACTGCCTAGTCCTCAATGTTTGTGGGCCACAGGGCCATATTACAAAGTCTAAGGCCCCACTCGTCTCCTGCAACAACACGGAGAGAACACTGCAGGGGCATCAGTTCGAAAATAGGCAGGCACCTCAGGGGGACAGGGAACGGGGGCACCTCAGCCGGCAGATGGAACAAATCCACTGGTCCTGGAGGGGGCAAGGTGCCCTGTGCTTGGTCCTGGGGAGTGCAAGGCCACAGTCTCTCAAGTGGGTGACTTGCCGACTGGCTCTGGAGGGGGCAACATGCCCTGTGCTTGGTCCTGGGGAGTGCAAGGCCACAGTCTCTCAAGTGGGTGATTTGCCCACTGGTTCTCGAGGGGGCAACATGCCCTGTGATCTTCATCCTGGGGAGGATGGGGTGAGTGGATGGCTTCTCCACTGGTTCTGGAGGGGGCATCGTGCCCTGTGATCTTCATCCTGGGGAGGATGGGGTGAGTGGATGGCTTCTCCACTCGTTCTGGAGGGGGCATCGTGCCCGGTGATCTTCATCTTGGGGAGGATGGGGTGAGTGGATGGCTTCTCCACTCGTTCTGGAGGGGGCTTCGTGCCCTGTGATCTTCATCCTGGGGAGGATGGGGTGAGTGGATGGCTTCTCCACTGGTTCTGGAGGGGGCATCGTGCCCTGTGATGCTGATCTTGGGGAGTGCAAGGTTACAGTCTCTCAGCTGGGTTTCATGCCCACAGGATTTGCAGGGGCAGCCCGCACAACAGCCCATGGATACAGGACTACACACTGTCCGCCGGTGGTGACGGCTGCTCAGTGGTGGCAGTTGTGGTGCTGCTGCTGCTGGTAGTGGTGGAGGAAGGCTCCAGCCCATCCCCTGCATCCTCAGCGGCTGCCCACTGTTGCTGCTGCTGCTGGTAGTGGTGCTGGTGGTGTTGCTGCTGGTGGAACTGGTGGTGGTGGTGGGGGGAGGCTCCAACCCGTCCCCTGCAGCCTCAGACGGCTGCCCACTGGTGCCGCTGCTGGTGGTGGTGCTGGTTGCGCTGCTGCTGGTGGAGCTGGTGGTGGTGGGGGGGGGGGGGGAGGTTCCAACCCATCCCCTGCAGCGTCAGACATCTGCCTAATGGTGCTGCTGCTGGTGGTGGTGGTGCTGGTGGCGGTGCTGCTGGTGGTTTGGGGGGAGGCTCCAGCCCATCCCCTGCAGCCCAGGATGGCTGCACCACCATGGTTGGTGGTGTGGGCTCCAAATGAGTCCCAGCACCAGGCCCCTTGTCCTTTCTGCCTGCTGGTGCAGGCCCCTTGCCCTTCCTGGCAGCAGCTGGGGATTCCTCCTTCTCCTTCCCATTCCTGGCAGCAGCTGGGGATTCCTCCTTCCCCTTCCTGGCAGCAGCTGGGGGTGGCCCCTTTGCCTTCCTTTCAGCAGCTGGGGGTGGCACCTTTCCCTTCCTTCCAGCAGCTGGGGGTGGCACCTTTCCCTTCCTGGCAGCACTTGGGGCAGGCACCCTTTCCGTGTGGCTGCCTGGTGCCCGGGATCCTTTCCCACCAGGAGTTCTGTGGACCCTACTGGGCCCGTAGACTGGGTGGCTGAGGTGCTTGCCTGGGGTTTATCCACCCTGGCCAGATGTGAAGGACAAGGGGGAGGGAAGAGGTCAACAGTGGAGGGGAAAAGTTCTTAGGGACATTGGCGGCGGGAAGAGGGAGAAGGTTTGGGAGGGGAGGAAGAGGGAGTGGTTGTGGGAGCAGTCTGTCTGCTGTGTTTGGGTGCAGGTGCATGGGCTGGATGCTGTTGTGAGGTGCATGGCTGTTGGGTGTCTGAGTGCTTGCGTTTGTGTACTTTGGGAGGAGGGGGCACAGCCACAGTGGGAGAGGACACAGGGGACGTGTGCATGGATGTGGGGGTGGTGACTGCCAGTGAGGTGTGTGCTCTGATAGGTGTGCTGGTGGTAGTGGATGAGGATGTAGTGCATGCGGGTGTGAGTGTAGACGCAACTGGGAGTGAGGTGGAGGATGAGGATGAGGAGGAGGGGCACACAGTGGAGGCACTGGATGTTGGTATTTCTGCATCTGGATGGTGTTTGTGTGAGTGCCTGTGGGATGATGTGTGGTGCTTGTGTTTGCGTGTGCCACTCTCGTGTGTTGTCCTGTGTGCATGCTCATCTGCCTGTGTGCTTGGGATAGGTTGAGGGGAATGGGATTGGGTAGAGAAAGTTGGAGGGGGAAACAGGGACAATGGCTGCCATCAGAGAAGAGGCCTGGATTGATCTCTGTTGTGCCGCCAAGCCAGTGTGAATGCCCTCCAGAAATGCATTGGACTGTTGCATTTGGGGTGCCAGCTCCTGGATGGCATTCACAATGGTTGACTGCCCAACAGAGATGAATCGCAGGATGTCAATAGCCTCCTCACTCAGGGCAGCAGGGCTAACTGGGGCAGGGCCTGAGGTTCCTGGGGCGAAGGAGATGCCCACCCTCCTGGGTGAGCGGGCACGGGCAACTCGCTGGGAGGGCGGTGCTGGTACGTGGGTGGTGGCTGTACATGTAGCTGGGGTGAGCACAGAGGTGTCCGCCACCACCAGGGAGCTTCCATCGGAGGAGGTATCCATGACCGATCTGTCCCCTCCAGTCTCTGCCGTGGTACTCCCCTCCGTTCCACTGGTGCCCTCAGCGTCAGAGGACTCTGCCTCCTGTGTCCTGTGGGATGCAGGTCCCTCCATCGCCAGCGCCTCCGCTCCTCCACCAGATGATGCTAATGCACATCAGGGTGACAAAACAATAATGGGGGGGGAGAGACAAAGGATACACTTGGTCAGTGGCTGCACCAACACCACCGTTGGCGTACACAACACACTCACACACAGGGAACAGCCCTACGCACTAGGCAATGCACTACCAGTAGCAATGCTAGTCACCAGGGCATGGGGAGGGACACATACCGCCAACCGCAGTATACCTGGGACCCACACAGCCCTGCCCAGTAGTGGATGCCTACTAGCTAGTTTGGAGGAATTTCACATCAGAACCCTGCCCAACATGGAACCTACTCTGCAATGTCAGGCCTGGCCTAGGGGCACCCACAGGCACACATCCCCCCCCACCAGGCATAAGTAGTGATGATGGGCACTGTACTCACCCACTTGTGGCTGCTGTGATGTCCCCAAGGGCCCATCCAGCTCCGGATAGGCCACAGCCAGTATGCGGGCCATCAGGGGGGTCAGGGTTCGACGGGCACCCCTTGGGTGCTTTGCCTGCCGTAGACCCCCAGGGTCCGCACGTCCTTGTCGATGGCACGCCTTATACCCTTCTTTTGATGGGCGCTGACCTGCAGAGGAAATATACACATGGAAAGGTATTAGTCAGAACGTCCTGCCTGTTACACTCATGGTCCACCATATCCCTTCCCATCCCCTTATGCACAGACATGGCCCAGCATACATGCTGCACGCTGCCCAGGGCCCATCCACCAACCTCCCCCTCACAAAGCCTTCACACACAGCACTCCGTGATTCATGCCCCATGCATCGTGCTCACAGTGTACTCACCTGTTGGTCTGGAGGCCCATACAGCATTCGGTATTGGGGTAGGACCCCATCCACCAGTCTCTCCAACTCCGGCGAGGTGAAGGCAGGGGCCCTTTCCCCAGTCACACGAGCCATTGTAGGTTCCAGACACAGGTCACAGCAGCACATGCAGAGTGTGTCCTCTCCTGTTGAAGGTCAGGTAGCAAGTGAGTGAACAGATAGAAAATGGCGGTGACGTCCCCGGCAGTGCATACCGTCACCGCTGCCGTACATCACCATTGGCCACTGTACCCCATAGGGCCCAATGATAACCAATGAGGAGCTGCACGGCGGTTCCCGACCGCCTCCCGCAACGGTGCACAACGGCAGCGGAATTACCTCACTTCCACCTGTCCCTCCATACAAGACAGGCGGACGGGGGCAGGCCATGTATCCTCACTGCGTCACAGTTCACAATTGTACATTCAGGACATATGCCACTAATAAATGATAAAAATCACTTCATGCATTGAACTGTAGTGGTTACGATGTACAGATTATGACTGGCTCCTCACTCTTTTGCCCCATAGATTTTAACCACTGCGGATGAATAGGAGATGGAGACCCCCCCCCCCCCTTGTACAGACCCCTGGTGGACTTGGCAACAATGGAGAACAGGCACATCATCCTCACCTACAGACTTGACAGGACCACAATCACAGAGCTGTGTGCCCAATTGGAGCCTGACCTGATATCTGCTATCCGTCACCCCACTGGGATCCCCCCTCTTGTGCAAGTCCTATCTGTGCTCCATTTCTTGGCAACTGGTTCTTTCCAAGTGACAGTGGGCTTGGCAGCAGGAATGTCACAGCCAATGTTTTCAATAGTGCTGACAAGAGTGTTGTCTGCCCTGATTAAACACATGTGCAGCTACATCGTTTTCACCCAGGTGGAGGATTTGGCCACAGTGAAGGCTGACTTCTATGCAATGGGACATATCCCCCACATTATTGGGGCTATTGATGGAACACATATAGCATTTGTTCCCCCCCTGGCAAAATAAACAGGTCTTCAGAAATCGGAAAAAAATTCACTCGATGAATGTGCAGATGGTGTGTTTGGCGGACCAGTACATCTCCCACGTCAATGCTAAGTATCCTGGGTCAGTGCATGATGCCTTTATCCTGAGGAATAGCAGCATCCCAAATGTGATGGCCCAACTCCAGATGCACAGGGTGTGGCTAATAGGTGAGCCCTGGTTCCCACCCAGTGGATGTTGTTGTATGGGTATGGTGTGGGCCATAACGGTTAGTGTGTTGCTAACAGTTGTCCCTCGATATTTGCAGGTGACTCTGGTTACCCCAACCTCTCATGGCTACTGACCCCTGTGAGGAATCCCAGGACAAGGGCAGAGGAACGGTACAATGAGTCACATGGGCGAACAAGAAGGATAATTGAACGTACATTTGGCCTCCTGAAGGCGAGGTTTCGGTGCCTCCATCTAACAGGTGGATCCCTGTGCTACTCACCTCAAGGTGTGCCAGATCATCGTGGCATGCTGTATGTTGCACAACCTTGCCTTGAGACGCCATGTGCCTTTTCTGCAGGAGGAGGCTTGAGATGTCCGTGTGGCAGCAGTGGACAGTGAAGATGAGGAGGCAGAGGATGAGTATGAGGACAACAGAACTGAAGTGATTCGTCAATACTTCCATTGCATTTTGACACTACCTCAGATTTACGAGTTTTCGTAAACCTGAGGCAGCGACAAAATCGAACACCACCCCAGGAGTGGCGCTAGCAAAGTGCAACGAGGAGGAATACTTTTATTCCTCCTCGTTTTTTGCTTTTTCTATGTGTGCTGCATTCTGCAGCACGCATAGAAAGAGCAAAATGCCAGACATAATTGTTTATGTGTGGGAAGGTATCCCTTCCTGCACATGAACAATCATTTGAAAATTACGCTTTGGCACTTCTGTGTGTGCTGCATTGTGCGGCACACACAGAAGTGCCAAATCGCCATTAGTGATTGTTTATGTGCAGGAAGGGATACCTTCCCGCACTTAAACAATCACACCCCTCAACGCAGACATCCTTACACAATGATGCAAGGATGCCTGCGTTGGCTCTGGCAGCTAAATTTAGCACCAGTGCAGGGGATAACACAGGGGTGCGCTGTATTCCATTAAATACGGCGCATCCCTGCGTTGTGAAAATGACGGAGCACGGCTCTGCCAATTTTGGCACAGTGCCGCGGTCTGTCATTTTCCTATAAATATGGGCCTTAGTGTCTGGGTGCAAGTAAGCACATACGTGTTCTAGTGACTGTATTACCAAGTGCTGAGTGAACAAATATGTAACTAAGTATGTAAGAGTATGGATCAGTAAAGTATGTAAGAGAAGAACTGAGTGAATATCTGAGTAAGGGTCTGTGTGATTAAGTGTTAGTAGATTAATGTTCAAATAAGTGACACAGTGTTTGGGTTGGCGTGTATGGTAAGGGGTTGTGACAGACTGATATTATGAATGAGGGATGTAAATTGTACGTCTGCATGGACAAAGCTACTATGTAAGTACAAACCTTTGCTGGTGTTAGTATGTGGTCAGAGGCAGACAATTTGCTCATAAGCTATTGGTTATCATTTAATATATCTGCCAGTTTTTGACATCGTAGCTTACCAGTCCATAAAACAATTTTTGAAAGGGTCTGATTTTTGTTGTAAAGCTGCAAACATTTCAAAATGAATATGGAGGTGCAGAAACCTAAATATCAGGAGTTTAAATGTCGGTTATGCTGATAGTGAAAGATTAGATATGGGATGTATGTGTCCTTGTGCAACGCAGAAAGTAAAATGTATTTTGTGTGCAGCTGTACTAATAATGCTTTACTGACAAACCATTCCCAGAGCAGGTAAAATATAACAGTATTGGATGTATGCCCTAAAAATACAGGGTTCAATGTACATGCAAGTTGTTTTATTAAAAAAACACACACACAGGGTGCTGAATCCCACTTGTTATGTCTTTACCTGCCAGTGACAGAAAAAACAAGCATTTGCAATGCAATAGGACTCACATTTGCAAGAGTTAGAGCTGGTGGCGTTGTAAATGATAATGACAACCTCACATTTGGGACCTTGTAAATATTTAGTCATGCAGCACATTAAACCTTTATCAGAAATAAACTGTATCTGTGCGTTCCTTCATACACTTAGCTTTAGACTGTAATGGTCAGAACAGCCCCTACAGAGCACCACAGTAAAAATAGCATTTGTTAGAAACCTGGTCATGTTACCGTATATTCAGCCTCTAGGGGGCATAATCACATAAAAAAATAATGACAAAGAACACTGTAATGTAACCATATAATCAGCCCCTTGAGAGCATAGTGTATTACACATTTTCAGGCCTAGGAGGCCTTTTAACTATTTAACTGTGGAGTCAGTGGCACAAGGGTGCAGTGCCTCAGGTCGTTACTAGATTTCCCTACAGAGTCAACAGCAGAAGGTACAATACCGCTGGTTTTGCTAGATGTCCCTGTAGAGTCAACAGCAGGAGGTGCAATACCACTAGTTGTGGCTAAATATCCCTGTGGAGCCAAAAGCACTCAGAGTAAGGGTCAGAGAACACTGCCAGAACTTCTTCTTACGTCAGAAGCTCAGAATGTCTCCTAAATCCAGAAATGGTTGGAAAAGTACCAGGTTCTCAGTAAAATGGCTGAAATATTTAGCCATGCTGTACATTAAACCTTTATCAGAAATAATCTCTGTTTGTGCATACATTAAACTTTTATCAGAAATAAACTGTGATTGTGCATTAGCAGAAGATGCAATACCCCTGGTCGTGGCTAGATGTCCCTATGGAGCCAACTGAGTTATTAGTGCCTTTGGACAATTATCATCCTACAGCCCTTGGTGGGCACAATGCATTACACATTTGCAGACCAAGCATTGCTGTCAGAATATTTACAAACAAGGATCTTAGAACACAAACTCCTCTCAGCTGTAAAAACAAAAGTTCCAGCTATAAGAGAGCTTAAATATGGATTGAATGGAGGACAAGGTTATGATTTTTGGCACCCCTCTAACCTAGTGTGACCTCCCAAGATGGCCTGAACAGAAAGAGCACATCGTTCTGAATGTTTTGGCAATGGTTCCATTGCCCTAGGACCATCACAGGCTGAGTTATGGGCACAAATGTGTTGTAAAAGGAATGACTGCCAAGCATTATGGGGTAAGTTTCCATGCATACATTAGGGCCCAGATTTACACTCTGTTTGCGCTGAATTATCGTCATGTTTTTTACGCTAATTCACCACAAACTTAACTCCATATTTATATTTTGACCCTAGACTAGTCTAGAGCCGAAATATTAGAGTTAAAGTCATTTTTTGCTAGCGTAAACCTACCTTGCGTCAATGAGATGCAAGGTAGGCGTTCCTGGGCAAAAAATGACTCTAAGGACTAGGCGCGTTATTTATCCTCCCGTGCAAAATGCTGCACAGGAGGGAACCGGGCCTAAATAATGGCACTAAGCTTGCTTAGTGCCATTATTTAACGCCTGGGTCAGGACAGGTGTTAGGAGACCTGTGGGCCTATTTCTATGGTTGAACACTATGGAATACGTCCACAGGTGCCCGCCCCAGGGACACCCCCACCCACACCAGAGGGACACCAGGGAATGGGGGACCTCATCCCAGTTAAGTATAGGTAAGTAGAGGTAAGTATTTTTGATTTTGTTTTAAAGTACCATTGGGACCCTGAAATGGGCCCCCATACATGGCAATGGGTGCAATGGCCATGCCCAGGGGACCCTTGTCCCCTGTGCTGGCCGTTGCAGTGGAGGGTATGACTCCTGTCTTGTAAGACAGGAGTCATGTGGTATGGTAGGTGTAGCGCCAAGAAATTACTCTAGGCTGGTTAGAGTCATATTTTTTTACTCTAACCAGCCTATAGTCATTTTTTGGTGCAAAACCCCCTTCTCCCATACCGCCACCCCCACCCGGCTAATGTAATTTTTCAAGACATTAGCCCACCCTTTGCAACGGATTGCACCATTCCATAAATAAGACACCCGGCCGGCGCCTTGGAATGGCGCTAGCCAGCAGTAAACCTTTTCACCAAAACTGTTAGCACTGTGATGTTCTTATGATGGTATTAACTTTACCACCAACCAAAAATGATTGGTTTAGGAACCAGCTTTTATAGACACATAATCAGGTGATTGCTGTGATGCCACAAGGGCAATTAGCTCTGGCTAGCTGTGCCTCTCAGGTGTTACACAGGCTCTAATTTTGCCCTTTGGCATTTATCAGATAGCTTACGTAATGACGCCAGTGTAAAACAAATGCACCATTTTTAAAATACTGAAAAATTAGGGTCAGATTTACAAAGAGTTCACGCATTGCAGCAAGAAAATTTGTTGCGCTGCGTGAAGAGTAAAGAGCAGAACTGCTCCATATCTACTAAGAAGTGACGCAGCTCTACTCTCTCCCTGTGCTGGAGCACTTTTGATAGCCATTCATCAATGCAGACACTCTTCCTTCATAACGCAAGGGTGTCTGCGTTGTGGTCAGCAAAATTTATGTACAGGACGGGGCTCCTTCCTGTACAAACACTGTGCATTAAAGCATTTCCCTCTTCGTATGTGTGCTGCACAGGCAAGGAGGAAAAAAAGGAGAAATTAGAAAAATTTTCCTTTCTACGCCTGCCTCATGGAGGTGCAAGATTTTGGTGCAAATCCCTGTCAACAATGTTTTGTAGATAGGGATTTGCATCAAAACCCATGGGTGGTTGCATGGGAACGTTGCAAGGAAGGGCTCTTGGACACAAAGTAATACAAGGCGGGGCATTGCGAGGGGTTATGTTACTTTGAGTTGTAATCCAACGAAAAATCCCGATTTTAATAGGGCTGTAAATCCAACCAGTAGACTTTGGGTCAGGCATGCATTAAAAAAGTAACAGAAACCCGACTCAAATTCTTCGTAAATCTGGGCCTAATTTTGTAACTGAACCTGTCCAATATTGTATGGTAAGCACTAGTTAAAAGTCTTATTCCTGCATGGCATAATAACAACAAACCTCTCAGTAAAAATACATCTTTCAAAGGGACTTGATTTATTTATGTTTTTTTATTTAATGAGTGATATACTTACAACAGCCACCATTTCGTTCATCTCCAGCCTCCTTGACAGAAACTGTTGAAACATCCAACTAACTAGAAACTGCAGACCTGCAACATCGCACCACATGCCTCACACCTGAGTGTATATCCTATGAAGAGACATTTTGGAAGTTTCTATGAACGGCACAAAATATATTCGATGAACTTGGATGCCTCAAGGCCCACTCCAATAAAACAGTGATAGTGGAATGTGTACATTGTGAAAATAAAAACTCATAATTAAGGTAAGCAGACGTGGTGGGACATGAAAAAATAATCTTTTACAATGATTATAGAACCCACAAGAGAGGCGTAGAGGATTCCAGCCCAACAAACATACCCCATGAGAACAATGAGAAAACAATAATTTGCAAAGCCAATAGGTCTGGCATTGGCTACCATCCTTTTGACTTTGTCAATGTTTGTTTTGTCATGGTTTCTGTAAAATGTTTTGTTGGGAGAGTTCTGAGCCTACACCAGTATTAAAAAAAACAGTAGCCAACAGCAAAAGTATTTTGGTCTCCAAAAGCACACATTGCCATAGTAGTCCCTGGCACTGAACTACTTTGTGTGAGGATGTGGTCCTTGTGAAGAGAAATATGTTGACATTCACATTAAAGTCAGTTAATGGCTGACCCACTGCACCATGCTATATATTGATGAAGAACACTTGCTGAAACCCACTATGGGGAAAGGTGTGTGTTGGTGGGGGGGGTGTTGTGTGTGTGTCTGTGTGTGTGTGTGTGTGTGTGAGAGAGAAAGAGAAAGAGAGAGAGAGAGAGAGAGAGAGAGAGAGAGAGAGAGAGAGAGAGAGAGATATAGAGAGAGAATCAAATGGTTTTGCTTAACGCCTGACGGATTCCTATGAGCCCTGGATTTTCCTCTTTTCCAAATGATTGCAATTGACAGAATTTGAAAGGGTTGCTGAGGGCACACATTTCTATATGACCATCAGGTCAAATAACAGTGGGTCATCAACAGTCTCAGCCCAGTTGCCACGATTGTACCAAAATAGAATGGTTGTTCCACAGTGTAGAGAAGACATAGCTCAACTGCTGTGTGAAATGGAGCGATAGGACAACACATGTGAGAATTACCACAACAGTAATGTTTACTTACCATGAGTTCTGCTCTTCCTCTTTTAGATCCTTTGTTGAACATACAGAGACAGCATGTGCTGACCAGAAATTGGGCTTTGAATGATATCCTGGCCTGAAGACGCAACATGTATGGGTGAAGTTTCCAAGAAATATTGGCAAGAAAGTGTAGGGGGAATAACCTTTATAGGTATTATTGTTTCACACGGAAATATGTAGCTGAAGCAGGACCTGCAAACTATTGACCTGAGCACTGGATACTATTTCCTGTGGGAGGGACAAGCAGATGGATATGGTGAGGACAGTAGATAATTAGAGGATTGGGCAGCATACTGAGGACCTCAGATAGCTGCCAGCTCCTGTCAAGGGCAAAGGAAATGGTAACAGCTTCTATAAGTCAACAAATAAAATTCATGTTTACATAAACTGATGGTGTCTTTGAAAGATTCAGGTAACTGACTGATTGTCAACACAACAAACTGATAATGAAGAAGGCAATAGACCTGTTGAAACCTCAATGGCCTGCCTTAGGCATGGATGCCTATTATAACAGCTAGCTGCCATACACATTTCTGAGATACATCAATGCCTTTGGAAAGTCACAAGCAGACCATTAGCGATGGAGGCAGGAGCATTGCATCTTTTAGAAATATGAATTGAGCAAAACTCATAAATGAAGTAGGTCGGACACAGTTACCAGGATAGGCCTGCTGAGGTTTACCTTCTGTCGTTCGTGCCAATAGTCCCATTCACATTGAAGAGGGCCACAGGGAGAGGATAACGGGATGCTGTCAGTGAAGTGCAAGGAGCTGGCCAGCATCATGGGCGACGATTACTGGAGCTTTACTTGGGTGATTCACTCGAGCAGTCGATGCTGCAATGTGAAGAGTTAGGCCGATGATTTGCAGTGCGAGCAATGAGGTCTTAGAGCGAACGGACCGGTTTGCAGTTGCAAAGAGCCCAAAAGATTGATTTCAATGTCCGCCAGTCACACCAAGGTTCCAGGACCTCAGAGGCACCATTTGGGGGTCAGGAAACGCTGCAGCTGGGTCAAGGGACTGGTGCAGGCTGTTGGGAGCATTTTAGGTCCCTGACGCTCAGATCAGGATGCCATCAGACTAGCCCTTGGAGTCACTCTGAGGTCCTGAGTCCAAGATGGAGTTGCAGGTCAATTTGTTCCCCAGACAAGAGGGCAGCAGGCAGTAGGTCAGGACAACAGGGCAGTTGTCCCTGTAGAGCAGCAATCAAGCAGCGTGGCAGTCCTTGTAGCAGCAAAGTAGACCTTCCTGGCAGAGTATCCACAGGTACAAAGTGTACGGAAGGGTTGGTGTATGAGGTACCCTTTCTATGCCCTGGTTCTGAAAGCTGGGAGAAGCTTCCGGACAGTGTCTTTAAAGTGCACAGATGTTGTGCCTTCCGGGCCCTGGCTCGAGACTAACTAGAGGGGTATGCAGCCTTTTATGTGGCAACAGGCCACAGCCTATTCAAATGTAAGTGAGGCTGTGCCAGCTCTTCCCTCCAATCTTGTAACTGATGGCCCATCCAGTCACACCTAAGATGTAGGAGAAAAACACTAAGCCCAACTGTCAGCTACACCTAGTCATGTCACCCAGGTACAGACTATAGGCACTAAATAGCTAAGGTAGGAAAATGCCAACTTTCTGAGAGTGGCATTTTCAAAATTACAATATAAATTCCGACTGCGCAATGAGTTTGGATTTTAAATTGCTATTCCAGAGACACCAAACATAAACTGGTTTCCTATACACATTTGAAATTTACACTTATAAAATGTTATAAGATAACTCCAATATTATCCTACGGGAGAGGTAGGCCTTGCAGTAGTGAAAAACAAATGTAAGAGTTTTTTTAATACCAGGACAGGCCCTCTGGAGTGTTCAGGACCTACCCTAGGGTGACGTATAAGTATTAATAAAGAAGGTTTATTTTGCCAGTTCGAAATGGCAGTTTAAAACTGCACACACACAGGCTGAAACGGCAGGCTTGAGGCATGTTTAAAGGGCTTCTTAGGTGAGTGGCATACTCAGTGCTGCAGACCCAACAGTAGTATTTAATTCACAGACCCTTGGCACATGTAGCGCCACATTACTATGGACTTATAAATAAATTAAATATGCTAATTGGGTGTAAGTCAATGTTACCATGTTTAGAGGATAGAACACAAGCACTTTAGCACTGGTCAGAAGTGGGAAAGTGCACAGAGTCCTTAGGCCAGCAAAAACGAGGTCAGTAAAAATGGAGGACGAAGGCAACATGTTTGGGAGAAGACCACCCAAAGGCTGACAGTTGTAAAAGTAATCTGTGTGATGAAATCTGCCATTTAGTGAGAGAGCTCATATTTTGCACCGAGGAATACTTGTGAGGACATATATCAGTGGACAGTGGAGCTGCAGCTTTTGATCTCTATGTAATTGAAATGTCATCTGTTTGTTATGAGTGATGTTGCAACCTTTCCAGACCATCTAATATTTTTGAGGCATATGTTTGCTGATACCTAGAGCCAGATGTCCGACCCAGAGTTCTGCGAGTCGCAATACCACACGTACAACAGTACACCTCACACTGTTTGCAATTCCCAATGGGGCCGCAAATGACCTACCTCATTAATATTCATGAGGAAGGTCGCAATTTGCGACCCCATTGGGAATGGCTGTACTCACAGTGATGGTGGCCTGCTTGGGACAGCAGACCACCATGTCTGTGACTGCTTTTAAATAAAGTTTTGTTTTTGAATACAGCCCATTTTCCTTAAAAGAAAATGGGATGAATTTCACAAACAAAATGAAAACTTTTCTTTTTTCAACTTTTCAGAGCAGGCAATGGTCCGTGGGACTACTACCTGTTCCAAAAAAATATTTTTGCTACCATTCACAAAGGGGAAGGGTCCCATGGGGACTCCTGCCTGTTAGAGAATGGGTTAGCACCAATTCATGGTCACAAAAAAATCATACATCGCATTGCAATTCACAGTTAGGAAGGGGATGCTCATTCCTAATTGCGACCCGCAAACCCTATTTGTGATTTGGTAAAAAGATTACCGAAATGCAAAATTGGGTTTGTGCATCACCAAATGCTTTTTTCTTGTCGCAAACGGCCCGATTTTGCAAATGGGGCCATTTGCTACAAGAAAAAAGTTTTGTACATGTGGCCCCTTCTGTACTGCAGATAGTGACTTACTGTACTTACTATAGTGCAACTGCAGCCTTACATTGATGTGCAATTCCTCTGAAGACATTTGTCTGTGGAACTTCTACTTTTTGTTTCCATGTGATGTATCAGAGAGTATATCTTATCTTACATAAATTTGATGTCTATGATATATCTGTGAAGATGCTTACTATGTGTCACTAGAATTTGTGTTTCAAATGTTTTTTATTGATAATGTGAAACATAATCAAAACTTACCAAACTTCAAGGTGCACCTGCAACAAAATAAGCACTACATCTCAGACCTTAGTACATTTACCTTTTCTGTAATGCATTGGTTGCATGTTGTTTTCGTGCAAAAATCAACCCGAAGAAAGTGGGTCTGAAAATGTTTTCATCTAACAAATTTTGATTTTTTTGTATCAAAATTGGGTTTCACTAAGTTGGGAAAATCAGCCTTGTGAAAACTTTCCTAACAAAATGATCCTTTTATCAGGCTGATCTTTGTTTTGCTTTTTTTTTAATCCGAGTTCCACCCCTAACCCCACAATTCTTTTTTTCCTCCTTTTTTTTTTTTAAAGGAGAGGGGGAGAAGTCCTTACCTTCTTTATCCATTCACTCTCTGCTCTGTCTTGCATGCCCCTTGTGCTGCTCCCCTTCCTTCTTCAATCCAGATTCGTTTTTTAACAAATCCCTAACTACCTCTCCTACAAAGTCCATGCTATCCCTATTCTCTAAACACAGCGGCTTTTGCCTCCTTACCTCTTCGTTGGTCCCAGTCCTGTTGATAGCTATGTGGGAGGAAAGAATTCAAATGCTAGTCCACCACTCTCCATCGAAAAAGAACAGAGGAAGACACCAATTTACTAATTCATAAGAGGGGAGGATTGGATTGGGAAAGAGACAGAAAAACATGCTGGAGTAGATGTCATGTCTCTCAGGTGCTTATTTGTTTCACAACTTTGGCTTGCATGGTCTCTCTGGGAGGTCCTTAAGGACCCACCATTGGTACAACATATCTGACTATAACGACAAAGGCAGGTCGCAACTAATAGTAGTGGTACCTATTTACTGACACATAACACTCCCCAACTCTTTTCCCTTTTGATCTCACCTGATGCTCTGTAAGAGAAAGCCTGTAATGATCCTAGGAAGTTCCCAGTTACCGTCCCTGAGATTGACAGTACCAGGAGACACTGGGAAGTGGTGATCACACTGAATACACACAGCAAGTCAATAAACTGGAGATCTTTGGAGGCATATGAAAGAGCAAATAAGGAAGCACAAGGGAAAAGGTAGAACAAAATAAAGATGCACAGAAATACCAAAACGGTGATCGAACTGCAAGAGCGGGAACCTTACAACTAAGTACTTGTGAGGCAACTTGGTAGTGTCACTCGGCTGCTTAAATTGCTTGAATGAGATCCTACTGCAGTCTGATTGGCTGACCACTGACTGATTTGGAAGACCCAGCTCTTGTCCGTGTGCTCAAGTGTCCCATTGGTCTTCACTGACTCCATGCACTTAGCTTTCAGCTTTCTTGTTCTTCCTTTCTTTCTGATTCTTCATTTTGCGTAAGCAATCCTCGCCTGCTCTCCCTGAGTCACATCATTTGTCACACTGACCTCTATTTCCATCCTGCATCGTCCTTTAAAGCGCCAGGTCACGGTAGAAGTTAAAGAAAGACTACTGCAACCATTTTTTAAGTGAACATTTCCATTTTCCAGAAACTCATGATATTTTGTGTAAAACCTATTTTTTCATTTTGACTTTTCTCTAAAATTAAATGTTGTCATTCTGTTTTCACCAGGATGGCTTTTTAGAACTGTATCAAAATGACAGATGTCTTACAAGGTCACTTGTGGACCATCAGTGGTACTGCAGGCTTTGTTCTGTATTGAATCTCTGCCAGGAACTATGGAGGTTGTCAGTGGAATGTAGCCTTATGACTCTACATAATCAATCCTAGGACCAGTGGTGTAGAAAAAAAAAAAAGCCCCCCCGCAGCCTATGAGGTGCTGGGTGGCCCCCAACCTCCAGGGGGACCCCTCAGCACAGTACCCAGAAATGAGCACTCTTGCGTAAATCCAGAAGGTGGCCCCTTCATGTCCTTTGCAGGAGACTCCCCTCAAGTTTCATTACGCCACTGCTTAGTCCTGTTATTTGTAGTCAGTGGAACTGTAGCCGTTCTCTGTTTAAACACTGGGTGATTGTCCGTTTGTTGTCAGAGTAACAGCAGTCTTTACACTCTAAGTAACGTCATGTCATACCACATCAATGATGCCATTAATGGGGTCAAAGGTAATATCAAGTGTAATGCCACCAGTCATGTCGTTGATTAGCTAATATGTAGTATCATGTTTGAGGTTGTCGACGAGGGTAGACCGCCTCACTCCAAGTCATTACAGACTGCTGCCCAGATTTACTGCATTCTGACGCAGAGCAATGCAGCACGCAAACATGCTGCACTGCTTGAAATGAATGGAGCAGGAGAGTGCCATATTTACAGAGATATGGCACTCTCCTCCCCTCTCCCTAGCACCAGCACAGAAATTTGATGGGTGTCTGCATGAGTCTAGTGTACGTTTTGTACTGGAAGGATAGTCTTCTGGTACATGCTTAAACAAACTTTAAAACTTTTTTCACTTTATATGTGTGTTGTACAGTGCAGCACACATGCAAAGTTGGAAAAGAAAGCAGAAATAAAAGCATTTCTCCGTGATAGCGCCTCGTTGAAATGTGGGCTATTTTTTTTTACAGAAAACCCTGTCTATTTTAATTTTTTTAGGTTTTTTTTGCGTCAAAAACCTTGGGTGGTTGCATGAGAATGCCCATGCTTCACTCATGGAACGCCCACTTAGCGCTAAGTAATGCAAAGCAGAGCTATGCATTGCTTTGTGTTACTTTCAAGTGATTTTCCAGAGTAAAACAAGTTTTGTGCTGGAAAGCAAATAGTTTTAAAAAAAAAACATTTGCGTCACTTTTGTGAGGCAAACACGGTGCAAAATCTTAGTAACTATACATCTGAGAGTCCAGTCCTGAACTTTTCAAGTATAAATTATCGCTTTCAGATGTGTTAAACTAAACAGTTCGATGGAGACAAAAGTCGAATGCAACACATAGAATGCATCAAATTATCAAGTGCACTGGACACAGAGTCCTTAATGACCTGAGTAGAAGTGGTCACACTATTGCATGAGAGGTTCTATGGCTATATAGCAATCTATGACTGGCTATTTTTAGTGATTTTATGCAATGGATCTTGCCAAATGCCAATTTAACAGAGTTTTTCCAAGGGAGGGCTAATTCATAAAATTATATGCAATATTATTATCCGACACTCATGCCCTATAAAAAATATTTTTCAAATAATTTCGTGGCTTTTCTGAGGAAATTCTTTGGAAGCTACACCCAAACCTCACTGTGTATGCCTTCTTACTAGCAGTCATGTGCCACAGGCTGTAGGCACATGGCACCAAACAATATGAACTGTGCCTGGACCAATGCCTGCAGTACTGTCCTCTGTGCGCCTCTGTTTATGAGGGCATGCCACTGTGAAAAAAAAAAAAAGTATTCTGAGGTACAAATAGCATTTTCCGCCACCCTATGGCGAGCTTTGGCTCCATGGTCTTCAAGTGTGCACCACATACCTTCCTCACCTACATCACCGGAGATCAAAATGGCTACCAGAGTTCAAACCAAGCCCCTTGCATGGTCTATGAATGCGTTTATATATTTAATGTGAAGAATTTCTGAAATCTGCTCGATCTGCTGACACCAAATAAAAATGTGCGTATGCCACAATGACTGCTCCCAGCATTCTAGTTTTAGTGTTGTGCCATCCAGTTCTTTATGCAAAATCAGTGAGAAAAGCCTGTTGTATTTTGAATAGGAAAATAAGCGTTTGGAATCACCTTAGAAATCACCCCTCTCCACTTAACAATCTAAAACTTTCAAAGGTTAAAAGCTAATTATTTTTTCTGGGAAAATGTTTGTAGGTTTTTTAAATGGTCACAGGGTTATTGGAAAACAAGACACTTCTGCAATTTATATATAACAAAATAGTATTCTTTAATGGTAAGAGAAACATATTGAATGTACTGAAAAGCAAGAAAAAGAGACAGAAAAGTAATGATACAGAAGGCACAAAAGATTATTGTGAGATATATCATACCTCTAATACCACCGTCCAACGAGGCTCTAACTACCATTATGATTATGAAACATTCTTCAAAGCCCTGTATTTGTTAAAAACAAGTTAAAGGTATTGTAGGGTGTTGCAGGGTATTATGTGGACTATTGTATTTAGGAATAACAATATTCTGAGAAAACTCCTGGAGGAGCGTAAAATTTTACTCTACCCCTACACGTCACCAATACACAATATATATGTGCATGTAACACTGCATACTCTGTGTCATTTAATATTATAAATGTAAAGTGTTGCACTTGAACACAATACTGGAGTGCATTCACTATAGAATTAGAAAATCAAGGGGCATATTTATACTCTGTTTGCGCCGGAATTGCGTTGTTTTTTTTAACGCAATTCCGACGCAAAACTAACTCCATATTTATACTTTGGCGTTAGACGCGTCTAGCGCCAAAGTCCATGGAGTTTGCATCATTTTTTAGCGTGGACACCTACTTTGCGTTAATGATATGCAAGGTAGGCGTTCCCGTCTAAAAATGTGACTCCGAGGCATGTGCGCCGTATTTACACTCCCGGGCAAAATTCACGCCCGGGAGTGGGCGGGTCAAAAAAAATGACGTCCAGCCGCTTTTGCGCCGTTTTTTAGCGCCTGGACAAGGCAGGCGTTAAGGGACCTGTGGGCTCGGAAGGAGCCCAGAGGTGCCCTCCCATACCCCCCCTGTCACCCTTGCCCATCCCAGGAGGACACCCAAGGATGGAGGGACCCATCCCAGGGACATTAAGGTAAGTTCAGGTAAGTATTTTTTTTAAAAAATTGTGGCATAGGGGGGCCTGATTTGTGCCCCCCTACATGCCACTATGCCCAATGACCATGCCCAGGGGACAGAAGTCCCCTGGGCATGGCCATTGGGCAAGGGGGCATGACTCCTGTCTTTGCTAAGACAGGAGTCATTTTAATGGGGGTTGGGAGTCAAAATAAATGGCGCAAATCGGGTTGAGGCGATAATTTTGCCTCAGCCTGACTTGCCCCATTTTGTGGCGCCCAAGCTCCATATTCCCCTACGCCGGCGCTGCCTGGTGTACGTCATTTTTTTCCACGCACACCAGGCAGCGCCGGCAGCTAACGTCATTGAATAAATACGGCGCCCGCATGGCGCTTCAGAATGGCGTTAGCCGGCGCTAATTTATTTGACGCAAAACTGCGTTAGAGCAGTTTTGCGTCAAAAAGTATAAATATGGCCCCAAATATTCTGTGTGCCTTAACCTTATTAAATGAAACTGTCAGTTGAATTGATTTAGAAACCCATCCCTCTATAACTGAAATGTATTAACATTGGAAACAAAAAGAATTCATGTAGACCTGTGCGCTAATATTTTACATTGACTCTAAATGTAGTTCGCAGTTACATTTACACTTGTGATTTCAAAAAGTTGCATTGCTTTTATCAAAACAGTAATATGAATTTAATTTGAATTTATGTACTGACATTCTTATTACTTTTGTCGTTATATGCACACAATTGACACACATTTAAAATGTGCACTCTTGAGTTTGGGTTTAACTTCATCTGACTAGGCCTGAATTCCTCTTGACACATAATGCTGTTTTTCATTTCTGCTTGCATGGCTTTTCCTTTGTAGGAATGATCACATGGAATGCTAGCTTGGGAACAGATGTCACACTGTCTTAGCCATACAGAGCTTGAGAAAAATCCTTGGTGGGAGAATACGGAGAAACCGGATGTGAGATGACAGTCCCTAATCAGGAAATGTTGTAGATGACCAAGGTCAAATTCGTTCTCAGGACTGCTCTGAGAGAAACTGTAGATATTGTATCTTACAAAGTGAGAATGGAAGATGACAAAGGATCCCCTGATGGAGTGAACAAGGGGTGTTGCTTAGAAGGATTTGTGCGATATTAATTAGCACTTACATAGATTGTTAGTTAGATCTCCTTTGGACTTTGAGGGGTACAGATTTCTATTTTCCCCACTCATTCTAACCCTTTTGCTAAGTGTGGCTTTGGCGAACATTTAGTTTCTGACTCTAAGAAGGCTCTTAGTAAAACTGAAATGCTGACACCTTACAAATATGTCTCAGCATATTTAATCTTTTTCTAACTTTATCCTGATTTATTTTGATTTTTCCCTAGACTTAAAAACTTTGATTAATTTGGGTCCTAAGCTAGATGACCCTAAATCTTATTCATGTTTAGGAGAGAGAGTCATAGATTGTTCTCTCAACACCAAATCTTATCGTTAACTTTCTGTATTGCTGTAACTGAACTTCTTGTATGCCTTATGCTGATGCGCCTAAACTTCTTCAGGAGATTTGGCTCTCCTGTCGTGATTTTGTATCTTTGTAGCATGTTTTAAGACTAATTTACATTAACTTGACAGTCAACTTGTAATAAAACTCCTTAACTTTATTTTTCGTTCCTGGTCCTCATTGTGTAACCAAATATGTTATACTGTTAATTGGAAATTGCTGTGATTAATGCTAACTCCGTTCACCACCCTACTCAACAAAACAACAACAAAAAATCTATCGGATAACTGAAACTTGGAAAATTGTGAGAGAGAATGGCCCAGGGCTCCATCACACACTAATTCCTCATTATGAGTTGGACATTACTTGGTACAGGAATATTGAGGGCCAGGCTTTCTGATACCAGCCAGTTTCCCCTCACCAAATTCAAGCTATTCCAATTTTCTTCCTACCACTGGGAATACCTGCATTTAATATGAGGCCCTTTTCTGTGCATTGGTTTCCCATTCCAGAGAGAAAACTTATGACATTTTTCGCCTGCTCAAGTGTCAATGGAAGGCGTGTTTGGGGGGAGGGTGGCTGCAGTTGGGGTCCAGGGGATCAGACAGGCTTCTCTCTGTCCAGCGGGAGCATTGTCTGCCCTCCCTGTGCTGCTGCAGGATGTGTGTGGGCCAGGCTGGGCTATCCTACTGCCCAAACCCTGGGACACCTACAAAAGTAAAGTGAGGTCCAGTGTCTCTGGGCCCAGAATTATTGTGTGCATCCAAATCTTGCTGGACTGTCCCATCATACACTCCTTCTGAGCAACAGTAGAGTCTGCACTCCAGGAATCTATGGATTTGCCCTCGCCACTTCCAGACCTCCTAATTGTCCTCCATGACTTATTAGACATTCCTGAATTTACCCACTATATGAGTCACTGTCCTTACAGTAGCCAAAATCTATATTTTAAGGCAACGGGTTCTCCACGACTTCCGCCACAAGAAAAATAGCTTGTAGAGATGGTCAAGACTGCATCATTTGAAAAGACCATTTCCAATTTAATGGACAAAGCAGATATTTTTTTTCTTGTATGGTCTCACTTTTCACAAGATGCTCCCCCGATTTCCCCATAATTCACTTTTTCCTCTTTACCATCATTGTACTCATTACCCCTCCTCTCTCTTTTTTCCCTGCTTTGTAGTTCCAGTCTTTCCTCTCTTCTTTTTTCTCTCTGACTTTCTTCTTTTAACTTTCTTCCTTATATAGCTTCAAGGGCCATCCGGGCACCATATTTATGGAATGCTGCAAGCCAGCGCAAAAGGTAGGCTAACGTAAAAAAAAAAAATAATTATGTTAGCCGGGTGGAGGTGGCGGTATGGGAGAAGTGGGTTTTGCACCAAAAAGTGACATTAGGTAGATTAGAGTAATTACTCTAACCAGCCTAGCATCACTTTCTGATGCAAAGCCATTCACACCACATGACTCCTGTCTTAGAAAAGACAGGAATCATGCCCACCACCCTAATGGTCAGCACAGGGGACCAGGATCCCCTGGGTATGGCGATTGCACCCAATGCCATGTAGCGAGGCCCATTTCAGGGCCCCTAATGGCACTTTAAAAAAATACCTACCTGTACTTACCTGTCCCCCATCCTTCGCTGTCCCTCTGCTGTGGGTGGGGTGTCCCTGGGGCAGGCACCTGTGGGCTTATTCCATGGTGTTCTACCATGGAAATAGGCCCACAGGTCCCCTAATGCCTGCCCTGACCCAGGCATTAAATAATGGTGCAAAGCAAGCTTTGCCCCATTATTTGATCCCTCCTACCCCGTGCGTGATTTTAGCAGGGGGATAAATATGGCGCTAACGCCATAGAGTCATTTTTGCACGGGAACGCCTACCTTGCATCTCATTGATGCAAGGTAGGTTTCCACGTCGAATTAATGACTAACTCCATAACTTTGGCGCTATACGGGTCTAGCGCCAAAGTGTAAATATGGAGTTCGTTTTGCACCTATTTTGCTTAAAAAAGAATGACACAAATTCAGCGCAAAACAAGTATAAATATGCCCCTGAGTGCACATGTGTGTTTGGACAGCCTAATACGACCGTCCAAACACACATGCACATATAGGTTTCTCCAGCCCGGCTGCGTACACAACCGGACTGGAGAAAGTGCACAGGCCCCAGGGTTGTGTCTGAGTGGCAGTCACTGCCGCTCAGACCAATCCTGACGCTGCTTACATGCTACGTTTAGCATGTAAGCAGCACCCGGATTGCTGGGGAGCCTCTTCTGGTGTCCCAGCAAGTGCTGGGGCACCAGAACAGGAAAGGAGGACGAGTGTGGCAGGAGAAGAGGACAGCGGCGGCGGCGGCGGCGACAACAAACGGTAAGTTTATTATTAATTTTTTTTTATTTATTCCCCCTCCCCTGTCCCCCTGCACCTCCCCTTGATATCTACGACAGCTGCGGCTGTATAGCTTTTTCTCTCACCCCTCTCTTCCTTTTCTACCTCTCTTAAATATTATAGGTAAATATTGTTTGCTATTGGTGCATGCATCACAACAAATATTTCTATCTCTATATGGGTATAAGCTGGACTTGCAAGTCACTTTATTTGTGGATATTTCTTAACTCTTAATTTTACCTTTACAATAATTGATACACAGAACTATACATCAGAAGCAAGCCTCCTTACCATGAAATGTTATCTCTGCAAGAATAACTTCAGCAAAGCAGGTACTAGCTTTTTTTTGTAGAATGCAGAAAGGCTTAGATAATGCTATCTCTTTTATACATGTTCAACCCCTTTTTGAACGTTTTAATAATGATTGTACACCTTTTTAGGTTGTTTTTTTTTATTTTAAGAATATGTTACTGAGTTTTGTTAGCATTTTGAAAAGGCTTTTATTGAGTCTTCAAAGTTGATTTGTAAAATAAAAAAAGCATAGGGGGTGATTCTGACCGCGGCGGACGGCGGTCACCGCCCGCCAAGCGGTTCCCACCGAAAGACCGCTCCGCGGTCAAAAGACCGCGGCGGTCATTCTGGCTTTCCCACTGGGCCGGCGGGCGACCGCCGAAAGTCCGCCCGCCAGCCCAGCGGGAAACACCCTTCCCACGAGGACGCCGGCTCAGAATGGAGCCGGCGGAGTGGGAAGGTGCGACGGGTGCAGTTGCACCCGTCGCGAATTTCAGTGTCTGCAAAGCAGACACTGAAATTCTCCGTGGGGCCCTCTTACGGGGGCCCCTGCAATGCCCATGCCATTGGCATGGGCACTGCAGGGGCCCCCAGGGGCCCCACGGCACCCCCTACCGCCATCCTGTTCCTGGCGGGAGAACCGCCAGGAACCGGATGGCGGTAGGGGGTGTCAGAATCCCCATGGCAGCGGAGCGCGCTCCGCCGCCATGGAGGATTCTCAAGGGCAGCGGGAAGTCGGCGGTACACCGCCGACTTTCCGTTTCTGGCCGCGGCTGAACCCCCGCGGTCAGAATGCCCAGCGGTGCACCGCCAGCCTGTTGGCGGTGCTACCGCCGACCTCCGCCATGGCGGTAATTACCGCCAGGGTCAGAATGACCCCCATAGTCTAAACATTTGTACACAATGATCTACATCCTGTTTATTCTTCAGGGTGTTCCATATAACCAGTCAGTGTCTCTGTCCTTTTGTTAAGCCTCACCAGTGTGACAAATGCTCCATGAAAAGGGCAGACTTTTGATTTCACCATCTGTCCAAAGCCACACCAGAATCGAGGTGAGACATTATACACACTGTTCATCAGCTACCAATCTGAGGATCCAAAGTAAGCAAGAGACTTGCTATCTGTGCTGGAAGCAAACCCAAAACGCTGTCCCTCCTTACTCATTATTGTAATCTGTTTGGCAACAGTCTCACCTGTCAACTGTTGTGAGACCTGAATATTGAAACCACATTATCTATGGGAAACAATATCGAGGACAGAATATTGAAAAAATAATATCAGCGGGTAAGTCTAGATTTTCCATACCTAACTATTAATATATTTACCTATGCAATACATATATCTTTCAGATATGCAAAAGTGGAGTTAGGAATAGAAAATCTATACTTCCCTATATGCACTTACCTTTCAATATTTTGTCACTCGATATTCTGTCCTTGATATTCTTTAACCATCATAATTTCGGTGTTGATATTCAGTAGTAGATTCCTGTCCGCTTAGTTCATCTTCACGTTGAGAATACCCTACCAGTCATCTTTTGACCTCTTCAGTGTAACATCAGTGTGCAAGATTTTACTTTATATAGTCTGTGGAATGGAGGGTTTGAATTAGCGTAGAGGTGGGTATTAAACTTCATAGCAGCCACCAATTGTTCATAATCAAAGCCAGCACTGTGGACCAAGTCTTGCTGGACCTCAGTTTCAATGCCTCTCATCAGGGCCAGCTTTAGGGCTGGTAGCGCCTAGTGCGACAATCTTCTTTGCCCCCACCTCATGATCTCGTCCTTGGAAACACTCACTACCACCCAGCAAAAGTGTCCCTCTTCTCTCCATAGTCCGTCTCTCACATACATTTCATTTGTTTTAAAGTGCTGATAAAGGCTGGCTTTACTAATCCACTCAGCTATCCACATAAAATAGAGATCTGTTATTTGCAGCAGGCACATTAACCCTCTGCTCTACTTTATGGCGAGTCAAAACTGCCACTAGACCAAACTCCAATCTCTCTCTCTAGCGGAAACATTAATCACAAATGTTATCCTGACATTTTTATTACTGTCTGAAAGCTGGATGCACAAGGAACTCTGCAGCAGGTGCTTTTAAGTTTTAAACACATTGGAGGCGTGGCTGTACGCCAATGGCTTAGGGAGCAAAAAGAGGAGCTCCTGCTGTGAAAGTCCGATCCAGCACAATCCTGACCTAATAACCCAGAGCGGAGGTCACAACACCACAGGGGCACAAACTCAGAGGACAGCATGGCCCAGTAGGAGAGCACATTGCAGCCTGGGGGCGCCGCAGACACTTTTGATAGTCGGAGCGAAGCCGCATGGCAGACCTGTCAAGATGGTGGCTTCAAACAGGTGGTAGGCTGCGCTCCAGACTTCACTGGAACCGTCTCTGCTGAGGCTGCAGAATTCAAACACCGCGGGGGAAAATTAACAGCTCCCCATGACCTGAAGAGGGGGAAACAAGGGATTTGACTCAGCCCACACAAGACTAGACTCGGAAGCACTGAGAGAGCCACTGGGGATCGTGCTCGTAGAGGCCGGGAGAGTGGAGCAGTGAAGAGCTGGTAAGCCCTTGCTGCTCAAAACAAGATGTGGGATCAAGCCGGGAGGCACGGTGTTAGCAACATGAAGAGGGCCCCTCGGGACCACAGGTGCCACACTACAGGAATGTGACCTGAGACCGCTGCCTTTTAAGGAGCTGCCGCGGATGCTGCAGGCCCGATGAGCAGCATGGACTGAGGCCTAACACCAGCTCCCCCACACAGGTAAGTGGTTAGGCCCACTTGACTAAAATAAAATACCATCTGGCAGCAAGCACGTTGTGACCAATAGACAGAGGTGGAGCTCTGCTTGCAGACAGAACTACTCCACCGTATGCTCCAGTGCAAGACTATCTACTGAGGCAGGGGCTATGGCAGACCACAGGGGTCATGGGGGCTTGCATACTGAAGCTCTTCCATAAATAGTGCCCAGAAGGTGGTTAGTAAAGATCAGAGGCAGGGGAGGCCGGGCTACAGGAATCCAGATAATAATCTAATAGACATTAACCCCCCTTGCCACTGAAGAAAATCACTGGGTACCTCACAAAAAGGGGAGCGACAGAAGTCCAAACAGCATCTAATAAAGGACTGGACTGGGGAGCTCTGGCACCAATGCATGAGAGAAGGTGACCATGAGCCTTCCTCCCCACCAGTAGCAACAGTCACTGACATGGTCTGAGACCTGTAGGGGAGGCTTCCCCCCTGGACTCAGGTCCTTAAAAGCCTGAATACCTTACATCAAGGCACTGGGGGCCCTCCCTCCGGCTTGGTGGTGCTACCAGAAGGACAATCATCTTGCTAACCCCTGAGAGCCTCGAACATTGTGATGGGGAAATCCACCAGAAAAAGAGAACTCTGACCAGAGTCACACAGTGTGCAAGTGACGATGGGAACCCACCCTGGAGAATGGGGCTTCATCCTCGTGCCAGTGGCCGCCATAAGGCTTCAGGTCAAACTGCAAGCCATAACAGCCTCAAGAGAGGCCCTGGAAACCAAAATTGATGGATCTAGGAATATTACGCAATGATCATAGACACCTAGCAGAGCAAGTCACCATGACAGAAAGAGACCTGGCCAAAGTATCCCCAGAAATATCATTGGCAAATGAGCCCATGGCCAGTTTGGAGGCATAGGGATGCTAGAATCCTGATTGAAAGACGCAGAAAACATGTTGCACTGAAATAATATCCGAGTGGTGGGTCTGCCAGAGAAAATTGAAAACAAAGACATGCTATTAAACCAGGAGAATTGGTTGCGTGCGGAGATGGCACAGAAGCCTCTCCTCATTCTACGCACTAGAACGGGCGCACAGAGTACAGCAAGACCCTTGATCGTGGGGGCTCCACTCCTCCCATTAGTGGTATGCTTAATGCACTACAAAGACATACCCTAAGCCAGGCCAGGTGGAGGAGAGCCGTCGCAGAAGAGAACAGCACTGGGCGCATTTTCCCAGACTTCTCCAGTGACTTACAACAGTAGCTAGCTACCTTCCTTGAAGTGAAGGAAAAACTCAGACAGTTGGGTATTCCATATGCACTGCTGTTTCCAGCCTGACAGAGTGGCAGCGACGGAGGGGGCCATATTCTTTCAGACTCCACAAGAGCCCTGGGACTGGCTAGATTGGTAGCCCCAAACTGGGACTGAACTAAGTCAGCAGGGAGACATCCTACAAGAAACAGATCAAAACAGAGATCGAACTGCCGCAATAGGACTGCCTCGACCACAGCAGAAGCATGTAGAGAGCAGCAGAAAGTGGTGGAGGTAGTGGTATCAGTCAGCCGAGGCAGAACAAGCTTTATCTCAATGGCAGAAGACGAAGAAAAGCAGGATTCAGACCTGCATCGAGGATCCAGTATGTCTCAGACCCTGAGCAATCAACTACCAGTTGTCACACACAGGACCTCAGAAGACATTATTTGAGAAGCAACGAGACTTCCTCCAACATCCGGAAAAAAACAGAAATTGGTGCCCTCCACCGAAGCCAGGGGACAACCTCCTGACACTGGATTGCTGGGTGGGAACACCTAGCAGGAGGACTCACACAGCCTTAAACCTCATCTAGTATATCATGTGGGTTGCCCCACGAGCGCTTATGGTTTGTTTGACGGTTTGGATGGGGGTCATCGCCTACTTCTCCTGGGGTGTGCGAGCTGGATTGAAAGTTGTTTGTTTGTTTGTATGGAACACAGTACAGTTCCCCTGCGCATGGGAGACATGGATGCATGGGGTGCGTGGCGAGTGGTGCTGGTGGCGTGGGGGAATACACATGACTGCTGAATGGAGATTTCAATGAACTATAGGGTCCTCTCCTGGAACATTAGAGGGATGCATACCATGACAAAGCGCTATAAAGTATTCTTCTGCCGAAATAGGAGAGGGATCCAAATAGCAATGTTACAAGAGACGCATATGACGGCTAAGAGGGAGCAGCCATGCAGAGACGATGGAGGGGTCAAATAGGCCAGGGCATTCTGAACTGCAGAATACCCTATTAGATGCTAACGAAATACTGGCAGGGCATGCAAGGAGACTCTGTTGCTTTGGTTCTAAATAATATATGATAAGGGCCCATGACCAGTGACACAAAACAGGGTCCCTACTTGTATGGCTGGCGAACCCGGTGAAGAGGGGCTCGCTAATATTGAAACTCAATACTGAAGAAGGGGAGAAGCTATATAGGCAAGAAGAGATAAATCAGCACTTTAGCCGCTACTACACCACCCTCTATACTAGTATCACAGAGTACACAAAGGTCAAAGTACACACCTTCTTAGAACCATTAATAGCCCTGGACCTCACCCAGGAGGAGATGGAGGTGTTGGGTGGGGACATATCACTGACTGAAGTTAGAGGGGCAATAAAGGGACTGGCCTAAGGGAAGACGCTGGGGATGAATGGCTTCCCCATTGAATGTTTTGCCACATATGTATACAAACTAGCCCCTAAACTAGTAGAACTGAACAAAACAGCACGAGATAGGGGTGACCTACCGGGGTCCACTCGTGAAGCATTAGAGATACCACTGCTGAAACCAGGCACATCAGCCCAAGATAGCAAAGCATATCAGCTGTTGTTGATGCTGAATGCAAATGACAAAATCTTCAGTCGAATTCTAGCTACTAGACCCTATGCCCAAACTAGTACACCCTGACCAGGCAGGATTTATACCAAGACGCAACATGGCTCAGAAGATCAAGCACCTCCTCACCTTTCTGGAAGCGAGCAATTATGACTGCAGAAATGATGCAGCGTTTGCAGTTGATATTGAGAAATCATTTGACAGTTTAGAATGGAGATTTTTATATGGGGTGCTAGAATGCCTTCGGCTTGGCTGAGGCTTTGTTACATGGACGAAACTGCATTACACGGAACCCCACAGCTAGGGTACAGACAGGTAAGACTACAGGGAGTGCAGAATTATTAGGCAAGTTGTATTTTTGAGGATTAATTTTATTATTGAACAACAACCATGTTCTCAATGAACCCAAAAAACTCATTAATATCAAAGCTGAATATTTTTGGAAGTAGTTTTTAGTTTGTTTTTAGTTTTAGCTATGTTAGGGGGATATCTGTGTGTGCAGGTGACTATTACTGTGCATAATTATTAGGCAACTTAACAAAAAAATATATACCCATTTAAATTATTTATTATTACCAGTGAAACCAATATAACATCTCAACATTCACAAATATACATTTCTGACATTCAAAAACAAAACAAAAACAAATCAGTGACCAATATAGCCACCTTTCTTTGCATGGACACTCAAAAGCCTGCCATCCATGGATTCTGTCAGTGTTTTGATCTGTTCACCATCAACATTGCGTGCAGCAGCAACCACAGCCTCCCAGACACTGTTCAGAGAGGTGTACTGTTTTCCCTCTTTGTAAATCTCACATTTGATGATGGACCACAGGTTCTCAATGGGGTTCAGATCAGGTGAACAAGGAGGCCATGTCATTAGATTTCCTTCTTTTATACCCTTTCTTGCCAGCCACGCTGTGGAGTACTTGGACGCGTGTGATGGAGCATTGTCCTGCATGAAAATCATGTTTTTCTTGAAGGATGCAGACTTCTTCCTGTACCACTGCTTGAAGAAGGAGTCTTCCAGGAACTGGCAGTAGGACTGGGAGTTGAGCTTGACTCCATCCTCAACCCGAAAAGGCCCCACAAGCTCATCTTTGATGATAACAGCCCAAACCAGTACTCCACCTCCACCTTGCTGGCGTCTGAGTCGGACTGGAGCTCTCTGCCCTTTACCAATCCAGCCACGGGCCCATCCATCTGGCCCATCAAGACTCACTCTCATTTCATCAGTCCATAAAACCTTAGAAAAATCAGTCTTGAGATATTTCTTGGCCCAGTCTTGATGTTTCAGCTTGTGTGTCTTGTTCAGTGGTGGTCGTCTTTCAGCCTTTCTTACCTTGGCCATGTCTCTGAGTATTGCACACCTTGTGCTTTTGGGCACTCCAGTGATGTTGCAGCTCTGAAATATGGCCAAACTGGTGGCAAGTGGCATCGTGGCAGCTGCACGCTTGACTTTTCTCAGTTCATGGGCAGTTATTTTGCGCCTTGGTTTTTCCACACGCTTCTTGCGACCCTGTTGACTATTTTGAATGAAACGCTTGATTGTTCGATGATCACGCTTCAGAAGCTTTGCAATTTTAAGAGTGCTGCATCCCTCTGCAAGATATCTCACTATTTTTGACTTTTCTGAGCCTGTCAAGTCCTTCTTTTGACCCATTTTGCCAAAGGAAAGGAAGTTGCCTAATAATTATGCACACCTGATATAGGGTGTTGATGTCATTAGACCACACCCCTTCTCATTACAGAGATGCACATCACCTAATATGCTTAATTGGTAGTAGGCTTTCGAGCCTATACAGCTTGGAGTAAGACAACATGCATAAAGAGGATGATGTGGTCAAAATACTCATTTGCCTAATAATTCTGCACTCCCTGTATATCTGAGAGCTATAGTGTTGGGTGAGAGAAGAGGCAGGGATGCCCCTACTCTCCCTTATTGTTTGCACTGGCTGTGGAACCCTTAGCCAGCCATGCCAGAACAGGACAGGATACTGGTATCAGGAGTTACAGATTGGCACCCTGACCACATTGCACTCTATGCGGACGATCTGTTGATTTTCTTTAGGAACACAATGACCAACCTACGGGGAGCCAGAGACCTGTTGGGCAATTTGGCACTTTATCAGGACTTAAGGTCAACTGGCAGAAATCAAAGCTGTTCCCAACGGCAGTGGGCCTGGACCCGCCTGAGGGACTGCACATACTTCAGCGGGAGCCACGATGCCTGCCCTATTTAGTTGTAAAGATCCATCACAATCAGATTGACCTCCTTGACGGGAATATAGGACCAGCCATCATAGTGTTGAAATCAAACATAGACTGTTAGACCTAGCATCTTTTGGTGTGGTTTCCCTTGACTTTCTGCTTTCTGACCACCTTTTTTCACTGTGTGCTGAATTTTATTTTTGCTGGCTTTAGGACTCTGTGCACTTTACCACTGCTATCCAGTGCTAAAGTGCATGTGCTCTGTATCGAAAACATGGTAACATTGGCTTACTCATCACTGGCATGTTTGATTTACTAGTAGGTCCCTAGTAAATTGCACTATGTGTGCCCAGGGCCTGTAAGTCAAATATTACTAGTGGGCCTGTAGCACTAGTTGGGCCACCCACTACTGTAGCCTTTCAAACATGTCTCAGGCTTGACATTGCAGGGCCTGTGTGCACAGTTTTAACTGCCGCTTCGACCTAGCAAGTGTAACCACTTGCCAGGCCCAAACCTTCTTTTTTATCAGATGTAAGTCACCCCTAAAGTAGGCTATGGTTAGCCCCAAGGACAGGGTGCAGTGTATTAAGAAAGTTGAACATCTACTGTTAAGTTTGACATTTCCAGGAAGTGAAAAACTCTTACATTTGTTTTTCTTTATTGCAAGGACTATCTCTCCCATAGGCTAACGTTGGGGTTTCCTTGGAACATCTTTTAAGTGTAATTTCCAATTGGGGAAACAACAGAAAAATTTAGACTGGTGTCTCTGGGCTCGCAATTAAAAAATACATCTTTTGGTAAACTTAATTTTTAAACTGCCGGTCTGAAAATGCCACTTTTAGAAAGATGGCATTTTCTTGCTTTAACCGTTTTGTGCCTTAGGCTGTCTCTGAATATACTTCTAGGTTTAGTTGATAGCTACATCTTTGCATTCTCTCCAGACAGCCACAAACAGGAAGGGCTGGGTGTGATAGGAGATACATTTGCATACTGATAGTCATCATGGGTAGGGAGAGGGAGAGACAGTTCACACTTTCATCTGAAAGGGCTGTGTCCTACCCTCACACAAAAGGCTGATTATCCCCTAATGGTAGTCTGGAGCCAGGACTGGATTAGAAGGGAACCTTGTGCACTTCAGAGAATTCCTTTGAAGTTACCCCTACATCAAAGGCCATTTGGGGTATAAGTACTTGGCCTCCTACACCATATACTCAGAACACTTCTGGACTGAGGACATTCTACCAGGAAGAAGGACAGCTATGCTGTCAGGAGGGACTGCCACTTTGCTGTTTGCTTTTTTGTGTTCACCTGCTGCCTGCCTCTTCTTGCCTGGGAGTGAGAGGATTTTATCTAACTCTCTACCTCCTACAATCTAAAGTTTCTCCACGGACCTGACTGAGCTTTCCTTCCGTTTCTGAAGTCTCATGGATGTTATAGACTTCACTTGCATCTTGCTACCAGTATCTGGGGTCCTCTGCTGTGAGTCCTGCTCTGCCAAGTGGTGACAAATCCAGTCCTGGGGCCTTTGGGGTGAGCATGGTACTGCAACCCAAGAAGTGACACACAACATTGGCTCGTCACTTGGAACCGACGCATCCCGCTGCAGAAATGCCACTTTGCTGCTGCCAGCACCAAAGCCGTGGACACTGCTTGCCGACTGTGTGATGCAACAACACCCACTTACAAGGCAGCCCTGGTGTGCCCAACGCAGCACCAACACATTAGAGCACTCATTGCTTCTAGACTTTGATGCATCAATAATGTTGCCTGGTTAGGAAACGACACATCGCCTTCAAGCACAATGAATGATCAACGGATCATCACAGAGCATCGAAGCAACAAAGGTACCATGAGCTGGTCTGCGTGACTCCTGTACCCAGCCCGTGCTCCATTGTAGTCAGACTGAACGTTTGGATTTGCCCGGGTCCAAAGCAACCAGATAGCCCTGGTTGGAGCTATAGTCTTCTAAGCACTGCATTTTGATTCAATCTTTGAAAATTCATAACTTGACTTGAGTTTGTTGGATTTTTGTCATTTTGGTCTTATTTGACTCAGACAAATCGAGTCCTTTTGAAGTGTTTTCACTGTGTTTCTCTGTATGCGCACAAATACTTTACACATTGCGTCTTTAGTTTAGCCTGACTGCTCTGTGCCAAGCTACCAGAGAATGAGCACAGGTAAACTTTTAGTGTGTATCTTACTTTGCCCTGACTTGGCTTGTGGTTCCTACTTGGACAGAGTGCAAACCTCTGCCAACTAGAAACCCAGTTTCTAACAGACTTCTGGAAGACATTGCCTCTATCAGTAGCTGGGAGAGTGGCATTGCTCAAGACGATAGCCCTCCCCCAATTGTTGTATTATTTCACAGTACTCCTCATCTGGATCCCCAGGGCAACGTTCCAGGAATTGGATTCTCTCATAACAGCATTCCTATGGGGGGAGGGGGACAGAGGAGGGTGGCATTAGCTACATTGCAATGACCAGTCAGCGGAGGCAGGCTGCCAGTCCCTGACTTCTAAACATACTATTTGGAAGCACAATTGCAGTGGTTCACGCAGTGTCTGGTGGGTAGGTGGACCCTGGGCCACGAAATAGGACTATTTGTCCCAGAGCTCCCCCATCTGATCGGGGTCCTGCTGAAAACCAGTCACCCAGCGACCACAGACATCCAGGAATTTCCAGTCATGCAGAAATGCTGGTATAGATGTCTCCAAAAGACGCATACAAAAATTCTCTTATCTCCTGACCTGCCTATTTCTATGCTAGGGAAACTGCCTCATTGAGGTGACTGGTGGGGTTCTGGGAAACTGGGCAACAGCAGGTGTGAAGAGGATGGGTGACTTATTCCTAGGCGGAGGGCTCTACCCATTCAATGACTTCCAATTGGAGTTAGACCTCCCACAGGGCCTCTTCCTCATATACACAGCCAT
Organism: Pleurodeles waltl; assembly: GCF_031143425.1. Taxonomy (NCBI): domain Eukaryota; kingdom Metazoa; phylum Chordata; class Amphibia; order Caudata; family Salamandridae; genus Pleurodeles; species Pleurodeles waltl. The sequence continues at coordinate 1,076,836,333 of NC_090444.1, forward strand.
TATGATGGTGCTACGCATACATTGGGGTACTGGCCTCCTAGATCCACAACCTCAGAAAGCTTGTCACTATGTTATCCTGTCCTTGAGCTCCATTAAGGCAGTAACGTGCCTCTAAAGGGCAATACGGAATGACATACTGCTGTCCATGGAGACCCTGAGAACCTGCTGGGAGGAGGATAAAGGGATCCACATACCTGAGGGGGGCTGGGAGTCAATACTAGAGAGAACACCGAAAGTGCCCAGAAATGCCTGATTTAAATTTAGCAACTACTATGTGCTGCATATGATCCCAGGACACATCAGCAAGTATCTCCACACAACCGGGGCGACATGTCTGAGATGCAACGAGGGAGGAGCTGAACTCCTGCATATGCTATGGTCTTGCCTATCACTCTCTAACTATTGGGAGGAGGTAAATGCAACGGAAACAGATGTTATATCAAGAGAAGTCCCCTGCTCCCCTGGCCATTGCTTATTGCACTGGTTCCCACACACTTTCAAGACTAAGGCTACCAGCAGATTTCAGTTTCTGGCATATGTATTAGAGAAGAGGGAGATTACCAGGATCTGGAAGGCCCCTAGGGGTCCCCGAGCTATGGCCTGGCATAGGGAACTTTAAAAGTGGGCGAGTTATGAAGTAGAGGTCTTGCTGCACGAAGCCAGGAGAGAACGGGGAACCCAGGACATGGCCAGGCGTTGGGAAGAATTAGTGGATTTCCTGAAGGAACCTGAACAGCAATTACCACTTTTGTCCCCGGGGAACTCACCTGCTGCTGCTCCATCCTAGCTATCACAGCCGAAGGACCTGACTGAAGCAAGAAGGGCACACATCTAGCTGCCATGGTCATGACACAACTACGTTACTGGTACTTGCGATCAGGCAGGAGCAAGGGGAAACTAAAGAACTACTTATCCTTGAAACTATTGCTACCTATACATACACGGGCCCCCACCATGCATAGTTTTTTCCTTCAATAATTTGAGTTCAAATGCTTTGTTTATATTTGTAATTATGTTATAGAAGTTGTCATAAGTGTTGAAATATCTGGGGTAATTAGCAGTGCATGATGAGGGTGCGAACTATAGTTACCTTAGGGCGCGATTTATAGTAACTTGAAAGAACTCCAACTATAATTTCTGAATTCCTATGGTTTTCTACGAGTGAATTCAGAACCTAACTGTAATGGCCCTGTAACCTTTGTTTTTTAAGTGAATTTCTATGTTTTTTTAAAACTATTTCCAAACTATAATGTCCCTGTAACCTTTGTGTTTTTTCAGTCAATTTCTATGTTTTCCTTTTTACGTAAAATAATTTTCATTGCTATGCATTAATCCAGCTGCTGCCATGCACGGCCTTTTTTGGGAGGTGGAGAGGAGCTGTGCAGCCCTGCTCCCTCGGCCGAACTCGGCCCCGGGTCCCCATCCTACATGGTCCGGCCACGTGGCTCCCTGAATTAATTTTAATTAATGCCCCAGGGAAGTGGGAGTCCCTGGGGCTAAAAGTGGGGGCCGGCTGGCTCCCCGCACTTCAATAAGCATTTCAAGCGGACCTTGACCCACCCCGGGGGCTTGAAAAAGACAAATTGCGGCACCCCCAAACTTTCTGCCTTCCTTCTCCTACTTTTTGCTGGATTTTTGCTCGGTTGTCCTTAGGACTCTGTGCACTTTACCACTGCTAACCAGTGCTAAAGTGCTCTCGCCCTAAAACATTGATTGGCATATACCCTATTGCCATATTTAATTTACATGTAAGTCCCATGTAAAGTGGTATACTATATACTAGGACCTGTAAAGTAAATGCTACCAGTTGGCCTGCAGCATTTATTTTGCCACCCACTTAAGTAGCACCGTAAACCTTGTCCCAGACCTGCCACTGCAGCCTGAAGGCAGTGTGCCACTACTATTTCGACTTGGCATTTAAAACTCCTTGCAAAGCCCTAAACTCTTCTCTTATTATATGTAACTGACCCCTAAGGTAGGCCCTAGGTAGACCATAGGGCAAGGTGCTATGTAATGAAAAGGTAGGACAGGTACTTTCAGGTTTTACATGTCCTAGTAGTAAAACAAAAACTCCCAAATTTGTTTTATCACTACTGTAAGGCCTATCCCTTTCATAGGAGAAGATAACATTGGGGATTACTTATTATAGGTGATAGGCTTTAATTCCTAAACCAGAGGTGGTAGATATGTCATGTTTGGTGTCCATGAACTTGTAATGATAAACCTTCTTTAATGGTAAAGTCAGGTTTATCATTACATGTTTGAAAATGCCACTTTTAGAAATTTGGCATTTTCATGTGCTCTTCCACCACACAATAGGCTTAATGACCCTGTCCTATGAGTGCAGCCAGCTGGGAGCCAGGCCAGGTGAGACAGGAAACTCCTGGAACTTCAGAGAACCCTTCTGGAAACTGCTCTCAATTTCTAGGAGCAGGGCACCAGGGTATACAAAATAGGCTCTCAGACCTACTCCTCAGTTCACTATTGGACCTGCCGAATGACTCTCAAAGGACTGCCTGCAGATGTGACCTGCTGTGCCCTACGCCAGACTGCTGCTGTACCTGGAAGGACTGCTTTGCTGCCTGGAGCCTGCCTTGAACCCTCAGAGGCCAACCCTGCTGTGGAGTCCTGCATCTTCACCTGCAGCCAGGACTTCCAGAAGTAACTCCAAGGGCAGTTTTGCTGGCCTTCTGTTCAAAGCCACAGGGACATAACAGGCTCCCTACCATCTAGAACTCTGACCTGAGCCCAGCCTGAGTGAGACATGAACCCCAAGTGGTCTCTATCCACTCCTGGACCCTTGGTGGTGATCATAAGGGTGTCTAGATGGCCATTTTCTAAAACTAGGGACTTGCTATTTTGAAACTTTAAAACTCTTATCTCTGGTTCTACTAATTAGATTGTGATGGTTTTGGTGTCAAATAATTTATTAAAACGTTCTCTATTTTTTTAAGTTGGTTTGGGATTTTTATTGTGTTGTGTTTTCATTGGATTGCTGTTTGTGTACTGCAAAGGATTGTGGCTGAGGTTTGACCAGGGCTCACACCTCAGTCAACCAACAACCCGATTTCTCATGCTCCTGCGTTTACATATCACATAAATCCACAGGCCTTGACACACAAAAGCTCTTATAGCATCTGGTGAAGTACTGGGTGCTGCACTTACTTAGCTGGCATTTGAGGCACAAAGTGCACTTAGCCTGAAAATGAGAAGTTTATTCTCCTGGAGACCTGTAAATCTGCCCTCTGGGCTACTGCATAGTACAAAATGTCTGGAGCATGTGAAGTAAACGACAACCTGGCTGCAGTAACACCATCAACATTTAGAGGTCTCTGAATAAATGAAATTGATATGAAATCCAGGTAGGATGTTACCCTGAGAAACAATAGACATTGTTAACTGTAATGCTGCAGTGACTTTCATGTATCCATGCAAACAGTATATTCGGGAGAAAAACTCTAATTTCCTCAATCGTAGTTCAGAAAGGGCAATTGTTTTCAGCATATGTGATATCATGGATGACACCGTTGATTAAGTTATAAGTAGATTTGGCAATGATGTCATGAACAGTGCATTCATCATTACATTTTATGACTGTGTAGCTGACAATAACTCAGAAATGTTTTATTGTAGGGTTTGGATCTTAACTATAAACTCCTTTATACTAACATATTTTGAGGACAGTATTTGTATTCCATTAGTTTCTAATCTTAGTAAGCAATAAAAACTTCAGTTTAGAATGTTTTTCATGGAATTTGTTGGAGCCTGGAATTTGATAATTATATTACTAAATAATGTAACAACCATTAAGAAACCAAGCACACCTAAAATGAGCTATGTTTTCATTTTGCGCCTAAGGCTCCTTTGTTCAGCAATTTAATTTGACACAATGTATTTTCTTTACTACATCACATTTAAAATGTGTTTTTGATAATTTGGTACATATCTGAATCAACTTCACCCACTTTTCTTACTGGCCTGCCATGCCAACTAATGTTTACTAGACACAAGGCTCCACTTTGTAAAAGTGTATATTGGATGGGGTCACATTTGGCCTAGCATTAGCCCTCCCATTCTGTGACTCATAGGGCTCCCATTGGAGCCAGGTCACGGATTCACCAGGGCCTCCTCCCAATACCAGCTCAAACGTGCAAGCCCTGCAGCCTCTATTTTGAAGTGTCACAAGATGCTGAGAAAGTCATTCCACCTAAAATTTGCTTTATTTTATAATGCCAATTAAGGATCCAGTGTTAAACAATTTTGAATTAAATTTTTTTATTGATTGTATTATGTTTAAAATTCACTTTTTGATCATTGTTACACATTTAAATCAACGTCACCCCTTTTTTCTTTATGGCCCTTCCAGGTCTAGTAGGGTTTCCTAGAAACAAGCCTTCCCTTGGTAAGCGTGTATAGGGGGATCAAATTTGGTCTTTTATTACCCTTCCAGTCTGTGACTTCTAGGCCTCCCCCTGGAGCTAGGTCACCTAATCACCAGGGTTATGGCTCCCTATGGGACACAGATTACCTGACTGTTAGGGTCAGGGCTACCTTTGGACTTAGGTCACCTGAATGTTAGAGTTAGGACTTCCAATTGATGTGGGTCAGCTGACAACTAGAGTTTCCCCTCCTATTCAAGCAGGACTCTTCAGGTTTCCAGGTAAACGGGGGCAGGCTAAAGACACTGCCTATGAGTGCCCAGAAAGGACACATGACCAGAACGTTTGCTTCTCTACCTCTTGGGGGATAACTGCTATTGGACTCTAGGAGATTTGCATACCTGTTTACAACCTTCATACACAATTACTAGGAGAGGATTCCTACTATTGGGGTCTGGTGCAAAATAAACAATGTCTGCCTCCCGCCCACCTATTAACAATAAATGGAGAACAGTAACTCTAGTCTTTCTGACAGTCCTCCCAGTTAAAGTCAGATATGACCTGTGTCACCACCTGATACCTTATACCAGTTCACTACCTGTTCCCTCTTATTCAACAGGACAAGCATGTCATGTATGAAAGGTTCTGTGGAACACTTTGCAATTGAGAGCTATTGGTGCCAGGATCAGACCCAGGTATGTATGTAAAAGTTCCCTCCTAGGCTCTCAGCCTGTAACCTTGCAAAGGTGATCATCATCTGCATGTGTGTGTAAAGCTCAGACTCAGCCGAGGGGAATCTTAGGGATGAGATAGGGAACTGAGTAACTGATGCCATTTGGATTAATTTGCAACAATTGTAAAGTAAATCTCGGAGGGTCCTCCATTAGTTGTGATCCAAAAGGACAAGACACCGCAGGAAATGGAAACTCCAATGGGATGTAACTGTTTTCAGGAATTTCAGCGGAGCTCACCTCTGGGATTCTTTTTTGAGGGAATCAATTTTAGGAGTGTACATCATCTGGATCTGCCAGATGCTCGAGCCAGAAAGGTCCCAAAATTCCTCAGACTTCCTGATCCATCTTCTTGACTCATACGCACCCATCATGGGAAGTACATTTTCGGTAAGAACCACAAACGAGCAGGTTGGTTTTCATGTTACATCATAGTATTGCTGACTGTCTGTGCCAACAGAGGGAGCCAGTACCTAGGTAGTGCTCTTCTGTTATTTCTTAGGAGCGCACAAGTCGATTGACATCTTAGGCCACCAATTCATAAATAACTGGGATGGAGTAGGAATAGCAGTGACAAAAATCACAGGACTAATGGCAAATTCATAAGCCACATCAGGGTTTTTCTACTTATTTACGTTTGTCATTGCCTAACATGACCTTGATATGGTCAATTTCATCTGATTCTGACTCCTAACATCCGAGTTCCTGAGCATTTTCAACTTATAACTAGCACTCGCAGAAATTGTCTCGTCCAGTTTCTTGGAGGTAACTTGGGCTGTACTGGCTTTAGCATTATTGACTAATGCTGGAGCACAACCTGCTTATTCTACAGGGGCAAGTTAGGACACTTGGAATGTGAAGAGACACGTTTAGAACATCAGAGAGTTTTAGAAGAAGCCTGCCCAGAACAATTAGACTGAGAAAACGAACTGGGATCGAGCCTGGTAGATGGAGGTAATGATGGATGCTTGTTACAGTTAATGGGTCCTCCAAACACATTCAGCTGTGCCATTTTGTATGCACCTTGGGTGGGCCCCAGGAGAACTGCCATCAAAAGCACCGTGTTCTAAACAACCCTCCTCCAAATGTCAAGAAACTGACTTAAAATAACAGGTTATGTAGTGAGGTCTGTGAAAATAAAGAACTCTGAGTTGAGGATGTAACTTCCTCAGCTGGCAGACTGGAACTGCTGCATAGTCTGCAGAACACTCAATCCTGCTGTGAAAGGCCACCTGCGAAGCATATTTGGAGAGAGCTTCACACAATGCAAAACCAGAAAAGGAGTCCACAGCTCCCAGGCACTGCAAATGCAACCCATGCGAGATAACAATTGAAAAGGGGCGTCGACAAGAACAGCTTTGTTTGAATCTGTTGCTTAACAGCATACAAGGAGAGAAGAAAATAGGAAAGCCGGTAGTCCTAGTCAAAATGTTCAAAAACATCAAGCAATAAATCACAGACTGTGGGGCTACATCATTTTACCCACAGAGGAAGTAAAGGATAGAAGTGTGGGAGCAGGAAGGCACGGAAGGGGGCCAACCCTGCCAAATGTATCACGTGCCTTACCACCGGCCTGTCCAGGAGGCTTCAGTAAGTATGGGGGTTTTGATGGTATTTCTACATTAGAATTATATGCGCATATTAATATGAATGTATGCAGTTTAAACGAAAAATGTTAAGAAGCATAGAACTGTTGTTATTGGCCAATACTCAACTAGGCCCTGACTCCATTTCATAATATGACTGTTGATTCATAATATACATTCTGTGTTTGTATTTCTCGTTTGACACCACACGCAAGAAATGTGCACTGTTTGTTTTGTAATGATATACTCCAGAGGAGGCTATTAGATACTTTGCACGCTGCAGACAGTTCATTTAGAAGTTTTTCCATTGTTTATGTAACTAGTTTGTGCTGACACCTCCGATTATATTAGATCAGAAACAGTTTAATAATGTTCATATTAAGGAATAGTGCTAACATGGTGGGATAATGTGACGTTTTATAATCCTACAAACTCTGATTTGCTGTAGTGTCGAATCATTCACTCACCTTATGCTGAAAGTGCAATTAATATTGCTTTATGCTATAAAAACACTTGAATTTGGGGGAGAATCTGGTCTTGTGGGTCTCTACTAAGGATAGTGACTGTCTTTCTATTAATTTGTTTCTCAATCTGGATTTAATCTATTTCTTTTCAGATTTTGCTTAGTGTTGCATCTACTTTAAATGCTAAAGAGCTTTTATGGCAGATGACTTCTATGTCCTATGACTGATTTATTGGACTGAGCTATGTTTTGTATACTGTACTACACGTTAATATTTTAATAAATCTTCACGGTTTTCCCTAATTTACTGTTGTCGAAACTCCCTTTTGAGTCAGTCCTTTCCTATTGACTATTAAATAAGCTTTACAGAGAATATGCAATACGCAGACGCAATACCCACGAAGAGAAGGCGAGGTGAGGCGTGCACGCTGTGGGAGCGCAGCCGGGTCTGGGTTGGGGCGGGTGGACGGGAAAGGTGAGCTGAGCTGAGGTGAGCCGAGGGCTGTTGTGCAATTTGGGGGGCGGCAACTGGTGTAGGCTAGCCTGGGCGGCTGGTGGTGTCTGGACGCTGGATGCCTTGCTGGGCACTCGCTTCTGGAGCTGGAGTTGAGCTGAGGCCTGCTCCTAGTACACTCCCGGTATGGACGCTGGGCTTCTGGAGCTGGAGTTGAGCTGAGGCCTGCTCCTGGTACACTCCCGGTATGGACGCTGGGCACCCTCTTCTGAAGCTGGAGCTGAGCAGATCAGAGGGACGCTCTTGTGCCATTGACCACTGACCCTGCATTGCCGCCATTCCTCGCCTCTGCCTTTGTCACCCGTTCTACTTTACACTTCACTCAGCCTCCATTCCGGCGAAGCCTCGACAGCAGGCTGCTAAACACCAGGAGCCAACTGCGGATCAGTACACCTCCCCATTGCAAAAGAGGGTAAGAAGAGGGCCTAAGAAAAGGGGCCTCACAAGGCTGCAGGAGAGGAGGTGATATAAGGAAGGGTGAGGCAGCGCCATTAGTACTTAGCATGCTTGTGCCCCAGTCCCTGCCCTGATGCATATTTCAAGGCAGGCAATGCCACACCACACCACTCCTCGGAGTATTGGAGCTCAGAGGAGCCGCCGGGAGCAGAGGGTGGCTGTGCGAGGATACAGTGGCACGTTGGGTAAATCTTAGCAGCAGGTGTGAGGGGCAATGGCAAGTGGGCAGAAGTTAGATGTGGAGGGAGGCAGCACGTGCACTTGTGCCCTCCCGAGGAACTGCCATTGCTGTCAGAGTAGGCAGCTTGGAGACAGCCCCAGGAGAAGGCGGCACTGTGGCAGCTTGCCGAATGCTGCTTGCTGTGAGTTGCCCAAGACCCAGGCCCAGCCCTTGTAGCCTGTATGCATTTGACCGGAGCAGGCTCTTCTTTCCTTGCAGGTGAGGGGAGACCGGGTGTAAGAAACATTAGGCAGCAAGCACTATGTGGTGCGTGGAAGTGGTTGGCGTTCGGCCGGTGCAGCTTGTGCACACACCTTGATTGATTCTAACGATTATGGGTCCTATAGGAGCTGCATTTTTAAACCATTTACACAATTTTAAATCCTCTTTTTCATTACTAATTAGACCTACGGAATCTACAAAAACTAAGGTTGGAAAACAGAACAAGAACAAAAATCTTACCTTCAAGTTATTGTTCCCCACTGTCACCTCATAACAAAGTGAAAACAAATCAGAACATCTGAGCACTGTTGCTTAGTGCTAGGGGGAGTGGAAGCATGCAATCTGGTAATTAAAGAGCACCTATACCTCCTATCAAGAGAAAGCAAAAGTTCCAAACCCTACCAACAGTAAAACATTCTAAGATGAAATCTGGTGGGGAGAGCCAGTCATTAATTTCTCCAGTGTTTCAAATGTTTGAAAAGTCAACAAAGGTACTGCATAAGTTTGACTTTTTAAAAGATCCAGTTGGGGCTATGCTTTCTATATCTGAGGGCACTAGTTCCATTCCGATACCAATTTCACCAACAATAAATAACAAATGTGTCCCTTGCCATTAAAGTGAAAGCATGGCCTTGGAAGGAAAAAATTGACTCCGCAATCAAGGGCGGAAGCCCAGATTTTTTTTAGTAAATCCACACTGGGGACCGATAACTGACCTGGAATTGGTTTTATTGAGGTCTTTGTCACCAAAAACTCCCAAGTTCCCCTAGCTTTCCATCACCATCGAACTCGCAAATTTCAGCACAGATGATTGCTGCCCCATTTCCTATTGAAGTCAATGCAAAACTTATTAAAAAACAAGATATCTTTATAGGGCGCTCAACTCAGTCTCCCAGGATCAACCACATTATATAGCCAATGGACAACTGGAACAGCAACAGCTAGATTTTAGCTATAGTACGACTTCACCTCAATTGATGTCTAAAGCTCAAGCTAGTATGACAACAAAAACTCAATGCAGTCAAAGCACAACTCTCCTAAAGGTAGAACAGTGGATAACTAATGCATTTTCATTTAAGAAAAGGGATCTTCATGCATGGGGTACTCCGTATCTATCTAGAAAGGATAGCAATTGTATTGCACAAACCAAAGTAGGCAAAGAGTGCCAAGCAGGATCGGACTCAGAATGTAATCATTCCAACAAAAATGAACCCGAGGTCCCTCAAAAAGAAGATCCGCCAAACCCCTCGCTAATAGGGACAGGGGCCACCTGAGACATTGTATTAAGATTATCACAATTGACATAAAAGGCCTTGTCTTATCAGTCAAAAAAGATAAAAAGATGGATGCCCAAGCGGACCTACTTAATATAATGGCAAGACCAGTATCAGGGATCGACCCTATGTTGGGGGATCTAAATAAATTAATAACTAGAGTGCAAAACCATGTGGTAGTTTCTTATATTGACTGTACCTGTGCACCATTGATCAACAAACTGACAACCATTCCGGACATGATGATGACTTTGATAGAGGATCTTAAAGCAAATTTGGACAGCTCGGACCACGTAAAGGATACCCACCGCTCAGTACTAGCAGTCCAGGAGCACGGAAAAATTGTTATCAAAGTATGGGGAATTATAAAATTGTGAATCAGAGACTGAAAATCACTCAATAGAGTCCATTGTGAATGAGGAGGATCTTACCAACGATGACATAAGCTTACTGGAGAGAGGACTCTAACTTTCAGTCATCTACCACACAATTGCTAACAAAGCCAATAACAAAAAAAAAACGAAAGGACAACGATAGGCCAGAAATAAGCAGTAAAACAGTAAAGTAACCAATCTTGGTATGTACAACAATGACTTAGCTGACACTACAGCAGAGGTCAAGGAAGACCCCAGGCAAAGCGGTAATCAGGCACCTAAGGGGAAAAATGTGTATCCTCTGTTCGACAAACAGACTTGGAAAAGCCACAGAAATAGCCCCACTAATGTAGAGGATGACGAGGCTATGCCAGTAAAATCAGTGGCTGCTATGGTTTCGAGCACTGTAGTGGACCAAATCGTCCCAACTGAGTGCCGAAGGGATGTAACAAGACCATGTCAAGAGTCTACGGTAAATAGTTTGGAATGTGAAGACGCCTTTTCTTCTGTCCCAGTCACAGCGCATTCTCTTTCCCTTTCTCTATGAGGCAGCTGGAAATAAAGGCCAATATATCAGAAGGAAGTGGACAAGATGCAAATCTATCTGTTATGCGACCAAAACAGGATACTCCAGGTCAGACAGCGGAGGGCTGTCAAATGATCTTCCCTCCTGAATATCAGTCTAGGTGAAAGCATGACATCCTTAACCAGGGTAACATCTTAAGACTCTTCAGAGCAGTCCCATCTCTTGATAAGATCAACACTGAAGATATTGAATCTATTAAATTTCTCCCGCAAAGTGAAAGGAATGCACAAGAGTCCACCCTGGTGATCTGGGCTTCAGAGCAATAAGCTAAAAGAATCCTTCATGAAGAAGAGTGCTTTCATAATTGGGGAATAAGAATTACTATGATTCATCCAGCAACATACCGAGCCCCGTTTGTGGCTCAAAAGGACTGTTACCTGAGAAGAAAATCACACAATGAAAAAAACAAGTATACTCAATTCTTCAAAATCCGGTAGAGAAATTAAGTCCATTATTGCCTGTCGCGTACTCTCAGTCACTTAAACATACTACTACCCACTTCAAATTAGGGTGGTTACCTGAAGCCTTACATTGAGGCTAGCGAGCCGGACAAATCAACCTGCAGACGGTTCAGCCAACTTCCTCCTTCCACCTGAAGGAGTCTTTGAAACCATGCTCATGGAATATAAATGGCGTGAATACTAAACTTTGTAACAACTTTCTGCACACTTTTAGTAGGGATTTGAGCTTTATTCTCTACAGGAAACATGGGCAACACAGCCATTTGTATTGGAGGGATTTGCCAGCTACTTCAGTCCAGCAGACAAAATAAGGAATTATTGTCGTCCACAAGGGGGTCTAGCAGGTGAGTAGGCAGCTTCTGAAGATAAAAGCATTCTGTTGGTAATTGTTAGACTGGGAAGCTTTTTGGCATGTCTTCCTAGTCTTTTTGCCTTCTGACCTCCTGTTTTTATGATGTACTGGACTCTGTTTTTGCTGGTTTATTGTCTCTGTGCACGTTACCACTGCTAATCAGTGCTAACGTGCAAGTGCTTCCTATATAAATAGTACTGTTGATTGGTTTATCCATGATTGGCATCTTTGATTTACTGGTAAGTCCCTAGTATAGTGCACTAGAAGTGCCCAGGGCCTGTAAATCAAATGCTACTAGTGGACCTGCAGAACTGATTGTGCCACCCACATGAGTAGCCCTGTAAACATGGCTCAGACCTGTCATTGCAGTGTCTGTGTGCAATTTTAAACTGACAGTTCGACTTGGCAAGTGCAACCACTTGCCAGGCCTAAACCTTCCCTTTTACTACACGTAATGCACCCCTAAGGCAGGCCCTAGGGAGTCCCAGGGGCAGGGTGCAGTGTATGTTAAAGGTAGGACATGTACTGATTTGTGTTACATGTCCTAACAGTGAAATACTGCTAAATTCAGTATTCACTGTTGCAAGGCCTATCTCTCTCATAGGTTAACATGGGGGCTGCCTTTAAATTACTTCAAAGTGTAGATTCCCTTTGAGAGCAGACAGAAATATGGAGTTTGGGGTCTCAACTCACAATTTAAAAAAATACATCTTTTAGTTGAGTTTATTTTTAGATTGTTATTTTGAAAATGCCACTTTTAGAAAGTAGGCATTTTCTTGCTTAAACCATCCTGTGACTCCGCCTGTTTATGGATTCCCTGTCTGGGTCACTTTGACAGTTAGGCTGTTTACACCTCTCCTCTGACAGTGACACAAAGGGAGCTAGGGTGTAGCCTGCATGAGCCACCTGAGCTAGAGTGGAGGGAGGAGTGGTCACTTACACTTGAAAGGTCTGTGCCTGCCTTCACACAATGCAGTCTCAAACCCCCTGGTGTGTGCCTGAGGCCTGGCCTGGGCAAGGCAGGATCTTGTCAACAACAGAGACTTCCCTTTGAAGTAGGCTTACATCAAAGGCAGAAAGGGGTATAAGTAGTGGACCTAAAACCCCAGACTTTTAGAATCTTTCTGGAATCAAGATGAACCTCTGCCAAGAAGGGCTGAAGAGCTGGAGGAGGAGTACTGTCCCTTTGCTGTGTTGCTTTGCTGGATTGGCCTACAGTTGCTGCTTCTGCCTTAAAAGATTGCAAAGGGTGAACTTTGCTGTGTATCATGCTTGAGAAAGTTCTCCAAGGGCTTGGAGTAGAGCTTGCCTCCTGTTAGAAGTCTCAAGGATATCAAAGACTTCAGTTTCATCTTCCTACTGCACTGGGAACTGTGTGGTTTGTGCTGTTCAAGGTGAAAAACCACTGCAACACTGACAAGGGCGCTGCTGGCCTGCCCTGTGACCTGCCGATGCCGCACGGAGCCACACTGCCCCGCTTCGCACCGCGACCCTGGTCTCACCGACTCAGTCATCGGACGACTTCACAGAGCCGGTGCTTGCACCACGACCTGTGGGCCCGCACTCCAGCATCGCCTTGCTCACACCACAGCCTAGACATCCCTGACACCTCTCCTGCTGACACTGGCACTACTGCCTGCACGCACTGCTTGTGAGGAACATGAAAGCACTGTCCTGCACCGCACCCCCGGCGCCAGCACCATCAACTCCAGTATCATCAACAGACGTCCCTGTCTGCACTGCGACCCGTGGATGCCGTATGGAGTCCGTCCTGCACCACCACTTGGGCCTACTGACGACAGCGCTTCAGCAATGATGCCACCACTACCTGCACTGTGACCTGGTGACCCTGCACGTCGCACCACCCTGCTTCACACCACAGCCCTGGTTTCAACGACGCTGCTGGATGCAGTCACAGAGCCTCTGCCTGCACTGTGACCTGTGGGCACCGCACATCGCATCGTCCTGGTTCACAACGCAGCCCCCATGCCATCCACGCCAGCGCTCCTGACTTCATCAGCCCGGAGTTCGATCGGCAACGCATGTGACTTCAAGGGCCCAAAACCCCCCGCACAGACTCTATAACCGACAATGCGACGGCAGCAACGACGCTCTCCAGATCTCCTTCTGAGGATCACAATGCCCTGCAATTCCAAAGGTACTGTTTGCGGGCCTTCCCAAAACTGTAGCTGGCCCGAGACCCCGCAGCTGGCCTGAACTGTTGGTTTTGTAAATCACAACGCTGTTATAGCCCCAGGTGGAGCTATCAACTTCAAGGGACTGTAATTTTAAGTTAATTCTTGCAAAAATTCATATCTTTATTACTGTATGTTGGATTTTTATTGGATTTGGTCTTGTTCTATATAGATATTTTTCTAAAACTGGTGTGGTGTCCTTTTGAAGTGCTTTCACTGTGTTACTGTGTGTTATGTGCAAATGCTTTACACATTGCTTCTGAGATAAACCTGACTGCTCGTGCCAAGCTACCAAGGGGGTGAGCAGGGGTTATCTAAGCAGGTATCTCCCTTATCCTGACTAGAGTGAGGGTCCCTACTTAGACAGGGTGCAAACCGACTGCCAACTAGAGACCCCATTTCTAACAGTAATGTTAAGGAAATGCATTAAGGCACCTTGAGTTCACTCTTATTAATATCTATATCCATCCAGATACAAGGCTGAGGAAATCAATGTCAGCCAAACTAGTAAATGTACTACTGGAGCTATCGCAAAACACAACCCCATGTGAAATCATTCTGTCTGGTGATTTTAATATGAACTTACTATAGCCTTTTTCTCATGCTGAAAATCTACCTGACCATGATTTATTATGGGCCTTTCCAAATCAGTCTATTGGCCTGGCTTGTAACGGTCCAAAAGATGAAAGGGCAGTGTCCCTATTAAGGAAGTCCTGGTCCTAAGAGTGGTGAATGGCAGACTGAAACAAAATTCTCCACCTGCATGGACCTATCAAGCACCTGGCGCATATTCAAGAATTTACTTTACAGTAGTAACCTTAAATACTTTTTAATTAATTTCTTCCTTCCAGATAAAATAAATCAAGTAAAATTGTTCATGGGCAACAAATTATTGAGTTTAAAGTCCACTGCACGTTGCATCAAAAAGTAAATTCCCTGCCAGGGGAGATGGTAACAACAAATTTTAGGAAGTTGTGCTGGTTGGCAAGTACCATAGGCAAGATTGAGGCATGGAGGCCACTGCTACATCTCTTCTAAAGGATAGCTTCTCTGCTGACTTCCTCAACCTTACTGTGCAGTGGGCACTCTTAAGAAGAAAACTACTTGCTACGTATACATCTGTAGTTGACAATAAGATGCATCAACCCAGACACTACTTGCAAGCTCAAAATAAGATTAAAGGATCGGCCCTTCTTCGTATCCTAAAGAGGAACAGCAACAGTATTTTGAGAAGAGCTCGAAGGCAGCCAGGAAACCAGGCTCTTCAACTTAAACTGTAATCAATGGATAAAGCCTATCGGAAAATAATCTGGGATGAGAGAACAGCAGTAAGACAAAATATTTGGGCAAATGCATTATAGCCTGGTAAAAAGAAAAATTCAAGAGACTTCTGGAGAATGGTTAATAGTCTGAATAGGGCCCCATCTATAGTTACAGCATCACCGTTAATGTTAACTTTTACAAAAGAAGGCTGGGCTGCCTTTCTGTCGGAACACTTATCAAGCTACGGGGGCTATACCATTCTCTAGTCGAAAAATAGAAGGGACTATGCCAAGTGTGCAGGTACACTGAAATGACCATATGCTCTGCTTCTCTGCAGATCAAATATGTGAAGCTATTAAAGCAAGTAGACAAAACTGTGTGTAGGGACCAAATGGAATAGCAGAACCGTTGTATTAACTAAATATGCATCCAATTTATTTGTGCTTTATAGAGTTCAAGTCGGCGTTCAACTCTGTACAGCACCTTCTTCTGTGGCAAAAATTGGCATATATGGCAATTCTCAACTGCTGCTTGAAAACAATCCAATTGCTGTATTCAGATCCCTGGGTTAGGGTGAAAATTGGTGATGGATCTTTTATTTCTAAGAAAATTGAATCTTCCCAGGGTCTAAAGCAAGGATGTGTTCTTGGCCCATAGTTGTTCAACCTGTTTTGGGCTGATTTACCACAAGCTCTGGACAAACTAAATGCGTATCCCCCAAACTAGGTCACAACTGACGTGATTCTTATAAGTCAAACAAAAATAGGCCTACAATGATTAATTGCTAAAATATCAAGCTATTCAGTATTCAATGGCATGGTAATTAACGCAAAGAAAATCAAGGTCATGGAGGTGACCACAGGATACATAAAAGGCATAAATGGTATCTACACGGTCACCAATTGGATCAGGTCAAGAATTATAGATATGTGGGAATACCATTTGATGATAAAGGGTCCTTCAACCAGCATGGACAGTATTTACAGAGGAAGGGGAATATGTTATTCCTTGCATTTCGTACATTACAGAGATCATGAGGTGGTCCAAGCTATTTGCTTTTGCTAAAAATAATATCCGCGAAATTACTCCTGAGTGTTGCCTATGGAAGTGAGGCACTGCGTGGTAGAGATGCAGCAAATTTAAATGCAATCCTCTCTAAGATATTTAGAGCTCTCTCCCACCTCCTGTGCAATGCCTCGCCAGCTCAGATACGGCTTGAATTCAGTAAAGTAAATCAAATTATTGCAAGGAAAGGAGTTTATATCAAAGTGTGCAAAAAAATACAGTTCAATAATTCGAACCAGCTGTGCCAAGCCATTGGCAAGAAATGAAAAAAAAAAAAAAGTTCCCCAGAACGGCAGTACTTGTAAGAGGTGACTGATGACCTGGCTGTTGTTCCACTATGGGAAATGTCTCTGCTTTTAGAGTCCTTCAAAAAAACTATTAATGTGCGGATTAAAAAACTGTCATTGCTAAAATATAAAGGGGCCCTCACACGTAGATCACATGCCTGGATGATCACATGTGAATACAAGATTCTTAAACTATTGCCCTATCTAGTGACTGGTAGGTCTAGATATTTGAAAGCTGGTTTTATTAGGTTCAGGTTTGGTCTCCTACCTGGGCTAATCCACGCGGTCCCTTGGGCCCAGGATATGAAAACTACTCACTGTAGATTGTGCAATATGGGTGAGGAAAACATTACTCATCTGACTTGCATATGTCCGGTTCTATTAAAAGAGAGAAGAGAGCTGCTAAGAGGACCCTTTGATCAGAGGAGAATTCGGTCATGCAGAGAAGCTGTGATGGCATGCTTCAAGTCATCAGACACTTCTCTGAACTGTAAATTTACCATGTTTTTAGAGTCAGTGGCGAAAAAATTGGCACTCCATGAGAATGTGTCTTATGAATACGGTCATGATATAATCATGTAGTATAGTTAGGTTTGTGCATAGTCACAAGTTACCCTGTAGTTAGGAAACAACGATTTCTGGATCCTATCGTACAATATCAGCTAAGCACTTTATAGAAAATTAGAAATGAATTTTGGAAGGTCCTGGTTGGTGCCTTTAATTTGATGCTAGCAAAATGTTTTATGGAGATTGTCATACAATATGCTTTTAATATCAGCTAAGCACTTTATAGAAAATTAGTTATGAATTTTGGAACTTTTGGATGGTGTTTGCAAATTTGATGTTTGAAATTGTTTTTATTTTTAATACATTAAATTTTGAAAATATGTTAGATTGCATTACCTGTGTTATTGTAAGATTTTAATTAATCAAACAAATTATTATCTACTTACTGTTGACTATTTATAAAATACTGTTTTGAATCTTGCCTATAGGGACCCATTGTCTTATATAAACTTAAGAACAACACCCTCCTGACTCCACATTTGTGCACCACTCTCATGTAGACTGTCTAAGATATAGAGCGCCCACAATGGGAAGTATGAGTACTGGTGGTTCTTGCATTAAAAGCCTGCCTGTTTTGAATAGACAACAAAAGCAAAAAGGTGATGGTTGGAATGCTTGAATTAATCTCAGATACTGATAATCACGTGGGGCAGCATCCGGTCTATCATTTTTCACGCAACGTGCCACCTCAGTTTGGGCACAGCAAATCAGTTTTGACCATTCTCCAATGGGAACCAACCAGCCTGAACTGCCAGGCTAGGTTTGACCCATACCCTAAACTCTATCTATGGGCTTCACTCAAATCTGCTCAAGATCGCCTGGAGGAACGGCCACTCCAAGGAGTCAAACGCTTTCTCTGTGTCAAGAGCCAGTACCACTGCTGGCTCTTGGATTGAGTCCACCCTTGCCAACACCCTGTACAAGCGTATGCAGTTCTATGAGGCATGAACCCAGATTGGTCTGAATGTATACGTTTATCAATCACTTGGTATAGGCGATTGGCCAAAACTATTTTAGTACTTTACCTTCAGAATTCAGCAGCAATATGAGGTGATAGGAGGAGCAGTCTTCCCACAGTTTGCCTGGCTTGTGGATAAGGGTAATACCATCTGTCCTAAGGTCCATGGGCAAGGATCGCTCATCACTGTGACCTATAAAACATCTGTACTAGGGGTTCTGTCAGCTCAGGCCCCAGGCACTTGAAGAATACTGCTAGCAGTCTGTTAGGCCCTGGGGTCATTTCAGAGTTCACCTGAATAATGGCTTTGTGAACCTCCGCCAGTTCTATCTTCTCGTCCAACAGGGTAGCATCCTCCCTTAGTAGGAGCAATGCAGGGAGGTCCTGCACAAACACCTCTATCTCGTCCTGTGAATAGTGCATTTTTGACTGGCACAGGCCCTCTAGATGTGTGAGAACGGCCTGTATGGTGTCTGTTGCTGACTGTGCTATTGTAACAGTTGTTGTCAACACCTACCCCACCCATCTTTGGCCCTCCTCTCTGCACACCAGCCAGACTAGCAGTTTACCCACCTTATTTCCCAACTCAAAGCCTGGGTTGCTTCGCCCGGTAGTACGCCTTTGCCGCCTCCACCACCGTCTGTCTATACTCCTCCTGCAGGAGTTTGGTTTGTAAAGTAGAGCGAAGAGTTAGTCAAGTCTGGAAAACAAATGCCTATTGGTTGCCACATAGAAATATCTCCTGGCTGTAGGGTGTGTGTTACGCCAGAGGTCCACCAGACCAAAGGCTGTTTAAAGTCTTGCAGTCTTCTGTCATCATGTGTCAGTGGGCACATTGTTGAAAACCTATCCATGTCTGGATGTAGCTTTAGGTTAATGTCTCCTCCCAGGATCAGGAGCCCTGCCAGGGGTTATTAGTATTTTTCCATTGTATTTTAATCTAGTTATTTCTGAGGTTTAAGTTCTTAGGTCCGTTCCTTCTGATAACATCCTGCATAGGTTCAGCCCTAAATTCTGTTTATAGTGGACCCAGAGTGGTTTTTGATATCAGAATAGCTTGTGGGACTTGCTAAATCTCGTGTTCTTGCTATTCATTCCTATGCATTACACACTTTTGAACTGCTTTGTAGGTTGTCAACTTCTATACATTGTAAGCACTTGATTATGATTCCTGGAACGCTGTTGTATAGATTCATGAATGATGCATTTTGTATTTATACTTTTATGAGTTTATTTAAAATCAAATACAGCTTTTTTAACTGAACTTAACTACATATCACTTCTAGGGTCCTGATTATGAATGGGTGTGTATTTTCCGACCCCTGCCAAATTCCTGCTTGCACAGCAGTTGTACTTACGAATTACTTATTATTTAACACACTCAGTTATCACTGGGTGCATTAAATATCTCACCATTTGTTAAATTTCAGCAGGTCAATCCTGCTGGAATAACATGGGAAATGTATACAGTATTTACCATACCATGTGGATTTTAGTGCTGTGGTTACCAAAATCCACGTTATTCCCCCCCCAAAATCATGATAGGTGTTATTTATGGCATCTGATAAATAACGAACCCTGAGGAATCATCTTTATCATGTGCAATAAATAGAACCTTCATTCCGACAAACCTGGCATCAGTCCCCATGTTTCTGGTAGAAGAGAGAGATTCACACTTCTCTTAGGGAAAGAAGATGGGGTCACAAGAGTAAAGAGGCAGACAATGGCCCTGATAGCAAGTGTAGGGCGAAGTTCCCTTCACAGCACAAACACATGTTTGCACATGAGTGGGAATTGCGAGTTGTGTGATAATTATTACACCATTGCAGTTTTCCCCTGATAAATCCCGGGAGGTCAAACCTGCCTGAATATATCCAGGGAAAAGAATTGTAAAAAAAAAAAGACAAAACAGGCGGAATTCAAGTGTATTAAATATTGGTTCTGCATTTTAGGGCTCATTTGCAAGTTAAAAAGTCAGCAAAGGAGATATTTACTAATCTTGGTAAAAACCTCAATCCGGGCTCATAGTATTTACCACGCGTGTACCTCACCTATTCTGCCCACCTTGTAATGAGGGGAAATGCTGGGAAATCCTTCAGTTTTATAGATGTTCAGCATAGGTGTGAGGGCCTTTCTGTGTGTGTTGGCAGTGGAAAAAAATCAGCGATCCTAGACTGGAGAAAGAGTGGAAGTGAGGGAAAGGAAAATGTATGCATCATGTGTATGCTTATGATATGCGTTAAAAATGGGGTCTCTAGTTGGCAGTCGGTTTGCACCCGATCCAAGTAGGGACCCTCAATCTAGTCAGGATAAGGGAGATACCCTCTCATATAACCCCTGCTCACTCCCTTAGTAGCTCGGCACGAGCAGTCAGGCTTATCTCAGAAGCAATGTGTAAAGTATTTGCACATAACACACAGTAATAAGTGAAAACACTACAAAAGGACACCACACCAGTTTTAGAAAAATAGCCAATATTTATCTATATAAAACAAGACCAAATACGATATAAATCCAACATACAGTAAGAAAAATATGAATTCTGCAAGATTTACTCTAAACTACACTTCCTTGAAGTTGATAGCGCCACCTGGGGCTATCACAGCGTCATGAACAACAAAACCAACAGTTCAAGCCGGCTGCGGCATTGCGGGCCAGCTACGGTGTCAGGAAGACCCGCAAACAGTACCTTGGATTTGCAGGGCGTCGTGATCCTCGTGGTGAGCTCCAGAGAGCGGCGTCACTGACGTTGCGCTGTCAGTTCCGGAGTCGGTGCAGGAGTCGTCGGGCCCTTGAGGTCACACGCATTGCAGATCGAACTCCAGGCTGATGAAGTCAGGTGCGCCGGCGTGGATGGCATCAGGGCTGCGGTGCGAAGCAGGATGATGCGACGTGCGGTGCCCACAGGTCACAGTGCAAGCAGCGGCTCAGTGATGGCGTCCAGCGGCGTCAGTGAGACCAGGGGTGCGGTGTGAAGCGGGCGGTGCGATGTCCTTTATCCACAGGTCACGGTGCAGGCAGCGGCGTTGTCGTTGCTGAAGCGCTGTCGCCGGTAGGTCCAAGTCAGCGGTGCAGGACGGGACGGTGCTTCGTGACCCTCACGAGCGGTGTCCACAGGCCACGGTGCAGGCAGAGGCGCTGGTGTCAGCAGGAGCGGCGGCGTCTGGGATACCCAGGCTGCGGTGTGAGCAGGCGATGCCGGAGTGCGGGGCCCACAGTTTGCCATGCGAGCAGCGGCTCGGTGAAGTCGTCCAATGACAGCGTCAGTGAGACCAGGGTCGCGGTGCGAAGCAGGGCAATGGGACTCCGTGTGGGGTCGGCAGGTCACGGTGAACAACACAAAACACACAGTTCCCAGTGCTGCAGGTCGAGGAAACTGAAGTCTTTGGTGTCCCTGAGACTTCCAACAGGAGGCAAGCTCTACTCCAGGCCCTTGGAGAATTTTTCAAGCAGGACACACAGCAAAGTTCATCCTTTGCACTCTTTTCAGGCAGAAGCAGCAACTGCAGGCCAGCCCAGCAAAGCAACAAAGCAAAGGGACAGTACTCCTCCTTCAGTTCTTCAGCTCTTCTCCTGGGCAGAGGATCCTCTTGGTTCCATAAAGATTCTAGAAGTCCGGGTTTTTTCTTGTGCCCAGTTCTGCCTTTGAAGTTGGCAAACTTCAAAGCAAAGTCTCAAGTGTTTGCAAGATCCTCCTTTGTCCAGGCCAGGTCCCAGACACTCACCAGGGGGTCGGAGACGGCATTGTGTGAGGGCAGGCACAGTCCTTTCAGGTGTGATTGACCACTCCACCCCTCCCCTCCCCTCCAGCACAGATGGCTAATCAAGATATGCAGGCTACGCCCCATCCCCCTTTGTGTCACTGTCTATAGGAGAGGTGTGACTAGCCCAACTGTCAAACTGACCCAGGCAGACAATCCACAAACAGGCAAAGTCACAGCATGGTATAAGCAAGAAAATGCCTACTTTCTAAAAGTGGCATTTTCAAACAGACAATTTAAAAACCAACTTCACTAAAATATGTATTTTTAAATTGTGAGTTCAGAGACCCTAAACTCCACATTTTGTATCTGCTCTCAAAGGGAATCTGCGCTTTACGGATATTTAAAGGCAGCCCCCATGTTAACCTATGAGAAAAATAGGCCTTGCACAGTGAAAACCAAATTTGGCAGTATTTCACTGTTAGGACATATAAAACACACTAGTATATGTCCTACCTTAAACATACACTGTACCCTGCCCATGGGGCTACCTAGGGCCTAACTTAGGGGTGCCTTACATGTAGCAAAAGGGAAAGTTGAGGCCTGGCAAGTGGGTACACTTGCCAAGTCGAATTGGCAGTTTAAAACTGCACACACAGACACTGCAGTGGCAGGTCTGAGCCATGTTTACAGGGCTACTAATGTGGGTGGCATAACCTGTGCTGCAGGCCCACTAGTAGCATTTGATTTACAGGCCCTGGGCACCTCTAGAGCACTTTACTAGTAAATCAAATATGCCAATCATGGATAAACCAATCAACAGTACAATTTCTATAGGGAGCACTTGCACTTTAGCACTGATTAGCAGTGGTAAAATGCGCAGAGACAATAAACCAGAAAAAACAGACCTTAAAAAATAGGAGGAAGAAGGCAAAATGTTTGGGGATAACCCTGGAAAAAGGGCCATTCCCAACAATATGAGACACCAAAAAGGAAGACATTGGTAGTTTACAGAGAGAAAGAGGGAGGCCTGAGGATTGAACAAGCTGGTGGAGAGGGTGTCACTGAGAATAACCAGAAAATTCAAAAAGAGAGATCAAAAATAGAATGGGGAAACCATTACAGTTCCGTCCTAGTTACGTCCCAGAGGCTAGCGTGACCAGCATTGTAATGGGCGGACAGTGGAGAAGGTGAAAGAGCCATCTATGTGGATAAGAATGGAGATAGGAGGATTATAATGAGCAGTGGTTAGAAGGTTTTAAACAGTTGAATCTGTTTTTAGTACAGCAAAAGGCTCTGAGTGAGCTGCATCTCACTTTCTTACTCATATAAGATGCAACCTTCCTGGGCAAGCCCCAGCTCCTTTTCCCAGTCCTCCGGATGTTGGAAAAATGACTAAGTGCCTTATTACGAGTCTGGCGGTCTTCCACATTACGATCCTGTCGGTCAGACTGCCATGGGGCCACCCTCACCGCTGTGAACATGGTTCCTGACAGGCTGATGGTGGTCAGACTCATGGTCAGCCACGGCAGCGCTGAACTCAATGCCACCGTGCTGATCACGACTCCTGTTTCTACCAGCCTGGAAAGGCTGGTGGAAACACAGTGCTGAGGACTACCGGGGGCCCCTGCACTGCCCTTGGCATGGTCAGTACAGGGTCCCCTTCCCAAGCATCCTGAGAACACGCATTGTCTGACATGCAGACAGTGTGCATTCTGAGGATGCTGTAGTGCTACGGTATTGGCCTCGGGAGCCGAGACCAATACCATAGCACTGTTCCCACCGGGCTAACTGGCTGCAACATCATAATACAACGGACCCTCTGTCAGCCTGGTGGGGGCATCGTAATACGGCGGGGTGAGGCCGCCAGGTTGACGGCCACCTCATCCCCGCAAGTGTGGCGGTTGGCTCGTTTTAAGTCCCACTTTTCCGAAACTGCTTGGAAAGTATATCAATCAGGAATGAATCAATCAGGATTTAATAAAAATTATACTGATTGCACAGCTAAACGAAACAAGAACTGAGATAATTGAAAGCACAATAGTTTCTATTAAAAATATCTGGAGGATCATTAGAACAAAGTATACTGAAATGTGGGGGCTGGCACAAATTGTCAAATATTTTAAACATGGCCATCGTGCTGTGTGTCCTATGAACCAAAACTGTCAGAACTGATATGGCAGTCATTGTTGACTACTAAAATTATACAACTGTGACAGTAAGAAACTCATCTATAGTACTTAATGCCCATGTGGTAAAATATTGGTACATTGATGCAAGAAATCGAGGCATAATATTTAAACATCAATCTTATATAAATGGGCTTCCAAGTGTTCTACTTGTTGAGCACTATATTTCAGCATGACATGACCCAGCAGAAAGGTTTAGCAAATATCTGCAGTATCCAGAACCCCCTTGTAGACAAAATGATTGCTATAACAGAAAAGCAGTGGATTCAAAACAGACTTGGTGTGTAGCGGTCTTAATGAAACAGTACTGATTTTCATTATCTGTGAAACACTTGCACTCTTAATATAGTCACCTGTATGCCTTCATTGCCTGCCACTGATTAGGTCTAATTTGTCTGTCCACAGTGTTTCTACTACAAATGATGTCTCTTTATGCACTCCAAAAGTGCTGCTTCAAGTTGGTTCCTATGTTATCAGCAGCTTAGAAGTCTAGTATGTATGTTACTAATGTCCGCACTGCAACCAGTTTAGTGTGCTTTCTGAATGATGGTCTAGGTATCGTTGCACAAAGGTAAAATATATGCATTTCATTCTCCAGGCAGACCTGTCTGTGTTTACATGGATCCGTGTGTATCAGACCTGTGCTCCATTGCGGTCGATCTGAAATCCTGCCTAGATACTACAAACAGTGATTACTGGTTGATGCTTTACTTTATCTTGGTGCTTTTTGCCCTAAACCTTTAACAATTAATTTATCTGGCAGGAGCGGCTCGCAGTGCGCGTAAGGGAGGGGCGGCACACAGGGGTTGGGGGAAATAAACATTAAATTTATGAAATAAAAAAAAAAAACACTTACCTTCTCTGCCGCCAAGCCGCTCCTATGATGCAGGCAGGCACAGGCTCCCAGCCTGCCCTGCAGCCAATCCTGATGCTGCTCAGAGCAGTGTCAGGATTGGCTGGGAGTGCCCATCCAGGGTGCTCCTAGGCAGACTGGTAGCCTGTGCATGCTCTCTCCAGCCCGGCAACTGTGTTGCCGGGCTGGAGAGAGCCTACTGCGTATGTGTGTTTGGCTGCCTGAGACAGCAGGCAAAACACACAAGCACTCTGAGGGGGGAGTGCTGTGCAATCCCCCTAACTGCTCGTCACCCCCGTGGCCCTGCCCCTTTAAAACAAAGTTTATTATCGTTTTCTTTTAAAGGTTTTGCAGCTGATGCTGTTGACTGGAGTGACGCTCCTCCGCTGAAACAGAGGAGCCGTCCCTGATCTCTGGTTCCCCTTGCTAGATTTTTTTTGTTTGGTGTCACTTTGCTTATAACCTTTTTCTCTCTTTTTTATAAATTGGAGAGGGATTTTATTTTGTTGTGTTTTTGACTTGTTGACTGTTTTGGTACTTCACACATCTTCTCTAAGATAAGCCGGTCTGCTCTGCTTCATATCTACCAGGAGTTGAGCTCAGGATTAAATTATTTAAACTTTGCATTGGACCTAACACGTTGATCAGTTTATACTTGTGGTGGACTACCATCCACCCAATTTAATAATTTAATTTCTTATAGGGGTCAATCCTAACTGTAGCACTCTATCTGTACAAACTGTAGTTCTGTGAGCCATTTCCCGGGCACAAGAATTTTTAAGCAATACAGTAAAGTCAACACCGAAATACTTCCCCCTCCCCCCCCCAGCAGGATGGGTGAAGCTTCTCATTCATTCTATGCAATAATGTTTCTGTCAACTATCTATTTGCATTGGTTTGACATTGACCTTTGTTTTCACAGTTGTGCATATGATTATGTTGCCATGAGCTTAAATTTTACTTCACTCTAGTTTGATACATCATTTACTGGGTGCAGAATAGTTGGGGTGTTTGTTTTTTGTACCTCTTCTGTTCTTCAGTTCTTCCATCAGCTATTTGTACTCTTAACATTAAGCCTTATTAGCAGGGCCGTGCAACCATTATCAGCACACTACTTCCTGTACTAGTTCCTATCTTCAAAGGGACTGGCACAGAGGAATGTAACTTCTTCACTGCCATAATGAACATAGATAACTTTTCACCCATAACTGGAGATATTGATTGGTACGTTCTATGCTTTGGGACCTGACAGGAAATATTTATATGACCAAAGAAGTTTCTATTAATATTTTTACTTTATTATACAACATTTTAATTGAGTCATTTAAAAATGTTTACTTTATGCACCTCTATGCAGACACATTTTTTGTTAAATAATTCTTGAGATGAGCAGATCCTCTAGTGTGTTGGACTGTGCTCATAATGTAATAGTGGTATGTTGTTGTTGAAGAATACATTTCGGATTCATCTTACTTTGCACCCTAATCACTTAGTTGAATTACTTTGCTCACACTCTAGGTATTTGTAATGCAGTTAATGTTTTGGCTATGAACTCAATTCCTGATTTATTGAAGTAAAGGAACAATTAGAATTTTGGAATTTGGACTATCCTCTGCCATGGCCACAGAGTAAAATACTCCATTGCTCTGGCCGATGTCTCGACTGCCAAGTTCAGAAATGACTGTCGGCCCAACCGACATATCGAGCATTCACAATCATATATTGGCAGTAAGCATAGCCTGTTGCAATGAAGTATGCTTGAAGGCACTATAATAGTCGGTCTGCTGAATTTAGAAACGGACACACCTTTGGAGTAACCACAGAGGACATTACTCTGTCTCAGTCATAGGTACACCCCACAGACGACCCAGCGAAGTAAGGACCGTATGAGATTGACCTGTATGTTTGCCCACCTAATTTATATGGGCAGACACAGAAGTCACTTTTCACTCCCCATCACTGCCAGGAAAGCCCTGGCGATAAGGGGCAGAGAAACTATTCTAATGCCCCCCTTGCCATGGGAGGGAAATCATATGGTGAGGGGGTCATTTTTTAATTTTTAAGGTGGTTCCTGTGAACACATTGTAACTTTTAAGTATGGCACAGCCAAACATGATGGAGTCGCAAAATAAATGTACTTTTATTTATTTTCGAAAAGAAAATCCCTTTGGGATTTTCTTTTTCAAAATGAAAAAATGACCCCCTCACCATATGACTTCCCTCCCATGGCAAGGGGGGCATTAGAAAAGTTTTGTACTCTCAACTGTATCCTTGGGCCAAACGATGATCAGATGCTGGAAAATATCTATTTTATTTAGTCTTACAATGACAATACTGACTAGGTGAATGTGCGGGCCGCAGCGGCACGGTGTGCACAACCCACCCACTCTCTCCACAGGTGCATGCCATTTTACCTAGGCAGCAAGGATGTATCTCTCCTTTGACTCGTCCCAAACCTCATTTTACTACTATGATCTTCCTAAAACTTTTCTACAAACTCTCCCTTGTCGCATAATTTACTCAACCCTGCCTCAAAAATTTTACCTCCCCTGCCTCATAATTTCAGTGCCACTACAGTTGGTGTTAACGTTTACTGATTAATGGGGCTTTATTGATTCCTGTTTCCAGGAATAGAAAAGTGGGCCACACGTGGGTGCAAAAGTGTTTATAGAGTTGGCTGGTTTTGAGACTATCAATATGGTCTAGGTGAAATAAGCCATTAAGTTGAGATGTATCAATTCTTTGGGAGGCGGGGTGGAAGCATATTTCCGTCAACTGGTAAGTGCAGTCAGATTGTGTTTTCCAGTTCTATGTGATGAGGAGTTGGTAAATTGGAGTTGTAGAGGAGGCAAGTAAGAGCTGAACGTTAGTTCCTGGGAGTCTTAATTTGATTACAATGATTTGTAAAACCAAAGCTCTACTTTGAGTTAAATTATCATCTTCCTATTGTTGAATAGTCCGAATATAAGCTCGTGATGGCCATGGAGATAAAGAGCTTCAGGCCTTAGTGAAGGCAGAAGATTGATTGAGGATTGGCTTAATTTTCCGGAAAGACAGGCTTCGTGGTATGTCTTCTGGAAGAGCAGATCACTTCTGGACCTGTTATTGATTGCTCCTGGGGCTGCAGTGAAGCACTGTGTTTTAGGGAATGTTCAAATGTTTAGTGTTTTGCATTTTTAATGAATTTTCACTGATTTATTGCTACTTATACATAGAAGAACGTATGTCCTCTTGTTTTTTGTTGCTATGATATGCTTAATTACTTTCAAACTGAGCGACAAATTAAAACACCCCGCATTCTTACTGTATAACATCTCAAACCAAATAAAGACACCTTTTGTTGTACATATATATTTTTGTAATTGACACACTTTTTTAATGAAAGCTCAAATCACATAACACAAAAGGTAAAGCTCTCTAAAAACAATTTTTTCAGGATATTTTAGCCTGCTAGAAAGAAGGGACTGGTGTCTTTCCGAATGCCAGAATTCACTGCACACTTTCATTGTGAATCACAGCACATTATTATTCCGCACAGCTGCTGGGGAGACATGGCTGAACTGGTGTTTCTCTTCCATGACAAACACCTATTAAGCAGTCAGCCTAAACCCTCCTCGTTACAACCCCTGACATCACCCCCAGGGCACGCCGACACAGACCAGCAATTTCGTAGTTGCGTATGAAAATTATAGTTTTATTGTCTATACAACTGGAGGTTTAATTCTGGCTCCTATGCCAACCAGCTCTGCTATAAAGAAGCAATTCTTCCATGGTACAAATAAGGACAGTACACCATTGTAATCTTGTGAACAGTCACCATTTATGTATTAGATAGCCTTGTTCTGAAAAGTGCTAATAGTCTGCTGGCCCAAAAGCTGCTTCTGTGTCAGCTGTAGAGAAAGGAGTCATAAATAACAAGAATCTTAGGGAGAAACATTGATAGGCTTTCTGGAAACATGTGAACTCTGCACTTTCTGACATGGTTTCTCTGTGTTTTTTTTATCTTTAGTTTAGCAAGCATGACTCATAGGTGGGCACCATGTATTTGATGTTTATGAAAGCGTCTTCTCCTCCATAGCGCTCAAAGACTTCTAGCGTCTCCTGGATCAGGTCGCCAATGTTTTCCCGCTTCTGTTGGCTGTAGTCGATGCCGTCACCCGAGTTCACTGTGGGATAGAGAAAGAAGGGTGGTGTTAGGTCTTGTTTTTAGGCTTGCACTAGACACCACAAATGTATCTAATGTCCTATTAGATTCGAATAAGTAGTTACACAAGGCTACAAGATAATGGCTTGACCACTTGAATGTGCACCCGCCACATGCGCTCCTGATGCATGACAATGTGGAAGAACAAACTCTGGTGAAAAGGGTCACTGGCAAGGGCAAGGTCTGTTGAAAGGTGAGAACTGGTGGTCAAGGTGTTGTTAAATGGACAATCATAGGATATTCGTTTATCTTTTTTTCAAGTCTCTACCAAACATCTTAAACATCATTCTAGCCCAATTGCTACAGACTTTTTAATTTATTTATTTTGTTTTACATTTTCTCTGGACCTGAGAAGGAGAAATGCAGTTTTTAGGCTAACAGAGAACTGCTTTGATTCCTACAATCCCACTAAAAATCGTGAATTTTTCGGATGAATGTAGTCATTCTTCACATCAGTACTTCTTAGCTGATCGCCTCTCACATTAGAAGTATGTGTGAGGGTGCAAGAGAGGAGCGGGGTTAGTGAAACAACCCTGATACAGCTCCACTCCCTCGCACAGAGAAAGAGGGCTCAATGGTGTAACTGTGCCTCTTTTCAAGTGCCTCGGAGGAAGACTCTGCAGGGGAACCAACATGGAGGCGATCACAGTAGGATCACTGTCAACTATATCCAGATGAATCTATTGATCTGGGCCAAAATACTTTTAAAAATGTCAGTGATATGATGGAGCTACTGGTACAAAATTAGATAGCCTGGGGCTATCCTTTTATTTGCTAAATCTGTGGATTAGCAATGGCTAGCCGTTGGAGTGATGCCATTCCTCCAATAATAAACAGAATATTGTGATAAAGAACAGTTAGAAACACTTTGCTACACATAGGGCTTGTACTAATCTTTTCCTCCTTCCAAACTCATCTAAGAAGAATGTTTCTTAAAAACATACTAGGCATTCTTGGCACTTGTCAATGTGAAATGAACGAAGCATAAAGCTGAAAACCACAGAGTAGAAAATGACCTAGTGGAGCCCGAAAATCCAAACTGATGCCCTCTCTTGTCAAATCCTTCTTTAGCAGGTATTGTAAGGGTATAGTGGTGAGGATACGCAACACTCACCAGTAGGTTCACAACGTGCAAAAAAATGTTGGAGCATGTGCAATGGCCCTACATCTGCAGATACCTCAGATGTATCAGTCTGCTAAGTCTGGAAATCATCCCTTTCATAGGAAATCTGAGAACTGGAGAAACAAAGTGGATATAGGGAACGAAAAGCACATAAATGCTGCTGAGTCCTCGACAAAAGTCCACCAAACACAAACAAGGGACAGTGGGTGAGCTTTTTGCAAAATATTTCAAATAGGTTAAAGCCCCATCATTTGTCCTACAAAAAGGTTCGTATTTCAAAATATTTTGTACCCACGTAGCTCTTTTCAAAGGATGGGCACTTGTGTAGAGAGTACCTGAGTGGTCTGAAATCTCATGTACTTTTCCGACCTCCAGTGTGATTTCTCCCCAGTTAATTGGATGCCCCCCTCTGCTGTCAAAGGACAGTAAGTGTGGGGCAAACTTTCTCTGGAATATCCATCATTTCTAGGTTTACTTCCTCTGCTTCTCCTACCATTGTTTATAAAGACTTAGTTTTTGTACTAGCGATATTGGCAGATCTTTTGTAACAATAAACAATCAACTAACCTGGAACTTCTCTACTACAGTGGAGGATCATAAAATACCTGCTGATGTCTCAAGTTTCCTTGTGTATACAGTATAGTTTTGGTGTACTGGACTCATGGCTGGCACCATGTTGGATTACCCAAATGTATTAAGGGTCGCACTTGGTACATCCTCTAAGCCCCAAAAGTATATATACCCTTTTTACGGAAAAGGATTTCTGGAAGGTCTCTCACTAAGCCAAAACTGAGTTAAGCTAGGGTAGAGTTGGCTGTTTAGAGTCAGATAAACCTGTTAGAGTGCCTCTTAATCAAAGGTAGCTACATAGACTCATCGCCTCTAGCCCTTACATCAGTATGCACACAATAGTTAGTCTTCCACTAAATGACCATGTCTATGTCTAAAAATCATGTGCATTAGAGCAATGCTCCCCAAATGTTTGAGAACCACAACCAAATTTTTAGAATGGCCAACTTTGGTAATCCTCCGAGCTTTAATGACCGGGAAGTGGGTATTTTTTTATTAAACTGTAGCAAAGCATTGTGTAGTAGTGCACTGTCATTTGTAGACAGCACATTTTCCATTGAATTGGACTCTACATTTGCATCAACATACATTTTTCCTGATAAAATCATATTGCACACACGACAAACGATGATGTGTGGAAATTGGGTTTCAGGGAATATTCATTATTTTTACACCACCAAGAGTCTTGATTTTTTTTTGATCCCATAAAAATCTTTGTTTCATAACACTAAATAATTACAAAAAACGTGCTTCATTTTTACTTTCCTAAGTGTACAGTTTGTTTACAAGTATTTACATTTTGTTGTGTGTTACAAAAAAATGGCACCCTACAGCCTTTCCTTACACACTCCCTGTACCCAAGCAAGGGTGTCACACAATACGCTTTACTTTTCTTTCTCTGACTGCAAAGTGAGAGGAGTTTCTAAATATCAATCCTTGTATTAAAAAACATAAGTAGCAATTAGTCGGAAGACACAGCCTGACATTTGACCTCTGCCTTTGAAGGGCAGCAAATGTGACAAGATAAATACAGAATTTAAAGGCATCTTTATTTAATCGCTTGGACTTTCATGTCCCATAAAAAATCAGCTTGCAACCCACCACTGGTGATGTGACCCACCATTTATGAAGCACTGCATGAGAGTAACTATAAATACTATAAGCAACTCAGCAACAATTATACAGATTAGGACAAAGGTCAAACGTGCCACATCCCTTTCC
Source organism: Pleurodeles waltl (assembly GCF_031143425.1). Classification (NCBI taxonomy): domain Eukaryota; kingdom Metazoa; phylum Chordata; class Amphibia; order Caudata; family Salamandridae; genus Pleurodeles; species Pleurodeles waltl. The sequence continues at coordinate 1,076,868,147 of NC_090444.1, forward strand.
TACTAGTTTTATGACAATTGGCTGAAAGTAACCTTATAACAGTATGGCTGAGTAAGTCTGAATTAGCTAACATGCTAATACTCCAAGTATTGCTAAACATAACATAACATAACATGGCTGTCTACCTAAGGGTGCCTTCAGGCTTGAGGACATAATTCCATGGTTTAATTATTTTTCCAGCAACTGGTCCATGTGTTTAAGACCGTCCGTATACGAATATCTTACACTGTTTCTAGGCATGGTGCTCTATGGAGAGAGAGTGCTTAGCTCATGCCTTGCTCTGGTACCATCATACAAGATATTTGAACAATACTTCTTGTTCAAAAGGTATATGTGGCAACATATTCCTTCTTCCTACACGACAGAACACACAAGGTCATCCCCCTCATAGCTATCTCTTCAGCTGCCTCACTTACAAATAATGTGTGCCCTAAACAATGGGCTGGAAAAATATTGCAATCAAGGCACACCTTTAGTAGCAAGAAAAAAACGAAGACAAGCTAGTCTGCTTTCTTTCACTTGCACCTTGCAAGCATTATATCTCAATCCAAAAGCAATGGTAAACAACCTTTTGCAATGCAATAGGTCCCGTATTTGCTTGATTTAGAGCTATTGGCGCTGTAAATGCATAACTGGACTTTTCTTGCCATGTAAATTGGTCAACTCTGCCGCATAATTTGGTCCTCTCTGCCACAAAATTCTAGGGAGGCAGGTCAGGTATAACAATGACTACAAACAATGAAGACATATCTTGTCAAAAACTTTCATTGCATCAGCAAAAGAACTTTCAAAAGTCGCTACTTACTTGTGACATCAACAAGGTGTGAAATAAACTCCGGGACCATAGCCTTTCTATGGGTAGCAACAACAGCACTATCCGAATATAGTTATAACATGATCTGCTTCCACCTGATGGTATGAATGCAGGGCACTGAGGGTAGAAGTTGTGACTGAAAACACAAATGTGTAAAAATAGTCCCTTAGCTTTCTACCCTTTGTAGCCATCCCCCAGCCCAAGAAAAACAAAGCTGAGTCTGTAAAGAGCAAAACAGGTATAAAATGATAACATCTGTCATCCCATCATCAAACTCACAGAGAATTACTATTTACCAAACATCAATTTTGGAGACAGTGTGAAAACTCTTCTACCATGGAACAAAAAGCTCCTGTCATAATTCTTGGAAGGTTCTGCGGTGAATGTGTAAGACAACTTACAGTTGATATACGGACAACAAAGTGCTGGAATTCCAAAAAGAGTGGCATGCAAAGAGGTGTCAAATGTGCCCTAAATCCGGACACATGTATGGAGATTAACACGGGCTCGGTATAAGGGTTGCAGAACAATGCACTGAGCAAAACGTTCACTTAAAGGTAGGTCAAAACAGGAAAACAAAGAGTGACGAAGTTACTGCCCAATTTTGTAGTGCAACCGCTAATCTGATGTGATATTGCAGCAGTGAGGTAATACAAGCACAGCACAAAAAACAATAACATTGTACCTTTACCATCAGCTGCTAACTGACAATTGATAAACTTGGAGTATAAAGGGGAAAGTAACAGTTATTGGTTATTTTTCCAAGGGAGGAACAAATCAAGGGCCAACACCCACTAGAATAAAATCCCTTCCACAGTGCATTACCTCTTGGAAGTGGAATAGAGCACTTAATTGCCCCAGCACCACTGTTCAGTCTTAAAGTATGTGAGCAATGTCTGTTAGATATATAACAAAAATGGAGTAAGGCTTCTAGTGGGGTCACCACGTTTCTTTCTGCTATCGAAAAATCAGACAGTGCAGTCACAGGCAGCGCAACAGGATTCCGAGATAGTCAAAACTAAGATGTGCTCATCTGCTTCAACCTGTGGGACAACATGGAGCATTCACTCATGAGAAAACTGTGCAACACCAACTCGCAGGAGAGCATGGAAATTACTTGGTAAAAGCTACATCACGAAAATCTAGGTTCCTATTTCTGAAATGGAAGCCAAACGCTTACCCCTCCCTTCTGTGCTGGGTCATATATCTACTTCCTCAATCAACAAGCCTGGTAGGGGTGTGGAAAATGAAGCCATTGCATGCCTTTGTTTTATGAAAAGGGTGCCCAGAGTAAACCAAAAACACAAATACTTATGAACACAGAGCCGAACGTGAACAAGTGGGGAAACAGTGAATTAAAATAGTGTGAGGCAAGATAATAAAAAACAAGCAAGCAGCTGTAAATTTCCACTTTGGTAGGTGGCTCCATTGGCTTAGTCCAAGGGTTGCCGTCTTGAGAATATGCTGTATATTTCCGCAGGCAAATCTGGCTTGCAGGTGTTGCAGTCAGTGTGAAAAGCAGGTATATTGTGCACGGTATGAGAAAGCAGCATTTGGGTAGTGTCAGGAAGGGGAGAGAGAGAGAGCGAGAGAGCACTGCTTAGTATAATAAAAACAAAGGACATAAATGATGTATTAGAAATTCAAAGTGTCAAGGCTGCCATGGAGTGAGAAGGGGAGAGACAAAAGAGAAAAGAAATGCGCACACACTAATGTTTATGGCCGACTGTGCAATAATCCATGTAACAGGGTCAGTTTGCAAGGCGTAAGAAAACGGCCTCAAGGCGGGACAAACGTAAAGCATTTACCAATGACATCAAGTGATTTTTTAAAGGCAGGCGCAGGAACGAATGAAAATGATGGGTGTGAGATAGGCGTGGCTAAAGACCACAAAATAGATTGCAACAGGTCGAAAAGCAGCGTTTGCGCCCGGTTATGCTCAATCTAAAAATATTGAGCTACATGCTATCAGGCCTATATTGCATGCACCATTACAAACATACATAAAAAGTCCTGCCACGCATGTCAGTGCCATTTATATTGCTCTTGTAGAAAAATTACAATCTCTAGTATCTGGACTTCTTTGCAGACCAGCACACTTAACAAATAACATGCATAAATTATTAAATTAACAAATATGGCATTAATGCCAGTGAACTAACACTTCCACTTGTACTCTGTGGTCCCAAATCACAAAGATTTGTTATGGGTAGGAGGAATTTACTCAGCTGCGAAGCTTCCATTGGTAGGGCAGGTGCAGTTCCACTGGAGCCCAGAGGCCCCACTAAGCCACTTTTGCTGTGGTTTACATTTTAAACAGCAGTAAGGGGCCCACTTCTTTCCTTGCACTAGAGCCCGTGTCTCAATGTTTACGCCACTGTCTTGTAAAATAGGAGTGCTGCAAGAGTAACAACGAAACATTTGTCTCTGAGGAGCGCACATTAATCCATCAAACACAATCGCCCAAGATGCGTAGGGTTTACACCAATGCAGCCTAAGCCTACAAATTAAAGGGAACAAGGATGAAAACTGAAAAGAAAAAAAAAAAAACACAACAGACCCACGACTTCGGATTCACGCTTAAATAAAAAGTCTGACTGGCATCCAAACAGCGCACAGTACCAAGCCGCACAGTGTTCCGGCACTTGATTCTGAAATGTAATTGATTTCAGAGTGCGCCTTCCATTTTAGGAAAACCTCATTTTACATGATAAATACCTCCTAGGGAATCGTAAAAGGGTTATTTCCGCGCGAGATGTGTCCAACGGTTTCTTAAATTGCGCGGCAGGTAGACTCGGACATCTCGTGGTGGGAGCTCAGGGTTACTTAATTACTCGGGGAGGACAAACGCTATGCTTCATAAATAGAGGGCTTAATGGGATTCAGCAAACGAAGGGGAGCTGTTATCGCAAACATGCCATTAAAGCCAAACGCAGCATTGCTGCGTGGATTTTCATCACAAATATACTTATTATGGCTCCGTTTTTACTCATGCGAGAGTCAGAGAGGCACTGGCAATTACGACTGTTCTTCGACGTCACAAAACTCCCAGGCATGCGAGTACGTTCTCTCTGAGCTGTGGAAGACATGCATGCGAATGTGTGGTATTCACATAGATTTCTTCTATGTCTGTTATTCTCACCATAAACCTGTAAAGTCTCCATTGCCCCCGAGTCCATCTGAATAGGGCTAGAAAATTGGTGATATTTTCACTTTTTTCTTTGCACGCTAATTCAGTTTCTGTTAACGATTGCCTGTAGGCGATTTCACTAACTGGAGTCAATTTACAGAACTTTACTACTTTGGGGCTGATTTAGAGTTTGGCGGAGTGAGTTGTTCCATCACAAACGTGATGAATACTCTGTCCGCGTATTACGATCCCATTAGAGCCAATGGGAATCGTAATATGGCGGACGGGATATGTGTCACGTTTGTGACGGAGTAACCCGTCTGCCAAACTCTAAATCAGTCCCTTTGTCTTGGATTACTTTACTGCTTCTACTTTCCCTGATATTTGGTGGTGCCAGGCTTTGAATCCCCATCATGCTTACTTTAGCTTATCTTAACTGTACTTCAGTACACTGTTTTACTTATTGTATTTTGTATTGTTTCTCATCATTGTTTAGCTTCCTGTTCCATTCCACAGTAGCACTGCTGGAAAATGAGCTTCCAGGTCGCATCCAGAAGCACCTGGGCTTCCTATCTTATGGACTTGAAGGACCACTACATCCCTGAAGCCACCAACGTCTCCACTGCAGGGAACATTGAGGTAGATCTAAAATGATCAGCCTGGCTGGACACAGAGGCCCTTGAGAGTGCTCTTGCTTCCCTCAGTTTTTATCAGCTGGTCCTTTGCCCACCTAAAAAGGTAGACACTGTCAACTTGATTTTCACCAATTTTTCAAAAATCTCTACATCCCATATTCTCGCTCAAAACTGGACATCCCGTTTTGCCTTTGACTTCACGCTTATATTCCTTAAGCGTCAGAGTACATCCTCCAGCTTTCAAAAGTGTTTCTCTTAGAAAAAGGTCCAAAATTAATTCTACTACCTTCATTAATGCTTTAAAATCGTTAGTTGCCTAAGCTCCCAGGGTGTTTGTAATCCCAAGTCAAGTGTGAGGGTTTTCTTAGTAAAGGTGCAAACACTGCAATTGCTGCAAGGGTAATGTCCTTTGGGAGGGGGAAGGTCCCAGAGGGTCTTCTGTCTGCTTGTGGTGGGATTTATCCGAGGGCGGGTGTGCACGATCATATCCCGGATGCTTTTTGCCTTTCTGTAGGCATTCATGGGGATCTCAAAAGGGAGACCACCAGAGGTGAGGATTTTCCAGTCTTCATTTATTATCTTTTTGATCATGTTGGACGCTGGGTTGAATGTGGTCACACAGATCAAGGGGTTCCCCTTACTGCTTCGACTGCTTGGGTGCAGTAGAGTCTCTCTGGGGCTCACACGGGCCCGTTTATCTGCTCTCCTCAATAGGTGATCCGGGTATCCTCTTGCTCGAAGTTTGCCACTAAGTAGCTGAGCATGCTTTTTGTAGTCCGTTAGTTCCGTACAGTTCCGTCTAAGGCGGAGGTATTGCCCCACTGGGAGGTTTTCCCTGAGGGAGCGTGGATGAAAGCTCTGAAACTGGAGGAGAGTGTTCCTATCAGTGGGCTTGTAATACACTTCTGTTATAAGGGAGCCATTTCTCTCAGTTATTAGTAGGTCGAGAAAGGAGACTGCCGGGTTGCCTACCGGGTTATCATTTACTATAGGCCTACCCCACCGTGAACTACCTGTTCAGGTAGGACACACACTTTCACTTTGAGCACCGTACTTATTACAGGTGCTCCGACCCTGACGAATGCCCCTGACCTACCAGCACTTAGTGAGGGCAGAAACATGTTGGTCATGTTCAACCCCTTTTAGACTCCAAGAGACATTATCCTCTAACGAGCCTTCCCCCTTAGTTTTAGTCTTACCAACATGCACCACCATTAAAACTAACAAGAGCCACCGGTGACATGTTAGGTAATTTTATTATTCACCCCCTCTGGATCACTGTAACTATTCAGTCAATTCAATTTCAGCACTCCCTCTGGTTCTTTTAACCAGAGGTCGAGTCCGCCTGAGTAGTATCATCTTACTTAGGTGGGGCTAGGTGGTCATATGATGAAGCAAGACACTATTATGTGTGTGAGACCACCTAATCCGTAAAGGAAAATCCCCCGCTACTCCTGTAGGGCAACACAGCACCCCCTATCAAGCAACCTAATGCAACCAGGCACTGGTTAAAGACTAACCCAGTCTTACCCTCTGTTCCTACTACCCCACACCTTTTGTGATTACATGCCATATTATGACCACAGACGGATTTCTGCAACAAGAAGGGCGGAAAGCCACCTGTAGCCATACTGGCTGATGGCGGTAAAGTGGCGCTGCTACGACCAGCAGCGCCATGCCAGTAGCCCACCGCCAGCCGTATTATGACAAATAATATGGCCTGGCGGTGTTCTGCTGGCGAGTGCTGCTAGTGGTAGCAGCGCCCCATCCCATCTCCTGCAGGAAGACTCCTTGGATACAGGTAAGTCGGGTCTCCGGCAGGGGTGGGAGGTGTGTGTGTGTGTGTGTAGTGGGATGTGCATATACGTGTGAGTGTGTGTGTGTGAATACGGGTGTGTGTTTAGTGTTGATTGCTTGCATGAATGTATGGAAGTGTGAGTGCATGTATGTATGGAAATAGGCATGCGTGTGCATGCATGTTTTGAAGTGTGGGCGGATGTGTGTGAATGGAAGAATGCATGCACGTATGTATGTGTGAATGAGTGTGTCTGCATGTCTGTGTGTGGGATTGGGGGGGTGGATGTAAAAGGGGCGGGGAGTGTCGAGAGGTAGAGGAGTGTGGGCGGTGTCTGGAGAGGTAGGGGGTGGGGGTTGTCTGGAGAGGTGGGGGGTGAGGCCTCCTATCAGTGACAGGAAAGGAATTCCCTGTCACTAATAGGGCCTACCGCCATGGTCTTCGTGGTGTTACGAATGCCACGAAAACTATGGCGGTAGGCAGGGTCATAATCCCGAGATGGTTATCTCCAGCCCGGCAGCTGCTATCACCATGGCAGTCGAAGTGGTACATTGGCGGGTTGGCTTCAGTCAACCCGCCAATGCCATAATGTGGTGGTAAGTACCGCTAGCCTGTAGGCAGTACTACCGCCACATTAACGACAAACGCCGGGATCATAATGACCCCCTTAATCTGCTAACAACTTCTCCTGTTATTTTTTCTATTGGAAACAATCTTTGTGACCCCTAAGCCTCAAAGAATATCATCCAACCCTCTTGAAATCTTTTCTCAAATGTAGTCTTCTTTTTCCAGGAGAAAAATGATAAGATCAACTTTACAGTCACCCTCTGATTTCCCATAGATCTATTGGTGGTCTTTTCCCCTCATGCCCCCGCCATGCACAGTTTTTTTGTCAAAAATTTTACTGCAAATACTACATTGAAATTATCAATGATGTTATCGAAGATGTCATGAGTGCCGTAATTTGTAGAGAAATTAGCAGTGCATGACATGGCATGAGTTATAGTTACCTTAGGGCACAAATTTAAGTTACTTGAGATAATTAACAATAACAGGAGACTTTCAATAGATTTGTACATTTAAAATGTGAGCCTAACTATAATGTCCTGCAACCTTTGTTTTTTTAATTGAATTTCTAGGTTTTCTTTTTTTAATTCTATTTCCTAACGAGAATGTCCCTGTTCCATTTGTTTTTTTCAGTGAATTTCTAGTTAAAAAAAAAAAACATTAAACAAAGTAATTTTCAATACTAACCCAAGGCCTTCAACCCCACACTGCGGACGGCCAAGCGTGTCAACCCCTTTAACCACCCAACTTTGTGCTGCGCAGGGCCTTTGGCCATGCCCAGAGGGGGTTGGCTGCAGGGCCTGGCGGGTGGCTAGGCTCTGCGTCCAACCCCCATAACCATTCAAGCCTGCACCATGCACAGCTGAACAGTCTTTCTCTTTTCATGTGAGAATAGGTGTGTGAGGGTGTCTCTGGGTGTGACTGTATTTGTCTGGGTGTGAAAGTGGATGCTTGAGGGTCTGAGTGGGTCCGCTAGTGAATGCATGAGGGTCTGAATGGGTCTGTGAGTGTCTGAGTGGGTTTATGACTGGGTGTATTAGGGTCTGAGTGGGTCTGTGCGTGGGTGCATCAGTATCTGAGTGGGTCTGTGAGTGGGTGCTTCAGTGTTCGAGTGGGTCTGTGTTGGTGTATCAGTGTCTAAGTGGGTTTGTGAGTGGGTGCATGAGGGTCTAAATGAGTCAGCGAGTGGGTGCATGAGTGAATGGGTCTGTGACTGGGTGAGTTAGGGTGTTAGTGGGTCTGTGACTGGGTGCGTTAGGGTCTGAGTGGATCTGTGGGTGGGTGCATCAGTGTCTGAATGGCTCTGAGTGTGTGCATGAGGGTCTGAGTGAGTTTGTGAATGGGTTCATGAGTGTCTGAGTGGTTCTATGAGTGGATGGTTGAGTGTCTGAGTGGGTCAGTGAGTGGGTGCATGAGGGCCTGAATGGATCTGTGAGTGGGTTCGTTGGTGTCTGAGTGGGTTTGTGAGTGGGTGCATCAGTGTCTGAGTGGGAGCATGAGGGCCTGAGTAGGTTTGTGAGTGGATGCATGAGTGTCAGAGGGTGTGCGAGTGGGCACACAAGTCTGAGTGCATGTATAAGTGAAAGAATTTGTGTATGAATGAGTGTGATTATTTTTAAAACATTTTGCTTATTCGCGATTAATCTCGATTATACGCAAATATCGAGCGTGGTGAAGAAAAATTATTTCAAATCCATAATTTGACCCTCAAACACCCCTATATGACACTCTTGGGGTCACGGTACCTTCACCCTGGCCCCTTATGCTACTTTTCATTTTGTTTTTCAGCCCCAGGGACTGTGTCCCGGGACTTTAAAATGATGGCTGCAACTTTCTGTTCAGGTTGTGGCCAGCCAATTACACCGCTTCTATTCGCGCTCGCATCTGTCAAAATTCACATACGTTTGCGAATTATTCACTACCTCAGATATACAAATGGGGATTTTCTTTAATTTCTTGCAAAATACTGAATGGACTTATACTAAATATGCAAAAGCGTAATCTGCGTACCAAAACCTACCTTTCTGCCAAATTTCATGTCATTCCATCCAGCGGTTTGGGCTTTAGTCGTGTCTAAAGGACCTATGGGAATTAACATGGCAAATGCAACTTTTTTGACTCTCCCCTTTTTCTTGGGCCCCGCTTGACAGGTCACCCTGAAACTTCACATGTGCAACACGACTGACCAGCACACTTTTTTGGGGGAAATTTTGTGAGGATTAGTCAAATGGTGCCAGAGATATAGGCAAGTTAAAAAAAAAAAAGCTCTTTCTATGGAAAGATGCCCAGCTGGTGGGTGTGCAATGTAGCACAGCAGTAGTCTCTCTGGTGTCTGTGTTCTTGCTGAAGTGAAAGCGAGAGTGGTATGGAGACGGAGCGGACAGTGATGGCTCTGCGGTGAAGCTGACACGCCCTCCGGTTTGGACACGGCGGTGGGTAGCAAGATGGAGCTGAAATATATATATATATATAAACACACTTAGGCGGGCAGGATATCCATCACATTTGTGACAGAGTACCCATTAGCCAAACTAAATATGGCCCAAAGTTTAAAAGGGCAGGTAGCGGTCGTAAGGCAAAGTACATACTTGGAAATATCCCCAAAGCTATGACTTTGAGTGTCTTCACCTATTTGCACTGCTTTATCCTAATCACCAGTCTGACACTCCAAAGGCTTCTACTCTTCTAGGTAGCAATTATGAATGAGCATTATCTGCCGGCATATGACAATACCTATGAGTGACACCCCTGCATGTAAAAGTGGCTTTGCGAATCAACTGTCAGATGTAAATGCAGAGCTTCGGCCATTTTCCAGCCAGTAGTTCTTACCTAGAAAGTGAAAAAAAGCTTTGTGACTCAGGATTGTAAAACGTCTATGAGTAGCCTACCTAAGTTCAAGTATGTGTAATAAAAATCAGGGTTGGACAGGCTTTTTATTTACCCACTTCCCTTGTGGGCTGGAGTCATTGGAGACTGGTTTTGAAAGGCCAGGGCTGCCCCTTCTGCCTCTGTCACTTTCCTCAGCTCCCCAAGGTTGAAAATAAGAAGCAAAGGGAGGTTTGAAGAGAGAGGGGGAGAGGGAAGTTGGAGGGAAAAAAACTCAGAGAGAGGAGAGTAAGAGAATTATTGGATAGAAGAGATATTGCGCAAGGAGACAAAGGGAGCAGGTCTGTTGGGACATTTTTGCAGGGCTGCTTTTGCCCCCCGGATCCAGGTCTGACAAAAATAATCTGCTTGTATGGAGAAGACTTCCATGATCCACATATTTGTCGGTCGGGCATTTCGCCTTATTTCAGGCAGTTCAATGTTTATTAGAAAACCAACTTCTAGGCAACATTTGCTAACAGCTTAACTGAACTTTAAGGGGGGCAGTTTTCAAGCAAATACCCGCATGCAGGCCCCTTCAGAGGTAAATTCTCCCGATATCCTGTTTTTTTTATTTTTATTTTTTAATCAAATGAAGTCACTCTTTCTATGTTATAGCCTCGCAGCACGTGTGCACACGCTGCCTCGTCTTTATTGTTGCTATAAGCCATCACAGACGATTTCCCGCGATCATTGGAAATGTCACAGCCGCCATTTTCGCAGTTTATAAAAACAAATGAGCCAGTCTGATTTTATTTTTCTACAAGATGCTTAAGAGGAGAGATGTGGGAAAGAGGCCACTGCCATTGCCCATGTGCGTGGCCAGTGCCTCCACCTACCCCTCCGAGTGTAAACGATCAAGAAACCCAAGGACTGAGCTGAATCAAATGCGCGCATTGTGCAAATGTATATTTGCAGCAATAACCTTTGTGCAATTAGAGATGTGCAGGGGGGGGGGGGCTGCCTACAGCTGCAGATTGAACATTTGCACAACAGGTGTGTTTGGGGTATGCCATGATTTTGCCTATGTTCGCAAACAGATTCGTTGCTATTGCAAGTACACAGTGCACATTCCACACACATTATACAGCTCGTGGTTGGTGGAAGTGGGATGAACCAGGCCGGGAGAGTCAGAACTGATCCTTGCAGGCATTACTATGAACACAAGAAGGTGGTACATACTGCCTACTGAGACACTATGTGCATGCTGGCCAAAATGAACCCCCCACTGAGCAGGCCACACCTGCCACGCAATGATGAAAATTGTCCTTATTTCTGTCAGATGGTGCAGCGGGGATACAGGCCCACAGAACTGAGGAGGTTACTGTCCTGAAACAGAATCTGCCATGAACCGACTTATTTACAAGCATTCTCATAGTCCATTGATGAATGTGTGCACTTATGGAAGATGTGACCAACGTCACAGGTATCCAGCATCTATACATTAAAAAAAAAAAAACTCCGGGTACTTAACCAAGGTTCATGTGCCCTGCAGCATGTACACGTTCCTTTCGCACGTGAGTGCAGTGAGAGGCGGTCAGCAGCAGGGTTGAGACTATCATTACTGCAGGAGGTTCAGCGGCACAGGGGCCATGGGTGTGAGGGGCCCAATGTAACCCCATTCAGCCTTGGGGCAAGGATACACAAGCCAATTTTAACTGCTTGCATTAGGTCCCATAGAGCATTTGCTATGCCACTGGTGTGTAGCCAACTTCAGTGACTTAACTCTGAGTGTACGAGGCACAGAAAGTTTCTCAAGTGAAGTAAACCTTGTAACATTGCACAGGTGAGCAAAGCATGGCCCAAATGGCTGACAAACCCCTGCACTTGAGCTCCTCCTGGACTTATCATATTTCCCTTCCAAATGAGCAGGGATTTGAGAAATCCAGATGCCCAGCTTGATCACCCGTCTCAGTACAGAGTTAAAAAAACACGGCTAACACATTCAAAGAAACAAATGATTGGCTGACCAAGTTTTAGTGTATCTATGTTACAGTGTACGATATTTCATATAATCCTTAAATTATGCCATCAAACATTCCATTAGGTGCTAAAATGCGGAGGCGCAGCTAGAACTGGCGCATGTCACCTATCAGCAAACTGCTAACATAGCCTATATCTTTCTGATGACGCCTATATAAAGAAGTGCATTGCAGTGGAAGGACTGACCCTAATCACAGTAGCATGTCCTCACACTGAGATCATTCAAGGTACAATATGAAGCTCCTGCATGAAGCTCCAACCAAGTTCACGAGCTCCGTCAACTATGTTTTTAGACGAACATACACACATCCATTCTATAATGTGTGACATCCCTTACCCACAAAAGGTTTTTGAGCTACTTTCCATTACATGATCAACGAGGCGGTTTGCAATGAAGACAGTGTTTTGGTGACTACTACTCAAAAGCCCCTTTCCTTATCTTAGATGCAGTCCTTGAACAGACACTACAGTAGACATACCCAAGTGTTCACGCACATCTTGTGCTTACTAGTTTAAAGTAACTGTGCAGGCATCTGAAAAATAGTACCAGCACTATGTACCAGGGTGCCGTACCCCAGACTGTGACCATATGCAGTGCCGGGAAAGGCACCCAGCCTGGCGGTTTGAGGACGCACTGCTACCGAGGGGCTAGATGTTGTACAATCAGGGAGAAACACTGCACATGCCAGTGTGAAGTAGAACATGCCATTACTAGTGGTCACTGAAGAGTCATAAGGGTCCAATACTACGTAACTACCCTGTAAGAGGCACATCTTTAGGGGATCACTAGAGGAGCTGTGGAGCTGGACAGCAGCACTGAATGCACCAGTATAGAAGAGCCCAACCTGTCGCTAAATCTCACTGAAGAGGCACTCGGTGTGTCGAGCAGGGCTCTGACTTAAATTGAAACAAAGAGAAATGCGCCCACCTCATTTGCCAAGCCATGAAGTTCTCATTTTCAATACCAACTTGTATTATAACAATGCCACCAACATGGTCTGGAAAGGTAATCGGGGAATCATTTTCGTGTGACCTTTAACCACACGGTTGAGTTTTTACATTGCAGTAGTGAAAAAAGTGGCAAATCAGTGGGCTGCAGACTGGACAATGGGTTCCGAGAAAGCGTTTGTCTAAAACCTCTCCTTAAAATGTGGGTGTGGAGTGTGTGACAGGGACACGTTCACTAAAAACAATGGAGAGCAGGCCTAACGGCACACTAGCGGGTGATGAGAGCAGTTAAAGTCCAAATAAATTAATGTGCACAGGGTTAAATATTTGAATTCCTGCATGCAGAACGTACTACCAGTCAGCCACACAACAGTCAGATGCTTGGCTGTAGCCTAGGGATATGCAAACACAGCACAGTTTGGGCGGTATTGTAATGTTGCATCACATCACGAACTTTCGAGACTTGTTAACGTTAGGAAATGCAAGAAAAGACAAGTGCAGATAAAAGAGGTAATACCGGTTGCACACTTTATGCACGTCATTGCTTTTAGTTTGGCACCTGAATAGTCATTCCTCCGGACTTTAGGTGCAGTAACATAGTAAAGTAACCTGTTGTTCGCTAACTAGGTTCTCACACACATGCGTGTGTACATACATTAATATGTCTAGGTATTACTCCAGAATTTAGAGCATAACTCTAAAGGAGTGTCAGTTTTCATATTATGCGGCTCGTTTATTAGTGTGCTTTCCTGAAAACAAACATAAACCTTTTTAAGCCACTAGTGACAATCAGCTTTGTTCAGTAGCTTCCTCACATTAAATAGTTGGTGGTTGCTAATCGTATTTTCTATTACATAAAACTGCTAAACTACACCAGATATCCCAGATGTAATGTTATTTAATGCCAAAAATGGCTGACTGTGGGATATGCTTAATTTACTACCCATTGAATAATGGAACATTACCTATGGGTGGACTTACACCTGCTTCAACCACTTATGAACACAACTAAGGAGTAAAACAGTAGGACTGCTTGTGAAAAAAACAAAGTAACATGCCAATAACCTATCATTGAAGCTTTATTGTTTATACACATGACCACCATTAAAACTGGCACTTTCTGGTTAAGTGCAAATTTACACAAAATAGGGTTTCTCCTTCTGTACGTCACAGGAAGGGGCAAATGCCACTCAGTTTTACACATGGTTCCTTTCCAGTCTCTAACTTTTCTAGCACTAGGTCCCACCTCTTCTCAATGACTCAAATGGCTCTTTTGATGGCTCCGACCCAGTATACACATGGCAAAAGTAGACTATGACCTAGCAGTCAAGGGGGGGAAGTGAGAGCAAAGAGACAGCCTGTTTACACAAAAAAAGTATTGGTAATCCACAATTACAAGCAAATAACTTGCTTAACCCACAAAGTATGCAGGTTTCCACTCACTGAACCACCTACAGTACGAATGCCAGACTGGTAGAGAATAGTGGTAGAGGCTGCATCACAAACGCTTGTGGATGACTTCACTGCCAACCCTCAGAAACAGAGATATCAAGATACCTATTGTGATGTCTTGTGAATGCATGCAAAGGCGCATGTCTCCCCTAATGAAATCTTAGTGTTGCCTTTGATGGAGAACAGGCCCTGTGTCCTTCTGATTTAGTTTCTTAGTCTTTTCCTAAAGTTTGCAAAGCAGTGCTATTCACCAGGAAATTGGCTCCTCTTTATAAAAGTCAACTTTCCAAAAGACAGAGTTTCTGAGGTTTTTTACATAAAGCAACAGCATTATGGTCGAGCGCTTTATGAATTTGGGTACTTTTCTGAAACTGTCTCAGTACTTAGATTTCAGCTTGAGATGCCACTTGTGTACTTGACCATACTTCTGTGGCCACATTGTATTCTACTGGATAATTGTTTGGTGGTAAGAACAGCTGCTGGACTTGATGAGTATAGTGTTGCCGTTGGGCACCAACCCTAAATTCAACCATGGGTGAGCCTGTTGCGAAACTCAAGGCCAGCCTCTATCTGAGCATTTAACTCATTTGGTTGACTTTTCACCAACACTCCCATTTGTCTGTGCTGTCAAACGACCACATTGCAATCAATAATACACTTATAATTCCAGCTGTGAACAGATGAAAGATAACTTAATTGGAAACTTTATAACTATATTTCTTCCCACTCCATCCACTTGGTTGGTTAGGAGCTTCATGGCGCACAATCCGCCAAAAATAACAGTTCTTCTTGCTGGTAAAAAAAAAAAAATCTTCTTTATTAGTCTATGGTATAAAAATATGTAAGTCAAGAGTTTGGAGCCTTTTGATGATGTTTGCATCTATTAATCTTGGCTTCGTGGATAGAGGGAATAGCCATAAACCACTGCAGACGTAAGTGTAGATTTTATTTTAAACCGGAGGCATTTTGCAAGTGACAGACTCCCACATGGGCATTTTGAACAAAGCAGTGGGAAGAGTGAATGAACCTCAGAGTCACTCATCACTGTATCGTGCTTCGTACTACAGCTCTTTGAACGCTGTGAAAGCCACCAATGAGTTTGCTGCAGACGCGTTGTAGTAGGGGTGTGGAAGCCGTCGGAGACTTCATCTGCCCAGTCATGATCCAGCCACCAGCCTAGCCTCAGTGAACGTCAGTGCTTATTTTTACATTTTGCCTCATAAGTAGTTCATCATAGTTAATATCCGGCTGTTAGTCCTTCACGGTGTGTCTGGTCACACCTGTTCTGTCAGCAGGGGACGAGCCTACAAGGGCTTTAGGCTTTCTTTTATAGACCTTGCCCATGTTCCAGCTTTATAAATAAACCGTCAGTCCAAATGCCGCATAAACAAAGACAACTTTCACTCTAAAAAGAAACACCCTGCATGGATTTTCAACATTAGGAACATTATGGTTTTCAGGGCAAATTCAACGAAGTGTTGTCTTTAAATAAAAATGTCCATAGTCTTCAGGAGTAGAAAGGTACTTCCTTTACACACCATGACATAGTGCAGGGTTGCTTACCCCTGTCCATTCTGAAACAAAACACACCCATGCCCGCATTTTTAATGGTAAATGTGTGTTTCCATGATGTGAATGACGATACAAAATGTTTTACAATCCTAGTTGGGACAGTGTTAGGAATGTGTGGGGTATGGATGGTTCCCCCAAGTTTCAGAATTGAAGCAGCTTTTATTATTCTTGCAACAACGAAGGTATTGTTAAAATATTTCTCTCAAAGTAGTTTTTTTATTTTTTTTTCACATCATAATTCACTTTCATATACAGTTTGTCTTTTTAGTAACTAGGCATTTTTGATTTTACAGTTTCAATAGTTTTCATTCAAAATCAATGTTGTTCTGTTGCTATTTTATTTCAAATGTTCACATAGGCCCACTTCCAAAGACAGCACGCAGCCGACTGATACAACAAACGTTGGTCTGTACTGAAGATTGATTGGAAGACAACCGAGGTGTCTCAGTCAGGCATTTATCTGCAGGCCCGTGTCTGCACTGCTGCTGAGACAGGAAAATGAGCATTTGTGGGGATTGTATTAAATTTGCAGAGGCATTTGCCATTTCTGGAGCGTGTCGTTACAAAATAACTCTTGCCATGAATGATCGGTTTGCAAGTTAAATGAAGAAAAACCAGACAGGGTCAGGCAATTGCAACGAACATTAGTACACAAGGAGCGAGTCCGATTTTGTTGTAGCTTCTCATTATATTTTACAATAGCTAATTTCACCCATGGTGTGCTTATTTGCTATTTGTTATGTCACATATTGCATTCCATATCACCAAACTAGTCAATGTATCCCTAACATAGTCAGCCAGGCAGCAGGGATTCAGTTCAGCTGTTGGTATAAGAAACAATAAAGCTAGATAAAGTAATAATAAACGTTTTAATCTATATGTGTGTGTCCATGCATATATCTATACATATATGTATTAAGCAGAATCACGTGTGTGTGTATATTAACTAGTGGCAGTCGCAGCTAGGTAGTTATAGTTAGGACCTAGTTTCTATAGACAAAGCGTTTTTGTTTTGCTAATAACTTTGACACCATTTGATGAATCTTCACGAAATTTTCCAAGAAAATACAACACTCACTTCAGCGTCTGTCTGGAAAGTTTCGGGGTGATCCGTGAGGGGGGGGAGGAGGGTGGAGAAAAAGGGGGTCCCAAAACATTTTTTCCCCATTCATTTTTTCATAGGGATTTTGAACAGGAATAGCATCCAAAGCACTGGACGCAATTACACCAAATTTGGCAGAAAGGTAGGTCTTTGTAAAGAAAGAGCCCTTGTTGTTATTTGGTGTAAATACATTCTGTAGTTTGAGAAATTAAAGAAAATCCAAATCTGTGTATATATAGGGTAACAGGATTTACTACTCCTTCCGATCTCGTGCTGAGATCTGATTGGCTGTCAACACTTCACCAAGAGTCACCCTGACCCCTTAGCTCTGGTGGTAGGGTCCTAGAGGGGCACCCCAGGGCTAAAAAGCACTTAAAAAAAAAAAAAAAAATACCGAAAATTCGTGATAGGATCACGAATCCTCTGAAAAAAAAAAAACACAATTAATAAACGCTTCTTAATACCTAATCCCCCGGGAGGGCCTAGTCCCAAGGTCATTGATATTTGTAATGCGAGGGGGCTGCCTGCCCTCCCCACAGCCTTGGGGACCACCACCTCCTCTGGGGAAAAAAACATTATGCATGCGGGGTACCACGTGGCCACCCCCAGCTCAGGGGGCCACCACCTCCCTGGGACTTAAATGTTATCCAATGTAGGGTAGGGGTGCCCACCATGCAGCCCCAGGGGACCACCACCTTCCTGGGACTATTACATAATAAAATACTGGGGGGTGGGGGGGCCACAGCCCTGTGCTGTCCCAGGGACCACTACCTCCCCGGGGCATTAAAGTAATTGGATGAGGGGGCTGTGCTCCCCCTTGCTGTCCCCCAGGGACCACCACCTCCCCAGGGCTATAATAAAACGTTTCATTCTGTTTCTGACCCCCAAGCCCTGGGGACAACCACCTCCCTGGGGCTATTTTCATTGGAGGGGGGCCACACAGCCCCCCTCGAGGGGCCACTGATGGCCCTGTGGACTGTCACCTCTCCAGTGCCAGCTCCTGCTATGTCCAGGGTTGTCCACCCCTGGGACACAACTGTTTGCTGTGGCTTGGCAGCAGCTTTGGCAACTGCTGCCAAGCCACAGCAAACACTCTGCTCGCAGTGAGGGAGAGCTGTCAAACAGCTCTTCATCGCTGCAAGCAGAGGTTTTTTGTCCCCCTGCAAAGACACAGGCAGGGAGACAGAGGAAACAATTGTTCTCACAAAGATAAAGCTGCTTGTTTAGCAGCAGCTTCCTCTCTGTGACAGCAATGCTGGCTCCCACAGGAGGTGGGGAGCTGGCAGGGACAGTGGGTGCCTTAAGGCTCCCCCAACAGTCTCCAACATTGTGGCTGAGTGCCCTATAACTCATGCCCTAAGGTAACTATAACTCGCACCCTGACCATGCACTGCTAATTACCCCACATAACACATCACTCATGACATCTTTGATAACATCATTGATAATATCAATGTAACATTTGTAGTCAAATTAATCAGCAGAAAACTGTGCATGGCGGGGTCGCAAGTTATAGTTACCTTAGGGCACGAGTTTTAGTTACTTGAGATAACCAACTATAACTAATGAATTTCTATAGTTTGTTAAGTTTACAATGTGAGCCTAACTATAAAGTCCCTGTAAACTTTGTTTTTTAAGGAAATATATATGTGTATAAGAAATAAGCAGAACCAGAAGACTGAGCAATGCATGTTTCATGTTCAAGATTATGTTATGTTTATATGTATAGCACACTAATCATGTGTTGGCATATCCAGGTGCTTCGTAGTTGTGTAGGAGGCTTTCTCCCACATGCAATTATTCAAAGATCCAGATCTTCAGCTTCTTGCTCAAGAAGCGGTGAGCAGGCTCTGATGTGATGTGGGGGGTTCCATGCTTTGGAGGGATTTGTACAAAAAGGCTCAACCACCAGTTCTGTTTTTGTGTATGCGTAGTACAAGCTTGCAAACATCCTTAGAACTTTGTAACCTATGTAAGAAGATTGTATGAGAGCTTTTATTTAGGATTTCGTCCTAAGCTTCTAATCTATCAATGGTGAGGAAAGCATACTCTTAAAAACAAAATCTGTAAGTCTTCTGCACTTGCTTTTTTCTTAGGCAATTCCTTTACACCCTCATCTTGTATTTGTCCTTCACCTGGAGCATGGCTTTTTTACCATACTTTTAATTAAATGTCTTGTATCCTTCCAATATTTACATTCAGGAAACGACATTTTCTCTATCTTTTGGCACTGCTTGGAAGTGCACACGTTTTCCTGCACTCTCTCCCAAGTCTGCAGATTTTCTCCTAACATTCTGCCCATGCACTCTCTACATTTACTCCAGTTCATCAGTTGCTTTCCCTACCTCTCTCTGTTCCACTAAGCTTTTTTCAGATTTTTTTTATTCAATCACCCAAGCCACCTACTTCATTATTCCTCCATCCTGCTCCCTGTTGCGCCACAATAATCTGTGCCTTTGAGTTGCTCATCCCCACCCACCAAACTCCTCCTTTACACATGTCTCACAATGACCTTTTTTCATTTCTATGTTTTTCCCCAAGAAAAGACAATATAGAAGAATCATTTAGGGTCTCTTTTCCAAGACACATGATATTACTAAATTCAAAACTCTCAAGGAATTGTGCCATTGAGCTTAAAGCAAATTTTCCTTTTGCCTAGTCTTTATCTGGAGATGTGGTGTAAGGAGGCACAACAAACAGCAGTCTCTTAATTTAGCATTCTGGAGTTCAAACGAATACATAGTGAATTTCAAACTCTGGCAGCAAATAAAGAGGAGTTATCTGGAATGACTATGGTAAAATCTGGCAAACATACTTTAACTACTCTATAGCCTGGACCTTAACAACAACATGGGGTGAACATGACCATGAAGATCCGGCTGATCAGACATCAGTGAAAGATTTAACATACATTTATAGGTAAGCTCACAATATACACTTGTCTTGAGGAACAGTGAGACCAGCACTGCATCAGGTGCAAACGGATCCACAGCACAATAAAACACTGTAAAATTGTAGCACAAAAATACAGGAACACAAACAGCAAATTAAGACCACCACCAGAACGAAATTCCACCCAATTAATATGCATAACGTCTTTGTCACATATTACTACCTCAGAATCCTGCTTCCATAATACAATGAAAAAAGGTGTTTACAGCAAGGTCTGACTTAACTTACCATCAAGTACATGAAATAGCACTCAACCAAAGCATTTTGTGATGCGTCCCACTTGCTTAAATTAGCAGTTACAGTGATGATTTTCTGCACTCGGGGTCTTTGTGCCACATACTTCTTGATCTTACAGGTTGTGACAACAGAACTATGAATCATGGCAGTGCATACGTGCCACAAACCTGCATAACCACAGGACAGCCATGTGGACTTTACCACCCCCTCCAAAAAAGGAATGGCCCCTCCAATCTCTGAATGCAGTTCGACCCCGCCTAAGATAGGATCAGAAAATTTACAGATCACTAATCCCCCCTCTACTTCGTCTAGGAAGGGAATTGGCTAAATAATAACAATGGCATTAGAGTTCAAAACAATTAATTAAAGAAATATATAAATCTAACACAGAGCAGGTCGGTTCAGCATTGGCATGTCACCGCATCCCTCAATTTAGTGCGTACTTTTACAAAAAATAAAAAAATAAAACTATCAATATTCAAGGTAAATAATTAATTTGACCCAAAGGTTTTCTGAAAGATGTGGGTGGCTTAATAAAGTTATTAACTGCATCTATTATTTTCGCATTGCCAGGCAATGTTTCTTCCTAGTGCTGCAGATTTGCCGACAGCACAGGGAAAACAACATAATAGTGATCAGACAGGAAAGTGAGCATGTCACAGGCTGGCAATGTGTTAAGGAATGACGAAACCCAACTGCAAATAAGTGCGCCCACTCCTAAATTCTTGACAGACAGCCAAGATGGCAGCTGTTATCACAGTTTTCCATTTCGAAGAAATAAGAGACAACATCAAATGCAATCCACTACGTGCCCAGGATTTTTTTTTTTAGCAGTGTTAAAAGTAAAAACAAAACTACAAATGTGATGCTGACATTTGGTAGCAATAGTCAACACACAACATACGTGCGAGCATGGCAATCTGTGTGATCGTTTCATTTAGTGAGCATTTTCTATTTTAGATTGACCTACTTGTCCCCAAGCCTGCCTATAATCCATACTTTGAGGCAGTGGGACGTGTGGACCTTCTGCTGCTGCACAACAGTCTTGTGACACAGACCAGCTGCAAATCACTCACCAGATATTCAATAAAATGGTGAAATTCCACTTTGCACACATCCGCATGGACAACCATATACTGGCTAACTGTGCATGTTATATTTTTGGAATCACCTCAGAAGAGCAAAAGCTGTATTTCTGGTGATGAAAGCTGCAGAAGCTGGTGGGAAGACAAAGATTAATAGTTTCTTAGATATACTGCAAACAAGAGGATTTTGTTGGTTTGCGATAGATTTCTGTTAAAACAAATATAAAACAGCACACACAACTCTAAATAGAAATCTTGACCAAAAAGAATGATCATTTTGGCACAGCAGAAACAAGGACGGGCTCAGTGCACACATTTTTGCTGCATTGGCTTAATTATATTTTACCACTCTTCTCCCCAGCCACAATGGCAAAATGTGCTGCTTGTAGAGGCAATCTGCCACCACCACGTGTGGCAATCCAGACTTTAGATCTAGTTTTCTTTTTCCTTAGGACCAGCATTTAAGTAGATCTTCTACTACTGTACAGCTGCACAATCATTCAATTTACAATGTGATATATTATTGTCAGGCTAAGTATGCAAGAAAACAAGTGCAAGGTCGAAAGTTTTTCTTCGGTCTCTTCCACCAGAGCTGCCGAACAAGGAGGCACCCTCATCGTTATTCCACCTCAAATCTTTCTTCCACCATCCTACACCTCATGTCTTTTATCTAATTGTTGCAGGCTCCTCTTCATCTCAGAGTTGTCTCTTTATTACCGTTAACCTTTTCTTCTTCCTTTCTCCCCTTCATTAACTTTCTCTTGCTTGCTCGGGGTCAAGGTTTGAGGATGAAAGTTAAGCCCTGGTATGAGTGTCAGGGCCTACAACCCGCAATCAATAACACACTAAGCACTGATTGTTATGGGAGACTGTGTGCCTTCTACTGAACCACAAACATTTTTGCACCTCAATTTTGACCACATAAAAGGGTCTGGATCTGGAAACTTTTGCTGGATGTTTGTGCGTTTATGAACATTGAAAACTCTAGACAACACTAGAATCCGCCTTTCCTACTGTAAAGAGAAGACTTTTAATCTAATTGCCTTGCTTGATGATAGTGTAATTCAATATTATTGAAACATGACATATATATTGTTGTCTTAATGACAGAAACAAAGTAGCTTTGGTCTACTGGCCATGTGTATAAACTTGTGGTTAGTCATTTGGCATGCAGCATATCACTCGGGCCCTAGTGTACGCTATAATTAATGATAATACTCCTAATTTCAACTGAAAATTTTCAGGCAAATCAAGACGGGCATGGAAACTGGAGGCTTTCAGTTTTGGGGTACCTGAAAACTGCACCCAGAAGAAAGCTGCCTCTTTTCTACAGAAAGTCAGACCTTAACTTTAAAGTGGAGATATAATTAGCTCCCAAAAGGGAGGGAGTGGATTAGTGTATTTTTTCAACGTATCCACTTCATCTAGTGAATGAAATATCGAAAACAGCTAAAGTCAAAAGAAAATATTTATACATTCTAGACTGGGAAGGGTGGGGTACGCAACTAAAGAGATAGGGAACATAGACAGTGATGGGGAGGTGCTTGAGGGGGAAGGAAGGAAGGCAGGAAGGAGAGAGGGAGAGAGAGAGAGAAGAGAGAGAGAAGAGAGAGAGAGAGAAGAGAGAGCGAGAGAGAGAGAGAGAGAGAGAGAGAGAGAGAGAGAGAGAGAGAGAGAGAGAGAGAGAGAGAGAAAGAGAGAGAGAGAGAGAGAGAGAGAAAATACCATGCACTCCCTTGGTATGCTAAAAGCAAAAGAAAAAAGTAGGTCAGTGAATGTGAGAAGTGGAAAGATAGAACTAATCTAAAGAAAAGTATGGTAAAGAAGCCATGCTTCATGGAGAGAGACAAGCATAATAAGAGGAAGAAAAGGGATCGCATAAGAGGCAAACAAATGAGTGACAAAAAGACCAACTGATGGTAAGCAACGGTCTAGCCCAACACCTACTGTATGGGTTGGTATTCTACACAATAGGTCTTCAACAACAGGCAGCTAAAAGTCATCTGTAGGTAAGACCTAATAAATAAGACCAATATTTTAGTTTCATGTAGCTATGTCCAAGGCAGGAAAAAGTCCTGAGATAATTTTTAAACCTTTTTTACTTCAATGACTGCCTTCAAGATGAAAGATTTCCTGCTTAGTGTGGCTCCACTTTGCTCCACCAACCACAGAAATCGAAGGGATAACTCTGCTGCATTGTTGACTTTATGGGACTCCAACTGCACTGGCCCTAATCTAAGTATATTACTATTTTTTCCTGCATCCTGAAATGGATTGCGAGTTTTATTTATATACATTAAGAATATACAGCATCTGTTGTGAAATATCTGCAATAGATATTAAGACTTTGATTTTTTTTTTTATTGTATTGACCAGAAACAAGAAGTGCCCTTCTCTTGTCTGGACCGTCTCCGTCAAGCAGTGAATTGCAACTACAATTTGAAAAGAAGTGAGAGGACAAACTCTTGATGTTACTACAGACATACATCCAGTGAGGTATCTCCTGTGTGTCCTAAATCTACTAACATGTGGTATTTTACCTTTGCAACCTGTCATAGTATTTAGTGCACAGGTCGCCAACCTTTTCAGTAATAAGAGCTGCTTATGTTCAATGAAATCATCCCAAGATACTGTTATTATTAGTGTTGTAACAGTGATCACATAGGCAAGATTACACTAGTTGCCACTGTTTGCAAGATTAACAACACTGACCACTTCAGAGCATCATGCACAGTTGCCATCAGTAATGTAAAAAAAAAATCCTGTGTTAATGCGGAACTTCTCTACATGGGTAATGTATAAGAGTGGTAGCTGCAGTGCCCCTTGCACCTACATGAGTAATAAGCCTCTTCAATGCGTGTGATATATCACTAAAAATTCATCTTTAAGTATATTTTGGTTAATCACCCATTTCACAACATCAGCTCATGAGTTCAGAAAATATATACATTTTCATCTCAAGTTCACACTTTCCAATTTTGATATACATATATTAATTCAATCAAGCAAATGTGTCTAATTTAGTAGGTGGGGCTGCTCACAGGAGAGCTACTTATAAGTAGCTTAAGAAGCCTGATCTAGCGACTGTTGTCTTTCTATTTGTGGTTTCCATTTTCTCTTCTATGGAGATCAAACCGAACACCAAGGCTGCATCCAGAAAGAAGGCCCTCAGATCGAGACAGAGCCAAGGATTTGATACTTCTGGTGGGGGGGTGCGCTGTTCCCTTGGGACCACCTTTGAAGATGCACACGAGCTGAAAACTGAAAATTTCCACTTAGGAAGGTTACAAAAACAAGAAGCTCTGGAAACATAAGGCCGCTGTTTATCCACGAGCCAGGTAAAGTCGTGACAGCTACAACACAAGCTCTCTTCCAAGCCAAACGAGTGACCTTTGCGCTGACTGCTTTTTGCTAGCAGCATTTCATGCCTCGCTGTGTCTTTCATTTTGAATGCAGAACAACTTGCCCACACGATCCACAGTGTCGCTGTGTGGCACAGTACACACAGCTTCCCTTAACTGTGTAAGTCTTCTAGAAAGCAGGCCGGAAATGATGGCATTGATGGACATTTCAAATGAGCCAATAGAAATGAATTTTTGAAGTTGTATGGCTAATGGCTACAATGATCAGTGCAGATCACGTGCGTTACTGCATTATTGCCAACTGCGCTATTGCTGCCGTGCACCAAGAATAGCTGATAAAGTAGCTCAACCTAAAAATAAATCATTGCATGTAGGAAGTACTTAAGTGAGAAGTCATTATGGTTATATCCATCATTGCAAGGAGCTCTCCTGACATCTCTTATTTAATCGACGGCTCTTCACTTTTAACTACAATTCTGGCAAATACAGAGAGTCCTCACATCCATTTTGTCCCTCTTATTATGAGATTTCTGAATCGTTGCTTAATTTGCTGGCTTTCCTCAGCCTTGTTTAAACTTCTCTTTCGTGACTGTGTGGACAAGCTTTCATTTGTGAAAGTATGAGTGCCAGCGCCCAAAGCTCTTCTCAGAAGCCCACGACGGGTGCAATTAAATGTTGGTGCACTGTATCCTAAGACTGAGTAGTCCTAAATCCACCTCACACACCTTTTTAATTTACTACAAAACTTTTGCTTTTCTAAATCTTACAGCTTCTCGCTCTCTTTCTGGCATGTTTTTCTTTATCTTCCTCCATCTTTCCACTTTGCATGCTTTTCCCTCTCTTCCTCTTGGTCAGCGGCTGATGTGGAAAAAGAAGTGCTGGTCCCCCAAAATGAGTAGTGGTGGGTCTCAAAGGCAGCCCCCTGCTCAAATTAAGGACTCTGTGTGGGTGAGTCAACCTCTGATAAGGACTCTAAATTTGGAAGCCAATAGAAACCCCCTCTAATCTCGGACTGTTAGGATCCTATTTAGCCTCAAAAGGTATTTCCCTACAAACGTGCCTTTCTTAAACCATGCAGTGGTAAACATATCCTAACATTAACAAGTAAGCTCATGTGTTATTAATCGTATTTGTTTTTGGAGCAGTGTTCGCGATCAAAAGATCACTCATTTTTTAAAACAGAAAGACCAGCACTTAGCACCACCTACTCCCCTGTCCTTTTTATGATTTGACTGCATTTCATAACCTTCTTCAGCCTATTCCCTTCTTGTAAATGTGATTGACTTGAGCTCTTTGTGCAGTCTGGACAGGATATGCTTTCAAAAGCATACACAGGGTCCCAGCCACTGTCTCCGCCTCTTACATTTATAAGCAGGGAGAGGGCTGCAGAGAAGCAAGTTTATTTCAGCAACATTAAATAAAGAGGGCAGTCCATGGGCGAAGACAGAAGTAAGCTCAGCTCAATACCTTTTATATACAGAGTGGCTAAACAAGAGAATAAAACAAGTGTTATGACTCTCTCAGGTTGAACAAACAAGAAGGTATTTTAAGCACAGATTCAAATATGGGGTCACTGATTAACACAGAGTTCGTGTGCATCAGGGTTGCAGCAAAAACCAATGGCTAAAAGATACTTCTAGAAGTGTGAAGGCTGCAGAAGTGTCCACAGGGTCTGAATTACTGTTATAGACTGAATGCATTACATCGAAGGCCGCGGAATTATGCAGCAAAGGCTCAAGTTATGTAGATGCGTTGACAATTATATGTCAAGTTAAGGCAAATTTCCAAGCATTATGGGGCACATTTTAGATGTTATTATGGCACTGTTTTGAAACTTTATCACAATGTTTTTTTCTACCTAGGTACTGTAAATCACTTCATCTTATGCCTGATTTCAACAATTAACAGCTAAAAGGCGGCCAGTTGCTTTTGCAAAGCACCTGGTGTGGTGTTTGCCACGTGTGCAGCGCTTTTAATGACATCTGATCTGCCTGAGCTAAAATATTTTCATTTGTTAAAATTGGCAAACTATACAGCAGATGTTGGATTATGCAGCAAGTGCGGCAAATTCATATTTATGTGGAAAACTCATCTGTCGCACAATCACATGGATGGCAATAACATCGGATTTTTAACAAAAAACACTAAACTATAATTCAATTTTAAAAATAGCATACACCCAAATGCACAAACTAAGGGAATAAAAAGATGCCAGACTGAGCAAGTGTGAGCACAAAGTGTTCAGAGATCACAGAAAACCAGGGAGAAGTGGGGTTAAAGTTTATTTTAATTTACAAGTTAGGGAATTGTATTTTTATGTGAAAGATGTCTCAAGAAAGCAAAAAGGATATTGTCTGTAATTCAACCCCTCTATCTCGATTACCGTTCTTTTCTCATTGTTGATGTCGATTGGTGACCTTTGTCCTCCTCTAAAACAATATTACACTTCACGTACTCCATCATTTTCTTTTTATAGTAGATTGCATGACGAGTGAGGCAGTGACAGTGATTAATATGGTTCACAGCTGCATCAAGGTCATCACTCATCTATAATAAGATCATCACTTGGATAAATGTGTTTGCAACCACTATCGTCTTGGGCTGTGAAATGTGTAACAGACGCCCTCCCTAGTCTCTACATGATACTGTAAAGTCGATCAAAGTTCCTTCCTATTGATGCTGAGTCCAAAGGCCAAGAGCGGGTGATTGGGAGTCCAGAATATTACATGGTTTTCTAGTCGAGTCAAGGTATGGTGTTATCTTTTCTGTGGGCTTTCTGCAGAGCTGCCCACATCCTTGTGCATTTGCTTTGGTACACATATATGCATCGTTCCTAAAAGGTAACTCAATCTTTAGCAACATTTATTGATAGACGTATACTGTGTGTGCTCAACACAACGGCCTGCTGCAATAAAAAATGACCTCTGCTGCAGTGAACAAACTATTTTGGGCATGAAGAGCCTGCCAAGGACATGGTCCATCAGACCACAACACAAAGTGATCTGTACAAACATGTGTAAGAATAGTTCCAAGTTACTATATTTAGAAAAAACATTTAACGTGAAAGGCTACCTACAAGGCAGAGGGTGGGGGCAGTATTAAAAAAAGAAGAACATTCTCATTACCCCCACATATGTGGCATCAAATGCTCAGGTTCTCAATGAAGGGACAATAGTAGGCAACCAAGACAAGAACAAGAGTTGGCACAACTCTCTCTACTAAAAGAATGTATCAATGTCCAAATATCCAAGGAGGTAAGAAACCCCTGAATTACCATGTATGCCAAGCTGTCAATGAATGCACAAGTGGACAAGGGAGCCAAATAAAGCTTTCCCACATTGTAGACACGACAATGCATCTTCTTGAACCTAGGATTCCCTCACAAGTTGAAGCTACCATCTTGCTTGTCCTATCTAAACTGGATTACGCTAATAGTTTGTATCACGGATCACCTCTGGCAACTATGATAAGATTACAGAGAATTCAGAACCCTGCCGCTAGACTACTCCTACATGTAAAGCCACAAGCACACATGTCCCCTGCCTTGAAGGTCCTACACTAGGTACCAGAAGGTCCACCTTCAAGCTGCTTTGTATCACACACAAAGCAGTACATAGCAAAGGACCACTCTTCATCAGGGGAAAAAAAAATCAACAAGTACGTACAGCAAAGGAACTTACACTGGAGAATGGCTCTCCACCTCAAAATTCCAACATGCAGTAAAATAGAAATGTGAGTGGAACATCCTTCTCTGTTCAAGCAGAGAAACTATGGTATTCACTACCCAGACACGTAAGATCCACAGACAATTGTATTACCTTCAGAAGAGTACTCAAGAGCTGGCTCTTCCCCACATGGCAACTACTCACAACAGAACAGTGCACCACAACAGTATACATGGACATGACCAATTATGCATCTAATGGTATAGAGAGGAAGTTGTTGTTATACATGAGTCATTGAACTAGGTATATTACACCACAAGCGATATGTGCATATGAGACAATGTCATAATTGCAGTTTCTATGCACATAGATAAATATATAGAAATGTTTATATGTGCCACTAAACCTCTAATAAATGCCATGAAAAAAAATTGCATACATATCCTCTAGATAACTGTGTACATCAAGCAACGTTAAAAAGTACGGATTCTGTGCACATAAGGGTACTATATATAGAGCTGTTTTCTCCAGCCAATACCTTACCAAGTGTCATGTGCATATGTGCATGTCTAAGTTGATTTCGGTTTGATAAAAAAAGGTTTTCCCTCATTCAAACTTTGACCCATCACTTCACTCTCTGGCTCATTCCAAACCATTCAATCTACTATGAGACCCCCAAACGTCTTTCCCAAACTGCCCCTCCTTTTTTATCCATGTCAGCAACAGCACAGGCCCCCCCTACCTATTACCCCTTTAAATCCACTCCCATCATTTTATCCCTACGTTAAACTACTGTAAACACACAAGACATTCAAGAGCTCAATCCCCTTATTTTTTGCCTTCTCCATTAAAAACTGTGGTTATACCAACTGCATAATTTTACAGCCTTGGCTTAGCTGACATTCAAGAAATCAAAGCAACATACCTTTCAACCTCCTGATCTTCTATTCTAACTTTGGAACATACAGCTGTCTGTGGTGTGCCATGTCTTCTTTGAATGACAAATACTTTTAACATCTATTCTTGAATGCTTCGCGGTGGAACATATCCCTAGCATATCAATCAAATACATAGCAACAACAGTGTGGGCACTGAGTCCAGCCATTTTTTTTAGATTGGGTAGAGTTAGTTGTATATGTGGGGAGAACACATCAGCCTCATATTCCCTACCTTAGCCATGGTTCTTGGAGCTTTTTTGGGGTTATCTAACTTTCCAGTGAGTGCAAAGGAGCTTTGTGATGTAGAATACAACTCAGAAACTGCTCGGTGAACACAGTGATACAGTAATGATGGAAGCTTTAAATGTTGATATATTGGTGACTTTAATAATGTTCAACCCAAAAAATACACATATGGCATTTTGAATCCAATCACCTTTTTGCTGGAGTACAGAGAGCGCCAAACCAAACACATACCACTGTAGCCAGGGACCAGCCCCATGATCCCCCACAGACAGACAGACACTCCCACCCCCACAAGGACCTTCTATGGCTTGCTCCAACGGACATCAGTCATCTGGGCAAGACTTCACATCTAATTCACTGATCAAACTACACGGATTCAGTGTAGTTTGGCTTCAGTTAATTAGCTGTGAAGTCTTGCCCAGATGACTTGCTGATTGGTCTGATAACCAATAGGAGTGACATGTTGCAGCTTAACAAACCACCCACATAAAAATATACTCATAAAACAAGGAGTAACAGGTGAAGGCATAAAACACCAAAATTACATATTAAACGCGTTTCCCATTAAAGTCTGAGGTTAAAGGCCTGCAACCAGTATCATTAAACCATTAATACGTTTGGATGCCTTGAGACATAACAAACACATTGTTGAATTTGGAATTATGAAACGCACTGACTGCCAAAACGAATTCTCAACATAATCTTCAGGAAACCGAAGCTCGGTTGTTCTAACAGCTGTGGCGATGGCAGTCTGGAAGAGAAAGCGAAGAAACTGCTATTAAAACACGCATTGCTTTGTTCTCCATTGAAATGTACGTCGGGTAAAATGGACGCAGCATTTCAGCGACAAAACCTTGGGTCTGACGGGCACGCTGTTGTGGTGGAAGGGAGGAAACTGGCGAGAGAGGAAGAAGAGGCTGGGAGAGGGGCGAGAGTGATTTCCCGTGAAATAATGCTCCGCAAGCTGTGTCAACGTCCTTTATTAAAACAAACACTAGAAAGGACACAGAATTGTCCTTTTTATTAAAGCACTCGGAGCAACAGTTATTTGCGCGCTCATTGTCCGGGAGGCTCGACAAACATAGCAGGCTGACAGACTCCCCGTTAAGGCCAGCAATAAACGTTCTCTGCGGATAAAGTTTCCAGCTCTCCTGCCGCGACAAGAAATCGGAAGCCCATCAAACCGCTCTTGCAGCGGAGGATTTGGCGCGCTCGTTTTGTGTATTTATAAATCACAAACTTCAATATTTTGGACACTTTTTTCTTCACAAGTTCTTCCTGTCTTAATAGAATACATTCCGATAACATAATGCAGGGGAATCTGGCCTAAACACGAATAAATGCTGGTTTCGCAAGTAGACAGGGGTTTAGAGTGCAGGGCTTCTCACTAGGTTAAAGAAAACTGATAAAAGTTTAGACTAAACATAAGTATCACGCAGAAACTTAACCGATGGGTAGGGTTATCTCATAGTACAATGTTACTCTTTACGCCGTGACTCAACCGATTCCTGGCAGCCATTTTACAAACACTGCCATCTAGTACTTTAATACAATTTGTTCACTCCGAGTAAAAGCAGATTACAAGGCTGCAACCCACAAAACGCACTGCATTGTTGCATTAGAACCACGAGTGGCACATAGGATCACTAGTCTCTCGGAATTATCTCTGATGGTCATGGGTCGATGACTTAGGTCCCCGTGATTAAGGAGGTTAGGGGTTTAATGAAGGTGGTATGGTACCAGCATCATTGGCTGAATATCGTCTGACATTAAGATGGTGTTCAAAAATGTGTTTGCAAAAACATCTACCCAATGGAGTTACTGATAGAAAATCTGCAGTCAATGGGACGATATTTTTTTTAAAAGATTTAGTATATAATATCGATGTCGGACAATATCTATGTCAGATGCATTAAATACAAACAATTAAATTGGGAAAATCTGACAAGAAACGGAGCTACAGCGTTAATGTTTTCTTTTCAATGGTGCTGGATCCAATACTAAACCTGTACATTTCCATCTATGTCAACTTCAATCTCTGTTTCGAAGTTGGCCAATATTACACTGAGTACTAGAGCACTCTCACAACTTCAGGCAGCTGCTTCAAGGTATCCCAGGGCAACTCAAATGCCTGTCAAAACCGAAGGAAACAAATGTTTCCACAGCAACCCGCTCACGTCCTCAAGCTTTTAGGGCTCCTGCAAGTTCTAAAATGTGGGACTGGTTTTCTCTTGGTGGAGGGGAAGTGGCTTTGTCTGCCTTCCCCATTCCTATCCTCAGGTCTCAGGCCAGCAAAGACGTTAGCAATGTACAACACCGTCATTCATAAGACATTCAATAAAGTATCAATGTCTATTTTACAATGACCTGACCCTGGGAGATTAGTACACCACAAAATCTGTCTCATTGACTATGTTCCCCTTTTCAGAGATATAAGGCCATTTGACTAGCAGGGTGATCTTATTACTATCAGACTCTGAGCATATGGTCTCATTGTAGGAGAAACAAACTATAAACCCTCTCTGGGGTTATATATTACTGCCACATTCCATACATGCTCATTCATGAGACCTGTAAGTGACTTGCAGGAGCATTACAAACATTGTCTCTAACTCACTTCCAATTGCTTGAAAGGCACAAATACAGGCTTCTGCAACAAGTAGTTTGTGAGCTACTGGTAGCGCACCTAATACTGCTAGTAACTTTCCTGTGTGAAGCCTAGCCCACTAAATTAGAAGCTTTTGCTTGCTTGAATTATTATATGTATACTAAAAACTGAAAATACGCATGTTTTTAGAACTCATAATATAATTTTCAGAGAAAACTAGATGAATTTCCAAAATATACTTAAAGCTGCTACTTGAATGCTAAATCAAGTGACTTTTGGGAACCCTATTACTAATATTGTTTACATGGTGTCAGGGGGCTTGCAGTCATGGCTCTTATATATCACCGATGTGGAAGCATTTCACATTGACCAAAGCATTGTTTACAATACCGGCACCAACAATGCCAGCTGCACCATGGTGATTACTGCTGGTTATCTTGAATATTGTGGCCATAATGTTATCTCGTCTGATGTCATTGCAACTCTAATTATACTAGCAGCTTAAGATGATTTTTATTAAACATAAGTAGCTGTTATCATTTTAAAAAAAGTTTGGAGACCCGCAGTACAGACAATAAGAGTGAGCGGAAGTCAGCCTGGTGATATCACTAATAATGCACCACAACTATCAATGTGTGCCAATGGGTGGGGTGGATAAATGGGTTCACCGGAAGAAGTTTGTGTGGAGTTCCCCTGTGTCTTAAATTTTTTTTTTGCAGAAAAAGCACTCTATGACTGCTTTTCAAAATAACACTCAATCACATAACAGTATGATAACAAAACGCCTTCTCGACAAGCACATTATTTAGGGGTGGTTTGGAGTAGCAATGCCTAATCTTGTGTGGGCTCTTTGCAACCCATACAATTCAACTAGACTGAAAACACATCTTTTAAAAACATGTATACATTCACAACTTAATTAGCTAGGCATAGCGAGAGTGAGTTTGTGCTTCTTAACAATCATCATCTGCTGATATGTTGCAGCTGATTACTTTTCTAAGGTCATTAGGGAAACGCCTGAGGTAATAAGATGTCACTTCATGTTATGTCATCGATCGCACAATCTCATTTCCTGTGTCACTATAACTTTGGTAGAATGGAGCCCCTGCTTGTATTAGCAATCACTGGAGAGTTGGATGATTCTGGAGGTTCCTCTCCCAAAATAATTCTGGAATGATTAACTTTAAAAGCTCATTTAATCAAGGCAGTCAAATGAACACACAAAAGTTATGGTTTTGTGACAGGGGCTCTCAAAGGGGGCTACTCAAAAGGCACTGAATAACACATTTTAAAAGTAAATCATCCATATTATTTATAACAGACAATGTTTTTGGGGTAAATACAGAGAAGTAGTTGGAGATCCAAATTCACTTGGTCTGGATGTAGTGTGAAATAAAGCAAGTTACTCCGAGGTGTAGCTTGTTGCTTGCATTAAGTCGCTGACTCTAGAGGGACAATCAAGGAAGAATGTCACAGGAGGATGTCAGCACATTGGAATTAACAAATGGAACATTTTGTTTGTGCCAGATGAAAATGTTTAATTGATCTCACTGTAACCAAACCATTTACAAGTCAGAAAACTGCGATCTAGATTTTGTTTACTATTATTATTATTGCAACAGATGCTACCCTTAACCTATTTAATTGACCTATCAAAAAGCATAAAAGGATGGCTTGGCCATGGCAGGACTAAAAACAGTGACCTGGTGTTAATAACGGATATTGCCTGCCTCAATGGTACACAATTGCCCATTCAATATTGTGGGTCACCAGTCAAAAAAAAACAAAAAAACTATATTTTAAAAGACTGTGGTGTTTCAGCATTATGTCGGGATCTGGGGCCTTGAAATGGGATTTAGGAGTCAGTTTTGAGGTGAGGCCACAGGGACAGGAAAAGTATGTGTTACACCCCTGAGTCTGGTCAGAAAGGAGAAGTTGGGGCATACTGGGCCCTCGATAAAGAGGCACAAGACAGTGGAGCTCTGGATCAGTTCTGGTCTTTTAGGGATGTGCATATGGCACTATAACTGTCCAGGATATCGCTTCCTTGCAATCAGTGAATGCTATAGGCCGTTTTACAGTCATAATCACCACTGCATTTAAATCAAGAAACAAATACAGCAACAGTAGGTGCCCTATAGACAAATGGCATAAAAAATTAGTCCCATATCAGTCAAAGTTTCTTGTGCTGAACAGTGATTTGTTGTTTTTATAAACCAGGTAGATTTCTTTTAAAATGATTTAACAGAGAAGAAACAACTGTTGGGGCACTATTGAGTTCAACCATGCTGTTCGGTGAAGCGCTTGTTAAAATGGACAATGTTATGTTATCGTCACTTAATATAGCACAATGGCTCACACCCAGAGGTGCATCTCAGCACTCACTAGAACACACAAGACAACTGCTAAAAGCAGACATATGTCTTCAAGAGTTTTTTGAACTTGGCAAAATCAGAGCAGAAGCAAATATAATACAGAAGTTTCTTCTAAGCAGAAGGGGCTAAGTAGGTGTTAGAAATGGGGTCTCTAGTTGACAGTAGTCTACACTCTGAGTAGTGACCCTCATTCTAGTCGGGGTAAGGGAGTAACACAGCTAAGATAACCCCTGCTCACACCCTTGTTAGCTTGGCTCAAGCATTCAGGCTTAACACACACACACACACACACGCGCACACACACACACACACACGTACTCCACACCAGTTTAGAAAAATAACCAATATTTATCTGAGTAAAGCAAGACCAAAACAACAAAAATCTAACAATCTTAGTAAAGCGCTTAGAAACACAATTGCTCCAAAGAGGCTATCATGGCGTCTTTATTGAGTCATTCCCAACAGTCCAACGCCACTCGTGAGGGAGAGCGGGCTTGTCACAGAGTTCCACAGACCGCAGGTGCAGTACCTTGGAAAACATGACGAAACAAAGATGTTTCACGGAGTCAGGGAGGTGAGGCGTCACTGGAGACGGTGCGGTAACGGTTCCTTACTGCTACCGGGAAGTGAGGCATAGGTTCCTTACTGCTAGGCACGGGAGGTGAGTAGTCTGTTCCTTGCAGTTGCAGGGGAGATGATGCGGCATCAGTGCTGGGGCGTGGTTACTTATGACGATGTGGGAATGATTAGTCCAGCAGGTCAAGATGCAAGGCAACTACTTTGCGGTGTTGCAATCACACCAAGGCGCCACAGGTGCTGCAGCGGAGGTGGGTGACACTGACGTCAGTGACTCAGCGCTCTGAACTCACGGGACTTCAGAGGCACAGCAGCTGCATGGGCCTGTGGTGGATGTCGCGGTTGTTGTACTCAGCAGGCAACATGGCTCCGTTGCAGGCAGCAGCACGGGGTCAGAGAGTGGCACCCGTCCTGAAGTTGTTCTGAACGTCGATGCACTAGTTTCTTCCATGTTGCATCAAAATTTACTCCCAAGGGCCCAGGAACTGGATTTGGCACCACTTGGCAAGTCAGGATCCTCAGCAAGAGAACCCAGCTGCTGGCAGATGAAGTCTTTGATGTTCTTGAGACTTTTTAACAGGAGGCAAGCTCAGTCAAGCCCCTGGAGAACCTTGGAAGGCAGGATGTAGAAAAGAAACTCCAGTCCTTTCACTCCCAAGACAGAAGAAGCAAGCAGCAGATCAGCACAACAAAGCAACAGGCAGAGTGGCAGTCCCTCCTACAGCATCCAGCTCTTCTTCCTGGCAGAATGTCTTTAGTCCAGAAAT
The DNA here is from genome assembly GCF_031143425.1 of Pleurodeles waltl. Taxonomy (NCBI): domain Eukaryota; kingdom Metazoa; phylum Chordata; class Amphibia; order Caudata; family Salamandridae; genus Pleurodeles; species Pleurodeles waltl. The sequence goes on from NC_090444.1 coordinate 1,076,903,821, forward strand.
GCTCTAACTCTGTGGTGTCAGAGGTCCAGTACTTATACCCATTAGTACACAAACTTCAACAAGAAGTCTTTTTAGTGCACAAACCCCTGCCTTTCCCTGCCCTGGCACCAGACACACTCCAGGGGGTTGGAGACTGCTTTGTGTTGTGTAAGGACAGGCACAGACCTATTGAGGTGCAATTGTCAGCTCCTCCCACTACTCTAGCTCAGGAAGACCCATCAGCCTGGTGATGGGCCATCAGGATATGCAAGGCACACCTCAGCTACCTTTTTGTGACTGTCTAGAGTGAATGTACAAAATGCCGAACTGTTATCCTGCACAGACGTGTTTTCCGCAGACAGGCAGGGGCACAAAATGGCTCAGCAAGAAAATGCCCACTTTGAAATAGTAGCATTTTAAACTTACAATTCAAAAACCAACTTCACCAAAAGATGTATTTTTAAGTTGTGAGTTCAGACACCCCAAACTTTATAATCTATCTGCTCCCAATAGGAAATTACATTCAAGATATTTCAAGGCAACCCCCATGTTGCCCTATGGGAGAGATAGGCCTTGCAATAGTGAAAAACAAATTTAGTATTTCTCTGTCCGGGCATGTAAAACACACCGGCACATGTCCTACTTTTAAATACACTGCACCCTGCCAATGGGACGGCCTTGGACCTACTTTAGGACTGACTTACATGTATTATAAGGGAAGGTTTGGGCCTGGCAAGTGGGTGCACTTGCCAGGTTGAAATGGCAGTTGAAAACTGTACACGCATGCACTGCAATGGAAGGCCTGAGACATATTTGCAGGACTACTCATGTGGGTGGCACAATCAGTGCTGCAGGGCCACTAGTAGCATTTGATTTACAGGCCCTGGACGCACCTGGTGCACTGTACTAGGGATTTACTGGTAAATGAAATATGCCAGTCATAGATAAACCAATCACCAACACATTTTAGACAAACAGCATATGTACTTTAGCACGCGTTAGCAGTGATAAAGTGCCCAGAGTCTTAAAGCCAACAGAACAGGCCAGAAACAATGGTAGGAAGAAGGTAAAAAGTCAGAGGATACATAGCTGCCAAGGTTTTATATTGCTATTTGTGACATTTTCAAAACTTCAGTGTAATTATGAGGGACATTTCAACGACTATGAGTGACACTTTCTTGGAAGCAAAATCAAGCGATGAAGACGAGGGAACAATACCAATATCGTAATTTATTGGGAATCCTATACCTCCTGTTGTACACCAGCGCCACCTTGTGGCCTTTGATAAACACTACTCGGAGCTTAACTAGCAAAGTGAGAAACTGGAAACAGGACTTGCATTACAATCTCTGGCGTTGTGATAACGCGGGAAAATTACTAGAAATGTGTCATACTAACACGAGATGCATAACATTTGGCAGGGCTGGGGATAACCCTGCAAAAAGGGCTAGGTCCAACAGTAGAAAAAAGATCTGCCGCCATATCTGTAGGTATGAATGCGGGGCACATTGATTGTGTGGGGCACAATCATTTGTGCAATTTTACCAGACAGTTTATACTGCACGTTTCTTTTAATTACACAAATGTAACACAATGGAATACATGTGGGGTTATTTAAATTGTAATTTTGTGTAAATGGACAGTGAGCAATGGTCAGCTTTGAGGCACAGAACTGGCTGTGTTCCACAAATGTCTGCAATAATGTCACATGACTGCCATTCTTCTATCTTATGAAAATTGATCAGTAAATCTCAACTAGGGTAATTGCTACAATAAGAAAAACTATTCATAGTTGCCAAATGTGTGCTAAACATATTAAGATAAACAATATGATGTGAATGAACTTGGAATGCGCACGTACTTGGGCAGAGTTTGGAAATATTTTTGGAGGGAATACGAATCACCTGTTAGACCTTGATGGAAGTAGCATGTAACCTTGCTCCATTAAGATTTTGCCACCAAGTTACCAGTTATAGGCAGAGCCAACTATATATCAGATTGCCATATCCCTGCCAGTGGCCTGCCAAATAGCAGCTTGGAAGCATCAGGTGGCAATATTCACTGTGAGACTTTTACAAGCTCTGGTAGAGAGAAATAATAGGGCCAGTATGGTGGTGAGGCCTACCACCACAAACTGGCTGAAGCCCCATTTCTACTCTTCTCTGGGATTCACATAATTCTGAGGGATTGTGTGATGGCTATACCCTGCGGCAGGGAAGAAACTTACCACTATCTTTTCATGGCAAAGCACCCTCGTAATCCTTTGGATTAGCCCCCCTGGAGTACATGAGTGCTCACCCACAAAGTGGGAATCATGGGGATTCCCTCCTGGCTGGCATACATATGAGTGAGACAGGCAGGAAAAACCCTGGAATTCACTTTTTGCTTGAGGGTGCTTGCACACCCCATGAAAGATAATTGTAAGGAACACCATGGACTTATGCGACACCTAGATCCCAGGAATTCTGCCTCCTCCTCTTCACTGCCATGCATACAATTGAGTGTGTGGGATTGCTGGGGTATCCCTAGGATCCAGAAATATCTGTTATGTCTGACTTCAATCTGGTGGCCACGAAGGACAACCAGGCAATAAAGGGGGAACAGCAAGCCAGCACTTGAACTGCCATGGGGATTCTACCATGGTTCTGCCAGCCAGTCTCCCACCATGGCCTGTTTGCCACTGTATTTGATGCCATTTACTGAAAGTCTGTGGGGTCAGTACTCAGTTTGCAAAAGGATGAGTGCCAGTGCCCAAAGCTCTACTTAGAAGCTCGAGACCGGCGCTGTTAAATATCAGCTGCCGAATAACAAGGCTGGGTGGTCTTCAATTCACCTCAGTCCTCTTAAATCCACTAACAGCCCTTTTATCTCTCTATTGTCGTGCTTTCTCCCTTTTTTTAATTTATTTTTTTTACAGTTTTTCTGTCTTTCTTTTCCGCCTCCTTTCCCCTTCATGTGTTTTCCCCCCTCTCTTGCTTTCATAAATGTTTTTTTAGGTGAAATAAATACCGTCCCCAAAAATGAATACCGGTGGGCTCCACCGGCAACTACCAGTCCAAATTGAGCAATGAGTGGAGTATAGGTCTTTTTACCTTTTTTACTAGGTATATATTTAATTCCTGTGGCTTTAAACACAAACATACGGGAATATGTTATTTTCACTTCAGGTTAACACTTCGTGTTATTTTTAACTTCGGGCGGTCGCATCTAATAAATTCCTAAATATAATGATATTAGCTATACTTATTTTTTTGTTCCACCAAATTATATTTACCAGCTTTAATGCAGCCACTTCGTAAATATTTAAAAAAGAAGTGGAAAAGTTATGCAGATCTCTAACACAGTCTTAAACTTGCTTAAACGTTGACAGTGATCATCTTAGGTTAACTTCATACGGTCATTGTGCTAAAATTAGAAGTTTATGGGAATTGACAAATCCTTAAATTTTTCGGTGCTCGGTGTCTATAGCTTCCCTGTTGTGATGTTTTGACAACATTAGAGATTGTAAAAAAACGTTACTTTGACAAGTGACAACTGTAATTTTCCAGGTGCAATGCGCCTAAAGCTTGACAGCTGTAAAATAAACAATATTTAACATGCGAAAACTCATTAGCCTGCTACCTGAAAACACGTGTTCTTCGTCAAAGCCTAAAAAACAGACTAAGGAGAAACTGCTTCCGCAATTTGCTTTTTACAATGGGAAGCTTCAAATCTCCCTGTCCTTCAAATTGACTTTTTTTTTTGTTTTTTTAACCAACCGACCCTACCTACGCTGAACATCCAGTGTCAATAAATAGCACGTACCTTCATTTCTCACAGTGGTAAAAATATATAGAGACTTGTGCCTCTAATCACAGTAACTTTCCGTGATCCAAACTGCTTATTGTGAAGATGTGGTTTAATGATTTCCTATGTATTTAAATGTTGTCTTCTTTTTTGGGGTCCACTAAAGATTGAGAATCCAGCTCCCTTTTGGATAGGTCTTAATGAACTTCCATAGGAAATGAGGCCCCGATGAAACCATGGTTCGTGCAGGAGAAGCATTTTAAAATGATCCACCTGCGTGATCGAAGGTGGAATAGAAGCAAGCCCTCTGCCATCCTCTGCAGTGGTGGTATGACCAGCCTTTGATGCGGACAACACATCACTGGAGCAGAAGAATAGAAAGATGTTGATGGGTTAAACTCTACAGCCTATGCTACTGTGAGGCAGCATAGCAGCCAGAGCTGCATAGAGTTCCGTCGTTGTGGTCCAGGCGGCAGAACTTTCAACTGCCTTGTAGTGTGTACAAACTCGTAGAACCCTGTAGATGCCTGCTGGAACAATTCCCCTCTTTACAGCTTTGTTTTTGATATGGTCAAGATATCTTCATTATTAAGAAAGTAAAATGCCCTGTGCCTATGTTTTTGCTTATGAAGAAGTGTGTGTTCATAAGGATGCTCAGTAAATATATTCACCTGGTGCACATGACATGAGGGATCAAAGGGTTAGTCACAAGTGGCCAGAGTTATCACCTTCTCTTCAAACATATCACAAGGGTCTAAATCTAGCCCCAACATTGAAGAACCAGTGAAAGGTTGTGCTTGTAAACAAATAAAGGGTTCAAAGTTCCAGGAACAACTTTAGACCTTCAAGGTACACAAAACATAGAATTAATCATGAATACCCCGCTTAAGAAAACAGTCTTCGTGTTGGTAGACACAAAAAGTATCTGCATGTTCATATGGTCACAGAGGAGTTTTTGTGGAGTGGAGGAACGTACAAAGGAGAGGGACCAGGTGCAAAGGCCCTGAAAAAGTTATCAGAAAAAATAGATATTAAGATTTCCAGGGGACTTACGTTTGCGCCATTGCATAAAAGAGCTAACATGTTAGTTTTCAGTACGCCACTGGCATACGTGATCCAAGGTTGTAGGCGTGGAGGGGCAAGACAATCTGCTGAGGAAATGGTGTGCATCACGGTGAAGTACAAAAGCTTGTTGAAGGGTTCATTTGGATTGGAAAAAGGATGCGATGTGACAGTGCGCTTTATGGTAATTTTGTGAAGGAAAGCAGGCAGAAAATCTGTCACTTATTTCTTTTCGAGATAACCACTAGGGTGATAGACTTGGGGGAATGAGGGATAGTGACAGTGTCATGTCAATTTGGTCATGGTTAAAAGGAGAGATTGGTGGTTGGAGGAGAGGTTAACTTCTCAAAAATGATTATGAGGTACAAGAGGTCTCCATGCTTATGTGTGTGTGTTTTGTGAGAAGTCGAGGATAGTCACAACGTAGTAAGGAAAAAAGGGTGTTCTGCAGTTGGATGCTGAGGTTTTGGTTGAGGTCCTCAAGTAAGGTGAGGTAAGTGGTGGTTTCAAATAAGTAAATAACAGTGTTGAGTAGCTTGGTGGATGGTAGAATTCTAGAATGTTTTGAAGAGAGCAATGATAGGGATAGCGTGAAACTCTAAGGATGTAGGTTGCTTAGATTGTGTAGGAATAAGAATGGCTCCAAGTAAGTTGTTGATCATAATGCATACTTCACCGCCTGTGTAGTTTTATGGTGGATGAGTAAAGGTGGCGTAGGTTGTGTGGGAGGTTGCTGGAGTGGCCAAGTCTTTAAGAGCAATCCTTGTATCAGTGATGGCAGTGAAGCATAGCATGGGATTGTGGGTGTCAAAATGCTGACTGATGAAGGGTGGTTTGTTGAAGAGACTAGACAAACAGACAGAGAGTAAGCTCCTTAGGCTTGACCTCAAAATATTCAGAGGTCTGCTTAACATACAGTGTAGGTGGATACATCAAGGGATGGGAGGATTAGTAGGGCAGCTTCTGTGCAAGAAGGGAAGTGGAGTATAGAGGAAGCAAAGCAGAGAGGCAACATGTAGCAGCGGATGGTGAGAACGTCTAAAAAAAAAAAAAACTCCTCGGATTTAGAAAATGCAATATGTGTCAGGAGACAGTAGATTATAGCATTTCAAAATGCAATGTGGCAATCGGCATAGTTAAAATATAGGTTGGTTTTCTGAGTGTGCACTAGGGCAGCAGTTTAGTTTGCTAGGTTATGGGGACGGGAACATTCAAATAAAATATACAGGGTGCCATAAGATTTAGGCTCTGGAGACTTTAAATAATAGGATGGTGGTAGGGTGAAGGAAATACCTGTTCCAGCACTACAATACTTTGGAGTGTATATTGTTAGATATGCATTTGCATTAGGCAGGGATTTTACATCTGTGGTATCCATTTTGCTGTATTAAAAATTAGGCTAGGCATCAATGCATGGCTTTAAACTCACGCTGCTGATATCAATACTGTAGAGGAAGCACGGAGGTTGGAATCTTTATGCACGTTAGCTGCTTAGTCCTGGGTTGGACTGTGCAGATGGCTAGCCCTCTGCACCTTTTCAGGCCTAAGCAGGGCCATAGAGAGAAGGTTCCTCTGGTCTACTGCCCTTCAGCGGATCCCGGGGTGAGGTGGGCATCCCCAACAGCCTGGATACCAGGAGATGCATGTGAAGGTGAGACTTCGTGGCCAACGGGCAATCGATTGTAGCGGACCCTGGTCCGGCTTTGAAGCAGGTGACAAGAGATAGGCCTGTTGGATGCTATGTGGGACATGGGGGCAAGGGAAGCCCCATGCTTGACCTTCCTATTATTATCTCTTGACTCACTGGAGGCAGCTAGTCCTCTTCCACTACTGTATTAATTCAAAATATTAAACTTCAATATAGCTCAGATTCAACGGCATGTAATATTCATTGCAATTTTAGTTCATTTACTAAAACTCTTTAAACTCTTCTATGTCAGCAGGATAAGTGCCTCTGTCTGTAGAAATGAAACAGTGAACATTTTGCTTTTCTGTATAGAATAAAGGGCATCTATTGAGCGCAGCACTGAAACGAGGGCGTCCTTTCTAAACATGACCTGACAATGTACAAGCACACCTTCATGTTTTAAAGGATGCGTTCTCGGCTGAGTGCAGCGCCGAGCATTGTTTCGCCCTGAAAAGAGAGGCTGGTTGAACCCATTTGAGAAGTGGGAGTGAAATATGCTAGATCCGCACATTTGTGCGCGCGCATGGCGTGAACAAGAAACAATAATTATGTTGTTTATAAACGAGTGGGAAAAAGCATTCCATTTGGCAAAGAATGAACAATTTTTCTGAGCTGTATTGTAAGAACACATTTCAATAAAATTGTGGGCGCAGCGGAAGTGACAACACACACCCTGTGACGCTCTGATGACTTCACAGCATGTTGCCAACATTCCAAAGCTTAGCCCTTCAAGAGTCTTGTATGTGCTGCTGTGGAGCTAAGGGTATACGAACGTGTGGAAAAACTCTCAGAGCATCTGAGAGCTCAGTTCACTTTCTGTTCTTGCGGTTGCCCATGAGGCCCCCGAGGTGCGGGGTTGCAAGGTCAAGGGTACCAAAGGCTACTCTGATTCATCAGCTAGCGATCCCTGCTTGACGTACCTGAGTATACCACTTTAAGCAGCACTTCTATGGGTATCTCAGCAAATGCTAATTCCCATAGCGTCAGTTCTTTTAAGAAGACAAGAAGAGCAAAGTTTCGCGGACAAGATCCTTGATTTCCCGAAGAGCGCTACCTCCTCTTGCATAAAGCTGCCCGGGAGTTAGAATAAAAGAAGGGTCTTTAAAGGGAAGGGCTCGGAAGTAATGATTTCAGAGTACTTCCGCTCTTTTCCTCATCAGTATTTTTTACTGACCAGTAAAGGGCCACATGAAAATTCTGATAAGATACATTTCTGTGATATGGTCAAGGGTCGTGCCCAAAAGGCACTTCTGAAACCTAACTTATAATGAAATGATGCTTATGTACAAATGCAGATCTTCAAATTTTGCATTGCCATCTTGAACAGTAACATCATCAGGAGCTGAGTCATTATAAATTAAAGGTCTGATTTAAGGAAAGTGGTGCCTCACCAAGTGCAGCATCAAGTTCCTTACCCCCCCTAACGCCACCATGTGTGCACCGTATTTAAGATACAGCGCACCATGGTGTTAGGGAAACTAGCGTCAACATTTTTGGCGCTAGTTTGGAGCTTTGCAGGACTAGCGTCAAAAATGTTGACGCTAATCCTGCAAAGCCCATTGAGACACATTGAAAATAACGGTGTGCTGAACAAAATGACACGAAGAAATCTTATATTTCTTTGCGTCATTTTTTCACCCCGCCACCTCTCCCCCCAATGGGGGAATGTCCCCTTTGCATACATTATGCCTGGTGCAGGCGTGGCATTGCGCCACTTTGTAAATCTGGTGCAGCAATTTTGGCCTCGTTGAGCCACATTAGAGTAAAAAAAGAAAATGAAGCTAATGTGGTGCAAGGAGGCGCTAGGGGCTCTTAAATCAGCCCATAAATGTGATGACATTACCATACTGCGTCCGTGTGGCACACAGGCAGAGCTCCTATTATGGAGACCAGCGGCATTTTTTTTTTGGTTTCACTCTTAAATAGAGGACCATTAGAAGGTTGTCTACTGAAGCCAAAGTATCGATTAGTTGGGTATGATGAAGCCCAGCACTGGCAACTTAAACTTGGTTTATCAGTAATTATACCATGAACCACATAAACGTGTCCCACATGCTAAAAAAGTAATATAAAACATAAGAATTTGAAATAGTTAATATAAATAAAATGCAAGGGCACAGGAAAAGTTGGGAGCCCTGGAAGGCAATCTGCATTCAGAACATGAAATTGTCCCACCTCTCCATTCTCAATGTCCCAGAGCATCACACACTGATGTTCATGGCGTGACCAGGATAAGCAAGTTAATGGCTAGCTTGTCTAACAGGTTCAAACTGACCCCATGCCCTCCAGGCTTTGCTGAATGATAATCTTGTAAATAGGCAGTTAATAGAACATTGGCACTTCATGAATGGGATGTCAACAGTATGTGGAATATTTTCTATCGAAGAAGCAGACATATTGCCATCATGGTCAACTTCCACGACTTATCGACAATGGCATTGCTGCAGACATGGCATATACCTACCATATGCCGCTCAATAGTGCTTAATGTGTAAATAAAAACGTCCTGGTGCCCAAAGCTCTCCTCTGAAACACGCGGCTGCTGCAATTAAATGAGCGAACACGGAATACTGAGGCAGCATAATCCTGAAGCCATCTCTGGCCTCTTTAATCCATTTACAGCCACTCCCTGCCCCTTCAGCTCACTCTTACAGCTTTCAGCTTTGTCCCATTGTGACACTTTTTCGTTTCTCTTTTCCTCGTCTTTCCCATATGTGTGTTTTGCTCGCAGAAAATGCTTGAGGCAGAAAAATAAGTGCCGGTGCTCCGCACCGGAAACAACAAGCACAAATTAAGCACTGCCGCTCACATGTGCTCTCAACAATACATATTAACTTGTTTTCATGTAGCACAGTTATCATGTTTCAATGCACTGTCAATCGGATGTGCTACTGTTACTCAATTTATCAGTCTTCAGAAGACGAAAGGTTAAATTGAACTTTGCAGGATTAAGACTTTTGCCTGTAGTTCACACAAACAGCTCAACTGCAATGACTTATGTCACTAGTTACAGTTCTGACACCCTCTGATAATTGCGTCTCTGTATATACCGAATGAGACTCTTTACACTGTCGCCTCTGAGTATCAGTACTCACTGCCCTCTCATCCTCCCCATTTCCCTTTTTGTGCTCGCTTTGTATATGATTATGTTGCCTTATTACAATCCAAACCCAATGTTTATGTTACTTGGTGTGATTCCCACGAGGACTCGGTCTGCATTATCTGATTTTTTTAACACATAAATAACAAAGCACAGCCTCTACCTTCTCTGCCTAAGCCCTTGAGGATTTGACTATCACATTTATCCAGTTATTTTTATCACTGTATCCCCAATTTACAAAAGGTGCACTTCATGAGTGGGATGTCAACAGTAATGGGAATATTTTCTATCGACGAGCAGACATGCCATTAACAGAGCCAAATGCTATTGGCATATTGGAGATGGCCTGTTAGTTGAGGCACGTGGACAGTCTACAATGATAGACAAAAGACCGTGCATACTGACTGCTCACGAGGAAATTATTAAGTCTGGCGTTAGCCTAGAACTTTTGGTTTCAACAAATATATGTATATTACACATATATACTTACAGAGGCTTTCAGTCAGCCCTCTTCATACATTGGTGTCATGTTTCACATTTTGCCTTTGCCCACCAACGCATACGACATGGAGCACCGTGTCAGCACACCTAAGCTATTGGCTCACCTGACCCTGCTTATGCACAATTTGCACAATAGGAAGTCCCCTTCAGAACCAAGGACTAGACGTGCAATGTGTGCTTTTACTATTTATTTTGCTTTTTGGACAATGCTAGTCTTTCATACAGTTCGTGCCATCACACAAAAAAACATTCACAAACAACCTGAGATTTAGCAAACACAAAAGGTCAGCAGCCAACTTCAGACCTAATGGCTTTGCCAATGCCTGTCACAGATGTTTAGTTGTCTTTTCCTGAACACAAAAACCTAATTCAGTATCGTTGCCCAATCATGTACCACTAGTTCCACAGGGGTAACACAAATTTGAGATGTATAAAAAGAGGCCACGCAAGGGGTACTGTAGTGAGAAAAGGAAAAAGGGGAAAGAGTTGCTGTCATGGTACTGGTAAGACATTAGAAAAACAGCCTCCTGCGTTAACGCAGCAGCTTACTATTTCAGATTTTTCACTGGATGTGTTGAGAACATAAGCAACACAGACAATAATTTAATCGCCATCTTGGTAGTATATTTACAGCGGAGTTCTCCACAGATACATTAAGCAGTAAGTTTGGGTTTTATATAGTTCACGCATTTTTAATTAACTAAAATTAAAAGCAGTTAAATCCAAAATGATTTTGCAGAGAGTTATTGTTTTTTTCATTCCAAGATAATTAGATAATTATCTTAGATAATTGAAAAGCTAAAGACAGACGGCTTTTTTATGCTTGACAATTAGGTGGTACACTGGTGGCCATTTGAAATGTGTGAATTATATCACTATCACGCAGTAAACTGAGAAGCACAATGCACATCAGGGGCTTGTGTCGGTATGCTATGTAGGGCACTGGTTGAGTCATCTTTCAGGGAAGACCAAGCTTGGGTCACAAAGTCCGGAGCCATGCCACATTTTTAGAATATCCACATGCGATAAAATTGAATCGAATTAACTTAATGAAGATCATTTTCGTAGTCCGTAACTATCCTTAAAATCCGCCACAGTTCACGACCAGCGGAGTCAATCTTGGACACACCTGGCCTGCATGCTACTTTTCTTTGAAGACCACGGCAGAAGGTGTTGTGGATCTCCTATTGCAATCAAAGAAAATGCACGCACCCTACAATCTCCTGGTTTGGTAATAAAAAAATGTCCATAGCTGAGGTGTAGTGGTCACCTCGTATCCCTGGGCTCAGTGCCACTGCTTCTGGGTCATAATTGAAAGCTATACTCCTAGAAAGGTTCACAACTGTTCAACTGGCCCAACATAGAAATGAAAATTAACCTGAATAACACATTTTGTTCCAGGACAGCAAGATTATATATGCTTGTACCCCTTGCAGGAAAAAGACCGAATCCCAAGAAGGGAGCCCAGTTCAGCCTTTTAAATTGTTTTCGGTTGTTGATGGTTTTCATGCTGCAGACGATAATCAGTCCTTGCAAAACCATAAAAATGTTACTAGACCTGCAGGTCAAGTAACTTGAATAATCTACTCGGCTTAACTGAAATGTTCTTGACCCGTAAACTGGTCTTAAATTGTGTAATCCTAGGCAAATATTTTATTATGTAGAGCTGCTTTTTACTTCATTCTCACATATGAGTGCACCCTCAAATATGTGAGTTCAGCATTCCTGCTGCACAAAGTAACTCTTTTGTTTGATTAAATGGACTAAATGTTTGCTCCATGTATAATAAGAATCAAGCCTACGTATAGGGTACACATGATCCCTAACTTGCCACTTAGTTTTCTAATAGCATTGCAATCAGGGAAGGGCAGGAGTATCTCAATTCATGTTCAAACACTCACTTTTAATAAATACATCAGTAAATCATGATGTGGCAGCACACTGCCATTTACAGGCAGGAAATTTCCCATTGAAATGGCCAAACTATTTCCCACAAACTTACAGCTTTACTGATAAAACTATATTGTGTATTAAAAATAATCTGTGAAAAATGGGTTCCAGAAAACATTTATCATTTGCACATCACCAAGTAAAGTGTTCTGATTTGTTTTCATCCAATTAAAATATTTTTTCATCCCACAGAAGTACAACAAAAGGGCTTTGACAACGAGTGAAATATATTTTGAAATGTTTGTACAGTTGACTTATTAGCTATTTAAATGTGTGTTAGGAAAAACTGACACCCTATAGGCTCTTTCACACTCTTTGTACAGCAGATCAGACAGTTCACTTTACAAAATCCTGGAACTCTGCAGTCAGAGAAGTAAACTGACTTCTGACCTCTTTCTGTGAACACAGAGCAAATGTGACAAGATAAATAAGATTCATAGGCATTTTATTCTTCCTTCACTTTCTGAGTTAGCAGAACACCTGTTCTATGTCAACTCACCAGACTGGGTTCTAAATTTTAGATTGACCTGATGAAATCTGACTCGCGAGAGAGGGCGAGTAGATTTCTTGACGTCTGACAAGGGAACAAATTCCACATGCTACATGCAGAATATACATCATACTGTGCTTTTTACATTTCCCACCTCGAATGGAATGAAGAGAGCTTTGATGGGTGATGTCACCTATATATATGCAGGCTTTGGGCAGGGGGGAAAGGGGGCGCCCTCTTCAACCATTGTCTTTCTTCGACAAGCCTCGTTCAGCCAATGGCTTGAGACTTTGTCAATCGTGCCTTCGCTCAGCTTAATGGAGTATTCCTCTCTCAACTAATGCTGCTGGCTGTTTAGGTGTATCCCTTTGCCTCCACTTGAGTGTTTGCATTAAAGTGTGTGAAAGACTACTTACATCTGTAGTCCCCTCTGTCAGCTCTTGCTGCCTTTCTGTTTTTTATTCTAATGAGCTAACACCACAAGTGTTAGAACAATAAACACAGACCTAGTGGCTTGTTTTATGGCTCTTGAAAACCTGATCATATATAAAGCAGAGAACAAAATACAGATGCTTGCTTGGGTGAGTGAATGTGTCCTGACATGAGGTCCTCAGAGGGCTGTGATATGCAATGTTCCTAACAGTAATGCCACCACCAACTCAGTCTACTGGGATTGCCCCTTTGGTGGAACTGATGCCAACAGAGAGAGCATTAGAAGGGCTGCCCAACTTAGTGTGCACCGTTGGTCACTATTTCTGCATGTCATTTCTGCCCAGGGATACCAGAGAAAATCCTCACCTCTTCTGGGACATTTGTTATTGGGCCCTTGGAATGGATTCCCACTATTAGAGTCTATCTCCAGCACTTAAGTAGGCAAAGACATTTCTTCCACACTCACATGGTATGGAACACCTGTCAATGTGGTCTCAAGCCCACCTCACTGCAACAAATAGGCTTGTGCATGCAGATAAGTGCTGTTTGATGGCAGAAACTTATAAATGAAATAAGATGCACTGTTCCAAAAGAACGGACTCCATTCCACCAATTAGGGTTGGGGGTCTTTTCAGTCACCACATGCATTAGTCTTACAGGAACAGTAGCCCTCACTCACCATTGGGTGACGTGCTTCACTATCAGGCCATGCTCCTCAACACTGCAATGCCCGAAGGGGCCCTAGTAGAGGGCTCTTTGCCCGGAGATATTTTTAATATAGAATGTTGGTAGCGAGTGGATGTGAGAGGGGCTGGGGAAACTGCTAAAACTGGCTAAAAGTGCCCAAGAAAACTAGCTTTAATACAACCTGGATGAAGCACAGAAAACAATGATATGGTTCCATACCAACAACTAAATGTATGTCTACCACTCAAATTAGAGATTTAGATATTATTGAACTGTGTGTAGGTATTCCCTACACTACAGAACTGCTAATCATGGTCAACATGTTTCTTGCCCAATACAGTCACATTGATCAGGTGGCAATTCTTCAGGACCTGTTGTTGTGTCCAACCCTCACTAAGAGAGAAGAGAAAAAAACTCTATTCTTATTCTCTATGTAAGGAATAACTGAAATCTTACGTTGAAATCATAAACTTCTGAAAGTGGAGACCCTCCCAAGTCAGGTACATGGGTCCCTTGGGGTTCGCATGGATGCTCTTCTATCAAAACAATTTAACTGAAGAGTGCCATGGTCAGTCTGACCTACCGGGGAGCTTGTATGACAGGGTAGGTCAGACCTACCACAGCGCCCTTCAGTTAAATTGTCTTGATAGAAGAGCGGCCAGCATCCATGCGATCCCTAAGGGGCGCATGTACCACACAGTTCCATAACATCTAAATCTCTAATTAGAGTGGTAGACATGCAGTTAGTTGTTGGTAGGGAAACAGAACATTGTTTTCTGTACCTCCCCATTTTTTTGTTTTTAACCTTGGTAGGGGTGCCAAGTTGTATTAAAGACAGTTATCTTGGGCACCTTTAGTCAATTTTAGCAGTTTTCCAAGCCCCTCTCACATCCACTCACTACCGGCATTCTTTCTTAAAAAGATCTCTGGCAAAGAGCCCTCCAGTAGGGCCCGTCAGGCATTGCAGTTCCGGCCTGACGAGGATCATTGCCAAATGATTAAGCATGTCACCCAATCATGAGTGAGGGCTACTGTTCCTGTAAGACTAATGCATGTGGTGATTGAAAAGACCCCCTACCCTAATTGGTGGACTGGAGTCTGTTCTTTTGGAACAGTGCATCTTATTTCAGTTATAGGTTCATGTAGGGAGATTGATGCACTGGACCACATAATTCTCCCTGGTTTTGTACCCCTAAAATTGTTTTTAATGGAATAAACTGCCAGAATGCAACTTTAAGCAAGGCCGTCAAAAGTTCAATGAGGTCCACAGACTTTTGATGTAACCACTGTCAGAAGGCAGTTATTCATGTAGAACGTTGAGATTTCCAATTTTAGCTTCATACAGTTATGGGTTTTGAACTAAGTAGGTTTACAGCAGACCTCTGTATCTCTCTTGGGGCCCTCCAGACACAGAAGATGACCACTCTTTCAATGCTTTCCGGCACCAAAATAAAGTTTTATATAACAGAAGCAGAGGCAAGGGTCTGACCCTTCTCTCTAAGAAACCAAGTCTTACCTTAGTATTAGTCATTAGATAATGAGGAAGCAAGGGTATTCCGTTAAGTGGCCCATTTTGAATAGCAAAACAGCCCAACATGTATTGAGTCTGTCCATGACACCAGAAAGATATACAGTGATCACAAAATCAAAATGCTTGTTACAACATCTTTTAAGGAACCTACCATCATGAATCTGGTTCAGTAATTCTATTGTGCACAGAAACGCTTAATGAAAATAATTTGACAACTATCGCATAACTAACACTAATATATAATCAGTGTTAGAGTGTGGTGTAACTAGAATACATTTACTTTATAGATGACAAACAACCGCACCACAACAACACCATCACCAAAGATAAGGACTTCCTTTGTCCGGCTACCCCACACGTAAAAAGAGATTGCCTTTTAATCAGCCAAATGATGGATCCACCAGATCCTCAATTTTAACAAAATGGCTGTGACCACTGTTACATACCAAAGTAAAACATTTTAATTACAAGTGGACCAAGAAGGCTATATCATACAGTTAGAAATTGGTAGAATTTATCACATGTAGTAAATGTTTTATCACATGCAGTATATGATTTATCACATGGTGTATGTATAGTCTTTTCCTTGACTTCATTGTAAGATACAACTTTAGGCCTATCATACAATGCCTATCTCTCTCCCTGTAGTAGAACATAAGATTTAGAAAGAAAGTTTAGATTGAAGAGGCAGCAGTCCTAACTTCGGGGTGGTGAACGTTACTATAACACCCTGGTTGGGTACATTGGACGTCTTCCCACATCACCTGGCAATACAGCAGTGAATTACGTCATTACATGGCTGCCTCCACTGTAAGAGGCAGGTGCTGAGGTTGTTTCTTTCTCTTACAGCTCACCCGATCCATCTTGATGTGATAGAGTTCCATTCTGACTTAGCCACATCTGAGATAGCCCCATTGTTGCCGATCTCTTTAAATGAGAGTAAATAGCTGAGAGTTTAATAGGGGAACAGTGCAAGGAAGGAAGGGGTTAATCTGGCAGGCGAAACCACATTTTTTTTTTTTTTTTTTTTTTTGGGGGGGGGGCGGACTGCAACAATAAGGAATGTGGGGGAGGGCAGCACGGAGTCTCCAATTCCAAGGATTCGCTCCCTGAGCTCATTCAGTGCTGCTCTTCGGGAGAACAGGGAGATAGGAATGCCAGCACACACCAAAAATAGTCGAGGCTTTGCTGACCGCAACTAGTTTTAGCCACCACATTGTTAGAGATACCTTGAAGATATCCAAAAATAACTCAGAATACTTTGTACAAACATCCCACTAGCCACAATTCTGTCACACTATATAAGCCTGCATGTACTATTGTTCTTCTTCTTCGGTCCTATCACTTTACTGATGATTGCTAACTTGTAACTAACTAATTAAAATACAGCTCGTCCCTCAGTCCAAGTATAGCCTTGGATGGATTTTGGCACAATACACAAAATCGAACTGCCTTAAGAAGGGAATATTTGAAAAAAGAAACTGCCCCTTTGCTTATTTACTTGAAAACATCAGGTCCTGAACCATAGGATAAGACCCGTAGTTGCTTGTCAGAGACATCATGTTATCAGTACAATACTACATACATAGAACATACACAAATACAGAAAGTGGGACTTTAGTCCGTCTCCTTCAACCAAAGAGTTTTGACATGTTTTAGGGCTTGTCGATGGTGAAGCCGGCTGCCCGTAACACCATGGCATTTCGTGGAAGGTTACATAGCTTTGCCAATATTTTTTGTATGAGATTTTGCAACAGGACAGGGCTTTACATAGTCCCCTGTAGTAACTTCTCCCACGTTCCCAAGATCACTGTGCTCCTCTTCTGACTTAGTGCCCCAAGCAGAAAGCGCCCTGCCGCAGATCTTTCTTTTAACTTTGTCAGTGCTTGTTGAATTGCATCACAGGCATTGTCACAACCAAATGAGTCGTCTGGCAATCTTAAAAAAATATATATAATAATTCCAAGATGGCCTCGGAGCATGTGCCCACATTTTTATGAAGCTTAAGAAATAATTTTTAGAAGGACAAGGAGCATAAGCATATCTTCACGGCCACCGCCTTCTAATGCTGTTTAATAACACATAGGAAAAACAATTACAGGCAGCAGTGCATGACTGCACTCACTTGGTGGCCATATGGAGGGAAAAAACGTGTAAAGCCAATTGATCGGCATTGGGCACACATGGTGAGACCTATTGCTTTGCCAACGCTTGTTGTGAAAGTGAAGCACACTAAAAGTACATGCTGGTATAAAATGTGGGAGAAAGGCACAGACGGATATAAAATGGGTGGGCAAGGACAGTGTGCCAGAGGGAGACAGAGACAAATTGGTGATAGAACAGAGAAAAATTGACAGTGATTTCCGTGACCCTTCATGTCCATCAGAGTGTAAAATCTTCCACAGGGATTCTGTTACTTCAGAAGACTGATCGTGAACTTTGGTGGACCAAGATGATGTAATTCCTTTTTGACATATAACGCCTTATTATATGTGGCTAGGTTACACTATTACGAATACCAACAAGTGCCATCAATATGGTTCCCTGAGTTTTGTGCTCGCCACTGACATCTGTGTTTAGCCTTCGACTCACGAGTTGAAAACCCAGCAACACAGACAGAAACCCTTTCATCCTTCCAAGGTCTAAAAAAATAAGTAGCATTCAACTGGGCAAGAGTACCACTCTTTTTATAGTGCTTAGAAATGGCAAGATTAGGGTACTGACCACTATATAAAACCCAAGTTATTATTATTAATTGTACAGAGGCTCTCGGGAAAATATGGACATCTCTGTGCTAAGTTACATTACGTTTTTGTCAGGTATTGTAACTGCCTTTGAATGGCATTAGACTCTGCTAACCAGGTACTACATGGAGCTTGCATCAGGTGCCTTAGCCAGCAGAGGTGCAAAACAGCTAAGGAGCGGTAGAGACAAGTCTTTGAAAGTGGCTTGTACCTGGTCTTTTAGCTGCAAAATTATTTAGAACATTTGGCTTTTGCATGTGAAGACGGATAACACGCATACGCGTCTGTGAGAGCTAAGATCGGATTTCTTGAGTGATTTCTTTTTTGAAGAACAGTGTTCTCAAGTGTGCTTCTTTCAGCTTTGGGTTTGTTTGCTGTTTTCTTACCAAATGAGCAGCTAATGATAGCCTGTAGTTGGTCTGGCAACCTGCTCATCCTCAGATATTAAACTGATACATACCGCTGTGACCATACTCCTCACTCATGCAAAAAAGCTACATTCCTCCTCGGTGAGGCTATTTCGGTACTCATGTTATGAGGGCATATTCTGGCAGACCTGTGTTTTTCCCCACAACACTGGGCAAGTTGGTATTTGTAGGTTGACCATTCCCATTATAGACATGACCGTACAAGTATCCGCATGGCTGTAAAACTAGGAATGACTGAAAATCATGCCATGACACATAGCAATTTGACAGCTATATGAGAGAGGCATATTAGATCAGGACCTACTTCAGCTATGGTGGAATCCAGTGCAGCAATCTTGGCGGATGCCCCCAATGACCTTCTCTCTGGATTCCCTCATTACCCACCCTCCCAAGGGTGCGGTCATCTCGCCAGAGCCCATTTCACATGTATGACATTATTTGTATAGTGCTAGTAATACCAGTGTAGAGTGTTAGAGCACTTTACATCACGCACTCAATATACAGCGACAGTCATACCAGTCTGGAAATCAATGTATAGAAATGTTACATAAGACAGTGATGAATACGAGTTGCAGGAGTCACATATCATCCATACGGGTAGGCAGAATATTTTATGGTCTAAAGAACTAAAGACTCAGGATTTAAAAGGTACGACAGTAGCTGTGGGTTGGCTTTACTAGTAAGAATATAATTCTACCTCAACTAAACATTTTTTTGCAGACCTTCGGATACCGAAAGACTGGGGAAAAACGTAAGGTTTCAAACCTATGCCTTACAGTTTTCTTTTTGACGCTCGTTCATAGCTCACTGTACTATCTTAGAAGGATTGTAATTTATGAACAGCAGGTAACAAAACAATCCTGAGGCAAACGCAGTAACCCACTGAGCTATCTACTTATAATACAGTGCTGTGAGCTTCATGGTACAGTTTTTTTTGCAGTAAGCACATTAACTTTCTGCGCTACTTATAATGAGTCAAAACTGTAACTAGACAAAACTCATATCTCTCCAGCAGGTATACTAATCACTTGGGTCAGGTTAACGCCACTCGGGTCCGGTTAACGCTTTTATCAGTGCCTGAAAATTGTTGGGCACACAAGGAAGTCTGCAGCAAGTGCTAACCCCATAAGTTATTTAAAAATAAAGTGCCCTCAATGTGGCGGCACCAGTCTGTATTAGATACTTCAGCAAAACTTTGTTGTGTGCGCTTACGTTCTAGTTACCCATTTCAGCTTATGAGATCTGAAGCTTTAGGTTCCACCTCAGGCTCTTAAATAAATGTACATTAACAAATGTAATCTTTGCATTTCCTCAAAGCACACATAGAAGCAGGAGCGTGGCAGCCAATTTCTGCCCCTCAGGGCACCAGGGTGACTGAAGAGCACATTAAATTGCACAGGGCACGCGAGACCTGCTGGTGCTCCCAGTGTGCTCTACTTTCTGGCTTCCTATATTATGAGTTCTACCTAGAGATGTCTGAAATGGTTTCCTTGTTCATGAACATTTCACAAAATTATGCTTTTAGTGCAAAAAAGTGGTATAATGCACTCTTGTGTTACTTTTTTTTTTTTTTTTTTACACCTTGCATAAAAAGGTGAACCTTTTTTCTGTACAAAACAGTCTCCTGAAGATTAACAATATGCAAAATTGAATAACGCAAAATGTGAAGAAATTTGACAAATGACACGCAATGCAAAACTCAAGGATTTTGCAAACTTTGTATAGAGAAATTAAAATTTCACTCAGGCCTAGTTCTGCCACCAAGATGACACTGCTGTGGCATACACCGTGCTTTCCAGGTTTACTGTAACTTAAGAGCACATCTGATGCAGAACTTGGTAGTAAGTGCAAATCATCATATCAGGGACAAAGCTGTTCCTTTTGCAAAGCTCACTTATAAAGTGGCAAATCACATACCTGGAAATCTGCTCCTGGCCAGCTTATTCACTACAGACAACATTTAGGAGACTGGCATAGTGGATTCATGATGCACTAACGACAGCCAAACTCTGGGATACCTTTCCTCATATTGTTAAGTGGAGATTGAGTATGTCAGATAAAAAATAAAACATGTAACCATGGTGATGCAGAGGGGAGGCCTGGTAATCTGAAGTGGACATTGTCGAGTTTGTGACAAAGAAAGACAAACTGTTTCTAACAGGGAGGGAAGAAGCAGGGCCAGACGGGCCTTTTATTTTGCTGGGTATTTCCCTATTTGGCCGGAGCCCTTCCAGGCCGGGTTTTAGAAGCTCAGGTCCAATGCTGCTGCCTTTGTCATTTTCCCAGCGCTTCAAGGTTAATTGCAGCAGGCAAAGGGAGGCTTCAAGTGGGAGAGAAAGATAGGCAGGAAAGGGAGCGGTCGAGAGAAATTGATCAGAGAAGAGAGATAGGACAGATTGAGGGACGGAGAATGTATGGAAATAAAGATAGAGGGTGAAGAGACTAAGTGAGTGTGGCAGGTTTGAGCTTTTTAACCAGGACTCTAGTTATGCTGCAGGACGTTTATTAAGTGTGTATACCCCAGTAAAGTCGTTTTGGAGCTAGGAAGATGATCAGAATACCAGCCTCTCAAAGCTACTCATTTGTACATACATTTTAATCTACGTAAATGTCAGATCTACAGCCGAAAATACCAACGGATCACTCAAAACTCCTCGTAGATCAGGGGCCACAATCCTAGAATATCAGGCACGGGCAAACACCCATCCGACTGGATTCTAGCCGCCACTTTTTCTCTATTAAAATGTACATTGTTGTCTTCTCAAGCACCCTGAAGCAAGTGAAAGGTAACATGTAGCACTTTCCAAAACTCCTAAATAAATCATAATCAGCTATTGCAAAAATAATAGCAATCCTCTCTCGCACACACACACACACACACACACACACACACACACACACACACACACATAGGTCTGTACTAAACAAACAGGAATAAGAGAGGCTAACACAATCTAGCAAAACAAGTTCAAATCTCAGAGCAGCGTAGCAAAGAACTAGGCAAACCAAGGGGGCAGGCAGAGGATGGCTTTTATCCATTAGTTGCCGTGGTTACCAGCCTACTGCTCGTAGGGTGTCCGTGCTGAGTGAGGCAGTGTCAGGCCGGCCGCCTGGCTTGGCTGCCCTTCGCCACCGCGCCTCATCTCGAGGAGACTTTATCAGTGCTCTGTATGCTGCGTGCATATTCCTGACGGATCTGAGGTCCTATTCTGGCAGACTTACATGCACTGCAATTGTCAGCAGTACATTTCCTGTGGCATGAATAAATGTGCATTGTCACGGCTGGCTGTGGCGCGGCCTAACAAGTGCCCTTGCTTGTGCTGTTTACGCGGACAGGTGTGAACTATCTTTTCATGTTGTTTATTTTTTTGTGTTACCCTCGCAGTTGCTGTGGTAAAAAGTTTCACTGGGGCACAGACATCAGGGCAATATATCTATAGCAGTAGTAGCACAGAAAATAACGCTAGCACCTCCTACACAGAAGCAATCCAATGTGCAGAACTGCAATCACTTCTTAGATAGCTGGTTTTTGTAATATATTAATGTGAAAAGGCCATTTGTGACTCTTTGCCCTACGTTGAAGGAATGCACTCAAGCATAAAGTATAGGTGCAATCAAAGGTTCAAGATACAGGGGCTGTAGATCAGGCACTGCTTAGAGTAAAGGGGGTTAAAAGTAAGAGGTGGTCCAGTGTGTTACATGTGAACTCACAAGGTGCCATCCCATTTAGTAACAAGTGATCAGGGCAACTATCCAGTATGTAAAAGTCTGTCTGGAGGAGGAAATAGTACGCTCAGGGCAACCACTCAGTTTATGTACGCCTGTCAATTGTGAACCGCTATTCACAGCAGTAGGCCTGATAATACCCTGAAAGACCCATGCGAGGAGTACTGCCTCTGGGGCCAGAACTGGAAAAGTGGGTCACAAATCAAGTTTGCTAAGTTATTTCGAAGTCCCAAGCAATGCTGTGAGTGGGATGGAAAAGATGGAGCTGAAACAGAGCGTGTCGTAACTCGGCCTGTGCCGAAATTTTGTTTAGTATTATTTTGTGAATTTTGCATTACGCTTATCACATGAAATGGCCAAAATGACACCATTATACCATACCACCTAATTATGTGCCATCAAGGTAATAATTTACCACAGAAGGCACCATCAGCGCGATTGCATGCAAACAACAGAACCGGGTAGGGTTGTTTTTCGCTGTGCTTTTGTTTTGTTTTTTGCACTATTTTTTTTAGCACTGTTTGCACCCAGACTGCAACATTCAAATGAAACAATTTGGGCCAAAAGCAAGCAACCGTTCACAAATGTATTAGTACATATATTTATGTGTACATGTATGTAGGCGCGCATTTGCAAGGCTATGTGTAAACTGGGACAGGCCAGACATAAAAGTAAGACTAAAGGCTTTAGTCCTACTTTTATTTCTGTCCCGGCCCGGTTTTTAGGTCGAGCGCGCAAGCGCTCTGATGTGTTGTAATCTATCTGTAGGCTTTTAACCACGCCCACTGCACGCCCATCACTATCACTCATTCATAAGATTGTCTTACAAAAATCCTTTGTTATTGATAAAAGCTTTTGTTAGCGCCTTGGACACAGACCGTGTTACACGGATAATTGCACAACTGCTGATACGTTTGACTGCAAGAGAACTTCTTTTTCCTTTTGTGTCTTTCCTTCACGCTCATGGCAGCCGTGGCACTTTGGATTGGCTTGCTTATAACAACTGTTTCACTTTTAATTTTCAATTTATCTGGCAAGAATAGTCCAGTTAGTAATTTACAAAGCTGATCGCTCTAACTCGAGCAAACGTGAGACTCATTGCATTGTAAATGTTCGTTACTTTTTAAAATGTGGTCACCCTACCAATATTGTTCCTTGACTTTACGAGTATGGCTTTGTTTAATAGGATTGCAGAACTATTGCACTCAGCTGCAGAGGGCTCCACGCCAGCAGCGCATAATGGACTTGAAAACAACACTTGGATGAGTTGCAAATAAAGCACCGTCAGGGTTTAAGCAATTGTTAAGAAAACAAAGCGAGAGAAGAAAGAGGCCCGCCCGTTTGTCATGGTTGCAAAAATAAAATGGTTGTGCTTGAAAACGACACTGCATGAGAACGTAATAAAGCACTGGCAGGGGTTTCCACAATGTTAAAGGAAATATAGCGAGAGTACAAAACGGACAGTTTGTCATCGCTGCAAAAACCATTGAATGGTTGGCTGGACTTGCATCCACGGTAGCTAGATGTTGTCAGAGAGAAGACCCCAGTGGAGGGAGACCTTCGGGGGAGTAAGTGATTACATGTTAATGAGTGTTTACAGTCTTCTGCGAGCGTTGCAAACAGCGCGCCGAACTTAAGCATGCCATACTGGCACCTTTTTTTAAATTTTTGCTACAGAAATCGGTATTTTATGGCAAGAGACGGAGGCTCCTATTATGCTTTCTCTTTTCATTTATTTTCAATAGCAGCGCGGTCAAACTACAACACCCAGAAGGCTAAAGAACAGCAGCCAATAGGAAAAGAAAGGTAGTTCCTTAAGTAACCAATGAACGGCCAGTATGTCCCGTAAGTAGTTATCTTGTCCGCGAACAGCCCTCTTTTCTTGCTGCTCGTGGTCAAGATAAATACTTTTCCATGCTTCCTAATATTGTACATTGTTTGTTTTTTACTTATTACACGTGTTTTCATACTATTTATATTGCGCTATGCATTCGCGCGTCTCCGCATAGCCGGCTTGTAGCCGCACTGTTTTCCTGCCTCGTTCACGCTTCCCTCACGCTATGCGTTCTATTTCTACCGTTTTTCCTCACGCGTCGCCATTTTCGGTTAGCGACGCCTGGGGAAAACACTCTCCGACCGTTGTCTGTCTCCTCACATTACCGGCACGCTTTACTTTCATTTTAGCCCCAGCTCACCTCGTTTGAAACAAAGCCTCCTGACCCATTCCGGCTTCATTTTTCCTCACTTTTCCCCACCCATAGGCAGAGTTTCACTTTGGGTGACTCCTTCTCATATTTTTAACCCTTTCCTCACTGTTTCATAAATCTGATGATGATACAGAGGATCCTTTCGGCGCTCCTCTTCCCAAAAAGTCCAGACTGGCTACGCCATCTCACTCCAAACCTTCCCTCATTTCGGATTCGCAGGGAGTCCCTAGGTTTGACCCTGCTGAAATTCACCACACTCATTCCACTGAATGGTTTCTGGCCACACATGTGGGCGAATATGTTGCCTCACGTCTTCGCATGGCTTTAGATAAACGAACCAGAGCTAAGTTCCGCTCTGAATGCCCTCATCCTTCCCTCCGTTCCAAAATGTCTTCAAACCCCACTATTGACCCTTCCCTTCTTACCTTTTTCACCAAATTTGGTAACGATCCATGGAAGGGAGTAGACAAGACATGGTCTACCTGTCAAGATAAACTTCTGGATGTCATTGGTCCACTGACACGTATATTTGACTTGGCGGAATCGGCCAGAATTGACCATATTCCTGTGAATCTCAAAGAACTTTCGTTATGGGTTCAACATGCTGTATGTACTAGGCAATGCTAATGCTGCAATAACACATGAGCGCAGGAAAGGGCTTCTTCTAAAGCTCGATCCAAAATTGGTAAACCTCGCCGTTTCCGACCCTGGCATTAAAGCTGAAGGTATGCTTTTTGGCGACTCCTTTATAAAGGAGCTCAGCAAGTACGTGGCCACCTTCGCATCTTTGGACAAGGCCCAACAATCCCTATGTAAAATGTTTGCTGGTCTGATTTTTGCAAGGGCTGGCAGAGGTAGGAACCGCTTTGCCGGCTGTTCATCCTACACTCAAGGTTCCCGTGCCTCCTTCCAATCCTCGTATCAAGAGTACGGCCTCAGGAGGTCGCCTGAAGTTTTTCCTTTCAAAATGGCACACTATAACTACAGATCCCTGGGTCCTAAATACCGTCCAGGGTTATGTCATAGAACTCTACTCAGAACCTTTTCAGTTAACCCTTCCTTGTCCTCCTTGTTTTTCCACAGAAATGTCAAATTTGATTTCATTATAAATCCAATCCCCCCTTAAAAAACAAGCTATCGTCCCTTGTTCCCCAGACCCTTCAGGTTTTCTCAGTTCAGTTTTTCTTGTTCAGAAGAAGAACAAAAAGATGGGACCAGTCATCAATCTAAAACAGTTCAATCACTTTGTAATCTACAGACATTTCAAAATGGAGACTATCCTGCATCTTTGAGACTCTCTCCTACAAGGAGATTGGATGATCCATTTAGACCTTCAAGATGCGTACCTCACGGTTCCCATTCATCCTCAGTCTAGAAAGTTTCCTCAGTTCCGATGGTTCAACCGAACTTTCCATTTTTCCTCTCTCCCTTTCGGTCTCTCTTCTGCCCCTTGGTGCTTTACCAAACTAATGAAACCAGTGGTAGCCCACCTCGGGCCTAAGGAATAAGGCTCATAATCTATTTGGACAACATTCTTATTATGAATCAAAGTCTATCCTCTCTTCAGTCCCAAATTCATCTAGTTTGTTCTCTCCTACCCGACCTCGGTTTCGTTCTCAACATCGAAAAATCTGTTTTGGCTCCACAACAAAATATAGAATTTCTAGGTTTCTCCATAGATTCCGTTTCGGCAACTCTTCGCTTACCCTCGACAAAGGTAAAATCTATCAAGTCAGAAATCCTACAGGTTCTACGCTCGAAATTGTTTCTGTCAGAACCCTAGCCAGAATAGTCGGTCTCCTTTCTTCCTCCATCCAGGCTATTTTCCCAAGACTTCTCCGTTATAGAGCCCTCCAAAAACTAAAGATCAGACATCTTCAAAAAGGCCTTGCCTATTCAGATGTCATCTCCCTCGATCACGAATCCCAAATAGAGCTTCGATGGTGGCTAGACCACTTAGACGCTTGGAATGGAAGAACCATTTTTGCCTCAGCCCCAGATCTTGTACTGGAATCAGATGCAAGTCTTTCGGGTTGGGGTGCCCGATGTGGCCAGATTTCGACTGGAGGTACATGGTCGTTAGAGGAGTCCAGGTTGCATATCAATTGTTTAGAGATGCTTGCCGGCTCCTCTGCAATCAGAAGTCTGGCAAAAGACAAAGGTGGTCATTACGACCCTGGCGGACGGCGGAGAAGTGGCGGTAAGACCGCCAACAGGCTGGCGGTCTTTACCGTGTGTATCATGACCATGGCGGTTACCGCCATGGTCAACCGCCGGTTCTCCGTTCCGCCCGGCGGCCGTCACTATACCGCCGGCGGTATTTGGACCTGGCTGACCGCCATGGATTTCATGCGGTTTGAAACCGCCATGAAATCCATGGTGGTAAGCACTATCAGTGCCAGGGAATTCCTTCCCTGGCACTGATAGGGGTCTCCCAACTCCCTCCCCTACCCCCCCATCCCCCCTGCCACCCCCCAAAGGTGGCAGGACCCCCCTCCCCACCCCGACCCCCAACATAACATCACTCATACACACACGAGACGCACGCAGGCACCACCAACACACATACACGCACACACACCGACATACATGCCAACATCCACACACACAGTCAGACACGCACACCCACATTCAGACATACACGCACACATCCATACAGACATACCTACAGACATACATGCACTCATTCCCATACACACAACACCCCTGCAAGCATACACGCACTCACACACCCCCTCTACATACACACACACACCCCCCCATGCACGCACACAACACACACCCCTCCCCCACCCCCGTCCCCTCACGGACATTCAACTTACCTGGTCCGACGATCCTCCAGGAGGGGACGGGAGCCATGGGGGCTGCTCCGCCGACACCACACCGCCAACAGAACACTGCCACGCCGAATCACAGGACGTGATTCGCTGGGCGGTGTTCTGTTGGCGTGGCGGTGGAGCAACCTCCACTTCCCCGCCGCCCGCCAGTATGGCTGTTGGCGGATCTCCGTTGGTAAAAGGACGGAGAGCTGCCAACGGTCATAATAGGCCGAGCGGCAATCCGCCACCACTGGCGGTCTTCCGCACGGCGGTCCCTCAGCGGTCTTGAAAAAGACCGCCGAGGTCAAAATGACCCCCAAAGTCTCTTGTTCTATCCTCCTCAGGATGGACAACATTTCTGGTGTCCATTACATCAACCACTTGGGGGGGCACCAAGTCCAAACCCCTGGCGGATCTCGTAAGGAGTTTTGGGGATTTCTGCCTCTAAAACAGAATCTCAGTACGTGCAGAGTATTTACCTGGCAATCTAAACATCATAGCAGATTGGTACTCTTGTCATCTCCACGACTCAAGCGACTGGAAACTTCACCCCGACATATTCAACTCCATTCATCCAAAGTGGGGTCCTTTCGCAATAGACTTATTTGCTTCCCGTCTCAATGCCCAATCTTCCCTCAACCACACCTTTCTTCCTTTCATAATGATCCGCAGATTGTTAGCCCAAGTCAGGCACCAAGAAGCAACCCTAGTCCTCGTAGCCCCTTCTGGCAGTCTCAGATTTGGTTTCCCACAAGGTCTTCTTCACAACCTCATTACCGACAATCTTCTAACTGTCTTCGACTGGAAAATGTTGGGAATTCTTTCTCAGTCCCGTGCATTTCGGAGGAAGCTACAAACTTCATTAGCCAATCCTGGTCCCAGGGAACCAAAAAAGCATACAAATCCGCTGGGTCTTTATGGGCTAGCTGGTGCGTGGGAAGGCACATCAATTTCCTTTCAACTGATGTCTCCTCAATAGTCAATTTTCTAGCGGCTGAAGACAGCAAAGGCAAATCCTATTGCACTATTAACTTGTATCGTTTAGCTATTTCTTCTGCTCATCCTTATGTCAACGGAAAATCAGTTGGAGAACACCCATTGATCTGCCGACTCTTGAAGGGAGTAAAATTTTGTAATCCTCCTTTACCAAGATACAGTTCTGTATGGGATGTGAATGTAGTGTTAAATATGTTTGTTTCATGGCCTGATAACACGCTTCTCTCACTAAAAATGTTTTCTGCGAAACTTACTATGTTATTATGTCTTATTTCTATAAAACGTCTTTCTGATTTTAAAGCTCATGATATTTCTGCTCGTCAATTTACCCCCACAGGTGTTCTTTTTTCAGTTCATAGACGTACAAAAACGAATTTGTCTACTGTTTTCTACCCATACTTCCCAAACCAACCTAAGTTATGTGTAGGCCAATGTTTAAAGACTTACGAACTTAAGACAGCCGATCTGAGATCATCCTCTGCTTCCCAATTGCTCATATCTTTTAAAAAACCATTTAAACCGGTTTCCTCTCCTACTCTAGCCCATTGGGTTAAGTCATTGGCTGGTATTGATACCTCCGCTTTTGGTGCCCATTCATCCAGAGGAGCTATGGCTTCCAAAGCCTTTTGGGCTGGTTCTCGCTTGGAGGACATTCTCAGATCGGCTAACTGGTCTAACGATAATGTTTTTAGAGCATTTTATTGCAAACCTGTTCAACATGCTTTGTTTTCGGTAATTCATTAGTTTTAAACAAGCATAATAAGAGCCTCCGTCTCTTGCCATAAAATGTAGATTTTCCTAGTATTTATGAAGGAAATTCTTAATTTTATTAATATTAATATTTTTGTATTATCCCGCCACCGGTTATTAACTTTGTTTCTTCTCCCTCCCTAATAGCACCATCTACCACTACGCAGCCTTCGTCTTAAAGATCGTCATAATCTTCAGTTTCCGAAGTGCAAGGTTACCATCTCTCCAAGCAACTTCTCCACATCTGCTCCAGAATCCGTGGTCTCCTTACAGGGCATACACCAAGCTGTGAACTTTCTTCAAGGACTTTTTTCTGTGTTGATGGCAAAGTCTATTGTATTGTCTATTGTTCCTATGTTCTTTACCTTCTGATCCCTCGCACAAGAAAAGAGGGCTGTTCGCGGACAAGATAACTACTTAGGGGGACATACGAGCCGTTCATTGGTTACTTAAGGAACTACCTTTGTTTTCCCATTGGCTGCTGTTCTTTAGCCTTCTGGGTGTTGTAGTTTGACGGCGCTCTTATTGAAAATAAAGGAAAAGAGAAAGCCTAATACTCGCCTCCGTGTCTTTAATAAAATTAAGAATTTCCTTCATAAATACTAGGAAAATCTACATTCCACTACATTCCTGCCAGTCTCTCTCTTCCATCTCGCCAGCACTGCGTACGGCGTCATTAGTTTTTATTTTACGTAATAAGATGGCTCGTCGATTAAAAGCGTTCATAAAAAAAGATGTGTCTGCCAGCTCCTGCCCTGGACAGAGGACAACGCGGTGGCGATATCAAACCCGCCCATCGCCTTATGGCCAGTTGGAAGGGGGGTAATTATGATTTTAAAATAATGGCCTCGCATGAAGTTCACTAAGAAATTCCCAGTGCTGGAACTCGCGCATGGGAAAGAAAGAAGAGTGTCAGCTGATTAGCATTCTCCAGTGTTTCCTGTCTCATACCAACCAGTCGGCACCATTCCTCCTTCGAGAGGAAGGAATGGGGGAATCAGTGTGGCTTTGGCAAAGCCCAACTCCTTAATTAAACTTAACAGGCCCTGTAACTCCCAAGCTCAGCTTCGACTGTGCTGGATAGAAAAAAAACAGGAAAACTGAGCTGTGCTCCCAGAGGTACACATGAAAGCCTGCACAGGCAGGCATCCCATTGAGTTTTTTGGGACAAAATCTGCCATGCTGGGCCGAACGGTTTACTGGGGCCCTCCAGGACAGGATCAAGCACTTGGTATGGAATTTATCTCTGGATGGGCCAAGGGTGCTTTTGGGTGGGCCAATGTGTGCCCAATTTTATACAATTCTGGAGGTAGTCTACAACCTGGGCTCTGGTGCCACTGCAACTGCTGCATCATTGGCAGGTAAACCTCTGTCTCCTCTTCCCTGACACACAAACCTTCCCACTACAGCTTGCCTCAGACATGAGCTAAGGTAGCAAGGCATGCCCAAAGTTTTGTCTCAGATAGTAGAAAAATAGTGAAAATCATCTAAAGGTGGTCTTTTTCTCTCTATCAGAACAAGTAAAACAGCTATTATTAAAACAATGCACTATAAAATGTATTCTTGAGATTTCTGGTTGACCCCTGACTGATAATTAAGGTAAACAAAAGCGAAAAAAATACATTTTCCGACATGGAGGAAGCATTTAACAGGTGCTTTCTCTGTGGCCTCTTTTGCTATTACTGGGAGGGGGGGCAAAGGTCATATT
The DNA here is from genome assembly GCF_031143425.1 of Pleurodeles waltl. Taxonomy (NCBI): domain Eukaryota; kingdom Metazoa; phylum Chordata; class Amphibia; order Caudata; family Salamandridae; genus Pleurodeles; species Pleurodeles waltl. The sequence continues at coordinate 1,076,934,404 of NC_090444.1, forward strand.
TGGGTGGGCTTGGCCCACCCGCTAGAACCAGGACAGTATACAACGCAAGAGACAAACAGTGTGACTGCGTGGCGAAAACACAGATCATCACTGTGAGGCTTTGTTGACTCATGTATTAGGGCATTTCAAATAAGGTGTTAAGCTGGTGAAAAGAAACATTTTTCTTTAATAGCATGAAAGAATATAAGTTCCATGCAACCCAACAATCTCTGGCACCTTCAGCCTGACTTTCTCCCATTCCCTAAGCCCAATCGTCTACTGCTTTCTCAGTTGACAACCTTTCACCTTCTCAGTCGGACATCTTCATGCTCACTCAGCTTGACAGGGTCCACTCCCTCAGCCTGAAAGGCTCCACCTTCCTCAGCCTGGCTACCTCCCACCCCCATTACCAGACTGCATCCCACTCTATCAATGCAGTAGCCTCTGGTTCCATCAACTGGACATTCTCCAGCTGTCTCTGCAAAACCTCCTCCAGCTCCCTAGGCCCAACATCCTCCAGCTCCATCTCAACCTGATAGTCTCCAGCTCCCTCAGCTCAACAGCTTCCAGCTCCCTCAGCCCAACAGCCACCAAAGACAGCATCCAGCTCTCTCCACCAGACAGCGTCTGACTTCCTCAACCAGAGAAGCTCCAGTTTCTCATGCGAGACAGCCTCCAGCTCCTTGAGTCCAACACCCTCCCTCTTCCTCAGACCACCATTCTCCGGCTCACTCACAAACTAAGCTCCCTCAGTCCGAAAGTCTCATGCTCACTCAGCACCACAATCCCCTGCTCCCTCAGTCCAACAGCCCCTTTCCCTGAAAAAGGCAGCTTTACCAGAACCTCTGAAGCAAAAAGGCAATTGATGCTGTCCAATTTCAGTGTACTAAGTAACCTGAACTTCCTAGAAAGTTACCATCTGTTTTCTTCTCTTCCAGGTAGCAGATGCTTTTAAGTACACACATGCAGTTATGCAGTGAACCTGCATCGCCCAATGTCACAATATTTTTGCTGCTGGGTAGAAACCCCATCCCTCAGGAGGTAGCAGAGGGAATACAGTGGACTTAGTTTACAAACTCCATGGCATATACTGTATTACACTTTTTATCTACTGCCTCCCACGCTTGCTCTTTCACCACACCAACAGTCTTTACATTTGTGTACCATTCTTCCTTCTTGTTGGGCCTCAACACATCAAAATTACTTCTACAGCAAGACACGTTCAACTACTTTCTAGCAACCTTCCGGCTTCACACTAGCTGCCAGTTGCAAGACTTCTTTCTCATTCAAAGCACTCTACCGAGCCACATACCGAGTCCTCTCGAGTTGAAGGAATGGCACACAGCAGCCATTCCGTCAACTCGAGCTTCAAGCCTAATGCCAAAGGAGGACACTCCGATCCAGAGTGCCAGAATGCCTGATCGTCAACTCACTCAGAAAAACTTTGCAGGATTGCAAGCATGCTGAGGGTGGGAGCCGACAGGAGTCAGAGAAACACAAAGGGTGGTGGGTGGCGAGAGATTGAACATCCAATGAGAAACATCTGTGAATATTTTCTCCTTCAGAAGCACTTTAGGATTTCCCCAACTGACTGTCCCAAGATTCTAGTTTCTAATAGTTTAGAATTCCCATTTAAGTCATCAACTGCGCTCCTGCATAAACGACCATTATTTCACATGTGGCTGCTGAATTACATGAAAGAATAATGGAGACCGAATAAACGCCCACTGCCAGCCAGGCATGTCCTTCCACGCTGGAGGCAGGATCCTGGCTAGAACATGGCCCGAATGACATTCCCCTATGTACCTCGCACCAAGAGCATCCGGTACGCTCGGATACAGTGCTGACGCTCAACAGCATAATGTATGCGACAGCTCTGCCACCTGCATTTGATGTGATATCCTGGATGCTACTGGGTGGCTGACACTGATAATGGCGCAAAACCCGAGCTCTCCGAACCCCATGAAAAAGCACGGATACCTTTTCCTGAACCGTTGCAGCACATTAGGTTGCTTAATAACATGAAGTCCACTCTCAACATCTGAACTGCAAAGATCTCGCAGTTCATATTCCCCACATTGTTCTTTCCCTCCCGCAGCCTGAATTGCTCCAAGCCAGTAAAATGCAAATAACCAAGCCTGAATGTCACCCGAACTAAGACTGCAGCCCAGGCACACAAGTCAGGGCTACTGTCTTTTATGAACTCCCTCAGCCTCCCCGGGTGTTGCTGTAAAACCTACGCCTCGGACGCTATGACTTTACAACAACCGGGATCACTGATCAATCTTAAATCGGTGCTTCATTTGCACAGCTCTGCGAGATTGTAATACTGAATATCAAACCTGTATCGTGATATAAAAATATCGTGCACAAAATATTATGGACAAAAATATTAAAAAGGTACGTATATTTAAGAATAACAGATTTACTATTCTTAATTTCACATCTACTTCCCTGAAGCTATACATGTCCCCTCAATATCACTGACTCAATATCGTGGTAGGAAAACAGAGTAAAAAAAATATCAAAACATCTAACGGTAAGTAGATTATATAAATGAAATCTGTACTACAATGTTTCGTTATTGATATTTTACTCACCGCATTTCCATACCACAATATGTTTTAACATTCAGAGGACACACCCTTCACAAAAGATCGATGTGCACTGCTTTTACACCGGGGTCTTTTCTTTATATTACTCAAGCAGCCATCTTGCTTTCTTCAATTTCTGCCACCGTTAACTGGGAAAACTTTATACATTTTCGTATGCTTACGAGAACATAGCACAATTTTACATGTACCATCTCAAACTTGCATGTGTACTGAGTGCTGCATCATGGACAGGCATTGGTTCTGCAAAAAAAAAAAAAAATGAAAAAACGAGCGAAGAAGGGTGCAGATGCTAACCAAAGAGATACTCCCGAGGATGGAAAGTGGCACTTGGTGATATAGTGGTGTGGAGTCAGGCAAGGTAGTGGATTCGGGACAGTGAAGTAGCAGGATTGCATTCGGGGTATGATAAATTGTCCTTGGAAAAAGCTGACTAATTAAATATGGAAAGGGGGTGTTGAGTCAGGGCAGCTGATTGGATAAGGGAGTTTTGGACATGCAACATATTCATACAGTACTAAGGAAAGGTTCAATCCGGGCCTGCAAAAAGACAGCAGTGCTGGCAATAGTACAGCACGAGAAGATTGGTTTTAACAAGGTAGCACATAAAGAAGTTTGGTTTTAACATGATATCACAAAGAATTGCTTCATAGCTGCACCATGAAAGACTAGCCCTGAAACCAAAGCTTGTTTCACATGTACATAATGCAACAGCCACATTAACACTCCAGATTCCGACGACATCACGTTAAAAAGAAATGTAGAATTCACAGCAAACATTTCCATTAAGCTTAACATACTTTAATATAAATAGATTTAGAAATATCAGAATTGTATTTGCCTGGGCTGCATGGTTAACTGATGAATGTAGTCTGTGAGCAAAACACTAATTATAGATATCCGAATGACCTACTGGTTGCAAGATCGAATCCCAGCAGGCCACCTCGGTCTTCCACCTCTCTAACAAGAAGATAAGTAATGGCAATACATGTCATTATATAGAGATACCAAACTAGGAGCAGGTGGCGGAAAATGCTATATTAAACATAGTTGCTATTATTGCTATAATAATCAGGATGGAAGACCGGGTACAAGCAGCAGCTGTCAGCGTATTTTTGTTCATCAAGCAACAAAGGTGCCCACGTGTTGAGAAGATGAGGTAAAAGGTCCCTGACATCCTGGTTTCAAGACTGCTGTTTTTTGGTGTGTGCCTAGCAGAGGGCAGGTCAGTGTTTCTTCACCAAAAGCCGATGATAACTTTTCTTCCTAGAAAAGATAATACCCACATGGACCTGCAGCTACCAGCTCCGTTTACGTGTGGTCCTCCTCAATTCTGAGGCCACCGCAGACTTTTTCCACCTGCTCTGAGCAGGCAGAAAGTGTCAGCTGGAGCACTGGTGGGGATTGGGCAGGGGCTTTGGGGCGGGCTGGAGCCTACCCGGAAGGAGCACTCAGGAGTGTGTTGTCTACAGTCCTTGCAGCGTGTAACAGGGGCCGGTGTCTCAAGGCCTGGAATTTTCAGGTCCGGAGTTTGAAGACTTGAAATTCTTTGGACAAGGAGATGCTCAGAATTGTCAATGGCAGAATTCCACCTGGAGTTTTCGCTCCGAATAAAATTCTGCCACGTGTAATCAGGGCCTTAGTGTTGGGTTGTGGCTAGATTACAGAAAATATGGTGTAATAGTCAGCATTCCCTAATTGCAACACAGTTATAGCACAGTATTTGTGATATCAAAAGTAGTCTTTAAAAATTTATATCGAGAGATCCCCGACAGCACAGTCTTCAAAATGCAGCTCCCTAAGAACAAATCATCCAACCGCAACTTAGTGATTTAATTAATACAGAGGAAGACATTTAGAACAGTATAATCCAGGTCTAACTAGACCCCCATAAAAAAGTGAACACATGCAGAAAGGGTAGGTGTTTGCAGCCCATTCCTACCTGCCAGTACATTCACTTTTGCCAGCACTTTGGTAACCACAGAAATTCCTTCTGTATACAGCATCGATTGTGGAGAATCAAATTCCCAACCATGAGACGAGCCACAAACCTTTACATTTCTGCTGTAGGTCTAGTCTCCGCTGTGTTTCATGCTTGTGGTGTAGGCTCTACAAATGGCTAACATAACTGTAGTGATCCCCAGAGCTGAAGATATTTGAAGAGCTGACGTTCATTACTTTCTATAGTGGCAATGAGAGAGGTAGTAAAAAACCTTGCACTGCATAAGCTGGGAGTCTTGCTTGTGTGTAGAAGAGCACACGCTACCTCCTGTCTCCAGAAAAGACATCAAGAAGGGGCAACAGGGAAGAGCCCTGATGTATAAACTGGGGCATAATACACTCTAGAAGTCTTATCAAGCCTCCAGTTTCAACTCATGCATTGATGCATACATTTCTGCTTCTGAGCAATTCTTTTCCATTTTTTACCCTTCTCTGGATCTAACATAAATATAACATGTGTATTTGTAAAGAGCATGTTCGCCCAGAAGGGTATCTTGGCGCTGAATAACAGATGTTTATTGTTACCCAACTAAATGGTACTCATTTTAATGAACCTCGGAATGATGAAAAGCTGAGTGGACCTGCCAGGATTTGAAACTGTAACCATGAGGTTGAACACAGGCCCCTACAGTGGACGCATTAGTCCACTAAGCCACCAGACCCGTTATCTGCCACCACAAATAAACTTTTTCTGAACTGGCGGTAGACAGGGTGTAGGAAAATGCTTAATGTAGGTGTCCACATTGCCAAAGTCTTAAACCGTCCTACAGGACAAGGCCCTGATGCTTTCTCAAGCAGGTCTGGGGTCAGTGCTTCAAATGGGCAGGTACTGTCCGTTACTTAAGACCTGCACTTCTTTAATTGGAAAGGCAGAGCACCTGCACTTCTCAGCACTCCTCCAATATATGTAATGGGAGAGTACTGGCACTTCTCAGGAGCAAACAGGTACTCTGAATAGAGAGTACCTGCACGTCTATCTTTCCATTTAAACCACTGCCTGGGGTTAATGTACAAGAGGGGTAGGCCCTAAAATATTTGCTGAGATGTTATCGACTCCTTTGGTGACACATATTTCACGTGACTATAGACCTAAAATGTCCTCCCATACGGGCCTATCGGTGGTTCCAGTTCGGTTTGCAGTGTCCACACTTAATTAAACTTTCCGAAAGGTAGGGAGGTTTTGGGCCACTACTGTTGCTAACATTGTAAATGTAGCCACACATATATCTTGGCTTCAGAATCATAACATAAAAGTTGTTGGGATATTTGAGGAGACTGCATTTGAAAATAAATAAATGAGTTTGTTAGAAAATTGCCGACGGGATTCAGGAGCTGAAAGACAGTGAGGAATGGTGGACGTGAATGTCAGGAGTTACACAATCCAGGATCCCTTATACGAGAATAAAACTGAGTATATTGCATTCACAGCCTTTATCTCCAGAAAGTGTACTTCAACTCTATTTATCACCCTTCGTTCTGTTTATTTCACAGCGTGAAAAACAGCGTGGAAAAAACTATTTTTACTTCAATAGAACAGTATTTACACATTTGCTTACAATTCCAGATTTATTTCAACACCTTAAAAAAGGCAACTTTTTTCTTATTATGCGTTCAATTTTCCCTCCATGCAAAGGTTAACTCCACAGTTAGGGAAACAAAGGCTTCTCCGTAGTAATGCAAACATTACTTTTCCTTGTGTGGTGGGCCCATTGAAAAGGTCCACGTCTTTTCCAAACCATCTTTTCTCTTCTGGCTAACGTTACACACTCGACCAGTGTCCAAAGAACACTCCTCAATAGTTAATTCATCCTCTGAAACAAAAGGTATCTTGTTTCGCAAAAACAGGAAAGAAAGGCCATTTTAATCGAGCATGCATACCATTTATAAGAAAGACAATTGGGTTTTGACTGAGTTGTCAGCACAAACGCCTATTTCAATGGCAGTTTACAATTCATGGCCGAGTCCGATTTACTTGTTAGTTCGGGCCTGAAATATCTTTGGGCGAGAGAAAGTGTTTGTGGTAAAATTTAAAGCCCTCTGCCTAAAGAAGTAAGCTGAAGGAAATTGATGCACTACCAATAACAAAATGAAAAGTCATAAACAATTTACCTTAGTATACTTTTCGATATTTGCTTTTGATTTATTTAATATTACTTTATGAGTGGACGGTAAGGCCTCTGAGATTTGCATCATTTGAGTGTACTACGTTGCTATACCCAGCATGTGCAAGAGGGAATCTGCTTGTATACACCTACCACAGGGGATCAAAATATGGATGCAAAGTGGGGTCCGACTCAGAAATACTAAGGAATCGCGTTTTAGTAGAGCTGTTGGGAAAAAAAACTACAATAAAAACTTGAAAGTTACTGGAAGCGTGTTAAGGAATCACTTTTTAGTCAATATGAGACGAGGAGAACATTGGAACCAACGGATCCTCAAATGTAATGCAATAGGTATGGAAGCACAATGAGCCATTGACACTGTATGCATGGGTCACCTATATGAGACGCCAACTACTGCTCATATTTTTTATGGTGGGCCTTGATAGGACAGGTGTCGCCAGACAATTATGAGAGAATCACCAGAAGAGAGGCTTCGGCTCCATCCGCACGGTGGATGTACATAAGAGTAGTACATAAGCTTGGAGTACATAAGAGTGGGCAGAAGTTGTGTGCTGCCACAAAAAAAGTGCTCGACTTCCATGCAGCTTTGATCATTTTGTGCATTTGTACAGCCGTCTGAGCTGAATTTTAAAGGGCACTCACATGACATTGTAAGGCTATAGAGTGTCTTAGATAACTAGATAATTTATATTGTTTTTCATTGCAGCAACACAGATAGGAGGAGGGCAGTCATTAATCTAGGAAGATTTTGAGGTCTGGCTTGACAGTGCAACTATCGGCTGATTTAAACCTACACCAATATTATTCTACACTTCTTTGCTTCCACACAAATACATATATATTCCCATGCTATTGAATGTTTCACATTACCATACAACATTCCTTCAAAGCCAGAACTATTGACATTGCCAATATTTGTATTTCTATTTTCTACATTTGATAAAGTGGATACATAAATTGGCCTTCAGAAGGTGTGGCCCATGAGCAGCTACTCTACTATTTGCCCAGATTTTGTTAGGTGCATGCTACCAGACAGAGTTCCCTGCTTCTCCTTAAAGCTACAAATACTGTACAAGAGTAAGCTGTCTGGCTCAGACCAGACTGCATGTATGATACTGCCAGCTACTTACATTCTCCTATCTGTTGAATAATCAAGGCTCTGGTGGGTCACCATACATTTCTGAAAACCTCATGACCTGAAAGGAAGGCATGGAAGCAGGTGACAAGTCAGTGCCTTGCGTTACATTGCTCCAGGATCTGCCAGACCTGCACACTACATTGAGTAATACAGAAGTGTGTGTTGAGACTAAGGAAGCATTTGAAGCCAATTTGTCTAGGCTTTGCTTTGTGAATGATTATAATATAAATACTGCCACCACATGTTCCGATGTACTGACACATTGTTTGGCTTCACTACTATCATTCAATCAATAACTATTGTGAAACGCCCCACACTGTTGCTTTAGATTAGCCTTTTTATTTCTGCAGATGCGTTTAGTGTTCAGTGTGATAGACCACAGGTTCCCAAGTAAAGATTACCTCATCAGCCATTTCAGTTCATTCCTCCAGAAGAGGAAGTAGTATGTAAGCAAAGCTCAAGAAAAAAGGTAAGTTGAGTATGTGTTTGCATTGAAAAACGGTAAAGGGCTACATGTACAAAAAGGTTTTAGGGGGCGCAAATGGAAAATCAGGCCATTTGCGACCACTTCATAGCCTTATGAGATGTACTAACCCTATTTTGCAATTCAGTAACCTCTTACAGTATCACAAAAAAGGTTTGCGAGCTAGTATTAGAAGGGGGCGTGTTAAGGGCATTCCTTTCTAATAGCGAGCCACGGGGATGTATGAACGTTTTGCGACTAGAATGCAATTTCAAAACATTCACAGTTTGCCACCAACTTCAAGTTGGTGGTAACCCATTCGCAAAGGGGAAGGGGTCCCCAGTGACCCCTTCTTCTTTGCGAATGTGGGCGCAAACATTTCTTAAGAGCAGACAGTGGTCCCACATACCACTGCGTACTCTTAAAAAATGAAAAGAAAACTTTTATTTTTTGTTTTTGAAACGCATCCAATTTTCATTTAAGAAAAACGGGCTGCATTACAAAAACAATTGCTTTATTGAAAAAACAATCACAGGCATGGTTGTCTGCTGACCCCAGCAGGCTGCCGTCCCCGTGATTTTGGCCATTCACAATGGGCCGCACATTGCAACCTGCCTCGGAATATCGATGAGGCAGGTCCATTTGCGACCCACTGGAAATCGCTATATGTGTCTGACACATTGGTACATCGCAGCTTGCAATTTCCCAATTGCGAGTCACAAAATGTCGCAATTAGGAGGTCACAAAATCTGGCGATCATACATGTGGCCCAAGGTGCGTATGTATTAGCATGCATGGGTACGTCCGTGTTTGTGTGCATCCATGCAGATGTGTGCACAGTGATGTACATCTCTGTATGTACAAGTGATCCATGCCTGCATATAAAAAGGGAGTGACTGACCCTTCTCCGAGAGAAAAAGAACTATTTGTCTGGTCAGTAATCAGCACTCTACTATCAAGGGAAACCCAGCGAGTGTGTTCCTGCTACCGCCTCCCACTTTGTATGTTTTGTGAAGAACGTGCCGCAGTGGTGGCTTGGATCTGTATCAGCATGGACATTTTGTATAACCGAGAAAGAATAATGAGAATCAATAAATCATTGTTAAGTGCCACGGGGATTGCACTCTCCTGGCAACTGCAGAGGGATGTCTTGCGCCTGTGCAACCAAACTGCTTTCAGCAAGGCCCGCGCTTCCTAGTGATGGAGTGCCAGGATGCAAGCATTCTGTGCAGTCATTTGCATTAGTTCCACATAATCTATATTGACATTAATTAATAGAGTGGATAGTGTCTGTACATCTGTTAGCCATTACTCTTTTGCTATAATTCATTAGCTCTCTATAATTTACCTGAACAAAGCACCGGCACAAAAAACATTAGGGGAAGGTGGTGGGAAAAGGAGAGAAGAATTGTGGCACACCAGATGGTGCGGCCACAGTGGGCTTCAGGTATAAGCCTTCCAACCTGTAGGGTCTGGCTCCAACACCATAACACTTGACAAGTGAGAGGGATTTGATACTTAGAGGCTAATGTTATCTGACCTGTCTTATTCCAACAACAGAAAGTCTGAAAATTGTATGAAATTGTAAATCTGTGGGCACTTCACAGAAGGTTTCTGAACTGAGAGGACTGATAAACTAGTTCTCTTCCCACCACACGTTTGGGGTCTAATCGAGAAATCAAAGCTATACATTGTTTTTACTACACACTGTGTGAATCACAAACACATTTTCTTCATTCTTCTATCTCACACCATGTTATGGTTGCCACCATCTTTCACACAACACGCAAGCCTTCGATTACTGCCCCTCACATTCATAAAACATGTTCATACTCTTTTCTGACTGGAACATAGTGGTGCAGTCTTCATGCCAGACCATACCTCTCTGATAGTATTTTATGTTTGGCAAATGTATGTTGTACAAAGTGGAAACAGATAAAGGTAACTTAAAGGAACAACTTTGAAAAGCTGCATACAGTCGCTGTGGTCCCCCCTTGCGTGAAATGAGGCTGCTAAGAAAAGGACTAATATACGGTTGTGACATGATGTTTGAACGTAATCCATTTCATGTCTCATTACCAAACAAGCTTTGTGTCTGAAAGGGTGAGAGCTTTGCCTCAGCTAGCGAAAAGGAAGTCTTGACGTCTCGCTGATAGAAACCAAGAAAACACAGTCTAGTATGGCACTAATCAAGCAAACAATATTGGCAGTTGTTTCTAAATGATGCACGTATTACTTACATGCAAACATTTTGAACCTGGTAAAAGAGAGATATTTTGGAAAATAAAATTGAGGCAATTCATTTTCCGTGTTGACTTACAATGAAGGGTAGGAGGTTTTAGGCGGGGACACCTAAAATAAATCCATTTTGGGCTTATTAAAAAATTGTGAGTCTCCTACCAGAATCTGGTCTGTCGGCATGTATGATATTAGTTCAGGAAGGAGCTCTTTCCCTGGAAAGCTTGTGATTATGTAACCAGATTCTGGCAGAAAGATAGACCCCATGATAAGAGATCTCAGCGTTGTAATGGTACCTTCAAGGATAGACCTATTCAATGGGCAGCAATCAAATAGGTTCCAAATCGCGTTTATAGAGCATTATTTTATTGATGCAGATGTGAGGGACTATGAGCTAAATGTATCCTCGGACCACTAAACGTAGCTGAGGTGGTACTCGTCAAAAAGGTGACAGGCATCCCATTCACCTTATTGCAAATTCCATAGGCTATAACGCACTTGTTATAAAGATGAAATGATATTTCTCACTTTTGTGACAGAGTAACCCGCCCTTCAAACTTTAAATCAGGCCCTTAGTACTGAGAGAGCACTTCCAATTATTTTTTTTAAAGCAACAATCGTAATCACCAGGCCAACAAAGTTGTCAGATTCACATTCTGATTGCTCAGTGGATTTATGTGTCCTGTGCTTAAACTTGAAAAAAAAACAAAAAAACAAAAAAACGTTTGAGTTTTGAAAATCTTTTTATTGAGTTTTACATTGCGAAACAAGTAAACACAGAAAAACCTGTGTTGGGTAAGGTTAATCTCTTGATAAATAGAGAAATAACATAGCAGTGCAACAACAAGAACAGTCTGGCTATATGAGAATCACGTCCCCTCCACCACCAGCCAACCGTCAAGGGGTAGTTGCAGACATGAGCTACGTTCTCCAAATCTTGGTGTACTTCTTGTTGACTCCCCTGTTTTTATACACCATTTCCTACATTTTGGCACAGTCATTAATGTCTTTTGTCCACTCAGTGGGGGGGGGGGGAGCACCCCACCCCTGTGTCGGGCTATGTCACGTTTGGCTACTATTAACCCTGGTGTTACCAGGGAGCAGGCACTGCTCGTGTGCCAAACTCTTCCATGAGACCCTGTAGGATGAACTTAGTGGCTAATTCTAGAGGCCTAAGTATCACACAACTCCCAGCACCCTGTTGATGGAAGTGGCAGCGCCACTGGAACACTGGGCATTCCCAGGTTACATAACAGAACGTGCCAGGCAACTCCACACACTTCGGACAGGCCAGACTGGAATATATACCCATACGCCACAACCTATCCGGGTCATAGCAGTATCTATAAAAGGTACTAGAAATGAATGAGCCTGAGGAGCAAAGATATCAGCAGCACTCAAGGTGCCATCAAGGCCTCTCCGTCCAATCAGTGTTCTCTAGATCTCCCAGGTCCTGTTCCCACACCGCACAAAACTGGCGAAGTGGTTCAAGTGAGTTATTTACTATAGACTTATAGAGTAGCAATATGCCCCCTCTCCTAGCCTGTTCCACATCACATTGGTTTCTAAAAGGCTCAACAGGATAATTTTACACATGGCCATCCCAGCCAGTGGAACCCCAGGGCATTTTACCCGCCCATAGAAAAGCACTGATTTTGGACTGAAGATCTTTGAAAAAGTAGAGCGGGAGCACATAAGGATAGTGTCACAGGACAGTCAGGAAGTGAGGAAGGGAAACTACTTCTGTGCTTAAACTTTTGATCACTGTGTTGAATCTCTTCTCTCAGTTCGTCATCCTTCAGAGGTTGATAAAATAAGCACTTATGAGTTAGATAACATCAGATATCTATGCCTTTGTCAGGTAAATAATTTATCACTGCCCAAGCACTTCAACAAAACTAGATTTATGTTAATGTTGAGTACTTGTGCAAGAAAACGAGAAACTGATGTGTGGACTTCAAGTAAGAAATCTAGAAACCACAAACCGCAAGAGACAGTCTCGAATATACAGAAGTGACATTTTAAATTCCAGATGTGCATAATAACCTCATATTCATGGAAGGGGTGTGGAGAGAGAATGTTACTTTCATACTTGTGTGGTGGTCCTGCACTCATATTCAAGAATACTGGGGAGAGGTGTTAACACATATTTACCAAATTACTGGCATCCAGTTGCGTCTTGATCCCCTGGGAATCTATTGGGACTCGCAGGCGCTAACTCTGTATTCCTACTAACAACACTGACAGGCAAACTGGTTTCTCCGCTTCTAATTGAAAACAAAATGGCTCTAGCACAGGTCTGGAAACAACAAATGACACAGTTTATAAATCTGCGGTGGGGTAAGATTTGGTTGATTTATGCCACAGAGAAACTCTCCATTATACATGACACACAGATGAAATTTGACAAAGTATGGAAAGTCTTTAAAACATACAGGGCACAGGATCGATGAACAGGCCCCTTGGCCACACAGCCACCAGAAACTATCCGCATTGCTGGCTGCCACACCAGCATGTCTCAGGGTCCCTGGGCCGGTACAGAGATGACCCACAACCAGTCACATAAGCAGAGTAGAGAACACATTGCGGGTGCTGGTGGTAAAGAACAGACCGTATCAGGACTGTATTTCTCTTTGGAGAAAGGATGGCTTTTGAGGCACTGAAATGTATGTAACAAATCATGTTAAGGGTCAATTGAGGCGAGTTGTGTTTCATTTATGCGGGAAATAAATGTATAAATAAAAAAAATACGATCTAACAAAAATGTGTGTGTGTGTGTGTATATATATATATATATGCTTGAAGGACGGTGATGACGTCACAAATACAGGTATCAAAACTAAAATTTCAACAGGTAAACTCTGATGCAAACGATCAGGATCTCCATGTGGAAATACACCTACTCACTCTTCCGTATATGTATAATAAACAGACCCACTTCCACACTTTCAGAAATTATTTTAGTTTTGGAACTCGGCTTCATGAAACAAACAGTTGTTGACGTTACTTTCTTGTTCGAGCTCCTTTGTGGGAGGTTTGTAAAAACATTTTTTCACAATGTTATCGGCCAACCTCGCCTTTGAGAAGGCAAATTCTTGGAAAATGCGTGTTATATTTAAATTCGAGTGATTGAGTTTTCACGAAAGATCAATAAAACCGTTAATGCCCACTCTTTCAAGGTTGAGGAAATCAATTTATTCTATGAAATTAGAAATGATAAATACAGTAAGAAGTGGTTGTACACAATCTGCTCGGTATACTTTGCAGAGAGCCAGAATGTTTTGCTTCGCATCGACAGCAGCAATGGGGACAGAACAAAAGAACACTGGCAATATTCGGAAAATTCCTCTTTTCTAAACAGATGTTCATCAGCCCATTACACTGATGATGTCTGTTTGGAAGGAGGGCAGGTGGCGCATCTAAGCAACATTTCATATCACAGATGATAAATCAAATTTCAATAGGCCAGTGTGCCTCTGCAGAGCAACAAAATGTCCTTCCCTAAAGTCGTGTTAACTTGAGCTGCTTCCTCGTCGAATGGCAACATGAGGCGAAATCCAGGTGAAAACATCAACCTGCTCTAACTGGAACTGTTGACTGGCTGCAAAGAATATTGTTGATCTCCTCCTGTTCTCCGCCCTCTAAATTGGGAAGAGCAGGCTGCCGCCCTTTCTCCCCCCACCCCCTCCTCCCCCTCTAAGGGAAGGAGAGAACAGGGAATGGCTGAGCCTATCACGTTAAGTACTATAATATTTGCTGTAATAAAAGAACAACATGTCTCAGACACGGCCATTTACAGAAAAGTATAAACTTGTGGGCAATGCTCCAAAATGTAGTCAGCCACACAGCATTTAGGCCAATACGAGACAGGAGCACATTTATAAACTAGTGTGAAATACCCCAGGACATGGTGATCTGCTGTGCTTTGCCAATGGGTGGCAACAGAGAATTTAGAAACTGTTGGGATACTACATGATTTTGTCATGTGCAGCTCGTGACCAGTACTACGCAGAATAATTTATAAACTGGTACTTGACACACTGGCTGTGGTAATCTGCAGCACTTGGCTAAAACTAGACAGTAAAGAATGTATAATCTGGTGCGAGATATAGAGCATAAGGTCTCTTTCAGCACTTCACCAATGCTGGGTGGTGGCAAATTTATAAACTGGTGTGAGATACAACAGCATATAACCATCTGCAGAGCTTGTTCAATAAAGGGTAGCAGAGTATTCAAAAACTGATATGAGATTTTATATGATTTACGGCCTAATTTATATGTTGGCAGCAAGGGAATTTTGTTGCTACGGTGTTCTTTCTTTGCCAACATAGTGGTCCACCTGCCCAATTTAAATGCAGGGGAACCATAGGTTTACTCAAGGTGGAGACTACTCTGTCTCTGCTGTGATTAAACCCCTCCAACAGCCCTGTGTATTAAGGGCCGTCAGAGGCAGACCTCTAATTCCACTGCCTGATTTAGATGGGTGGAATTAGAGGTCAGTTTGCACTGTAACTCACCAGAAGGAAAACCCTGGCGGTATGCAGCAGTGAAAATTGCTAAATGCTCTTCTCTCTATGGAGAAGACTCCCATGGTGAGGGGAAGCATTTTATTTTTTATTTTCAAAAAGAAAATCCAGTTTCAGGATTTTCTTTGTGAAAATGAAAAAGGAACCAGTTTGGTGCAAAGCTCAGTCATGTTGACAAAGTCCGGCAACAAACTTAAAAAAGCATTGACCGGAACCGACATGATGGCAGTTTCTGCCAGTGCTTTATAAATAACCAAGAGGGTGGTGGTCATTTCTAAATTAGGTGAGTGTTCTCTGTCAGAGCGATGGAGTAATTTACTCTGCTGCCCTGGCAGAGAAACAGGCCTCCCACCAACATTTAAATTAGGCACTTAGGGCCTGATTTAGATATTGGCGGAGGAGTTACTTCCTCACAACGGTGACGGATATCCAGTCTGACGGATTCGAAAAACCATTGTATATAATGGGATTTAGATTTCAGCAGAGGGGATATCCATCACCGTTGTGAAAGAGTAACCCTTCCGCCAATATCTAAATCAAGCCCTGAGTTATTTGCTTCCCTTGGCCGATATTAGACGCTGGAGACATTATAAACTAGTGTGAGATAACACAGCTGATATATTTTTTGCACTGCTTGGCCAACACTTGGTAGAAGAGAATGTATACATTTGTGCAAGATACATTTGAAGCCGTTGGGCAATCCTTGGTTTTAGAGAATGCATACGTTGCTGTGAAATGCCACAGGCTATGGTCATTTGCAGCACTTGGCCATTAATGGGCAGTAGAAAGTTTGTAAATGTCTTGTGAAGTACAACTGGATAACGTTGTTTGCAGCACTTTGTCTATACTGGGTACTACAGAATTTAACAACTGTTGCGCCATACCACATTTGGACCTTAGGAGGTGCCCTATTTGGCTTTCTTACTAGATCAGTCAAACATGTTTGCGCATTATGATCTCTCTCAGCTAGGTGAAACACACTGGTTATATTGTACTGGTTAAATTGTACTAGTTAAGTTGTACTGGTCTACACATGAACTGCCGTTGTCATAATACAACAGCAGAGGCTCTTTGGCACATTATACGGGTACAGTGTAGATATGAACACTTTTGGCACAAATTAGAGCACCTACCCCCTATTATCTGAATTGAACAACCTTCACAGACTAATAATAAATCTATCTTTCAATACAGCAATAAATAATCAGCCCTTATACTTAATACTACTTATTGTGAGATGCAAAACGTCGATATTAAATGAGCAAGACTCAGTGCAATGCTGTTGGCTCGTGTATTTTTGGAGTAACGGAAAGTACTTAGCATTGTTGTTGTGCCGAAGATCACTAATGAATAGGTCAATTAAACAGATGTTTACATTTGATTTGTTTGTAAGGCAGTCATATGTTACCAGTGTTATTAATTGTTGGTACCATCACACGAAACACTATTAATAAATAAGAAACATAAAAGGTCACAAAAGCAGATATCATCCATACCAACAATTCTGATTAGCCAACTCAAACAGCCAGAAATCAGGCTCTGCTCTGTGACTGAATCCTGGAGATCATGGCGCGTGCTGGTACCCAAACTCTAACTGCACTGTGGGCCATAACAACCACATAATACAAACTATACAATATAGCATTGTAAAAGCCTGAACAACAACATCACTGACTGGTGCATTTCCACTTAAGTACATTATAGAGGTTAGTCATTGCAGCCTTCTTAAATATGTGTAAGTTTTCCCTTGCTGGAATTTGAAAAATAAACTTACACTGCAACAGAAAAAGAAACATACATTCCTTTATAAGACTCTCATCATTGGAAGGGGCTACACTGAGGAAGTAAAGGAAATGAAGAGTTAAACAGCAATGTTTTAGAGAAGAGTTTGAGCACTTTTTCACAGAAAGGTGGTTTAGTGCCTTTGAAGAGTTAACAAGCATGGGCATTGCCATTAGATTTTGCTTTAAAAGAATGTTGATTGTTATGGGAAGTATTACAAGTGAATGGCATGGAAATTAATATAGGTGTAGAAGCAAAGAAATGTAGAATAATACTGATGTAGAATAAAAATAAAAGGTCAGGTGTCAGTCCAACTGCCAAGTCATACCTAAAAACCCATGTAGGTTAATGATTGCTCTTCTCACATCTGTGCTGTTGCTGCTAGAGAAACACAAAATAAATTATCTAGTTATCTAAGACACTTTAATAGCATTACAATGTCCTCTGTGCCCCTGAAAATTCAAGCTCAGGCAGCTGAATAAATAAACAATCACATCTATTTGGAGGGCAAGCCCTTTTTTATGGAAGTACACAACTTCTGCCCAATCAAAGTATGTACGCCTGGCTCCCAACATGTGGGTGAAGCCAAAGTTCCTCTGTAGTAATCCATACATAATTGTCTGGCAACAGCTGTGCTGTCTAGCCAGACCATAAGAAACAGTCAACATTTCCAAGCCTCGAAGCGAGGGATTCAGAAGAAGAGTAGACACACACACACCTAAAATACAGGACTTATGGACACTTATGGAAGAAGGTCATGGGTTAAAAGAAGCCCCACATTAAAAAGCAGGTATGCAATAACTATTTATAAACGGAGACATTTTATTGGAATGTATGACTTTAGAAAATAGCCTATTTTTTGTCACTAGTCCAAGAGATAACGAAAAACACAAATATCTTTCAATTTTTTTTTATCAAGGCTGTGTTTTTACTTCCATTCTTAGCGATAGGCAGAAATGTCATACACAGATCACCTTGTTTGCCTCTACTGTCGCCCCATCCACTCACCTATATCGTTTACTTGTAGTGATGTGAGCCAGATACAGCTCCTTGAGGTGCTATCCCCATCGAAGAGGTTTGCTTTCTGATGATTTCGGCTATAAAACCAGCCTTTGAATTTGCCTCAACCTTCAAAACTGAGGTCATCAATGAAAAAGGATACACAAGAATGATAAAATCCAGATTTTCCACCGACAGCAAATCTAACAATCACAAGCAGCATAACAACTCAAAAAGACCCTAAAATCACTACTTGGTTTCATTTGCTTCTAAAAACAGCAGATAGTAAATGGGAGATGTAAAGGGTCCATTATTGTGCTCTCAAAAGGGATGCTCATGTGCAAATTTACCTGTTAGTGCCTAGCTCAACAACTCATGATGCATGAAGTTGGGGGTGGGAAATCGATACTTTCAGCCACTGAGTCTCCCCTTCTAAACTCCAAGCCGCTCAAAATGATTCCAATAGTGTGAATCAAATGCCAAAACTCCGTCTTGGGTCACTTCTGTTCAACGATGTATGTACATCTATAACTCCACAATGAAATTTGGCTTACTAGCTTGCAAATCCTGCTTGGAATGTTAGAATGTATGGACCAGAACTATGTTTTAACAAAGGTTAGGGAACATTTTCCTATGGGTAGTATAACAAGGGATCCAGAGGTTAGGATTCCATCAATACTGTAATATAACAATGCGTCCATGGCGTAGTCTGCCTGCTGCTCATCGGTGAACTTCATATGGTGGTTTTACTGGTGGTCTAGGTGTGCTTTCAGAGGTTGGGCTCTTATCACCCCTTGGTGGACTCCATTTAGTGGTTTACTGGTGGTCTGATAGTCCCTCAATGGTTTTAGCCTCTTAATGCTCCTAGGTGGACTTCATACAGTGGTTCACTGGTCGTCTCACTGTGATTCCGGAGGATGGGCTCCTATTGCTCCTGAGTAGACTACCTATAGTCGTTTACTGGTCGTCTCACTGTCCCTGGCAGAGTTTGGGCTCCTGTTGCTACTGAATGGACTCCCAATAGTGGTTTAATGGTGGCCTCACTGTGCCTCTAGACATTGGGTTCTTGTCATTCCTTGGTGAACTCTATATGGTGGCTTAACAGTTGTGTAACAGTGCCTCTGTGGTCTAACCGTGCATCCGGAGGTTTGGCTATTACTGCTACTGGGTGGCCTTCATATAGCAGTTTACTGGTGGTTTAAGAGTGCTTCTATGACATGGGCCACTTATGGCTTGGCTGTGGACTCCATATAGTGGTCAGGCGGTCTAGCTGTGTATCCAAGAATGGGGCTTCATATTATTCCTGGGAGGACTCCATAGAGCAGTTTACTGGAAGTTTAACAGTGCCTCCCTTGTTAGGACCGCATATTGCTCCTCAGTGGACCCAACTGAGTTGCTTTCTGATGGTTCAATAATGTATCCATGATATGGGCCTTCTCATGCTCCCGAGTGGACTGCATTTTGGGGTTTATTTGTTGTTTAATGGCGCCTCCTTGGCATGGGTCTCCTTTTCCTCCTGGGTAAGATCCTTGAAGTGATTTACTCGTGGTCTAACTGTACCTCTTGAGTTGGGCTTTATCCCTCTTGGGTAGACGCCATACAGTAGTTACTCGTGGAATGGCAGTGCATCTAACGGTTGAACTCCTATTGTTCGTAAGAGGACTCTAGTGGTTTGCCAGTGTTTCCATAGGTTGGATTTTGATCCTAGCATTCTGGAAAAGCACCTTTTCTTGGCCGGACATGCAAACCTTGGTCAAAACGACCATTATTTAGATCCCAAAGCCTTGAGCTCCTAAAGTGAGACTCAGGTGACCTCAAAGGACATTCATTTGTTTAGGCTGTCTGAAAAGCATTCCCTCCGCTCTTTTGCATACACCTCATGTGCAGAACACAGCCATTACATGTTTGCAGCACACTCTCTAAGTACCACGAACAGCATGAAAACTCTATACTTTACTTGACACCTCAACCAACACTTACTGATCTATGCACCACAAGACTAGGGCCTGACATGGTGAATACTTAGACACTGGCTTGACTCTTTGGGAGTCATTGCTTTGTAGGGGGCGAAACTGATGAAATTTGTGCAAAACAGAACTACAAACTTCTATCACTGTTTAAGCTAAGTATTTCACCTCTCATGGCTGTGCCATTTAACTCTCGCTAGGGCCAGTGGGTTTCCATCCTCATCTGTTAGGCGAATTTGAGGGGAGAAAATATTGCAATATTCAGATTTTCAGCTCAGTTAGGTAGCTACACAGTACTCTCTCTCCAGCCCAATGCATGGAATGAGCATTTCAAAAATGCAATTTTGCGTGCTGCACTCTGATATCCAACCCAGCACAATTTTTTGGGTGGTTGGAAAATGGATTCGCGGTGTCGGTTTAACACCGAGGAAGAAACAACCTTCGGATGCCAGAGCCCAGTTCTGGTGGGAATTCTTTTTAAACTCGTCACCATTTGCTGGTGCTTCATTGTCATCTGATACTGAGCACACAGTAAAACAAGGTCAAACAGCTGCCCTTTAGTGTCATGGGATTTTCTCTCACTTATTCTTCATTTGGAGGCCAACTGGCAAGCTAATTGCATAGGAAAGGCATTTATTCTCAACAGCGAGATCTAAGAAATACAAATTGTTCTTGCTCTCTCCATCACATTTTCTAAGACAGCTGAGCCTGGAAGCAGCTGATTTATCTCTAATACATAACTGTGAGAGTGAAGGGAAAGGGAACAAAACTGAGCAGACATCTTGGTGTATGTACACCACAGCAGTGTTTGCAGCATCACAAGAGCTCATGATGCTAAGCATGGTTGGAAGAGTGTCCATTGGGGGCCATCTTAAGGGGCAAGAGGCCTGCTTGAAAGGCAGGCAGCAAGGTGAGTGCCCCCAGTTCGAGCGGTAGATGTTTCCACATACAGTAGTGCTTGTAGGGTGAAGCAGGAACATCTGGACATGGCACCAAGTCGATAGGTGGCTTTCGGGGCAATGAGGTGGTTTGGAATCTTGAGGGGTCGTTTTAGAGAGAGGAGGGGCATGATTTGATCTGAGCGGGAGGGAGAGGCCATAGGAGGATATGAAAACAAGGGTGAGCAATCTGTAATGATCCTAGTCCTGTAATGAGACCCCACTAGCCTGATGGCTTTACTGTGAAAGGAGAACGATCCAAGCTGAATACGGAAGTGATGAAAATACTAGGAACTTTTTTCAGGGGTAAGGTTATTACTGGAAATTAAGAACGTTATGCTTCCTGTGTTCAAGAAAGCATATCAACGTCAAAAAGCCTGCAATGTCATGCTAGTAAAAAATGGACTTCCCAAGATTTGCGCTTCAAGGACAAGAACTGTCCTGTATTTCCTTAAACTCTCACATCTCTAGCTATTCTCTACATATACTCACAGACCCTCTGCACACATCACTATAGCTTGCAAACTCCCAGCAATGCTTAATTATGTTTTACATAGTCGCAGCAATAAATAGTCAATCACACTTTTAACAATGCTCAATTATGCTGCGTCATGTCCTTACCCTCAAACGCAACCATCGTCTGCTCACGCTGAATGCAGTAGTTTGTGCCAGGGGGCACAACTGACACATATTTTACAGAACTGGTCTGCAGCTTCTTCATTTACAGAGCTATAGGAGGCCAGGGGGTGGGGGAGAGTGCTTTTATTTCCACTATGTTCCACAGTAACACAAAAAGGGAAGCCAATACAGTGGTTCTTCGCCAATCAGTGTAATGACAATTATATCTTCTATTTCCACAAACACAATGGAAATAAAATATAGACTTCTGCACTCTCTCACCACCCCGTTTGCAAACATTCTGTTGCCAGGATGAGTGTCGAGTCAACAGAGGAGTAGCTATCAGTCACAGCCGAGGGCTACAGGTTGGTAGTGATACAAAGGATGTTTTGGATGTCACTGGCATCCACGAAAGACTAAAGGAGAAGATGATATTGCTGAGTACAGATGGCTAGCAAGAGGGACAGAAGAAAACTAGGGTCAATACCAGAAAGTAGAGGGGTGGACTTGAATTTAGAAGAACAACAAAATACATAGGAGGCTTGTCTAGTTAGGTTGGGGGTGAATCACGAAAGCAATATGGCCAGGACATCAAGAACAGACATGGCTACTAGTAGACTGGATTGTTTTGACCAATTGTACCCAAGGCAAGAGAGAGGTTAAGAAGAATCTATATGAAGAAGACATGGTTATGGTATGACATAGTAAGGAAGGCATGGGAACGGGGTGCCTCTGTGGGTTGCGTCCCCCAAAGGCCTGGCTAAAAACAGTTGCAGATGTAGCGGGTAAACCAATTGATAACTAGTCTCAGAAATATTTTAGAGGCGAAGAGAGGAGGGAGACAGATTGGGAAGAATCAGGCATCAGTTTAATTTCTGAAGCAAGGGGATGTTTTATAGAAGAAAGTTAAGTACATGTGTGCATTGAGCAGCTGAAGGAAATGATGTAGAGCACTCTACTAAGTACCACTCTAAGCTATTCCACTACATTCTACAATGCTACATTGCATGCTGCTGAATTCTATGCCTCTGCACTGTATGCCACAATATTCCTCATCACTCTATGCCAGCACACTCTACATCAGTCCACACTACTCTACTCTATGCCACTGCACTGTACTCTGACCACTCTTCAGCATTGCACTCTACACCACTACTTTGCACCCCTGTACTCGATGCCACTGTGCTCTACATAACTCTACTGTACACCACTGCACTGTACACCAATACACACTATGCCACTCTACACCACTGCACTTTATGATGTTCTACTGTACAACATGGCACTCTGTGCCACTGAAGTCTATACCACTCTACTCTGCACTACAGCATTCTATGGCAATGCACTTTATGCCTTTGCACTCTATGCCCCTTTGTTTGGCATCACTCCACTGTGCGCCACTGCACTCTATACCTCTGCAATGTACAGCACTACACTGTATTCTGCACCACTGTTTGCTACTCTGCCCTGCACAACTCTATGCCACTGTACTCTTCTCTGCACCACTGCAGTCTAGGCCACTGTACTGTATGCCACTCTGCATCACTGCAGTCTATGCCACTGCACTCTACTATTCATCACTTTAAGCTATACCACTGCTTTTTACAATACTGCATTGTACGCTGCTGAATTCTATGCCACTGCACTCTATGCCACTGCACTCTAGACCACTGTACTCTGCAACACTCCCAAAACTCCATGCCAATGCACTGTACACCGGTCCACTCTATACCACTCAAATATACTCCAGGCACACTACCCAACTCCACTCTATGGCCCTCCAGTACAAGACTCGGTGCCACTCCACTCTATGATGCTGTACTCCACTCTTCACCATTCCACTTTATGACACTCCACACCACTCTCCTCTATGCCACTAACTTTTAACCGTGCTGAGCAGTTGAGTGGCGTACACTGGAGTATTGTAGCATGCAGTGAAATAAAGGCAGTGATGTAACGTGGCATAGGGTGCATTTCATAGAGTATAGTGGTGCAGAGTTGAGTAGAGAGGAGTAGAGTGAAGTGCTGTAGTGGAGCAGAGTATAGTGCAGTGGTGCAGAGTTCAGTGGCATGGTGTAAAGTGTAATGGTGCAGAGTAGAGAGGAGTGGCATAGAGTGGATTACGCATGGTGTGGTAGCACACTGCCATTACAGACAACACATTTTCAGTTGAAATTACCATTACATGTGCACAGACATACAGGTTTACTAATAAAACTATACAGTACACAAACAATGTTTGGAAATAGCATCATCTAGTATATTTATTTGTTTTGACTATATTTGCATATTTGTTTCCAAAACACTTCAGAATTAACAAAAATATGCTTAATTTGTGCTTTGCTAATTCTGATATAGTCTGAAATACTTGCACAGTTTATTTAAATGTTGTGTGCTAGAAATGATCCTTTCCTGCACCCCGGTATTCAGCAAGATTATCAGTAAAATCTCTCACTTTGAAGACACTGACAAGCTCTCAGACCACGGAGCATGACATTTGACCTGTCTTTGAATGCACAGCAAATATGACAAGATTACAACAAGATGTACAGGCCTGTTTACTGAAAGGAGCACGTGTAGAAGAATACAAACAGAGGTAGTGTGAGAAGGCTTTGGTCCTTGGGAGGGACAAACAGACCCTGGACAGCCTAAAACAAATAAAGCCAGCAAATTGAAAGCCAGAAAATGTGAGATACAAACCAGAAAGCCAATGGTAAGCAACAGGCGGAAGGCATTCCCAGGGAAGCTTTCCGAATGTCACTGAGGTATTTAGCAAACCAGATAGCGGAGCTGCCTGGTAGGCTTCGACCTAAAAATGTGCAAGAGAAAGAGAGGAAAACAGTTGAAAAATAACCCTGGAAAAGTGAATAAAGAGAAAGTATAGGCCGGTGGTAGAAAGAGACATAATTTGGAATCAATACCTGACAACCACTGTATTTGGCAACCTGGCATTCAGCAGTGCATGTGGCATATTTCTATGAAAAGCTTTTGGCTCGTGCACCTATTTCATTTATTTCATGTTTTACAAATTAAGCACTGAAAACAGGGGATCATGCGGAATAAACTAACAGTGGAGTGTGGTGTAGTGTTAAGCAGCAGCTTTCCTATTGGTTGTCCCTTGCTGCAGTGGTGCTTGTGAAAATGTAAGAGGGTTGGTGTAAGTAGGCCTGCGATAAGACAGGTGTCAGGCAGGGTTAATGGGAAGGGGAGGAGAGTATTTGTGTATTAATATGTTTAGTGTGTTGCCAGTATGTTGGCATTTGGTGCTGTAGTGGACAAGAAGAAAAGGAGATTACACGAGTGTGAGTTGGACTGCAGATGTAACACATGCAGGTGTCTGATGATAGTTTGTCGATCTGGTGATGGGGGTTCTCCTGTACTGGAGGTAGTGTCAGAAGTTGAGCTGGTGTGTAAGGTAGATTAACAGGCCTCTCTTTCACAACTGAATAATATGTGGTTTAAAAGAGGACTACGACTTACTTACATTAAGCAAAACATCAAAATGGTCAAAATATAAAAGGGCATGTAGATAAACTTGTAAGCACGTAGAGGCATTTGAACACTGTAGCCAGGGAGAAACATTACCAAATTGCTAATATCATTTTGGTGTGGTTTGGGATTACAGATCAAATTAGCCATGAGATGCATATTAGCACAAGATTGCAGCTTTTAGGCAACTGATTCTTTTGCTGGTTTAAAGAGCAGGTAAATAAAAACGAGAGGCATCACTGAAGTGCTGAAAATCACATATTTAATATTTGTGCAGTTTTTTTGCGTAAAGACTTTAATACTTTCTTGGTAAGGTTGTGTAAAATACATACAAGGTAAAGCAAAGATGTTCCTTTGCGAGTGTTATTGAAGAAGCAGACTGGATTATGGGATATAACTACCTAATGACAACAAAGCCGGATTTGTGTTGGTACTATTGGAGAAACACAATTAAAAAGCTATTTTGTGCCTTATTGTCAGGAAGATCT
Organism: Pleurodeles waltl; assembly: GCF_031143425.1. Taxonomy (NCBI): domain Eukaryota; kingdom Metazoa; phylum Chordata; class Amphibia; order Caudata; family Salamandridae; genus Pleurodeles; species Pleurodeles waltl. The sequence goes on from NC_090444.1 coordinate 1,076,959,765, forward strand.
TTTAACAGGTGGAGACCCACATTCCACTGCCCAGGTCAATTCAGAGGATGGGGAAAACCAGCACTCATTCACAAAGGCACCCCTACTTAGGGGCCGGCTGTAGGGCGGTGCAGCTGCACCAGGCGTTGACTTTGGTTGGGGGTGGTGGGGGGGTGGGTGGAGCGGGACATAACCATTTGTTTAAAAGCATGTGGACTTCCTAGTGCGGCCAGCAGTTCTCAGGCAACAATAAAAATGTCAAGAAAACACTTGTGATTAATGTTCCTACTCGTGAGAGATCAAATTTTGTCCAGTGGCAGTTTTGACTCGTAAAAAAGCAGCGCAGAGGGTGAATGTGCTTGTTACAAAGAACGTGCACCATGCAGATCACAGAACTTAGTGTGCGCAAACTATGAGTAGCTGCTGTATCCTGAAACATAGTATGTTGAGCATTTTACTATCATAGTGTAAGTGCATTTTATTGAGTTGTTAGAATGTTCTATCTAGGGCTTTCTACTTCTAGGGGCATACATGCATTCTGATTCCTGATTGCGGGCTGGATAGGAGTTGATGGTTGAAGTCGGACTGAGTGGATGCCAGGTTGTGGGCTTGCTTCATTATCTATGATTCTACCATATAAATACCAATTTCTAACTTACCTGGTGTCTGGAGAACGCTCATTTGGACACAACAGTAGCACTTTAAAAAAATGAAATGTATGTCTGAGAGAGGCTATGGAGGGATGAGGTGCACTGTTGGAGAGTGGCTGTAAGGACATTTATGGAGAAGGAAATCATGGGGATGGTACCAAAAAAACACTGTTGCACAGGCGCTATCAGCGCTAAAGCCGGCCATTTCCTTACAATAATCTTGCCACCATAGGTGGTAGTTCAACTGAGGGACACCTCTTTATGAAAGGCTCCTATATTAGAGCCAGGATGCTGCATTTGAATCAGCAGCTGCGCTTTACACATTTATTTTTGTTCATTCATCCATTCATTCATTCCTGTTGTACCTTTAATTTCCAATATCCAAGTAAAGATTTCTCTACCCCAAAAGCAACATATTGCCAACTGGAGGCCATGGAAAAAGAGGAGGAACTGAGGCACTGGGGTTCAAATCAGAGGGCCTGATTCACAAAGGGCCTTCGCACTTGAGGGGGGACTTCCGCATTGTTGTTCATCACTGCGGAGGTCCCACCACGACTGCAGGGTCTCCAACACGAGTGAGGAGGCGCGTGGTGAACCAGGCCCAAGATGTGTCTGCGTAAGAAATATTCATCTAAAAATGTTAAAGTACATGTACACACATGCGCACGGGTGCACACACACACAAAATTTGAGTTTAAACAGGTAGATTTATCCTAATCGGACAGGCATATTTGGAATTTAAATAGACATTGCAGTTTCAAGTATCAGCCTTGAGCCTGGCTTCCTGAAACTGTGCTGGGAAGGCAGCCTGCCAAGTACCACATGATCAGGAGATCCACTGCCTTGTGCAGCCAAGGTGGGAAACCTGAACGGAAGGACAAAGAGTGAGGTGGCAGAGCAGCAATCCTGGTCCTGCCAAGGCCTCAGCTGTTTCCGCCACCATTGTCTAAACCCGTGCCAGCTCCAGAGTGGCCTCTGTCACCGCCTCCTCCTCCCTCGCCCTGCAGATGCTGCTGCTCCCTGTAACTCCTTTGTCAGCTTTGCAGCTGTTGGTCCAGAACGGGATACTGAGGCGACAGTGTTTTCTTTGTGTTTTGTATTTTATCACGTGCTCGAAATGATTGCATTTTCTACTATTTCTTTTTCTAAAGTAAGGTTCTGATATACCAGAATCCACCTGGTAAAAAGCGTAAACAGCTGGTCCCCTATTCAGTTTCATATCTGAATAAATGAAAGCAGGACACTTGGAAAGGTTATGGTGTCTTTGGTGGATAGCAAAAAGAATTTGCTATCATCTTTCAGACTCCAGAGAAGTGTCTCAAGCAGTCACGACCGGAGAATCGGATTGTAAAGGTGTCTCAAAGTCTGACTGGGACAGGGATTATGTACAACTGACCAATAGAAGACTGGAAACATATCGGATGTTTGCATCAGTACTACGCTCATGCGGCTTTTCTGTGTGGCACACATACAATCATAGCGATTTCCCCGTGCTAATGTTCCAGGATCATGACTCCCATTTCCGCATTGCATCAGCGCAGAGAGGATCTGTCCGTTTCTTTTTCGTGCCTTTTACACACATATTAACTCTAAATATCTCCAAGTTAGTGTATGTTTTGCCAACAACAACGCGTGGTAATACAGAGCAGTAATTGACTTTATGTTTCTAGTATCTGCTGTCAGCAATACACCATATAGCTCAGATATTACTAGTTAATGTATACACTCAAAATGTCAAAAAAACACACGGAACTGCTTTTGTGGTGATGCACTTGGTAAGCTCCAGATTCATGATTTGTTGTTCTCATCCCTGCATGTTAGGACCTCCAATGCCACCTTCTTTCACCTTCCCTTCACGCAGTACCCACCACATTGTTAGCGTTACATCTAACCAGCATGAAGCCGTTTGGTCGGTGAGGAACGCAGCACCTCTTTTAAATTAAAATCTCCTCACTTGCCGTGGAATGTTGGCATAAATCAACTTGCTACTTTTTGAACTGCTTGACTCTTTACTCATCCCATACTTTTAGGAGTACTTCCAAAATGTATTTTTTTCTGTGCCATATCAAAGACTTTCAATTCAAGATCCAGGCTGCTAGAGCCTCAAACCAGTTCCCATGCTGTTTGTTGGCTCCTGCAAGGACTACGGTTGACCCTTGTGTGACCCATTCCTGTTGCAGGCACTAGGCCCATGAACACCAGCAGGGTAGTGTTTTTATCAGGATGCGTTAGGGAACGGTGGGTAATATGAAGTTTGTGGATCCCTGCACATTCCTGTGGTTTATGTCACAGAAATGCAAGGAACACTAGTGTTTTTATTCACAGAAATACAAGGAACAATAGTGTTTTTAATCAACGTTTCACCTTCGCAGGGTATTCTGGGCAATTCACACATACAATACCTCCCTGGAATCCCCTTGATGTCTACTTTTCAGAAATGTCTGGGTTTGATAGGTTTCCTTACATGGTTGTTTGTTCCAGGAATAATTAGGACACACCCACAGTTATCATTAGCGCCACAATAAGTTTTGAACCTTGCCCTGTCACGGGCACCTGGCCCACCTACACAAGTGAGGCACTGGTTTTCTCGGGAGGCTTGAGGGAACACTGAGTGGTAGGAAATTGGTCACTGCTTGCAGATTCCAAAACTTTCCATCACAGAAGGAAAATGTGTTTTTTAGTGAAAGTTTGAGGTTTGCAAGGGATTCTGGATAGAAAAAAGTGGTATAACTGGTACTCACAAATTTAGATAGGTAGAAATAACTACTGTTCCTAGACTCTATATCTAATGCCCATGTCAGTAATACATGTTTCCTTGATACCAATTGTTCACTCTACCTATTTTGCTATAAGAATTGGTCTATACTCCCTTCTCAATGTAAAAACATTGTACGGTGCAGCTCAGTTGTTCTGGGTACCTTTTGTTCTTGGAAAACCGACAAACCCTATATATCCCAGCAAGCAGAAGGGTCTAGTGGGCTTAATGGTATGTAGCTTTTGTCAAGCGGCCATTGTGACAAAAAGTTACAGATGTAAATGTTGTCACAAATTCCAATTTTTTCCTGATCTTTTTCAATATTTCCTTAATTCAACAGTTCTTTTCCGTGGCAAATCCTCGAGGGAATCTACACATATGACCCCTTGCTAAATTTGGAATTTTGTCTTCTTTTCAGAAATTGGTAGCTTTTCTGGATCACTCATGGGTTTCACACTGGCTTCTTTCACAAACTAGAAGTAGTCTGAGAGCACAAAAAAGGGAAAATAGGCTACCTGTTAGAAAAATGCCAAAACTGTGGTACAAAATTAGGTTTTTAGATTCAGTTCTGCATGTTCCTGAAATCTGGGAAGATGGTGACTTTAGTACACCAAGCCATTTGTGGATGCCATTTTTAGGGGAAAAAGCAGGCACTTTTATCTGGAACACCTTTTCCTATTTTTGTTTTTAAACTCAAAATGTTGCTGTATTGTGCCTATTTTCTAAGTCCTCTCCGGGGGAATCTACAAACCCTAAGTGCCTTTAGAATCCCTGGGATGTTGGAGAAAAAGGACGCAGATTTGGCATGGATACCTTATGTGGAAAAAAGCTTTATGCAGCCCTAAGGGCAAACTACCCCCAAATAGCCAAAAAAGGGCTCTGCACTGGGGGTAGTGGGAAGGCCCAGCAGCTAAGGGGTTAATATTAAGTAAAACATGAAATATATTTAAAAAAAAAAAAAAAAAAAAAAAAAAAAAACATTACATGGATTACCTCAACGTTTTTTACATTTATTGTTCGGAAATCAGTGTTTTTCCCCATTACGGTTAAGGACACGAATACAGGGCCCGATAGAGACCTGTTTCAATGTTCATTCTTAATTAGTATCAGGTCTGGGGCCTGCAATGACCCAGCTCACATAAAGTCTTGGTGGTTAGTGGCCACTGTACAAGTCCGTCCCAGTTGTGATGGAACCTTCTAATAATCATGTAGGCACATAGAGGGAGTTGTCAAATTGCAGTGTATTATTGCTTCATTTACTTGAGAGTTAAAAAGGGGTCCAAAATAATTATTTTGAATTGCAGTAAGACAGCAATCTTCCTGATGCTGTCCAACTTGTGTCTTGCAATGTGAACTTTGTTTCTCCATAAATAACATTAAAATGGAAAAAAGGCACCTTTCAAACAGACTCTGCTTTACTAGACACCTTGAATAGGGATAGCTGTGTGAAAATAAGGGGAACCTAGATGTTCTACTGTACAGGAATTGTTGCTGCATCCTCAAAGAGACAGGTATCAGACTGTCACTGCTCTATTTAGGGGTAGTATGGTCGAGCAGCCTTAGGCTTAATCCAGAGGAGTGTAGGACATCTACAAATACATACAATATTCAATACATGAGAAACAAGACTCAACAAGCATTTACAATGCATCGGGTCTCGCGTTTGCTCGTGTTAGAGCCGATCGCGTTGTAAACTCCTAACACGACTTTTCACCTATCGGGCAAAAGTGCATTTATGCACGTAACACGAAAAAGTGAAATCAAGTAGGTAAAGCGCTCGACTTCTGCCAAGCGAGATCGGGCTCGTAAATTAGTTTTTAAAAAAAGTCCACAAGCCCGATGGAAAACAGCAAGCCTTGCATGTTTTCTGTACTTGGTCGCTGCGCTCGAGGAGGGCTTGCCACCAGAAAAGGCATGACATATGCGTGCCTCGACTAATGAAAGCAAGCCGATTTAATTAGGGAAGCCCACGAACCAATAAAAAGCACTGACGTGAAGTTGACAGGGCTCGGAGCCCTTTTCTAAATACATAAGAGTCTCCCTGCTATACGCATGCGCGAGCGCATGCAAAGCAGGCTCGACCCTAAAAAGGAGATCCTCACTAATTTTTAAAAATAGTAAGTATCTTTATATATGTTTAGGCATCAGAGAAAAATCGTTCATGTAAATATGTTTTTAAATAGGAATTCTTTTACCTTTAAAAAGTAAACACAGTGCAATTTCTGAGTTCTGAAATGTTCTACGGGAGGAAAAATTCGTTCTGCAATCAGGTAGAGTACAGCGACTTACAAGACCAACCTCCAGGCATTAAGGTGAGTAGGGAGCAAGGTCTTAGGAAGCACCAGCAGTACAACCTCAGCGGCACGGGGAGCAGCCAGGTAAAGGGTGCAAAACAGCATTGGGTGCCCATTGCGTTCCAATGGAGATCGGTCACTGCGAAAAGAGGCTTTCAGACCCCGGCCAGGAAGCCAGTCAGTCTGAACCAACAGCGGGGCTCAGGCCTAACGATGCTCGGGCACAGGTAGGTACCTTTGGTTCTCTTCTCCACGGCTTATGGGCGATCAGTGCAGAGGTGTCCTTGGATGTCAGGTTTTCTTTACCAGAGCGGTCAGGGTGGAGGAGAGCTGTGTGCAGAGGCTGCAGCCATGGTTGGGGTGTTCAGGAGGGGTGAAACCATGATGGACTCTGACCTAAGAGGACTGGAGAACCTTGTTGGTACTGGTGGTTCACTTCAACTCAGGTTGGAGACAGCGGGTGCACTGGTGACTTCAGGTGTTGGGTTTTGGCAGTTACAGAGGCTTGAGTCCCTCCTTTTAGACTTTGCTAGAGAACAGGTCTTAGTGGGAGATCTTGAGTCTTTTTCGAAGGCAGCGGGACCTCCTGAGTTTTTAGAGGCAAAGCTGCAGGCCGAGTCATCTTTGGTGCAGATTTCAACGAGGGATGCAGGCTGGCTGGTGGGGCTGGTACCAGGTCAGCTGCTTCTTTTCTCCTTTTCTGCTTTTGCAGCTCTTCTGTGTCCTTGGTTTTCTTAGGTTGTCAGGATTTGATTCTCTGGTGCCGGGTGCTCCCCTAAATACTGGATTTAGGGGCCCTAGGGGTGTGTAGGGTAGCAGCCAATGGGCTACTGACCCCTGGGGTCACTACTCCCCCCATTTGATCACTTCCTGTGGGAAGTGGGCATAACCCTATCCCAGAATTTCTAGGTATGCCATCACATAGATGGCTACCTCTGAAATTGTGTGCACCTCGCAGTAGCCCACCTTATGGGTGGTACTAGCCTGGAGGTGGCCCACCTACCTGACTAGCTAATTTTCCCACCTGTCCAGGTGCCAAGTGGGCTCTGGACAGGGGGTGGGGGGCTTCCAGTCCTGTGAGGGGAGCCAGATTCACATTTCAAAGGTGGCAGCCCTTTGGGGCTTGCTGCCTTAGGAAGGCTAATCAGCAGGTCATCCAGTGGGAGGGTGTGTTACACCCTGCTTTTGTTCTGTGCCTCGAGAGAGGAGAAGGCTCTCAACCTAGGGGGCCAGAACAGGGTCACAGGTGGCAGGCTGGCAGAAACAGTCAGTAAGCACACCAGATGCTGGTAGGTTTTCAGGAGGCAGCTCTAAGGTGCCCTCTGGGTGCATGTATTGGTAAATCCAACACTGGCATCAGTGTGGTTTCACCAATACAAGATGTTTGGTACCAAACATCCCTATCTTCAGTAAAGCCATCATGTAGCTGGGGAACTCTTATTGACCAGTCTCTTGCACATGCGTCTAAAATGGATTCCCTGGCCACTTATTATGTCTGAGAATTGACAGAGACATAGATGTGTAATATAATGTGCCCTACCTTAGGGCTGTAAGGCCTGGTGTAGGGGTGACTTACATATATTGTATGCAGTGTTAGGGTACATGGCATACAGGCTGTGTGCCATGTTGTGTAGTCACTTTTGTCTGCAAAAAGACATGCAGCCTGCAATGGCAGCCTGTCATGTGCTTGGTGAGGGGTCCCTTAGGATGGCACAATTCCTGCTTCAGCTCTTAGGGACCATCTTTAGCACCCCAGGCCCTAGGTACTAGGGGTACCATTTACTAGGGACTTACAGAAGGTGCTAAAGGATTTTCCAATGGGGAAACAATTGTACAGTTTAGGGGGAAAGAACACTGGCAATGAGGACCTGGTTGGCAGGGTCCCAGTGCACTTCAGTCATAGTTGCACCAAATACCAGGAAATAAAGTGTGTGTGGGGGAGGGGGGTACTGCAACAGAGAACTCAGATCCCTACAATAGGTGTGTGAGGTGTGTCTACAGTCCATAGACCCTCCACTACAAAGCGGGGCAGCTGCGCCCTCTGTAAGCCCTTGCTAGGACAGTCTATTTTCAATCTGTGCTATGAAATTATACGACAAACTATTGTGAGTTCTGAGGGCCACAACAAGAAGAAATTGAAATGATCTGGACCTTGAGTTGACAAATCAAGGTCTGAGAGACAGACCGAAGTTAGCACCCATACACCTATTATGACTTTCCTGGTCTGTTTTGTTCATGCTCGCTCCTTCTAAATGCAATCACAATTTGAAGGAAATCAGGTGTCAAAACACCAGTGTCATAGGTCTGTGTTGTAATACATTTTCCTCGTACTTCTTGTCACTGCTTGTGTGCATTTACCCATGTCATTCCTTGTCTACATTTATGCTGTAGAAGTGTCATGTTCTACGTTAAATTAAGAAAGTACAAAAGTATTCAATCGTTCATTCTGATCAACTTCACAAACGATGAAAAAATTGGTTCATTTTAGCATTAAGCTACACCAGGATTTCTTTTAGTTTATGAGTGTTTACTAAGTACCCTAAATACACATATAACATATGCCTACATTTCAATAACAATAGGTACGTGGAAGAGAGGATTTCATGTGCTACCAACACAGTTAGTAGTGACAAAACAGTATTGTTATAACCTCCTCTTATGGAGAATCTCTGGATAGAAAGAATTACAACTAACAGGAGGTTATAACACATTCTCGCCATAGATCCTATGCTCCCTGCTGCTCAGCCAATGTGTGATGTCTTGGAATGTGGATGTGTGCCTGAGGAGACAGAGACAATGGGCTGTGCTGAGAGGATGCTGCTGGAACTCCTTGAACTGGCTACCTGACCCCTACTTACCAAAGAAAAGAAGTATCCTCAATTACACGTATACCACATCTCGAGTATGAAAATTAGGAAATGATTCATGCATTCTTACCTGCAACGTATAGGGGTTTTTGTTACGTCACTAAGACTATTTTATATTACTGCTGAGCCAATTTGAAATTATCAATTTCTTCTACAACTATCTATGTCAATTCTTCAATATGCTTGTTGGCTGATTTGCTTTATACGCTGAGCAGTCTGGGCACCATCTAAACTCCTACTGACAGCAAGTGCCACTATGTGCGCAAAAAAAAACACACACACACTTTATTGAGCTTTTATTGGCAGTATCTTTTCAGCTTCAAAACTTATATTAGAAGTCAGTAAGAGAGAAGCTTGGGGATCACAAGTAGATGTGAAAAAGAGGAGCCATGGAAAGTGGTTTAACACTTTCAATATATGAAAGGTGTTGACAGCGGTGTAGCGCTTAAGTTTGTTTTTCGGTTGACTGCTGCATTAAGCGCATCTCGGTTTCAAACCGCGAGATGAAGGTCGTTCCTGCCTAGCACCAGGACACGGGTCACTTGGCAGATACTACAGATGCTGAAACGCAGCCAGAGCTGCTCATCGGAACGCGTCAGTGAGGCAGCCAAGCTCCCCTGGGGCAGCGCCAACAGAAAATCTAACTGCATTCAGCAAAATCCAGAAAAAAGTAACTCATTTGCTACTTCCGGTTGAAAGGAAGGTTTTGAGACAGCTATAATGAAATGATGCAAAGCTGCTTAACCTCCAGTGTCAGCAAGCAAAACTGTGAAAAAAAGAGCTAGCTCTTTGAAGGGTTCAAGTGAGATGCGGGTTAATCTGACCAAGGTACATGATGTCAAATGGCCTATAAAGCATTGATCTATCCTCACAAATAAAAGTAGATAACGAAGAAAAGTGCATTAAACAACGATCTAAAATATAAGCCATTGGTTAGGATTCAGTAATTGAAAGAAACACAACAAGCAAGGGCAGATAACAGCATCTACACAGAAGTTAAGTGAAAAAGAACTCAGACACTTGCACTCAAATGCAACCTGGCCCATTCTTTGCAATAACAATTGTATTATTGCTACGTACCTTGCAAGAACATCACACGTGCAGGCGACTTACAGAGCACAAATCTAGCTACAAAGCAGTCCAACGAGAGAGAAACATACATTTTACATAAGAAGGCAGGAGTGTGATGCCCTGGGAGGGTGGGGCACAGGGTTGGGGGTGGGGGAGGAGGACAGGAATAGAGTAAGAGAGGCAGATGGGTCCCAGAAGATGGCGGTTCGGCAAGATGGATGATGCAGTAAGGCAGAGATGGGACTGTCAAAAGGATTTGGATAGGCCTTCCAAGACCAGCTCGGTTAGGTAGAAGTTCACAAAATGTGTGATTCGTGGAGCTCCGGGCATTAAGGATGAGGTGTTACTGGTGGGTTCAGTTCTTTCTGGAATGGGAGGAAGGATTGGGCGTACTGATTTTTTATAGCAACAGAGTTCCACATCCTGGATAGGTAGCAGAAGAAATGTCTGCAAGAGAATGACTTTGAAATGTCAATAAACACTGAGACTGAGGTGTAGATCACATTCCTGTGGCATATTTCCAGAGGCAGCTTTCCCCATCATGTGAATATTATTATAATACATGGGATTCTGCAATCCCTGAATGAATTTTTGTCTCTAATTTCTTTATAAACGTTGACTTGCGGCGCTATGCCTTTTATTCACTAAAGAAACAAAACCTTTCAGTATGATGCTCATTTTGGCCAGTACCGTGCGTTCCCTGAGACCCGTGCAGGGCCTCTAGGCCCCAAACCCTCTGTTTGGAGACCTCTGCTATACTTCCAAGACCATGTTGGAAAGGAAAGTCCAGTTTAAGAGCTTCAAGGCGTACTTCAGTAAACGGTTGCTATGAGAGTGCTTTAAAGTGTGAGGCTGCAACAACGATTTGGATGCTCCCATGTACTCTTCCGCTCGATGCTAACAATAGTTCCCCGCGCACGCTCTCGTTGAAGCACTCAAGGTCTTTGTCAGCAGGCAAGGTTATCAGAAGAATTCGCCCAGTGGCGAAGTCACTGCCTTATTTGGTAAAGTGCGTGCGTGTGGATTACGAGCCACTAGAACTTCTATTTGTAGGTCTGCAAAAGGTGCCGCTGGCCTGTCTAGTCCTACTGTTTGTTTACTCATAAAAACAAGCCAAAGGCGCAGAATGGGAGCACTGTTTTAGCTACTGCGACTTCGTGTGCGCCTCACGAGAAAGTCATCCCTGACGAGGGGGCCCTTTTTGTTGTCTCTGGCAGCATAGCTAACCTGTGGCGGATGCAAATTCTCTCCGTTTGTATACCATATTTCAATAATGAAATGCAAGTTTCAAACTGTACCTTCCTCCAAATTGCTTTGCCCGTTTATTTCCCCTCCTCACTCTCTCTCCTTGGAGCAGAAAGATTTACTGAATGATAAACCTTCTCCTGGTACAGAGGGATTCGCTCAGATCAAAAACAATACATTGGTGGCTGTAGGGAAATCGTGCTTCGATTCAGACCGTAAATACAGCCAGGCAACATTAAACCTGCTCATAAAACACACACAACACGGAAAGATTTATTTTACTATTTCATTCAGTGTATGTGTTGACATTACACCAGTTTATCAGATGCACGCCTGTATCTGAATAGGAAGTTGAAATGTTATTTTTATTTTATAGGCAGCTGCGCCTGCCTCTGTGTGTTTCTTCTTTGGGGTTGATCCTGGAGGCCTTTCTGAGCTGGGTATTGAAGCTCCAGTAACCTTTGCACTTTGGTCTACTCCTTGTTTGCCTCAGAGGTACCCCACTCAGTTACACACAGGGACTGTACATGTATTTACTTCAGTTTCTCACTATGGTGAAGGCACCTAGGCTAGCATTTGGGTATCTGGGCGCCATACAGGTGATTTTGCAAAAGCACATTTGCCGCAATCACTTCCCTGGTTAGAGTCATGGATGTCTTTTAGGGGTGGCCAGGGGTAGTAGCTGCGACCTCTGCCTTGCCCCTCACGGCCCCTAGCACTGCATTTGCGATCCCTGGCCTCTTAGGTGGCAAATTCAGTGCCAGAAACACAGGAGCAGCTCGTCCTAAGCATGTGTGTGTGAGGGGAAACACTCCGAACCACATGCTTCCATTAACCACAACTTCGTTCTTCTGTGCCTTAACCACGCATGTGCTGAACAACGCACATGCGTGGTTAAGGCACAGAAGAAGAGAGTCGGCTTCTGAGGAGGATGCGGTCAGGTAAGTGGGGCTAGGGCCATTTAAGGGGCGGGGGTCGTAGTATTTTTAGTTTTATGGGGCGAGGGTGGGGGAGTCGGGGTAGTTTAGGTTTTAGGGGAAGTGGGGAGGGGTCGCAGCAGTTTTAGGGGAGGGGGTTGGGATATTTTTTTGTTTTTAGGGGCTGGGGTGTGATCGGGGTATTTTTAGTTTTGGAGGGGGTCGCAGTAGTCAGGTAAGTGGGGCTGGGGCCGTTTTAGGGGCAGGAGTGGGCGGTCGAGGTATTTTTAGGGATGGGTGGGGGTAGTTTAGGTTTTAGAGGGGTGGGAGTCGCTGTAGTTTTAAGGGCGGGGTGGGGGGTCAGGTATTTTTAGTTTTTAAGGGTGGTGGTAGTTTAGGTTTTAGAGGGGGTCACAGTAGTTTTAGGGGCAGGGGTCAGGTATTTTTAATTTTTAGGGGTAGTTTTAGGGGCAGGGTGGGGGTAGTTTAGGTTTTAAGAGTTGGGGGGTCACTATAGTTTTTAGGCATGGGGTGGGGGTTGCTGTAGTTTTAGGGGTGGGGTGGGGTGGGGGGTCAGGGTAGTTTTGGTTTTAAGGGGATGGGGGATCACTATAGTTTTAGGGGCAGGATGGGGGGGTCAGGGTATTTTTAGTTTTTTAGGGCAATGGTAGTTTAGGTTTTAGAGGGGGGTCACAGTAGTTTTAGGGGCAGGGGTCGGGTATTTTTAATTTTTAGGGGTAGTTTTAGGGGTGGGGTGGGTGTCGGGGTAGTTTAGGTTTTAGGGGTGGGGGATTGTAGTAGTTTTAGGGGCGGGGTGGTGGGGTCGAGGTTAGTTTCGGTTTTATGGGGTGGTGGGCCGCAGTATTTTTAGGGGCGGGGTGAGGGGTTGGGGTATGTTTAGTTTTTAGGAGGGTGGAGGGTCGCAGTAGTTTTAGGGGCAGGGTAGTTTACGTTTTAGGGGTGGGGGGTCGGGTAGGGGTAGAGTTGTTTTTAGGGGCAGGGTGGGGGGTTGGGGTACGATTGTTTTGGGGTGGGTCACATGCTGAAACCACGCATGCCGTGCCATGCATGCCTTTACCAGGAAAGCCTTTACAATGACAAATCGTTGTTAAGGCATTCGTGGTAAAAGCATTCGTAGTAACAACGTAGTCAGTCATTGTTCCGACCGCGTTGTTTAAGCATGCGTGGTTCCAGCATTCGTGGTTCCGACTTATATTCGTATGTGAGCCAATGTGAAGGTTAAATGGCTTGTGATGTCACTTCCGCTACCCCTGGCCTTTATGTGAGTTGACGTTCATTGTTAGAAGCCGGACCACATAACATACTGAAAGGCGCTACTTCATGTCTTTGGTGGTAAGTTATGGCAGTGTGTGAAACAAACACCTTTTACCACCGTACTATGAAAGCAAAATTCTGGAGAGGATGATGTGTGACAAAAATGTTTGTACATATTTTTTGGGTGGCATTTTTTTGTGCTGCTGATCTCATGCCGTTGTGTTTTTGTGCAACATTATTTTAGTGCTATGTTGTGTTGTACGCAGGTTGTTCTGATATATTCTGTTTGAATTATTTGTTGTGTTGTGCCCTGTTATATTTTAATTGTGTTAGTTTGCTTTGTGCTGTATTAGTGTATTATGTTCTGTTGTTTAGTTGTCAAACATTCCTATTTTCCTAGCCAAAAGCAACACATATCTTTAAAGTTTCCCTGACAAGCAACCATTAGTGTTTGAAGTGGTAAAATTCCACTGCTTTAGCTCTTCAGCTATTTAGGACACCAGTCAGCCGAAAACGACGGTAGTGACCTGTCTTAAATTAGCCCTTCAGTGCTTGCTTTAAGTGATCCAACCCAGGGCCACTAGAAAGCGTTCAATGAAATTCTATTATTTGAATACCCTGTTTCTCCTGAACAGCAGATAATCTAACAACCCCCTGCGTCTTGTTATTTGAAGGCCGCCAAGGGCGCTGGCTTGAACTTTGACCTTTTTCTTCATGCAACAGTAGTATTGCCGTGCAGTCACGGGAGGCGATTGAAAACGGAGCTCCTGTGGCCAGTTTTAAAAGTCTTTAAGGAAAAATAAAAAATAAAATGAATAATTTGATGTCAAATACCAAGTCAATTACAATGTATTTTTCATAAAGTAGCTCAAGATAGACAAAGGGTACCTACTACCCACATCTTTTAAGAAGAACTGCATTCCGTTTTTAAGTAGTAATGTGTATCCATATTTCAAAAAGCATTTTTAATTTTGCTCCTCTGTAAGGAGCAGATTTTTCTAAATAAGCTGACCTTGGTCCAGGTGAAATATCTAATATGAATTATTTTGTGTATTATTTGAAAGCCTCAGAGACCATGCAAAATTACCTTTGCTTGACACAATTTTGCAGCATGGGCAGCAAAGTGATTTTTTTTCCTTACAGATTTGACTGATGAGAAGAAAATCAGATCTAAGATTTATTTAGCCTTCCGATTGGTTGAAATTCGTATCTTCGCTACGATTTCTCTTAATTAAGGAAAATAAACTTTCGCTATATATATTAATCTTATGAATTATGGGTTTTCAAAAAGCTGATGTTTATGTAATAGCTGCCAAATGTAAAACAACATAGAGGCGAATCACAAAGTCCTTTATAGGTATGTGAAGCAGTACTCTTGTCGTATTACTTCACGTACTCCTAAATATTTTTGTGAAATGGCCCCATTTTTGTAAATCAGGCAGTGTGATGACTGCTGTGCAGACACACCACCATTGTAGCATGTTAGGAATGTGGTCTCTAGTTGGCAGTCGGTTTGCACCCTATCCAAGTAGGGACCCCCACTCTAGTCAGGATAAAGGAGATAACCAGTCCAGAAAACCCCTGCTCACCCTCTTGGTAGCTTGGCAGGAGCAGTCAGGCTTATCTCAGAAGCAAAGTGTAAAGCATTTGCACATAAAACACAGTTATACAGTGAAAACACTAAAAAAAGGACAACACCAGTGTTAGAAAAATAGATCAGAACGGGAAAAATCCAACATACAGTAATAAAGATATACGTTTTGCAACAAGTAAGTGAAAAATACGGTTCCTTAAAGTCAATAGCTCCGTCTGGGGCTATCACAGTGTCGTGAACAACAACTTCAACAGTTCAGGCCAACCGCAGTGTCGCGGGCCAGCTACGGTGTCGGGAAGACCCATAAACAGTACCTTGGAAATGCAGGGCATTTTGATCCTCACAATGAGATCCTGAGTGCGGCGTTGCAGGTGTCGGTTCCAGAAGTCGGTGCGGGAGTCGTCGGGCCCTTGAAGTCACACGTGTTGCAGATCGAACACTGGGCTGGTGATGATGTCAGGAGCGCTGGTGTTGATGGTGTGGGGCTGCAGTGCAAAGCGGGACTGGGTGATGTGCGGTTCCCCCAGGTCACAGTGCAGGCAGCGGCTCGGTGACTGTACCCGGTGGTGTTGGTGAAACCAGGGCTGCGGTATGAAGCGGGGTGGTGAGATGAGCAGTGTCTTCAGGTCATGGTGCAGGCATCGGAGTCGTCATTGCTGAAGCGCTGTCATCCGTACGCCCAAGGTGGCGGTGCAGCGTGGGGCAGGCTCCATGCGGCGCCCATGGGTCGTGGTGCAGACAGGGGTGTCTGTTGATGGCTCTGGCATCGGTGGACCAGGGTTGCGGTGCTTCATGTGTCTCACGAGCGGTGTCCACAGGCCATGGTGCAGGCGTCGGTGTCAGCGTGGAGCGCCGGGGATGTCAAGGCTGTGGTGTGGGGAAAGCGATGCGGAGTGCAGGCTCCACAGGTCACAGTGCAAGCAGTGGGCCAGTGACATCATAAAGTGGTGGCATCGGTGAGACCAGGGTTGCGGTCTGATGTGGAGCACAGCTCTGTGTGGCGTCGTCAAGTCACTGTGCAGTCAGCTGCATCGTTGATGGCGTTGCAGTGGTTTTTCTACTGTTACAGCACAAAATACACAGTTCCCAGTGCTGTAGGCAGATGAAGGTGAAGTCTTTGAATTTCTTGAGCCTTCTAACAGGAGGATAGCTCTACTCCAAGCCCTTGGAGAAACTTCACAAGCAGGATACACATAAAAGTCCAGTCTTTGCCCTCTTTCAGGCAGAAGCAGCAACCGCAGGCCAACCCAGCAAAGCACACATAGCCAAGGGGCAGTACTCCTCCTCCAGCTCTTCTCCTTGGTAGAGGTTCCTCTTGATCCAGAAGTGTTCTACAACTCTGGGGGGGTTTGGGTCCTCTGCTTATACCCCTTTCTGCCTTTGAAGTAGGCAAACCTCAAAGGAAAGTTTCTGTTGTTGACATGATCCTGCTTTGCCCAGGCCTGGCCCCGGACACATACTAGGGGGTTGAAGACTCCATTGTGTGAGGACATGCACAGCCCTTTCAGGTGTGTCAGCTCCTCCCTCCCCACTATAGCCCAGGAGACTCATCGGGATATGCAGGTTCATCCCGGCTCCCTTTGTGTTACTGTCTAGAGGGAATTCACAGCAGCCTAACTGTCAGTCTGACTCAGACGTGAAAAACACAAGCAGGCAGAGGCAAAGAATGGTTAAGCAAGAAAATGCCCACTTTCTAAAAGTAGCATTTTCAAACTCACAATCTAAAAACCAACTTTACCAAAAGATGCATTTTTAAATTGTGGGTTCAGAAACCACAAACTCCACATCTCTATCTTCTCCCAATGGGGAACTGCACTTAAACGATATGTAAAGGCAGCTCCCATGTTAACCTATGGGAGATATAGGCCTTGCAATAGTGAAAAACGACTTTGGCAGTACAACACACCAGTACATGTCCTACCTTTTAAATACAGTGCACCCTGCCCATGGGGCTACCTAAGGCCTACCTTAGGGGTGCCTTACATGTAGTAAAAGGTAAGGTTTGAGCATGGCAAGTGGGTACACTTGCACTGCCAATTCAACCTGGCAAGACTGCACCTACAGACACGGCAGTGGCAGGTCTGAAATATGTTTACAGGGCTACTCATGTGGGTGGTATAATCAGTGTTGCAGACCCACTAATAGCATTTGATTTACAGGCACTGGGCACCTCTGGTGCACTTTACTTGTGACTTACCAGTAAATCAAATATGCCAATCATGGATAACCCGATCACCAATACAATTTACATAGGGAGCACTTGCAATTTAGCACTGATCTGCAGTGGTAAATTGTGCAGAGACAATAAACCAGCAAAAACAGAGTCCAGCATACCATAAAAACAGGAGGTTAGAAAGCAAAAAGATATGGAAAACAAGCCAAAGGATGCCACGTCTAACATAGCAATAAATGTTATATTGCATAAAGTGGGATCCTAGGTGCTTGTGAAATCGAAGGAAAATATGGAAGACAAGAATTAATGCTTTTCCAAAAAGGATAATGCGTAGAGAAGAGATAAAAAATATCAGAAGCTTTCATGTAGTGTAGTTAGTGTCCTCTTTTTCGTTTCCATTTTAATATCCACTCTTCAGAGGACTCCTACTCCATTGCAGTTGGAGATTTCAAAGGGCTTTCAATCAACCGTCTTCAAACACCACTTTCACAGCAATCCAAGGTCTTCTGAATCTAATTGTCAGTCTTGCTGAATTAACGTTATATTGATACTTGTTGGACAGCCAAAGAGTGGTCAGGGAGCCCCAGCTGTGTTCACTTCAGGAGAGACCTAGGAGGAGCATTGAGGTATTCCTCACTTTGCAGTCCCCACACCTGGATGAAATAAACATAAAACCACCCTTCAACTCATTGATCATGGCATGAATCAGAACAATAGGTGAGTTCTGGGGTGACTACCTTACACATATTAAATTTAGTGAGAACATTATGAAGGGTGCCTGCACATTGTGAGAAAGGAAGCTGCAGTTTTGCACCCAGCATGCACGTCATTCATAAAAATGTATAATAATTTGTCTTGCTGTGGGGAAGGGAGGGATAATTAGCTTGCTAATGAAATGGAGTGCACGGTTTAATCATTACCTATGGTCTGTTTACCAATGTGATGTATTTGATGCAATATGTGAAATAAAGTTAAAGAAAAAAAGCAAAGTAAACACAGGGACGGTGGTCTGCTGTCTCTTGCAGGCCCCTATCTTTGAATTTGCAGCCAATCTAGTGGAGTCAAAAACTGCAGCCTGCCTAATTAATATTCATTAGCAATTTGTTTTGCGACCCCCTGCAAATGTGCCATTTGCAATGTGACCTATTAGAACAAAAGTCTCATTGCAAATGGCACGCCCATTCACACCAGTCAGTGTGAAAATTGCACACCTCTTCTTTGCGACTGGGAATAGCACATCAGAATTGTGGTTCCCAAAACATAACATTTTTATTTTTTGGGAGGTCATTCTCATTGGCTCGGTGTTCAGTGGATTGGTAAAGATGGGCTAGCCTTCTACAAAAAATCTCGAAATGTGGTGGTGTATTTGACCTTTGCAGAAAGAAGATGCACCCTCAGCACAAAAGGTCATATGCAAGGGCTTCCAGAGGAAGCCAGGATCAATTTTAAACGTCTTTGCATTTTTTTCAAATTAAATCAAATACTAGTGCCACAGTACCTCATTGACAAAATCTGAAGTTATAAATCGAGAGGAATGCTTCGACTAGCACAGGAGAAATTTCTGTCCCAAGGTATGTGCTAGTTTTCAACTGTGGGTGGATAGGGCGTTCATGGGACCAATGGTGGCGCACCTACTGGAAAATATTAGGGAACAATCAGATTTGACAACATTTTAAATCAAATCAGAAACTCTTCTCAGCCCTGTACCTTACCGAGGAGGAAGAGGAAAAGGAACAGGAGGAGGAAAGGACGAAGAGGATGAGGAGAGGAAGAGGAGGAGTGCTCTTTAAAGAGACAAAACTGAAGACAAGAAATTCATCCTGCAGATGAATGTTGTAATCCCTTCTCTGATTATAGTGAAGGAACCAATACCTCACAATCATTTTCCCCTGCATTCATATTAATAAGAAGCAGCTGCAGTTCCCTATGCTAAATCCACATGCACAACTATTATAAAGCTTTTCCCAAGCACATGCAAGCAGATGCCCCTGCAGGTAACATTTAGAGGCAGGAGAAATGCAGTAGACTCGAAATGTTGGATGGTCCCGTACACATTATTCAGCAGTAATTCATATACGCCAGAACTCAGGATCTCAAAACCTATACGATTTCCGGGAGCATCAGGGCCTGGACCTTTCAGAGCAAGGGCAGTTAGAAGCTGGCCAGAACACTGTAGGTGGATGGGTGAGGGGGATCGAATTTAAATTAAACTATACACTTGCATTATTTTTTTTACTTTTACAGCATGCTTTGAAGGCAGGGTAATGGTATTGTGTTATTCTAAATCCCCTGCACAACCACAACTTCTAATTTGGACCCATCATGAGAGGCAGTTTTAATATATGTAATGAGTTTTTGCGACTACGAGATTGGGTCCACTTTAAAGCAGTGCCTAATTTTCCTGTCCAATCATTAGGTTTGATGTCTGCACATGTCTTTAATTCAGAGGGTATGGAGAGGAGACTGGATTGTTTAACAAAAGAATGTTGTCTTCCTGAATAAAATACTGATTCAATCCTGCGAATCTGCCAGGATTACATAAAAATATTGTGGTTATAAGTATGCCCTATGGTTACCGTGCTTGCTTTTTAATGGTTTTATAAGGGAGCTGAGCAGGTACTGTCAGTCATTATTTTATAAATGGATCTTCTTTTGTATTTATCGAGCTTTGGTTTACGGTTTTTGCTCCTGTGAATGGTTGGTAGTTCAGCTGGAATGCAGAGGATAGCCCTAATCAGTTTTATGTACTTTTGGGAACAACTGCTTGTTTTTTGGAAATGTGAAGTTTTGAGATTTGTTAGGTGGAACCAGAACTTGATAGAGCTTACTGTTACGTGATAGGATTCCGGTCTCTTGAGGTATACAAGGCAATGTAGTCAAATTTACTAGCTGGTTGGGTACGGAGAAGATTTTAACTGTTGCGTGAGTGTTTTCTCATTTTTGATCACCTCGTTTTTGGGAAGTCCTCTGTTTGATGAGAAGACATTCACTTCCTGCCTCCCAGAACTCTACTGTTGTGTGACGTTGAACTGTTTCCCATGGTTCTCCTGGTGTTCGGCAATAAGTTTTATCATGGATTTCTACATTTATGTGGCTTGCTTCAGGTTTGCTTAGAGCCGACATCTACCTTTTTTAAGGGAGCTATTGCACAAGACTGCACCCCTGCAGGAGTTGGCACGTTATGACGAGTGGAAATTCTTCATTACTTTTTTCTGTCTCTGTCCTGCTTTAAGATCTATGTAAGACAACCTTGATGAAGCCCAAAACGTCATCCTCTGACGCGACTATGTGATCTATTTAACAGATATTCATTGTGAAATACCTCCCTTTCCCCCTGCTTGTGAGGTGTACAACAGCAATTGAGGGCAAAGCGTGTAACGAAAAGAATAAACAAAACCATCCACTCTGTTTAGGAGCCAAGGTTTCTCTGACATTGTCAAAGCAATATACAGGAAGCAGATGGTTATTAATCAAGGGTAAGTAAGTGGTGGCAGGGCAATGCTGGTGTTCTGCCCATGGAATAGTCAGGGACCAGTTGCTGTTTAATTGGTCCGGAATTTGTAACTGTGAGACATTAAATGAGCTTGTCAAAGTGTTCACTCTGCAAGAAATCATAGCAATGAGACGCTGCGATGATGTTATTCTCAATAAGCACTCGAGCGCCTCCAAATGATAAACTGGCATTTTTCCTTGTAGTCATTTTATATATAAAACGAGAACTAAACAAGAGCTAATTCGAAACTGGTCATTTTCTCATAACTAATGATATGAATTTACTGTTGTTGGCTGGAGCCTCTGTACATACTTTGACATCCGCTGTAAAATAGCTTTTTATTAGGGGACCGGAACTTAATAGGCGAGTTGTTTTGATTGTTTGCATTTTTTACCGCCATAATGTTATTTCTAGTAATTCTGATATTCAGATGTCATTGCAAAGAGATTTTGGGACGTGCACACTGGAATATAAATAGAAAAATGGCTTGATCATTTTCACCTCTAAAGCCAAATGTACAATTACATTGCTGACACTGAATGCAATTTAAAAATATGTTGTTTTTAGTAATAGAACAACACGTGGTTAGCAATAATCGTGGAAATGTGAGTGCCACAAATGGTTTAATTTAACGACTGTATCCTTACCTAGTGTTGCTAACATAAATGTCACTAGTGCAGGAGACGAAATCTAGTTTCTAATCTGATGATTGTGTAATCTGGAGATTTCGGTTCTAATTCTGGCTTTTGCACCAGAGCGTGTGATTGTGGGCAAATCACTTAACCTCCCTGCACCTCAAATTATACATCTGTGTAATGGAAATAAGTGAAAGTCAACTTTACCCTGTGTTATCCACTATTGTCCTAATTATATGTTCCCACCTTGCTCCAATGTAAATCCTGGTTCCGGTTATCCGAAATAAGACATCCCCCTCTGTATATCACACATCTTTATGGGCATCATCTGATTTATTTAATGGTCCTGTTACAATAAACATGTTTGTTGTAATATGCTCTGCCGCTTCTTCGAGTTGGATTACCACTACACTAAATGATCGGGGAGGGTGCAGGGTGTTTTAGTAGAGGACTTGTGCCCTTAGGTACGTGATGCAACTCCTCTGGACTTCTGTGCCACTCACTTGGTCTACCCCATTCGACTAATCATGTTTTACGTTTTTTTTTTGTTTTAGTAGATTGGGAATAACCCTACATTAATCACGTAATATGAACATAGCTTGGTCTCATGTTTGCAGAATAGATTGTTTAAAACATACAACTGTGTGTCTCAAGATGTCAAGGGGAATAAAAGATAGCGTTTCCATTTGCACTCAAATCTTCAGAATCAAAAACCACACTGAGCACACATCAGAAGTCCATTCTTTACAGCAGAGTACACCTCTCCATGCCCACACATAATACACAAAACCCATTACATTCAACCCCCTTACCCCTCTTACCCCACACCAGGTCTAGTTTGAGAGAAGCTGTGAATTATAATAAAATGCTATACTCTAAGATACCTTGGCTACATAGTCTATGAGGGCAACGCAAATACCAATCCTCAAAGCTGTTTTGTTCCAGAATTGGTAAAGACAGTTATCCACACCTACTAAACAACTAATGCTTAATTTGCAAACAAATAAGTGCCAGAGCCCAGGGTATTTTATATGAGGCCACTGCAAATTGCATCACCAATTGCCCCTGCCTGTGCACCCAAATGTCAACACACACCTACAGATATGACCATTTACACTATTCTAGACCAAAAGTAGTAAGCATAGGTAACGTAAATTAAATTGAGAAAGGCTCTGCCCATGTCCTAAATTCAAAAACACTCAGACAAGGCTATCATGTGGTGGACTGTCATAAACAAGTGCCTGTTAAGGATTAGTTGCCGGTCCCAAGCACCAACAAACACCAACACAAATTAACCTCTCCAAACACTTACTAGTACAACACACATCAACCAAACATTTACATGAAAGCAAACACTAAGGATGAGCCAGATCAAACTATCAGAAAAAAGACTTCAATCTGTAACAGAATCTTTGAAATTAGGGAGTAAAGGTACCCAAACGCCAACAGAAAGACCACAGTTAATTGCAAACAGTGTTGTACAAATCGCCATGACACAACATAACATGCAACAGGTCTTTATTGAACTTTACATTCGATTTAACAGAGAGCTTCATAAAAGTTCCAAAGGAGGCACAACAATTCACCTAACCCATTAAACCTTATGAGGTTTCTGCAACTTGCCTCAAGCACATTCAGAAACACTGAGCTAAAGACAATGTTGTGAACCAACTTAGTGCTCTCAAGCGGATTTCCTACATAGGCCTTCAATCCGCGTACCCGCAATAATTTCAAAGGGGTACAGGAGATACTAACCTGTGCAGAATTGTTGAGTCAGGTAGAGATTTCATCTTCTAAAAGAAGCTGAAATCTCAATTTGAAACACCCGGGAAACCAGTGCGGAAATTGATGCATAAACACTGACTCCTGTTATTTCCCAAACGTTGTACACCCATCTGTTTCCCCACCAAGTATGGGTGATTTGGGGGAGCAGAGAAATAAAGAGAATTATTCGAGGACACGTGTAATAAGGTCGTTAAGAAGACAGTTCTCACACACTGATTTGATCACAAGTCTTATTTAATGGATTTTGGTCAAAGAAAATCTTCAATTTATGCCACATCGCTTCATTTCTTTTCAAAGATGTTATTACAAATGTCATGATGGCTCTAAGGTTTCTGGAACTCAAAATGTGAACTTGGCACTAGACTCATGCACCCAAAGCCTGCTGTCATTGTAACTGTTCATGCACTGCTCCAGATCGTAGCAACACCTTCACTGGAACAGTGAGCCTCATTCAAAGAACTGGCCACTATTGTCACCTTCTGAAGACGTTAACAGCTGGTATTCCCCTAACCTGAAGTTGCTGACCTAAGACAAGGTGAATTATCAGGTGAAAAGAAAACTAATACCAATAAACATGTTGGCAATAAGACTTAACACTCTTCTCACCAACCAAATGCAAACACACTGTTCTCATGTACTCAGTGCCTTTTCATTAGATTTTCAGCGAACATAGCATTCACCTGAACAACAGTAGAGAACATGTTCATTTAAACTCTTGACTGACAAAGCCAGTTTAAATCATGAAGTAACATTACCCCATTAAGTATACTTGAGGCCAGACAAAGACTCACACACCGGTAAACAGTGCACAGTATGACCAACAGCGGCTGCAAATCTCAAGGAGAGGGGACGGCGACCGAGGTGAAATTTCTTTTAAAATAATAATAAAACAAACTTACCTCGATGCCTGCGTCTCCTGCCGCCTCGCTCCTCTCCTCTTCATCTGGTGTTTTAGAATTCACTGCTGGGACACCAGCACAGGCTCCCCAGCAATCCTGATGCTGTTTTCATGATCAACCTGCCATGAAAACAGTGTCAGGATTGGTTTGAGCGGCATGGACTGCCACTCAGACACATCCCCGGGGCCTGTGCAGTTTCTCCAGCCCAGATGTGTATGCATCCGGGCTGGAGAAATCTAAGTGCACATGTGTGTTCGACTGTCCTGAGACGGCTGGCCAAACACACATGCGCACTTAGGTGCACTCCATTCCTCATCCCCCATCCCACCTCCTGTGACCCGGCCCCGCCCCTCCTTTCACATGCTGGCTGAGCCAGCAGCAGAAAAATAAAATTATAGTTTACTATTGTTTTATTTTTCTGCCGCTGGCTCAGCCAGGGGTGCAACGTTCATTCGCCATAGCGAAGGAGCCGTTCCTGGGTATGACACTTAGGGCCTGATTCTAACTTTGGAGGACGGTGTTAAACCGTCCCAAAAGTGGCGGATATACCACCTACCGTATTACGAGTTCCATAGGATATAATGGACTCGTAATACGGTAGGTGGTATATCCGCCACTTTTGGGACGGTTTATCACCGTCCTCCAAAGTTAGAATCAGGCCCTTAATGTCAAATGCAGATCGAAGAATGAAAACAGCAGCTCACAAATAACAGGACTCCCCAAACCAGATTGCTAAAAAAAAAAAAAAAAAAAAAAAAAAGCACAACACATGAAGCATTTCCTCTAACAGACCAACACAGATCCTCAAACTATTTACAACTTTCTTGTTGAGTGGAAGGCTTCTAGTGTATTCAAAATAGCACCACATGCAGAACTTGGCCTGGCCAGCACGTTCAGTATATTATCAAGAATATTAAGCAAAGAGGTCTATGGGCCTGATTCTAACTTTGGAGGACGGTGTTAAACCGTCCCAAAAGTGGCGGATATACCACCTACCGTATTACGAGTTCCATAGGATATAATGGACTCGTAATACGGTAGGTGGTATATCCGCCACTTTTGGGACGGTTTAACACCGTCCTCCAAAGTTAGAATCAGGCCCTATGTGTCATGACTAGTAGGGACAATCAATTGATCTTGGCAAGAGACTTTGCATCTTTAAGCAAATTACTGAGGTTTGTGCACTCTCTCAACTGTACCACTCCACAACCGATATTAAAGCTGCATAACAAGGTGTGCAGAAAATACTGCAAATGAAATGCAGCGACCCACTGCACAATATATAGCTCAGAACAAATTCAATTCATTTTTAATTGTGCACTATTTCACTAATTGCTCGGTCCACCTTCGCTCACTCACTGACAGCACAACACAACATCTGTGGCCTGAAACAGAAGAAAAATAACAGCGTGTTCATGTTCCTTCTATGACCTTCCCAGCAACAGGTTTTAAGTAAAGACACAGCACAGGCAGGGCTGGACAGGCCTTTTATTCCACTGATCATTTCCCCTGTGGGCTAGTGCTCTTAGTGCCTCTGTTACTTTCCCCAGCTCCCTGAGGTTAATTCCAGCAGGCATGGGGAAGCTTCCAGAGAGTGAAAGAGAGGGAGGCGGAAAGGTAGAGAGAAAGCAAGCAGAGTGGGATAAGAAAAAGATGAGAAGGAGAGAGAATGGATGGATGGATGGATCGAAAGACAGTGTGCGTGAGAAGACAAAGGGAGTGAGGCTGGTTTGAGCGTTTTTGCCCGGGCTGCCATAGGTTGCCCAGACCAGGCTAGAGCACAGGACAGGCAGTTTAGCACCCTGATGCTGATTAATTTCTCAAGCAGTTCAAACAAGTACCTAACCCTTGGAGTAGTCTGGACAGAAAGGTAACCAGAACTTGCACAGCCAATAGGTCTGGCTGGAATGTGTTGATACAGGCAGTGTTAGCACACAGGAGTGAGTCACTCAGTGGGGAGCTGCATGCAACAATAGGAAGGGCTATAGTTGCAAAATAGTCCCTCACGCAATTGACTTTAGCAATTTGGTGGAAGCAGCTGGATGACTCAAACAGGCAGTAACATTAAGTGAGGGATTAATACTCGCTACATCATCAACTGAAAATTAATTATTTGAAGACCGAATTGCTAGTTATTTCTTCCACTCACAGCTCACCTTCCCTACAGGAATGGCTCATTCACCTGAATGCTCTTGACTGTAAACCTACAACTGACGACTGTACAAAAACTCTTGGTATAACGCTCAACATAAACCTAAACTTGCAAGCCCACCTTAGTGCAGCCACATGTGGTGTACTTCTTCATCTCAGAATCCTAAAGAAGATCATACCACTCATTCCGACAACCGACCTCAAAATAGCTCTAGGCTTGACTGCAGAAATGCAACTTTATTGAGAATGCCCAAAACACAACTCACACCACTAAAGGCAACCCTGAATGCCGCAACAAGATTGATAACAGGATGAAGGTGTTTTGACCACATCACACCCTCACTCAAGTCCCTACAATGGCTCCCAGTCAAAGCTAGGATCGCCATTGAGACAAGACTGATGCACAAAGCCCTGCACTATGGTACACCTGAGTACCTAGCCCACAACCTAGCCTTATTAGGGGGTAGTTACTGTCTTAGACGTGTGAGCTCCCTCCTACTAGAGCGGTGAGATTCAGGAAGTCAGTGACCCAAACTTGTGCTTTCTCCGGCTACCACCAGATATATGGAACTGTCTCCCACCCGAGACTCGCCTAACACCCGAGACTCGCCTAAATCCATCAACCATTATTTTCAAAACGGCGGTCAAAAGGATTGTATTTTACAGGTTGCTCCCTGATTGAACAGACCCCGTGCCAACACTGTAACCACACAATATGACACGGTACTCTCTCTTCACACCACAATCAGCAACATCATCACAGTCGACCCATGATCACAGTAGGAGGACAAAGTTAAGAAAAGCTGATACAACATATTCCCCATAATGCGTGATTCGAAAGAGTTATCTTTCTTCTCAATAATGCATTATTTTCTAGAGTAAAGTCTTTCTAGTATGTACTCTCATTTTAGCTTTTCTACCCAAGAGCAACCTCATTTTCGCTGTCCAGCGCTCTGATACATTTGGGCCATGTTTCCGCATTATAAAACTCTCAAAATAAAAGCTCCACTGGGCTGAGGCAAGTTGTGATTGATAAAGTCTCAAGCCAGTGGCTGAAAGAGGCTACGGTTGAGGGGATTCCAAAGTTCATGGCTATTGTTAGCAATAGGTTACTATGACAACACAGTTGTTAACCCCCCCATTCCTAAAAATCACTTCCTGGAGGTCGTTGAGTATTTTACTAGGGGTGTGGAAATACCAAAAACGATTTTTCACATTTAAACACATGGATTCAAAAAACACTCATCACGGTGCTGTCACAGAGAGGTTAGAGGTAAAAAATACGAAATATCAGTCATAGGATAATAGCCCTGTAACACACAATGGTGGCCGCACAACACTGTGTAACATACAACATAATTATTGCGTACAAAATAGCACAACACTAAATGTTGCAGTTATCTCTTATTCACAGAATCTTCCCCTGCACACTTGTCTCTGTCTTCGTGGAAAGTTCAAGATGGCGAGCATCTGCATGAGCACTTGAGTTAAGGGGCGCGGCACGTATGCATGGCAGTCACATGAATGCACCAAATCAAGGTCGAGTTTCTTCAGCAGCAGTGACATAAGGGCATATTTAGGCATGGTACGGAAGTGCGCTTCTTCCACACAGTAATTAACAACACTGCTAATCAAGAAGAGCAGCACAGAGCTGCATTCACTGATTGTGCCGGCTGGGCCCACATACTGCGAAGAAAGGGAGGAGGTCTCTGAATCCACTAGAACAACCTCTTATGGGCCTTGAGTCAAGGCGACGCAGCGCCTTTACAAGACGATGAAACTATTTATCTGGTCCGTACGTGTGGCACGTGCAAGGATAGTCTCCTTCAGCCACGAGAACATAAAGACAGGAACTCGCAATGTTCTAGAAAGGAGCGACAAAACAGCATTCTTCGTATGGAAGTGCTATATAATGATAAATATATATTCGTTTTTATTTTCATTACGAGTATTTAGGATTTGTAAAGTACTGAAATTTTGAAACTGTGGCCAAAAACAAAACCTATAAAACCAAAAACAAAACGTATACAACCCCATACATATACTATTAGATTAGCAACAGCGACAGGTGGGGTGAAAAGCTAGTTATCAGCTGTTCTAATTCATCTGACACCATGTACGCCCAAGCAGCAACATCCCATAGGCCACATAAAACACAAACACACTCCAGAGTGCAGCCATTACAAAATGGACTCTGCCCATGTGTGCAGAACCATCAGCTTTGGTAAGGATGCTGCAAAGTCAGACATACTGCTGTGCCTCCTCCTACCCCAACCCTTCACCCAATGAAGAAACTGTAGCATGTGTGGCTCACACCCTCTGAGTGATCTTTGTTCCCTGAATCCATTGTGAGAGCTGTACCATTTGTACCCAGAACCCACGAGTAATCAAGTACCTAAGTGTCCCCTGCCCTACTAAGTGAATTGTTCATCTTGTCTCACACACATTCACAACTGTTGCCATTCGTGCCTTGCACCCACTGTGTATACTGGGTTAATTTAAGCCACAAGCCCATACAAGGAACAGTGCTCTTAGAATCAAACCCCAAAAGTGAACTGGTCTACTAATACCCTGTGCCCCTATCTGAACTGTGTCGTCTGCACCTTTCACTTACTGAGGGAATTGTATCTCACACCCACTGAAGGAGGGACACCCAGTAATGAAGTCAGTCACAAGTTGAAGCATGCCACCCGGGTTATAAAACTTTACAAACACACTGACTACCAGTTACCTCTCTAATCTCCATGTTCACGCACTGGTTGGCAAGAAGTGTGCAGCCATCTGGCTTCCATACAAAGCAACAGAGCATTTAAAGGAAAGAAGATAGGACCAAATTTAGAGCTTGGCAGATGGGTTTTTCTGTCACAAATGTGATGGATATCTTGTGTGCCTTATTAGAAGTGCCTTAGGATATAATTAAGGCCACTAGAATTATGCAGCAGGAGAGGACCAAATTGTGCGGCAGGCTTGAGTAAATTATGCTGTAAGAAAAAAAAGCAAATTATGCAGCATGGTGCGGCACATCTTGTAGTGGTATTACTTCATAATTTCATCAGTTCTAAACTTGGCTTGACACCCGAATATAGCAATAAGCAGCAGAAAGGTGACCAGTCCAGCTTTGCAAAGCGCCTTCCATTGCAGGCCAACACGTGCTGCAGCATTTTTAGTGATTGAGCTAGAAACAAATGTTTTTTCTTAAAATCTGCAGATTATGCAGCAGATGACGGATTGTGCAGCAAATGCATCACAACTAGTATTATGTGAAAACTGCTGCAGCCGCACAATCACAGAATTCCAATGGCCCTGGATGTAATGCACTTGTAATTAAGGCAGACAAGTTATTTGACACGCATGTAATGGAGTAACCAGTCTGCCAAAGTCTAAATCAGGCCCATAGTCCTCAGAGTATCCAGGTCTCTTTATAATACACGATACAGTAAGGTGCCTTGTGAGGATTTATTTCTGAAGCAAGTAGCTATGCTAGTTTGTGGTTGTTCATTTAACTTCATGAAAATATAATTACATTTTTAAAAATGCTGGAGGGACTAGCCTGTGACAGACTACCAAAATGTTTGTCTTATGATTTTAGCAATCTAGTACAATCTGTTTATCTGTCAGCTGCACTCCAAAGAAACTGCCCTCAAAGGCAGGGCAGACTTAGCTTATTTAGAAACATTAATACAGTTCAATATATATATATATATATATATATATATATATATATATATATATATATATATATATATATATATATATAAAAAAAAAGTTTTAAGTAGTGATATAGTTAGGTGGAATTGTCAGTGAAATCATAATGTACAAAATCATCAGGATTCAACAGTTAGCTATCTCAGGTTAACAATATCACGTGTCCTAAGGTAACTAAGTCGTGCTCCACCACGCTCATTTGTTTCATTGCAAATTGCAGTGATATTATCAATAATGTCACAGAAGATGTCAATAGTGAATAATATGTGGGACAATTAGCACTGCAAGGCGAATGTGATAATTATAGTTACCTTAGGGCACGAGTTATAGTAACTTAAGATAACTATAACTGGTGAATTTCAGTGGCTTGGTATGATTAAAAACATTACGTTCCCACTGAAATTTTCATTTATCTATAATATTACTTTAGCCCTGGGTGTTTTCATAAAGGGAATTTCTAGGGTTTCTTTTAATGTAAACTATATTTTATTACCAGACTTTAGGCCAATTTCCCTGCAACATGTTACCTTAGGTTGTGTGTGGCGTGAGGTTTGCCTGCTACCAGACCCTGCATCAAACCAATTATCTCAGCCCAATTCCCCAAGTCACTTCAGGCCCTGGGGACCCCATCCCCCCCATGCCCTGCCCCCTCAACCCACCCAAGCCTCCGAGCCACTTCAGGCCCTGGGGACCCCTTCTCACAGCTTTTTTTTTTTTTTTTTTTAAATTAAGGGAAAGAGTGTACAGCTCCCTTCCCTGAGCTAATAGTGGCCCTGGGGACCTCATCCCTGCGGCCAAAAGAGATTTGTGAAGTGGGGGGGCTGTGTGGCCCCCTTCCTGAGCCCCAAGGGGCCCTGGAGCCCCTATTCCCCAGGGCCAAAATGTATATATTAAGGGGAGGGCGTGCACAGTCCCCTCTCCATGCCAATAGGTGCCCCGGGAACCCCATTACCTGGTCAAGTGTTTACTTTGGGTGAGTGCCCTCCTGGTGCACCCACCAACCAGCATCCTGGGTGCTGCAGGAACTGGCATTGTAGTGTGAGCAGCTATTTTTGTTTTCTCTTGCAAGGGGACAGCAATGTGTTCTTTCTTGCCCACAGGAGTGCGGGCAGAGAAACTAAAAATGCTCCTGTCAAGTGGGAGCAGACTTAAGTCCCACTGAGTGAGAGCAGATATGCCTTCTCTGCCTCCGTTTCTGCGGACAGGAAAGACAAGTGTGCTCCCCCTTAGCTAGCGCTATAAAAATACACAACCGCATGGGGGCAGACATATGTTTTCCTGCCCACACTAATGCAGACAGAAAAACGTCTGTCCTGTGGGTCGGCTCCCCAGGACACAGAAATTGCATCAGACCTGGGTGTCCCAGGGCCTCTACAAGCTCACATAGGAGGGGGTCACGTGGTCCCCACCCTGTGAAGTTCACTTCGGTCTTGGCAGATGGGGTCCCTAGGGCCTATTAAGGTTTGGGGAGGATGGCCACATGGCTCCATCCCCTTTTGTAAGTCATTCGGTCATGGAAGATGGGGACCCGGGGCCTATTAAGGCTCGAGGAGGGGGGGCGTATGCTCCCTGCCCCTTATTAATACTATTCTTCCTCTGAGGACGGGGACTCTAAGACCTATTAAGGCTAGGGAAGGGGTGCCATATGCCCTGTCCCCTCTTTTTCCACGGCGGTCCCTGAGTATGGCTTCCTCGAGGCTTCCCAGGGGCTCGGGGAGAAGAGACACATGCCCCCTCCCCAAAACCAATGTTCTCTGCCACTGCCCAGGTGCTGCCCATCTTGGTGGTTGGGGGTTGGAGGAGGGGGGGCAGTATTTTGACTGAGAATCACTGATTCTCCGGAAATTTGTGGCAAAAAGTTTCTGTAGGAAGTTGGCTCTGTATATACTATTTCAAAGTAAGAAATAGCGTGCACAGAGTCCAAGGGTTACCCTTAGAGGTAAGATAGTGGCAAAAAGATAATTCTAATGCTCTATTTTGTGGTAGTGTGGTCGAGCAGTAGGCTTATCAGAGGGTAGTGTTAAGCATTTGTTGTACACACACAGGCAATAAATGAGGAACACACACTCAAAGACAAATTCCAGGCCAAAAGGTTTTTATATAGAAAATATATTTTCTTAGTTTATTTTAAGAACCACAGGTTCAAGATTTACAAGTAATACTTTAAATGGAAGGTATTTCACTCAGGTATTCTAGGAACTTTGAATAATCACAATAGCATGTACAGTTTTGACAAAAATGGCAATAAGCTATTTTAAAAGTGGACACAGTGCAAAAATCAACAGTTCATGGGGGAGGTAAGTATTTGTTAAGTTCACAGGTAAGTAAAACACTTACAGGGTTCAAAGTTGGGTCCAAGGTAGTCCACCGTTGGGGGTTCAAGGCAACCCCAAAGTTACCACACCAGCAGCTCAGGGCTGGTCAGGTGCAGAGGTCAAAGTGGTGCCCAAAACACATAGGCTTCAATGGAAATAGGGGTGCCCCAGTTCCAGTCTGCCAGCAGGTAAGTACCCGCGTCCTCGGAGGGCAGACCAGGGGGGTTTTGTAGGGCACCGGGGGGGACACAAGCAGGCACAGAAAGTACACCCTCAGCACACAGGGGCGGCCGGGTGCAGAGTGCAAACAGGCGTCGGGTTTTGTATTGAAAGCAATGGGGAGACCCGGGGGTCTCTTCAACGATGCAGGCAGGCACAGGGGGGGCTCCTCGGGGTAGCCACCACCTGGGCTAGACAGAGGGTCGCCTGGGGGTCGCTCCTGTACTGGAGTTTGGTTCCTTCAGGTCCTGGGGGCTGCGGTTGCAGTGCTGGTTCCAGGCGTCGGGTTCCTTGAAGCAGGCAGTCGCGGTCAGGACAAGCCTCTGGATTTCCTCTGCAGGCGTCGCTGTGGGGACTCAGGGGGGTCAACTCTGGCTACTCACGGGCTTGCAGTCGCCGGGGAGTCCTCCCTGTAGTGTTAGTTTTCTGCAGGTCGAGCCGGGGGCGTCTGGTGCAGAGTGGAAAGTCTCACGCTTCCGACAGGAAACGTGTGGTCTTTAAAAGTTGCTTCTTTGTTGCAAACAGTTGTAGTTTCTTGAACAGGGCCACTGTTCTCGGGAGCTTCTTGGTCCTTTAGATGCAGAGTAGTCCTCTGAAGCTTCAGAGGTCGCTGGTCCCTGTTGGATGCATCGCTGTTGCAGTTTTCTTCGAAGTAGGGAGACAGGCTGGTGGAGCTGGGGCCAAATCAGTTGTCGTCTCCGTCTTCACTGCAGGGCTTCAGGTCAGCAGTCCTTCTTCTTCTTCTTTAGGTTGCAGGAATCTAGTTTCCTATGTTCTGGGGAGCCCCTAAATACTGAATTTAGGGGTGTGTTTAGGTCTGGGAGGGCAGTAGCCAATGGCTACTGTCCTTGAGGGTGGCTACACCCTCTTTGTGCCTCCTCCCTGTGGGGAGGGGGGGGGCACACCCCTAATCCTATTGGGGGAATCCTCTAAAACCAAGATGGAGGATTTCTAAAGGCAGGGGTCACCTCAGCTCAGGACACCTTAGGGGCTGTCCTGACTGGTGGGTGACTCCTCCTTGTTTTTCTCATTATCTCCCCTGGACTTGCCGCCAAAAGTGGGGGCTGGGTCCAGGGGGCGGGCATCTCCACTAGCTGGAGTGCCCTGGGGCATTGTAACACGAAGCCTGAGCCTTTGAGGCTCACTGCTAGGTGTTCCAGTTCCTGCAGGGGGGAGGTGTGAAGCACCTCCACCCAGAGCAGGCTTTGTTTCTTGCCTCAGAGGGCACAAAGGCCTTCACCACATGGGGTCAGAAACACGTCTCTCAGCAGCAGGCTGGCACAAACCAGTCAGTCCTGCACTGAACAATTGGGTAAAATACAGGGGGCATCTCTAAGATGCCCTCTGTGTGCATTTTTTAATAAATCCAACACTGGCATCAGTGTGGGTTTATTATTCTGAGAAGTTTGATACCAAACTTCCCAGTATTCAGTGTAGCCATTATGGAGCTGTGGAGTTCGTTTTTGACAAACTCCCAGACCATATACTTAATATGGCCACACTGTACTTACAATGTCTAAGAATAGACTTAGACACTGTAGGGGCATATTGCTCATGCAGCTATGCCCTCACCTGTGGTATATGGCACCCTGCCTTAGGGCTGTAAGGCCTACTAGAGGAGTGACTTACCTATGCCACAGGCAGCATTTTGTGTGCATGGCATCCTGAGGGGGATGCCATGTCGACTTTGCCTTTTTTCTGCCTACCAACACACACAATCCGCAATGGCAGTGTGAATGTGTTAGGTGAGGGGTCCCTTAGGGTGGCACAACATATGCTGCAGCCCTTAGGGACCTTCCCTCGTCACAGGGCCCTTGGTACCACTTGTACCTTTTACCAGGGACTTATCTGTGTGCCAGGGGTGTGCCAGTTGTGAAAACAATGGTACATTTTAGGTGAAAGAACACTGGTGCTGGGGCCTGGTTAGCAGGGTCCCAGCACACTTGTCAGTCAAGTCAGCATCAGTATCAGGCAAAAAATGGGGGGTAATTGCAACAGGGAGCCATGTCCTTACAGTTTGCATAAACAATTCTACCAGGCCTAGGGGCTAAGGTGGCTGCTGCTACATCCTTGTTGATGTGGTGGCGGCCAATCCGATCTCACCATGCTATCTATCATCCCACCAATACTCTGCAGCATGAAATATAGAAAGATTTTGATCCTTAATTGCTCAAAACTATTGAATGGATTTACACAAAATCACAAAAAGCACTCTTTCTGGACAAAGATCTAGCTTTTTGCCAAATTTGATATAAATCTGTTCCGGTGTTTGGGATACAGCTGTGTCTAAAGTTCCTATGGAAAAATAAATGGGGAAAACACATTTTGGGACCCCACTTTTCTCAGATCACCTCAAAACGTTCCAGGGAAGAGCGGAGGTGTAAGAATGTTTCCTTTGAAAATCAAATCAATAGAGCACTGGATAAGATGCTTTTAACAGTTTCCAGTGGAAATGAAAAAGGGGAAGGAAGGTAGAAATGATACAGCATCAAAGGCAGGGTGTCAAGTTGAAGGGCCGTTGCTTGATGACTACAAGGAGTGCTGGACAGTGACAGAAATGGCAGCGGTACAGCAAAGCAAGTGTGTGGAGCATGAATGGGAACTCCCAGGATTGAGCCTGCTTATTGCCTTTGAGGCAGAAACACAGTATCCTTTCATAGTCAATTTAAGGCAGAACTTAACATATGTAATTCTTTAGACTAACAATAAGACACCTTCCATTGAAAACAGTACTTGTTCCTACTCGCATAATGCTGAGCCTATTTAGGCAGTCATCACTGAAGTCCAGATTTTGAAACTGCAACCTTCACTAAGAAGGATGAACAAGCTACATTGATGGTGCGGCAGGAAATCGCTTAAAAACAAATTCAAAAACAGCACTAGTTTCAACAAACATAATACATAAGCGATCACTACATCTGCAAATACTCTAAACACAGCTTGCGTTCATAACTGAGATGTCAGTTTCAGTGACTCCCTCTTCCTACGCAAGCAGGTGAAAGAAATGAACGCACTCCGTTAGGAATACAGGAAGTGTTTAGTGGTGTGAAGGGGAATGAGGAAACTCTGTACACTTATGGGGCAAATAAAACTGTCTGTTTTGCTTTGTAAACATGGTGGTGACAGCACGCTTGTACCAAGGATTCATAACGCAACAAGCTTTATTTTATTCGAGTCAACGGATACCATATTGTACAAGGTAATGCTATCGGTGTGGAGAGGAAATTGCAAGTCAGAGAACAGAAACAACTGTGACAAGGAGTACAAAAGGATAAGCAACAAAACGGTGTTTTGAAAGACTGCTTCAATAAGATGTTTCCATGTTACGCGTGAAAATGCATACCCCCCCCCCTTGTGCTTCTATACTGACAGAAAGAAGAAAAATGCCCTTAACATGGTTGGGATCTAGCTCTGTGGCATCCGCTCAGGCGCATCACCGGCTAGCGGTTAATCTGTGTAGGGCATTGGGCTGTAGCCCCTGGTCTCACATCTTTGGCACTCCAGAGGCAACCTGATGTTGGGAGGGAAGGGGAGAGGGACCATCCAGATGGTTAAGGGCTTGGTGAGGTGGTACAGCCCCTCAGGGATACAGATGGTTTCACCTTTGTGGACCAGATAGATCCAGTGTTGCAACATTACCCGATGCCCACAGCACAGAGTAATGTCTTGTCATTGATTAGTTTGGGTGTGGGTGGGACGGAGGAGCGTGGTCCAGTCTGAGGTCTCCGGTCCTATTGTTCAACACACCTTCTTACTTGATACCCTATATGGAGAACTGTGACAAACTGAAAAGTAGAGGCTATGTATCAGAAAATTAATCAGCAACTAAATGATCATGCTCTTTGGCGGGTATCATTAGTTTTGGCTTCCAATCAGCTTATCTTCTAGCTGTTTTCTAATGTGCTCCCTTAACTCGGCTTATACATAAGGGCAAAAAGTGTGCATATGAGATGTTTAGAATGTTAAAACAAAGACCGTTGAACAGTGACACACTGAAAGTGACAAGGAGACGGGTATATGGACCTATGACAAGATACACTGGCAGGATAAGGAAAAACAGACATTGGAACAGTGATACTGATACAGAAAGACACACAGTGACAGGGAAACCTGGGCACTGCACCAGATAGGCATGAACCAGATACAGTGACATGGAACAAACTAACACAACTAGATACAACAACAATATAGCATTTTACGATCACACATTAAGGTTTGTGCTCAGGACTATTTGGTCTACATGAAGAATTCTCTTGAAACCGGCTTAATGACTTCGATCAGATGGGTTCTTCAGTATACAAGACGTTCCACCTGAATCTTGCAAGCTTACATACCTACATTCAAACCCCTGTTTAAAGAACGTAACCACCAATTCATTAAAGCTTGGACAAGCTTTTGCCCTTCCAGTAGTTTGTTCTTGAGCAGTAACCGCAAATTCAGTCATATGAAACAACCCTGGTCTGGTGAAGTAGTTTGAGAACCCAAACATGGCATGATCAAAGGTTCTATTAGCCAGTGCTGGATTATCAAATAGGTGAAGAAGGCACCGGCCTATAGGCCCCACTCCTTTAAGAGGCCCGAGACAACGAATCAAAATAATATTGATTTGATCTTGAAGAACATTACAATCAAGCTGTCTTAAATTGTTTCCATAATATAGAAAAAAGAATCAACTCAAAGAAACGAAAACTTTACATTAAAGACTCTATAGAGGAAATACTGTATTAATGTGATGTATCCATTTACAACTTAAAGTACATAAACCATAGACATCAGATACCCATAACAGTTTGTGTCTTAAAAGCTCATCTTCTGTCAGCTATCAGTTTGTAAAACAAATGGTGTAAACTATGCATGTTTAATGTCTAGTTTTGTGTAATAAAATTGATTTATTAAAAGTGTTGGATGTTAACATTAAAAACGTATTAGGAGATAATTTGCTGGGGGGTAGAGGGGGCGAAATTTCGACTACCTAGGGGCCTCCACAGGGTGTAATCCGGCATTGCTAATAACACATTTGCAAAGTAGGGAATATAAATGATGATACACCCAAATAAGCAGCGAGGGAACAGCTCACCCGGATGTGCTTAATGATGTGACACACTTTATGTCTTACATCAGATGCAACTGATTTTCAGGTCCTTAACATATTTTGTGGTTTGACCCCTGTGTGCATCATGCGCGGTGGAAAACATGCATGAGTCCTCGAATGCATGACATCTGTAGACCCAGCTAAGGGTTTGGTAAAGCTCAAAGTTCGTTTTCTAGAGAGAGGCTTACGCAACTGACATACAACTCCTTCCGCGGAAGACTGAAGGTATTTCTCACCTTACACAAAGCTCTGCGATAAGTGCATCAAAAGGGCTAATTGATTTTACTAAAAGGATTTCCGAAACGGCTGCGAAAGACAAATGAGTATATATATTTACACCTCAAAGACTCAAATGTATCCTGACCAATGGACAAGGAACCGCCTTTTGCGTGGGTTGCCGCCAGGGGCTCTCAGGCTACTTGGCATTCCCTATCTATTACATGAAATTAGCTTATTGAATTGCATTAGCATGTTTGTCCTTGCTCTATGACCTCCAGGACACATTTGCAAAGTTTACGAGTTCAAATCATTCATAGTTATGGCATAGTGGGAAAGGGTAATAAAACACTACTTGTGCTTTCCCAGTTTATGACATCATCAAGTAATTACCAAAGCCATCCCAGGAGAGAGCTCAAGGTAATGAGCCTCGCACTCTATTTATTAGAACAAATTCTATCTGGAGGGAGCTGGCTGATAGAGGAAGTTTCTTTCTGAAGCAACAAATTAAGAGCTGAGCCCATTTTCCTTGTGGGCTGGAGAAACCGAGTATGTACATATTGTTTGGGCAGACAGAGCGCATTCTCCGGTTTCCCTTTTAACTCCAATGTACATAAAGTAAGCGACTGTTCACAAAGGAGACAACCACCACCAATGCTGCCACCCTTCAGCATGCGAGTGCAGAATGTATGACCCAGATACACCAGGGGCTCCTTTTCAAGCCACAACCCAACCATCCACATTGGCAAGGACCCGAATGTAGAGAAGAGTGAATCTATGGAGACCAGAGCGACTGCATATGTGTGACATATGATGTTATAAAATGACCTATGTAAAGCCAAAAGCTAAGGAAAAAGGTCACATTCACTTTTAGTAACAAAAGCAATTCACTCTGGATCAGACTGTTTCCATCATCCACACCTCAACTGGACCCCTGTGTCTGAGTTCCATTCAGTCCAATCCTTGAAATTTTCTCACCAGCCTCAGAGAACAGTACCAAAAACAAAACACTACCCGCTGCCCCCACCCCCCACAAAAAAAACAGTCTCTTTTTTGTAAAACAATTATATTCTACTAGCTGCCCATCATACCACTTTCTATGTCTATTATTCCCCTATGTCAGTGGTTGAATTTGGACATTAAGCCTTGCTGTTGTAACCCCTCCACTCAAGAAACTAAACAGCAGTTCCTAGAAAATTCTAGACCGATAAACTCACAACTCTGCCCATATGAAACAAATTGACCCCCTTAGCCACTAAGTCATGCTCCAGAAAACATAGTTACTGAAACCCACTAACTGTTCAATGACAAGTGCCAAGGCAAGGATAATATTGGAATCCTCCTCTATGTATCTGTAGTCCATTAAATTATGCTCAGCAGGTGAAAAGGCTCTTCTTCCTCTATTTCCCCAGACTCACTGAAATAGAGCATGGCACACTATAAGGTTTTTTTCCTTGGATCTCTTCACTTCCCACATACTAATCTCCACCACCATCCTCAAAAGCCAAAACATCAGTTCCACATGTGCCCTGAGCTCACACAGAAGCATATCAGGATCCCCAAAGATTGATCTCTACATTCTGTCAATGGCCGATTCTCCCACTTTCAACAATGGTGGGCCTCCATTAAAAACTCTGCCTTGACGAAGCAAAACCCAAAATCTTGATTTTAGGTACAAAAGAGCAAGTTACTTACCTTCGGTAACGCTTTTTCTGGTGGATACACTAGCTACCTGTGCATTCTTCACCTAATGAATTCTCCCCCAATGTGCAGCATTCAACGGAAACTTCTTTCCAGCTCTGCACGTCGGCGAGGACGTCGCAATTGCCCGACTCCACGCGGCTCCGTCTGACGTCATTGTGGAAATAAGAGGTCCCCACCGGAGTGCTGACGTCAGTTTACACCATTTTTTATGTGCCTT
Organism: Pleurodeles waltl; assembly: GCF_031143425.1. NCBI lineage: Eukaryota > Metazoa > Chordata > Amphibia > Caudata > Salamandridae > Pleurodeles > Pleurodeles waltl. The sequence continues at coordinate 1,076,999,016 of NC_090444.1, forward strand.
TCAGGCGAACAGGTGAATACCAACTTTCCATACTCATTATGATTGTATCCAAGAAAACTTTTAGACAAAATTTAATCAAATAGAAATAGCAAACAATATCAATATATATCCGCAAGAATACATAGTCATAAATATATACAAATATATATACACATCCTCTCATAATTCAGCAATATACAAATATACATATATACACCCAAGGAAATCTCGGTATGACCAGACAGACTACGGGGAGGCGGGTGGGAACGTGAGGAATCCACAGGTAGCTAGTGTATCCACCAGGAAAAGCGTTACCGAAGGTAAGTAACTTGCTCTTCCGATGGATACAACTACCTGTGGATTCCTCACCTAATGAATAGAGTCCCAAAGCAGTACCACCTCGGAGGTGGGTGTCTGACTGATCATACCCAGAAATCCTGCAGCACAGACCGCGCAAAATGGCCATCCCTCCTCACCTCCGAGTCCAAGCAATAATGCTTTACGAAGGTGTGGAGGGACGCCCAAGTCGCAGCCTTACAAATGTCTGCCACTGGAACACCTCTAGCCAGGGCCAATGTGGCCGACTTAGCCCTGGTGGAATGGGCTCTTATTCCAACAGGAGGAACTTTCATTGCTAATGAATAACAGATCTTAAAACAAAGAACGACCCACCTGGATAGTGTTCGTTTGTGGACGGCCTTCCCCACGTATCCGACAAAGGGTTGGTGGTCCAAGCGGAACTCTCTCGTCCTGTCTATGTAAAAACTCAAGGCCCTCCTTGGGTCCAGTTGATGTAGTCTCTCCTCCTCTTTAGATGGAGGTGGAGGAGGATAGAATGACGAGAGTGTGATAGACTGCCCCAAATTAAAAGGAGTCACTACCTTGGGGAGGAAAGACCCCCACGTCCTCAGCACCACCATGTCCGCATGAAAGGTCGTAAAAGGAGGGTGAACACAAAGAGCTTGAAGCTCACTTACATGTCTAGCAGACATGATGGCCGTAAGAAAAACAGTTTTTAAGACTAAAAATCTCAAAGGGCAAGCATGTAGAGGCTCAAAAGGTGAACCCATTAAAAACGTTAGAACCAGATTTAAATCCCACTGGGGCATAAGAAACGGAGTGGGAGGAAACCTACTGGTAAGCCCCTTGAAAAACCTTAATACTAAAGGGGATTTGAACAAAGAGGGTTGATCAGGTAGGAATAAGAAGGCTGTGAGAGCCGAAAGAAAGCCTTTGACAGTAGCAATAGCGCAGCCTTGCTGTGCCAAGGACAATGTAAACAACAAAATGTCCGACAAATAGGCACTTAAGGGATTAATTTGCTTCTCTCCACACCAAGTAACGAATTTAGCCAATCTGCTTGCATAGACAGATTTGGTGGAGTGTCACCTAGCCGATAAAATAACGTCCACCACATCCGGTGGGAGAGAAAAAGAACTCACATTGCCCTGTTCAATCTCCAGGCATGAAGGTGCAGGCTCTGGAGGTGGGGTGTAGAACCTGCCCCTGCGACTGCGAGAGAAGGTCTGCCCTGTAAGGGAGACGGAGCAGAGGGCACAGTGAGAGTTGGAGAAGGTCCGTGTACCAAACTGCTCTTGGCCAATCCGGAGCTATTAAGATGACTTGGGCCCGGACTTGGCGAATCTTCCTCAGAACCCGAGGAATCAAGGGTATGTGGGGAAAAGCGTAAAGCAACTGGCCATTCCCGGACATCTGAAACGCGTCCCCCAACGCTTCCTGCACCAGATACTGGAGGCTGCAGAACGATGGCCAGATGCGCGTTCTCCAGAGTGGTAAATAGGTCTACCTGGGGAAACCCCCACATCTGAAAGATGTAAAGGACCAGATCTGGATGAAGATGCCACTCGTGATCGGCCGAGAGGAGCCGACTGAGACTGTCCGCACACACATTTTGAATCCCGGCCAGATGGTTTGCCATTTAGCAAATCCGATGGTCCTGTGCCCAGGACCAGAGCCTCTCTGCAGATAAGGTATGACCCTACTCCTCCCTGCTTGTTGATGTACCACACCACGGTTGTGTTGTCCGTCAGGACTTGAACCGACTGACTGCGAAGGGAAGGGATGAAGGCCTTGAGAGCCAAACGTATCGCCCGCAATTCCAGTAGATTGATATGAAACATCTGCTCCACTGGAGACCAATGACCTTTGATCTCCAGGTCCCCCAGATGAGCTCCCCACCCCAGAGTGGAAGCATCCGTTATCACCGTGGCCACTGAAGGTGGTAGTGAAAAAGGCCTTCCTTGAGAAAGTTTGCCGTCCACAGGCCACCATCGTAGGTCTGCTGCAGTGTCTTTGGAGATCTTTACTGACTCGGCGAGATCCCCTTTGTGCTGACCAACAGAATGCATGAAGCGAACAGACCGAGCAGACAAAGGACCTTGAGGACTGGAACAACTGCTCCCTCTCGAAACATTGGAATTAACACCTGAATGTCCTGAATCCGCTGTGGCGGAGGAAAGGCTTGATTCAATGTTGTGTCCAGTACTGCCCCTATGAACAGGAGGCGTTGAGAGGGCTCCAGGTGAGACTTGGGCACGTTTATCGAAAAGCCCAGACTGAACAACAACTGGGTTGTCATCTGCAGGTGATGCAGCATGAGCTCAGGAGACTTGGCTTTGATCAACTAATCGTCCAGGTAAGGGAATACTGCTATTCCCTTCCTCCTGAGATTTGCTACAACCACCGCCATCACCTTCGTGAAGACTCAAGGCGCGGAAGTAAGACCAAAAGGAAGGACCGCAAACTGGTAGTGTTGCGACCCCACCACAAACCGGAGATACTTCCTGTGTGACTTGAGAATGGGAATATGGAAATAAGCATCCTGCAAGTCGACAGACACCATCCAATCCTCCTTGCTCAACACCAAAAGCACATGTGCTAGAGTCAGCATTTTGATTTTCTCCTGTTTGAGGAACCAATTCAAAATCCTCAGGTCCAGGATAGGTCTCAAACGTCCATCCTTTTTGGGGATCAGAACATACCTTGAATAACATCCCTGACCCCTTTCCTGCTCGGGAACCAACTCCACTGCACCTTTTGACAATAGGGATAGAACTTCCTGTTCTAACAACAGGAGATGGTCTTCTGAACAAAAGGAAAGACGGGGAGGGAAGGGAGGAGGAATCTCCTTAAAGGGAAGGGCATAGCCTTTCCTCACAACACTGATGACCCAGGAGTCTGATGTGATTGACTCCCACATGGGAAGAAAAAGAGACAACCTTCCCCCTACAGGAGATACATGGGATGCAATGATTAAAGGACTAGGGTTGCTTCCCTTGTTGCACCCCCCCTGAGGAAGAGGAAGAGGCAGGGTGCTGCTGTTGGGTGGCCCCTCTAGTGTGGACTCTACCCCGCCCCCTAAAAGATCTGTAAGGGAGACTTGAGGGCTGCTGGCCGGTCTGCTGCAATCTTCCACGAAAGGACGCCCCTCGTCCAAATACCCTAAAACGTCTAAACGACCTAAAAAGGGGTCAAAGCAGCTTGCAGGCCCAAGGACTTCGCTGTTGCCCTACACTCTTTGAAGCATTCCAACGCAGAGTCAGCCTTAGTGTCAAATAACTTATCACCATCAAAGGGCAAGTCTAACAGAGTGGCTTGACATCTGTAGAGAACCCAGATGTACCTAACCAAGCTTGACGTCTGGTAGCGATGGATGTTCCCATGGCTCTGGCAACTGAGTCTGTGGTGTCCAGTCCTGATTGTATGACTTGTGTCGCTGCAGCCTGGGCATCCGTAGGGAGTCCTTGCAAGTCCTGGGGCATATCAGGCAACGCAGCTTTAGCCGCATCCATAACAGCATGTATGTATCTACCCAGAATACACGTGGCATTTGCCGACTTAAGCGCCATGCTGCAGGACGAGAAAACCTTCTTTGCAGACTGCTCCATCCTTTTAGACTCCCTGTCGGATGGCACACCAGGGAAGGAGCCAGGAGCAGTCTGCGATGAACAAGACGCCTGTACCACCAGACTCTCCGGAGACGGGTGTTTCGAAAGGAACCCAGGGTCCCCTGGAGCTGATCTATATCTTCTGGCCACCGACCTGTTCACCGCTGATTAAGAAAAAGGCTTTCTCCATATCTCGACAATGGGATCCATGAGAGCCTCATTAAAAGGCAGCAATGGCTCCGCAACAGCAGTAGCAGGATGTAGCACCTCCGTCAGGATATTTGTCTTGACCTGGGCAACAGGAAGCGGGAGATAAGAAATTAGCAGCATTTCTTATCACAGAATGAAACGAGGCTGCCTCCTCGGTAAACTCCCCTGGTGAGGCCAAATCCCATTACGGGGAGGAATCCAGCCCACTGGCAGATTCTAACCCCTGAAAGTCACCCAGGGGCCCCAGAATCTCCCCTTCCTCAAGGAGCTGTCTCCGGTACTCTCCTTCCTCCAACTATCTCAGGGCCTTCCTTCGGGAGCGCAACTTTGCCTCGACAAAGAGTTGACCGACGTCGAAGAACGGTGTCGAGTAGGTGTCACCACCCGATCTCCTGACCCATCCGACGCCGGAGATGGATCCATCGGTGCCGTGGACAGCCGATCTCTACCAACCGATGCCATCCGGCTTCAGGACGACTCCATCTGGATAGACACCGGCGTCGAAGGCCTTTCCACTGACGTCGACGGCTACACAGCCCGCACCGGCGCTGGACTAGCGTCCCCTGCCGGACAGAATGGCATGAACGGCGTAGGTTTATAAGGAGCTGGAGCGCCTAAATTAAATGCCAAGGGACCAGTGGGGCCAGCCGGCGCACCACCTCGCGGCGCCATGTTCTGAAACATGGCAAACATGGCAATAAGGAATGCTGCTGGATCCGATCCCGGAGTAGGGAAGACAGGATACTCCTGTGGAGCCAGAGCTGGATCCTGGCTATCCGACTGCGCCGGAGAGAAGCGAGGACTCCGAGGTTCCACCACCTCAAAGACCGACGGCGCCGGAGAAGTCTGCGGAGTCGAAGGCTGAGGAGTCACCGTCGGGCTGACCTCCCATGACTTATGGCGCCGAGCAGATGGAGACCTTGACCTCGAACGGCTTCCTCTGGAACGACGCCGGGAATCGTGATGGCGCAGCTTCCTATGACTCTTCGACGACTTCCTAGACGAAGATCTATGGTGACTCCTCTTCTCCTTTTTAGCTTTAGCTAAAAACAACTTGGCTTCACACTCCTTAAGAGCCTTAGGATTCATTTTCTGGCACGAACCACACTCCTGAACGTCGTGGTCCGAACTCAGACACCAGAGGCAGTCATTATGCGGGTCAGTAACTGACATACGACCTCCGCATTCTCTGCAAGGCTTGAATCCTGACTTCTTCGGTGCAGACATTTCTGAAAACACAAAGTATCCCTCTCAACAGCAATCGACACAAGAGCTGGAGAAATAAACATTATCGAAGGCACGGAAAAAAGGGAACTGACGTCAGCATGCCGGCGGGGACCTCTTATTGCCACAATGACGTCAGATGGAGCTGCGTGGAGTCGGGCAATTGTGACGTCCTCGCCGACGTGCAGAGCTGGAAAGAATTTTCCGTTGAATGCTGCACATTGGGGGAGAATTTATTAGGTGAGGAATCCACAGGTAGTTGTATCCATCAGAAATCTGAGATCTTGATATTAGGCACATTACACTCCACACAGTGTTACTGTTACACTAATCCCTTGGTTTAGGGCCCAGCACCTCAGCTCAGACAGTTAGAAGTTCAACCTGTACCTTGAGGGTCATCTTAAATTCAGAGTAGTCTCTCACATCACAAATAGCACACATAATGTGCAGGTTTCGCCACATTTATCATCTCTGCATGTTTCTTTTTCAGGTGACCAAATTGGAGTTGTATAAGTAGTTACCCTTTTAAAGAAACTCCAGCAATGACACCTTTCCTGGTTTCCTCGTTAAAAAGAATTAGCAAGCTCCAAAGAATGCAAAGTTTTGCCACCTACCTCATTGTCGAGATCAGGCGTTCTGCTACTGCAACCAAATCTCACCTGCATGGATATCCCTCAATTGACAGCAGGTTAAGCGGAAGAACAAAATCAAAACCCTTTTTTCATCGCTAAAGCCTTTAACAAAGGAAGCCTGAGGTATCCATTCAAACTACTGCTGCCACATCTACTAACAAGATGCTTAAGGCAAGGCTTCCTAAAACTTCTCCCAATGCGTCCATTGAGGTGCAAACGGTCTGTAGGAACGTACAGCACTCTCAAACCTCTTTCCCCGCCGAACTCCTTACTTTCATCTTTGCCCTGGAGTCACACATCAGAAAATGCTTTTCGTATTTCAAGATTTACCTCTAACACTGGAATCAATCTAAGTCTTCGATCTGTTCCTCCTTTGACTCTGGCTCCCCGCCACCCCTACTCTTGCTATCATGAAGCATTCATGTTGTTGTGCTATTGTTATATTAAAAGAATAGGTAAATGAGCAAATATTGTAATGTGTGTATTTTTCCTCACACAAAAGCAATGCTTTTGAACGGATTAAAGTATGTTGCGTGTTTAATAAAGGTCTTGCATGCTTTTTGTTTTACTATCTTGAAGACTTTGGACACAAACGGTTTCCACCAAAAAAAGAAATTGGCATCTAAGAATCAAAGGCAGATTTTAGACTTAACACAGACCATGACACTACTTCTAAAAAAATTATGAAGTTGATTAGGTCTTGAATTTGCGCCTAAACTCTATTTGGTATCAAACTCAAGCAGTGTATGATATCCTCGGCTAAGACACACATCCAGCAAAGAGGGGACCCAAAATGTTACATTTCCTTTTCTCTATGTAAAAGATTCGATGTGGTAAGATAAACTGAAAATGAAGTGCAAAATGTATTATCCCTTCCCTCTCCCCTCTAGGCTGCAGAACCGTTTGCAAATGGCAAAATAAAAGAAAATTAAGAAAGCAGGAAAACCAGTAAAAACAGTGGAGTTCTACGATTGTAGGTGAGGTTGGAATGGGTTAAAAAGAAAATCTATCTGTTTTATTAGTGATTTAATACGCCTTTTTTCCAATAGCCTAGAAAATAGGTACTCCAGTCCTGCGTTTTGTACAATACACCCCAGGAGGTTCTTCTTGTACTTTCACAGGCCAATATGTCAGAGTAAATAATAAAGAGATAATACCATTTCAAGCTCTGCTACTGCCTAAACGAAAATAAACATCAGTGCTGCTTTCCCACGCCTATTCCTGAAAGAAAAGAAAACAGTATTTGGTTCAACCACATAGTTAGTTCTTAGCAGTGGGGAATTTCGTACGGTTTTAAACTGAAAATCAAGATGAGAACGTAAATAAGAAGATAGCCACCTTTATAACGCGACCTCGCAGAGGAATTCGATTTTATGGGTTCGATTCACGGAGCTAGATGGCTTACTCCTGAAAATTCCGAATTAAACCAGACACACTTACAAAAAACACGCATTCTATCGGGCAGACGATTCACAGCAGACACGATGGCCGCGTGCCAAATTGTCTGATGTGACTCAGCTGTGAAAACCCGACAGGTGTTCGTCACACCACACAAACTGTTGGTGCAAGAGAGGTCTCAAAGTCTATTTACACGAAGCAACCGGGCTCTTCAATAGCTGCAACAAGTCTACTGAGGGTGTGGAGGTTTGAGAAGTCTCCTACGATGACCCCGGAGGAATGTCATCCCTCTGAGAGCTCTGTGATTTTTGAGCCATATTGAAAGCATGGATGATGAACTCAGAAATATGTGACACCTGAACCCTACTTAGTGGACATACTTGGCATATTCAGTCCAAGGCTGTCTACAAAGCCACTGAGTTTGACGTTCACTGTATGTTTACATACAGCAGCAGCTGGAGCTTCCATTTTGGTTTCTGGGAAATTGGAATTCAGAGCGTTCCTTGCTCCTAATTAAAGATGTATGGCATTTGAATATTAAAAATAACCAAAGTTATGTAGGTTTTCAGTCGCACAGTGCATCGCAGAATACATTAACGCAGCTGGTGATGTCATGCAGTGGTTTACAGCGTTGTGTGACTGCTTTACCAATCATGCAATTTTTTTACATAAAGGTACAGTCTATATATATAATAATAACACACTTGTAAAAATACGATATCAATATCTGCTCAAGTGTTCTGTTGCATCACAGAGGATGGGTCTGTTATCCCATTCAATTAGAGGTACAAAAAGATGTGCACGAATACACACACACACAGATACACACACACGCATGCAGAGGGCTCAGGACTTGGGACCAAGCACCTCTTGGGTTATCATTTAGCAAACCAGTACATTCTGCAAGTTGTAGTCTTGGTTCAGTTCACTTTGACCAACTCGTCGCCTTGCTCCACGTTCAAAAACACAAGCGAAGCAGGGTTCTTTAAGGTCACAGGAAGCTGGATATATTTATGCTAATATCATATAGCAGGTATTAGGACCGCCCTCCTGTCAGTTTTTAACAAGCTGGAAATTACCAGATGATCATAAGCAAGCGGTTTGTATTTTCCATAGACGTGGGGGAGGGGCTCTAAGAGTTCATGTATCTAAACAAGTCGAAAGCAAAGCAGATGGAGTAATGAGCAGTTCACCCTTCTACACAAGAACCAGGCAATTAACTTGGCTAGTCGTAAATTCCTGCATATTTTTCACCCAACAAGAGCATTCAAACAAAGAAATAGACAAGAGAAGACAAGCATTTGCAATGCAACGGGTCTCGCGTTTGCTCATGTTAGAGCTGATAGGTGAAAAGTCGGGTTAGGAGTTTACAACGCTATCGGCAAAAGTGCATTTATGTACGTAACCCGAAAAAGTGCAATTAACTATGTAAAGCGCTCGACTTCTGCCAAGCGAAATTGCGCTAGTGAATTAGAGAAAAAGTAGTCCACGAGCCGGACAGAAAACAGCGAGCCTTGCATGTTTTCTGTACTTGGTCGATGCGCTCGAGGAGGGCTAGCCACCGGAAAAGGCATGACGTGTGCATGCCTTCGACTAATGAAAGCAAGCAGATTTTATTAGGCAAGCCCACGAACCAATGAAAAACTCTGACGTGACGTCGACAGGGCTCCGAGCCCTTTTCTAAACACTAAAGCGTCTCGCTGCGATACGCATGCGCGAGCGCATGCAACGCAGGCTCGACCCTAAAAAAGGTGCCTCGGATAAAACAAGAGAATAGATGAGATACAAAGCGAGGATAACAGCTGATCTTGTTCTACAAGTCACTGCATATAATGCAGCAGAATTTCCACTAAAATGTAATTAGGGAAATGTACCATATGCTGACACTAGATGAAAAACTGAATTAAATATTTTTTTCTACCACCCAGACTGCATAGGTCTTCCGTCCAACCTTTGAAACCCAGTTGCCCAATCACAAATTACCAAAGCACCTCACGACAGACAACCAGAGGGCTCAGCCTTCGTGGAAGCCTATATTTATGTCTGTCACTAAACAACCTTCATAGAAATTAGCACTGCATCCGAGCAGATTAAATAACTTGTCAGCTCAACGTCCTGGCAGCAACTTCCAAAAGAAAGAACCCTAGTATCCCCTACATTCTCTCTCAACACACATCCCTTCCTTCAGAAATATGAAAACATAATAATAACCATATAATGAGTGAAAGTACTAGAAATGAAAATGAATTGAAAAATACACCAAATGAACTGTACAGAACATATAACATTAAATATTCAGAACTTAGCACACGTTAACTAAATGTATGGCACAAACATATATAGCATTAATATAATATTAATTTAATACATTTTGTAATCCTTAATCTTCACAGGACTTGACCTTGTTCTACCAGAAACCCTCTTGTTGGAAGATCAATTGTCAAATTTAATGCCTGTTTGTACCCTCATTTTCCTACCAACATACTCCGTTTTGGATTCGGGGCACCACTGAAGCAAAACACCTGTTCCATGTTTTACCGTTTTCTAACACTACTACATTACCCTTCACTTCCTTCACTTGAGGTGTAGAAGAATGTGCCACAACCTTGCGGACAAAACCAGGTTTCTTGACCCTTACCCAGTCTCCAACCTGAATTGCCGAAGTCCTGTGTCGATCATTTTCAGTACTATATTTCTTCTGTACTAAAGTCCTTACATCCACCACTCCTGCCATTTTTAAAGCATCCACAGTTTTCCTAGACATCCACTCTTTGTTTAGTCTGGACACTCCAATCCTGCCCCTCAGCAAAGTAAAAGGAGATATCCCTGTACTTATGTGAGGGAAAGTTGTTATTAGCCATAACATATCATCAATCGCTTCTTTCCAATGCAACCTCTTGATGAGTGCAGGCTGTAACTGGTCCTTGATGGCGCAGTTTATCCTCCCTACTAAACCATTAATGCATGGCTGGCACAAGGAACTTAAAATGTGCTTTGTGCCTGATTTTTCTAGAAAACTGTTAATTTCCCTGGATACAAGTTGGGTACCATTAGCAGTCACTACTTACTTGGAGAATCCCTCTCCCAAAAAACCCTTCCCTGAAGAATTTAATGACTGCACCAGAACTTGTGTTGTCCACAAATTTCACTTCCGGCCTTTCAGTCATGTAGTCTACCAAGACCAATGCATACTTGGGTGTACTACCTGTAACCTCAAAGGCCCCAGACGCATCAAATGCCACTTTACACCAAGTTGTATTTTTAACTACGATATGGTTGACAAGAGTGGGACATGTCAGCTGCAACATATTGTTCCTTCCCCCACAAGAAGTTCTTGAAATGGTTCACACCCCACCACAAAGCCAAAGATTCATTTTCTATTGTAGAATATGTTACACCAGCTCCCCTTAAAGTTCTTGAAGCAAAAGCAATGACTGCCTCCTACCCATCACCCCTTTTTTGCATAAGCACTGCACCAAGCCCTACATTACTAGCATCGGTGGAGATGATACACAAATCATTGGTGTCAAAAGGTTTAGGAGGATGAGCCCCCACTATTTCCTTCTTGATTAATTTGAAATTCACTTTGTATTCTTTGCCGCATGCATACTTCACATTTTTTTTTAGGAGCGTACGCAAACATGTTTTATGCGAGAATTGTTGACAAATTTGCCATAGTATTTTACCAAACTGAGGAATGAGCGAAGCTGGCCTTTGTCCCTGGGTTTTGGTGCACCTAGGATGACATCTATAATATTCACTTTTGGTTCAAACCCTTTCCCTGATACATGATGACCCAAATAATGCACTCCTTCCTGGAAAAACTTACACTTGTCTCTTTTTAGGGTCAATCCACTAGCTTTAGTGATCTCTAATACACGCATCACGCTGTTGTCGTGTTCAACCTCTGTCTCACCAAAAATCAAGATATCATCTTAGAAAAACATGCCCCTTTTAGAGTCTGCTTAACTCAAACAGATGATAAGTCAAGGATATATCTAAAGAAGTGAAGAATCTAGCAGCACCTAACGTTGCCAGCATTCCATTAATGTTAGGGAGATGTTGGTGATCCATCCAAATGTTAGAATTTAAACCTCTCAGATCCACAAAGTCTTAAAGACTTATCAGCTTTACGCTAGCCATTCTGACCCCTTAAAGGGTTTCATTGTGCTTAAGGAACGCAATCTTTCAAGTTAAATTTTCAATTCCTCACGCAAAGTTAATGGCACTTTGCGTACGTGGTGACCCACTGCTCGTGCATCATCTTTAAAAATTATGCAATGGTGGAAACTCTTGAGCTTCCCCAATTTCTAGTTAAAAACCTCAGCGTAATCTTTCATCCACTCATCAGTTTTTGCATGACAAACTGACAAACCAGACTTGAATTGAGGAGGCCTGAAAATTGTTGTGCATAATACATTTCACCCACTTTTTGTTTAGATAATACAATATGGGTCCAAAACAATTCCCAGTTCACCTTGCTTATCCCAACCCAACAAATTTGCCTCATCCTTGACAATGTACACCGTTCCAACACAAATTTTTCCATCAAACCCCAATTTGGCATAAAAGTTACTCATAACCTCCACTCTTTTCCCCCATATGCAAATGTGTTTATGCGCCTCAATGTCCCCAAATTCACCAAAATCCTTCACAATCATTAGCGTGAATGGAAAGCCAAAGTCTGTCAATAATTTAACATCTCTATTATTCAGAGATATCATGTAAGATGGAGATTTCTTTTTGCGAGACCCCGCTATGTATTATATTTCCATGAGCTCTACTCTCTTCCTGGCATAATGAAGATAACATTAGTACAACATTGCTATTCTCATCTAAGTCAATAAAATCTCCCTCAATGGTTTTGATTGTCTGCAAAGGAGCAGCGTGCACTGATGTGCATGCATACGCTTCTTTCTGTGGCCAGTGGGTCCTGGCTGTTAGGGATGCATGTGCCTGTGTCAGTTAATATGCCTGGAGGGCAAAATCTGAATTGTGTAGCAGCAATTCAGTTGCTGGGCATTCACCCACCTGCCTGGCCAACAAACCAGCCCTCACTTTGCACACAGTGAACAGGTCCAGGGTCACACAGCACTCTGAGACCCAAATTCTGAAGACAGGATGAGCATCAACTAGTCTAATTTTGGTAGTGAAGAGAGGCACCACACAGGAGATGCTGCCGCTGACAGATTGACGCCACTGAAAGGAAGCTCAACAGGCAGTGATGACAGCAGGTAACTTATTAATCTGTGAGCTCAATGTCCAGGCAGCAACTGCCAACATAAAGAACTCACCTCAGATTCAGGGAGCAGCAAACTCTAGAATCCCATACATAAAAAAAGAATAGATAACTATGAAGGCTTCTTTTGCCACCCAATTGCAACTGACATGGAAACAAAAATGTAGCCACATTTAAGACAAGGAAGCCTTCAATATAGACAGCTTTTCTCTTCTAGGAAAGAATAGAAACAAAAATACCAGGTCCTGGCAGCATCAATGAAAAGACAATTTGAAGGGCAGGAGGGACAATAGGTGGTGGCAGAGGAAAAATGAGACATAGCCATAGGACAAAGGGAGGGAGGAATGTGAGGGGTTGGCAGGTGGGAAAAACAAAGACCTAGGCACAGGAAAAAAGGGGAGGGTGGAAAGGAGCAACCCAGATACGACAAGATGCCTTTATTTGTGAAGGAGTCCCTCATGCATTTGAATACTAGTTCTATATTAGAGGCAGCAGGATACATCTACAAGCGAACAGCATCAAGTGACAAAGAAGAGATTGCACTGGCTAATCCAAGATGTCACTAAAAACGTATGAAACAAAGGGATGAAAGAGGCTCGTAAAAAAGAGCCAATGGTTGAAGGGGGCAGACCCAAAACCCACATTAAGTTTGCTGTTAGGCAAGAGCATACTGTAAAGAAATGGCTCCCTGTTGCAGTTACCCCCCACTTTTTGCCTGATACTGATGCTGACTTGACTGAGAAGAGTGCTGGGACCCTGCTAACCAGGCCCCAGCACCAGTGTTCCTTCACCTAAAATGTACCATTGTATCCACAATTGGCACACCCTGGCATTCAGATAAGTCCCTTGTAACTGGTACTTCTAGTACCCAGGGCCCTGATGCCAAGGAAGGTCTCTAAGGGCTGCAGCATGTCTTATGCCACCCTAGAGACCCCTCACTCAGCACAGACACACTGCTTACAAGCCTGTGTGTGCTAGTGAGAACAAAATGAGTAAGTCGACATGGCACTCCCCTCAGGGTGCCATGCCAGCCTCTCACTGCCTATGCAGTATAGGTAAGACACCCCTCTAGCAGGCCTTACAGCCCTAAGGCAGGGTGCACTATACCATAGGTGAGGGTACCAGTGCATGAGCATGGTACCCCTACAGTGTCTAAACAAAACCTTAGACATTGTAAGTGCAGGGTAGCCATAAGAGTATATGGTCTGGGAGTCTGTCAAACACGAACTCCACAGCACCATAATGGCTACACTGAAAACTGGGAAGTTTGGTATCAAACTTCTCAGCACAATAAATGCACACTGATGCCAGTGTACATTTTATTGTAAAATACACCACAGAGGGCACCTTAGAGGTGCCCCCTGAAACTTAACCAACTATCTGTGTAGGCTGACTGGTTCCAGCAGCCTGCCACACTAGAGACATGTTGCTGGCCCCATGGGGAGAGTGCCTTTGTCACTCTGAGGCCAGTAACAAAGCCTGCACTGGGTGGAGATGCTAACACCTCCCCCAGGCAGGAACTGTGACACCTGGCGGTGAGCCTCAAAGGCTCCCCCCTTTTGTCACAGCCCAGCAGGGCACTCCAGCTTAGTGGAGTTGCCCGCCCCCTCCGGCCACGGCCCCCACTTTTGGCGGCAAGGCTGGAGGGAACAAAGAAAGCAACAAGGAGGAGTCACTGGCCAGTCAGGACAGCCCCTAAGGTGTCCTGAGCTGAGGTGACTCTAACTTTTAGAAATCCTCCATCTTGCAGATGGAGGATTCCCCCAATAGGGTTAGGATTGTGACCCCCTCCCCTTGGGAGGAGGCACAAAGAGGGTGTACCCACCCTCAGGGCTAGTAGCCATTGGCTACTAACCCCCCAGACCTAAACACGCCCTTAAATTTAGTATTTAAGGGCTACCCTGAACCCTAGAAAATTAGATTCCTGCAAACTACAAGAAGAAGGACTGCCTAGCTGAAAACCCCTGCAGAGGAAGACCAGAAGACGACAACTGCCTTGGCTCCAGAAACTCACCGGCCTGTCTCCTGCCTTCCAAAGATCCTGCTCCAGCGATGCCTTCCAAAGGGACCAGCGACCTCGACATCCTCTGAGGACTGCCCCTGCTTCGAAAAGACAAGAAACTCCCGAGGACAGCGGACCTGCTCCAAGAAAGGCTGCAACTTTGTTTCCAGCAGCTTTGAAAGAACCCTGCAAGCTCCCCGCAAGAAGCGTGAGACTTGCAACACTGCACCCGGCGACCCCGACTCGGCTGGTGGAGAGCCAACACCTCAGGAGGGACCCCAGGACTACTCTACGACTGTGAGTACCAAAACCTGTCCCCCCTGAGCCCCCACAGCGCCGCCTGCAGAGGGAATCCCGAGGCTTCCCCTGACCGCGACTCTTTGAATCCAAAGTCCCGACGCCTGGGAGAGACCCTGCACCCGCAGCCCCCAGGACCTGAAGGACCGGACTTTCACTGGAGAAGTGACCCCCAGGAGTCCCTCTCCCTTGCCCAAGTGGAGGTTTCCCCGAGGAATCCCCCCCTTGCCTGCCTGCAGCGCTGAAGAGATCCCGAGATCTCTCATAGACTAACATTGCGAACCCGACGCTTGTTTCTACACTGCACCCGGCCGCCCCCGTGCTGCTGAGGGTGAAATTTCTGTGTGGGCTTGTGTCCCCCCCGGTGCCCTACAAAACCCCCCTGGTCTGCCCTCCGAAGACGCGGGTACTTATCTGCAAGTAGACCGGAACCGGGGCACCCCCTTCTCTCCATTCTGGCCTATGTGTTTTGGGCACCACTTTGAACTCTGCACCTGACCGGCCCTGAGCTGCTGGTGTGGTGACTTTGGGGTTGCTCTGAACCCCCAACGGTGGGCTACCTTGGACCAAGAACTGAACCCTGTAAGTGTCTTACTTACCTGGTAAACCTAACAAAAACTTACCTCCCCTAGGAACTGTGAAAATTGCACTAAGTGTCCACTTTTAAAACAGCTATTTGTCAATAACTTGAAAAGTATACATGCAATTTTTATGATTTAAAGTTCCTAAAGTACTTACCTGCAATACCTTTCGAATGAGATATTACATGTAGAATTTGAACCTGTGGTTCTTAAAATAAACTAAGAAAAGATATTTTTTCTATACAAAAACCTATTGGCCGGATTTGTCTCTGAGTGTGTGTACCTCATTTATTGTCTATGTGTATGTACAACAAATGCTTAACACTACTCCTTGGATAAGCCTACTGCTCGACCACACTACCACAAAATAGAGCATTAGTATTATCTATTTTTACCACTATTTTACCTCTAAGGGGAACCCTTGGACTCTGTGCATGCTATTCCTTACTTTGAAATAGCACATACAGAGCCAACTTCCTACACATACTCTTTTGAACTAATTGCAAAATAGTTCAGATACAACTACCTTTTAGTTGCAAAATCTCCAAACACATTTTTTAAGATGGAGTTTTCCAACTGAATCTCGGGTCAAATAGAAATGAGGTTTATGTACTGTCTTTTGTCATGAAAATAATCACAGGTCTACCTTTGATGAGAATTTTAAAATCAAAGGTAGCAACCTTTAGAGGTCACATACATAGAAACTGGATAGTATGAGGTGTATTAGGTGTAATAATGTGTAAAAACATGTATGGGCTGATCAGTGAAAGACAAATTATATTCTAAATAAAATCACATCAGTATAAATGTGGTACCAAATATTCATACATGATAACTGAGCATTTTGGTAAAAGACTTATTGGCTGAAGAGGGCATGGATGTGGTTTTAGCTTTTGCTGCCCCTTTCCAGAAGAGAGCTTCCATTGAATGTTTTTGGGTGCTACCTTTGGCTATAAATGTCTATCCTGCACCTGACCACCCCCAACCTGCCTAACTTACAGGCACCCAGGACCCCCCCAAAACAAGTGGCTTGAAGGAGCTACAGGGAAGATTGAGAAAGTCATAGTGGACTCTGCAAGCCTTCTCCTTTATAAAGGACATGGCAAGACTAGTGAGCGAGCAGCACATATGCGTGCAGAGACTGCTGCAGGCATATGTAGCTCAGCAGTTGAGTGTGGAATAGATGGAATCATCACAAACCAACATGCATACAGGTCAGTACTGTAGTGCTTCAGGGTCTATTTAAAGGTACCCGCCTTCAAGTCTAACGCCATGAAGTAATTAGCTATTGTACATTCTGCTCCTACAGAGGCATTTTAGTAAAATTATATCCAAAATGGAAAAAGGTTTCTGGAGAGTCGAGGCAATCGTATACTAGCTTATATTGTAGCATCAATATAGTGCTTTATACCTCTATGTGGGGTGCTGAAATGCACTCTCGGGCAGGTAGCATGCTACACCATAGGGGAGTGGTTCTTGGTAGGCAGTATGTTGTAGTTGTTGTGAAAAGCGCTTTGGTGTTGTACTTGAGTGACCAGAAAGGTGCTCTTATCTGGTCTTGAGGAACAGTGCCTAGCAGTGTGGAGGAGGAAGAGATGTGAGAGAGCGCACAATTTATAATTATAAAAGCAACAAAAATATAGAAGCTTCAGTAACTAATATGGCAACATGCAGAAGGCAGACGTGCTATGCGCCGGTCATTTACTTGGGTACCAGCCTTTCCGGAGAAGTGGAAAAGGAGGAATGACCCAAACTATACAGGTTTAGTGACCATTGGTAGCTGACATCTTAAAGATTTCTGGGGCCCGTGACAATGTATATTTTGGGGACCCTGTTTGAAACAACTTTGAATTTATAACTCCTTTTGACTCATGCAAGCCCTCATGATGCTAAACAATATTGAATTACATGTCAAATCTTCAGAAATAGTGGCATGAAAAAACAGCTTACAATGCCCATTGTCTGCCATCCAACTACTTCCAAAAGAAAGAGTGAACAAGCATCAAGAAAGTCATTTCTTTTTTGAGGTTTAATCTAGATTTTCTTTTTACTTGCAATAACATTTTATGTTAAGTTAATTGACAAACCACTTGCTGCTCCCCCTGTAGGAAAACAAGCAATGGGTGACTTGGTACATTTTTAGTGCATGATATTAAGATCATATAGAAGCCTCAGCAGTTCCAGGAGATAATCTGCATATGAATCACAAATTCACAATATAAATAAAAAAAACAGTGCCCAAAGGAAAATTCAGAACAATTGAGGTTATTACTAAGTAATGGTTTCCCACACAAATATGTCACAATACAATATACAGGCAGACAATTTGTGCTCAACATAGCCACATATTCAAGAGAATCTGAGATGCTAAACTGGTGGATTTGAATTTTGTTCTAGTGGTCAATAATGTGAATACTTGACCGTGGCTATATACTGCTTTATTTATTACGTTTTATTTTTTGTAAAGTTTGCCTCATTGTTACTATAATTTTTTTCAGATTTATGTTCTTTCTGCTCCAACTTTTTTCTGTCTTGATGATGACTCAATAAATTATAAGGGTTGAAACGCTGTTGACCCATCATTGGTTAACTGGGAAAGAAACATTGGATTAATTTAAGAGCCTTTGCCATTTTTTCTGTTTACTCCGTATATGTTTGTTTATGTAAAATGTTGAGCACAAATCATCTGTCTGTCTATTGTATTGTGATATGTTGTATTGTGGAAAACCATTACCTAATAATAATTTCAATTGTTTTGAGTTTTCTTGTGGACACTGTTTTTTTTTTTTTTGTGTAAATTTGTGATACATATGTACATTATCTCCTGGAACAGTTGTGGCTTCTACGTGGTTTGACTGCCCCTGGTTCTGGGTCAGTAGGGCTGCCCCTGTTGTGGCTAACCACTAATATTAAAATAAGACACGTGTATGTAGCCTTTAAAATTGTAGCATTAGTTGCCGGATATTTGTATTCATAAGTATCTCCCCACCATTTCTGGAGGTCTTGCTGCAAACAGTGAATATCAAGGTGCTGCTCTGAGAATTTTCACTATTCCTTTGGTTAAGATCGGATAATTTTCGCCCAGGTTCTATTTACCTACTTTGGCCTTCTTCTCCTCTTTGCCTGTGCTCTTCTCTGTCTCAATAGTTGACTGTGACTCTGCTGAGTAAGATAAATTGGGCAGTATAGTTGAGACGTACAGTGACAAACAGAAGACTATAGCAAGAGACTCGGAGTAGAAGAAAAAGGTAGCAGAGAAAGAAAGGATGTAGAAAGATATGTGATGTGGGTAGAGAAGTAAAGAATATAGAGAAAGATGATCGAGCCAGAAGGAAAGATTTAAAAAAATCGAAGAAAGGGGAAAATAGAGAAAGAGGAAGAGGGGGTGTGAAGAGTGCAGTTCTCCAGTGGGGTAATTTAGAAAGAGATAATGTAGAAAAAGAGGTGAATTAGTGTGAAGTAAAGGAAGAATAAGTAGAGATATACAGATAAAGAGACAAGTAAAAAAAAAGTTGCAAGACAGAGAGTGCAAAATGAAAAGAGGTACAGACAAATTGGTCAGGTAATAAAATGGGGAGGAGTAATACAAAATGGGGCATAGAGCAAAAGGAGGAAGTGGAGAAACTTTCCTGAATTAGAGAAAGAGGGGTGCAGTTGATTCAGAGGTTAAGGTTGATGTTAAGCACTGTTTCGCGTTACTTAGCAGCAAGGGGGCATCCTATGAGTGGCATTACTTGGGTGTTCCCATGCTACCTACCATTTTTTAAATTTAAAGTTCCATCTAACATTTGTAGACAGGCCTTTCTGCCAAAAATGTGCCTCATTTACGCAGGAGTAAAGTAGAGGAAAATAGGTTTTTCTCTCAATTTGCATGTGTGCTGCACGGTTCAGCATACATAAAAAGTGGGGAAAGTTTTTAAGTTGGTTTAAGCATAGTGTTTGTATTAGAGTGCTACCCTTCAAGAATAAAACCAGTGCTAGACTCATGCACACACTTTTACACTATGGTGTAAAGATGTATGTGTGACAAGGCAGCTAAACTGTGTGCCAGCACTTGTGAAGAGAGCAGTAGCACCATATCTTTAAAGAAATGCTGCTGTTCTGCCTTTTCCCTTTCATGCAAAGCAGCTAAACAATGTTGGCTCCTGCACTAGACTGCATGAAATAATAGTAAATTTGCACCATGTTTCTGTTAAGCTTGCTAAGCTGTCAAATTAGAAAAAGTGGGTGGTTTTCAGAAGCACTGTTATTGTGACAGGAACTTTGACCATTCAATTCAGTTTGACAGGAGGGTTCTTGGAAGGTGGGGCCTTAGGCAACTGCCCCCTTTGCCCATGTCTCTTGTGCTTAGGTCATTAAAGAGTTCTGGTATCCCATTTTAGGGAATTACTACAACACCTTCCCTGGCCTTTATACGTTTTCCAAAGGCCTCCCTCACTCCTCCCCTGCTTTAGACATCCTGAACCCATTTCTGGAAAAGGAGTATCTATATCAAGATACAAGGGCACTGGTGGGTACAGATACTGGGCAGAGGCCTATGATACACTAGTAAGGTCTGAAGTTGCATTTACTACTCTACCAACATATTGGCAGTGCCACTCCGAGCACAATCCAAAAAGAGAGGAAGCGGAATTTTCATGATGACTTCCAATCTGATCCACTAAAAATCGCAATTGTGATAATTTGAACCTGTGCATCAGCTGGGATTTACAATTTTCCTTTTTACCCCTGTGCTCCACTAAGTTTAAGCTGCAAATGTTGCCAATAGAACCATGTTACTTTTTAGAGAATGAAGGGTTAATTATCCCGGCATTAAGCTTAATTTCAGCCGGTGGCTGCTGGTAGGGGCCACCAGCACTTATTTTGTGGAGTGGCACTACATTTTTTGCATCAGATAATTACCATGAGCAAGAAAGGGAAAAGACGCAAATTGGAAAGATTGAGGAAGTAAAAACCTGAAAAAGCGTCACAAAGTGAGAAAGCAGGAACCTGAGTGAGATAAAAGGGCAGGGGAAGTCTGGTAGTAGATTAAAGAGGCATAAGGTGGTATGAGACTACCAACCTTGGTATTTGGCACGCCGACTTTTAATTGCAGTGGCTGTAGGCTTCTGAGCGGAGCTTCGGGCACCAGCACTCTTTCTTTAACAAATTAAGCACTACTGGCACTGAGCACTTTACATTTCCTGAGAAATTAGGTCCTACTACCATACGCCCATGCACAGAGCCGTAAAAACAGGGATCAATGCCCGGTGGAAGTTTCCAAGAGCAGTATCAGAGTGAAGGAATGCAGTTATGTAACCAGAGAATATAACATTTACATATTTTCACATCACTAACGCTCTTGGCACTCTTAAGCAATGCCCATAGTCCTCATATTCCCTTGACTAAAAAATTAAACTAAAAAAAAAAAATGAAATAAAAAAAATATTACACTTTCACAATTTTGTTTGCGGTTTGCCCTGCTCAAGTTTATTCAAATAAATTTGTGAATTGCATTTCATTGTTTGTGCTCACTATTTTTTTTTTCTAATTCGTGTATTGAATTTCATTTTCTCTCCTGCCTAATTTTGTCTTTTCTCTTTATAGCTCTTTGGCCTTACACTTACCAACTTTCTGTCCAACACTGTACTGTTTGTTGATTGTATTGCTCCTTAATACAGTTTTACAGCTCCTACAATTTTCCTCAGAGCTTGCGTCAGAGAGATAGAGCGCCTTCCATCCTCTGTTGTCGAGGGATCAGAGAGACTTGACACATTGTATTTTCTGGTGGACAACAACTCTGAATGACTTGGCCAGCAATCAATTAAAGACAGCATTTTCAATAGATGGCAGACAATTGTCCAATAGAGCAAGCCACTGGCCTAAAGGAAGGTGGATTTAGATATCACGGCTGTCTGCCTGCTCCCTAACCTGCAAAGGAGGACATGCTGCATGAATCCATCACCCTAAAATTAGAGATATGTTAAAGTCACACATCTGAGCTGCAAGTCAGTAGGTCCAAACGTCTAAACATAGAAAAATCATCACACAAAAAACAGATAGTTCAAAACCAGTTGGTTCTCAATGCCTCTTTCCAGGGATATGTGAGCTTAATTTTTAAACTAATTCTCTAACTGACTTGCTTCGAAGATCGTCTTGCTCAACTCGATTCAGCGTTTTGATACTTTGCTTTATACTACAGAGATCAAATGTATACTATTATGAAAATTACAAAATACGGATTGCAAATTAGAGCAATGAGCTTCAACTACTAGCAAAAGGATTACATATTCTACCTGCTTTGTGTATAACTCATTATGGAAAATACCGATGTCATAAAGAATGTTGCAAATCAAAGGTATAATTTTAGTAACCTTAGCATAAAACTATTGTTATAAATCTATCAGTAATCTATTTGGATTGTTATTTTGAAAGGCCTGCAGGATCCTATGACTAGTTTGACCCAGATAGATATCTTCAGCAGGTGCCATAACCCCCTAAATTATCTTATGATGTATTCTACTACAGGTTTACTACTGTATCTTGGCTTGTTGTTAGGTCCTGACAAGTTCTGTTGGGGCAGAGCATGCAAAATAAATCCATGTCCCTTAGGCTGGCTATCATGTGACTTCATGTTAAAAACTTGTAAAACTGTAAACTTTGCACTTGTATAGCGCACTACTCACCCGTTAGGGTCTCAAGGCGCTGTACTCATACCGCTATGGAACCCCTCCTGGCTTTTTTCCCTGTGAGGTGCCCACTCCTGGGCACCCCCAGGGTGAAGCCAGGCATCCAAGCGCTGTTGGGGCCGTTGTGGAGATTAAGCAAGCAATTGCCCAGAGTTGCAGAGTGGGACTCATTAATTAGATTAGGCACCGAGGTGAGAATTATCTGGTCCAAGGGAATTGAGGCCAAGACCTGCCGAAGCGGGACTTGAACCCTGGTCTTGAGCCAGATCTCTGCTTCAGGGTCTGCCGCTCTAACCATTGTGCCACACTTCTCCACGTTTATTGGCATTCCAACCACTTTTCTTTCAAACAAACACCACCCACCCACCTATTTGTGGCTTGCTGACTATATTTTCCACTTACATGATTGCATGTGCAAAAAAGATGGCCATTGGATCCTTAGACATTTACAACGATACAAATGGACTCTAACAATTCTCGCATTCTCAAGTGGGGAAAAATAACTTGCTCCAGTTTTGTTAGTCGGTTACCTCGCCTCTCCCTTTTTCTTACAGGAGAGTTATTCAATGACCTAGAACAATGTAAACATTGGATAACAGAAGCTATAAACGACCCAACTCCATTAGTCTGCTGTGAGTGTAAACACTCAGACATTTTTGCCATTTGGTTTACAGTTTCTTTAGCCATGGAAAATCTAACCTGTAAACAACTTGAACAAAAATGGAGATCTTACTATAACCCTGTCGATTTAATTGGATATCAAGTAGCTTTAAAAAGATATCACAAATCAATAAGATACGCCAAAAAGACCTTTTACACAACACAAGTTGAGATAGCAAACAATGATCAAAGGAATAATTATTCATATTACGCAGGCCTAAAGCCTCTCAAAGAGAAATCCTTCCATCTCAATTTTTATGTGATAAGCTGTCTGTTTCTTTCGAGGAATATATGATTTAAAGGGGATTTGATAATAACAACTCAGTTTTGGACTGTTCTCAAGGGACTCCACCGTCTATTTTGCCTCTGAAGTACACTTTGGCTGAATTTCAGCCTATTTTCTGGTGGGAATCTGAATGTGCTATCCTTCTTTGTAAATCTGGCTCTCCTTTGGACCATTGCCTGTCAGTTATGTTTAGAAGGGCAGTCCAGATTGTGAAACCTGTGATTCTTCACATATTAAATACTTCTCTTTCTTCTGCGTCAGTGCCCGAGTCTGGAAACTGCTGATACTAAAACCTTTATTGAAAAAAAACATTGTCTAGTCCATCAATCCTTGCCAATTTTAGGCCCATTTTCTTGCTCTCTGCTCTTACTAAATTGCTGGAAAAGCTTGTTAACTAACAATTAATGGATTTTCTGGAAACTTCCAAGTCCCTTTCATTCTCCTATTCCTGTTACAGGCCTAAGCACTCCTTGGAATCAGCCCCCATTGCGGTGTCGGAAACAATAAGTGATGTCGGACAATGGCTAAAATGCAGCATTCATTCTCCTGGACTTACCAGCAACGTTTAATCCCATCTCATACACTGTACTTCTTCAGCGTCTCTGAGAAATTGGCATTAACGGCAAGGCCTGGACTTGGTATCTTGCAAACAGAAGACAGATGATGTCTATAGATCAGTTCACTTCAGGGGAATAATCATTGAAATATGGTGCCCTGCAGGGCTTATCCCTCAGTCCATCTCTATTCAACATCTATATGACCCCACTGATTTATCTTACTGACTATTTTGGCATTTCTACAATCCCCTACACAGGTTACACCCAATTTATCTTGTCTCAATAAAAATTATTTTGGTTTGGAACAAAATTTCAAGGACTGTTTCGCTAGTATTATTTGTTGGATGGATATCAATAATCTCAATTGAAATGTGAACAAATAGAGACACTTCTGTACGGGAAGAAAAACATGTTTTCTCTGCAGAGCTGGTGGTCTGACAACGCATCGACCACCCCCGCCTCCAGTAGAAGTGGCTAGAAACCTAGAAGTCAAATATGACAATGCCTGTCTTTTCAACCTCAAGTTCTATCCGTGACTTGTACAAGTTTTTCCCTGATGAAATCAATTAAAAAATTCCTCGAATTTCTTCCTTTGGCGAAGTGCTCATCTCCTCAGGGTTGGATTAATCTAACAGACTCTACCTAGGCATTGCTAAGCAGTTATTCCATGATAGACTTCAATTGGTTCAAAATGCAGCCACAGGACTTGTTCTCAGGCTTTCCTACAAAACCTCACTTTCTCAGGGGCTCAGAAAATTGCACTGGCTACCCATTCATTAATGGTTTTTTTTTTTTTTTCATTCCTGGTTTTGGATTTTAGATCTTTCCCTCTAACTGGTCCGAAATATCTTTCATATCGTTTCTCACACTATGTAGCTCAAAGGGCTCTCAGATCATCTAATGTTAAGTTATTATAAACTCCTAACTTCAGGCCTAAATCTAGAGGCTGTAAAACTTTTGCAGCATTACGATCTAAGGCCTGGAGTCAACTTCTATTTTCTCTTAATGTCACACAAAATAAAGCAGGCTTTAAGAAACGACTGAAAACATGGCTTTTTTTGTGCCTCAGATGGCTGTGCAATTGTCTGATTTAATCAGTTTCACTCAGGCTTGCTCTTTATTGAGATACTTTTCTGGGTTTTATTGATGGTGTTGTGGATGGGGAGTGATTTCTGTGTCTGAGCTAGCGCCAGGATGCTCTGCTTTGAGTGACAGTGAATAATGAATAACAGCCTCCTCTCCGGGCTTTGACTGGGCTGGGTCGCCCCCACCTCAGGTCTCAGACCCAGTAGTATTTAAAAACGGACACTGAAACGGGTCCCTATCGAGCCCTGTATTCATGTCCTTACAGCTGCAAAAACCCTGACCTATTGCTTAACAATGAATGTGAGTGGTCCACGTTAAGAGTGTAGAGCCTCTTTATACTTAACATGTTTTATTTAATTGTGCATTTTCTAAGAGTGTCAGCTATTTCCAGGGTGTTGTGTTTCACACAAGGTAGTTTTCTGTGCTTAAGCCATGCCACTCTATACACAGGTATAGAGACCCCTCCTTTTTTCCTCCCACTTAAAGTCCTTCTTCTACTGAGTGAGTCAACACCTTTTCCCCGATGACTCATGGAAATGTACAGTGGAGCCCTACTGATAAGGCTTTTTGGCGGGAGAGTGAGGGGTGCACGAAAGCATCACGAGGGGAGGCCCTCGGAGCATATTATTGGTGGTTTATCGGTACGCGTGCATTTTATCTAATTTTGGAAAATGTGTGGCTCAAAAGAGGGTGGCAGTTTTGGGAAAGGATTCCAGAGCCTGGCAATCAAGGATGTACATAGAAACCTACATGATTGTGCTACAAACTGATTAGTTTTTTTTAACCTGTGAATAGCTGGGCTCGGTGGAAACGCTGCCTCCCGAGATTAGGAGCCTTGCTGAAATATTATGCCTGGTTTTCATTCGAGCGAGAATGTTATTACCAATCATTTCTCCGACACCTAGCACAGTATTAAAAGTTAATGCAAATGCTCGGTCTGATTCATAAGGCATTATTTCACCCATTTTCATATTATGCAGAAAATGAAAGAAGTGAACCTTCTATTACATCCTCCTTATTCATCTGATTTCTTTGTTTTTTGCAGCCGCAAGAGTCCAATACCAGTTGCTTGCAAATGACCAAGTCTGTAAACACCACCTCACCCAGGCACTGAACAGACTATTTTGGCACATCTTGAGGAAGCAACTGCACAATTTCTACACTGACTCAATTCAGAAAACACTAACCTGGAAAAAGGCGTCACCTTTGCATAGGCCTTGCAGGTAGCATGGTCTATGCTATTTATGTGGCTTGCATCTATGGTATTCACACAATAGTGCCAGGAGTTGTGTCTAATCTGCACTGGTGTTGCCAGGTGATTTGCAAGGACAGTTTGACATGGGAGTGCTGCCAAGGGACAGCTGTCCAGCTCCTAGATGGCTTGGAGCCATTCCACATGCTATTATCGGGTCAGGGTGCGTGTCTAAGAAGTGATGTTGGAGTAACCCACGAAGATCTGCTGACTGTGGGGTTACTTTGCAGGAGAGAAGCACATAGCGAGACAAGGCTAACTCTACAGTCACATATGAATCACAATGCTAAGTCTACAGTCACTGATGCACCAGTCACAGGTGAGTCATTTGGTTGGGTTCGCCACATTAACAGGCATTGACTAACTACATAAACTAACGTGTTCTCCTTTTGATTTGGGTGCATTCAAGACGAGGAAACCCGTCATTCGGGACCATCCTGCTATACCCACAACCATGATGTGGGGTCCTAAATGTAAGACAGACAAGGGGAGCTGGGAAAGTGGACTGCCTGGAAAGGAGAAAGGAGAAAAGGCTGCAGCCATGTATACAAGGAGAAGTTCAAACGTCTAGTCCGAGTCAGCACCCAGGCTCGGCATAGGCACACCTACAAGGCCCACAACTGTCATCCCACAGAAAATTACCCATTCCTGAACAAGGCAGTAGTGTCAGCGACTGACCTGACAACACTGCCCCACTCCACGATCCTGGACTGGTGCCTACCACGGAGAACCCTGAACCCGCTCTACAGACCTCCCTGGGCTTCACAGTCCAAGCTGCCATCCCTCTGTATGCCAGCCTCCTGAACACCTGAGGTACATTTCAAACTGATCCATTAAGAACACAGAGGAAGGAATGAAGACAATTAAACAGCACAGAACAAGCAGAGAACATCACTCCTCCACTGCTGCTGGGCCACGAAAGACCAGAGGGCAAAACCCCAGCATCCAAGAAGATTTCCCTTCCCCAAAACGGTTACACCCCTCTTCACACAGTATCACAAACCTCTGGGTGAGATAAGGACGTAACTTTTCTACTGCTCTCTTTTAGTGCTTATTGGTTGTCATTAGTTAATCCTGTGTCAGACCACCCAGCAAGTCTTCTCTCCTGTCTCATTTTTGCCGGTTATCACATAAATGTCAGTCCTCAGGCTCCAGGACCACTCTCTACAACCTTAACGGTCAGGCACCTATGCCAGCTATACGTTACCCCTTCCACCATTATCCCATGCTAATACAGGAAATCAAGGGTAATGTCAGTGAAGACTGAGAGTCTAAATCATAACTGGCTCCAACTGGCCTCCAGAGGGACGTCCGGCACCATCACCTCACCTTATCTTCAACGGCTCATTGTACACTCCTTGGTGGTGTGGAAACCCCCTCGACACTGAAGTGGTTAGCCCATGGTCCAGCTCTCCACAACTTCCATGTCTGCTCCTTCCAATTCTGCTCTGCCCTGGACAGCAACCCTAATGCAATCCTCTGTAGTGACCACCGCTGAAGCCACCCTGCTCGCTTCAGTGAGGATTCCCATGTCCCTCAGTCAGGTCATCATTAAAGCCACAATGATGTACGGAAGAGAACTGCTACAACAACTCCAACAAATTCTGGACCTCTAATCGATTTTTCAACAATGCACCTTTGATAGACTGTCTATTTGGCCCAATCGTTCTATTGCTGTGTGCAATTTTTCTCACATCACTTGCACTCAAAGGAGTATTCCCAGACATTAAACAGAAAAATAGGATTATTTACATGTGGTATAGTTAGATCATGCTGATAAAGTTTTCATCTCAGAATGGCACACAGGTAAATGTGGTGGCATGCACAAAAACAGATAAACCTTTACGTGTTTATTGCATATTAGTAAACAATCAATGGAACGAGATACAGGGGACTCAAAAAACGGCTGCAACTTTGTTTATACCAGCAGGATTTAGCATATCAAAAACAGATATTAGGAGATTCCCAACTAGAAGGTGTATCTCACAGCATGAGGAAGAGCTGAATGGAAAAGGACGTCTAAGGCGTAAAAAAACTGAGGGAGAAATGGAAGAACCATATTGAATATATTGGGGATTGTGCGAGGTGGAGTGATCAGAAGTTATGAGCAAGGAGGAGATGGCAAAACTTTAAGTTTGTCATGTTACTATCCAGTGAAAGGTTTTTAACGAATTCGCCATTTCCACTTTCTCTACGTGACACTCTGATTCTCAAACGACTCCTCTATGCAAAATATTTACTAAGGTTTGAGCATCCTTTGTGGTGCATATTAGTAGAGATTCATAGCGCGATAGGAACCCTAACACCGTTGGTAGTTCCAAACCAATACCCTACAGGTGAAATAGTTAGGCACAATAATCCCCCCTCCCCCAAGACATACCCTCCTTTCCCCATTTAATAGCTTCACCACCGAAGCAGGCTAATCAAAGAGTATACCCACCCCTGCCCCAACAGTGGAGGCCTGCTAAGCTGAGAGTCCCAGACACAGGTCCCCAAGAACATGCCACATCCCAGGGTATGGTTGTCAGAGGACGGACTCTCTCTACCAGGTCCAGGATCACCACCATCCACTGCATATATTGCTCTCACTATCACTGTTGTGCCGGAATCAGAACCATACTTGCCTCCCCTAATGTACTAGCTGGACCAGGCCCAGATCTCTTAGCAATCCGCAGTACATCCAAAACAGAAAAAGTACTCCTACTATCAAGGCAGACAACCTCTTTCTTCCCCAACCTGAGCCAATGCTAATGCGATCTGACGTAATTCTGATGGAGGTACCCAAATACCTTGAATCTGAATATGAGCTTCATTGTGTCTTATCAAATCACCAACACTAAAAGCACACAGGTAAAGCCAATAGGTCTCACGTTATGTGGATGCTAAGCTATTTGTCTTGCCAATATTTGTTTGTGAACTCACAGCAATTAGCAGGCAAGGGATAAATTCAATCCTTATTTCTAATAACCAATATTAACTCTTGGTTTCAGGGGATAAATTATTTGCCCTTATTTATTCCATTAATTCATAACAATGCAGCATCAGGCTCATTGGAGAGCAACATATCTCTTATTCTATCATTGTAACAAAAATAAATACAAATCTACATACATTTATATTTACATCAAACATATCTGACACATAGTACATAAATAAACTCACACATAACAAAAATCATGAAAATAATACAAGAAAAAATGTGCCCATCTTAAAAGCTTTAACAAATAGTCACTATAACACAGTTCGCAATGTGATCTAATACCAAATGGTAACCAAGGGTCTTGCAGGACCCGGCAGGACCCGGCAGATGCACACTGATGCTAAGCCACTCACTTTGTTTTTCTTTTTGAGATCCTGTACCGTTTGTTCGCTATTTAATTCACCATTTGAAAATTTCCTATCAGCATCTTCAAAGGTAATTTAAACTGAGCAACAAAAAGTCAAAATGGCCACTGGTGTGTCACCACACATGTGCATGAGTCATTATGTGAAGAAACATGTTTGTACACTAGTAGCAATCATGGAACTGGTTTGCTCAAACAGAAACCATTCTAAAATGGCCTCTACTGTGTGTGTGTGTGTGTGTGTGTGTGTGTGCGTGCGTGCGTGTGTGTGTGTGTGTGTGTGTATGCATGCATCATTATGCACCAGTGGATATTTTAAAATGTTTTTTCTTTTACTTTTTTAACACTGCTTCACAAACAAATATTTCATACAACCTAAAAGGGGAGTATCCTATAACCCATGCCTGCTTAGGATACTAGCCAAAAGCAAACTCACAGCAATTAGCAGGCAAGGGATAAATTCAATCCTTATTTCTAATAACCAATATTACAAAATGAAAATGAAAAATCATGTAGAAGGGAGGGAGAGTGAAGGACGAATGGAGAGGGCTGGGGAGAAGTGAGTTTTTTGAGGCGGGAGTGAGCAGATAGAGAAAAGGTTACCCTAAAGGATAAAAAGTTAATTTATTTTGTTTTTAAAAGCAGGACAGTGAAAAAAATGAATAAGGAAGGAGTGGGGTAGCAAATGGCAAGGGGATGTGAGATGGAGGGGAAGGGGTGGGAGAGAGAACAAGTGGACTGGAGGGGAAGCAATCAATGAGATACACTGCCATGGAGTAATAAAGAAAAGAAAAAATAGTGCTCGCTGATGTAAGTTGTAGACGAGTACACGTCTCATCCAATGAAATGGACTGTAAAGAAGGAAGCATCACAAGAGGAGGAAGGAAAACATTTTATAAGAAGCAAGCCAAGTAAACTGACAAGAAATCCAACCAATGAAAAGTACTGGACTGACCCAGGGCGGACTCCAAGTTTTAGTATGGGACACAATAGGTCTTTGACGATAACAGCTAAAGCGTTCTCTAAGCAAGATCTAAAAATGAAAAGCCGCGTGGTGATTAGTTTAACACGCGCAGAGCCGCCCTGTGTATTCTGAGATGCACCACCCTCCTCACTAAACCTAGATTATGTTCCACCTGCAAGGTCTTAATGTGACCACGTTTGTATCATATACTTGTGAGTGTCCAAACCGAAATGGCTATTTCTTGTTATGTGGGTTATTATGGAAATTCCACATCTGTTGCAAGGTTCAGTAAAGAAAGGCACCTTCAACCCAGTACTGTATACACAGAATCCATTTTGTACTTGGTAAATGTAAATACTTAAGCAGCACTACCTTTGCTCTTTACTGAAGAAGGAATGAATCAACTAAACGATGATAATTTTTCATCGAAATGATTGGAATAAATCTCCACTCCTGCTTGCATTATATTCCACATTTATTTAGGAAGCGGCAGATATGCAGCAAAATCCAATTAGACCAGGTTTATTCGGGGCACGTTGTACAGTCTAAAAATTACTTGCATTTGAAGTACAGCTGCACTATTACACTATTTCTTAATTGCAAAATGACTGTGTTGGACTTCAAACTTGCACTCTGACATAATTTTGACAACCTTTTTTCTGATATCAGCGTGATGCATTATCGCGATATATTCCAATGAACATAATCCAAGTGCACCGTCTCCATTTTTTACGCTTAGGGTATTTTTTTTCAAGGTTACTCTATAAAAAGTCACACACTACCTGAGTTTTTTTTTTTTGTTTAAATATAATTCAGCTGGTCTATTCGTTTGTTTCATTAGAGCTTAAAGTGGCTCCCATCACAAACGAGTGAGTTACACAACATTTAAATAACACTTATAATAAAAACAAAAATGTATAACAATTAGGTGACAGTGAATTCTCTCGGCAAATCAATGCAGGTTCTTAAAAAGGCCACCAAACAAAAGAACCAGCGCGTGCAGGACAAAGCTTATGGAGCAGTGCGGACATGTCATGCGTTTCCCACAATGACCAGAGAAATCCCACTTAGTAATATGTCGATATACTGCCACTGCTCTGAAGCAGAGCCACATCAATATTCATTTCCATACGAGAGTGCATCATAATGTGACCTGGATTATAGGTGCTTCCAGAATAGCTAATGGCCAACATTATACGTCTTACATTATGCATGCTTACTTCAGAATCTATATGGCTCTGTCAGAGGACGCATGCAGAGAGGCATGCTGAGAGCTGAGCAACACACTATATTGTGCAGACATGCTGGCTGGCAGACAACGTATCCTATTTTTTATTTATTTACGCCAAAGCCACAGCCA
Organism: Pleurodeles waltl; assembly: GCF_031143425.1. Taxonomy (NCBI): domain Eukaryota; kingdom Metazoa; phylum Chordata; class Amphibia; order Caudata; family Salamandridae; genus Pleurodeles; species Pleurodeles waltl. The sequence continues at coordinate 1,077,030,663 of NC_090444.1, forward strand.
CAAAAATACGAAATAAAAGATGTTGCTGCCTAAATATGTTATCCATTATGTGCACTTAAAATTTGAAAATGAAATGTCACATTTAATTTCAATAGAGCAGTACAGAGTTCGTAGTAGAGGCATCCCTAGGGCAGATATACAGACTCCTTTTAGCTTTAATGCACATCACAGAAAAAAAATGAATCTTATTGACCCAAAAAAGGCACTATTGGCGTTCAATTGCTGTAACCCGCAGACATATTTTAAAAACACAAAGATGTCTAAAAATATTAATGACTGCTAAACAAACCAATGATTGAAGAGGGCTGACTTAACCCCTTCGCTCCCAGGCTTTTTCCCCCTCAGGTGCCATGCCTTTTTTTGGCTAGTTCGCACTTAGGCCCTCATAACTTTTCGTCCACATAACCCATGCCAAATTTGCATCCTTTTTTTTTTTTTTCCAACATCCTAGGGATTCTAGAGGTACCCTGGAGGAGACCAAGAAATTAGCCAAAATACAGTGAAAATTTTGTTTTTAAAAATAACAAAAATAGGAAAAAAAAGAGCTGAAGAAGAAGGCTTGTGTTGTTTTCCCTGAAAATGCTATCAACAAAGTGTTTTGTGGAGATAAAATCACCATCTTCCCAGCTTTCAGGATCAGGCAGACATGAATCAGAAAACCACATTTTTCAACACAATTTTGACATTTTACTGGGACACATCCCATTTCCACAATTTATTGTACTTTTAGCCTTCTTCCATTTAGTGACAGAAATGGGTGAAAAACCAATGCTGGATCCCGGACAGTTAAGCACTTCTGAAAAGTAGACAAAATTCTCAATCCAGCAAGGGGTCATTTGTGTAGATCCTACAAGGTTTTCCTACAGAAAACAACAACTGAAATAAATAAAAAAAAATTGAAATTAAGGCAAAAAAAGCCTGCGATGTCAGATTTTCAAAAGTAATATACCATTACGTCTGCTGGACTCTTCTGGTTGTGGGGATATATAGGGCTTGTAGGTTCATCAAGAACTCTAGGTACCCACAGACAATAAAGGAGCTGCACCTTGCAATGGGTTTTCATTGTACACCGGGTATACAGCAATTCATTTGGTGAAATATAAAGACTGAAAAATAGGTATCAAGGAAACCTTTGTATTTCCAAAATGGGCACAACATAGGGTGTTGAGAAGCCATAATTATCTGCATATCTCTGAATTCTGGAGTGCCCATATTCGCATGTGAATTACGGGGCATTTCTCAAATAGACTTTTTTTTTTTTTACACACTGTCTTATATTTGGAAGGAAAAAATGTAGAGAAAGAACAAGGGCAATAACACTTGTTCTGCTATTCTGTGTTCCCCCAAGTCTCCCGATAAAAATGGTGCCTCACTTGCATGGGTAGGGCTAATGCCCGCGACTGAAAATGCAACATGGACACATCATGTTTTTACATTGAAATCTGGTGTGTTTTTTGGAAAGTGTGTAGCTGTGGGTTTTGGCCTCTAGCTCAGCCGGCACCTAGGGAAACCTATCAAACCTGTGCATTTTTGAAAACTAGACACCTAGGGGAATCCAGGATGGAGTTACTTGTTGGGCTCTCACCAGGGTCTGATACCCAGAATCCTTTGCAAACCTTGAAATTTGGCAAAAAAACACTTTTTCCACACATTTCGGTGACAGAAAGTTCTGGAATCTGAGAGAAGCCACAAATTTCCTTCCACCCAGCATTCCCCCAAGTCTCCCAATAAAAACTGTACTTCACTTGTGTGGGTAGGCCTAGTGCCCACAACAGGAAATGCCCCAAAACACTATGTGTACAAATCAAAATTCTCGAATACAAAACAACCTGTTTTTGGTCCTGGGTTCAGCAGCTATATAGGGAAACCTACCAAACCCAAAAATTTCTGAAAACTAGACACCGAGGGAGTCCAGGGAGGTGTGACTTGCGTGGATCCCCCCAGTGTTTTTATACCCAGAATCCTCAGCAAACCTCAAATGTAGCTATAAAAATAAATTTAAAAAAAACACAGTTTTCCCACATTTATGTGTGGGATCACTGCATCAGCACAAATGTCCTACCACCCAGCGTTCCCACCAGTCTCACAGTAAAAATGATACCTCACTTGTGTAGGTGGGCCAAGTGCCAGTGCCTGTGATAGGGAAGAACCAAAAATATGTCGAAAATGAGGGAGAACCAAAGCAGGTCCAAAAGGGCAGTTTGAAAAAAAAAAAAAACGTTTTTAGGCTGACAAGTGGGGCAGACTTTTTATCGATATAGATGCGACAATGCTGGGTGGTAGGAATTTTGTGGATTCCTCCAGATTCCGGAAGGTTTCATCACAAAAATGTGGGAAAAATGTGTGATTTCCAGCACAGTTGGAGGTTTGCAGGGCATTGTAGGTAAGAAAATGATGCAGGTGCATGTGAAGCACACAACTCTGGACTCACCCAGATGTTTAGTTTTCAGATGTATCTAGGTCTCGTAGATTTTTCTACATCCCAAAGTCCAAAAAGTGCAGCCCTCACCATTCCAAGTGGGACAATGTTGAGAGTTAGACAAGCTCTCATGGCCCAAATGTAAAACCAAAACTCAAAAAAAAAAAATCAAACCCTTCAGTTGGGGTGGGGGCATAGTCATACCCATACTGGTTGGTAGCCGCCACCCCACATTTTTAAAAAAATTCCCTTGCATCCAGTAGGCTTTCTGCTCCCCCGGGAGTGGATCGAGGGTAATTGCTCCATCTGCCCACCGGTGGGGAGAACAACTTTGTCCCCATTTATTTGGGTGGGGAGAACAACTTTGTCCCCATTTATTTGGGGTGGGTGTATGGCCATACCACCACAATCTTTTTTTGAAAAAAACAAAACTCCCTGATCTCTGGTGGGCTTTCTGCCCCCCCCCCCTCCTGGCGGCAGATGGGCCTTACAAAAATAGGCCTATCTGCCAACAGCAATGTGCCCCCATGGGGAGTGACCCTTGCCCAAGGGGCTGTCTCTCCCGAAACAAAACACACACACAGACACCAATCCCTGGTGCCTAATAGAAGTAGACTGATCTGCCCTCAAGGGGTGCTGAAATGGCATAAAATAAATTTGCCCCCAAGGGAGCGTCCCTTGCCTAAGGGGTCGCTCCCCTTGTGTGAAATTGTTGCAAAACAAATCTCTGGTGCCTAGTGGTTTCTGCCCCCATAATAAAAACAGGCCGATCTGCCCCCAAGGGGGGCAGAAATGGCCTAAAATAAATTTGCCCCCCAGGTGAGCAACCCTTGCCAAAGGGGTCGCTCCACTTGCATGAAATTGTCGAAAAAAAAAAAAATCCCTGGTGTCTAGGGGTTCTTGTCCCCCTCGGGGGCAGATTGGCTTAAGAAAAATAGGCTGATCTGCCCCCATGGGGGGCAGAAATGGCCTAAAATAAAATTGCCCCCCAGGGGTGCTACCATTGCCTAAAGGGTCGCTCCGCAACGAAGAAAAAAAAAATCCCTGGTGCCTAGTGGTTTCTGCCTCATAGGGGAAGGCAGAAATGGCGTAAAATAAATTTGCCCCCACGAGGCGAGCGACCCTTGCCTAAGCGGTCCCTTCTCATCTGTAAAAAAAAAAAAAAAAATCCCTGGTGCCTAGTGGTTTGTTCCTCCTTTGGGGGCAGATCAGCCTAATTACAATAGGCCGATCTGCCCAAGTGGGGAAGGGAAGAAATGGCCTTAAAATAATTTGCTCCCCTGGGGAGCGACCCTTGCCCAAGGGGTCGCTCCCCTCATGTCAATAACATGAGAAAAAAAAAAAAAAAACATCCCTGGTGTCTATTGGGTTTTGCCCCCCTGGGGCAGATCAGCCTTATTAAAATAGGCCAATCTGCCCCAAAGGGGGGGAGGAGGCCTAATAATCAATTGCCCCCCGGGAGGGGGTGGGGGGTATGCCTAAGGGGCCGCTTCTCTTATAAGTAAACAAAGTATAAACAAAACAAATCAAACATCCTTGGTGTCTAGTAGGTTCTGCCCATCCTGTGGGCGGATCGGCCTAATTAAAATACGCTGATCTAAATGCCTTCTAAAAAATGCCCGCCTTGGGGAGCGGCCCTTGCTGGGGGTGAGGCTCATGGGGGTAATGCTAGCGCTCATCCCATGAGCCAGGTGAAGGACGTAACCGTTACATCCTTGGCTGCCAACGGGTTAAACTATTAGTATGTGTGCATATATTATTTGTGGTGTTTTTTGATTTCACAAGGCTGGCTCTAAAATACAGCTGTCTCCTGGCTAGACATAGAAAGCTTCTGGTAGACCGCAGATAATTTACAAAAACACGACCACAACTTTTCTTTATACTAGGTTCATAAGCTAGACAGTTCATATATATTTTGTGGTTAACAAATGTAATCCACTGCCCGCCCACCCATTTGCCCTCGCAAGGGTAAATATTTCTTTGCAAAGCCAAGAGAGATTGTGTATGTCATAATACCTTTTAATGCACCAACCAAAAACACATACTATTCTAATGTTCTAGATACATTTACATGCTTTCAGAGCCTTAGAAGACCCTTTCTTGAGTCCTCCGAAGTACCAAAATTCTATACATATAACTGAAACATGGAAGTGACATCAGAAAGGCTTGATGTAATTCTCATTCATGACAGATAACCACCCTAAGACAACAGCCCAAAAATGAAAAGCATATATTTCCTGAGCATATATTTGCACATAATTTACTCCTGGTTGTCTGGCCATGTAACCGCTCTATAAAAGAGTTTCCTGTGTTTTTGCACATTTTCCAAAAAGCTGACATCTCTGTATTTCCCACATTAAGACAATTTTGGGTTTCTCAGGAGATCCAAATACTTATTTGGGCCAATTCACAAAGGCATTTGAGTATCAGTATGTGAAGTAAAGGAGTACTACTTCACATACTTATAAATGCCTTTCTGAATTGGTCCCAAAATCGCCAACTCTGTATTAGTAAAAGTGCAAAGACCTTTCTATTTGTACTAAATGCTTAAATTGATTGAATATTTCCATTTTAGATGTTTTGAGCCAACTCACAAAGATATTTAAGAATATCTGAAGTACTGTTACTTCTTGTACACTTACATGTCTTTGGAAATTGGCTCCATTCTCTTGGAAACCACACTAATTGTTTGTAGTGAAGATGAGGATCTACTGTGATTAAAATTGCTTAGACTCATGACCGCTTACTTGGCAGAATGATCAGTATACGACATGTAGGAAAACTGCTCCCTGTTGCAGTTACCCCCCACACCTTTTGCCTGATATTGATGCTGACTTGACTGAGAAGTATGCTGGGACCCTGCTAACCAGGCCCCAGCACCAGTGTTCATTCACTTAAAAATGTACCATTGTTCCTCAATTGGCACATCCGCGGCACACAGATAAGTCCCTTGTAAAAGGTACCAGTGGTACCAAGGGCCCTATGACCAGGGAAGGTCCCTAAGTGCTGCAGCATGTGTTGTGCCACCCTAAGGGACCCCTCACTTAACACATGCACACTTCCATAGCAGAGTCTGTGTGTTGGTGGGAAGAAAAAGGCAAAGTCGACATGGCATCCCCCTGAGGATGCCATGCACACAAAATACTGCCTCTGGCATAGGTAAGTCACCCCTCTAGCAGGCCTTACAGCCGTAAGGCAGAGTGCACTATACCACAGGTGATGGCATAGCTGCATGAGAAATATGCCCCTACAGTGTCTAAGTCCATTCTTAGACATTGTAAGTACAGTGTGGCCATATTAAGTATATGGTCTGGGAGTTTGTAAAAAATGAACTCCACAGTTCCATAATGGCTACACTGAATACTGGGAAGTTTAGTATCAAACTTCTCAGAATAATAAACCCACACTGATGCCAGTGTTAGATTTGTTGCAAAATGCACACATAGGGCATCTTAGAAGATGCCCCCTGTATTTTACCCAATCCTTCAGTGCAGGACTGACTGGTCTGTGCCAGCCTGCCACTGAAACAAGTTTCTGCCCCCTGGGGTGAGAGCCTTTGTGCTCTCTGAGGACAGAAACAAAGCCTGCATTGGGTGCTTCCCACCTCCCCCTGCAGGAACTGTAACACCTGGTGGTGAGCCTCAAAGGCTCATGCCTTTTGTTACAGCACCCCAGTGCATCCCAGCTAGTGGAGATGCCCGCCCCTCTGGACATATCCCCCACTTTTGGTGGCAAGTCCAGAGGAGATAATGAGAAAAACAAGGAGGAGCCACCCACCAGTCAGGACAGCCCCTAAGGTGCCCTGAGCTGAGGTGACTCCTGCTTTTAGAAATCCTCCATCTTGAGATTGGAGGATTCCCCCAATAGGAATAGGGAAATGTCCCCCTCCCCTCAGGGAGGAGGCACAAAGAGGATGTAGCCACCCTCCAGGACCGTAGCCATTGGCTACTGCCCCCAGACCTAAACACACCCCTACATCGAGTGTTTAGGGAGACCCAGAACCCAGGAAATCAGATTCCAGCAACCTACAACAAGAAAAAGGACTGCTGACCTGAAAGCCCCGCAGAGACGAAGACACCAACTGACTTGGCCCCAGCCCTACCGGCCTGTCTCCAAACTCAAAGAACCTGCACAGCGACGCATCTGACAGGGAGCAGCGACCTTTGAGGACTCAGAGTACTGCCCTGAACCCGAAGGACCAAGAACCTCCCGAGAACAGCGGCACTGTTCAAAAACTGCAACATCTTTGCAACAAAGAAGCAACTTTTAAAGAACTCACACTTCCCACCGGAAGCGTGAAACTTCACACTCTGCACCCGACGCTCCTGGCTCGAGCTCCAGAGAACCAACACTACAGAGAGGACTCCCAGGCGACTGTGACATCGTGACTAACCTGAGATAACCCCCTACACCCTCACAGCGACACCTGCAGAGAGGATCCAGAGGCTCCTCCTGACTGCGACTGCCTGGAACAAAGAATCCGATGCCTGGACCAAGCACTGCACCCGCAGCCCCCAGGACCGAAAGGAACAAAACTCCAGTGCAGGAGTGACCATCAGGTGACCCACCTGCCTAGCCCAGTCGGTGGCTGGCCCGAGAAGCCCCCCTGTGCCCTCCCTGCATTGCCTAAGTGACCCCCGGGTCCCTCTATTGCTTTCAATAGCAAACCCGACGCCAACTTTGCACCCTGCACCCTGCCGCCCCTGTACCGCTGAGGGTGTGTTTTGTGTGCCTGTTTGTGTCCCCCCACAGTGATCTAAAAAAAAACTGGTCTGCTCCCAGAGGATGCAGGTACTTACCTGCCAGCAGACCGGAACTGGAGCACCCCTGTTCTCCATTGGCGCCTATGTGTTTTAGGCCCCTCCTTTGACCTCTGCACCTGACCGGCCCTGTGTTGCTGGTGCGGTGACTTTGGGGTTGCCTTGAACCCCCAACAGTGGGCTGCCTATGCCCAGGAGACTGAACTTGTAAGTGCTTTACTTACCTCAGAAACTTAACCATACTGTTGATTTTTGCAGTGTTCACTTTTAAAATAGCTTATTGCCATTTTAACCTATACTGTGTGTACTACTGCTTTAATTCAAAGTTCCTTACTTATTTATGTGGAGTACCTTGCATTTTATGTATTTACTTCAAATCTTGAATCTTGTGGTTCTAAAATAAATTAAGAAAATATATTTTTCTATATATAAACTATTGGCCTGGAGTTAAGTCTTTGAGTGTGTGTTCCTCCTTTATTGCCTGTGTGTGTACAACAAATGCTTAACACTACCCTCTGATAAGCCTACTGCTCGACCACACTAGCACAAAATAGAGCATTAGAATTATCTAATTTTGCCACTATCTACTTCTAAGGGGAACCCTTGGACTCTGTGCACGCTATCTCTCACTTTGAGATAGTATACACAGAGCCAACTTCCTACACAACAACAAAGCAAATGAAAATAACTCTTTCCTGTACTTCAACAAAGATAACACTATATACAATCTCTTGCCTATTACAGTGTATGTTCCAATGTGGTTGTTTTTGCACGTGTATATGTGTGTGTTTGTCTTCCGGTATGATGACATGTGGGTGTGTGGAATTGCTGTCATGTGCTTCCCAGGATGTGGGTGTTATGTGAGCATGTGGATTTTTTGAATATCTGCACATGAGTTTTGCAGATCAGTCAAAGTGGGCTTGCATGTGATACGTTGGCGCACTTAGAAATGCACATACACAAAAACTAGCTGAAGGGAATCTGTGTGCGTTTGTGTAAATATGGATAATAACAAAAACATCTATTGCTGCCTAAACTTGCATTACACTCGCAGCAGACCTCACTTAGCTTGCCTAGTAGAGTTTATCTACTTTCATTCCCCCTTTTCTTTGACAATGCCAAGCATCCTCCTCCATTCGTTTCACCGGACCCTATTTAAGGAGACAGAAGATTTGAAGGGATGTTTGAAACTATCATTCTATAACAAATCATGCTTCTTTCCTCCCACCAGCCACACCCCCGTGACAGCTCTATGTCTCTACCCAGCCTATCTAGCAAGTGATTCAAGATGATTGTATGTGAGAATATTGTACACATAAATGTTGGGTGACATAAATAGCGCGTCTTAAATATTGTTTACAAAGATATTATCCCATTTATTGAAGATGTTCCATTGTTAACTCCAATGGGACAACTTTTTGCTAAATTAAATGGCAGACGATACTCTGACCTTGAACCGTTCCGGCGATACAGCTCAAACTGGTAGCTTCTCCTTGCAGTTAGTCCTATCAGTCTGTGAAATAACAATAGAACTGATATAGGAACTTTGACTCAACCCATTTGTATTGGAATAAAGCCTGCACACTTAGTCAAATGCCAGTTTTAAGGCTCCTCCCTTAGATACAGATCAAACATTTCAACACAGACGTCATCACGTTGTTGCACTTCAATTTATTGTATTTGCTTTACAGAAGATTCTCCAATGTATGACTTTGTAGGTGGCCAGGGCATTCTGAGGTGCTCTGGCACTTCCTGATTATGTACAATGATGGGGATACTTCATTCTTAATAATACACAGGGGCCTTACCTCGTCTCCACTCACTTACAAAATACCTCTTGACCAACATCAAATCTCGCAGCCTTAGTCAAAGCATACACAGGGATTTGTCGGGCGGAACCTTTAATCTGTAGCCAAATAAGATTCAGTTCTGTATCACGATTGTTCAACTGTATACCGAGGCTCCGAATATCGTGGTATGAGAATATCATTAACAAAATATCGAAGAGCAAAATCTCGAAAGGTAAGTGCATACAGAGGAAATACAGATTTACTATGCCTCAATCCATATCTATCTACCTTGAAGGAAAAAAAAAAATATATATATATATTTTTTTTTTATGTCATCAAGGTATATATAGATGGAGTTAGGTACAGAAAATCTTTACTTACCTTTCCACATTATGGATTCGATATTTTGTCCTCAATCTTTGCCTCCCTCAATCTTCCGGCTTCAGTATTCAGCTTGTACTCCAGGGGCGTAAAGAAGGCCCCTACAGCCCCTGTCGTTCAAGGGGGGACACAGCACCTTCAGGGACCCCTTTACAAAATGGGCAACCCCCACTGAGACAAACGCCGATGAATATCAAAGCGATTATGGTAAGCTAAGGGCCTCCGATATTCGTTGAATATATGCATACTTTAAAATAAGTTTCTTTCTGGAAATCATGTTAATATAATCAGTGGGATTTCACTCGTGTGAGTGAAAACAATTTAATATGGAGAAGTGAACGACCACGTGAAGCACACCTACAAATAATGCATGTAAATAATATGGTTTACTATTTTGTAAATTTCTGTAAATTGTTAGCAGTGAAGAAGAATGGCCCCTTTAAAATGGGGGCAGAACCATAAGCTGTCGGAGCAATAACATAACAGCAGAAGGAACTGAGCCTAAGAGATAAATACTGTTTTGCGATTTCAAAAAGTAAAACAAATGGAAGGGAAAAAACCCAGACATGCATTCACTCGGTATTTCTCACAAGTTCTTATATTTCAGGATGGTGGGTAGTCTACAGAAGATTGTAAACCGAGATCCCCAGGGCTAACAGAAGCTTGTCAAACCTCCTCTTCGACGCTAATCCAGTGACAGCCATGTGATTCATAAAGCTACAGATGCCTGCACCTGTCCGAATCCTCACTAACTGCTCCAGAATACAGACCCTCGGAAGCAGGAGAAATGAATCAAGAAAGTTCGATTCTTGATTTCTTATCATTTTAAACAAAGACTGAGAATGATAAGAGGTAATTGTGTATTCTTTTTTACAAAGTGTATTTTTTTTGGACAGAATTACAACTTTTTATATGCCTTAAATATCAAAGTCCTTGGAGAAGGCAAATATTTCAATAGAGAAACTGGAAAATGTCTTGCTGTGTTTGAGCAGCGTGTCAAGTGCTTTGCTGACAGACCAGCTGTTCTCTGGCCCTCTGTTCTTGGGCTTGCCAAGTTAACAACTGAAATGATTTCAGGGACTCACAGGCTCCAAAATGGACACTGTTGTGCTCCTTCATGAGGAGGAGAGCAGGTGTGGCTCCTCCATTAGAGCGGAGAAGTGTCGCACCGCCGACTAAAATGCCCCAGAGAAGAAAACTACAATGGTAAAAGATCAATTCCCATTTTATTTTTCATCACTTTGTCCCGAAACGAGTGTCAGGATGCGGTGGGGCCTGGTGAGTGGCAGCAACAGGGAGGAGTGGTGGAATGCTGGTGCACTAGTTTAAAGTGCAAATGTCTCTTTCACCGTCTGACTTGCTACGGCCAGTCAGACACGCACACTTTGAACCTCTGAATACAGCTGCCTTAAGACAGCTGGGTTTAGAGCAAGCACACACCTCTAGTGCCCTCGGGAGGGCTGCGAGAGGCCACTCCTGCCAATCCTGGCTCTTCTCTCATGATGGTCAACAGCAAGACAGCAGCACTAGGATTGGTTAAGGGAGTTGGCTAGGGAATGGGCTGGAGTCTTGACAAGAGAAGAGGACCTGAGCAAGGAGACTGTGCCGTCTGCTGCATCCAAGGTAAGTGTCTTTTTATTTTACTATGTAGCACACGTGTACCCGTTTGCTGGCCCTAAAACTCTCGAAGTTGCCAGCCTCCACTGGAGGAGAGGCAGAGTTTCCAGAAAAGATCATGGCCCTGATTCTGAGTGGGTCAGAGGAATAAGTGCTATTTATCTTACATTATACCATTTATCTGGTGCAATAAATAACAAATATTCCAAATTTGTGGGGAATAACACAGATTATTTGTGTTTTCTACACTAAAATGTATACTGAGTACTGCTTCTTTATGTGAAATTTCAACAGGTTTGACCTGCTGAAATTTAACAAAGGGTGAGGTCTTTAATGCACCCGCTTATTACTTGGTTTAGTAAATACCACACAACTCAGAATTTTTATTCCTTTGCAAAAAGGGGTCAGAAAACACACTGAATCATAATACGGTCCAATGTGTACCTTTGTACATGTTAATACAACGGTCTCTAAATTAAGGGGGTGGGTTTGTGTGTGTTTTGTTTGGGGTGGGCAACCCCTTGGGCAAGGGTCGCTCCTCATGAGGGCACATTACTGTTGCCCATTTCTGGCCCCCTTAGCCTAGAAAGCCCAGCAGATACCAGGGAAGATTTTTATTTTTATTTTTTAAAGGGGGTGGGGGTTTGGCCATACCCCCATCCCAAATAAATAGGGACAAAGTTATTCGGACCACTGGTACGGAGATGGGGCAATTACCCCCGACCCACTCTCTGGGGGGCAGAAAACCTACGAGATGGCAGGAAATAATAAAAAATTTAAAAAACAGTGGGGTGGTGCCTACCAACCAGTATGGGCATGGTTATGCCCCCACCCCAACTAAAAGGGGTAACAGACTTTCAGCTACCCCTCACCCCCACAGTAAAAGATCTTATCTCAACGGCAAGCGAGAGGACATTTCATTATTTTGAGTTTTGGTTTTACATTTGGGCCATGAGAGCTTGTCTAACTCTCAAAATCGACCCACTTGGAATGGTGAGGGCTGCACTTTTTGGACTTTGGGACGCTGCCATGTAGAAGAATCTACGAGGCCTAGAAACATCTGAAAACTAAACATCAGGGTCAGTCCAGAGTGGTGTGCTTCACATGCACCCCACACCATTTCCTTACCCACAATGTACTGCAAACCTCCAACTTTGCTTAAAATCACACATTTTTCCCACATTTTTGTGATAGAACCTTCCAGAATCTGCAGGAATCCACAAAATTCCTCCCACCCAGCATTGTCACATCTATACTGATAACAATTCTGCCCCACTGTCCACCTAAAAATGATTTTTTTCAAACCTGCCTTTTGGACCCGCTTTGGTTCGCACTCGTTTTCGACATGTTTTTGGCTCTTCCCTGTCACAGGCACTTGGTCCACCTACATAAGTGAGGTATCATTTTCACCGGGAGACTGAGGGGAACGTTGGGTGGCAGGAAATGTGTGCTGGTGCGGTGATCTCACACAGAAATGTGGGCAAAATGTGATTTTTTAGCTAAAGTTTAGGTTTGCTGAGGATTGTGGGTAAAAAAAACACTGAGGGATCCACAAAAGTTACACCTTCCTCGACTCCCTCAGGTGTCTAGCTTTCAGAAATGTCTGGGTATGGTAGTTTTCCCTAGATGGCTCCTGAGCCCAAGACTAAAAATGCAGGTGCCATCTCCCCCACCCCCGGGGTACTTTTGTATTCGATAATTTTGAGGTGTCCAGGTAGGCTTTTAGGGCATTTCCTGTCGCGGGCACTAGGCCTACCCGCAAAAGTGAAGTACCATTTTTATTTGGAGACTTGTGGGAATGTGGGAATGTGGGAAGAAGGAAGTTTGTGGTTCCTCTCGGATTCCAGAACTTTCCATCACCAAAATGTGAGGAAAAAGTGGGTTTTTTGCAAAATTTTGAAGGTTTGCAAAGGATTCTGGGTAACAGAACCTGGTGAGAGCCCCACAAGTCACCCCATCCTGGATTCCCCTAGGTGTCTAGTTTTCAGAAGAGCACAGGTTTGGCAGATTTCCCTAGGTGCCAGTTGAGCTAGAGACAAAAATCCACAGCACGGCACTTTCCAAAAATAAAGTCAGATTTTAATGTAAAAATGTGATGGGTCCATGTTGCATTTACTGTCGCAGGCATTAGGCCTAGCTACACAAGTGAGGTACCATTTTTATCAGGAGGCTTGGGGGAACACAGAATAGCAGAACAAGTGTTACTGCCCCTTGTCTTTCTCTACATATATTCCTTCCAAATGTAAGACAGTGTGTAAATAAGACATCTATTTGGGAAATGCCCTGAAATTCTCATGCTAGTATGGGGACCCCAGAATTCAGAGATGTGCAAATAACCATGGCTTCTCAACACCTTATCTTGTGCCCATTTGTGAAATACAAAGGTTCCCTTGATAACTATTTTTCACTCTTTATATTTCACCAAATGAATTGCTGTATACCCGGTATACAATGAATATCCATTGCAAGGTGCAGCTCGTTTATTGGCTCTAGGTACCTAGGGTTCTTGATGAACCTACAAGCCCTATATATACCTGCAACCACAAGAGTCCAGCAGACGCAATGGTATATTGCTTTTGAATATCTGACATTGCAGGAAGAAGTGATAGAGTAAAACATGGAGGAAAATGGCAGTTTTTTTCACTTAAATTTCAATATTTTGTATTATTTCAGCTGTTATTTTCTGTAGAAAAACCTTGTAGGATCTACACAAATGACTCCTTGCTGAATTCATAATTGTGTCTACTTTTCAAAAATGTTTAGCTGTCTGGGATCCAGCAGTGATTTCACACCCATTTCTGTCACTAATTGGAAGGAGGCTGAAGGCACACAAAAAATAGTCAAAATGGGGTATGTCGCAGTAAAATGCCATAATTGGGTTGAAAAATGTGCTTTTCCGATTCAAGTCTGCCTGTTTCTGAAAGCGGGAAGATGGTCATTATAGCACCGCAAACCCTTTGTTGATGCCATTTTCAGGGGAAAAACCACAAGCTTTTTTCTGCAGCCCTTTTTTCCAATTAAAAATAAAAAAATAAAAAAATAAACACAACATTTTCGCTGTATTTTGGCTAATTTCTTGGTCTCCACCAGGGGAACCCACAAACTCTGGGTACCTCTAGAATCCCTAAGATGTTGGAAAAAAGGACACAAATTTGACGTGGGTAGCTTATGTGTACAAAAGGTTATGAGGGACTAAGCACGAACTGTCCAAAATAGCCAAAAATAGGCGTAGCAGAAAAGGGGTTAAAGAATTTGATAAACATTCTCCCAAAGGTATAAAAAACGGGGATGGTGATAACAAAAAACAATTGACATTTCTTTGTTCAGTCATGTACGAGAAACATTGTTTTTTTACTTGCTTTAATCATTCTGTTTTGAGGTGTAAACTTTCACCACAAATGTTGTTATTTACATCCTGTTGGATAGTGATTTAATACATTGAACAGTTCTCTTCTGGAAAACACTTTCATTAAAAAAATATTAAGTAAAATGTGTTTTGTGTAATCAGTTAGTACAAACAGATGGCAGTTCCTGGAGCTTGGGCAACAGCCACTCAGTTGCAAAGGGCTGCAAAGATAATGACAGCTCAACGACTCAAAAAGTACACAACAACAACAATGGAAAAATCAATGCATCGTCCCAGGAATGTGATGCACACATCTGAGTAGCATGGGAAGCAACAGAAGGCTGTTATGATAAGAGGTGTTTTTGTATTCTGTAATTGTTATGTCTACAGTGGATAAGCAGGTTACTTTCCTCTTACCTACTTCTTTTATTGAATGTTAGTTGTTGTTTTCCTCTTGTCCTGTTATATTAGGGTTTTATATTTATTTACTTTTATTCATGTGTGATTTTTAGGCACCACGTGCCACTTTCAGGCCACTTTATGTGCCTCAGAATAAAAGGAAGACACTGGAAGAGATAAAGGAATGAAGTGGAAGATATGAAGCAAAGAGAAAAAAAAGAAGCAACATTTACAGTTTGCTGAATGCATGAGGATAGTGACTAGGGGCCTGATTGAGATCTTGGTGGACGACTTACTCTGTCACAATGGTGACAGATAGCCTGTCAAACTAAATATAAATGTCATAGGTTATAATGAGATTTATATTTCGGTGGACGGGATATCGGTCACCGTTGTGACAGAGTAACTCGTCTGTCAAGATCTCAATCAGACCTTAAGTGTTGAGCAGTGCTTAATTTGTGCAAGTGGTTCAACATGGTGAGCACCAATACTAATTTTGGGGACCAAGCACTGGTGTAACAATAGACCCCACACTGCGGGGTGAGTTCCCGGGGCCCCTCTCAGCACAGTACACTGTGCACAGGTGGTGGGCCCCTGGCCTGAGAGCTCCTGATTGTGTTGGGGGGACCTGGATGTACTCTGCAGGGGGGGGGGGGGGGGGGGGTCGGTGCGGGCTCAGGTTTCGTTATGCCACTGGGACCAAGATTTAGCTTTAATCATCAGACAGACTTTAGACCAGAATAAGAGAGAAAAGAGAGCACAGGGAGTAAAAGGGAGGGAGAGTAAGATAGGAACACGGTAACAAAGGTAAAAAGCAGGTATGAGAACGACCTTGCACGAGTCAGATGTAGAGAAAGTAAATGTAGGGCGGTAGAAGAAAGGCATGTGGTGGAATCAAAACTAGGCACCCTTGTTATCTGCAAACCTGGCACTCAGCAATGCCAATATTGGCCCCTTAAGGATAACGGTTGGCATCTTCGCTTATTTTTATGTATTTATTTATTTTACAAATTAATCACTTTCACTAAGGCAAAGTGTAGTATAATTTCGGATTTTATGTTTTATTATGTTAAAAGGTGGCATGATAAGTCTGTTTACTCTATGTTATTTCTTTTATTAGCATGTGCATATCAAATAACTTATGTGAAGCTCGTGCCGTCCTAATTGTATGTACATGTTTGACTGCTGCCTTAATACATAAAACTAAAAAGACAACAAAATCATCAAACACAGAATATTAGCTAAGGGCGCAGGCATTTTATTTTCAAACGAAAATGCAAGGCACATTTATATTCGGTGACTAAGCGGAAAAAAATGTTTTCAAGAAAAAAGGTATTGCTGTTCGACTTTGGTGTTGTAGAGGAGAGTCGTGACATTGTCCTAGAACACAGAGCACGCAGTGTTTCGCGTCCACCCAGTGACAGCTGAGAGTGGGGGGGGGAGAGACAGCCTGTTCCACGCACCCACTTTTTCAACTATGCGTGTTATGATTGTAATGATAAACAATGAACACTGTGTTGGTGAGGAGAAAAGGAAACAAAAGCTCTTTTTTCGCAGGAACGCAGTAAGAAGGCCGCACAGAATAGTCTAAGGGTGTGTTAGACTGACCCATTCCTTCTGGTCGCAGATGCTCTTTTGCGGTCTCCATAGGCAGGCACCACTTTATTCCTGCATTCCTGTCAGCTGTCACGATATGTGTTTTTAAGCTGTGACATCACTTGGCGGATCTTTGGTATTTGAGCTGTAGCGCATCAAGTGAGCACAGGGAGCGCCAAGTTTATACTCAATCTCTGTAACAGTTTTGGGCTGACTGGTGTCTTAAGTAGCTGAGGAGCTGGAGCAGCGCTATTGTACCACCTTAGACAACTTCAACTGATGTTTGTCACAGGAACTTTCAAGATGGGCTGCTTTTGACA
The DNA here is from genome assembly GCF_031143425.1 of Pleurodeles waltl. Lineage (NCBI taxonomy): Eukaryota > Metazoa > Chordata > Amphibia > Caudata > Salamandridae > Pleurodeles > Pleurodeles waltl. Next base: position 1,077,047,291 of record NC_090444.1, read on the forward strand.
GCAAATACAGCAGCATGTTTTGACCTCTCTAATGTAAGCACCAGTACATAACACTATAACATACAGAAAGCAGTACAAATAAAACATAACAGGGCACATCACAACAAAAGAGAAGGTACAAAACACAACAGGACAAGTGCAGTACAACGCAACAAAATCATACTGCAATAAGGCAGCACAAACACATGCCAGCATAAAAGAAAAGCAGCACACATCAGTGCTACAACAAAATACTGCCCAACTGACTTGCACAATCTTTATTGTCACAGATTGCCACCTGCAAAATCCTGTTTGCATAATAGGACGGTAAAAGGTGCTAAAAACAAGCACTGCCTTAACTTACCATCAAAGACATGAAAACGTTCAAATCAAAAAGATTTTGTGATCCAACTCTTGGTTTCAGCTTTCCTTGGCACTTTTAAGCTCAATGGAATCACCTTTCCATTCTACTCAAAACCGTACATTTTCGCAAAATATCTTGCAACTGTCGTTCTTGTGTGTTTTTTTTGTTGTGATTTATTGGCAGGATGCAGGATTCAGCCATTCATAGCAAATTGTCGCCGTACCCAGTTCGATGCTGCACTGGCGGGAGGAGCTGCAATGGTAACTCTCTAAGGTTACAACAAGTCCTTTGTCCTTCCATCTCTCCTTGGGGGTTTACTAGTTGAAGAAAATAAACAATAACAGTGTAACACGAGGCTCAAAGCCAGCGAGCTTTGGAAATACAAACCAGATTGATTTACCTATGTCAACAAAGGACAAAAAAAAAAAAAATACACACAGTGCACAAATACGTTTTTCTGTAACAATAAAAGCCAAACAAGAGATTAAACACAGTGACAAAATCCTCTTAAGTGGTTCTCGCCGTGCCAGAGGGCTCTGAAGACAATGCAGGAGAAAAAACCCTTTAAGCTCGTTGCCTTTATACAGCTGTAACAAGCAAACTGAATGAAACTATCTTTGTGGTTTAAAGACTAGCAAAATCAGCTTTTAAAAAGATACTTTAATATAACCTAGGGGAGATAGAGTCCCATACAATTTCTCTTGGCAGTTGGAGCAGACACAATACTAATGGGGATGAGTTTCTGTTTCTTACAGCCCTGCCTCCCATGGCCCCATAACACGCTTCCCGCAACAGTCGCCATAATGAATATCGTAATGCGAAGGCACCATCATTATTTTATTTGTCCCTGAAAAATGTTGCATCAAGACTATGCCTATTGACTGTAAGGCAGCACTTCCTGGTCCAAAAACCTGAGCAATACCAGTAGTCAATCTCCACTGTGAGCCCTTGCAAACTTTGCTGCTCAGGCAGAAATGCTCTCCTTCAGACTATTGCTAAAAGAATACCCTTCCCTCTTGGTGTGAATTGTGAAGGTAAATTGACAATATCTTTGGAACAACAAATGTTTTTCCACAGCAGCAGGTGCTATATATACCCATATCTATGTAAAGGTTGTAAAAACCCACCGTATGTCAAGAAAGGGCAACGTTAAGCAGCTGCCGTCATTGTGCTTGTGTTAGACTCTATAATGCCAAGGATGGACACACTATGCCACTGACAGCCATCTTATGTCAGGTCAGCCTTTAGCCAAGGACCACTGATGCACACAAGATGTCACCTTATGCCAGAAACACAATTAGGACAGACATGGACTCAATGATGCCAAAAAAAAACATAGGACAGCTTAAGGGACCCACACAGTGGCAAAGCAATCATTGTGCCTGAATGGACACCATAATGCTTAGGATGCTTAAAACATAGGGTGGAGGGTCACCATTGGTCTAGGGATCATGAACCCCAGAATGGCTGAGATAGCTACTACTGGCTTCTCAGTTTTGTACAGCAGTACTCTTGAGAGGGAAAACCACTGTTATACTATGTGAAGGGACACCATATCATGGAGCTGATAAAAAAGCCTGAACTTCTCAGGGCATTTTTTTGTTTGTCTCTCTCCCTTACCAACTGCATGCAACTCAAGCAGGGCCCTAAAAATGACCGCTCAGATTTAACAGTCAGAATATGTGTTCCACGAATTGAAATACAAGCATCTACTAAGCCATAGAAGGCTTTGCATAGATGTCTGGCTTGCTTGGCACAATGATGAAAAGATGGAATGAAAATAATAGTTCTTGTTGCGGGTAATTCGAGAATTCCATCCATAACTTTGTTGTTCTTGTGAGTCTTCCTCAGTGGCAGGGGATTGGGTATACATGAGTTCTGTAGAATGCTTTGCCGCAAGTGGCCCAAATAAACTTCAATGATGTAACCTAAGGAGGCCGTAACATCTCTTTGTTTGTCAGTGCTCCAGCTCAATATGAGATGAGTTCATGCAGTACATCCATGACTTTTTTTGCTGGGTTAAGAAACCTGTTGATACCCACTGAAAACCAAGTATAAGGAGGCTGAACTTTTTTCTGTTATTCAGTACGCTCCTGTTGTCTTGTGACCTATAATACTACCAAATGTTATACATCACCAGTGTTCTAAGCAAGCACCTTTAACAAACATAATAAACAGCTTCGGGCAGCCACAGCATGTTGGCTACGAATGGTGAAGGGGTGTTGAAACCAACGTATACTTGTCAGACAGTGCAGTCACCCATCGAGCCGCATTTAGTTCTGCCTGCAGTTTTAAGTAGCGGCCTCACTAGATCCATTCTGAGCCCCCTCCTTGTACCCACGCTTCAGCCATGTGCACCGTGCACACTCAGAGTACAGGCCATAGAAAATATTACAGGCAGTGTGTCAGTTTCATTTGCAGTCTGCAACCAGAAGCTGGTGAGTGCTGCTTATGCACACGCAGATGTTGATACGGCACTGCCTCAGCACCCCCACTGCACCCGATTCCATCATTAGGGGTAGATACATTAACTCCTTGATTGGCAAAAAACTTACTTCCAGGCATAAACATCAAAGGGGAATTAACAGTCACCTCTAAATTTACAAGTAACAAAACTACATTTACAAGTAACAAACACCTCAGTGCCTTCCAATTAGGGTTCACTTATACTTATCACAGAAGCGACCGGCACGGCATCATTACATTTTTTCCAAGGCTTATCATAGCCCTTGTTGCTACCAGTACTTGCACTTGATTGGCTTACCATTCTTCTTGCATATGAACCTTCGAGACTCCAATGCATTTATCTTGCTCCTAACATGTCCACATAGCTAAAGCCTTGACAAAGTCTGGAAGACGAAACACGTGTCGGCTGTTTTGCTGTCTTGGACTTATATCATACATGGTCATCTGACTGGAACTGTGACCATTTGCTTTCACCTTCAATAAATGTTCTTGTGTCACCTACTTACCTGGACTTCGACTGAATTCTTGAATCACTACTTGGATATACTACATGAACATCATACGTTTGGTGTGCCCTGGCCTTTGTGTTCTTATCATTTAGGTTTCCACTCACTGCCTTCAGTGTGTGAGCCTGTTGACACCTGAGGTGGCAGGTGTTTGGCTAGCCTGGCACCCACTACTAACATTTGCTCGAGTAAAGGACTACTAGTGATGGACATTTGTTTAACTTTTGTTGATGTGCAAGCACCTTCGGCATTATCCACCTTTTTCGCACTTTCATTGCATTTAAAAAACATAACTGCTTTTCTGCCCTGGAATTCAACTATGTCACATTTTTTGTACATGCGCAGATCTGGCATATGCTGGTTTTGTGCATATCCTAGATTGTAATAGCAAAGGGAATGACAGGTGTCTTTACTAGGTCATTATTCCATAATAAGAAAAAACAAAAAAATACAGGATTTTTTTTAGGAATACCACTGCATATTCTGCAGAGTTGTTTTAGTCAACTAGTTGTCCCAGTTTACACAAGACAAGATTTATATATTTGCAGTATAGAACACAGATATATTCATGGTTAATACCAAAGCTAAGACTTATCAGGCAGTGTCCCATGAACTGGTCTGACAGGTCAGTGTGTGTTTTTTTTTGGCTGTTTGTGGTCCTGTTTTAAGTTCTGCTGGGCCAGTTCTTTACTTTGATTTTCCTGATATCAAAACAAACATTGCCTGCAGCAAGCTCAAAACCATGCAGTCTTCCACACCTTACATTACACGTATACAGCTATCTTTACAAGTTCAAAATTGGCTCCAGTTTGGAACATGGGACACTTTTTTAGCTATCTAATTCACTTATGGAGCCACTTTTATTTTGGTGCCCAGGCCTACATGTAATTAGTCCCAGTCCGACCCTGGTTAGTCAAGGATATCAAAATGAGGGGCACTATTATCAGCCTGCACCTTACTTTTTTTTTCACTGCTCTAATATTACAGTATTTAACTCGAGCCACAGCCTTGTACATGAACCAGATTACGAAAATTCACCGGTGGAAAGGCTATTTTAAGCCCACATCATCCCACCTGCTCTGAATAAAAATATGAGATGCGGGAGTTGAGTGTGTTCAGTTGTCGTTTTCAGCAGGCCCTGTTATTTTTCCAGAGATAATCAAAAGACGGTTGCTCTACAGATCGCGGAGAGTTTCGTGATTTGGTCCAAATTGTGTTCTGGAGGCAGAGATAAGTTGGGAAAAGCTGCCTATTACTGTTTATCCTCCTGTGTGGCCTGCGCGCCCTGCAGGCATAACTGCGCACACGCGCGCTTACAACGCCAAGTCGGCGCGTTGAGGGGCCTCCTCGGCGTCAACTTCTCCCGCTCTGAGGAGAAACATTCGAGCTCTTTCTTCTCTAATACTCCTTTCTCAGAAGCCGCGCAGATACAAATCTTGAGGTGCCCACGGGGTCATCGCGCTACTTACGGATCAGAAGATGTAGAACACAACGCAGTTTTATACACGGAATAATGGATGACAGGCCCCTTCGGTCTCATGGAGGGCCTCTCTCCTGGATGCATGTTGATGAGCCGCGACAGGCGGCGGGTGATTAATTATTTATTTTACTGCTTGAAACTTAGGGGGTTCAAAGGCAGTAAGTACAGACAAATTCCGATGCAGAAGAATGACGTAAGGCTGACATGGGAGGGTTATGTCCTTAGAATCGGTTATGTAATTTCGCACAATGCCTTACTCCATCCTGCCTGGCTAACTCACATTATTGAAAAGAGGCTATTTTCCTCTCACATCACTAAAGGAGCATCGATTTAAATAACACTGCTGTCAGAAATTGGGTTGAAAGTTTGGAAGCCCTCCCAAGTTAATAAAACACAATTTGGTTAGGTTCCAACAGTTCAAGGAGAAACGCTGCTTAACCCATGGGAGTTGTAGCACAATGCACAGAAAAATACATATTAAGTCCACATACGAAAGAGGATTAAAACATTTCCAAATCAAATGAGAAAACCAAGAAAAAAGAATAGACAAAATGACATACAATGGTTAAAAACAGATCGGGGAAGGGGAGATATTGAGCTGTAAGGTTTTAAAGAAAGGCAGCAATGAAACAGCAAAGGGCTACTCACTATCAATGTTCTAGTTAGACAGGACTTAGGCGCAATTTCAGGCGAACAGTGATGAGGTGGGTTCAAGTAAGCCAAATGAGTCACACCAATCAAAGATTTTACATTGGATCTTTGATACTTTTCGAATTCACACATTTCTTCAGCTGCTGGATGCTGAAGCTGGTGTTAATCTGTAGAAGTTAGATACGTTGTTGTTGACTTCATATTGAAACTTTTAGTTTTGACACCAAAAGCTCAGACCGGGAAAAAAGTGAATTTCGTAGTTGCAGAGGTCACTCTGAGGTTGGAATAGCTACATCACCATACACCAAGACCTACATTTGGAGTTAATCACTTTTTTGGTTCTTGTTTTCTTACAGTGGGACAAGGCAGGAAAATTCATCCAATGAGGGCCCCACGTGGGCAGCTATTTCTTTGAGTACGGCAGTAGCCTTGAACACTGATATAAAAAGCTCCAAGATGGGCAAACCATTAACATGCACCTGACTAGGTTTTAGGAGCTTTGAGCCTTTGGCCAGAAGTCCTACTCACTTTCATTGGTTTCTTGGCCTTCCTGAATTCAAGATTGCAGATGCAGTACCTTATGTGGCAAAAAGTGGTCCCAAGGAACAACTAGTGAAAGCCTATTGTACTGCACCCTTTCCCTGCTTTGTGCACATGAGAACCGTAAATGTTGCAGGTTTTTTTCAGCCAGCGTACTAGAAGTGTAAAAGCGTTAATGTAACCATGTTGTTCCTGCTTAAATTTCACATGCTTTACTTAATTTTGCATTATCTATGACTGTTTGCTTTTTCCAGGATGTTACTTAGTTTTTTTGTTTTGTTTTTTCCAGCCAGCATATTACTCTTGTCGATCCTACCTCAAAACCTGAATGCAAAGCGTAAAACTTTTCACAAAACGGGCGCCGCGTTTCCCAAAAGTGATTGTAGATGCTTTTTCCATAATGTTACATATATTTTTTCCCAGCCAGCGTATTGCTCTTTTTTATTCCTGTGTTGATTTTTGGCAGGAAAAAGGAGTTCGATTCTTACACCGTAATAGTGCATTATTTCTTCCCTTTTCCACACCGTAGATGAGCCTGGAACAGATAACCAACCATATTCCTAATCACCATCAGGTGCTGAAGTACAAATACGGCTTTCGCTCCCACTCCCATGAACATTCAGGATGGGGAAGATACCGGGAACAGTGTGCATGATATTAATTTTCCAAGTAGATGCTTACTAGAGCTGTGTTTTTCACAACCTTTGGTTTAAGAATTATCTGTGTCCCCCTGGTTCACAGCAGGCTGAATACTCACTTGTGGCTCTAGAGATTACTGTTATTACAGGTATGAGCACATTTAGCTATCTGATCGCCCTTCTTGATAACATTAAGGATGGGCAGGATGTGGGGATGTATGCGTTGCCGAGCGCTCCTGACATTCTCATGGCTCTGTCTTAGTATTTAAAGGGGCAGACCTTTATATGTGTTTTGAACATCTTTATATATTGCTTTGTGTTAATTCAGTATAAGTTCATCAGTCTGCCTGTTATTTTCTATTTTTTCAGTTATAATGGTAGAGACCTTTTTGTGCATGTTCTCAACGTTGCACGTTGTCATGTTGCACAGCCATTCAGTTAACATTTCGGCATGACGCTGAGTATATTTGTTTTTATAGTTCTCTTTGTTTTCTATGGCAGACCATGCAGAAAGTGAACTCATCTCCATCCACAGTCCAATGGGGCCATCACTTCCCCAATTAGAGGTGTTTTATTTTTTCTGTCTGCAATGGTAGATTAATCGGTATGTCTGAAAAAAACAATAGAAGGTAGTTTGGTGGCAACCTGGCACACTGTATATAACTTGAGAGGCCACTTTCACATCTGATTACTTAGAATATGTGTAGTTTTTAAGTTTTTAAGAGGTTGAGGACGTCATCTCTTTTGCAAGTTTAAAGAAGCATTGTTTTCTCACCCTTTTTTGTCTTCATATTTTGTCTTCATTTTGATCTCCTTTATGATTTATTGTAAATAATCAAAGCAATCATTTATCTTTTTTTCTTCTTTTTATGCCTCTTAGATACTCCCCCCGTCCCCCCCCCCCCCCCCTTTGTTAGGTCTAGCCAAGGCAGCGCCCTCTAGGGGCTAAATATATGGTTACACTGCATTACGTTTTCATGTGGTTATGCTCTCTAGGGGCTGACTATATGGTTATATGACCATGTTTCTTACAAATGCTATTTTTATAGTGGTGCCCTCTAGGGGCTGTTCTGAGCATTACAGTCAGGATACAATATTCACCTTGCTCCATAATGTTTTGCAGGGCATTCCTTTTACAAAACATTTTTGCCCATAACTCACCGCACGATGGGCTCTTTCTGTCTAGGTCATCTGTGAGTCCTCACACTAGGTTGTGGGGATCCCATAATAACATAAAAATATAATAACAGCAATATTTTCATTTTTTGCTGCAGATAGAGGAAGAAGGTAAATGGAAGTGCTTTACTTATATGCAGGGCCAATCAAATTATGTGGCAGAAAGGACCAACTATGCGGCAAGGTTGACCAATTTATGTGGCAAGAAAAGTACTGTAATGCATTTACAATACAAATGGCTCCAACTCAAGCAAGTGCGAGACATATTTTATTTGCAAATGCTTGTTCATATTACTACAATCTTTTTCAGAATCCCTCAAACAAAATGACAAGTCAGGCTCTAATCTCAAGAGCTTTGAGACCACTGCCCACACCCCCCCAAATCCAAATGAGAAACACTACCTCTTCCTGTCTGGGAACTGCCTCCAGTCCTGCTGTAGCCATTGCCAAATGCTTGAGGGATTTCTCTAAATGAATAGATTATGTCAGTTGGGTCCTGATTTAAGACACTCATGTGAAAAGGAAGACTAGGGCATTTTGTAATGTTATGAGTTCCTGACCCTCGCAGATGGTCACCCCAGGTAAATGGTTAGTGTATACACTACAACCGTCCATTCTCTATCAGGCCAACCACTTCATGCCTTATTGGAATGCTAAATATTTCTTCTGGAGGAGAGGATACTTTAGAACTGGATACATTCTGTTTGGCTTTCAAGCAACAACAGTACTTTTGAAAAGTTAATTCCCCGCTACTAATATAAAAAACAATCCACCTTCACCACTGATTTTATTTTTTAACAGAAATGTGAAAAATGCCTTTTAACTGATTCCTTTACTTTTCCTAGACTGAATTAGGCCTTTGCAGAAGACAATGTAACTTTGTCTACAGTGACAAACACCATTTGACAATGTTTTTACTGAGGGCATACTTTCTTTAATGTGTAGTCACATTTATGCATTAAGCACCCAGCACTGTGGGCTTACACGGGGAAAGGCAGGTTCACTAAATGACAGAGCACGTTTCTTCAAGTCACGCTAGTGCAGTGGTTTTAAAACTGCAGGCACCAAGAACAAGATACACTGGTAAATTTACACCGCATCCCACATATGAGATTTAACGTCTAAGCGCAGATGCATTTCCAGCATCAATGCATTCTTTTTTTCTCCTTGACACACTTGTATAAAGATTTCAACCATGTTTTCACTCTCTCCATGAGCCAGAGCTGACCTTTGCCCAGAGGGCGCCCTGGGTGAAACCAAATTTGGTGCCCCCCTTCAACTCTTCCTCTTTAGTTTTCTATGTGTTGAAAATTTGGGAGGAGTAGAAGGAAGGCGATGGGGGCCAAGATCAGGCAAAGAAAAATCACAAAAAGCAGACCACACAGGTGCTAGTAGCCTTAAAAAAAAAGTGCTTCAAAACACATTTTTTGAACCTATGTGGGAGGAAGATTGCTGCAGGGAGCATCAGCGCCCCACTGGAGGTTGCGCCCTGGGCGTGGGCCCAGCTCGTACATGCTAAAGGCCAGCCCTGGCAGGAGCGTTACAATGGCCGGATTTGCTGTGTGTAGTGAGCTTTAGCACCAGTGTCTCTCCGTGGCAGGACGTGCTGCATCAGCTTTTGTGAAAAAACAGTGTTTATTCCTGGCAATCACTAGCGCACTGTGTTCAGCTATGACACTTACTACTCTTGCTCGGCCTTTCACTGGAGGACAAATTATAAATGTTTTTTTACTCTTTTTGATGAATCAATGATTAAAGCACTGTTTAACTATATAAAGCTGCATACTAGATTTGTTTGACCACAGAAGCCTAGGCATAACGCTTATCCTGAGGGAATCACTGTTTTTTTCATAGTTATAAACTCAGATGCCAAGGGATGCTGGGTTGCACTTCAATATTTAGACTATTGCATTAGATTTTTTTGACCAAAAATATCTGGGGGAGAAGTCATTGAGAGAGATGTGACGGTCTCAATGTGATTTGTTTTGATCGCTGCAGCAAGCCACCCCCGCACCAACGAACAACTGCTGATTTGCTCAAAGGGCTTGTTTAGCTAAGTAGACAAAGTTTTAAACCCTGGTGGGCCCACTTGGTTTTTCATCCTTCAGAAGTTGAAACAATGAATACAAGTGAACTGTGTAACAGTGAACATGTGGTATACGTGCCGGACAAGTCCACACAATATTATTGGAAAGGTCAACTTTTCCTTGAAAACGTGTGGCTGCAAGAATGGTCAAGTAAAAATGGATACAACATCTTTATTCATTTAATTTGTTTAAATAGCATAAAATTAGCCACAGGGAGTAGCAGAGCATCTAAATTATGTAGAAAAAGCATCTTGAAGATGAGGTGCTATACACAAAACAGTATAGTCTGACAATAAAAAGCCTGAATTAATGCTGGACTGACTCGGTGCAAAAAAGAGATAATGTGGAGTCATGTAAGCCACATCATAACATAAAACGTAAGGTAGCTTGGATGTTAATTCACAAAGCTTTGGTTAAAAACGTGAAACAGTCATAAACAATTATATATATATATATATATATATATATATATATATATATACACACACACACACACCCACACACATATACATATATTATATATATAGTCACTTAATAAACAAAGGTTACAGGGACGTTATAGTTCGGTTCAGAATTTACTCGCACAAAACAGGGAAATTCAGCAGTTATAGCTAGCTATTTCAAGTTACTATAACTCGCGGCCTAAGGTAACTATAACTCGCGCTCCCTCATGCACAGTTTTTTCTTCAAACATTTGACTGCTAATGTTTCATCGATATTTTTATTGACATTATAAAAGTTGTCATGAGTGCTGTAATATCTGGTAATTACCAGCGGATGGTGAGGGCGAAAGTTGTAGTTACTTGAAATAACTGAAGATAGCTGCTGAATTTGTCTGGTTCTGTGTCAGTAATTTCAGAACCTAAGTATAACACCCCTGTGACCTTTGTTTTTTTCTGTGAATTTCTATTTTTTTTGTAACAAAGTAATTTTCATTACTATATGTTAACCCAACCCCTGCCGCACACGGCTGAGACCGTGCAGGGTGGGGGTTGGCTGCAGGACCTGGCCGGTGGCCAGGCCCTGCGGGCAACCCTGCTAGCCACCCAACCCCATGCACGGCTTTTGGCTGTGAATGGCAGGAGTTGGCCGTCGGGCCTGTCTCAATGGGTGTGAGAGGGTGTTTCTGTGTGCGAGTGTGTCTGGGTGTGAGTGTGAGAGGGTCAATGTGGCTGTGAGAGAGACCTGTCTGTGTGAGAGTAGGTGTGAGAGGGTGTCTGGGTGTGACAGTGGGTGTGAGAGCATCTCTGTGAGTGTGTGTATGTGTATGTGTGGGTCTGTGTGTGAGTCACTGAGTGGGTCTGTGAGTGTTTGGGTGAGTGTCTGAGTGCGTCTGTGAGTGGGTGTGCGAGTGTCTGCATGGGTGTGTCAGTGGCTGCGTGAGTGACTGCCACAAAGGAACATTACCTGCCCTTCGCTTTGCATGAAATATCTACCCAAGTGGAGTTCTTTCTGCCTCCTTAGGTAAATGTCCAGTATTTATTCTACACTACAGCTGTGTAATGGAGCACGAGGAAATGTCACCAGTGGCCTTGTGTGAAGTGTGACAACATGATTGTTCCTATTGACTGTTTCTCTAGAATTTTTGTGATAACATGAATTCCCCTATAGAGAGGCCAAAGAGACTAAAAAGACCCACATCTCAACCAAACCAGGGTCCTTCCTCTTATCTATATAAAGTAAGTGTTTCTTTGTTTTGTGGCGATGTCTCTATATTCCTCACCATCAAGAACACGTCATCAAAACTGGCCGAAAACACAATTAGGGGCCCTTTGAGAAGCTGTACATCATCCTGGCAAAAGAGGGAAGACCTTTGCATACTACTAACGGGGGTGGTGCGGGGCCAAGCGGGCACTTTTTCCCGGTGATTTGCACATTTGCATACTTGTAGCAATTTAAAGAGAGAACCATGAACTCTAGGGGGGGGGAGGGCCAACGGGCCCCCCACTCAGGACCAAGTTTGGTCCAGGGACCCAATCCCCTAGGGCCCACCACTATTCAATGGGGGAAGGGGCAGTGAGGCCCCCTCCCTGGCCAATTTCAGCCCTGAGGACCTCACCCCCTGGGGCCAATCACTATTCAATGGGGGAGTGGGGGCTGCACGGCCCCCTAACCCGGACCGATTTTGGCCGGAGGGGTCCCATCCCCATGTCCTCTGGGGGACCTGTAGACCCATTGTGCATGATGGGGACCGCGTGTAGCCTCAAGGCCCCACGGTCCTAGCCTGCTTCTCCCTTCCTGAGGGAGCCGGCACTGCTCTTGCACACAAGGAGCTGCTAAACATGCAGCTCTCTGAGTGCAAGAGGAATTGCTTCATCTCTTTCCCTTCCCACATGCCTGCGGGCAGGGAAAGAGATGAAACCTCCACTTCCAGCAGGTGAGAGCACTTTGACAGTGTTTGCTCTGACTTGGTGGGAGCTGTCAAGGCTCCTGCCAAGTCAGAGCAAACCGCTATGTCCCAGGGGTGGACACACCAGGACATAGTAAGGAGCCGGCCCCGGGGAGGCGGTGGTCCCAGGGGACGGGGGTCCACAACAGACCCCCTTCATTATTATTTTTTCAGCCCCAGAGAGGTGTGGTCCCTCCTTCATTAGAGCAAATTGCCCATGGGAGGTGGCGATCCCTGGAGCTGTAGGGGATGGGGGGTGTACAGGCCCCCTGCACAAACTCTATATTTAGCTCCAGGGTCCCAGGTCTGTGGGGAGTCGGTGTGGGCCTATCCCATTTTCAATAAAGAGTTTTCCCCGGGGAGGTTGTGGTCGTTGGGGCTAATATAAGCCCTAGGAGGGTGGCCCCATACACCCCCTCCTTTTTCAATCCCTCAATGCCCCCGGGACCTGGCCTGGATCTGTGTTTTTTTAGGAGATGTTTTGAAAAATGCCTTTAAACCCTGGCAGGCTCCATGGGGGACCACTAGACCAAGGCTAGGGGCTCAGGGTGACCCTACGCTGCCCCTTTTTTTTTATTTTTTTTTTTAACTTTTTTTGTGGGACGCGGCTGAAACTGAGTTCCTAAATGACTGCCAACACTTCCTTGTTGAAATGTTGGCAGCCAACCAGACAGCATCACAGGATAGTTGGATCCGCATCCTAGATATCACTATTTGTAAATCTCTAATACCTCAAAAACTACTGAACGGATTTACACCAAATCACAAAAAGCAAACTTTCTGGACCAAGAGCTAGCATTCTGCCAAATATGATAATTCCATTCAGCGGTTCAGGTTGTAGTCGTTTTCAAAATCCCTACGGGAAAATGCATTTCCAGACCCCCCCTTTTTTCCCCAGGCCCCCCCCCCACTTGACAGATCACCCCAAAACTTTCAAGACAGCAGCTGAACCCACTGAAGTATAAGTTTTGAAAATGTTGTGAAGATTCGTCAAGCAGAGCCAAAGTTATTGGCAAAACAAAAAATGCTCTTCCTATGGAAACCAGGTCCGAATTATGACTACCTACTGGTGATTGTCAGTAGGATATATGTAGATATATTTTTTGGGGTCTCTAGAAATATTGCCAAAACAGTCTCTGGTATGCTCCTTGTGTAAGAGCTGAATATAGCCACTCACACTGAAGTTAGGAGTAAAGAAATGAGGAATGGATGTGGGACCCTATAAAAAAAAAACATATATGGGTGTGTGTGTGTATATATATATATATATATATATATATATATATATATATATATATATATATATATATATATATATATATTCTTTTTTACACAGTGAAAGTCGCTGCTGGGTAGTTATAGTTAGAAACTAGCTGCCACAGGAAGAGCGTTTTTTGCTTTGCTTATACCTTTGCTACACATGATGAACCTTCACAAAATCTTCCAAAAAACGTTCATTCATCTCAACTCCTTCCCGGAAAGTTTTGGGATGATCTGTCAAACTGGGGCCAAGAAAAAAGTGGGTCCAAAACACAAATTCCAATGCAATTTTCCATAGGAAAATTGAGCAGCGATTCCGTGAAATGACTGAGCAGAATTTCATCAAATTTGGCAAAAAAACTTGATATTAGCCCAGAAACCAAGCTTTCCATGCTTTGATGTAAATCAATTCAGTAGCTTGAGGAATTAAAGTTCTAAAATCCTGTATTTCTGGACGGCTGGGTTTGTGGAAAGCTAAGAGTCCTACGATCATGATTCTTAATAAAAAATAGAGCAATCTGAGTTGCCAAGAGGGCTTTATTTCCTGCCGGCTACTGGAGAGAGAGACTCCCACAAGCTCAGATAGGAGCTTGCGCCCTGATTGGCTAGCCACAACATGAAGAGAAATGTTGCAGTTGCCATAATAGAACATAAGGAAGCAGTCACCATATCAGGAAAAATTAAAAACAAATAAGGTATAAGGGAACAAGATAGGGGTGACCTGTGGACCTTGTGGGGAGGTCCCAGAGGGACACCCTGCCAACTATAAAAAAAAAAAAAAAGAATGGGGGGTGGGGGGGTCTGTCATGAAGAGAAATGTTGTGGCTGCCATTACAGGCCACTGGAACTCAGTTAATTTGCCCTGAAAATTTAAAACAGATTAGCCATAAGGGCGCAATGTAGGGGTGATTCCACCGGGCCTTGTTGAAGGGTCTCAGAGGTAAACCCGCCAGGCCAAATAAAAAAAAAAAAAAATCAGGGTGGTTTCTATGCTCTCGCTGGTGTACCCAAGGAGCCAGTACGGACCCTTGGACTCTCACGGAAGTCCCACAGGAGTGCAGGGCGCTAGGGTCTTACGAGTTTTGAAAAATGTAAAATAAAAAAGGGGGGGGGCAGGGCCTGAGTGTTTGCAGTGGGTTGCCATGAACTTTGGTTGGCCCTGCAGCAGGAGAATTGGCAACCTGTGGGTGGTTGGCCTTATGTATGATAATGAAATATTCATTTACATTTAAAAAAGCACCCTAGAAATGAACTGAAGTAAACACTAACTTTATAGTAAGGCACAGTAAAAATATCTCACTTTGTATAAAAAAAATAAAAAAACTCCAAAATTCACTTAACAAAAACAAAGGTTAAAGTGACGTTAATGAAGGTATAGATAGGTGAAGATCTCTGTTTTAATCGAACGTTTTAAACTCCCCAAAAAATGTAATTCAACAGTTATCTCAATTAACTATAACTTGCGTCCTTGCTGTGCACTGCTTAAAATCTCAACGTTACAGCACTCATGACATGTTCTGTGACATGATAGTATTTCTGATGACAAATGTACTCACATCATGGACAACAAATATATATATTTATTATATATGAGGATGAGCTAGTAGCCACAATTGCACTGGTGCAGCACCTGTGAAACTCGGAATCCTGATCCCTTTGCAAGATCCTTTTTGCGCAGGGATCAGAATATTCACATATCATGAAGCATACCCGAGTGATTTGACATTATAGATGTCCACGTCTGCAGCTCTGGAGTTAAACCAGACACTGAATCTTGGCTCATAGTCAGTCCTTCCTGGCCCCAGCACCTCCCCTGAGAAAAGCGCCAAGAGCAAGGAGAACAAAAGGTGGACCAAGATAGTCTTAACACAATCTGAAGAATTCCTCTATCCGCCTGAGAAGTACCATGCTCCCGTCACACGTGCACAAACACAGGCTAATCAGTCCAAGATGGGGCCAGTTTATGTTAGGCAGTCCAGGCATGGGCCTGCGGTTCTTACAGCCTGCGAGCTACTTTGAGCTATTTTAAAGTAAATCTATAGACAGCAAGCGTCGTTCTTGCAGATGTTTTTGAGAAAGTGCGATGCTTGTTTTGTTTAGGCCCTATTTGTTTTATTTGCACTTCGGAAAAGCGAGAGGAATTCTGGCTGCGCGGATTTTGACAGACACCACTGTCCGTGCCAACGGTCAGCAAACACCCAAGCTCACTTTGAAATCCAGACTGCATTAAAAATCAGGATCTCGTAGGGGAAAAAAAGCTTTGTTATTCTCTCTCGCCTTTGCAGAGCTCCCGTGGATTTGCAAAGCTGAGATCGAATTCTGAAGCGACTCCAAGTAATGTAGCTTTGGTTTTCTATGATGGAGATTTGGTTTGCCTTATCTCTCTATCCGTATTTTTCAAAGGTATCATATAAGGATATAGGCAAGCTTGCTTCACGTTTTTCTGTGCTCACTACTCAAATATCTTGTATATTTCCACAACAACACGACCTTGCTTATCAAGAATGAGATTAGAGGGCGAGCCTGTTTACACAGGAGCTCGCCATCCTTGAGGGTGACCGTGGAACAAGCGCCAATGTGTCGCCCTCTAGTGGCCATTAGTGGCGGTGCCAGAAGGCCGCTGCATACGGAGGGATTATTAACATAGGTCCTGATGTTTAAGGTCTCATGTCATCTCTTTATTAAAATGGGAGTAGGTCATCTTATATCTACACCTTTCCCACAGAACTGTGGGGAAAGGGTCTAAATCAATCAGCGGCATCTGTACATGTCTTGGATTCTAGAGTTACACTGTACACTTTCGGCCTTCAGTGGGCATTTAAGTCTTGAGTGAGAGGAGGCTGAGGGCGTACTGCGGGATCTATCGTTGACGTCATCTCATCCACATACCACTGCAACATTGACAGCAAGGTGTAGGTAGACGTTATTGCTTTCTGAGTGTTATGGCCTGCCATACAGGTTTGGACTGTCCTATAGGGCAATCAGGCAATGCCTGACGGGCTATCACGACAGGTCAGTTTGTGGGCCGCTTTTTTGGGGTGTTTGTAGGCCTGTTTTATGGTCTGTTGGACAGATTTTACTATGGATTTTCCTATTAAAACAATTAACTGACTACAGAAAACTCAAACCCACACAGTCTTCCATACCTTGCAAAACACTTGTGTCTTTACAAGTTCAAAACGGACCCAGTTTGCAAACATAGGCCACTTTTTTAGCTTTCAAATTCACTCACGCTGGCCACTTTTATTTTCGTGCTCAGGCCTATTTCTATCCCAGTCCGGTCCCGCTGTCATAGGGTACTCTTAAATTCCTGTGGAAAGAGGAAAGATTGGGCACCATGCAAACCTGATATTTCTGATGGATACAACTACCTGTGGATTCCTCACCTAATGAATTCTCCCATGGCGCCAGCATTCGACGGAAATCTTCTTCCTAGTCTCTGCACGTCGACGAGGACGTCACTCTAGCCCACGCGACGCCGTCTGACGTCATACAGGCAATAAGAGGTCCTCGACGACGTGCCGACGTCAGTTCCCTTTTTTCCGTGCATTCGAAACGGTTATCTTCGAGGGAGCAACTGTTACTTTTGTGGTTACAGTGTATTTTTGCTGCGTAGTCTTTCGCTGTGGTAATAATGTCGCAGAGAAAGTCTGGATTCAAGCCTTGTCGTGAGTGTGGAGGCAAGATGTCAGTGACGGATCCTCATTCCGACTGCCTTTGGTGTCTGAGCTCCGACCACGACGTCTCAACTTGTGATTCATGCCAGCACATGAATCCAAAGGCCCTCAAGGAATGTGAGGCGAAGCTGTTTATGGCGAAATCGAAAAAAGAGAAGCATCACAAGAAGTCTTCTTCGCCAAGACATCGGCGTCATCGAGACTCCCGGCGCCGTAGAGAATCATGGCGTCATTCAAGCAAGGAGACTCGTTCCAGGTCTTCGGATCGGCGCCGAAGGACATGGGAGATCAGTCCCACGGTTACGCCGCATCCTTCGACGCCGTTGCCCTCTCCGGCGTCTCCGACTTCACCTGGACAGGCGTCGGTGATTGAGGTATTGGAGCCTCAGGTGTTATCTCCGGCGTCGCAGACGTCGAGGCCGGCGTCGGGTCGCCTCCGAGACAGGCACCCCAGTATCCGGCTTTCCCCACCCCTGGAGCCGATAGTTCCGCATTCTTGAATGCGATGTATGCCATCTTCAACAGATGGCTCCAGGGGGTGCTCCGGCTGGGCCTTTGGCCTTTTCATTGGGTGATCCTGCGCCTCTTCGGCCGGCACCCTTTATGCCCTTTCTCCCTTTTGGGAACGTGGGCTCGGCGCCGGTGTCCGCGCCGGTGGCCGCTCCGGTGGCTTCAAAGGGATTGGCCCCGGAGATTTCCATCCCGTCGACGTCGGGATTTCGGCCTGTGACTCCTGTGGGTCCATCTGCTTCGACTGCTCTTTCGTCGGCGCCGAAGTTACCTGTGGCGCCGGATGCGGCGTCGGTGGCTTCTGAAGATCGGCGCCGATCTTCGACTTCGGCGGAGGCATTGTCGACTCCGCGTATTGAACAACGGCTTCATTCGAGGAGACGTGCTCTCCGTATATTAGAGGAGCAGGAGTACCAACGAGCCCTGGAAGAAGGAGAGCTAGAGGACTCGGGTGATGGGCTGCGTGGTCTGGAGTCGGCCAGTGGGCTGGACACTTCCCCTGAGTGGGACCTTTCGTCCCCGGGAGAATATACGGAGGAGGCTGCTTCCTTTCACGCAGTGGTACGGAAGGCAGCTAGTTTTTTGGACCTGCCTTTGCCGGTGGTGGAGGCAAAACAAAACCTTCTAACGGAGGTGCTACATCCGGCCTCAGCTGCGGCGGAGCCTCTTTTGCCATTTAATGACGCTCTGCTGGATCCGGTGTTAGAGGTGTGGAAGAGGCCGGCATCTTCCCCAGCAGTTCACAGAGCCGTGGCCAGGAGGTATCGGGCGGCTCCAACTGACCCTGGTTTTCTGTCTAGGCACCCTACGCCGGAGAGCTTGGTGGTGCAGGCCTCCTGTTCATCCAAGTCAGCGCCTGGTTCTTTCCCGACGGTGCCTGGGGACAGAGATTCAAAGAAACTGGATGCGCAGTCCAAGAAGATTTTTTCGTCCTGCAGTCTGGCGTTGAAGGCCACCAATGCAACCTGTATCCTGGGGAGGTATATTCATGCTCTGATGGATGACATTTCCTCATCATTTACAGAGCTTCCCCAGGGTCTTTTGGATGTTGTTTCAAATGCCCAGGCTGCTGCGACCCAGATTATCCAGACTGGACTGGATACGACCGACTCGGTGGCCAGAGCAATGGGCACAACTGTGGTGGCAAGGAGGCAGGCCTGGCTCCGTAACTCGGGCTTTTCTGCGGATGTACAGTCCACATTGTTGGATCTCCCGTTTGATGGGGACAAACTGTTTGGAGCCAAGGCTGATTTGGCCTTGGAACGTTTTAAGGAAAGCAGGGCCACGGCTAAGTCGTTAGGGCTCCAAGCTCCTTCTTCCACGGCCTCTTCCAGATTTTTCAGGAGGTTTCGTGGATTTGGGCGTGGCTCTTCCTCCTCTTCCTTTCGGGGGAAGATATCAGCAACCTGCCTCTTCCCATCCCTATAGATCTTTTAGAGGGAGAGGTAGGGTTCGCACCAGAGGAGCCTCTCAGCAGCACTCTGCCTCTTCCTCATCCTCTGGCGGGGTGCAGCAGGGGAAGCAGCCTTAGGCTTCCACCATTTCCCACTCACTCCTCTCCTGTAGGGGGAAGATTACAGCATTTTCTCACCAAATGGAAGACTGTTACAACGGACACTTGGGATCTCAGTATTGTGGGAAAAGGCTACACCCTTCCCTTTCGGGAGTTCCCGCCCCTCATCCCGCCCCGCCCTTCTTATTGTTCAGAAGAACACCTCCTGTTGCTAGAACAGGAGGTACAAGCCCTCCTTTCAAAGGGCGCGGTGGAGTTGGTCCCAGAGCAGGAAAGGGGTCGAGGATGTTACTCAAGGTATTTCCTGATTCCCAAGAAGGATGGTCGTTTGAGACCAATCCTGGACCTGAGGATCTTGAATTGGTTCCTCAAGCAGGAAAAGTTCAAGATGCTGACCCTAGCACAGGTGCTTTTGGCGTTGAACAAGGAAGACTGGATGGTGTCTGTCGACTTGCAGGATGCTTACTTTCATATCCCGATACTCAAGTCACACAGGAAGTATCTCCGGTTTGTGGTGGGATCGCAGCACTATCAGTTTGCGGTCCTTCCGTTTGGTCTTACTTCAGCACCTCGAGTCTTCACGAAGGTGATGTTGGTGGTTGCGGCAGAACTCAGAAGGAAGGGGATAGCAGTATTCCCTTACTTGGACGACTGGTTGATCAAAGCCAAGTCCCCGGAGCTAGTGTCGCATCATCTGCAGTCAACAACCCAGTTGTTGTTCGACCTGGGTTTTTCGGTGAACGAGCCCAAATCTCACCTAGAGCCCTCTCAGCACCTCCTGTTCATAGGGGCAGTACTGGATACAACATTGGGTCGGGCCTTTCCTCCGCCTCAGCGGATTCAAGATATTCAGGATTTGGTTCCAATGTTTCGAAATGGAGCGGTAGTTCCAGTCCTCAAGGTCCTTCGTCTGCTCGGTCTGTTTGCCTCCTGCATTCTGTTGGTCACGCATGCTCGCTGGCACATGAGGGCTCTTCAGTGGTGCCTCCGAAGGCAGTGGTCTCAACACAAAGGGGATCTAGAGAGTACTGTCAAGATCTCCAGAGATGCTGCTGTGGATTTGAAGTGGTGGATTGCAAGCAACAATCTTTCACAAGGAAAGCCGTTCCAGCAGTCGCCACCAGTGGCCACAGTCATAACGGATGCTTCCACTCTAGGGTGGGGAGCTCATCTGGGGGATCTGGAGATCAAAGGCCTTTGGTCTCCAGAGGAACAGATGTTTCACATCAATCTGTTAGAGTTACGGGCTGTACGTCTGGCTCTCAAGGCCTTCCTCCCTTCCCTTCGTGGTCAGTCGGTACAGGTCCTAACGGACAATACTACCACGATGTGGTACATAAACAAGCAGGGAGGAGTGGGATCGTACCTTCTCTGCAGAGAAGCTCTTCGACTATGGTCCTGGGCAAAGGACCATCAGATTTGCTTGATAGCAAACCATCTGGCCGGAGTCTTGAACGTGCGTGCGGACAGTCTCAGTCGCCAATTCTCAGCAGACCACGAGTGGCGTCTCCATCCAGGTCAAGTCCGTTTAATCTTCCAGAGGTGGGGGTTTCCTCGGGTAGATCTGTTTGCCACTCGAGAGAACGCGCATTGTCCGTTATTCTGCAGCCTCCAGTATCCGATGCAGGGAGCGTTGGGGGACGCGTTTCAAATAACCTGGTGCGGCCAGTTGCTTTACGCGTTTCCTCCCATACCCTTGATTCCTCGAGTATTGAGGAAGATTCGCCAGGACCGGGCTCTAGTCATCCTAATAGCTCCGGATTGGCCAAGGAGGGTATGGTACTCCAACCTTCTCCAACTCTCAATGTGCCCTCCGCTCCGTCTCCCTTTCAGGGCAGACCTCCTCTCGCAGTCGCAGGGGCAGGTTTTACACCCCAACCTCCAGAGTCTGCACCTACATGCCTGGAGATTGAACGGGGCAACCTGAGTTCCTTCTCTCTCCCGCCTGAGGTAGTGGATGTTATATTAGCGGCCAGGCGACACTCCACTAAGTCTATCTACGCTAATAGATGGTCTAAATTTGTTGCGTGGTGTGGAGAGAGGCAGATTGATCCTTTGCATGCTCATCTATCGGACGTTTTGTCTTTTGCTCTGTCTCTAGCGCAGAAAGGTTGTGCAGTGGCTACCATTAAGGGTTATTTATCGGTCTTGTCAGCCTTCATATGTCTTCCAGACCAACCATCTTTATTTAAATCCCCTATTGTTATCAGATTCTTGAAAGGTCTTCTAAATGAATATCCTCCAAAGCCATTCGTTATGCCGCAATGGGATTTGTCCTTGGTCCTGACTTTCCTTATGGGGTCCCCTTTTGAACCTATGCATTCTTGCCCCTTAAGGTATTTGGTTTTAAAAACAGTCTTCCTGATAGCTATAACATCAGCAAGGAGAGTGAGTGAGTTGCAGGCCTTATCAGTAAAGCCCCCTTATACAACTTTTTATGGGGATAAGGTGGTGTTGAGGACCAAGGCTGCTTTCCTCCCGAAGGTTGTTTCACCTTTCCATTTGGCTCAGGCAATTACTTTGTCCGCGTTCTATCCTCCGCCTCATCCTTCCAAAGAGGAAGAAAGATTGCACCGTCTGGACCCAAAGAGGGCGTTGAGCTTCTTTATTGATAGAACAAAGGATTTCAGGCTGGAGGATCAGCTGTTTATTGGATACGTGGGCAAGAGGAGAGGAAAGGCAGTCCACAAGAGAACACTATCCAGGTGGGTTGTTCTTTGCATTAAAATCTGTTACTCTTTGGCAAAGAAGGATCCTCCTGAGGGCATTAGAGCTCATTCCACCAGAGCTAAGTCGGCCACTTCGGCCTTGGCCAGAGGTGTTCCTGTGGTCGACATCTGCAAGGCCGCAACTTGGTCGTCCCTTCACACTTTTGCAAAACATTACTGTTTGGATTCTGAGGTTAGAAGGGACGGCCATTTTGCACGGTCAGTGCTGCAGGATTTCTTGGTTTGACCATTTAGGCACCCACCGCCGGGCGTGGTACTGCTTTGGGACTCTATTCATTAGGTGAGGAATCCACAGGTAGTTGTATCCATCAGAAGAACGAGTTACTTACCTTCGGTAACGACTTTTCTGGTGGATACATTAGCTACCTGTGGATTCCTCACGGTCCCGCCTGCCTCCCCGTGGCCTTTCTGGTCTTACCAAGTAATCCTTGAGTGCGCTCCTCTTGGTCTTCGAGGGTGCAATAGATGTTGTATATATGTATACTTGTGTATATTTATCTGTGTATATATATATATATATATATATATATATATATATATATATATGTATATATGTATATATCTTTGTGTATATACTTGATTTGTATATATATTTTAAAAAAGAGAGATATATATATATATATATATAAAAATTTTACAGCTATTCATGCAATGTTGTGTATTTTACAATGTTATGGGATGTTGCCTTGCTCTTTCATTGCATTGCCTGGTTGTTCTCATGCACGTAAAAAATGATTGGTACTGACGTCGGCACGTCGTCGAGGACCTCTTATTGCCTGTATGACGTCAGACGGCGTCGCGTGGGCTAGAGTGACGTCCTCGTCGACGTGCAGAGACTAGGAAGAAGATTTCCGTCGAATGCTGGCGCCATGGGAGAATTCATTAGGTGAGGAATCCACAGGTAGCTAATGTATCCACCAGAAAAGTCGTTACCGAAGGTAAGTAACTCGTTCTTTTCACCGAGAGCTAAAGAAATCGTGACATTTTTGGATGTGACGACAAGAGCACGGGATGGTGCTAAGAATTGGTGCCGTCATCAATGTGAACTTTTGACAACCCTCCTTAGACAACTGTGCCGTGTTTGATCCTTTGGGGATTCTGGCGCCCTCTAGCTGGTGGTGGCCCAGGCAGCTGCCTGGCAGAACTGGCTTGCAGTAGCACCGGCCTCGACAACAGAACACTCCAGCTTTCGCTCAACTACCACCCTTCGGATCCTGCCTACATATTACATCTAAGTGCCTTCCAATTGTGGGTTTGGTCGCTTTACTGTGATAGTACGATTTCAAATAACACCGTCTGCACCTTTTCTTCGCCTGTAGATGTTTGCAAGAGTGCGGGGCGTGTTATCAAGTTCCAGGATAAGCCATGTTACAGTTTAGGCCGCATTTCACTTACATATTCATATTGTTTAGAAACCATTTCCTCATAAAAAAAAAATAACTCGTGCAGGCAAAATCCCTGGTTGAGATCACGGGTGTCCACAGATATGATCCCGGCACAAAAGACTGATACCGCTGAAATGACTAGCATCGCGCTGGGCGAGATACAGGGCTTTGACAGCTTTTACTAAACTGTGTCATCTGCGCCTCTAAGTGCAGTGCATTAACTTTCAAACTTATCAGAAAAAAAGCAGCGCGGCGTCGGCTGGCGGCGAGGTGATAACAAGATGTTACCTCGGGGTGCAGTTTATAGATCAGGCAGGCAGGAGCATTCCGCGCCTAATGAAGAAGCGCCTTTCCCGCTAGATTCAATAACGGCGACCAGACAGGGCACTTCCACCTCAATTACCGCCCAAACTCGGATTCTCATCCATTTTTCACCTGCTGCTAAGTGGCGGTGTAATCCTTTTGTCCTTCTTTGCTTTTGCCGGCCCCCTCCCGCTCCAGAAACGCCTCCAGTTTTGCTAAAGCAGCATTAGGTTGGGGTGTGCACACAGGGGCCAAGAGGGGAGAAATCTATTTTCGAATTATTCCAAGTATATTTAAGTCTTCTCCCTGGGGAGATTTGGCGCCATTTGCACCTATAGTTGATATTTCCATGACGGATGTTAGAGAAGATTATGTGTGCTTTATGAAATGTTTCTTGTGGCCAAATACAGAATATCTATCCATCTATCTATCTATCTAAAGTTTAAGTTTCTGACATCATACTAAGGTGCTGAGCAGGTAAGACATTTTATTACTTTCCGATGTCCTGCGGTGAACAAGAAGTCTGTGTCAGTAGACACCAAATGTCACCACCTTCCATTACAATCTATTCGTGTACTGTGTCAACTAGACTTAAAACATGCAATCGAGAGCTTTCTGCTGTAATACTCTATAGGTAACCCCATTTGAACATATTTATCGAAGACCGGGGTGTCTAAAGTAGGTCCAAGATGCATAAAACCCTGCTCGAAGTTATGCAGATTTACACACAATTAATCGAAATAGGAATAACAAACGAAATTAGTGGCAGCTGCTACACCTTTGCATGGTTCGGGCCCACTAAGATTAACACCGGACATGCCCCCTTCAAGTGCACTGTATCATGAGGCCAAAGCAATGTTCAGACAGCTGACGTCACAGAACACCCACTTTACTGTTGTTGTGAAGTACTGCCTTCCTGGATGCCTCCCGCAATCGGGCACTGGGCAGAGCGCATAGCGGAGATCAAACGCTGAAGGAATGCGAACATGAATTCCCTATCATGATTCAGCTAAACCTTTTTGGAAAGTGGATATAGAAAACCAAGGGCTTAATTGCAGACTTCTAGTGAAAAAAATGCCCCATGAAAGATACATTTGGGACACTGTCCTCTTTGGTACATAGAAGTGCAACTACATGATTAACACGCATTGGCAAAGCCAACAAGTCTCACCTATGAGAGATGTTGGCTTTGTCAATGTTTTTTAGCCATGCTGTAAGCAGTGTGGCAGTTGTGCAGCATGGCTAAAAGTAGAAAACGAACAGGAGGAGTGGGAGATCAATAAGGGCAATAGAGGGCGTTCGGGAGTGGCTAGGGTCAAGCAAATGAACAGAGGGTTGGTGAGCGGGGCTAGGAGCAAGCACTCAGGTAACTAAGGGTAGGAGGGGGGATCTGCGGGCAAGAAGGCAGACAACGGAGGGTGGGAGCTTCGGTGAGGGTGTAAGAAGATGGACAGCAGAGAAGTATCAGTGGGTGGGAGAGACATGTAAGGTGGAGACAGCTGAAAAACAAAAACAAAAGGAGCACCTATAAATGAGCAGTGGAACGAAACTAGTAATGCGTCCATGAACCGGGAGAGATAAACACATGGAGAGTAAGGAAGCCTACGGCAGCTGACGTATAAGAAGCTAGCAAATGAGTGACAATGAAGCCAACCAATGGTAAGTAATGGGAGGTCTTCTAAGCCCACTGTCAGACAACAAAATGTTAGGTTAGGTGAGACCTAAAAACAGCTTCCTCTGGGATGAACTTTGCATATTTGTTGCCAAATAACAGAAGGTAAAACATGATAGCATGGAGTGAAAGGCTTTTCAAGTGGATTTAGAAGTGTGAGATCAGCCCAGCTATACGATGTGGAACATTTATAAATTGCAGTAAAACACAGATGACCAGAAGATTTTACAAGGCTGCCACTTATAGAGCCACTGAAAAGTCACTGGCCATTAAATGCTTGGTTCTGGTTGCTCCGCACATATTCGATTCAGATTAAGGCCAGTTAGAGGATGTGATGTGCATAGCAACAAACATTTATAATGATAATTGTTTCTGACAAAAGGCCGAATTAGAAGACCCAATATTCACAATCCTTCCTAACGTGAAGACCACCAGAGGAGAATGTATTCCTTCTGATCTAACTCAATTTTGAATTCCCTCTACTTTGCATGATGCAGCATTAGTGTACGTGACCAGATGAGCCCCCCAGTAAAAGGATGCACATTCAGAAAAAACACAAAAATGGAAAAACAATCGTTTTCAGTAGCAACGTCAAACATGCCTAAAACCTTTACATATCTATTAGCATCTAATTTTAAAAAGTGTGTTAGTCGTTTGCTGCATCAACTCTTTCCATGAAAAGAAAATATTTTGGTTGCACTCAATCGTTCAAAGATATTCCAGATTTCAAGGAGGACTTACCCAACAGGAGAATACTTACAGTTTACAAATCTTCTGAAGTTAACTTATCAACATTTTTCAAAATGTCAGCACTACAGACAATGAGGGATAAGCCGCAAGTATAGGAGACAGCAACCCAAGATAAGTTAGTTGAACGGTGCAGGATTACCGAATCTTTGATTTCACAGCGAATGTTCTGCTCTGAAGACTTATCAGATCCCAATGCATTGTTAGTTTAGTCATCAAAAGCTTTGCCCTGTAATGCAGCTTTTGCTGTCTCTCTGTGGGGAAAGACTGCGTGAAATCTGCACCTCATAGGATATTTGGCTTCATTTCAAAGGTATTTTGTAGTAGTAAAGCAAGCAATTCACAAAATCACAGCATTTGTGACCACAAAATTATTTTTTGACATTTTTAGTAACCGTTTTATGATACAGAAAAGTACTTCCAACTTGTAAAAAGGGCTTTTGTGACCCTCTCTGAATCGCAAACAGGAGGGGCGTGAAAAGGGAGTTCCCCTCCTATTTGTGACTGGGACAGGAACTTATCACTGGTTTGAGACAGCAACTTCAGACGCAAACCATTGAGATGCCATCACTCTCTGTAGTCCTTGAAGTACTGTAACCATTTGAAGCTCAAGTTCACTCAGTGGGAAACAACAATGAACTAGCATTTCTGAGAAACTGGGTAGGCTTTGCAGAAATCCACATGAGAAGGCCTAGACTAGAGACTACAACCAAACAAACACTGTGCTGGAACGTGATGAACAAGTTACTTACCTTCGGTAATGCTTTTTCTGGTGGATACAATAGCTGCCTGTGGATTCCTCACCTTATGAATTCACCCTTGCGCCAGCATCCAACGGAAAATCTTCTTCCCAGCTCTCCACGTCGACGAGGACGTCACAATTGCACGGCTCCACGCGACTCAGTCTGACGTCACCGTGCCAATAAGAGGTCTTCGCCGGCGTGCTGACGTCAGTTTCACCCATTTTTTTTAACGTGCCTTTGAGGCGAACAGGTGAGAACCGACTCCACAATAACTTCAATAAATACATTTATGCATAAAACCTTCATGATGTAACATAATAAAAAACCATTTATATATACAGGAAAAATATCAATATATACATACATCTATATAACCACATGTCCTAGTCCAATCAGACAGGCAACGGGGAGGCGGGTGGGACTGTGAGGAATCCACAGGTAGCTATTGTATCCACCAGAAAAAGCGTTACCGAAGGTAACTAACTTGTATTTCTGATGGATACAAACTACCTGTGGATTCCTCACCTTATAAATAGAGTCCCAAATCAGTACCGCACTCGGAGGTGGGTGCCTGTCTGATTACACCAAGAAATCCTGTAAGACAGATCGAGCAAAATGGCCGTCCCTTCGAACCTCAGAGTCCAAGCAGTAATGCTTTGCAAAGGTATGGAGGGACGCCCAAGTTGCCGCCTTGCAAATAACCACTGGAACCCCCCTTGCCAGGGCCGAAGAAGCAGACTTAGCCCTGGTGGAGTGGGCTCTAATACCTTCAGGGAGAACCTTTTTCTCCAACGAGTAGCAGATCTTGATAGAAAGGATAACCCACCTGGAGATAGTTCTTTTATGGACTGCTCTGCCCTTCCTCTGTCCAACGTACCCCACGAACAGCTGATCTTCCAGGTGAAAGTCTTTCGTCCTTTCAATGTAGAAACTAAGAGCCCTTTTAGGGTCCAAATGGTAGAGTGTTTTTTCGAAGGGTGAGGAGGAGGATAGAAAGATGGAAGGGCAATAGTCTGCCCTATATAAAAAGGAGTGACAACTTTTGGCAGGAAAGCTGCCCTGGTTTTCAACACCACTTTATCTGGGAAAAACAAGGTAAAGGAGGGTTTAATAGAAAGAGCTAGGAGCTCACTAACCCGCCTAGCAGAGGTTATGGCAACAAGAAAAACTGACTTAAGTACTAAAAACCGTAATGGGCAAGAGTGCATGGGCTCAAATGGAGACCCCATTAATAAGGTTAAAACAAGATTCAGGTCCCACTGAGGCACATGAAAAGGAGTGGGAAGAAACTTATTAAGTAAACCCTTAAGAAACCTCACTACAATAGGTGATTTAAACAATGAGGGCTGATCTGGGAGGCAAGGAAAGGCTGACAGACCAGCTAAATAACCTTTAACCGTAGCCACCACACAACCCTTCTTTGTTAAGTCCAAAGCAAACAATAAAATATCAGAAAGGTGGGCCTTCAAAGGGTCAATTTGCTTTTCTCCACACCAAGCCACGAATTTTGCCCACCTACCGGCATAAATGGTCTTAGTGGAGTGTCGCCTGGCCAATAAAATAGCATCTACTACATCTGGTGGGAGAGAAAAGCAACTCAGGTTGCCCCGTTCAATCTCCAGGCATGAAGGTGCAGGCTCTGGAGGTGGGGGTGTAGAACCTGCCCCTGCGAGAGGAGGTCTGCCCTTAGAGGGAGATGGAGCAGAGGGCACAGCGAGAGTTGGAGAAGGTCCATGTACCACACCCTTCTTGTCCAATCCGGGGCTATTCAAATAACCTGAGCCCGATCTTGGTGAATCTTCCTCAGCACCCGAGGAATCAAGATGGGGGAAACGCGTAAAGCAACTGGTTGCACCAAGAGATCTGAAGCGCATCCCCCAACACTCCTTGCACCAGATACTGGAGGCTGCAGAATGATGGGCAGTGCGCGTTCTCCCGAGTGGCAAACGGATCTATCACCGGTGTACCCCACATCCGTGTAGGACCAGATCCGGATGGAGACTTCACTCGTGGTCGACTGAAAGGAGCCGACAGAGTCCGCACGCACGTTGAGCACCCCGGCCAGATGATTTGCTATCAAGCAAATCCGATGGTCCTGAAGCCAGGACCAGATTCACAGAGCTTCTCTACAGAGAAGATACAACCCTACTCCTCCCTACTTGTTTATATACCACATCGTGGTAGTGTTGTCCGTTAGGACCTGAACTGACTGACCGCAAAGGGACAGGAGGAAGACCTTGAGAGCCAAGCGTATCGCCCGCAATTCCAACAGATTGATATGAAAAGTCTGCTCCATTGGAGACCAACGACCTTTGATCTCCAGGTCCCCCCAAATGAGCTCCCCATCGTAGAGTGGAAGCATCCGTCATGACCGTGGCCACCAGCGGTGGCAGTGAAAACGGCCTTCCTTGCGAAAGGTTGCCGTCCACAGCCCACCATCGTAGATCCGCTGCAGTGTCTCTGGAGATCGTAATCGAATCCTCGAGATCCCCTTTGTGTTGAAACCACTGCCTGTGGAGGAACCATTGGAGAGCCCTCATGTGCCAACGTGCATGAGCAACCAACAGAATGCAAGAAGCAAACAGACCGAGCAGACGTAAGACCTTGAGGACTGGAACAACCTCTTCATTTTGAAACATTGGAATCAACGCCTGAATATCCTGGAGCCGCTGAGGCGGAGGATAAGCCCGATTCAATGTTGTGTCCAGTACTGCCCCTAAGAACAGGAGGCGTTGAGAGGGCTCCAGGTGAGATTTGGGTACGTTGATCGAAAAACCCTGCCTGAACAACAACTGAGTTGTCATCCGCAAGTGACGCAACACAAGCTCTGGAGACTTGGCTTTGATCAACCAATCATCCAGGTAAGGGAATATCAGTATCCCCTCCCTTCTGAGACTTGCTGCCACCATTGCCATCACCTTTGTCAAGACTCGAGGTGCCGAAGTAAGACCAAACGGGAGGACTGCAAACTGGTAGTGTTGCGACCCCACCACAAACCAGAGATACTTCCTGTGCGACTTGAGTATAGGAATATGAAAGTACGCATCCTGCAAGTTGACAGACACCATCCAATCGTCTTTGCTCAATGCCAGAAGTACCTGCGCTAGAGTCAGCATCTTGAATTTCTCCTGTTTGAGGAACCAATTCAAAATTCTCAGGTCTAGGATTGGTCTCAGACAACGTCCTTTTTGGGGATCAGGAAATATCTTAAATAACAACTCTGACCCCTTTCCTGCTCTGGAACCAATTCCACCGCACCTTTTGATATCAGGGTCTGAACTTCCTGTTGCAACAACAGGAGATGGTCTTCTGAACAAAACGAGGGAGGGGGAGGAAAGGGAGGAGGAAACTCCTGAAAAGGGAGAGCAATGTTTAGCACCCATGAGTCTGATGTAACTAACTCCCACTTGTGGAGAAAAAGACGCAACCTTCCCCCCTACAGGAGAAGTATGATCGACAAAGGGGAGAAAACTAGGGCTGCTTCCCTTGCTGTTGTCCTCCAGAGGAAGAGGATGACGTAGGGTGCTGCTGGGTGGCCCCTCTCGTTCTAACCCCCCACCCTCTAAAGGACCGATATGGGAGGCTAGTAGGCTGCTGTACTGAGGACTGGGGTCTCCCTCGATAAGCTGCCCCACGTCCAAACCCCCTGAACCTACGAAAGAACCTAAAAGGGGTAGCAGAGGAGGCTTGCAATCCTAAAGACTTTGCCATGGCCCGGCTGTCTTTAAAGCGCTCCAGGGCAGAGTCCGCTTTATCTCCAAACAGTTTCTCCCCATCAAATGGCAAATCCAACAAGGTGGTCTGTACATCTGAAGAAAATCCAGAGGACCTTAACCAAGCGTGCCTCCTAGTAGCAATAGATGTACCCATTGCCCTGGCCACAGAGTCCGTAGAGTCCAGGCCGGACTGAATTATCTGCTTCGCCGCAGCCTGCGCATCAGACAGGATTTCCCCAAAAGGTCTCTGTATATCCTGCGGCAGATCCGGAACCATGGCTTTCGCAGAGTCCATGAGGGTGTGGACATACCTACCCAGCACACAGGTAGCGTTTGCAGCCTTAAGAGCCATGCTGCAAGAAGAAAAAGACTTCTTTGCGGATTGCTCCACCCGCTTGGATCCCTGTCAGATGGAATCACAGGGAAAGAGCCAGGAGCAGGCCTTGTAGAGCAAGATGCCTGGACCACCAAACTTTCCGGGGTAGGACGTTGAGATAAAAACCCCGGATCACCAGGCGCTACTCTATATCTTCTTGCCATAGCTCTATTCACAGCAGGAGATGAAACATGCTTCCTCCATAGTTCTAAAATGGGTTCCGTAAGAGCCTCATTAAAAGGAAGCAAAGGGTCTGCAGAAGCTGAAGAAGGATGCAGCACTTCCGTTAATATGATGGTTTTAACTTCTACAGCAGGCAATGGAAGTTCTAAAAAGCCCGCTGCCTTCCTGATGACCGTGTGAAACAAAGCTGCCTCCTCCGTAAACTCCCCCGGTGAAGACAAGTCTCATTCCGGGGAAGTATCCAGCCCACTGGCCGACTCCAAGCCCTGATACTCTCCCAAGGGCTCGACAATCTCTCCTTCCTCCAACTGCCTTTGATATTCCTCCTTTTCCAGGAGGCGCAAGGCCTTCCTACGCGACCTCAAACGAGCCTCCAATCTCAGCGTCGACATGGAGTTTGCCGATGTCGAAGACACCAGCTTCAACACCTGACGAGGCGCCGGCACGGATCCTAATGGCGCTGAAGATGCATGGGACTCCACCATAGGCGCCGGCTGACGGGGTGATGCTATCGGCGCCATAGATGTAGTTGGCGACGTCATGGGATTCACAGGACCTTGAGGCAATGTCATCGGCGCGGTCCGGTATCCTCAGCCAGATAGAACGGCATAAACGGCGCTGAGGATCCCAAAGAAAATGCCATGGACCTGTGGGACCAGGCGGTGCACCAGCAGGGGCCATGGTGTTGAGCATCGCAAACATGGCATTTAAGAATGCAGCCGGATACTGCTGGTCTTGTTGCATCTGTACTTGCTGACCACCTGACTCCTGAGCAGCAGGTGAAAACTGAGGACTGTCCTGAGGTGCCACAACCTCAAAGACGGACGGCGTTGGAGAAGCCTCAGGACTCTGGGGTTGCGGAGTCACCGTCGGACTCACCTCCCACGTCACACGGCGTCAGCGAGATGGAGACCTTGACCTTGATCGGCTCCGAGCCGAACAGCGCCGTTTCTTATGCTTCTTCGAAGAAGCGTGGGAAGAGGATCTTTTATGGCTTCTATGACCCTTCTTCACTTTTGCCAAAAAGAGTTAGGCTTCCCTTTCCTTTAAGGCCTTAGGATTCATGCTCTGGCAAGACGGACAATCCTCCAGCTAAGGCACCAAAGACAATCGACATGAGGGTCAGTGACTGACATGCGACCGTCACACTCTCTGCAAGGCTTAAAACCGGACTTCCTCGGGGGAGACATTGTAACTACAAGATTAACAAGAGGAAACCTCCAACAGAAGCGAGAGCTAAGAAAAAAACTTTAGCGTCGAAGACACGGAAAAAAGGGAACTGACGTCAGCACACCGGCGAGGACCTCTTATTGGCACAGTGATGTCAGACGGAGTCCGTGGAGCCGTGCAATTGTGATGTCCTCGTCGACGTGGCGAGCTGGGAAGAAGATTTTCCGTTGGATGCTGGCACAAGGGTGAATTCATAAGGTGAAGAATCCACAGGTAGTTTGTATCCATCAGAATAATGCTATATGTGCTACAACAGTATGAGTCTGGTTAGCTTGAATCCAGTGGCGGAACAAGCAAGGGACCCACAACTGGGCATATCCTAGTCATTTAGGGCACACAAGGCAACATCACAAACCAAAATAAAATGATGGATGGAGTGCTGAAACTTCCCAAACACTCACCCCCAGTCACAGATATGGGTTTAATCCATCATTATTTTGCTGACCATGTCATCCCAGTTTGGACCCAGCCACATGCAAATCAGTCTTGACACTGTTCCCCATGGGAACAGTCCAGCACGAACTGCCAGGCCACATCCTCCCCTGGCCAGGAAATAAGCATCCTGGGACCGGTTTCAGGGTATCACCCTTCATTAGCTAGGTTAGCTTGAATCCAGTGGCGCAGCGAGCAAGGGACCCACATCTGAGCATACCCTAGCCATTTAGGGTGCACAAGGCAACATCACAAAACAAAATAAAATGATGGACGGAGTGTTGATACTTTTCAAACACTCACCCAAGTCACAGATCTAGGTTTAATCCATCGTTATTTTGCTCGCCACGTCACCCCAGTTTGGACCCAGCCAAATGCAAATCAGTCTTGACCCTGTTCCCCATGGGAACGGTGCAGCCCGAACTGCCAGGTCAGGCCCTCCCTGGACAGGAAACAAGCATCCTGGGACCATTTTCAGGGTATCACCCTTCATCAGTCAGGATAGCTTCAATCCAGCGGCGCAGCAAGCAAGGAATACAGAACAAGAAACAAGGCACTGCTGCTGAGACACAGGGTGTCTTAATCTAGAAAAAGAGGTGGTACTGCAACAGGTGCAACTGGATCAGTGAAACAGGTTGATCTACCAAAGCCCTTTTCACATAGAAAGACAGGGTACTGTGCCGGTCATTGAGGCTAGCTGTCCTGATTTTGTAATCATTTTATACAACAGACCATGGAGATCCAATAAATTTAGAGGACTGCTGAGAATGCATGTTCTTCCTGTAGGAGACTGGACTGGCTTGTAGTGAGTACCAAGGGGTACTTGCACCTTGCACCAGGCCCAGTTATCCCTTATTAGTGTATAGGGTGTCTAGCAGCTTAGGCTGATAGATAATGGTAGCTTAGCAAAGCAGCTCAGGCTGAACTAGGAGACGTGTGAAGCTACTACAGTACCACTTAGTGTCATATGCACAATATCATAAGAAAACACAATACACAGTTATACTAAAAATAAAGGTACTTTATTTTTATGACAATATGCCAAAGTATCTTAGAGTGTACCCTCAGTGAGAGGATAGGAAATATACACAAGATATATATACACAATAGCAAAAATATGCAGTATAGTCTTAGAAAACAGTGCAAACAATGTATAGTTACAATAGGATGCAATGGGGAAACATAGGGATAGGGGCAACACAAACCATATACTCCAGAAGTGGAATGCGAACCACGAATGGACCCCAAACCTATGTGACCTTGTAGAGGGTCGCTGGGACTATTAGAAAATAGTGAGAGTTAGAAAAATAACCCTCCCCAAGACCCTGAAAAGTGAGTGCAAAGTGCACTAAAGTTCCCCTAAGGACAAAATAGTCGTGTTAGAGGGAGAATGCAAGGGAAACACAAATCAGCAATGCAACAACGATGGATTCCTGTCTGAAGGTACCTGTGGAACAAGGGGACCAAGTCCAAAAGTCACAAGCAGCTCGGAGATGGGCAGATGCCCAAGAAATGCCAGCGGTTGGTGCAAAGAAGCTCTTACTAGGCTGAAGAACTGTGAATACTGCAGGAACGACAAGGGCTAGAGACTTCCCCTTTGGAGGATGGATCCCCCACGCCTTGGAGAGTCGTGCAGAAGTGTTTTCCCGCCGGATGGACGCCAACAAGCCTTGCTACACGCAAATCGTGCGTTTGGCGTTTTTGGACGCTGCTGGGGCCCAGGAGGGACCAGGAGGTCGCAAATTGGACCTGCAGAGAGAGGGGACGTCGAGCAAGACAAAGAGCCCTCACTGAAGCAGGTAGCACCCGGAGAAGTGCCAGAAACAGGCACTACGAGGATGCGTGAAACGGTGCTCGCCGAAGTTGCACAAAGGAGTCCCACGTCGCCGGAGACCAACTTAGAAAGTCGTGCAATGCAGGTTAGAGTGCCGTGGACCCAGGCTTGGCTGTGCACACAGGATTTCCGCCGGAAGTGCACAGGGGCCGGAGAAGCTTGCAAAGTCGCGGTTCCCAGCAATGCAGCCCAGCGAGGTGAGGCAAGGACTTACCTCCACCAAACTTGGGCTGAAGAGTCACTGGACTGTGGGGGTCACTTGGACAGTGTCGCTGGATTCGAGGGACCTCGCTCGTCGTGCTGAGAGGAGACCCAAGGGACCGGAAATGCAGCTTTTTGGTGCCTGCGGTTGCAGGGGGAAGATTCCGTCGACCCACGGGAGATTTCTTCGGAGCTTCTGGTGCAGAGAGGAGGCAGGCTACCCCCACAGCATGCACAAGCAGGAAAACAGTCGAGAAGGCGGCAGGATCAGCGTTACAGAGTTGCAGTAGTCGTCTTTGCTACTATGTTGCAGGTTTGCAGGCTTCCAGCGCGGTCAGCGGTCGTTTCCTTATCAGAAGGTGAAGAGAGAGATGCAGAGGAACTCGGCTGAGCTCATGCATTCGTTATCTAAAGTTTCCCCAGAGACAGAGACCCTAAATAGCCAGAAAAGAGGGTTTGGCTACCTAGGAGAGAGGAAAGGCTACTAACACCTGAAGGAGCCTATCACAAGGAGTCTCTGACGTCACCTGGTGGCACTGGCCACTCAGAGCAGTCCAGTGTGCCAGCAGCACCTCTGTTTCCAAGATGGCAGAGGTCTGGAGCACACTGGAGGAGCTCTGGACACCTCCCAGGGGAGGTGCAGGTCAGGGGAGTGGTCACTCCCCTTTCCTTTGTCCAGTTTCGCGCCAGAGCAGGGGCTAAGGGGTCCCTGAACCGGTGTAGACTGGCTTATGCAGAATTGGGCACCTCTGTGCCCAACAAAGCATTTCCAGAGGCTGGGGGAGGCTACTCCTCCCCTGCCTTCACACCATTTTCCAAAGGGAGAGGGTGTCACACCCTCTCTCAGAGGAAGTTCTTTGTTCTGTCATCCTGGGCCAGGCCTGGCTGGACCCCAGGAGGGCAGATGCCTGTCTGAGGGGTTGGCAGCATCAGCAGCTGCAGAGAAACCCCAGGAAGGGCAGTCTGGCAGTACCAGGGTCTGTGCTACAGACCACTGGGATCATGGAATTGTACCAACAATGCCAGGATGGCATAGAGGGGGCAATTCCATGATCATAGACATGTTACATGGCCATATTCGGAGTTACCATGGTGAAGCTACATATAGGTAGTGACCTATATGTAGTGCACGCGTGTAATGGTGTCCCCGCACTCACAAAGTTCAGTGAATTGGCTCTGAACAATGTGGGGGCACCTTGGCTAGTGCCAGGGTGCCCTCACACTAAGTAACTTTGCACCTAACCTTTACCAGGTAAAGGTTAGACATATAGGTGACTTATAAGTTACTTAAGTGCAGTGTAAAATGGCTGTGAAATAACGTGGACGTTATTTCACTCAGGCTGCAGTGGCAGGCCTGTGTAAGAATTGTCAGAGCTCCCTATGGGTGGCAAAAGAAATGCTGCAGCCCATAGGGATCTCCTGGAACCCCAATACCCTGGGTACCTCAGTACCATATACTAGGGGATTATAAGGGTGTTCCAGTAAGCCAATGTAAATTGGTAAAAATGGTCACTAGCCTGTCAGTGACAATTTGGAAAGAAATGAGAGAGCATAACCACTGAGGTTCTGATTAGCAGAGCCTCAGTGAGACAGTTAGTCACTACACTGGTAACACATACAGGCACACTTATGAGCACTGGGGCCCTGGGTTACCAGGGTCCCAGTGACACATCCAACTAAAACAACATATATACAGTGAAAAATGGGGGTAACATGCCAGGCAAGATGGTACTTTCCTACACAACCCCCCCCCAAACGAAGGACAATAAGACTAGCCATTACCTGATGAGTCTTCATTGTCTAAGTGGAAATATCTGGAGAGTCCATCTGCATTGGAGTGGCTACTCCCAGGTCTATGTTCCACTGTATAGTCCATTCCCTGTAGGGATATGGACCACCTCAACAATTTAGGATTTTCACCTTTCATTTGTTTTAGCCAAAGTAGAGGTTTGTGGTCTGTCTGAACAATGAAGTGAGTGCCAAACAGGTATGGCCTCAACTTCTTCAGAGCCCAGACCACAGCAAAGGCCTCCCTCTCAATGGCAGACCAACGCTTTTCTCTAGGGGTCAACCTTCTACTAATAAAAGCAACAGGTTGATCCTGGCCCTCAGAATTAAGTTGTGATAGGACTGCCCCTACTCCTAATTCAGATGCATCAGTTTGGACATAGAATTTTTTAGAGTAACAAGGGCTTTTCAGGACAGGTGCAGAGCACATGGCCTGTTTCAGCTCCTCAAAAGCTTTCTGACAGTTTGCTGTCCATAATACCTTTTTAGGCATTTTCTTGGATGTGAGGTCATTAAGAGGGGCTGCAATGGAGCCATAGTTCTTAATGAACCTCCTGTAATACCCAGTGAGGCCTAGGAAGGCTCTCACCTGAGTCTGAGTGGTAGGAGGAATCCAATCAATAATAGTTTGGACTTTCCCCTGAAGTGGTGCAATCTGTTCCCCACCAACAAGGTGTCCCAGATAAACCACCTTACCCTGCCCTATCTGGCACTTTGAAGCCTTGATAGTGAGGCCTGCCTTTTGCAGGGCCTCCAAAACTTTCCAAAGGTGGACCAGGTGATCATCCCAGCTGGAGCTAAAGACAGCTATATCATCCAAATATGCTGCACTGAAAGCTTCCAGCCCTTGCAGGACTGTGTTCACCAACCTCTGAAAAGTGGCAGGTGCATTTTTCAAACCAAAAGGCATTACAGTAAACTGGTAATGTCCTCCAATGGTAGAAAATGCAGTCTTAGGTTTAGCATCTTCTGACATTTTGATCTGCCAATACCCTGCAGTCAAATCAAAAGTGCTTAGATACTTGGCAGATGCCAGTGTATCTATTAGCTCATCTGCCCTGGGTATAGGGTGAGCATCTGTTTTGGTTACCAAGTTGAGACCTCTATAGTCTACACAAAACCTCATTTCCTTCTTTCCATCTTTAGAATTGGGTTTTGGTACCAGTACCACAGGAGAAGCCCATGGACTGTCAGAGTGCTCAACCACTCCTAGTTCCAACATCTTCTGAACTTCTTGCTTTATGCAGTCCCTGACATGGTCAGGCTGCCTATAGATCTTACTTTTGACAGGTAAACTGTCTCCAGTATCTATAGTGTGCTCACACCAAGAAGTGGTGCCTGGCACAATGGAGAAGAGTTCTGAAAATTGTCCTAGGAGATTTATGCAATTATCTTTCTGCTCAGCAGTAAGACAATCAGCCAAAACTACACCTTCCACAAGAGCATCTTGTTCTGTGGAAGAGAAGAGATCAGGTAGAGGATCACTGTCTTCTTCCTGTCCCTCATCTGTTGCCATGAGCAGGGTGAGATCAGCCCTGTCATAGTAGGGTTTCAGGCGGTTGACATGGAGCACCCTAAGGGGACTCCTGGCAGTGCCTAAGTCAACCAAGTAGGTGACTTCACCCTTCTTTTCAACAATTGTGTGTGGACCACTCCATTTATCTTGGAGTGCTCTTGGGGCCACAGGCTCCAAGACCCACACTTTCTGCCCTGGTTGGTACTGAACCAAAACAGCCTTCTGATCATGCCATTGCTTCTGGAGCTCTTGGCTGGCCTGAAGGTTTTTACTGGCCTTTTTCATGTACTCAGCCATCCTTGATCTGAGGCCAAGTACATAATCCACAATATCCTGCTTAGGAGCTTTTAAAGGTTGTTCCCAACCCTCCTTTACAAGTGTGAGTGGACCCCTAACAGGGTGTCCAAAAAGAAGTTCAAAGGGGCTGAAGCCCACTCCTTTCTGGGGTACCTCCCTGTAGGCAAAAAGGAGGCATGGTAGAAGGATATCCCATCTCCTGCGGAGTTTTTCAGGGAGTCCCATAATCATGCCTTTGAGAGTTGTATTAAATCTCTCCACCAGTCCATTTGTTTGTGGATGATAGGGTGTTGTGAACTTGTAAGTTACACCACACTCCTTCCACATGGCCTTTAAGTATGCAGACATGAAATTGCTTCCTCTGTCTGATACTACTTCCTTTGGGAAGCCCACCCTGGAAAATATTCCCAGGAGGGCCTTTGCCACTGCAGGAGCTGTAGTGGTCCTTAAAGGAATAGCTTCAGGATATCTTGTGGCATGGTCCACTACCACCAA
The DNA here is from genome assembly GCF_031143425.1 of Pleurodeles waltl. Taxonomy (NCBI): domain Eukaryota; kingdom Metazoa; phylum Chordata; class Amphibia; order Caudata; family Salamandridae; genus Pleurodeles; species Pleurodeles waltl. Next base: position 1,077,086,174 of record NC_090444.1, read on the forward strand.
GATAAACCTATTGCCTGAAGCAGTAGGAGGGTCAAGGGGGCCAACTATGTCAACCCCTACCCTTTCAAAGGGAACCCCAACCACAGGCAGTGGGATAAGGGGTGCCTTTGGAGTGCCACCTGTCTTGCCACTGGCTTGACAGGTTTCACAGGACTTACAAAATTCTTTTGTGTCCTCAGACATCCTAGGCCAATGAAACAGTGGTACCAATCTGTCCCAAGTTTTCATTTGACCCAGGTGCCCAGCTAAGGGAATGTCATGTGCCAGTGTTAGGAGGAACTTTCTGTACTCCTGAGGAATCACTAATCTCCTGGCAGCTCCAGGTTTAGGATCCCTATTCTCAGTGTACAAGAGGTTGTCCTCCCAGTAAACTCTGTGTGAGTCACTGACATCCCCATTAGCCTGTTTGACAGCTTGCTGTCTGAGACCCTCTAATGTGGGACAGGTTTGCTGTGCCACACTCAGCTCCTCTCTGGCAGGCCCCCCTTCACCCAAAAGCTCAGCAGTGTCTGCTTCCAGCTCCTCTGGTGTAGGTTCTGCACAGGGAGGGAATTCTTCTTCCTCAGAAGTTGAATCCACTGTAGAGGGAGGGATAGTAGGAAGTGGTTTGCTTCTACTAGCCCTAGCTTTAGGGAGCACTTGGTCCATTGTTCCAGGATCCAAGCTTCCCTGTCCTTTTTGCTTTTTGGCCTGAGCCCTTGTCAAAGCAAAAATATGCCCTGGGATGCCCAGCATTGCTGCATGGGCCTCCAACTCCACATCTGACCAAGCTGATGTCTCCAAATCATTTCCTAGTAGACAGTCTACAGGTAAATCTGTGGCTACCACAACTTTCTTTGGACCAGATACCCCCCCCCCAGTTGAGATTTACAACAGCCATGGGGTGGCTTTGTGTTATGTTGTGAGCATCGGTTACTTGGTACTGGTGTCCAAGTATGTGTTGTTCAGGGTGCACCAGTTTCTCAATCACCATTGTGACACTGGCACCTGTGTCCCTGTAGGCCTGGACCTCAACACCATTTATTAGGGTTAGTTGCTTGTACTTCTCCAAGTTATGGGGGCAAGCAACCAAAGTGGCTAAGTCAATAGCCCCTTCAGAGACTAAAGTAGCCTCTGTGGTCTCCCTAATCAGGCCAACCCCAACTAAATTACCAAAAGTGAGCCCAGCTACTCCCTTGGATTGGCTATTAGTAGGTTTGCTCCCACCACTACTGCTATTAGTAGGGACACTAGGTGTAGCAGTAGGGGTTGTAGTGGTAGGAGCTGTGGTGCCTTTCTTTGGACAACTGGGATCTGTTGTCCAATGGCCTTTTATCTTACATAAATAGCACCATGGTTTCTTTTCCTTGTTCTGATTAAAGGAGGATTTGGGCCCACCACCCCCACCAGAGTGTTTTTGTGGGCCTGATGAAGACTCATTTTTAGATTTGTCCCCACCCTTGTCAGAAGACTTACCATCCTTCTTTTTGTTGCCATCTTTGTCACCCCCTGTATGAACTTTTCTGTTCACTCTTGTTCTGACCCATTTGTCTGCCTTCTTTCCCCAATTCTTGGGGAGAGGTCAGATCAGAGTCCACCAAGTACTGGTGCAACAAATCAGACACACAATTATTAAGTATATGCTCTCTCAGGATTGTGTTATACAGGCTTTCATAATCAGTAACTTTACTGCCATGTAACCACCCCTCCAAGGCCTTCACTGAATGGTCAATGAAATCAACCCAGTCTTGTGAAGACTCCTTTTTGGTCTCTCTGAACTTTATCCTGTACTGTTCAGTGGTTAAGCCATAACCATCCAGGAGTGCATTCTTAAGAACTGTAAAATTATTGGCATCACTTTCTTTCACAGTAAGGAGTCTATCCCTACCCTTTCCACTAAATGATAGCCATAGGATAGCAGCCCACTGCTTTTGAGGGACATCCTGTACAGCACAGGCCCTCTCAAGTGCAGCAAACCACTTGTTAATGTCATCCCCCTCCTTATAAGGGGGAACTATCTTGTGCAGATTCCTGGAATCATGCTCTTTTGCAGGATGACTATGGGGAATACTGCTGCTGCCACCATGGGTATCTAAACCCAACTTCTGTCTTTCCCTCTCTATTTCTAAAGACTGTCTATCCAAATCCAGCTGTTGCTTCTTGAGCTTCAGTCTGGTTTGTTCCACTCTCAATCTATTGAGCTCCCTTTCTAACAATCTGTCATCAGGGTGGGTGGGAGGGACATTTCTAGATACAGAGGTATGATGGGAATGAACAGAAGGAGACCTGTCCCTTACAGAGGGCACCCTAACAGCTTGGCTACCAGCATAATGTGAGAGCACACCATCAGTATGGTGTGATTCAACCTCTGTACCAACTATGCTAGACTGTCTAGTAATGGGCAGGCTGAGAAGTTTCTTTCCTGAACCTTTTCCTGGGGGAGTCCCTGGATCAGATTGAGAACCATTAGCTACTTTTTCTACAGATTGGGCACTTATGGCCTTATCCTGTACTCTAAGCATATTAATTAACAGTTCTAAGGAAGGATTCTTCCCTACACTCAAACCTCTCTCTATGCAGAGACTCCTTGCTCCTTTCCAGCTAAGGTGATCATATGCAAGTTTGGACAGTTCAACTTTTTGGCCTGTGCCAGACATTTTTAGAGAGAGTTAAAGTGATAGACAAAGAGAAAAAAGTTTTCAGAACTTTTTGGAAAGACAGAAAAAACTTTTTAAACTTTTAAGAACTTTTTGTAAGTTTAGAAGTACTTTTCAGCACTTAGAAAAGAGTGAAAAGAGGAAATGCAAAACTTTTTGGCTATGTGTATATACACTGACCTTGTTTTGTATATTTTTCTCTTATGAAAAGTACAATGACAAGAGTGGTAAGTAGTCTCAAAGCACTTATCCCACCGCTGCACAACCAATGTAGGAGGCTGGACTGGCTTGTAGTGAGTACCAAGGGGTACTTGCACCTTGCACCAGGCCCAGTTATCCCTTATTAGTGTATAGGGTGTCTAGCAGCTTAGGCTGATAGATAATGGTAGCTTAGCAAAGCAGCTCAGGCTGAACTAGGAGACGTGTGAAGCTACTACAGTACCACTTAGTGTCATATGCACAATATCATAAGAAAACACAATACACAGTTATACTAAAAATAAAGGTACTTTATTTTTATGACAATATGCCAAAGTATCTTAGAGTGTACCCTCAGTGAGAGGATAGGAAATATACACAAGATATATATACACAATAGCAAAAATATGCAGTATAGTCTTAGAAAACAGTGCAAACAATGTATAGTTACAATAGGATGCAATGGGGAAACATAGGGATAGGGGCAACACAAACCATATACTCCAGAAGTGGAATGCGAACCACGAATGGACCCCAAACCTATGTGACCTTGTAGAGGGTCGCTGGGACTATTAGAAAATAGTGAGAGTTAGAAAAATAACCCTCCCCAAGACCCTGAAAAGTGAGTGCAAAGTGCACTAAAGTTCCCCTAAGGACAAAATAGTCGTGTTAGAGGGAGAATGCAAGGGAAACACAAATCAGCAATGCAACAACGATGGATTCCTGTCTGAAGGTACCTGTGGAACAAGGGGACCAAGTCCAAAAGTCACAAGCAGCTCGGAGATGGGCAGATGCCCAAGAAATGCCAGCGGTTGGTGCAAAGAAGCTCTTACTAGGCTGAAGAACTGTGAATACTGCAGGAACGACAAGGGCTAGAGACTCCCCCTTTGGAGGATGGATCCCCCACGCCTTGGAGAGTCGTGCAGAAGTGTTTTCCCGCCGGATGGACGCCAACAAGCCTTGCTACACGCAAATCGTGCGTTTGGCGTTTTTGGACGCTGCTGGGGCCCAGGAGGGACCAGGAGGTCGCAAATTGGACCTGCAGAGAGAGGGGACGTCGAGCAAGACAAAGAGCCCTCACTGAAGCAGGTAGCACCCGGAGAAGTGCCAGAAACAGGCACTACGAGGATGCGTGAAACGGTGCTCGCCGAAGTTGCACAAAGGAGTCCCACGTCGCCGGAGACCAACTTAGAAAGTCGTGCAATGCAGGTTAGAGTGCCGTGGACCCAGGCTTGGCTGTGCACACAGGATTTCCGCCGGAAGTGCACAGGGGCCGGAGAAGCTTGCAAAGTCGCGGTTCCCAGCAATGCAGCCCAGCGAGGTGAGGCAAGGACTTACCTCCACCAAACTTGGGCTGAAGAGTCACTGGACTGTGGGGGTCACTTGGACGGTGTCGCTGGATTCGAGGGACCTCGCTCGTCGTGCTGAGAGGAGACCCAAGGGACCGGAAATGCAGCTTTTTGGTGCCTGCGGTTGCAGGGGGAAGATTCCGTCGACCCACGGGAGATTTCTTCGGAGCTTCTGGTGCAGAGAGGAGGCAGGCTACCCCCACAGCATGCACAAGCAGGAAAACAGTCGAGAAGGCGGCAGGATCAGCGTTACAGAGTTGCAGTAGTCGTCTTTGCTACTATGTTGCAGGTTTGCAGGCTTCCAGCGCGGTCAGCGGTCGTTTCCTTATCAGAAGGTGAAGAGAGAGATGCAGAGGAACTCGGCTGAGCTCATGCATTCGTTATCTAAAGTTTCCCCAGAGACAGAGACCCTAAATAGCCAGAAAAGAGGGTTTGGCTACCTAGGAGAGAGGAAAGGCTACTAACACCTGAAGGAGCCTATCACAAGGAGTCTCTGACGTCACCTGGTGGCACTGGCCACTCAGAGCAGTCCAGTGTGCCAGCAGCACCTCTGTTTCCAAGATGGCAGAGGTCTGGAGCACACTGGAGGAGCTCTGGACACCTCCCAGGGGAGGTGCAGGTCAGGGGAGTGGTCACTCCCCTTTCCTTTGTCCAGTTTCGCACCAGAGCAGGGGCTAAGGGGTCCCTGAACCGGTGTAGACTGGCTTATGCAGAATTGGGCACCTCTGTGCCCAACAAAGCATTTCCAGAGGCTGGGGGAGGCTACTCCTCCCCTGCCTTCACACCATTTTCCAAAGGGAGAGGGTGTCACACCCTCTCTCAGAGGAAGTTCTTTGTTCTGTCATCCTGGGCCAGGCCTGGCTGGACCCCAGGAGGGCAGATGCCTGTCTGAGGGGTTGGCAGCAGCAGCAGCTGCAGAGAAACCCCAGGAAGGGCAGTCTGGCAGTACCAGGGTCTGTGCTACAGACCACTGGGATCATGGAATTGTACCAACAATGCCAGGATGGCATAGAGGGGGCAATTCCATGATCATAGACATGTTACATGGCCATATTCGGAGTTACCATGGTGAAGCTACATATAGGTAGTGACCTATATGTAGTGTACGCGTGTAATGGTGTCCCCGCACTCACAAAGTTCAGTGAATTGGCTCTGAACAATGTGGGGGCACCTTGGCTAGTGCCAGGGTGCCCTCACACTAAGTAACTTTGCACCTAACCTTTACCAGGTAAAGGTTAGACATATAGGTGACTTATAAGTTACTTAAGTGCAGTGTAAAATGGCTGTGAAATAACGTGGACGTTATTTCACTCAGGCTGCAGTGGCAGGCCTGTGTAAGAATTGTCAGAGCTCCCTATGGGTGGCAAAAGAAATGCTGCAGCCCATAGGGATCTCCTGGAACCCCAATACCCTGGGTACCTCAGTACCATATACTAGGGGATTATAAGGGTGTTCCAGTAAGCCAATGTAAATTGGTAAAAATGGTCACTAGCCTGTCAGTGACAATTTGGAAAGAAATGAGAGAGCATAACCACTGAGGTTCTGATTAGCAGAGCCTCAGTGAGACAGTTAGTCACTACACAGGTAACACATACAGGCACACTTATGAGCACTGGGGCCCTGGGTTACCAGGGTCCCAGTGACACATCCAACTAAAACAACATATATACAGTGAAAAATGGGGGTAACATGCCAGGCAAGATGGTACTTTCCTACACTTCCCCCAATAAGGTAACATTGCATCTGGACTCCTGCATCACGTGAATTGTGACGTCATCCACAAGGATGCTTACAAACCGGGGCGGCTCCTTCCCAATGGTGAAGGAGCGTTGCCCCACTGACTGAGCCAGGTTGGAGATGAAACCGCTCAGACCAATCCTAATACTGCTCTCATGCTAAGTATAGCATGACAGCAGCACCACGATTGAGTGGGGGAACCTGTGCTCCCAGGGAGTGCTGGGACACCAACACATTTGAGAGAAAAGGAGGGAGGCAGCGGCGGCAGCAGCTGAGTTATATTTTTTTTTTTAATAATATTCCCCCCATAGTATATGTAGATCTAGATTCTTTGAAATATCTGGCTCTGACTAAGCAGTGGCAATACAATGTCTGAGTTTCAAAGCATCATCACGTATTAGAATAAGTCTTGTCAGCTCAAGAGGGCAGCTAGAAAGATGGTCTCTGCAAAGGCCATGTAGCATGCTCAAAAGACTTCCTAAAAGCAACAGTTACGTTGTCACCCTGGTCTTACTCACCCGACAACCTGTTTGCATGTTTGAACCACTGTACTCATGTTAGTTGGCAAGCAGTCGACAGCAGGATATTTGCAAACATTAGGATATCATATCTTACACCCTTTACAAAATAGAAAATGAACAGCAATTTCTATTGTTTTCTGAAGGGGAGGACGCCAATAAGTAGGTTTTAGGAAAGGTACCGCATTTTTAACACAAGTCAGTTTCAAGTGTTTTTTGTGGAACAAGAATTGCACATAATACGCAACACTCGTGAAGTAGTTGGTACGATTAGGTATCTGTTTCTGTTTTTCCCCACATGAATCCACGCAGGTTTTCTGGAAATAAGGACACTTAAAAATGTTTTTAAAAGAGCCCAGGGTGACATTCATTCCTAATGTTTCCTTGCTAGAGCTACAGCAAAACATGACTAGTGATTTTGTGCTTCAGATTGTAGCTCAAGCTGTGAGAAGACACAGCTGGGATGAATTCAATTTATTTTACCTCATGACTCTAGACCTCATTACTTTACTATGAAGAGAAGGTCATAAAAAGAGCCTGTTGTAATGTGAGATCTGATATAAGGTGAGAAATGCATTCAGCAGTTTTGCCAGACACATTGTTAGAAATGAGCTCCTTAGGTAAATAAAACACCATTTGTAGTCAAAGTGGCATAGCTATTTTGCCCAAAGAACATACAAAATAAAGTTTTGTGTGTCCCCCGACTCCCCTGCGATAACAAGACACTAGCCATATTTTGTGATTTCTATTTACCACTAACCACTGTATTAACTAATGTTGTATGTAAAAAAATGTCAGTTGTTATCCATTTTCACTCACAATCCTATTTAGAGAGAAACAAACACCAAACTGAAGCAAGCGCAATTAAAGACAATAGGTCTGGCTTGCATTTTGAGTCCTGACTAAAATATTTAATGAGAGCATGCTGTGATTTAAAACAAATAATTGCTTTTTGTAAAAAAAAAATCATCTGAGACAAAAGTTGCGTATTGGATGATTATGTTTACATTTGAGATGTAAAATAGTCCTTTATTTATTGCCATGCAGTCAGTCCACAGAAGGCGAACAATAAGTAAAAGTGTCACTAACATGAGAAGAGCAGAAACATTCCTCCGGGCAGAGCCAAAGCCCAGGCCATGTTTATTTTAAAGAATTACTAACAATAGGTAAACAGACAGCTGAACTGTCAAGCTAGCCCCCATGAAAAAAGAGGCGGATTAAACAACCTTTAGTAATACCAATGGATCTTGTCATACAATTATGTACAGAATGTATTTTTGTTAGCTGAAAATAAGGCCAATCCGGCCAGGAAATATGTTCTGTTGTGGCAGGAGAAGAGGGGCAGTGAGGGACCTCATAATATTTATTTTGACGGCTTAAGATGGAAGTGGAAATGTAAACATATGGGACAGTGTTGAAGAGCATAACAGGGCCTTCGGTGGAGCACAATCAATAGAACAAAGCATTAATCAACAGACGAGGTCCCATACACTGGACAGGATATCGGATAAGAGATTCTGATGGGCTCAAGTATCCATTCTCTGTCAGCTATTCACATTCAGGTAACCAACACTGTGCAGGCGAATTCCTTGAGTCGAGAAATTGCTTCCTCACTTAATTTTTCTCTTCACCCATCCATTTTCAGTCAATTGGTGGACAAGTGGGGATGCAGATTCTGGATCTGTTTGCATGAGAGAGCAATGCATAATTTCACCCATTTTGTTCCGGGAAGGTAGAGGGAAAAGCATATACAATGGATGCTGTCTTGTGCACGTGGCCTTTGGGTCTCCTTCACGTTTTCCTCTTTTCCCCTGATCAGAATCTTTCTGGTGAGAGTGAAGAGAGAGAGCGCCCATTTTGTGATGATACCTCCAGCATGGCCCTGCTCTAATGGGTTTTCCTCTCCTGAGGAGTCTGATGGAGTCAGAGGAAAGGATCCCAATCAACCCTCTCCTATTCCCAGTGCTCTCGCACGGAAGCTAAATTTGATGGCTTGGAGCCTCTGGAGATTCTTTAGCAGATGGTGCAGCACAAAAGATTTAGGTCCTCACCTGGCATATGTAGATCAGTTTCTCGGAGATGGGGCTTCAATAGGATTGACGATAGCAGCCTTAAAGATTCAATGCACAGCTATATCTGTATTTTTAAGTTCTTGAGGGGTCCTTTAAGATGATGAGCCTTTGGTGCTTCATCTCTTTAAAGATTGAGCTAATCCAGTTTCGCCATCTCCAAGGCTTTTTCCAGCACAGGATTTGGAGTTAGTGCTGGGTACAATATCTGACTCTACTTTTGGGCCCCTAAAACAGGTGGATCTTAAGTTCCTGACTTTGAAAACCTTCATTTCAGTTGCCATTTAATCAGCAAGAATGATAGGGGAACTAGGCACTTTGCCTTTTAAGGCCCCTTGTTGTAAGACATTTAAGGACAGGGTAGTTTTGAGTCTTCTGACTTCTTTTACTGCAAAGATTAAATCTCCTTTTCGTAGAGATCAGGAGTTAGTCTTTCTTGAATTTTTCTCAAATCTTTCTTCAGATGAGAGAGACAACTTCACTGTTTAGATGTTAGAAAGGCTCTCAGTTTATTTACATAGAGTGGTTTCTCTGAGACACTCAGAATCTCTTTTTGGCAGTTGTGGACCCGTTAAAAGAGGAGATAAACGCTCTATGGCTTCTCTTAGCCTTTGAATAAGAACCTTGATAACACTGGCATACGGAGTGGCAGGTTCCTCCTCTAGAGATTCAGGGCAGATCCACTCAAAGCATGTCCACTTTAGTAGCAGAGTTGCAAGGAGCCTCTATACTTGAAATATGCAGGCCAGCAATTTGTGTTTCGCCGTTTATTTTCTTAAATCACTACCATATTGGCCATATGAGCTTTCTGGGTGATGTGTTTGGTTCTAGTGTATTATCTTCTATGATTCAATAGAAGACAATGCTCTACAGTATATTCCTGTCTTTTGTGTTAAATGAACACTTAGCAACGGGATTGTTAGCATAATCCTCAGTTGTCTGGTTGTTTTATTACTTGCTAAATGTTATATTGTAATGACTATGAAAGGGGGGATGCTGAGGTAATGATTCAATCACTTACCTGGTGACTGCATTACTCAGAGTGCTACTAACTCGCTTCTGCACTCTCGATTAGTGCACACCAGATGAGGCTTTGCTTGAGTACTGCTTGGTTAATGAACAAAAGGATTATTGAGAGGGAATGTTCGTATGCAATTTTTTTTTTTTTGGGGGGGGGGGTCTATGGAGGCAATGCTGCCTAATACTGTAACTAATTAAAGAAGTAGGAATCAGAGTAATGCAATTACCAGGGAAAGTAATTGAAACATTATACTTTTCTTTTGCAGTATTTCTTTGTTAATACATTGTTATATCTATTCAGTGGTCTTTCCGTACGAGACACAGCAGCCGTGTACACTGCTGCAACTGGAGAAAACCTCCATTCTAAATAAGGTTTAGGTCAAGGTTCAGCCATAGATCTCCTTCTACATCACTTGGAACTGTCTATATTGCATCTGAGGCAGGTATGCGCTGCAACCAAGGTAAGTGGGCCTCTGAGTCCCCAGGTTGGTCAGTGCAGAACAGCCTTAACTGGGATGCAGACGGCCTCTGTTCCAGCTTCTTAGGTACTATTGTAAAGTTCAGGGTATAACACGCATTTCCAAAGGATAGTCTGGTCGAGCAGTGATAATTCAATCCAGAGGGGGAAGGTTTGGAACTCAGAAACCATTAATTAAAATAACACTCATAAAGAACACTGTTAGGCCAGAAACATATCATTAAAATTGTATATGTCTTTCTTTTAAAAGAGCAAAATGTAGAACAAATAAACAAAGAAATAAATAAAAAATACAGAATATCATACGTCTTTCTTGGGCAAGGCAAGGTGTCAAACAGTTTTAGAGTGCTTACGCGGTAAGATACTATATTTTAAAATAATGCAGGAGTATATGGGACAATGGTAACAGAGGAGAAAGACTGAGTCCTCGGATGCCAATCAAAACTGTGGTTCTTACTCCTCTTTTTATGTCTTTGTTTACAATCCCCTGTCAGTGGAACACTGGGACAAGACAGAATGTTACAATGTATGAAGAATGCAGCAATACCACTGGCATTTGCCATAGATTGTTTGGAGCCCTAGATGCAACAGAGGTAACGTGTGCATTTTGGACCCAGGCAGCTGCAAATCTGATAAACATGACACAAAGCACATATATAGTATGAGCTCCCAAAAAAACCAAGACCCAAAAGGCAACTGAGCTCTCCGCCCCCAGAAAAATAATGGTCTTATGGTTCCAAAGTAATACAAAGTGGTTGGTGATGTAGGCTCACTTAATAGTTTAAAAAGAGGGCAGTTAGTGCTCAAACTGGTTTCTAATGTTTCACGTCAAAAGCACGTACACAAGAAAGTGACTGATGGAATGCTTTAATTAATTCCAGCCACTAGTTATTACTCGGGCCGCATCCCAATCCAACGTTATTTTGCACACTATGCCACTTCAGTTTAGACCCAGCTACAGGCAAATCAATCTTGACCCTGCTCCAGTGGGAGCAGTCCATTCCAAACTGCCAATCCAGGTCTTCCCTGAACCGGAACCCAAGCAATCCAGGACCTGTTTCTCCCTACGTAGGGCTCATCTGCCAGGTAAAGCGTGGTTCCAGTGACAGTGTCCACAGGACCCGTGCCTGAGCATACCCGTTCCACTCTGGGCATATCCGTTTCACTTAAGATGGCACACCAAAGTATACAAAACGGAATGCTTGAATTAATCTCAGTTTTAGGGGCTCATCCCAAGTGGGACAGGTATGCCCTGATGATGTTTTTATAAATACCTCCTGGGTTGAAAAGCACCCTCTGCAGAGTTCCTTGTGTATCCAGTGTTTTTCAGTCGGCAATAAAAATGTCAAGTTAACTCTGGTGATTAATGTTCCTACTGGAAAGCAATTAGAGTTGTATCTAGCAGCAGTTTTGACTCATCATAGAGTAGCACAGATGGTTCATATGCCTGCCGTAAAGAATGTGCATCATGTAAATAACACATCTGTAGCTTATGTGATTAGCTCAGTAGGTTACTGCTTTTGCCATAGAGATCATTCTGTTACTTGCAGTTCATAAATTAAAATCCTAATATACCACAGTGACTTATGAACTGTATTCAAAAGTTGCATGCAAACTCCAAGTCATAGGTTAGAAACTTATGTTTTTCCCCGTCATTCATTATCCTAATGTTGCTAGAAAGGGTTTGTTTGGGTAGAAATACATTCTTATTAGTAAGCCAACCTTAACCATGGTGATACATTTCAAATCTACATTTTAGGTTTGTGCTTCTCCAGACCAAATATTCTTAATACTGCCTACCAGTAGGGATGACGTGGCTCCTACACCTTATAATCCTCAAATTTCCTATGTAACATTTCATACAGACTGATGTACACATATGATTCATTGTCTTTCTATAATGTTTGAGATGTAATGAGCTTTGATACCCTAAAATGGTATGAGTAGTGTTATAAAACAAATGAAATGCTAGTGAGACGGAGTATGGCGTGATGAGGGGCACTATAGGAGAGTAGTAGAGTGGGAATCTGTGGGGAATGAGTTATTGAGAGTGTAGTGAATCCTAGTTTGTTTTAATGGCAAACAGGAGTTAGCTTAGCCTTTGGCTTGCAGACTCGTGCCCCCGCCACCTAGTGACTTTTACCCTACTTAGCTTGCTCTGTTTTAGCGCATTTATTTAATTCTATCTTTTAAGATGGCTGCCTTGTTTTTAGTTGGGCCTATGTTTTAGTTTCACTTTATCAGTGCCACTGCGCTAAGGCGTCAATATCAAGCAACAAAGATAAACAAACTGTAGGTGTTCACAATAGGTACTTTCCCTCTTCACACCCTCGAGGGAATTGTTTATATAAATTACCGTTTCAAGCATGTCTTGTTATCTATTGTTTGGGAGGAGACCTACGTCAAGGGTCCGAGCAGATCTGTATAAATGCACGTCTCTTAGACAGATTGTCATAGGGATTCCAACCAGATGCCATCACTGCTATCGACGCTGCTCGTCGCCTTGACGCTGACCCAGTCTTCGTGTCCCTACGGAGTCTGAGCCAGAGACCTCATTCCAAGGTAACGAGGCTTGAGGGGCTCTTCTTATGGACATGTCACTGGCAGATTAAATTGAACACACCTAGCTCTCTTTTAGGCTAGAGATTAGGTACATCATATTAGGGTATTAGGACATACCTCATACTTGATGTCATTTCATGTCATTGCAAGATGGTGGGGGTCTTTGCATTAATGACTCTTGTCTTTACCATTCTGTTTCTTGCATTATTCATTATCCTAATTACTGCAGCCCATACAACTTATCCCAGATTGCAGTTTTGTTAAATAATACCTATTGAAACCTTACTGCATCTTCTTCATTGCCTGTGTTTGATTGAGACATGTTGTTCATGTGAGAAAGGGGTAATCTCTGTTTAACCACGACACTCCCTGAGATGTCACACTCTTGAGTCCATACGTAAAGGCTGCCACAAATCACCTTTTACTGTTTGGGTTTTTGGTGAGGTGCTGCTTGTGTGCCGGGAGGGTTGGGATGACAGTTGCAACTTGTTGTAAGACGGGCATAGTCACCTACAAACAGAAGTACTGTCATCCTTGAACCAGCAGTCTTGCCTAAAGCAAAAGTCAAACTACGACAAGAGTGGGTGCCAAAAAGTTTGTCGCACTGAGCGCTACCAGTGCTAAAGCAGGCTCTGCAAGCGAGAGAAGTTATTTGGAAGAGTGAAGGGCCTGAATACCACTCTTCGGTGGGAAACATTTTATCTGTGACGCACGCATTCAACAAAGTAGGCTACTGTTAAAATGGAATACAGTTGAATGTAGTTATTAGAATATGCATTGGAGTGCATCTTATTACATGGATCTCTTTTAATTTTGATTGACTGCATGTGCTCCATCCAAAAAACATGGTATGAAAACATCAGTTGTCATGTTTGACGTTTAGGTAAAGAGCCTAAAATGCCCAGAAGTGACTTAACTGTCAAATGGCCCACTGTGGCTTTACAAAACCCCGAAGGTGGGACTCGAAAAAGAATCACCGGAGGGCTGGCAAGCAGCTCTGTAGCCCTACAATGATAACGTGTGTAACTAATAGTGATTTAACATGCGAAAGGCATTCTCCTACGTTAAATATGTCACAAGAAAAGAGTGCCTGGAAGCCCGAAGGCCCATGAGCATAATGTTTACATACGAAAACTACAGGTTGGGCTACACTTTCATGTTTCAGCAGTAACCACATCCAAAACGCCTCAGTGCAAGCCTTTCAAATTGACAAACCTGGCAGTTGGGTTTTAAATAGAATATTTGAATTTCTTGGTCTAAGAAGCAAGTCTGCACCCCTTCCTTGCGATATTCTACTATGGAGCACAATTCTAAACCATTGGGAAACTTTGATTGGTCAAACCAATTCCTCACTTATGATTTCTAGAAGGCTGTTCATTTCTGCCTTACTAACTGGGAGTGTCTGACCAGTCTGAGCAGTCCAGAATCTCTATCAGTGAATCAATTTGGCCGTCAGGGCCCCGATGGGAGAGAAAGTATTAGTCGCCCGAGTTGACATCTATTACACAAAGAAAAGTATGATGACCTGACTTCTGTTCTTACATTCCATAGGGCTGGTTCAGTGAGGATAGCGCTTTGATGTAGGCCTCTCTCCAGCAATGCTGGTTTCTTGCATCCTGGTGGTGGGAGACTCAAGAAATGGGAACACCATCTGGAGGGGGCGTTCTCTTTAATGTGGGAGGAAGTCCACTGGTTAGAATAGGGTCAGTCTGTAGGTGGGCTTCAAGAGCTCAGGCAGTCAGCAAGCATGAGGCTTCCTGTGACCACCTTGGAACCGTGCTTTCTCTTATAGCGTTGGCTGTAAAGCAAAGGAAGTGCTAAAAGGCTTGGGAGGAATCAGAATGTGAACAACAACCACTGGTGGTTGCTACAATCAACTACGCTGCCCAACCCCTGAAGCAAATACTGCTGAAATTTGGAGACATCAAGAAGAAGAGGACTGGTGCAAAATATCCTCTTGTTTAATGAAGAACTAGGAACTCAGTTCTGCTTTCTCTTGAACCAGAGCTTTGCAGTATGCTTTTAAAGGCCAGGGAAGCTGGTCTCGTGAAGTTAACAGGCAGATAGAGGACAAAAGGGCACTTTGTAAGAGGGACCAACAAGCCCACTTGGGACTGGACTTTAAACTGAGACCCTGGTGAAAAGAACTTAAACTTATGGTTTGCGTCCCCAAAAAGAGCTCCTTGTAGTTTAGATGCAATTTGAACTTTTAGAAAACAGTTATTCAACTTTTGAGAAAGATGAGTCTAAGAAATGTTTCAAGCTCTTTCTATACCCCACTTGGCCCGCCATGCTTACCAGAACAAGAAGAGACCTCAGCACTCATTTTATCTGGGTCTGTCCCAGTTGTAGCTTTTGAACAGTAAGTTAGAGGGTACAGTGGTATGCAAAAAGAAGATAGATGACCTCGTGGGAGATGTTCCCCTACAGCAGCCAGTACTGCCCTGCTGAAGGATACTGAGCTCTGAAATAGTTATTAGATCCGAAGGTAAAACGCTAGGATGAACCCCTTACCCAATACTCACTCCACTGTCAGTTGGCTAAACAAGCTGCCTAATATTTAATGCTCCAGAGAATTTGACTTGACTGGAGGCACCTGCAATGCATGTCCAACCTTCCTCCAACACTGCCTGGCCATCGGGGGTGCCTAAAACCCTGTTGATTGTGTCCCACTTACTTACACTGAATGTTTTGCCCCAGTTATTTTCTATAGATGCTTTTGAACACTCCTGAACCCATTAAAGGATTTTGTCATTTCCATGTTACTTTACTCAATAAGTGTTTATTTCTTTACTAAACTGGTTGGGGTTTTTTTAGTCTTTGATTTGGTACTGCTAAAATATTGTACATGCATTCTCTGAAGGAAGCATGAATTGAGTACCACAGTTACCAGAGATAAGTCCAGGATTTCACAAAGGAACAGCCTTTTGCTTTTACAGCACTTGAGTTTTCAACTTTGTAGGAACTCCAACAACTCAAATCAACACTGGGGCAGCTCAGTTAATAATCCAGTGCAATCCAATTATAAATTAATAATCCAGTTTCCTACAAAAGACATGTAAACTGATTCTTTACAGATAAGGTGGCGCAAAATGCCTGCAGTTTGTTGTATTTAAAAATATGTAACTTCGACAACTCACACTCCACAAACAGTGCCCAGATGTGCCTTGTTCTGTCACCAGTAAAGAATCTGTTACTATGCGAGAACTCTGTGGTGAAGAGACAGTCAAATAGCAATAACTTATTTTAATGTAGTGCGTAATGTCACCTCTTTTCAGTTTGTAAGGACTACAAACAACACCTCTTTCTATTACCTACATTAATACATCTAAATGTATCGGCTTCAGAAAGATGAAAGGCTGCATGGCCCTACCACAATCTGAACTCATTGCATGAATGTCATACTAGATGTTTATAGTGAGTACTTAACTCTTTGAGCCATCTTGACACAATTCAATGGAATCTACTGGCCAGCTATTTCTGTGGTGAGGATATCTTTCACTCTACACAAGAACACTTATTTCTGTAAAAAATGAGGAAATTATGTCAAAGGTGACAGAAGACATAACTGATCTTTCAGTGATTTAGACTAGACACTGTCTAGACCACTGTGGATAACGGATTCAAATATCATGAAAAAAAACTGTTTTGCCACAGAGACCATGCAAAACTTCTCAGGAGTGAATCGATATTTTAACATGGTGGGATTGAATAGCCTTTCAGTTCATCACAAATCCTAAAATTAGTGTAACGCTACAACAAATAATTCAAGCTGTTACTAGAATAAGTTTTTACATGCTCCCTGTTTGGTGAAACCCGCACGCACAATATAACCCATGGTCAAACTCCAGTGCATTTTAACCGAATGTTCATATTCCTTTAGGAGAAGTGGGTGCTGCTTGTAAACATCAATTAAATTCAGCGATTATCCTTCTGGCAACCTTGCAATTAATTTTACAAAATGAGAAAAGACAACAGTTTATAAAAAAATATTGTAAATTACATCCAAAAGGTCAAGAGTCTTATTTACAACAGTCATATTTTCCAAGTGGAGGACAGTGCAGATGGGGTGCCTGAGGGTGGAGTAACGCCATGAGCTATGCTTTGGGGTTTACAACTACACCATAGGGCAACGACTACCTAGAAGATCAAATCTCTTGTATAATGTTGCTTAACTAGCATCCTTTCTGGAATACTGAGACTGGTTCAACTAATCGAGAGTTTCGAATGCTGCTTACCTTATGTCATTGACTTTTGCATGGCGCACACTTTTGATCATCCAGGTGTGACTTTCCAAACGGTTCTGAGGTTTCCAACGCAGAACTGGGACCTAATTTGGCTAATGAAGTTGAGCCACGAGGTACATTGTAAGTTCAGTGAAACTCTAAAGCAAGCAGTGGGGTGGGCAAGATGGTTGGCTATCTTCTAGGTCCCACTATTACTGCCACGTGGTGTCTGACTAAAACACCTGTTAAGTGCCCTCCTCTCATTGAGCCCTTAACTGTGGTGAGCAATTAAGTGAACTTAACGTCCACATAACAAGGCTATGGAGAAGGCCAACAGCCACAGAAGAGGGCAGTAACACTCAAGATGTATAAAAAAGATGGTAAAGCTCACATGTTTACTTGAAGTGCATTCACAGGGCAGTGGTCCAGATGTCACAATCCTTCAAGGAAGGCATTTTTGTGGCATCTTTCAAAGTAAACGTGTCTAAGCCTTTCAATTGACCTTTTGAAATCAATTTAATTGTTTGCACATTTATTGTGTACAGCGTCCATTTCACCAGCAAACGAACTCATTCATTCTCAAAGATTAACATAAGCAGAATGAAGCCTGTAATTACTCAGACGCACAGCTCGATAATTTCCATACTTGTGGCATGCGGAACAATTCACTAGGAGCCCTACAAATGTTTTCTAGATGGCGGCAAAGTCATTTGATAAATTAATTAGCCTGGATTTCGAATAAGCCTGACAAGAAATTTCAAGGTACAGGTACAGAACGGATAGCGCTATTAGTTAGCGCGCGCCCTCGGGTAGATGGATTTCCATGTTCGCAGCTGTCTCCTCACCAGGGCTTCCGCTAAGGCACTTGGCAGGGTACTTGACAGAGCGTCCTGTCAGAGCCAAGGTATTCCCCACTCCATTTTCTCACATAGATTTTGCTCTCATTTTATAATTGTTACGCTTCTGTTCCTGTACAAAATAAATAACGGCGAGATAGACGGTTTACCGTATGTTTCGCTGAACGCTCACCCCTGGGAGTTAGGTATCAGTACAACCGTTCCTCTTAACCTGTCCAGAATTAAATATGGAACGTTGTCCACATTTTACGGCGCCATCAAGAGGAACAAAGGCACAGTTGTCAAGATGGGAACCTAACCGTCAGAATATTTATTAGAAGCGACGCCGTTCGTGACTCTTTGTTGCAGGTTACTATTTCCATGTTAACCGAAAATAAGGAACTATAGAAAACAGGTGGTTCATAGGGCAGAAATAGAACATCTGCTTGTCGAACTCAGCCCTAAAGCACTGATCCCCATGTGCCGCACCGTGAATCCCTTCCTCATTCTGGTTCTGCCCTCTATGGGCCTCATAAGTGCCTACTGAGATGCAGACTCCAGAGTTTGCCCCAAAATCAAGATTAAAGGTTGTGCAGGTTTAGCACTCGCCTGAATCACTTTCCTCTGGCAAATTTCAGCACGCAAAGTCTATTGAAAATTGCACATGAACAGAGGGTGCATACGTGAGGTAACCTGGTGCTCCGGCTTCAAAAGCGTACTTTATGCTAGTTGCAACATTCCCAGCTCAGAAATGGACAGAAATCCCAAACTCGAGAATTCCTACAACCCGGGCTATCGGTATTATAATAAATGGGATTCTGTAATCCCTGTATAAACATTTGTATATAATTCCTTTATAATCGGAGACTTGTGACGCACCAAAGTCGCACCCAGTCACTGATTACAAAGAAAATACATCAGAACTTGACTATTTTAAGTTAGCACAGTTGAGTTCTGACATCACAGGCGAAAGGCAGGTCAGGTCACGAAGTACAACTGAAACAGCTGTTTAAGGCATTTAAAACATCATTGCTTTTCTTTCTTTCTATTTTCTTATGTTACAATGATAAGCAGAGAATGTGTTCGTCTTTTGCATTCCCTAGATGGTGAAAAGCTGGAATCTGTATGCCTGTTTCTACACATCCCGAACTATTGCAGCTTTTTTTTTTTTTTTTTTTAAACTGACTTCCGCTGAACTACTTCTAATATCTGTTTGCAACAAATAACTAACAGGTTTTTGATGTGTTCAATTTTGCATTAGAGTTTTCATTTTTATTGTTCATGTTTGCAAACAAATGCTCCCTCTTTCATATGAAAGAGCTACACAAGAAGGTTTTAAGTCCCCAATTGCACTAATTGCTCAACCACACATTCTTGAGCATGAAGACTGCTTCTATGAAAATGTTAACAAAGAACAGCTTTAGTTAATGGGCTGAAGGGGGATATTCCATACAAATTAACATCCAAAACAGAACAGATATGAGGTCTGAAAGCATAAAAGGCATAGAAAATCTTTGCAGAAGTCAAAACAATATTCATAGATGCAACCAACACTTCAACTACTGAGTAGAAAAGCAGAGAGGGGAGACATCTGGATTCTATGTATTTACATTTAAATACTAACTAATGTTTTTGATTTGACACTATGTACATGGTCAAAGCAAACAGCCAACAAGTAAGGGGTAAAGGATGTTGTTGGTTAGTGCATTATGATGTAGTGTTCTTTAAAGAATTGAGTTTTAAATTCTTTTAAACTGAAACAGCGTTGGGGTGGTCCTGATAGATATTGGGTTGTTGGTTCAGATCATGTGTGCATAGATGGAAAAGCCTTGCTGTCTTGTTTTTCTTTTTTATACATCTTAGTCTGCAGTCTAATGGTGACCTATCTGCAGGTATGCATAGAGCCACTAGAGATCCTGAACTTGTCTGCAAGATAATAAAGGCTTCTGGTCATCGTAGCTTTGTTAAGGAGGCAGCTAATTTAGAAGATGGTGTGGCCATAAGAGGGAGCAAATGGAGCTACTTTAGGATGGAAGGTGATGTGATCATATTCATTCAGGTCGTAGTTAGATGTGTTGTTGCATGTAGAATGCCCCTAAGGAATTCCAGTATGGAGTCTGGGAGGCTATGGAGTAGAATACTACTACTATACAGATGTAACAGTATGACTGTTGAGACAGCAGTTCTGAAGTCACTTTCTGGAAGAGATGGTTTGGCTTTCTTTAGAAGAGAGAGTTGGTAGCAAGCCATCTGTGTTTTTTAGCATCTTTATTTTTTAGGAATGAGTTCCCTGGGGGTGAGGGTAAATCCAAGTGATATGACATTCAGTGAAATTGAGGGAATGAAGCTGTCAGTGTTCATGACATTGAGCACTGAACATGTATGTGTGAATCTGACGAAATGGTAAGTAAACATAATTAAAACAAAATAACATAGTAAGGCAATATTGCGAATCAAAGATCAACTTTCAAGTTAGGACTTTTAAGATGTAGCTATAAATAATTTTTCAGAAGAAACAGCCAGAGATGATAAAATCACAGTCCCTGAGAAAAAACAATTAGATAGCATCAAACACTTAAGCAGTCATGGGAAAGTTTAAGATATAATTGTTCTCCTAAGATTCAAGCCATCAATATTGCAAATTTTTGGCTAATAGTGGAAGACTCTGTCTAGCAACAAAGGATCCTCAAACTGGCACCATGAAGATGGCATCATTTACTAGACTGGGGATCTTAGCTGATGTTTCAAGCACACTTCACTTAAGATCACAAAGCAAACCATGACTGATTTTCTCAGCACCTTAGAAGAAGAGTTCTAGGGATTGGCTGGGGACTGGAGGAAACAGGTACAACCGGAAAAGCTCTTAAATGTCTCACTTCCTTCATCCAAAACAGAACTTTTTAGGACTGTGAAGAAGCCACACAGTAAGAAATTAATTTCTTAAGATGCGGGGAGTCTTAGGGCTCCTCTCACCTTGTTTAACCTGTATGTTACATCCTTGGCAGAGATCTTAAAGGCACGAGGCTTCTCCTCAATATCTTACACTGATGATACTTGGATCATCATCTCCATCTCTTCTCAATCCGACAGGACCTCAATCCATCTAAATGACTGCCTTAAGCATGTTGTAGATTGGATGGAAGCAAGCAGTGTTACATTAAATGGGGACAAAATGGAGGTGATGGTGGTGGGAAATAACCCCTCTAGGCGGTTGGAGCTTAACGGGCCTGCCGTTCTTGGCAGTCAATCTACCTCAGAATCGGAGCTCAAGAGCTTGGGCTTCTGACTTGACGATAAGCTTTCAATGACAATCCAAGCAACAAAAAAAAAATTAGCCACATCATGTTTTGGCCTGCTAAGGACTCTGAAAAGGTACTGAGATGGCTACTGGAACCATTGCATACAGTAATGGTGCAAGGCGTGGTCATTTCATGACTTGACTACGGGAACTCCCTATATCTGGGAAGTCCCAAGGCTGTCTTAAAAAGACTCCAGGTAATCGAGAATGCTTTTGCCCGTATACTGTTGAAATTTCCCAAACACCAATCCGCAAATGTAGCTCTAGCAAGCCTGCATTGGCTACCAGTGGTCAAAAAAATTCATTTTAAGGTACTTTACCTGGCTCGTTGAGCAATTTATAAAAGGAGTCTGATGATAATTCAAAGACTACTTTCATTGTACAACCCTACAAGAATGTTGCATTCCAACAGCCAGCAGCTGTTTGCAGTACCCAGAATAAAAAAAAAAACTAAGAGTGGAAAAAAACCTTTACGTTCCTTGTTCCCAAGCTCTTGAATGTGTTACCACAGCAAATTAGGAAAACTGAGTCAGAACTAAGTTCAGAAAACTGCTAAAAAAACATTCTGTTCAGCTAACATGATCGCTTGTTTAGCACTTCAATGCTGGATTAGCTCTGGAAGGCCCTTCTGTGAGCCATGCGCTCTAGAAAACCTCATGAATAGAATAGACTTCATTCAACAAATAACTGGCTAAGCAGCCTCCTCTAACGGGCCCATGCAATTTTTCTGTGCAGATGGAACACAATGGCAATTTTGAATTGCATTTGGCTGCTGTTAGAAATGGGGTCTTTGGTTGACAGTCAGGTTACCCCCTGTTCAAGCAAGGACCCTTACTCTAGTCAGGGTAAAAGAGAATCACCCTCAGCTAACCCCTGCTTGGCAGAGCAGTAGGCTTAACTTCAGAGTGCTAGGTGTAAAGTATTTGTACCAACACACACAGTAACTTAATGAAAACACTACAAAATGACAACACGTTTAGAAAAATAGGAAATATTTATCTAAACAAAACAAGACCAAAACGACAAAGATCCACAATACACAAGTCAAGTTATCAATTAAAAAGCAAAAAGAGTCTTTAAGTAGTTTTAAACACACACTAACACTGTTAGAATGAAAATGTACCTTTGGTGCGGCAAAAATAACCCAGCGGGCGAGTGTGCATCAAAAAGGGCTTGTGATCCGCCAATTCCACTCACGAGTGGGACCTTGCTTTGTTTCTCTTTTCATCGGGTCGGGCGCATCGTTTCTTCTCTCCGCAGGAGAGTGGTGCATCGATCCGGTCAGCACTCTCGGTTCCGGGCAGGCCTTGCGTTGTTTTTACACACCCAGCAGTACTTGCATCGGAAATCCAGCCACACAATGAATCAAAAAGCACGCAGCACAGGTTTCGATCTCCGAGTCTCCGTCAGCGATGCTGCGCATCGTTTCTCCAGCTTTGTGCATCGATTATTTGGTCGCGTTTCTGGCGAGTGTCGATTTTCAGCTGCGGAGCCGGCAGCGCATCGTTTCTTCAGCCGCAGATCGGAGTCGCGTCGATCTTTTCCCCGCACAGCGCTCTGTGCGTGGATTTCTCACTCTTGGGCTGCCAGCTTCTCCTTTCAGGGTCCCAGGAACTGGATGGGCACCACAGGGCAGAGTAGGAGTCTCTCTAGAGACTCCAGGTGATGGCAGAGAGAAGTCTTTGCTGTCCCTGAGACTTCAAACAACAGGAGGCAAGCTCTAAATCAAGCCGTTGGAGATCTTCACAAGATGGAAGGCACACAAAGTCCAGTCTTTGCCCTCTTACTCTGGCAGAAGCAGTAACTGCAGGATAGCTCCACAAAACACAGTGACAGGCAGGGCAGCTCTTCTTCCTCAGCTCTTCAGCTCTTTTCCAGGCAGAGGTTCCTCTTGGTTTCCAGAAGTGTTCTGAAGTCTGTGGTTTTGGGGGCCCTTCTTATACCCAATTTCTCCTTTGAAGTAGGCCTACTTTAAAGTAAAGTCTCTTTTGAATCTGAAATCCTGCTTGCCCAGGCCAGGCCCCAGACACTCACCAGGGGGTTGGAGACTGCATTGTGTGAGGACAGGCACAGCCCTTTCAGGTTAAGTGACCACTCCTCCCCTCACCCCTAGCACAGATGGCCCATCAGGAAATGCAGACTACACCCCAGCTCCCTTTGCGTCACTGTCTAGTGTGAGAAGCAACCAGCCCAACTGTCAAACTGACCCGGACAGGGAATCCACAAACAGGCAGAGTCACCGAAATGGTATAAGCAAGAAAATGCTCACTTTCTAAAAGTGGCATTTTCAAACACACAATCTTAAAACCAACTTTACTAAAAGATGTATTTTTAAATTGTGAGCTCAGAGACCCCAAACTCCACAGGTCCATCCGCTCCCAAAGGGAATCTACACTTTAATCAGATTTAAAGGTAGCCCCCATGTTAACCTATGAGAGGGACAGGCCTTACAACAGTGAAAAACAAATTTAGCAATATTTCACTGTCAGGACATATAAAACACATTACTATATGTCCTACCTTAACCATACACTGAACCCTGCCCTTGGGGCTACCTAGGGCCTACCTTAGGGGTGTCTGACATGTAAGAAAAGGGAAGGTTTAGCCCTGTCAAATGGGTACACTTGCCAAGTCGAATTTACTGTTAAAACTGCACACACAGACACTGCAGTGGCAGGTCTGAGACATGATTACAGAGCTACTTATGTGGGTGGCACAACCAGTGCTGCAGGCCCACTAGTAGCATTTGATTTACAGGCCCTGGCACCTCCCGTGCATTTTACTAGGGGCTTACTAGTAAATCAAATATGCCAATCATGGATAAGCCAATTACATACACATTTTGTAAAAGAGCACTTGCACTTTAGCACTGGTTAGCAGTGGTAAAGTGCCCAGAGTATCAAATACAGTAAAATCAGAGTCCAGCACACATCAACAACCTGGGGAACAGAGGCAAAAAGTTAAGGGAGACCACACCAAGGATGAAAAGTCTAACAGCTACACTAATAATAATCTCTGAATTACCTCTTATGTTTGAAAACTCCTCTATAGTGTTTGCCTTTACCTCTCCTCCACAAAAATGCTGTATCATGTGTCACACAGTTTGCTTTCACATTTTAAGCCTCTCACCACAGGATGATTAAATATCTTGATAGTTCAGAGCCCTGAATAAACAAATAATGGCTCTTTCCACATAACATAAAGCCAGATTCCTCCTAGCATTCAAATGCAGGCCATAGTAGCAAGACAATGAGATTCAGAGTAACAAACAGGACATGCCTGACTTGAATCTAGAGGTAGAGATTCAAGGTGATAGCTCAGTCGAATATTGTTCTGCAGCACGCAATTGAAAACCAGAGGAGGTCATAGACCATTGAGCAAGGAAACAAATGTTAACAAAGCCACTTGGCACTGTTACAATAGTAAGTTGATAGGGGACTGAGAAAGAAGTTATTTTCAAATAATGAGGAAACTTGCCTTTTTACAGGAGTAAGATAGACACCAGAGGAGACCCTAAAGCTGGAGAACTTCCATGTTCTGGCTGTGAGGCTAAATTAACCATTGTTCTTCATTGACAAATTGGGTCCTACTCACAGAGATGTTTAAGGCAAGGGCAAAGTGGGTTCTGGCCCATGGTCCCAGCCTTTCACAGGGCCCCACGACAGAGCCAGCTCTGTTCTTCAGAGAGTCTTGCCCTAATTACCTTGAACAACTCTTAAACAGATTTTTTTTAAATACTGTCTTCCTTTAATTTATGTTCAATGTGGTAGTGTATTACATACATTTGCTGTGTTTATGTTTCATGCAACATTCATAAAGTTTGATCTTAGTGGAACTAAACAGGACATCACATATGTTAAATGGGAAGAGGTCACAGAGATTATTTACAGTAATATTAGTGAGCAGCTACTGAGTTACAATATTGAAAACGCAGGTCACTATCCCTTAATATTAGATATAAACACATTTAGAAATTGGATGAGGGTGTCTGGGCACTGTCAGTGACCTGGCCAAAGAGGGCATGAAAGAGCTGAACTGGGTCATAAACTCAAAGCTTCTCCGAACATGGTCCCCAAAAATATATTTGGCCTAGGGCCCCCAAAATTCGTAAGATGCCCCTGCCTACTCAACGTTCTGACGCTCATCCCTGGGAATCTGTAATACATTTTTTTCTGATTTTCAGCCACTGTGCATCCTTTTGAATATCTTTTCTTTTAACAAGAGGTTTGAAAACGAGCACTATTCTCCATCATATTTTAAAGTGCCTCTCATCTCTATTCCCCCTCTCACTATAAGAATGTAAACACTGCCATGCTATGTAAAGCCTGAATAAATAAATAAAAAAAGCCAGTGAACTTGGCCTTCTAGATCGAGCTAAATATCTTCTGTGACATCCAAGATGAGGCTGTAATTCCGGAGTGGAGTTTGGGGTCGGCTTACACTGGGAGGAGATGGGGGGCTACTTCAGTTACGTGTGACGGTAGGGTGGATGGGTTTAGCACTGGGGATGTGAGACGTTCAGGTGGGGGGTTGCTTTCTTTCTAGGGATGGTAGGCTTATTAGATGGGTATGTCAGCCATATGTTGTTCTTTAATTTATTTAAAAAAATTAAGATGCATTAAAAAGCCAAGAAGGGGCTTGCCCAACAAGTGAGCTCAGATAAATCCTTCTGAGAGGGAAGCCGTCCATGTAAGACATTAGTTGCAATAAACAAAAGAGAAGGCAGGAAGGGACCATGAGGCAAGTGGGTACCATGGAATATTGTTGTTATCTCCTGCACTGCTGCCTACAATGTATTCTCAAAGCTATGTGAGGAAGACAAATAATGCGCAGCCATCAAACGCCACTCATACTATTCCACTTGCGTAAAGCCAAGGTGCTCCGAGAACCATCCACGCGAAACAACCAATGAATGACAGATACAAGGTTGAAAAATAGAAAAGGGACAACAAGTCGTCGGTGAACTAGAATAACTGGAACATATTCTGCTTAGGGTGTAGAGTGTATTGGTGCAGAATGGAGTAGTACAGAGTAGAGTGGTGTAGAATATAGTGGCAGCCAGTGCAGTGCTGCAGAGTAGAGTGTCAGCATGCAGTGGTGTAGAGTGCATTGAACTAGAGTGCAGTGGTCAGAATGGCATAGAGTGCAGAGGCGTAGAATAGATTGTTTCAGAGTAGAATGCAGTTGCATAGAGTGGCATAGAGTAAAGTGGTATAGAGTGCCATGGCATAGAGTGCAGAGGTGCAGAGTAGATTAAAGTGACGTACAGTGCATTGATGTAGAGGGCAGTGGCATAGAGTTGAGTGTTACAGAGTAAAGTGTACTAGCATAGAGTGTATTAGCTTAGAGTGCAGTGACGTACAGTGCAGTGTTGCAGAGTGGAGTTGTGCAGACTAGATTGGCGTTGTCTACACTGGAGTGGTATAACGAGCAGAGGAGCAGAGAGGTGTAAAGTGCATTGGCATGGAGTAGAGTACAGAGTAGAATAGAGAGGCATAGTGTGAAGTAGCATACAGTGCAGTGGCATAATGTGGAGTGGTTCAAAATGGAGAAGAGTGCAGTGCAGTGGCATGGAGTGGCGTAAAGTGGAGTGATACAGAGTAGGGTGCAGTGCTGTATAGTGGTGCAGAGTGGAGTGGAGTATGTATGATGTGGTAACACACTGCCATTACAGACAACACATTTTTGATTGAAATGACCGGGAAACACCCCCAACCACGACGCCGGAACAACGACGTCGTGAACAACGAAAGCGGAACAACGCTTTCGTTATCCACGACTTCGTTGTTTTGTGCCTTAACCAGCATTGTGCTGAACAACACACATGCGTGGTTAAGGCACAGAAGAAGGAAGAAGGGAGTCGGCTGAGGACGACAACGCGATCAAGGAGGAGGTAAGTGGGGCTGGGACTGGGGCTGTTTTAAGGGCGGGGGGGGTCGGACATTTTTTGTTTTAGGGGTGGGGGGTCGGGGTATTTTGAGTTTTTGGGGGTGGGGGTTGGGGTGGTTTAGGGGCGGGGGAGGTCGGGGCATTTTTTGTTTTAGGGGCGGGGTGGGGGGGTCGGGGTATTTTTAGTTTTAGGGGGTGGGGGTGTTCACAAGCACGAACAGCGTATCATTGCACCAGAAGTGTTTGCCAAGGTGGATGGGTGTTGCTTGTTCAACCACTTGACAGTGCCTCTTCTGTTTCTCTCCTGTGTGCAAAGACAACTCCCTATGTACCCAATACCTTCCAATAATCTTGGTGGACCCATCTTGTCTGATTATAGGAATCGTCCCACCTTGTTCTTCTCTTCCTTATTTATCCAGTTCTTAGCAACAACCCTTTGAATCACTTACTGTGGATCTCCCATTTGATCTTGATTTCATCCTCCTCTTTTATTATCTTTGATTGGTAGTCAGGGATCCCATTTCTGAGATAAATGTAGAGTCCCAGACATACACTCTAGTGCTGTGAAACTACAGACAAGTTGTGGGTACCTCATATCCTGGCATTAGGTGTGAGACTGTCGCCCACACCATCTGCTCTCCCTCTTTAAATTTTTGTTAGGTTGAAAGTCCATGGGCGGTTGGGTAAGCCAGATGTTTTTATTCAATTTGTTTAAACTAGCATAAGGTTAATTACCTCAATGTTTCCCAAACTGTTTGCCAGGGGTTTTAAAATGTTCAGAAACATAATCAAAATGTTGCTGTTACTTTCTCTTGAAGAAAGATTGGGTACATTTGGGTAGGGGTGATGGCCTTGTCGCAGTACTGAAGGGCATTAATTTACTACTGAACAAGGACGTAATATGATACCCGAATGTAGCATACCAGGGGGAAATCACAAAAAGACCACAGTGAATAAATAGTGCTATGTTAAAAAAGAGTAAATAAATCCACTGACAACATAGTGAGGCATCTGGTGTGTCTGTAAAACTGAAGTTTGTTCTTGAATTTTTGTTCTGAATTTTGACCCTTTGTCCTGAATTTTTTTACAGTCCTGTCCAGAAATTGCCTCAATGCCGTATGGTCACCCTAACTCTGCTGTTTAGAAGGGAAAGTGGGTTAGACTACTATTGATCTGTAGCCCATAGTGCGCACCATCTGTTTTTTGCCGGGTATGAAGTGAAATGTTGCTGTGTGGTTTGAAATGTGTAGACTTTTCCTGAAAATATTCCACACTCGCTTGTTAGTCACAACATACTCTGCCCTGATGCAAATGGCCCCCAAACACTGCGCGGCATCTACGTCCCTTCGACGTAAATGCTCGGCTTTGTGGCCTGTCTTGTAGCGATGACAGGAAATGCTGTTCAGGCATCGAGCTGGTTGTATGAAAGAAGCACTGTGGTTCGGCCAAGGCTGATAACGCGCGCCATCTCTGCCCGTATCCTCGGGATGAATGGGATGGGGAGGTTGGTATGCTGCCTCATCTCAGATACTGTTGTCTGTTGAGACAGTGATATTTGAAACACTGTCCCTTGCTAGTGGCAAGCAGCGGTCTCCTAAATGAATAGCCTTAAAACCATAAACTGAGTTCACCGTTATGACAGCTCTGTGGCTTCATTGGTGGAGGGCCCTGCATAAGCCGGAGCAGCTTGCTGGTGCAATTTAATCAGCCGCAGTGCATTTCTGCCACTATTCCCTTTGAGATTATAATAATTTAATGTCTTATTGATTCATAGTTCTTGGCTTATTGTATAACGCAATTTAAACTCCAGCTTGGTGGTAATTCTATCTTCCAGTCCCATTTGTCAGCGAATTCATTTTGATTTTAAGAGCTGGGTGAAACTGTGAGATGACACAAATGCAGAAAAGATGTAAGACAGCGCGCGGAAGAGTAACGTAGCACTTAAAAAGAATGTGCTTTACCAGGTAAATTATGGCACTGCGGGAATGAAAAGCTATCATGGCGAGGCGCACTTTCATTTAGATAGAAGCAGTGTGAATGGCATCGCTCTTCTGCTCGGTTTTTAAAAAAAAATTTTTTTACTGTAGACTTGGTGTAATTCGGTTCTTTAATCATCAGTTTGAACCGTACCACTCAAGGCAGGGAGAAGATTTGTATGGTTTCTTAGTTTTGAGGCAGCATGGCATTTGAAACACTAGCGGGAGCAGTGCTTAATTTATATGCAAGTGGGGACTAAAGCTTCCTTTTTGTCATCCGACTTTGACCCAGAGAAAGAGAGAGAAAGGCAGAAGAGCGAGAAAGATATCAAAAGTTATGTATAAAGATACAAAGCAAGAAATCAGGGATGAAAAAGAACCGGAAGAAGAGAGATAGAGACAGGAAGCTCAGCGTGGTGGATTTAAGGATAGACGCCCACTAGTTGGCAACCACAACGCTATTTTACACACATGTAATTAAGGATTAACCACATATTTTCTATAGAATCCACCATCTACTCCATAATTTGAAGATATCAAAACACAATTTGTTTATAGCTCTGTTGGAAACGCCCCTTTCTGCAGGGCTATCCCCAAACTTTTTGCCTTTCTCCTCCTATTTCTCTGATCCTCTTTGTTGGCTTTAGGACTCTGGGCACTTTACCACTGCTAATCAGTGCTAAAGTGCATGTGCTCTCTCCCCTACAACTTGGTATATTTGGCTTATACCCGATTGGCTTGTTTAGTCTACCTATAAGTCACTTGTAAAGTGAAATACCATGTACCCAAAGCCCGTAAGTTAAATGCTACTACAAGGCCTGCAGTGCAGATTGTGCCACCCAAAGAAATAGGCTTTCAAACCTGTCTCAGGCCTGTCACTACAGGGCCTGCATCCACAGTTTACTGTCATACTGACTTGGCAAATCAAACTACTTGCCGAGGCCTAAACCCCTTTTTGCTACACCTATGCCACCACTAAGGTAGGCCCTAGATAGCCCTATGGTTGGAGTGCTGTGTATGTACAGGGTAGGACATAAGTCTTTATGTACTACATGTCCTAGTAGTGACAAACAGCCTATTTAGTTTCACACTACTGTGAGTGCTGCTCCTCACATATGACTGCATTAGAAATGCCCTGGTATATGTCTAAGTGGTATCTTCTGATCTATGAGGGGTGGCGGGCCATGTTTGGTATGGTTCAAATGGTAGTGAGAAATGCTGCTTACTGGTGTAGGTCGATTTTTTATTACCATATTAGAAATGCCAGTCACAAACGTGCCCATGTGGTCGTGATTATGGTTCCCTTCCCCCTGGCGCAGTGGAAGCAAAGAGGAGCCCGACGGTGGTGATTTTCTCAGCACGGACACGGCACACCTTCTTCTGGTGCCCCTGGGGCACAGGCAGGCACCGACATCTGTGGAATCTCACCGCCACGACCCAGGCCGGGCCGAAGACAGAGCCGTCCGCTTGCAGATGCAGATACCAGAGGGTGACCTGGGCCATTGCATCCAGAAGAGAGAGGAGGTGGCAGCCCGGGAGGCTCTGGAGGGCTCCTGACATGCTGCCTCAGGAAGGCAACACTGGTGGGCAGATAGCAGCCACGCTGGGAGCACACTGGCAGCCGCAATGTGATATCTTTCCCTTCTTGGAGTGGAGAACCGAAGCCGGCATGAGCTGCCCCTCCCCACAGGTACGGCACCACATTCACCCAGGCAGCTGTGATTCAGGGCTGAGACCGAGCCAGGACTCCTGCGAGAACAGTGAGTGTGGGTCCTCTCTAGGTGAGACCTTTGGCGGCACAAATAGCAGGACGAGGTGGTGACCCTCGACGGAGGTCCCTGATCCTGCTAGTACTGGGTTAAAGTACTGCATTTTCTGTGACAGGATCGCAGGAGTTGCGGGATTGGGAGCGGCGTGTACCTGTCTACCTCATAATTTCGAAAGGAAGCGCAGACCACTACGACCTTCATTTAGAAGGCATTATTGGTGATGACTTTGTATCTTTGCTTTCCTCAGTGTTTTCCTTCTTACTGGGTTTAATGCCCTGGTGTACCAAATCATCTCCTGGTTGGATCAATAAATGTATTTCAATGATTACATTGCAAGCATGGGTGGAGGGGTGTGTTTTGGGTATGAGATGTAGTGGGGAAGATTAATGTTTATGACATATGTAAAGAATGATGACACTTCTTTGCTGATGATCTGACTACTGCTTGCTTTAGGTATTTGTAACCTGTGTGATGATCTGACAACTGCTTGTGTAGCAACGTATTACTGATACGTGTTGTTGGTGGTCAAATTAGGTTTTGTGCAATACAGTTTATTTTTATATAACTTGTTGTGGAGTTTTCTTTGTGGTGTATTTATTGTTTCACTAGTGTTGTGTGTGTTGTGCAAACGCTTTGCACATTGCCTCTGGGATAAGCCTGACTGCTCGCGCCAAGCTACCAAGGGGGTGAGCAAGGGTTATCTTGGGTGTGTAGCTTTTTTGCCTTGACTAGAGTGGTGGTCCCTACCTGGCTGAGATGCCTACCCTTGCCAACCAGGAACGTCATTTCTAACAAGCTCTGATGGATCAAAAGTTAATAAGTGCCACACATGGTTCCATGCAATGGTAGGCCCTTTTGTATAGGTTAACTGGTCATATTTTTGCTGATTGCAGGTGTTAAGCAGAAACGAATGAGGTGAAACATTTGACCATTAGAAATAATGTGTTAAAAGCAAGAAAGAGAAATAATACTACCAAAGAATATGCCTTATTATGTAATTTGCCTTTTTTGTTGCATAATTTAGTCAATGCTGCACATAATTTGATCTTCTGTTGCTGTATAATTCTAGTGGCCTGCTATACTAACAGTTATGTAGTGTTCAACTTAGCCTGCCTTATTGCGTGTTTCGCCTCCATCAAGACTTATTTTTATGTTGTCTTCATCTTATTTACCACTTATGTCCCATTTCTGTAATGTAAGTTTTAGACAAAGAAGTTCATAGTTGCGTCAAAGCATTGTAACAGCCCGCGTGGATCAGCGAAGATAGGATTCATTTAAGTAGATCCAGGTTACTAAAGTTGCATAATTGCTGATGGATTGTTGCCGAGATCTTTTTGAACCACCACATTGGAATAGATGTGTAGCTTATACCCACCAAAAAACAATAAGCTTGTATTTTACGAAAAATGTGTTTATTTCATGGATAGCAGCATAAGTCTGCTTCTAAATTTCATTCTTTAAGTCAGTGGCATGAAATAAAATGTTACCTTTTTGTACACGAAGAACATTTAAGACTTTACTTTCATGCTTCAGCTCATGTGAAGGGATCCCCAAGTTTTTCTTCATGGTACAGCTCCTTTTTACCAGATGAGATGTCCACCGTCTGCTCCTGATGCTAAGGTTACTTAAAATGTATTTAATTAGGGATAACCTTCACTAGAATCAACAGTGTCTTAACACTCAATCTTCTTAGTTAGCAATGTTCAGATGGGTGCAGTAGCTTGTGGCCCCCCAAAACTGTCTTGAAAGGCCTACTTTCTCATACTGTGTTATCAGTAGCTTTGCCAAATTTGGCTGCCAAACTCAACTTCAATACTAATCACGTAGCCAACATTTAAGCCCTTGACTGGAACGCTGACAATTCAAATCCTTGGTACTTCCACACAGATCCATCCACAGGGATTTTCATTATTTTTCCAATTTCCTAAAAATGCACTCCGCATCAATGCAGCAGTACAACCTAAATGATGGGGCGCCCCTACAGAATGTGATGAGGGGTGCCTGAATATCCCATATCTCACAGATATTCATTGGCTTTGGGCTGAATGGGATCCCCTTGAAAAGTTGGAGGGCTGTGCCACAGGGGGCTGTGCTATGCCCCTGCATCAAGGTTCTTAAGCTCATCCAACTAACTGCTCATCAGCCTAAGATTTCTTCCTGAGAACAGTGTTGTCTAAAGTATCAGCCATCTGGTACTCTCTTCTTTAACCTTGGACATATGTCAGACTTGCTTCCCTGCAGGAAAAATCGAAACACCCGGATTCTCAAAAAACGTTTCCTTTCTTTTACTTAAACCATTCTTTGTTTTATCGTGTCCTTTTGTTTCAGTTTAATTCTTAACCAGTTGTACGGCTGCTTCTTCATAACCATTTCTTTCAGAGTGCAATATTTCACTTTCAGCCTAATTCCATTTTTTTCCACATCTTTTACGCAAGTTCTTTTTTTCTGGAGTTCACGGGGATCACCACACCATTACAAGGGATCTCTTCGGTAGCACTGCTGATAAATCAATAAATCTCTTTCCTTGATGCTTTTTGTTTGGGCTTGGAAGTGATCCTAACAGGTACACTTCTGTTTTCACTCCTATTGTTCTACCTCCTTCACTTCTTAATAAAGCGATCAACCCCATTTTAATCACTGTTGTGTTGAATTCCGTAAAATTAAAACTTTTCAGAGTTGCTTTGACTAAACCGGAGTTGCACCTGAAGAACATCAGACTTTAATGCCCAACCTAGCCGAATAGCTTTCCCTCCCAAACATCCACCTGAAACTCCTGTTCCTACCAGTAATATGAAGTAACTCAAAGAAGACATACATCACTTTATTTTACTCGCCAATAAAGAGAGACAGAATGAAATCACACAATAAATAACGAAATGTCTTGGTGATTGCTTTAATATATGTACACCTGCTGAAATAATTACCTTCAATGTTAGCAGACAAATTAGTGTACCACCCTCTGCTGCAGTTGGCATGACTCAAAGTAATTTTTGGTATTTTTCCTCGCCAGAAGGTGCAGCTCTCAAGAGGAGGTACAGCATTGATAGCAGCTTTCTAAAAACCATATCAGCGCAGCAATGTCAGCTGCGTATTTCTGCAGAACCACACCGGTCAGGGAAGATGGCGGTTTGCCACAGGAGAGCGCCACCTAGGATCCTGTGCCTTGCTCAGATCTGAGGAGACCCAAGGGAGGTGAGGGAAGGTGGCTGAGAAGGAACACCGTCTGCCATTTCATCAGTTTGTGTGGCTCACTGATGATCAGGGTGACGAACAAGAACACTGGTGAAGCCACCATTTATAATGGAGTCCTCTATGAGTGGAATTAGATGGAGGACAAGAAAGGTTGAATTAATTTCCCCTTTTTAATTACCTTGCAAGGCATGCATTAACATTTACAGCTTTTCGCAATTTTTTCCCGCCAATAAATTGCTGATTTACTAATGAATTAGTGATAAAAAATGACACCTACATTTCTAGGCGGAACTCATACTCGATGCAGTCAGCCAAAATGAAATATAAGCCTTTTAAGGAACTGAATCCAGTAAAGAGGGCTGGGTGACCCTCTTTAGCACAACAAAAAACAATCCTTTGCAGAACGCCCTATCAAGTAGTTAGGTCTTTATTGATTTCTCACATGCTGAAAAATGTTCTAGACCTCTAATGTGGCCTGGGGGAGAACTATGTGACTGCGCGCCAGCTTGAACTCGGTTAAACAAAAGAATCAGCTGTCAGTAGTATCTGCTGATGTCAGTTCACAATCACTTTTGTTGGCCAACTAAACCAGGGGCCAAATCCCAAAGGCATTCAAGCGTCACAGACTGAACTTTTAACTCTATATGCCCTCAGAAAGGAAACCCATGCCTCTTAGCCTTGGAGGTTATAGCTCAGGGCGTCTGTTGATGCTTATCAATTGGGTGGGTGCTCTTTGATGACCCTAAGGATGGTGCACTGGGTAAGGCAATTGGATTCCTGCTACTCGACAATTTGAGACTTTCACTTCTAACTGTACAGTGCTCTGAAGTAACTAAGCAGACTCACGACACTCTACTACTCTTTAATAACTAAATGGGCAAATAAATGTGGAGTATTGTGACACTAGGAAAACAACCTCCCACGGCATCTGTGAAAATGATAGTATCCCCTTTGAATGGATTGGTCAACTTACATCCATGCGTTTACACTTGACCAGGAGCATCTGTAGAACATGCTAAGAGCTTACATTACTTAAGGGCTGATTAAGAGTAGTGTGGTGTAAAGGTGCCAGAGTTACCACAGCCAGAATCACTGATTTCAGCCCGGAACACCCGCGTGGCACTAGTCTGAGGTACTCGGACTTGAACAAGGTTTAGGCTGCGCAGATTGAAATTACTAGCCTGTTAGTTCGTTGTCAAGCGGGCAGTAGTCCCTCTGGAGATTTCGCTCTGCCAAAACCCGACTTGACCACTGGTGTTTTTGAAAAACATATGTTCTATTAAAAAGTTCCAGAAGGATAAATATTATTATGCACTTGTGTTCTCCCCTAGGAAAACGTCAGCATTGCTCTTCAGTGTTGTAATGCAGCTGGTGGACAAATACATATTTAATTAGTATATTTCTACAGTGTGTAATAACCCAAGGTATAGATGCTCTTTACATGTTAAAAATTACAATGACGCAAGCATACATGGCAACATTGTGAGCCTGGTAAGATGGGGATTGTGGGAAAAAAAAACGGGATTCCCCACTTATTTACACTGAAGCAGAAGAGATTTTAGGGGGAGACACCCAAACCAAAGCCATTTTGGATGCAACAAATTGTCTCCCGCCTAAACCGGGTCTGTTGGTTTGTCTTACACAAAACAAAGTACTTTGTGAATGCATCGCTCTGTGAATCATTATTCAAACGTTGGTGTTGTTTGTACAGTACAGGCTGTGTTTGAAACCCTCCTCATCACTTTTCAAATAGTTGTGAAGGCGAGGAATTGGAAAGTGGGATGTCCTGTCTGTGCCAGCGCGTGGTTGGACATGAATAGCTCTGAGGCTTTACAATGTACGCAGTTGGGACCCCCTCACTCAAATGTATTCATCATCAGCAACAATAAATCAGTGTACTGTTCAGTAAATGCCTATGCTTTTAATGTCCAGGCTCACTTCATTTCAATTGGCCTCTACAGACTGCTACGAAGTATAATGTAAAATCTAAATAGCTCAAACCGCATTCTGAAAAGCTCCATAAAGAAATGTTGTCAAATGTAGGTAGTGTGTTCTATGGATACAAGCACCTAGACAGTAAACACTATACAACATGGTTTCAATCTGGCTGCGGGAAGCTAAACTCAACTTTGGCAAAAACTGAAAACGTTGATGTACGTTTTCATGCCCATAAATTCATGTTAAACCTACCTACTTTGTCCCCCTAGTAGCCCAAAAAAAAGAATGCATTCTCTTTGATATAGAAAGAAAAAATGCAATCAATGCATAGAAAATAAAGATTGATTGAGAGCCCAGTTCACAACGCTGTATGTTCCCTTTATTGAAACCTGAAGCCACAACAAAAACTATATGTGACCAAAAATCGAAGATCCTCACTGAAAGAAACAGCCACTCTGAACTTTTCTGGTTACAGATAACACATCCCATTGCAGGAGGTCCACCGTGTGATGTCTTTTCGGCAATTATAACTATAAACAATGGATGTTCCCAAGGCAGCAGTTTGGCAGGTCCATTGCAAGTGTGGCAAACATCCACTATACTGTGGGTATTCATAAACTGTAATGCCATTTTTACCAGGCTCCATGCGCTTCTAAGCCTTCACTTATTTTCGCAGCGCAGGATACTGCTCCCGCTGGGAGCAATGCATTCACTGTGAAATGGTGCGCTCTCCCAATCTGCACCGGGCGCACAGACCTAAGTGTGCACCTCAGTGTGGTGTGACACAGTGCTCCATGTGCACAATACAGCCCCTGGTGCCCTGGCACCAACGTCCAACCATTGCCACTCAAATATTGTTATACCTGGGGTATCATACCACCCACCCCACCCTATGTTAATTGACTTTTGCCAACCAAGCTATGAACAAAATAACAAATTATGTCCTGCTACCCTCCGACACCAAGCTCTGCGCCTTTGTCTTCCTCACCAGAAGGAGCAGCTCTCAAGAGGAGGTACAACATTGAAGGCAGCTTTAAGAAACCCATATCAGCGCAGCCACATCAGCTGCATATTTCTGCAGAACCACACCTGTCAAGGAAGATGGCGGTTTGCCACAGGAGAGCGCCACCTAGGATCCTGTGCCTTGCTCAGATCTGAGGAGACCCAAGGGAGGTGGGGGAAGGTGGCTGAGAAGGAACACCGTCTGCCATTTCATCAGTTTGCGTGGCTCTCTGATGATCAGGATGAGGAAGAATACCACTGGTGAAGCCACCATTTTTCTTGGTGAAATAAAAGCAGTGACTTTTTCCCAGATTTTTTTTGTTTGCATCATAAGAGTGAATAACGGAAATCGGATTCTGCTGTTCACAGTAACGGTTCACAATAAGAGCCAGGCACAGCATATATAATTATAGCCGAGTAGCTATCGACAATGGGCGCGTTTTTCTCTGGGGAGTTGCAAGTGGCATCACAGACAGACCTCAAAGTTCGAGTCGTCAATAATGTCACCCGGAACCCTGAGGCAGGAACCTCCCCTTTGTTGATAAATACCCCAATGTTCAGCTCTGTACTGGGCATGCCCTCCTCTTGTAAGCTGATCTCATTGATCATCTGTGAAGAAGAGGAGGCACAGAAAAGCCACATATTAAATGCCTTTCTTCATCCCACACTCCTCTCCCGCAAGGCCCAGTCTACTCTAAAATTACAAAAAAAATAGTACTTGGAGCACTGTACCCTCTCACTCCCCCCCCCACCCTTCTTCTGGCCCTGCATCGCATTTTAACATACATTTGAAGAAACAGTGACCATCGACGGAAGCTTATCTGCTTGAGAACCAAGATGAGGACAGATGCTGCCATTTATATTGTAACCATTCACCATTCTTTTTATTGCCATTTCATTCAGTGCTTTCACATGCGTAACAGGATTAAGCTCTTAATGAGATCAAAATCACTAATATCCTGGACCACGCTCTTAAAATCCAAGTAAATAGTATTTGATCAAACAAACATGGGTAGAATGTCTTTCATTGGGTATCTACTGGACTCTAGAAACCTTCCGTGCCTATATCTTACATTAGACAACTGCCACATTTATTTTAACATACCATGGTGTGTAGGTGGTACCCACACGTTTATATATTGATCTCAGCCATATACATGACTAAACTCGTTCAAAACGTTGCTTTCATTAGCATGACAATATTAATATACATATGTCGCTTGAAAAAGAATCATGTCTCTAAGCACTCAAACCAAGATCTTTTAATTGTGGATCTCACTGCAACTGAGGAGACGGCAGAAGGATGAAAGGCAGTCGTTTCAATGGGACTCAAACATGTGGCTTACAGATTGAGCTCAAATTTCTGCAGACAGTATGCTCACAGAGGAACATTTCCTACCCGCTAACAGCGGTAAAGTAGTCTGTGTTCAGCAATGGTGCATTGTTGTATGCAAAGACTCATTTTAATAATGAAAAGGTATTCTAAGCAGTAACATCTTTAAGCACAAACGTTAACACAGGTTGCAATCTTATTTACACTAGCCTTTAATCTGCAAGCTTTCTTGAACTCCTTTATGTGGCATGGCTATATAATTATTGGCCAGTTAAGGTATGCAATGCACACTGCGCCTCACGCCGATCGCCATGTTTTCGCTCTATGATAGACAGGCTTTTTTTCACATGCAATCAGTAAAGTGGTATAATGAGCCTAGTGGGCCAATATGAGTTATGGCATGTGCTGTGTGTTACATATGCATTGGTCCTGGCTGCATTCACCCTCCCACACAACGTACTAAGGCCTTCATTTAACCATACCCTTAATTGATTTACCTTTTTTATTATAAAACGTTTAGAATTAAACATTTTCTTAAAATCATGATTTTTGAAGCTAGTTTTTGAACAGAAAATGCCAGCTGCATGACTGCTGTTTTCTGAACAATCTCCATTTTGCTGCGGAAAATGTGCTTTTTTTCAGTTTTTTACTCTAATTTTCCATGTGTCTGAGTGGCCTCCAGAACTCACTTGGGGTTAGGACCCTCGCATAGTGCCTCCACTTTGCTGCGTATTTTTCTACAATGTTCACATTTTGATTTTGATTAAAATTGTGATTTTCAAGATGGAAGGAAAATATTTTTAATCCTCTCCATCAGCTAATCACATGCCTTGTAAAATTCAAACGTGATTGACAGAAATTATGCTTTTGTAAATTGAACTATCTAGATATAAAAAAAGTGTTAATGCTTTCAATCCCACCTGATGCTTTGTTAAAACACTAGTAGAACAAAAACTTCTTAACAGATGTAAGAAAACTGGGCTTTTTGCAGATGCTTCCCACTTTTTGCCCCCATTTGAACCCCAAGATGCTAGCTGACTCTGATAATGCACTGAGACCTGCTGAACAGGCCCCACCGTATGTGTTCTTTCCCTAAATTATTGTTTACATGGTAATTACTTGACTGGCAAAGGCTTTACCC
The DNA here is from genome assembly GCF_031143425.1 of Pleurodeles waltl. Lineage (NCBI taxonomy): Eukaryota > Metazoa > Chordata > Amphibia > Caudata > Salamandridae > Pleurodeles > Pleurodeles waltl. The sequence continues at coordinate 1,077,125,341 of NC_090444.1, forward strand.
CCTTATTGGCCCGCAAGTAAAGGGTACCCAGGGCATAGGTGGTACAGCCCCCACCCCCCAGGGCTGCAGCACGTGTTTGTGCCACAATGGGTGATCCATGCAATCTCCTGATGGCAGGCCTGCCATTGCAGACTGCCAGAGAGATGCAAACTGCTTTAGTTCAACTGTGCCCTCACCGAGAGTGGCACCGTACAATGCACTGCCTTACATGTATATCAGACACCCCAAAGTTAGGCCTTTGCAGCCCAGGAGGTATGATGCAGTACATTTAAGGTGCAGACATATATAAGCATGAGCTTTTAAGTCGCTGTAATGTCCTTTCCATTAAGGTACACTATAAGGGCAGGCCGGTTCATAGGATAACATGGGACTTAAGCCCCGGTTGACTAGGGCTGCTAGCTCTATTATGGTAGATATGTCGAGTTCAGTGTCAAACAACTTGCCTTCTCTCCCCAAACACGTTTCTCATATAGAAGGACAGCTGCCATGCAACCGGATGGCACACCAGCATTTGCCCACTTGTTTGCCCCCCTCCTTTGTGCTCTGGCCAAGCTACCTGCACTTTTTCCCATGCTTGATGCCGCCAAGACAGAGTTCTGCCCTCCTGCCAGGCAGCCTTGGTGCTCTTAGAGGTCAGATCACAGGGCTAAGGCAGGCAGGGAGTCACACCTCCCACCCCCCAGCCAGGCTAGTAAATAGAGCCTTCAAGGCAGTGAGCTTCCAAGGCTGCACCACCCCTGATAGCCATCAGCACTGTCCTCCAGTGAGGAAACAGCCCTCGTCCTGCTTCCAGGCACATTTGCTCAAAGACAGGCAGGAAAGTAGGTATGCAAGACTCTCCACACATCCAGCACACTGACAAAACCTCTAGGGTGAGCAGTCCGGTGTCTGCACAAAATTTTAGTTTCTGCCTTCTTAGGAGTGGCACAATAGAGGGCTCTGTGTAAGGGGTGTGGTTTAACACCAATGGCATAGGGCACAATCTGACGCACTCACGGCTGAGCACCGCCATTCAGAGCCATCGAGATTGTAAATTATTACACATCGACCCTGCACTAATCAGGATTTGTGTTTCCTGGCTCACTTTGGCCCTAGAGAGAGCAAGCGCAGACCCCCCCCCTGCCAGTGTTTGAGGCCCCTGATGGACTGAAGATTTCGCGGAGCTGGCGCTCAAGATGACGGGCAGCTACGACTAGGCCGAAGAAGAATAACTTGCTTGCCCGCCTGCGGAAAGTATTCCGCTACAGACAGCAATAGTAAGAGCTGAGAGCCTAAAGACTGAGACTGCCCTGTGAGGTACTGAGTGGGTCCCAACTGACCAACACCATTTGAACTGGGTGGAGCCAGGGCCCTCGCTCTCCTGTGAGAACAGTGGTCTTGGGGTGCCCGACAGCCTTGTAGTGAGTGTGTGCGGCACCTGGAAGGACCTTGTGGCGAAACTTTAATTGACACAATAGCAGGTAGAGAGTGCCCTGTGGAGGGCTCCCCCACTGGCGGTGGCACCTTAGGAGCAGAACTGGAAGGTGGCACGGTGCTGATGTGAGCCGGGAGGTGAAGGACGACCTTTGATTACCTGGTGAACCGAAATGTGAGGAAAAGGTGTTTTTTTGTCAAATTCTGAGGTTTGCAAAGGATTCTGGGTAACAGAACCTGGTGCGAGCCCCACAAGTCACCCTATCCTTAATTCCCCTAGGTGTCTAGTTTTCAAAAATGCACTTGTTTGTTAGGTTTCCCTAGGTGCCGGCTGAGCTAGAAGCCAAAATCCACAGCTAGGCACTTTCCAAAAAAACACGCCAGATTTCAATGTAAAAATGTGATGTGTCCATGTTGCATATCCTGTCACTGGCACTAGACCTACCCACACAAGTGAGGTACCATTTTTACCGGGTGACTTGAGGGAACACAGAATAGAAGAACAAGTATTATTGTCCCTTGTCTTTCTCTACATATTTCCCTTCCAAATGTAAGACAGTGTGTAAAAAAGTGTTTTTGAGAAAGCCTTGTAATTCACATGCTAGTAGGGGCCCCCTAAATTCAGAGATGTGGAAATAACCACTGCTTCTCAAGACCTTATCTTGCGCCCGTTTTGGAAATATAAAGGTTTCCTTGACACCTATTTTTCACTCTATATATTTCACCAAATAAATTGTTGTATACCCGGTATACAATGAAAATCCATTGCCAGGTGCAGCTCATTTATTGGCTCTTGGTACCTAAGGTTCTTGATGAACCTACAAGCCCTATATATCCCACGCAACCAGAAGAGTCCAGCAGACGTAAAGGTATATTGCTTTAAAAAATCTGCCATAGCTGGATAAAGTTATAGAAGAAAACCTGGACAGAAATGGCTTTTTTCACCTCAATTTCAATATTTGTTTATTTTAGCTGTTACTTTCTGTAGGAAAACCTTAAAGGATCTACACAAATGACCCCTTGCTGAATTCAGAATTTTGTCTACTTTTCAGAAATGTTTAGCTGTCCGGGATCCAGCATTGGTTTCACACCCATTTCTGTCACTAACTGGAAGGAGGCTGAAGGCACAAAAAATAGTACAAATAGGATATGTCCCAGTAAAATGCCAAAATTGTGTTGGAAAATGTGGTTTTCTGATTCAAGTCTGCCTGTTTGTGAAGCTGGGAAGTTGGTGATTTTAGCGCCACAAACCCTTTGTTGATGCCATTTTCAGGGGAAAAAAAACACGTGATTTCTTCTGCACCCCTTTTTCCCATTTAAAAAAAAATAAATTAGCTGTATTTTGGCTAATTTCTTGGTCTCCTCCAGGGCAACCCACAAACTCTGGGTACCTTTAGAATCAGTAGGATGTTGGAAAAAAACACTCAAATTTGGCCTGGATAGCTTATGTGGACAAAGAGTTATGAGGGCCTAAGCGCGAACAACCCCAAAGAGCCAAAAAAATGGCTTGGCACGGGAGGGGGAAAGGCCTGGCAGGAAAGAGGTTAATACGTTTATTTGTAAAAAAACGTCCTCGCCCCTTCTAAAAAGACCGAACCAAATACCACGCCCCTTACAGTAGTGCTATCCAGATGGGACTATTGCAGTACCCCATAAATGAGCTTGTCAAAGAAACGAATGCATTAAACTGTAGACAACCTATAATCTTACATGGTCCACTTTATACTCATCATATGGTACCCTTATTACAGTACTGAAGAGACTGCATTGGCTGTAGAACAAAGAAACAGCACGGTTCAAGACTTTGCGCGGTTGCATCTATGGATTCTTTTGGAAGATTTTTGGCTGCTTATCTTGCTAATGGACTAGGAATCGCCTCGCACAACCTCCTCTTTATTGACACAATAAGTTACAAATGGTTTGGGGAAGGTCATCACATGTACAAGGCTCTTCCTTCCCCAATTCCATCCTACACAGATTAAAGACTCAAACTTTTTGCACCGCCTCTAGGTATCGTCTGTAGTGACACTCCTGTGACATACGCTTCACACCCAAAAGCAAAATGGTTGATCGGAAGTCCAAAACCGCCCTTCTGCCTGTACAAGGAAGACCATGTTGTAGCCAGGAACAATAAATAATTCGAAAATTAGAACCTCATTTGTGGTGAACTATTGCCCTCATGATATTGACCTTGGGATGGCCATTTGAAACAAACTTGTGAAATGATGATAGCAATCAGTGCTTTTCACAGTTGTTTATAGGGACTGATAAATGACACAACACAGACATAAAAACATGTCAGAAGAACAATTATGAACTGTCACAAGAATGCATGTTTACTATACAAAGGCGCAACGTAGAGAACAGGGACATGACTACTTAGAATTCTTCAATGAGCACAAAAAAACCCTGGGACTGTAAAGCCCAACTAATGGATTGATGCTCAGCAGTGATCAGGGGCAGCCTAGCCTCTCTAAGCCACAAGCACACCGGTACGAATAAGTGTCACATGGATAGTTGTTCCGGTTTACAACTGTGAACACCTTTTTGTTTTGATATCTCTTACAATGTAGGCACTTGGGTCAGAAAGCAACCAGACTTTCACTCTCTCCTCCTTCCAGACACCTTCTGATATCATTCCACGCAGGTGAATGCTCAGTCCCCTCTGAGGTGTTGGCACCAGTAGGTCACCCATGGTATTGGGATACATTTAATTAATTATGTGTTTCCCAAAACAGAAAACACTTGTCTAAAAACCTTATTTTCTGCTCATTAACCGAAGTTATTTTCTGGCTTTCTGTGTATTCATAGGTACCTTAAAAGCCTGAGCTGTCCGACTGCAGGACTACCCATCGTGTCGCGTGACACAAAGCACCAATCTGTTTAAACGCGGCATGTACTACACACATTAGGGCCTGCTCATGGTCTCTGCAAAATACTTGGCAGACACATTTCAGACTAAGCTCGTGTTGTTTTTGGGCTCACCAACATAACGTTTTAACCAACCTCCACGATATGTGGCTCTGTTTTCTTTTAAGCGTTTTACACCTCCCGCTGCATCCACCTCCTTCACCATAGGCCACACTGGACCACGTGACCTAGACAAATTAAGAGCACAGTCTGTAGTATTTTACAAATCCCTTTCTATTGCAGGCATTTACCAGCTTGTTAGCAAATCCTTTTTGGGGAGGATCACGGTGAGTGGAGCTTGTTTAACTTCAAAGACGCTAATGAAATGATCTAAGTTGCTGAGCCCTTAGTCTGAACAGCACGATCAATGGGAGAGATAAAGAGGTTGCGGAATCAATGCACTGTACTATAGTGTGGGACCTTTGCTCTTGTAAGGATTCTTGTCATTGACGGCTATTTGTAGAACAAGAGCTTGTCGAAAATTCATCCCATAGAGTATTGTATGTGATCCATGAACAGAGGGAGGAACAAATTTGCAAATGTAGCCCATCTGCTTGAAAGCTGCAAGGCTAGTTTTTTTATTTTTTATTTTCAGGCGAGCATGAAAGCGTCCAACAAACCCCTTATTAATTGACCTTGGCAATGTGATAAGAAAAATAGGATTTTTTTCGGTGCAGATGGTGCTGGTCCCTAGAAGCTTTGCTTGAAGGCAAAGATCAGATGCTATTTAGAAAGAGCGCATCCCTCAATGAGCGTCCTACTGATCGCAAACCATTAGCAGCTCAGCGGTCCAGAGGGGGCTGATGCGTGCCGGAAGGAAGGTAGGCCAGGCTAGCCGAGAGTTCTGCATGGCTGCTCCAGGGCCGCGCCGGGGGCGTAAAGTCTAGTGCACTGATTAGACATGCCTGATGAGATCATTAGAGGGCAGCACTGGAAAATGAACTCAGTTTACTATATTAAGAGATAAATTAATCACACAGTGAAAGTGCATTTTGATCCCCTTTTTCAGTAATTAACATTCCAGTTAAAGTACACATATAGTTGCCGATGTTATACCATGTTAGGAGTGCACAGTAATGCCTTGTTCTTTTTAACTCAGTTCAGAATCTCTCAGTGTCAATCGTCAAGTCAAATTCTCTTTAAAGATTCTGTAACACAACCTAGATGTGTTCGTTGGACATACGTAGCAGGGTCGTGTTGTAGAACAGTTTATGCTTAACTCTGAAGCACGGATGTTGAACAATGGCATGTGTTTTTGACTAAAAAAAAAAGTGGTTATTTATGCCACAACTCTACATAAAATGGCCATGAACACTTTAATCCTCGTATGGTGGGTGGGTGCAAGAAAGGAGCAAGGATCAGGCGAAATATCATTTTACCTGTTGGAGTGCTCCCTCTATACATACAAAAAGCTCTTTCTGGTCTTTTGTACAAATTTGACACGGCAACTAGGCGGCACCTTAAGGCTGCTGCCTTATATCACCTTAGGGATGTGGCTCTGATCATGTGAAAAGTGAGAGGACACTGATGCTACAAGGAACTACAGCGACACGATTAGAGAGAAGCGTAACATGATGAACAAGATTTTCAGTAGAGAACAATCGTTACAAAACAACCCCAGGTGTGTGGACAAAGATATCACAAGAGACTAGGAAGGAGATGGCATGAAAATCACTATTTCGGAATAAAGCTTAGACAGATTCTTACATTTTCACTTAGAAACGTGGACGTGGAAACCTTTATCGATCTTTGTTCTGTATACTGCAGCTGAAGATACTGAGATATCGGTATAGATGGTAGAAAAGTTCAATTTCTTTATTATTAACATTGATGGGAGCAGGGGACAACATATGTCTTTGGGGTTGATAATACCGACATTCTAGGGCATATGTGGTACAGCAAGGAGGCATGAGGAGAGATAATCACAGAAGGGAGACTGGGGCCCAGGAGACATGAGGGGAGAGAATCATACAAGGGAGACAGGTCCACTGGAGACATGAGAAGAGAGAATCATAGAAGGGAGACGGGTCCACTGGAGACATGAGAAGAGAGAATCATACAAGGGAGACGGGTCCACAGAAGACATGAGAAGAGAGAATCAAAGAAGGGAGACAGGTCCACAGAAGACATGAGAAGAGAGAATCACAGAAGGGAGACAGAGACACAGGAGACACGAGAAGAGAGAATCATACAAGGGAGACAGGTCCACTGGAGACATGAGAAGAGAGAATCATAGAAGGGAGACGGGTCCACAGAAGACATGAGAAGAGAGAATCAAAGAAGGGAGACAGGTCCACAGAAGACATGAGAAGAGAGAATCACAGAAGGGAGACAGGGACACAGGAGACACGAGAAGAGAGAATCATACAAGGGAGACAGGTCCACTGGAGACATGAGAAGAGAGAATCATAGAAGGGAGACGGGTCCACTGGAGACATGAGAAGAGAGAATCATACAAGGGAGACGGGTCCACAGAAGACATGAGAAGAGAGAATCAAAGAAGGGAGACAGGTCCACAGAAGACATGAGAAGAGAGAATCACAGAAGGGAGACAGGGACACAGGAGACACGAGAAGAGAGAATCATACAAGGGAGACAGGGACACAGGAGACATGAGGAGAGGGGATAACAGAAGGAAGACAAGAGGAGAAAGAATCAGAGAAGGGAGAGGCGCCCACGGTAGATCAGAGGAGGGTGAATCAGGGACACTGGACGACAGGAGACACGAGGAGAGGGAATCTCAGAAGGGAGACAGGGTGGCACAGACATGAGGCGATTGGAGTACAGAAAAGAGAAAGAGACATGAGGGAAGGGAGTCCAGTTGGTCTGATGAAGAGTGAGGATGCAACAACCTGGAATCCAGAAAGGTGAACTCTGAAAAATGTCCATGATAGAAAATACATTTTAGTTTACAGAGGTTGAGGAACACACTGTAACAAGCAATAATATCATAACACTACATTTTGAAATTCCCTGTTGGAATATTCACCAGCGGTTTGGCTTTTCTTCGTTGCTACCGACTGCTACAAGCCTACATTTACTCCCATATGGAATATTAGCCAGGAGGAACCTTTCCTAATCGTTGAGGTATGCCATATGAAACATGCATGTGTCAGAAAAGTAGTTTATCAACTATGCTGTAATGGCGCATCAGATGAGTGAGCAAATGTGCCTATTTACAGAGTTGCATTCGCAGAGCTCATCTTGCTTGAGGTAAGCGGAAATAACAAAGGGTATCTCCGGGTACTAAACTGCCAGGGAACTTCCTAAAACAACAGCTTCAAACAGGCAGAAATGAACAGCACACCGCTTGCCAAGCGGTGCATTGTGTAGGTAATAATCATATCTCATTACGGTTTGTTTCCTTAGATTGCCATAAAATGGCCTAATGTAGTTGGAGGAACTTACTGTGGCGAAGATTTACAACCACATAGAATTAGCTCCGAACAATTACTGCAGTCATTAGGCTTCACAGAGCCTCGGCTGTTAATGCCAAAGAAGCCTGCATAGCATAAAGTCCGCGTTCAGTCATAGATAGGGTGGGACTGGGCTTCTATTTGTCGCAAAAAATTTACATTTTGCAAAAGTAATTTAACAATTTCCTTTCAACGCGCATACGGCTTTTACTGCTTTCTGTAGGATTTGGGCTACTATGGGCAGCACCTGCAGGTGCCATAGTCAATCTTACCTTTGGTAGGGAGTCTCCCCTGTCACCTTAAACAGCCTGCACCTCACCCACAACTGTCATGGTTCCCACCTGGACTTATGGAACCCTTGTATTAATCAAATATACTGCCCCCTGCATGTAGGCAGCTCATGACCTAAGGGCATGGAAATGATGTATCAAGCAGATCTTTTCTCTGACATGAGCAAGGGTCAAGAGGAAGCCGAGGTCAGCCCAATCACCTATGTCGAGATATCCCCTGAGCCAGGGCAGATCAAGTTGTCATCCGTGGTGGAACTCTCAGAGGAGGAAAGAGAACAACCTGAGGCCATGGTACATCAGCGGCTCAGAGACAGGGCAACAGGCTCTGGTTGGATCCTGATGTCAAGTGGTCCACTCAGGTCATGAGAATCATCCACCACACTCAGATGAAGGAGCCTCTCAGAATGGATGCTAACTTCCCTGGAGAGATATGCTTGCCTCGCCCGGAGATAATTGTCACCACTGGTATTCAACCTGGGTGGCTGAGGGTATAGAGAGCCCTGCAACTGGGTTTTTTTCTGTTTGTGTGTAATGAATGAGGGAGAAAGATCAGATGCTGAGATCTTCCCCTGTAGGCGCACTTCCTGGTTTCATTTAAAAGGCTTGATGGGCTCCTAGAGAAGAGTGGTGCTCCTTTAGGTTGTGATGAGACTGCAACTGCACCTCCATCAGGTGGGACATTTGGGAGTCCAGTTTGTCCAGCTTAGTACATTTGGCTGCACATGCTACCTTGCAAATCAGTCTTCATTCAGTATTGACGATCTGTCACTGGAAGAAGTCTCCAGGTTAGAAGAACCCCCTGATCTTTCTGGCCCACAGTGGGAAAGGGCATCAGCTCTGGTAGGGACTGCCTTGGTGCTCCTTTTATTGAACACATTATTTGAAGGGTACCTAGCTGGTCATCCTGTGCTGATTTCAGCTTGCTATAAATATTTCACCTGCTACTTTTCCTCATCTGTGATTGCCAGCCTGGTGACAGATGTGACTAAAAGCTCCATAGCCCATAGACTGTCACGTTAACAGACTGTGGGCCAGGAAGCATTAACTCTCTGCAACCATGTGTGCCATTTTCTTCACGACTTGTGCTTCTGTGAAGGGTCGGAAGCGCCATAACATTAATCAGCTTCCATGAAGCCATCTCCTTCGGCAACAGTCCTGTCTTTAGGCCAAAAGGATTAATCTGTCCAGGTCAGAGTACACTCCAGGGAGGACAGAGGTGCGTTTAGCGACACAGTGACAGTGAACAGTGTTATTAACCATATACTTAAATCCTTGTTCTTTTGAAAGAGGTAGGGAATAGAGAAGTGTAGGTCTGTATTCAATTGTCTATGCTGTTTTTATCAGCAATGCTTTGTCAAGACTGCTCTATTCTTTCTTTGTTTCTCGTTTGTCTGGTGTCCTGCCTTATCCATATACCATCATCATCATCATCAAAGAAGCACAGAAACGCAGGGTGAGGCAGATGCCCTCTTCCCCCCCCCCACACACATGAACATAAACTGACTGAAGTAAATTATGAATAAAATGAATGGATAGATGGATGAAGAAAATTCATCAGCTTGGTGGCCTGCATGTTCCTCAAGGATGCATGCTCCTGAAAGACGTATTTGATTCCAGACCCCAAAAATAGACATATCAGGACATCCCTATTAATCTCTTGTACAATAAGTGTGAACTGTTAATGACTACACCTTTCATCGCTTAATTTTATTTTGGAACAGTAAGTGCCAAATTCACTAAACAGTTTGTGTCTGAGTGTCATTTAGGTGTGCAAAAAGTTAGATTCGAGTTTTTAAAATGTTTATTGCAGAACCAGGCTTTGCTAAATTTTATAAACACAAATCTGCTTACTTTGGGAAAAACACATTCCAACATGGCCAACATTTATGATTAAATACGTCTTCCTAAGAGACTGGAAACAAACAAAAAAAGGGATTCGTAACAGGAGGTGGAGTGGGCACACAATATGGAACTTGTGTTGGTATTCATCAAACATGTTTAATATTTCCCACCTTGCAATCACACAGAAAACTATCCTTCAAGAGGCAGGAGTAAGAGTGCTTTCCGGGTAGGAAAGGAAGGAAACTCGATATGAAAAACAGTACACAGGAAGGATTTTTCATAGGAACATTAGTTTCAGTATGAGAAATAAATAAAAATGAGCAAATGCACATTTCAGCAATTTTACTCTTATGGTTATCTAAAGACAACTCAACGAAAACCCACAAAGAGGTTTCTGACTTTTCAACAGATGTCTAAGAATTGGACACGTCAGCCTCCAAAGCACTTCAAGCTTTGCCCCATTCAAAATACTAACAATCTTTTGTAAGATGCTGCATCTTAAACAATGAATCCTTCAAGTTGGTTAAATACTATATTGACCTACAATATTTCAACTCATGGCATCTCACTCAAAGAGATGGAGGTAAGGCTTACTGACAAAAGAGGTTGAAACATTTCGCCTTGTGCCAGGGTCATTCCATCTACAGTTGAATATGCTGGCACTTAGACAGAGAAAATTACATTCCCATTTGGAATGTTCCACTGTCCCCGCAATGCTTATACTTGAAACTACAAAAATATGTTAAAATTACTAAAAACTTCATGAGCATAAATGTGAACATTGAAAACTGTGGGAAGACAACAAATAAAATATTATGGGCCACATGAACTAAGATTATGCTCTAAGACAAGGAAAGAAATCTATGATGATTAGTGAACAATCTCCTGCTAAGTGGTTATAGTTTGAACCAGTCACACAGGCACAGTGCTCAATTTGTAAATAAAAATGTGCTGGTGCCCAAATCTCTCCTTCGAAACATGCAGCCGCTGCAATTAAATTTGTGAGCACAGAATACTGAGGCAGATAATCCTAAAGCCATCTCAGGAATTTTCAGCCACTCCCTGCCCCTTCAGCTCATTCTTGCAGCTTTCTCCCTTTATGACGCTTTTTCTTCTTTCTCTTCTCTTCTCTTCTTCCTCCGTCTTTTATTCGCAGTAAATGCCTGATGCAGAGAAATATGTGCTGGCCCGCAAAAATTAGTGTTGGTTGCCATCCACTAAAAACAATCAGCTCAAGTTAAGCACTTGCACAGGCAGCATAATTCGTTTTTTTATTTCTGTTTCTGTTTTTTCAGCCTGTGAAAAATGTCACCTCACCTAACCTAGTTTAAGTCAAAGAAGTCAAAAGGGGCCATCCAGTAAATTATGTCATAGTAGGCCTCAAACAGCCATCATCAAGCAGAGGAATATTCTGGAAGTCTATTGTTGTTGATTCTTACAGATGCAGGACTTGGTAAAGAGAGCAGTTCACATGTGCAGTCATAAGCAAAGACTATGACAATTATTCAAGCCATTAAGCTGTTCCAATCGTTGATGACCTTTCATCCTCACACCCAACCAACACACACACACCCAACCATATATATATACATATACACACACACACACACACACGTTGTATAGTAAGAGGACCTGGCTTCTAATCCCAGCTTACCACCTTCACCATATGACGTGAGCCTCGAAACCATGTTATCTTTCTGTGCTTCCTCTCCCCTGGTTGCCAAAAGAGGAGTGCTTACAAGCAAGCTCCTGTACGAGTTGCTAAATAAACACTGCATATTAACATCCACTCGTAAGCACACCAACTGTCCGCTCATTATTAAGAGCACTGCAAACTGCTTCTCATTGAAATCAATCAACATCTTGAGTGAGTAAATAATAATATTAAGGCAAAGAAGCACTGGTGTCCAAAATCAGATGAGACTGAAAACTGCCTGCAAGGTAGCCGAAACAGCACGTGAAATAATGAACATATATAGGGTTAAAATATATTACTATTAGTAATGCAACAGGTTGGCGGAACATTCCCAAAATGCACAGAAGCGCATGTACTTTTCTTTTTCTTTTCCCAGAAGCAATACTAATATGTAAAGAAACTTCAAAGTAGCCTTTTCATTTAAGATTACTGCCAGAGGCAGAACAATGCAGCCAAATCCAATTATTAGAGCCCTCTACGCTTGGGAGCTGCATCAGAAAGAGGTGCAGGCCAGGTCCATGTTGGCAATAAATTTCACTCTGACATCCTAACTTTGAGTTGATATTAAGAGAATATACGTACAGGGTGGTGAAAATGCATACACTCCTCTAAATTAATCTTGTAGGGAAAACACCTATTGCACAAATGCATCAATCTACCCAGGCAAACAATGTATTTTATAAGATGGAACCACCATCCGCTTTAACTCTTCCCCCGAAGCTGTGTAAGTGGACATCTGCATAGAGAGTGATTTAGTTTTTCCTAAGAAAGTCTTTTGTTACCTTGGCCTCCCCGCATTAGTGATTCATGCTGATAACCTGTTCATAAAACAATGTTTCTGGGTTTTTTCACTCAATACATAATACACCAAAATTGAAATATGTTTCTTTCATATAGAAGTTAAAACACATGCAAATGTCGTGAAGTCAACAAATGCTTATTCACTATTGCGTTAATGAAATCTATATGCTCACAGAGGTTTGTGCAACATGTATTTTCAAATCAGAAAGAAGGCAGACGGTGAAGTCTGAAATGAATTACAATACATTTTTTGTGAACAAGAGAGGAGGGGGCGTAGTGAACACCACTGCAGATCCAGAGGTGCAAGTGGTCCACCAGCTTTCGAATCCTGAGAGGACCCCCTCACCCTATCTTGCATGCATGGTGGGACTCTAGGGCTGCTGCACTCCAAACATTGCACATGGGCTCAATATTAGATGTGCAGCGATCTAATGGTCCTTTGGCTGGGGTTGGGGGTAGATTTTAGACCATTTTTGGTCGCTTCTTGGGGTTTCTCACCTAGGAGTCAAAATGAGAAGTATACCGAGAGACCATGACAGCATTGATGGCGCCACTCATGCTGCCTGCACTGCATCGATGAGATCACATGATTTTAGAACGGGTCAATGCTCTTTGGGTTGCGCTGGTTTATATGCTATACATGTGTGTGCAAGAGCCTTGTATACTATATCCAATACAGTTACTTTTTTAGTTGAGGCAGGCTTGCACACCTGCTTCCTATGCAACCCCTGTCCTTTTTAAGGGACTCGGTAGGTGTCACGTGGTGATACCTTCACCTAGTCCTGGCTTTTAGCCAACACTGTAGTTAATTCTTGACTTGTAGTTGTGCTTTGTAATATTGCAAGTGTAGTCCCAATAATTGCCAAAGACCCAAGTGCTGTTGGCTGTAAAACTAGGACTGACAACATGACACACGTGGCAGTACCAATGGTTTAGTATGGGAAAAGTGCAAAGCTACTCTCAATACTGTCATTGTTTTGTCTGATGAAGGCTGCTCCTTCCTGGCAGTGCGTGTTCTGTATGAGGGAAGGCCGTGTTGCATCTGCTCGTGGTATGCTGCTTTTTTAGTGCGAGCGACAATTGCACATTTCCTTCGTGCACTGTACCTGGTTTGCATTACCATGGATTACACAGCTACTGGCATGCTTTTGCTGTTTTAATGGGGGCAACATACGTAGTCTGCACCGGTTTCATGTGGGAGGCTTGCTCTGTTGACTTGTGTGCTCTGTATTTGCACTTCTAATGTCCATGCCATATCTGTTTTGCATTGGAGGATGCACAGCTGCTGCCCCTGCTGTACTGGTTTTGTTTGAGAGAGGCTTGCCCTGCATCTTCTCCAGGGGTGCAGCAAAACATAAGCCCCCCCCCCCCTGCAAAGTACATGGGGCACTCTTCCTTTCCAGGCCCAGTTAGGAGCTCTCAGGCCTGGAGTCCGTTGCTTGTGCACAATACCTGCTGTGCTGAGGGGGCCCCCTGGAGCTTAGGCCCCCGCTCAGCAGGAGCTGGGAGGGCTAATGTTACACCACTGGGCTTCTCATACTTTACTGACTAGTCTGAAAGGAAACCAACAGAAAGCACAAAAGACAAATATTGTTGCAAGAGGAGAAGATGTGCCTGAACAGTGCTTAGATCACTGTGCCAGTTATAAGGCCATCCAGGTTTGTGTCAGAATAAAATGAACTATGCATGCCAGGGTGTTGCTGTACTTTAAACATACCAGAGGTGTTCAAACCTTGCAAGATTATGCTAAAATATTCTGGGCAACTGGAGTAACATTGTGGTTAAAATTCCAAGCAGCCCCTAAAGAGTACTGTGTTTAAGGGGTAGGGCTGCTCAACAGTAACTCTGGACCCAGTCGAGAGGGCGGTGTAGTGAGCACATACCAAGACCCTATTCTGAGTATAGGTGCCATTTATCACACCCCTGTGCAAACATGGATTACTCAGGTGGCGGAAAACAATGACCCACTCATAACCAGACACAAAGAGTTGCAAGTGCTGGTTCGATTCCAACACATATTTGATGGTATCAACAGTTTGAGGGAATTTGTTTCTCATCATCTCGTATTATCCTGGGAAAAGCTTGTATGAGACAGACCATACATTTTGTTAAGTATGCTGGCACACTGAAGTCTTAATGAATAAGTTACCTACCTTCGGTGATGCCTTTTCTGGTGGATACATTAGCTACCTGTGGATTCCTCACCTAAAGAATTTTCCCCATGCGCCAGCATTCAACGGAAATTTTCTTCTAGCTCTGCACGTCGACGATGACATCACAATTGCCCGACTCCCACGCGATGCAGTATGACGTCGTCCAGGCAATAAGAGGTCCTCGCCGACGTGCAGACGTCAGTTATCACAATTTTTTACGTGCCTTTGAGGCGAACAGGAGAACATTGACACTACAGGTGTGATATGAACACATCAACCAAACTTATATACCAACATTTATTTCCACTAATATGAAACATAACGGATCGAAATAAACAATACAAAATATATGCATAAATATATGCATATATACACACATGTCCTCTTTTAAAAAAAAAATATATATACAGAGACAACTATATACACATATATAAATCATTGCATCAGTGTATACATATGCACAACATACGGGTACTCACCCAAGGAATTCGTGGTAAGATCAGTCAGGCAACGGGAACGCGCACAGGTAGCTAATGTATCCACCAGAAAAGGCGTTACCGAAGGTAAGTAACTTGTTCTTCTGATGGATACAACTACCTGTGGATTTCTCACCTAAAGAATAGAGTCCCAAAGCAGTACCGCCCCCTGTGGTGGGTGCCTGAATGGTCAAACCAAGAAATCCTGCAGCACTGAGCGTGCCAAATGGCCATCCCTCCTAACCTCAGAGTCCAAACAATAACGCTTGACAAAAGTGTGGAGGGATGCCCAAGTTGCTGCCTTGCAGATATCAACCACAGGAACACCTCTAGCTAAGGCCGATGAAGCCGCCTTAGCCCTGGTGGAATGGGCACATAGCCCCACAGGAGGTTCCTTCTTCCCCACGTAACCGACGAAGAGCTGATCGTCCTGTCTGAACTCCCTCGTCCTGTCGACGAAGAAGCTCAACACGCTTCTTGGGTCAAGTCGGTGAAGCCTCTCTTCCTCCTTGGATGGATGAGGTGGAGGATAGAAGGAAGAAAGCGTGATGGACTGTCCTAAATGAAAGGGTGTAACAACCTTTGGTAGGAAAGCCGCCTTGGTCCTTAACACCACTTTGTCCCTGTAAAGGGAAGTATATGGGGGTTCCACACTAAGAACCTGGAGCTCACTCACCCTTCTAGCAGATGTTATGGCAACCAGAAAAACAGTTTTTAAAATTAAAAGCCTCAATGGGCAAGAATGCATCAGTTCAAACGGTGAACCCATAAGAAAGGTCAATACTAAGTTCAAATCCCACTGTGGCATAACAAATGGAGTGGGCAGAAACTTGTTAGTGAGACCCTTAATGAACCTCAAAACTATTGGAGACTTAAACAAGGAGGGTTGGTCTGGAAGGCACAGAAAGGCAGACAGCGCAGATAAATAACCCTTAACAGTGGCAACTGCACAACCCCTCTGTGCCAAGGATAATGCAAACAACAGTATGTCAGATAAGTCGGCACTCAAGGGATCAATTTGATTCTCTCCACACCAATTTTCAAATTTAGCCCACCTGCTTGCATAGATAGATTTGGTGGAGTGTTGCCTGGCCGATAATATAACTTCCACCACCCCAGGTGAGAGAGAAAAAGCACTCGGATTGCCCTGTTCAATCTCCAGGCATGTAGATGCAGGCTCTGGAGGTAGGGGTGTAGAACCTGCCCCTGCGTCTGCGAGAGGAGGTCTGCCCTGTGAGGGAGACGGAGCGGAAGGCACAGAGAGAGTTGGAGAAGGTCTGAATACCACACCCTTCTTGGCCAATCCGGAGCTATTAAGATAACTTGAGCCTGGTCTTGGCGAATCTTCCTCAGGACCCGAGGAATCAAGGGTATGGGGGAAAAGCGTATAGCAACTGACCCTTCCAGGACATCTGAAACGCGTCCCACAAAGCTCCTTGCACCGGATACTGGAGGCTGCAGAACGACGGGCAGTGCGGTGTTCTCCCGAGTGGCAAACAGATCCACCTGAGGAAACCCCCACATCTGAAAGATGTAAAGGACCAGGTCTGGATGAAGACGCCACTCGTGATCGGTCGAGATACGCCGACTGAGAACATCTGCACACACGTTCAGAACTCCGGCCAAATGGTTTGCTACCAAGCAAATCCGATGGTCCTGAAACCAGGACCAGAGCCGTAGAGCTTCCCTGCAGAGAAGATACGACCCCACTCCTCCCTGCTTGTTTATATACCACATTGCGGTAGTGTTGTCCGTTAGGACTTGAACCGTCCGACTACGAATGGAAGGGAGGAAGGCCTTGAGAGCCAGACGGATCGCCCGCAATTCCAACAGATTGATGTGAAGCCTCTGTTCCCCTGGAGACCAATGACCTTTGACCTTTGACCTTTGACCTCCAGGTCTCCCAGATGAGCACCCCACCCTAGAGTGGAGGCATCCATTATCACTTTGGCCATCGGAGGCGGCAGCGAGAACGGCATTCCTTGGGAAAGGTTGCCGTCCGCAGCCCACCATCGAAGATCCGCTGCAGCATCTCTGGAGATCTTTATTGATTCCTCGAGATCTCCTTTGTGTTGAAATCACTGCCTGCGGATGCACCACTGAAGAGCCCTCATGTGCCAGCGTGCATGAGTGACCAGCAGAATGCAAGAAGCGAACAGACCGAGCAGACGAAGGACCTTGAGGACTGGAACTACCACTCCATTCTGGAACATTGGAATCAACGCCTAAATGTCCTGAATCCGCTGCGGCGAAGGAAAGGCCTGATTCAATGATGTGTCCAGTACTGCCTCTATCAACAGGAGACGCTGAGAGGGCTCCAGGTGAGATTTGGGCATGTTCACCGAAAAGCCCAGATCGAACAACAACTGAGTTGTCGACTGCAGGTGACGCCGCGGGAGCTCCGGAGACTTGGCTTTGTTCAACCGATCATCCAGATAAGGGAATACTGCTATCCCCCTTCTTCTGAGCTCTGCCGCAACCACCGCCATCACCTTTGTGAAGACTTGAGGTGCCGAAGTAAGACCAAACGGAAGGACCACAAACTGATAGTGCTGCAACCCCACCACAAACCGGAGATACTTCCTGTGCGACTTGAGGATTGGGATATGGAAGTAAGCATCCTGCAAGTCGACAGACACCATCCAATCTCCTTCGTTCAACACCAAAAGAACCTGTGACAGGGTCAGCATCTTGAACTTTTCCTGCTTGAGGAACCAATTCAAAATCCTCAGGTCCAGGATTGGCCTCAACCGACCATCCTTCTTGGGGATCAGGAAGTATCTTGAGTAGCAGTCCTGACCCTTCTCCTGCTCTGGAACCAACTCCACTGCACCTTTCGACAAAAGGATTAGCACTTCCTGTTGTAGTAAAAGACTCCCGAAAGGGAAGAGTATAACCTTTCCCCACAATTTCGGTGACCCAGGAGTCCGATGTGTTTGGCTCCCACATGTGAAGAAATTGAGACAGTCTCCCCCCTACAGGAGATGCGTGTAAAGGGAGTGATGGAGGACTAAGGCTGCTTTCCTTGCTGCAACCCTCCTGAGGAAGAGGCAGAGTCCTGCTGGGCAGCCCCTCTAAAACGAACTCTACCCCTGCCCCTGAAAGATCTATAAGGGTGAGCTACTGAAGATTGCTGTCCTGCTGCCTGGAACCTCCCTCGAAAGGACGAGCCACGCCCAAACCCCCTAAATCTCCTAAATGATCTTAAGGAAGTGGAGGTGGCTGCTTGCAGTCCCAAAGATCTTGCCGTGGCCCTACTCTCCTTGAACCGCTCCAAGGCAGAGTCAGCTTTTGCTCCAAATAGTTTGTCCCCATCAAAGGGGAGGTCGAATAGCGTTGTATGCACATCGGGAGAGAATCCTGAAGACCGTAGCCAGGCATGTCGTCTTGTCGCAATGGACATGCCCATAGCCCTGGCCACAGAGTCCGATGTGTCAAGCCCAGACTGAATAACCTGGGTCACCGCTGCCTGAGCGTCCACCAAAAGGTTAAGCACCTCCTGAGGCAATTCAGAGTGCGTCTTGGCCTCGTCCATAAGAGCATAAATATACCTTCCTAGAATACAAGTAGCATTCGTAGACTTGAGGGCCATGCTACATGAAGAGAACGCCTCCTTAGCAGACTGTTCCATTCTCTTAGACTTCCTGTCCGCGGGAACCCCTGGAAAAAATCCCGGTGCAGAGCGAGAGGAGCATGAAGCTTGCACAACCAAACTCTCCGGAGTCGGGTGTCTGGATAAGAACGCCGGATCACCTAGAGCCACCCGATACCTTCTCGCCACCGACCTGTTCACAGCCGTCGAAGTCACAGGCTTCTTCCCACCTCCATAATTGGGTCAATAAGTGCCTCATTAAACGGAAGAAGCGGCTCTGCCACAGCTGATGATAGATGCAAAACCTCAGTGAGAATGTTTGTCTTGACATCCGCAGCTGGAAGAGGAAGGTCCAGAAAATCCGCTGCCTTCCAGACCACCGAATGAAAAGAGGCAGCCTCCTCTGTGTACTCCCCCGGAGAAGCCAAGTCCCACTCCAGGGAAGTGTCCAAACCACTCGCCGTGTCCAAGCCTTGCAGGTCTCCTAGTGGCTCCACAATCTCTCCCTCCTCCAAGAGCTGCTTCTCATACTCCTGCTCCTCTAGCAGCCTAAGAGCCTACCTCCTGGAGCGGAGACTGGATTCATTCCCCGGCGTCGATAAGGCATCAGCCGACGTCAAAGATCTCGGAAAGCGTCGACCATCGGATTCATCCGACGCCGAATCCATCGGTGCCTTAGGCTTCTTCAAGGTAGATTGAAGCTGTGGCGAACTCATCGGCGCTGGGGTGGTGGACGTCGTTGGTTT
This sequence comes from Pleurodeles waltl, assembly GCF_031143425.1. Classification (NCBI taxonomy): domain Eukaryota; kingdom Metazoa; phylum Chordata; class Amphibia; order Caudata; family Salamandridae; genus Pleurodeles; species Pleurodeles waltl. Next base: position 1,077,144,676 of record NC_090444.1, read on the forward strand.
CACCGGTCTTCTAGGCGACGCCATTGGTACCGGCGCCGAACCAGCACTTCCCGAAGGAAGGAAAGGCATGAAGGGCGTCAGTCTGTATGAAGCCAGAACACCCATGTCGTAGGCCAATGGACCTGAAGGCCCGAATGCACACCTCCCGGAGCCATGGTGGCAAAGATGTTGAACATAGCATTGAGAAATGCGGCCGGGTCTGTGCCTGGGCCGGGAACGCTGGATAACTTTGTGGAGCCGGTGCATGAGGCGAAGCCAGCGTCAGCTCAGGCATCTCCATCTGCGCCGGAGAGGCCCTCGGCTCCTGATGTGGAAAAACTTCAAAGACCGACAGTGGCGACATAGGAGAAGCTGGAGTCGCCAAAGGCGGAGGTGTAACAGTTGGACTGACTTCTCAAGTTGGTCGATGCCGAGCCGATGGCGACCTCGAGCGGGAGAGGTCCTTACTTGACCGGCGCCGCGATCCATGCCGGCGTCGGGAGTCTCGATGAAGCTGCTGAGATCTTGAGGACTTAGTAGAAGACTCACGGCGATGATGTTTCTCCTTCTTCTTGGATCTTGCTTGGAACAACTTGGCCTCCCGCTCCTTAAGGGCCTTCGGATTCATGCACTGACATGAACCGCACGCCTCGACCTCATGGTCAGAACACAAACAATTCTCATGTGGGTCTGAGACCGACATTTGACCTCCGCACTCCCTACAGGGTTTAAAACCTGACTTCCTTGGCTGCGACATTGTTACACACGAAGTGAAACAGTAGCTCCCTAATAGCCTTGAAGAAAAAAACGTTACTCTAAGGCACGGAAAAAAGGGAACTGATGTCTGCACGTCGACAAGGACCTCTTATTGCCTGGATGACATCATACGGCGTCGCGTGGGAGTCGGGCAATTGTGACGTCATCGTCGACGTGAAGAGCTAGAAGAAAAGTTCAGTCAAATGCTGGCGCGTGGGGAAAATTCTCTAGGTGAGGAATCCACAGGTAGTTGTATCCATCAGAAATTTCATTTATAGTGTTGTTGGAAGTGAACTCATGTTAAAACCTGGTGACTGAAGAGTCTGAGGAAACTGCCTTTAATTTGTAGAACTTGCAGCAGGCAGCAGTCTTTGAGACTTCACATACTAATTTAAAGTATGAGAACGGTCTGCCAAGTCAGCAGAGAGATGTCATCTGCTGCCTTGGCCCAAGACCACCCATAGTGCTATGAGATTTTCTCTAGATGTAGCAGCAGTGGCTCAGCAGAAGGCTCTGAATCTTTGTTGGGTGGATGCCTTGTTTAGTGCACCTGCTCAGCAAGGGATTAAAAAAAAAAAAAAAAAAACTCAAGGTGGGAGTTTGTTACCGAAAAGGCAAAAACAAAATGTCTACCATTTGTCTGGAGTTTTCTCTCCACATGTCGGTGGAAAAGTATAAGATTTCCTGTTTGGGACAGCCAAGCTTTCCCGAATGTCCTGAAAAGGAAAACAGTACAATTGAATGATTGCCCTCAATAGGACAGATGTTCTGTCATCCGCTGACTCCATGGGGGCGGAGGAGTGTCGCCCCCCCCCCTGCCAGCAGCGACAGCAGCAAAACCTTTACCAAACAACAATAAACTGTGTTTATTATTGCTGTTGGTAAAAGGGGCGGGGCCACTGGGGTGACGGGCATTGAGGGGGAGTGTACAGCACTCCCCCTCATAGCACATGCGTGTTTGGCCGGCCGTCTCAGGTCGGCCAAACACGTGCTGTAGGCTCTCTCCAGCCCAGCAACACAGTTGCTGGGCTGGAAAGAGCCTGGTGTTGCTGGGCTGGAGAGAGCCTGCACAGGCTCCCAGTCTGCCTGGGAGCGCCCTGGCTGGGTATTCCCAGACAATCCCAACGCTGCTTTGTGCAGTTTCAGGATTGGCCGCAGGGCAGGCTGGGAGCCTGTGCCTGCAGCGAGGAGGAGAAGGAGAAGCAGGAGTGGAGCGGTGCCCGACATTGAGGTAAGTGGTTTTTTTTTAAATTTAATTTCAATCCTCCCACCCCCTCCCCCACATGCCGCCCCACCCCTTCACCTTCCCGCTGGCCTCTCCTGCTATTGCTCTAAGGCTCTGCCAGCAAAGACAGTGGAGGCTCTGCCATCAGAAACATGGATCTTCTCCAGATTCTCAATACATCAAGGGATCTGCAAGTTTGATGGACAGGATCTCGACCACTTTTTGAAAATTGGAATTTAAAAAATAATTTTGTAACATAAGACATCTTGTTTTCAGTAAACCCTACCACTCCGTACTCTGCTATTTCTTGAACCATGGCACACCTGCGAGCAGGGACAATTCAATGGTACACATTATAAATTCAATACATCACTTGGGGACAATTATGAGGGCAATCGAGGGAACAAGACAATATGTGTGTGTGGGGGGCCGAGGGGTGAATGGAAGAGAATAAAGGGAAAGAAAATGCTAACTGATGAGTGCCATTTTCATGTAGGTGTAGTCATCCTTTTTAAAGCGCTGACAGTCAAAATTATTAAAAATAAGCATCTCTATTAGTCGTATAAAGCTGGAGATTAAAATTTTGGAAAGTGCAGACTAAATGTTCCAGGGTGTGTTTGTCTGTGGCTCTAAACTGTTATGCAAAGTCCACTGAATTTCACTTTAGGGGACTGTTCCAATGATTTTTAAAGCCCCAGCATAAATGCATTGTCTTGTGGTACTGAAATTGAATCAGTAAAAGGGCCCCCGAAAATGTCACAGTGAATGTTGCTTGAGGAGGTCTGAATCTTTGCATCCCCTGTTTATGCAGCTCTTCCACTGGCCTCACCGACTATATGAAAACGGTGTGAAAGGTAATAACCATTTGGTGCTGATTTAATATCTTTACTCTACAGAAAATTCTGAAATCCACGTGTGCACTTATTTTGACCCCTTTTCTTTTGGACATCATTTCACTGACCCAAGCGCAAGGAAACATGCTGGCGCTGGTCTGTGATTAAGCAGATGGCATAGACTCTCACCCTCGACAGCTGAGTTATACCTATAATCACAGTAATGTTTGCATGTGGGATTTATGCTCACACTGATTGAAAATAACTGTTCCTTAGGGTGATGCCATTCTCACTGCCCAGAGTATATGCAATCACAAGAAGCAGTTTCTAACGTTTATCATACCAGCAGCATGCACTGCACCCTGTGTGCAGACAAAAACAGGGCTTTGTGGCAAAAACGCAGGATAACAAGCACTGGCAAAGCCAATAGGTCTTGCCTTTTGGACCTATGCACAGCAATGAGAAAAAAGGCAATATGTCACAACCGTTGTTGGCGACTGCATCATTCTGTAGAGGTGTGTACGTGGAGTGGACACCACTTGGATCGGGAAATAATAGAAATTACCTTTTTTTTATTTCCAAAGAAAAAAAAAAAAAACAAGCATCTTCAAAGCCAATAAGTCTTGCCTATGCAAGTGCTACTATCTTTGCCAATGTGTTTTAGCCATGTTGTACACCAGCGTGGCTGCTGTTCAATATGGCTAAAAGTTAGGGGCATAGAGGAGATACACGTGGAATGACAAAGAGTCAAGTACAGTGCTGTAGAAGGAGTGGAAGAGTGCTGTGAACTGAAGTGGCATAGTGTGGAATCGGGTAGAGTGGCATATACCGGAGTGGCACAGAGTAGAGTGCATTGGTATAGAGTGAATTGGTGTAAAGTTTTGCATAACATAGTATTGGAAGAGTGCAGTGGCACTGAATTCAGCGGCATACAATGCAACATCGTAGAATGCATTGGCATAGTTTACAGTGGTGCATAGTAGAGTGTAGTGGTGCAGAGTGGAGTTGGAGTGGTGCAGAGTGGAGTGGCCCAGAGTAGAGTAGTGCAGACTGAAGTGGCATAGAGTTGAGTGACGCAGTTGTCAGTGGTGTAGAGTCAAGGGGCATACAGTGCAGTGGCATAGAGTAGTGTATAGTAGAGTAGTGTAGCATAGAGTGTTGCATAGTACAGTATAGTGCTCTAAAGTGCAGTGGTATATAGTACAGTGGCATTAAGTGGATAACTGTAGAGTGGCATAGTACAGAGTAGCAGAGTTCAGCAGTGGAGAGTGCAGTGGCGCAGAGTAGAGGCAGTGGCATGGAGTACAGTGCCTTAAAGTGCAGTTGTGTAGATTGCATTGGCATAGAGTGCAGTGGTTAAGAGTGGAGTGCAGTGGCACAGAGTAGATTGTTTCAGAGTAAAGTGAAGTGGTACAGAGTGGAGTGGTGCAGGGTAGAGTACAGTTGTGTAGAGTGGCATAGAGAATAATGGTGCAGAGTAAAGTGGTGAAGAGTGCAGTGGCATAGAGTGCAATGGTGCAGAGTAGGATGACATGCAGTGGATTGGCGTACAGTGCAGGGACTCAGAGTTAGGGAGAAAGTGCATTAGTGTACTGTACAGTGTATTGGCATAGAATGCAGTGGCATAGAATGCAATGGGGTAGAGTGCAGTGTTGCAGAGTAGGGTACAGTTGAGTGTTGTAGAGTGGAGCTGTGCAGAGTAGATTTGTGTGGCCTAGACTGGAGTGGTGTACAGTGCAGTAGCAAAGAGTGCAGTGGTGTAGAGTGGCAAAAGTGTATTGGCATAGAGTAGAGTGGTACAGTAGAGAGGTGTGGCATGAAGTGACAGAGTGCAGGAGTGTAGAGTGGAGTGGTGAGAGTGGGGTAGAGTTTAATGTCACAGAGTGGAGCTGTGCAGAGTAGACTGGTGTGGCCTAGACTGTGGTGGTGTAGAGTGCAGTGGCAAAGAGTAGAGTGGCAAAGAGTGTGTTGGCATAGAGTAGAGTGGTACAGTAGAGAGGTGTAGTGTGAAGTGACAGAGTGTAGGAGTGTGGAGTGGTGCAGAAGGCAGTGGTGTGGAGTGGTGTAAAGTGGAGTGGTGAAAATTAGAGTGCAGTGGTGTGGAGTGGTACAGAGTAGAGTGGTGTAGAGCAGAGTATGCATGGTATATAGTGCACTGCCATTACAGACAACACATTTTCAATTCAAATAACCATTACATTTGCACAGTCATACAGTTTGCGTCACCTAGTGTAATGATATGTTTTGATCATATTAAACTACTTGTTTCCAACTCTCTTCAGAAATAACAAAACATGGGCTTCATTTGTGTTACTAATTCTGATATATTCTGAAATACTTACACAGTTCACTTAGATGTTGTCATGTGCTAGGAAAAAACCTCTATCCTAACCTCAGGGTCCTGCAAGATTGTTACATAAATCCTCTCACTTTGAAGTTAGAGAAAGAAAAGTAAACAAACGACCTAGGAAGAAAGTGCCTGACATTTGACGGGATTCACCGTGCTGCTTAACTACCAGCCAAAGCATTTAACCTGGTTAAACCAGGGCTGCAGATCCTTAACTTTAACAAAGAACCACGCTGACAAGTTTTAAAAAGGACTTTAAACAATTGGCACATTTTCATGGAACGATCTAAGACCTTCCTGAAGCCATTAGATGGCAAAGTAAAAAAGTGGTATTATTAACAACACACCAGGGCTTCGTGAGATTAAAGGCGAATCAGTATAGTTTTATTGTTAACACGACTAGGATGTGTCTGAGTACAATCAAACAGGGGTGCTTCCTATTTCAATATTCTGTCCTAATGATGACACACCTGAATTAATTTCTTTGATTGGAGTCGAAACGTCAACATTGTATTAGAAATTGTGGATTGACTTTTGAAAAATTCAGCAGGCTCACAGTACCTATGGTTATAGGTGCTTATTTGAGACCTCATGCTGTTAACCACAGTTTGATTTTAGTTTTCATGTAAATAGCACTGCAACACTTATACTAACACTTAATTCACTCACAATGCGCAGTTATACAGAAGCACCTCTATTACTTTACTTTAAATTGTTGAATTTAAGTTTCTAATAAATGTGATATATTACTCACAAACCTCATCGGTACAATAAGTTCTTTATGATACAACCACTGTCATGGAGGTTAATTCATATCCTTCCGCCAGAGGGACCAAAACATTTTTTTGTTACATTATGACATTTTACCTCGACGTTTGAATGCACAGCAATTGTGACAAGATAAGAAGAATTAAAGGCCTGTTTTCAGAAAGTGTTTGTGGACAGATACAGTTTACACAGATTAGGAAGCGGGAGGCATGAAGTGAAGCAGGCAAGCCTAAAGAAAATAAAGCCAGCAAATAGAAAGCCAGAAAATGTGTGTGACAAGCCATAAAGCCAATGGTAATTAAAAGGCGGAATACATTCCTAGGTCAAAATTCTGAAAATCCCCAAGATGTCTCTAGAAAACCAGCCAGCTGGTAGGCTGTAACCTAAAATGGATCAAAGGGGTGAGGGGCGGGGAGAAGTGGGCAGAGATAAGGGGGGGGAGGAGCAGCACATGATAGCAAGAGCAATGCAGATGGAGAAGTGGAGCACGACACACAGCAATTCGATTTTAAGCCAGCATGTAAGGAGGCCAGTTCATGCAGGTCTGTTGCCACCTCTCCCATAGAAAAATACATACCATTTGTTCATATTTTAAGATTCTGCAAAAGCTGGGACATTCTACTTAAATAAACTTTATAGAAAATCGTTGTTATTCATTTTTAACATGGTCTTTCTGTCTTTATTTACATTAATTATCAGTCAGACTTTATTACAGAAGCTGCATAAAACATTTAATTTATTTATTATACTTACCATTTAAAGTATATATTGATATGGGAAAAAATACTGTCTTTAAGTGATTTTCCTAATTTGTGTACTGGCTGGGACATGAAAATACTGGGCATACCAGTAAAAAACAGGCCACATGGCAAAGCTGTTTATAATGTTAAGTGAGGACATTAATTGTGCATTAATATGAAAGAGGTCGGACCAGCAACACAGTTTTGGGAGAAAGTGGGAACAAATCCGGTCTAGGATACTTGTCTGCAAAATGTGTAGTGCCCAAGTGAGGGGGGGGGGGGGGGGGGGGGGGGGAGAGTGGTATAATTCATGGGTGGGCGCCAGTTTGACAATTACTTTCACAGACTGGAGGTTTTGTTAGATTTTCTTTACAAGCACAACTTCCAGTTAATAGAAGTCCAAAACGAGTTTAAACCACAGAGTGAGAGAAATAACTATATTGTTGCAACTATATTGGATAAGCTTGCTTTTGGTCTTATTTCTTCTGGCAGTTGGGATTGTTATACTAGAGAGGTCATTCTTAATGCAATTTAACCTGGCTAAAGCTGAGGATAGGTCCTTGGCTGAGCGGTAACAGGATAGAATAGTCAATGTTTCTCGTCCAGGAAGTGCAAAGAGTACCACAGATCAAGGGGGCATTGCACAAATCCTTATATCTCCCCAGGGCTCTCGATATCCAGTAGTGCCTGGGAAGTATCTGTTACATGGCTGGCTGGCTCTGCCTAAGAATTACCAGCCCTTAGAAGTTAGCTGCTCAAGTCTAAGTTTTTATTTGCATTCTGGGACTTGAAATCTTTGTTTCATTTAAAAACTAGGACTGCAGAATGCAGGGGAACAAACTGGACTGGAGCAGCTATTTGCAGATGGACCTACAAATGTTTAAGAGATATCAGCTGGATAGCAGGGATGAGGGAGGGGGCATTGGCTCGGAATGTGGCAGCACAAAATGAGTTTTTTCAATCCCTAACACAGGTACATTAAGACAGGCAGCAGGGAATTGCCACCTCCACTCACACAAATTACAGCAGAGACCAAAGTAGTGCAAGGTTTCCTCATCAGAAAATAACAGTAATTCAAGCTTTCAATACAGAAGAGAGACACTCGAGGAAGCAGCAGTGTAAACTATCCCTTGCATACACACAGACAAAAGTTTAAAAAAAAAAAAAAAAGGAGCAAGAGGAGGATAATACCTCCATGAGTCACTCAAGAAAAAACAAAGTAAAAGCCTCCCTCAGTCAGCTTCTGCCTCATCAGTCATCCTAAGAAACATCAGGTACGAGGAACCTGTGATGGCCGCTGCACTTCACCACCTGCCCAGAAACCTTATTGGAGGCTACTGATATATTCCCTAAAGTTTTATATAAATGTTTAATTAAGGAGAATGACATCTGAATGCCACGGTTGCTTACATTTCTGAAACTGCATTCCCTCACTCAGATCCCAGTAGCCTGCAAAGAAACACCCACCTTTTAAGTAACTCAAAACGTAGAGGTAGGGCTGACTAAACTGATTTTTACTCAAGGATGGCTTGATACTCAAACATTTTAAGGTAGCTGGCCAGGAAGTTTATGAAGAGATGGGTTTTTGTGACATATTTCTAGAATATCACCAGTTATGGCACATATCTGCAATCCAGAAATTGTTCTAGTATCTCAGTTCAGATGCAGAGAAAGCTTATAGTTCTGTGCATTCTTGTAAGTGTTTTGGATTTATAGCCTACCCAGCAATTACCTCATAGCACTACATACACCAGACTCTTAGACAACATACTCAGAGTTATTGAAGAGAGTGCCTTATTGATCATACAACAAAATCTGAAGAGGGTAGTGTCAAGGAGAGAGAGCTGATAGAGTTCTTTCGAAGTAGGGGGGGGATGTGTCAGAATCTTTTTGGGTTAGTGATTAGTTGAATCGCTGCACGGAAAAGGCTTTGGTTGATGTCAATGAGTACTCCAGGGGACCAGTGAGTAGCATCTATTCTTTCTCAACGTGGGATGAGACAAGGCCCAGGATCATGGACCAGAGGTTTATTGGAGGAAAGATGGATTGGAATTTGCACAAGAATGTTAGCTGTAACCATGCTGTTTGTACATTTTGAGCAACACTGTCCTTAATGAATAGAGAAGAGTCAATGAGAAAGCCAAGGAATTCCGAGGCGGATGACAGAAAGCGGGGTGCCATTTAAGATTATATGTTGAGACACTACTGGATGAGAGAATTGGGAATTCACCTATAAGGAGGACAAATTCAGTCACTGTTTTGCTTGAGTTTTAGACGCACTGAATGAATGAATCTGAGCTTAGGAATGTTGGGAGCCGATGGGAGCCTATGACAGTTCTATGTTGTTCGAGAGTAGTGGTGGGTAGAACTGTCTTGTTCCTGGAGTGGGAATTCTACTTGCTCTATGTACAGGTTGAGCATCACATATTTCTTTTGTAGTGTCCCTTTTACAGTCACTAAAGGGCGGTATTACACACAAAAATAAGAGGGACAGGAAGCTACAATATGCCAGATGCAGACATCATGCACAGCTCTTCTGTCTCAACAGGAATGCCTCTTAAGGCCTTGTCCTTCATGTAAGCAAGGAATTTGAATAGGACAGGGGTCTGCCTCATCTACTGCAGAAAGCTTTGTCTGATAACAATTCTTTCGGGCACTCAACAGAGGACCAGTAGTCAGTGTATAGTTATGGGTTAGCCACACTGATCACTGAGTTGATCACATTAGTTGATTTACCTACAACTTTGAAACCGAAGGACTGCTATGTACCAAATATGATACTTTCTTAGAGTATGCATTCAAGACCCAGCTTGGCAATTTGTGTACAGTTTCATGAATAGCAAACAGAGTTAAGGGGGATGGAATCCACAAAGATGTCCTTCAGCATCGACAACAAAAAAGGAAAAAAAAACAAAGTTGTTGTTGGTGCATCACAAAAAACCGTAAAATCAGTGCAGTGGCATCTGCACGCGTGCATGGTCATGCATATGTGTGCCATCATGCAACGTCAGCTCAGTGTGATGACAGAAATGAAAGCATGCACCTCCACACATGAGTGCTCATACGCCATGAAGAGGCCGCTATTGTGTTTGTTTGCTTTTGTTCAACCATAAGCAACTTTTAACTATGTTTTTTTTCAGTGTCAATAGATATTCAGACAGTCATATGCTTTGGAGCTTTTTCTAAAACTCAGAGAGAAAATCTTCAACTTTCTTCAGACTTGATGATCAGTCAGCCGAGACTGGAGGCTCACAACGTACACAGTTATGTAAGAAGGAGCAGGTAAATATGTGCCTACTATAATAAATCTTTTACATTTTTCACTGACCTTGAAGCTAGCATCTGGAATTCGATTTGGTGAGGTGGACTAAAATCTGCAGGGTCCTACTACGCATATTTTCACAAAGCACATTCTTCACGATTGAACATATGAAATGCATTTACATACCCTGTGGGAAACACCCAGTGCCTAAATAGCTAAAACCTCAAAATTCTTATTTTTGAACATTATTTCAAAGCATATCATCCTGATAACCTCCCACATAAACCTCTGAAATCCTTTACATGTACTTTAGCAACCTTCTGTTTGAGATAAGACACATATCTAATTTCCGCAGCTATTACACCTTCGTTTGAACATAATGAGCATAGCTGTTACAAATCATGTCTTATCGCCATCCTACAGCCTTTCACACACAGGCCAAAGCAAGCTCACTAAATGGAAATACAGGGTTATCTGAACAATATGCAGTTTCGTTTGCAAACAGAAAAAAGAAATAACGCACATTAATCATAACGCAAAAAAAAACAACGAAAAGCGTTTTTAACTGCTGCTTCCAGTACATGTGCACGAATCTGGCAATGTGATAAGAGCAGTGCTTTAAATGGAAAAATAGAAGTGCCGGTACTCTCCAATTAAAAGTATTACGTTTTTCTTGAGATGTGCCGGTACTCTCCCTCTCAAAATAAAAAAGTGTCCGTACTCAGTACCGGACAGTACCGGCCCATTTAAAGCACTGGATAAGAGTCCTCTGGACCCTCGCCTCTGGCAGCCTCCTCTGCCTGAGTGCTGGCTCCGCCTTCTACTCAAGGCAGGGCTGGCACCAGAGAAAAGCATCAGACATTTGCAATGCAACGGGTGTCGCATTTCTCCGAGTTAGAGCTATTAGCAGTTCTAAACTCCCAAACTGAATTTTCTTGCCTCATTTAATGGAAAAAATTAGTGCGATCGCGCTGCTAAACAAGTGAGATCGCGCTGCGAAAAAAGAGAAAAAGTAGTCCACAAACCGGACGGAAAACAGCGAGACTCGTATGTTTTCAGTACTTGGTCGCTGCGTTCGAGGAGGGTTAACCACTGGAAAAAGGCATGACGTATGCATGCCTTCTACTAATAAAAGCAAGCAGATTTTAAAAGGCAAGCTTACAAACCAATGAAAGACACTGATGTGACATGGGCGGGGCTCCGAGCCCTTTTCTAACTACTACAGCATCTCTCAAGCAATACGCATGCGAAAGCGCATGCTACACAGGCCCGACCCTAACAAGAAGGGCACTAGCCAAGGGCAGGCTCAAACTACACCTGTGCACATCAAATATGGCTCCATTGCCAGAGCTTTCCGGTAGCAAATGTCACCTGGCCACAGAGATGACTTGAATGATGCCTAGAAAGGGGTCGAACAAAATGGCGAATCCATGCTGCATGGACTAGACCACAGCAGACATGGCTCACAACACTATCACCACCAGCGCACCAAAATTCCATGGCTAGTGCAGATGATGCCATGCAGTCTTTCACCCAGGGCGACATCACAGATCTGACACCTAATTCTGTGGTGCGAGCTGCAATAATCTCTTAATTGTTGCTGAAGGGGTGGAGCAAGGATAAGGATTGGAAAATATAGAGAATAAACACTGCTCTCGGACCCTGTTCGCTTTCATTTCCTGATGATGGTTTTATGACCCCTTGGACCAGGGGTTAAAAAGGAAATGCCAGGGGTACCAAAGGAGAGACCTGGGGAAGCAGATGCTAGCCCTACGTGGTACCCCTGACAGACATGAAAGATAAATGGGGAGCTGCACAGCAGTGAAAACACAAGGAAGACCAAAATGCCATTTGCGCATTGTGTAGCAGTCGAAACATGCCAACAACAATGTTGTCCTTCTAAGCACATAGCTCAGCTTATCAATCCACAGCGAGCCATCATTATCTCTGCATTCTTGCAGCTCTCTCCTGGCCAGGGCATGCTGTAGTTACTCAGAGATGCCTGTCATAATTGGGCTTGTTTGCCTGGGAATCAATAGGGTTGTGATCAGAAAGATACCTCTGGCAGACGGGATTAAGTTGTAGCCATCACTGCTTTCCGAAATGAATCGCTGTCAGGAAGCAAGTCTATCTGTGCAGTGTGGAATGAAAATATTTGGACAAGCAATGTAAACCAGTTCTACATCCATACGTTGCGTTCAGACGGAGAATTAGAGCTAGACACATTTACAGTACATAAGGATCAGCTTGTGCTGGGGTGGCAGCTTTGTAAAGTGAAAATGTAAATGACACCAATGTAATGTCTATCATATCATTACAAGGGCATACCAAGTAAGAAACAAGCACTAGCAAAACCAATAGGTCTGGTGTGGGTTGCCGGCCTTTTGGTTTTGTCGGTGCCTGTTTTGTTTTGACACCGTTTATTTATTTATTTTTATTTTTTTACAAAACATTGTTATGTGAGCGGTATTGACAGTATTAAAAAATTTGGAAAAAAAAGGCAAAACTACTTTTTGGTTTTAAAAAGCACACTTTGCTCTAGTAGCCTATGACACTGAAAGGAACTACGTTGTGTGCAGAGGTCCTGCGTGAGAAACAGCAGCATGCTGTCACTCACAGACCAATGGATGCATAGGGCTGTCTGAAAACCTCTATAACAAGATACCATCCGCCAAATCCTATGGACAACCCAGGGTAGTTTGTCAAATACAGCACACACATTCTTGAGATGAGTGCAGTGTCATGCAACCTCAGAGCCATGCTTACAACTCAAGTGTAACATTAACCACATCTCAGTGGGACATCCCGGCAGTCTGTATTTTCCTACAATTTGTAATGCATCAAATATTTATTTAATTATAGAAATAAACATCCACAACTTATAAACTTTCTCATTACACAGGATTTGTGTGTAGCACTGTACTTAAGGTATTTAACATGGGTATTTGGCCAAATACCCACTGTTGGTGGTGGCTTTAGCCTTTCTCACAGGTTTTTTTTTAACAGGCTTTGGGTTGAGCCACAACCTACTTTCAATCGTAACTCTACAAACCACATCAGGTGTACTCAGCCTTTACCTTGTTTAACTCAGAGCACTACCTTGTCCTCACATTTAGTGACTTGTAAAGGGTGCACCATATAACTTTCAACATACACAATTACAATGGCTGGCAAGGCTTACACTGTTTTCATGCTATAGATCCACACATGTACACTGAGTAAAATTCTATGATGTAAATGACTATTGTGTTATCATTGATGTCATCTAATAAGTCATTCGAGATGCCATGACTAGTGAAATATGAGGTCATGAGCAGTGCACTCTAACAGGTGAAGACCTAACTAAAACATCACTGTAAACTTTGGTTTTAAGTATATTTCTAGATTTGTTAACATCTAGTTATATCCTCACTTTAACCTCTAGTTTTTCCAGTGAATTTCCAAGATTTTTTTTTAACATGAAGTAAGATCTTATTATCATATCTAACTATACAGTAACCTCACTCCATTTTTTTTTGTCCAGTGAATTTCTATTTTTTAAATCATATTCACCCACCTACCTCACTTAGCATACCTTTTGACCAAAAAAATGTTTGTTAAAATCAAATGGTCTTGGCTAACACAGACCTAGAACTTGTCCCAGACCCCTGGTTAGGTTGGAAAAAAACAGCAGTAAGTGGGTTGAGAGTAAGTGTGTTGAGATGGGCACCCACATTCTAGAGTCCCAGTGGCACTGTATTTGAAGCACCAATGACAGTTATACCACCGCTCTCCTTTAGCTCTTCAACCACCCCCTACAGATTCCTACATAGTTCCACGAGTATCTTCAACCAATTTTTTGCTTCCTTTTTCTCTGGTTCATGATATTTTACGATTTTCGCTTCCCTCACTATCCATGTATGTTTTCCCTTTCGCCTCCCTCACCTCCATTGTCCAAGGATGATCCTGCTCATGACAGTATCTCCCTCTACCCCTCACTCCCTTTTCTGCTGCATCTCTCTAGTCCCTTTCAGTCTCTATCCTCTGTCCACTGTATCTCTTCACTTCACTTCACTTCACCCTACCCTTCCTCATTCGTCCCATACATTTCCTTGTACATCATCATGTGCCCTTCCTCTCACTTCCTCTCTTTCCCATGACGTTCACTCTCACTCTTTATAAATTAATATTTCTCACTCTCAAGTAGTAGCCACACGGGGAAGAATTTTTTGTTAGACTCATGTTTGTGGCATTTGAACAACTGTTCAGCATCGATGACCCATATTTAATGTGTATTTCTCAATATTGTTCCCACCTCCGAAATATCGACCTACAGCTATTCTGGGATAATAATCTAGAGTTCCGAAATATCATCACGATAGATCTATATTTACTGTTATTACACCTGCTGTGACAACATGTCAGAAGTTGATATTCTGGACATGAAATATCGGAAGGTCGATGTTTTAACTGGGACATTGGGGTGCAGCACTATTTAAAATAGCATGACCAGCAAATCAAGATAATTTCAAACCTTTATTAAGTAGTTAGTGGTCTGGAAAAGAAAGCGGATTGTGTTTTATTGTGAGCCGAACCTTATTTACCCCTGTAGTCAGCAGATTTATTATATGGGAAAATTGCAATTTCTGAATTTAGATATGTAATTGAAAATTAAAGTTTTAGTTGACTAGTCCCAAAGCCAGAATATTGAAACATTTCCGACAATTTCAAATAAACTTTGACATAAACTAACTAAAGTGGCTGGTGAAGTCAGATATTTGACCAGTTTCTCTGCTGTGCACTGGACAATTTATGGCCCTTCTATTTGTGGGTACTGACAGGAGACAGACACTTATGACAAATGGTAAGTGATCCAGTAAAGGAAGCAAGCATATTTGAGTCAGGCCCTCCCTTAGAACACAGTGAAGAGAGCTGACAATTGTCAGGGTAAGGTCAAGGTACAACATAAGGAAATTCTTTTAAAAAGAAGCAGTAATTGAAAGGAACTGACCTCCACGTGGGATGGCAAGAGAAGAATAAGGAAAGAAATTAAAAAAGGGCTCCAGGCAGGCATGGGAGAGTAGTCATAACAAAAGGGCAAGGACGACCGGAGAAGAAAAGGAATTCACAAAAGGTGATGGGAAGAATGCTTGCAAATAGTACATAGTACTGGAAATTGCTCTGGGAAGTATTCAAATTCATTGCTTTCACTCACTGTGCTGTAGTAGACAGAGACTAGTCCTATGCAAATCAGTAATGACCCTGCTCCTAACGGGAACAGTCCATCCCGATCTGCCATCTGAGGACCTCTCCAGACGGGAACACAAGCAACACTGAAAGGTTTCGTCAGTGAGGTATAGCCAGAGCCACTAGAATTATGGGGCAGGGGAGCATCAAATTATGCAGCAGGATTGACTTACTTTTGCAGCAAGAAATGGCAAATTATGTGGAATAATACAACACTTTTTTATAATATTACTTCATTATTTTGTAATTTTTAAACATGGTAATCTTGTCTGGGTAATGTATTCACCTCATAGGTCAATGGGTTAACAACCAAATACAGAAATAAGCAACTGAAAAATTACTATTTAACCTCTGCAAAGGGCCTTCCCACTGTACACAAATACCTGTTGCACAATGTTTAGTAACTTTTGATTTGTTTGAGCTAGAAATACATTTTTGGGGGATAAACTCTGCAGATTATGCATTTGATGGTGGATTATGCGACATAAGTGGCAATCCATAATTATGCAAAAAAGCAGCAACAGCAGAATAACATAATTGCTGTGGCTCTGGCTATAGCTTCCAAAAATCAATGGCAAACAAATTCTGCAAAACTAAAAGAATATGGGCCTCATTATGAGTTTGGCAGTCCAACCGCGGGACCGCCAAACTCATGGGGAGGGCGCCACTGCCACCTCAAGCGTATTTCAATGTTCCCGCCGGGCTGACCTGCGGGAACATTGTAATATGCGTTACCACCCGGCTGACTGACAGAAACAGTGCGACGATATAGGACTCTGCTATACTGTAGCACAGAGGGGGCTGACCAGCACCCTCAGAATGTGCACTGTCTGCAAACCAGACAGTGTGCATCCTGACGGTGCTGGGAAGGTGGGCTGTGAAGGTGGGCCCCTGCACTGGCCATGGCCAGTGCAGGGGCCTCCTTGTAGCCCCCAGCACTGGCTTTCCACCAGCCTTTTCATCTCCGGCCGCCTTCACTACGTCGGGAACAATATTCCTGGCAGGATGGCAATTTGGCAGTCGGACCACCTGGCGTGCGGCAGTCCGACCGCCAGCCTCTTAATGAGGCCGTAAATGTATAGCTGCAAACAAAGAAAAGTCCCTCATTGCTGTCAGTGTTAATTACCATTTATGTGCTCTTACGCTCTCCACAAGGCCAGGATAAATGGGAATGGTGATGCAATGTTATATGCTATCTGAAGTGCATGAGCACATTTGAAGCCAAGCTCCTTCCCACAGAAAACCCCCTCAGACATTATCTCTGCTCCCACCACATTTGGAAAAAAGCTATTGTTAGACAGAGGTTGTATGACAGAACAATGCATTCCATTGCAATGCATGCCTTTACGATGAATGTGTTACAATGTGAATGCCATTTCCATGCATAGCCTTAACGACGCATATCTAACAATGAATATGCATTTACCATGCATGCTCTTACAGTACATTTCATTGTAAAAAGTGTGTATGGTAAATGCATGTACATTGTTAAGGTTTTCCCTGGTCCCTGCCTCAAATACTGCACCCCCTCACAGCCCTTTTAAAAAGCATAGTGACCCCTGCCTTGAACTCTAAAACTGCCACTCAAGTCCTAAAGTCCAACACCCTTGCCCTGAGCCCTAAAACCTGAACCCAGCACAACCCCCTCCCCACAACTCTTTTAAAAAAAATACCCACCCCCTGCCCTGAGCCCTAACACCGTCCCCCACCACAACACTAAACCAATACACCCCGCCCCAAGCCCTAAAACAGAACCCCAGCGGGACATCTCTCTGCCCCAACCCTTTAAAATTAATAAATAAAAATACCTGCCCTGCCCTAACATTGCCCCCGCCCTAAGCCCTAAAGCCATACCCCTACCATGCACTAAAACCATCCCCCACAAGTTCAACCCTTTAAAAAAAAAAAAAAATACCCGTCCTAACACCCCGCCCACCATCACTAAACCTATAACCCCCCACCCGCTCCAAGCCCTAAAACAGGACCCCAGCGCGACACCTCCCTCCTGGCCCCCTACACTTTAAAAAAAAAAAATCCTCAATTCCCCTTCCCCTTACCTTACTCTCCACATGACGAGGCAGCTCTCCAGGCATGCAGGCCGTAAAGAGGAAACAGAAAGGTCTTTCCATTTCCTCTAACGATGCTGATAGCCTTTTCAACACCTTTACTACACATATGCCCAAACCACCACAACCACGCAAATGCCCATACCATGCATGCCTTTACAACTTAATTTGTTGTAAAGGCATGCGTGGTAAAGGCATAACCGTTGCAAAATATGTGTGGTTGAGGCTATGCGTGGTAAAGGAGCATGCGTTGTAACACATGCATGGTTCCGGCTCTGCATAGTTGCAGCCGCATGGTAATGGCTGTTTTCCTTAGAGAGAGAACCATGTGGAACATTTATCTCGAACCAGTCGCTGATGTGTAAATTATTACTCTACAGTCTGCAGGGTTTGAATTCCAGAGACTGAAAACGCAATTCCCTGCCTATCCCCCTTTGTTTTCTGTCAGAATTGCAGTTAACATTCAGTCCCATACAAACTTTGATGGGAAAAGACGACTTGAAGTCTGGCCACACTCACTATCTTTATATGAATGCCTGGTTAGGGACTGAGTCTCATCGAAGAGACATGTATCGAACTATTTCTGGAGAGAAGATGGATTAGCAGTGAAGAGCCGCAGGTTGCACTGGAGGAGAGTGAAAGCTGGGAAGTCGTGAGATAGCGAGGACATGATAGGACGAGAGAATGGTGATGTACAAGGAATATATGGGATAAATGGGGAAGAGGAGGGTAAAGTGCCCAATTATACTACTCCTTTGACAGGGATACAGCATACATCTTACTGTGTATTTTAGCAACATATCGTCTACAAATATCAATTCGCATGTGCCCCCAAAACTGTGCAATTTTGGTTTGGAACGATTAGACTATTGGCTAATCAGTCACCAGGCACATTGCATCTCGGAGACAAGTACCAGAGTGGAGCAAAACCCCAGAGAGAATAGGCTGAAGTTCAACCAGGGGAATAACACAGGCTACTGCAGCCCATGTGGCACAGGGGTGCCCCCAGCCCTTCAGAGGACCCCATTTAGCCCAGGCCAATCAATATCGCTGAGATATGAGAGACTCACAGGACCCTTATCACATTCCACAGAGGTGCTCCATCATTTTGTGGTAGACCACCGAGTTCAACTGCCCAATGATTAAGATTCAGCAAAGAGCCAAGCCAATGTCCTGCACCACATTTGTGATGCACAGTCGAGAAACTTACAGATAGGCCAGGTAACAGAGAGAAAACCAATAACTTTAAGGCAACTTGAGAAACAGAACCCACGCTGAAATCACAGTTAAAAAAAAAACGCATCTCATTTGGAAAGACAATCAACTAAAAGGATTTACCATTCACTGTCATGACAGTCTCACAAAGCACACTACAAGCTGATGTAAATGTTCCTAGCATTAAGTTGCCATGACACATATGCAGGGTATTGATACAGTAGTTTCTATAAACAAGCTGCAACATTCGAAAAACTGAATAGGGGCAGTGCACAAAGAAAATTAACGAAATCCCAGGAAATTTAAGGAGCTTAAAGTTTAAAACAGATGTCTCGGGCATGGGCTCTATAGCGTTAACAGTTTACCACTACTTACCTACCTTCAATGTCCAGCATGAATTCACATTTACCCAACTCATCTAAATGTCCTGGAATCTGCACCTTCGGACATGTACCCCTGCAGAGGAAATCTTCGTCACTGGAAGCACCACCAGTTTGTAAAATCTGAAATAGTCCTACGTTTAGGGGTGAAACGTGGGTGTTCTCAGAAACAGAGGGGTGCGGGCAGGGAACCTCCTCAGGGAATGTGGTTAACTCCTTGCAACCATGTGCTTGTTCAGAACAGTTCTTAAAAAGGTTTTCAACACGCACTTTGCGCACTTCGACCTCATTAGGAGATGTCGGTTATTCCCAATGGGTCTGGAGAAAAAAGTTACTGAGCACATCAGAACTGTAAATCCAAGCAGGCAGTTCTCCGGGTTAAATTCCAGGGGAAACGCAGGCTTACCATGAAGGAGTTACAGTGCGAATGGCGTTTCCATGCTTAACCTTAACGACGCATATCTAACGACGAATATGCATTTATCACGCATTTCATTGTAAAAAGCATGTATGGTAAATGCGTATACGTTAAGGGTTTCCCTGGCCCCCGCCCTAAACACTAAAAACTTACCTCTACCGCCCACCCCAACAGAATTGATAGAAAAAAACACAAATGATTGTTGCTATCATTGGGGAGGCTGGTCCTCGTATCAGATTGGCGCTAGCACAAGACTCGAGATTAAAATAGGACACACGCCCTTTTCTAACCAAAAGTACACGTGTTTTTTTTATACGTCTACCTTCTGCACATGTTCACAAAGTCTTCAAAATGCGGAAGATATAAACACACACGTGTATTGGTTTGAGAACCATTATAGGAGGCCTTTGCCTTTAATCAGAAAGAGTATTTGAGTCTTTTGGGCGAGATGCAATTGCCGATCATTTGAAACCAGCCGATTTGGGAGCGAGATAAAAGAGCTAGGCGGTCTCATTCGTTTACAATGAAGAGTCAGAAACTGAGAGAAAGGATCTACAGTTTCCTTGCTTTGCAAAAATAGCATTTTCTATTTTTTGAAAGCATGCCTGTTTGACAGATGATCAGTCTTAACGGAATTATGGCATCAGGTCCCATTGAACAGGTGCAATCTATCATTAGCCGCCAGGGAACTATTTATACTCCGGCTTTCCATGCGTGCAGGAATAAGCTGAAATTCAGGATTCTCTGGGAAAAATGGACAGTAACAGTTACGACTTTAATACATGCTAGACATGTGCACATTCAAAACACCATTGGAGGTTGGCGTCTGGCAACGCAAAAAGGCGATAAGGATGCTGGTCAGTGAAATTACCATCGATCAAGGCAGTATATTCAGTGCAGGGCCGCTGAGATCACCTGTAGTAGTACCCCACCCCTTAAATAGCTAGATGCTGAAAGCCCCAAAAGAGGAAGACCTACTCCAGTAGTTTTCCTCCGACTTTCTGGGAATTCACAAAGATTTTCAGTGGTGCACCTAGAAATCCTTGATAGAAACAGACTTCCATGAGTCCTCCTACCTCCAAAATGGACTCTTACAGATTCTGAGCGTGATAAATGTACTTATATGTGTCTTTTAGGGCAGTAAACTACCTTTAAATATTTTGTGAACAGCCTGAAATCTATGCATGTGATTGTGCTCACTGACTTTTTCCATGAACCTCACCCCCAAAGAACTCACTTTAAAAAATAAAACATGTTGTTCCTTACTACTAGATGTTCATTCTGGGAACCACTCTAAATCATAAAGTTAAGCCAACAACTGTAAAATAGTGTTTCAGGTGGATTTGACCTCTCAAAGTTAGTGTTTTACAAGGGAAAAAGGCACACCTTGCAATAACACCATTCCAGCCTTATTTAAAATTGAAGAGGAAAGTGAACAATGGGAGGTTTGGATTTACTATTCCTAGCTCTAGATCTACATATCTAGAATATATATATTTCATCATGGTATGTATTATGTGGAGTTAGGTGCAGGCAATTAATGCAAACTTACCTTTCAATGTCTTTCCCCTTAATATTCTAGCTATGATATTGTGACTACTCGATATTTTGTCCTCAGATGCAAAGACATAGGGCCTGATTACGACCTTGGCGAATGGAGTTACTCCATCACAAACATGACAGATATCCCATCTGCTGTATTACGATTCCATTATATCATATGGAAATTGTAATATGGCAGCTGGAATTCGTGTCACGTTTGTGAGAGAGTACTCCATCTGCCAAGATCATAATCAAGCCCATAGTCTGTAAGATCGTCAACACATTAGCAGTCAAGATACCCCTACACACTTAGAAACTATAAAATTGATTTGACATTAAATGTATTGTTTTACTAAAGTATTTGGATGAGGGATTAAAACCATGACCACGTCTGTCTGAATTATGGAGGAAGGAAAGCCTTAGGCAGGAAACATGGAAATTAATCTGGTGGACCAGACTCACCACCTTAAGGCATTTGTAGTGCCGGACTATAAAATAAGAAAACCCATAATTAGGGATATTTTAAACCGAACTAATTTTAAATGGTGAAATCTCTCTCTCATATATATATATATATATATATATATATATATATATATATATAATAATGACTCCTGAAGGTAAAGGCAAGAACACACATTGTTTTTTCAACAATTGCTTTCACATGTTTTACACAGAGACCATCATCAATACTTGCATTTATTAGACTTCATATTGGTCTGATATACAGACTGCATCGATCCCCGAGCAGTGAAAATGCAGCAAACTGTTTATTACATGTGATTTCTTCAAAGTTGCACCTCAAGGCATTTTCTGGAAGTCCTTTTAAGAGACTTTGAGAAGGAAGAAAGCAAGATGACCAATGGAAAAGAGAATTTCTGGCAAAGAGCCCCCAGTAACTAGAGAAGCGCCAACTGCTCATTTAGGTATGGCTGTAAATGGAAATATGTCTTGCCACTTTGTTGGTCACTTACTTGATAGCTTACTCTTCAGATCTGTAGGCCACTTAATGACCTGCAATCTTCTAAGACAAGAGGAGGAACAATCACTGCTTCCTCCCAAAAGGAAAATCACTAGCACAAAATTGTTCGGCCAAGCTTTGCCATGAGAGATCTTGAATAGGACCACACACAAAGAGCTGCATGTATACAATTGTGCATTTTATTTGCTCTGTCCTCTGAGCAGCATAAGGTAGTATTCAACTGCAAAAGGACAAGAATGGGTTCTACTACTGAAGATCAACACCAACAATATTGTTGCATACTAATATCGAGAACAGAATATCAAGGGACAAAATATTGAAAGATAAGTTCATATAGGGAAGTATACATTTACTATTCCTACGTACCTAGAAAATATATGTACCGCCTAAGTATATATATCTGGAGTTGGGTATAGAAAAAATAGACTTACCTGTCAATATTCAATTTTTAATATTCTGACCTCAATAGTCTGTCCCATCAATATTATTAATTCAATATTCAGGAGGCACACCATAAGTATGCACTTAAGTGAAATGACCCAGCGAAGCTGACTAAAAGGGGAGAAGTCAAATGAAGAGTGAACTGTCCCTATTGGACCTCTGGGCGAAAACTATTAGTGAACATAGAGGAGGTAATGTTCGGGGGGAAATGTTTCTATTTTGGAGCAAGAGCCCTCACCCACCAAACTCGGTGGCATGCTTCACTATCAGGCAGCTCCTTGTCGGGCCGGTGATGCAATGCCCAACAGGCCCCTCAAGGGGGTGCTTTGCCAGAGCTCTTTTACTTAGTTTGCCATAACATTAACCCCTTCGCTGCCAGGCCTTTTCCCCCTCCTGTGCCAAGCCTTTTTTTGGCTATTTGGGGCAGTTCGCGCTAAGGCCCTCATAACTTTTTGTTCACATAAGCTACCCACGCCAAATTTGCGTCATTTTTTTCCAACATCCTAGGGATTCTAGAGGTACCCAGACTTGGTGGGTTCCCCAGAAGGAGGCCAAGAAATTAGCCAAAATACAGTGAAAATTGCGTTTTTTTAAAGAAAATGGGAAGAAGGGGCTGGAGAAGAAGGCTTGTGTTTTTTCCCCTGAAAATGGCATCAACAAAGGGTTTGCAGTGCTAAAATCACCAGCTGCCCAGCTTTCAGAAACAGGCAGACTTGAATCAGAAAACCCAATTTTTCAACACAATTTTGCCATTTTACTGGGACATACCCCATTTTTACGATTTTTTGTGCTTTCAGCCTCCTTCCAGTCAGTGACAGAAATGGGCATGAAACCGATGCTGGATCCCAGAAACCGAAACATTTCTGAAAAGTAGACAACATTCTGAATTCAGCAAGGGGTAATTTGTGTAGATCCTACAAGGGTTTCCTTTCCTACAGAAAATAACAACTGAAAACAAAATGTTGAAATTGAGGTGAAAAAATCTGCAATTTTTCTCTACGTTTTACTCTGTAACTTTTTCCTGCAATGTCAGATTTGTTAAAGCAATACACCGTTACGTCTGCTGGACTCTTCTGGTTGCGGTGATATATAGGGCTTGTAGGTTCATCAAGAACTCTAGGTACCCAGAGCCAATAAATGACCTGCACCCTGCCTTGGGTTTTCATTCTATACCGGGTATACAGCAATTCATTTGCTGAAATATGAAGAGTAAAAAATAGCTATCAAGAAAACCTTTGTATTTCCAAAATGGGCACAAGATAAGGTGTTGAGGAGCAGTGGTTATTTGCACATCTCTGAATTCCGGGGTGCCCATACTAGCATGTGAACTACAGGGCATTTCTCAAATAGACGTCTTTTTTACACACTCTCTTATATTTGGAAGGAAAAAATGTAGAGAAAGACAATGGGCAATAACACTTGTTTTGCTATTCTATGTTCCCCCAAGTCTCCCGATAAAAATGATACCTCACTTGTGTGGGTAGGCCTAGCGCCCGCGACAGGAAATGCCCCAAAACATAACGTGGACACATCCCATTTTTTTTACAGAAAACAGAGGTGTTTTTTGCAAAGTGCCTACCTGTAGATTTTGGCCCCTAGCACAGCCGGCACCTAGGGAAACCTACCAAACCAGCACATTTTTGAAAACTAGAGACCAGGGGAATCCAGATGGGGTGACTTGTGGGGCTCTGACTAGGTTCTGTTACCCAGAATCCTTTGCAAACCTCAAAATTTGGCTAAAAAAAAACAAATTTTTCTCACATTTCGGTGACAAAAAGTTCTGGAATCTGAGAGGAGCCACACATTTCCTTCCACCCAGCGTTCCCCCAAGTCTCCCGATAAAAATGGTACCTCACTTGTGTGGGTAGGCCTAGCGCCCACAAAAGGAAATGGCCCAAAATACAACATGGACACATCACATTTTTTCACAGAAAACAGTGCCTACCTGTGGATTTTGGCCTCTAGCTCAGCCGGCACCTGGGGAAACCTAGCAAACCAGCACATTTCTGAAAACTAGACACCTAGGGGAATCCAAGAGGGGGTGACTTGTGGGGCTCTGACCAGGTTCTGTTACCCAGAATCCTTTGCAAACCTCAACATTTGGCCAAAAAAACACTTTTTCTCTCGTTTCGGTGACAGAAAGTTCTGGAATCTGAGAGGAGCCACAAATGTCCTTCCACCCAGCGTTCCCCCAAGTCTCCTGATAAAAATGGTACCTCACTTGTGTGGGTGGGCCTAGCGCCCACGAAAGGAAATGGCCCAAAACACAACGTGGACACATCACATTTTTTCACAGAAAACAGAGGTGCTTTTTGCAAAGTGCCTACCTGTGGATTTTGGCCTCTAGCTCAGCCGGCCCCAGGGGGGGCAGAAATTGACTAAAATAAATTCCCCCCCCCCCCGGGGAGCGACCGTTGCCTACGGGGTTGCTCCCCTTGCGTGACGGCGCGAAAAAAAAGATCCCCAGTGCATAGTGGTTTCTGCCCCCTTGTGGGCAGATTCACCTAAAATCGGCCAATTTGCCCTCAAGGGGGGCAGAAATGGTCTAAATACAATTTGCCCCTCCAGGGGAGCGACCCTTGCCTAAGGGGTCGCTCCCCATCTCTAAAAAAAAAAAAAAAAAAAAAAAAGAAACACACAAAAAAATTAGCCCTGGCGCCTAGACGTTTCTGCCCCCCCTGGGGGCAGATCGCCTAATAATAGGCCGATCTGCCCCCAGGGGGGGCAGAAATGGCCTAAAATAAATTTGCCCCCCCACACCCCCTGGGGAGCGACCCTTGCCTACAAGGTCGCTCCCCTTGCGTGCCAGCGCAAAAAAAAAGATCCCTGGTGCCTAGTGGTTTCTGCCCCCCTTGGGGGCAGATTGACCTAATATCGGCCGATCTGCCCCCAAGGGGGGCAGAAATGGTCTAAATACAATTTGCCCCTCCAGGGGAGCGACCCTTGCCTAAGGGGTCGCTCCCCAGCTCTAAAAAAACAAACAAATAAAAATAAAACACACAAAAAAATTAGCCCTGGCGCATAGAGGTTTCTGCCCCCCCGGGGGCAGATCACCTAATAACAATAGGCCGATCTGCCCCCAGGGGGGCAGAAATGGCCTAAAATAAATTTGCCCCCCCACACCCCCTGGGGAGCGACCCTTGCCTACAAGGTCGCTCCCCTTGCGTGACGGCGCAAAAAAAAGATCCCTGGTGCTTAGTGGTTTCTGCTAGCCTTGGGGGCAGATTGACCTAAAATCTGCCCCCAAAGCGGGCAGAAATGGCCTAAATACAATTTGCCCCTCCAGGGGAGCGACCCTTGCCTAAGGGGTCGCTCCCCATCTGTAAAACAACAACAACAACAAAAATCCCTGGTGCCTAGTGGTTTCTGCCCCCCTTGGGGGCAGATCGGCCTAATTAAAATAGGCTGATCTGCCCCCCTGGGGGGCAGAAATGGCCTAAAATAAATTTGCCCCCCGGGGGAATGACCCTTGCCTAAGGGGTCGCTCCCCTTACGTGAAATTCACGAACAAAAAAAAAAACTCCCTGGTGTCTAGTGGTTTCTGCCCCCCTTGGGGGCAGTTTGGCCTCATAAAAATAGGCCAATCTGCCCCCAAGGGGGGCAGAAATGGCCTAAATATAATATAATTTGCCCCCTATGGGAGCGACCCTTGCCTAAGGGGTCGCTCCCCACACCTAAAACAAAATACAAAAAAAAAAAATCCCTGGTGCCTAGAGGTTTCTGCCCCCCTGGGGGAAGATCGGCCTTAAAAAAAAATGCCCCCCCTGGGAGCGACCCTTATGCCAGTTTAATTTTTTTTTAAATATACCTGGTGTCTAGTGGGCGTTTTGACAGCCGGATTGCTTTCAATCCGGCTGCCAAAACGCAGAAAGAGACTTCAAAGGGAAGGAAATACATTTCCTTCCCTTTGAAGCCTCTCTCGGCCTCCCCCACGTGATCGGAAGAGAAATGCTTTGCATTTCTCTTCCGAGCGCGATGGGGGAGGCTCTGTGACAAACAGCGTGCGCTGATGTCACGGGGGGTGTGGGAGGTCAGGGGTGGAAGGGGAAGGGCTTCCCCTTCCATCCCTGCCTTTGGGGGGGTGGGAGGAAGCACACAGAGGGAGCAAGAGCGCTCCCTCTGGGCTGTGTGCCAAGGACGTAATGGTTACGTCCTCGGCACAGCAGCATTGTGCCACAGGACGTAACCGTTACGTCCGCGCCACAGAACCGGTTAAGGTGAAAGATATTTTGTTGGTATAGATTGGTGAGGATGAGAGTGAATCAATAAAATTAACTAGGGACCCCCATGTCAGTAGTTTATTATTGTGGTAGTTTGTATTAACGGACCACCAATCAGAACCCTTGTATGAACTCCTAGTTTTGCCTGCATTCCAAGTTCAATGAAAGAGTGAATCAGATAAGGACAATTGATGTGTATTTAGAGCAATGGTGGATATTAGCCTGATCGCCGATATAACTTAGGGTGGTTTTTGGTTCCATCATTAGGGGCCTACCCTTTTGATTTGGGTCCATAACTGGCGTGCACAACCTCTGACTTAAAATTTACTCACAGAGAAAAAAAGGCAAATCCTTTTTTGGGTACATTTTGCATGTGTATTAATGTACATTGCAGTCCTTGATTAAAGGAACCAAAGCCATTAGCCTGTCGCCATGTGAGGATTCCAGGGGTGCCAACTAAATGCCTAGGAGTGGTAACAAGTGAAAATGTGGACGGACACCAGTCAGTAGGTGGCAGAATGAATTGCATAACTAAGTATGAGGTGGGATGAAGGAGACTCAATAAGTTGGCAATCTGTAAAGTGGCAGACTCTATTGCAATTGCTATTTAAAAAAAGAAGGTCTGAATATGCCCCACTTGGGCACTTAGTGCCACTGGCTGTAAGAAAGAAGGTAATAAAGTGTGGCACAGGAGTAATGAAAACATCCGGCACGCCAACTGACGCTAGAAGAGGAAACTTTTGTTAAAGTTGGTATTTGGCTGCCTTCTGTCGAAAAAGGCACATTCTTGGCCAATAGGTTTTTACTATCCAAGCCAAGAAGAACATCAAAGGCATGGCACTGAAGCAAAGAAGTAGAAACATTTTGTGGAATTAGAAAGATGACATTGTTTTGGCTGGGAGAGCGGCAATACTGCATGGATATCATGCCAGGCTCTAAGGCAAGCATATGGTAATGATGAGTGCTTCTAGCTCTGCTTTTTTCATATAGATAATCTGCAGATTTAGTAGTCTGTCAACGATCACATCTTTTATATGCAGAAGCGCAAACACATACTCAAGTCATGTTGCTCTGCAGGCTTGAAAAAAAATTTCAAGCTAGAAGTCTGGTTGGGTGCTTTCACGCAAATAGGAAAAGTTAAAAGTCAGGTTGGGAAAGCAACCCTTCCTCAATTTTTGGGGCACGCACTGTCTGGAGTTCAGAATTTACTGCAGGTCTAACTTAGAAAAGGAGGCATGGATTTTGCAAAGGTGAAGCTGCTAGCAGAACTGAATTCAGAAACTTGGACTGGAGTGTGCTATGGCGTGGAGGTTTGGTGGGAATAGGTGAGCTGCAGACTATCATGGGTGAGACTAGGTGCATCCTGACTCCGCCTTGCTCCAGCACGTTATAAATCACCTGAACTGTTATGGTATGGACATGAGAGAATATTGCATGCTTGCGGGGGTAGGAGGCCGTTTTTTTTTTTTGTTTGTTTTTATGACAATGCTGTGTTGGTGGCAAGTGAGGAACATTCATCACTTGTACTAATTCAAGAGTTCTAGGCTTTGTGCAAAAGAGAAACATGTAATGAATGCATTTAAGGCTACAGTCATGATTTGTGGAGGCATCCACCCATTGGTCTACTCATTTGTGAGTGATGGGGTGAAAACTGAATTAATAGCACAGCTTATCCAGATATACATTCCTATAATGAACTAGGGTCGCCCCCACATCCGCAAACTGATTCTTGTAAAAGCAGCTTAAATAATATATCAGAGGGGCAACATCTACATGTTTCAAAAAAGTACACATTAAAGGGGACCTTAATGTGTACCTTAGATTATGCCAACTCTGAAACAAGGTCAAAAGACTGTGATAGAATACATCAGGGAAAATGCAGTGCCCATGCGGATATGAACATGCACCAAACGCCTGCTGAATCTAAAGCAGACCATTAATTACAATTAGGTAACCCTCAGAACCTGGGTATGTAATAATATATAGATACAGCGGCTCTGTAATAGAATATTGCTTCAAACTATCTATATTATCTTACAACTCTGTCACATTAATAAATGGAGAGACTGATTTCTTTCCTATATTGTTATTCATATACCGAGGTTTACAAAAAACAGTTAAAAATTGTAAGCAAGGCTGTATTTGAAAGTCAAGTGATTGGCAGTGTGATCAAGTGACTTTGAACAAAACAAATAAAAGTTGTATAAAACAATTCAATCGTAATAGTGCCTGTTTTGTTCCTTCAATCTCTGTATAACAATGGCTAGTTTTAAGGTGAATACATTTCGCTGTTTCAAGTAAATATGGAGCACAACATATATATATCTTCATCGTTTTGACCCTTGCTAGTCGTGTTCTCTTAAAACATCAGATTGGGTTTTCTTCAGGACTAAAAACAAATGCAGCCTGTGTAAAACAAAAGATACATTGGGGAAGACCATGTGTGTGCAGAATGACAGTAATTGGATTTTAAAGTGATTGAATCACGACTCACCTGCAGTCATATGAAGCTTGCCTGTCCAGTGTAAGACCTGGTTCAGAATCACAGGAAACGTGCATAGAAGTTTTTTTTTAGAAAAGGACTGTGAAAGGGAACAATTGCCCTTATTAGCCTAATGCTATTTGGATCTGGAGGGTAGTCGAATGGAGAAAGTATCCCACGCCTCATCTCCCAGCTGGGAGGTTTGGCATTATATTATTTTATGTAGCACTCCTATTTTTGTATTATCCTTCCTAATAAGGTTAACCCTTCCCCGTGGACATTGCTTTGATCCATTGCTTTCACCTCATGCCGGCTGAGAGGTGAGAATTAGCAAAATGGTGCATAAAATCCAGGGGAGATTACCTGCTGTTATCTAAAAATTAGGTTAGGTACACTATGGTTAGAGGAGTATGGAGTGATATGGACTACAAAGATCATGCAACAATGCTGTGCTGTGTGTTGGTAAGAAAAAAGTTGCAAAACCTTTTGAAAACTTAGCTTGTCTATGACCCTTACAAGACAACCTGTGCTACATTTGGAGTAAGGTGAATGTTAGGGCAACCCTTCTGCTCAAGTACTGCCTAAAGCGAATGATTATCCAAGCGTATAACAAGTAATGTTAGAGTATTAGTGGACACATTGAAACAGATGCTCCGAGCATGGTGCTGTATGTGACAAATGGCATTGAAGTAAGGTGAGTTAGGTCTGTAGGTTGGTTAGATATTTAGCAACTAAGACAATAAAATATTATAGTTAACTAAATGGGCAGGTATTTATATGATTGTTCTGCTGTGTAATAATTGAGAGGGGTTGAAATTAAGACATTTCCACCAGCATTTTTTTCTTTAAAAACAATCAGTCACTGGTTCGACTTTGGAGTCTTTCAAATCCTAGTCTTACCACAAGTTACATATAGGGGGAAAAGACATATGGCAACATAGCTATAAACTGTTTAGGAACTGTGAATCACAGCAGGAAAACTGGCAAAGTTACTGAGTGGTGCGCTAAGAACAGAGAATGTGAAAAAAGTAGTAAGCAGGTGACTGTAAAATGAAACGCAATCAGAGAAAATATTGTGGCGTAGAGTGATGAGTGGCCACAAGGTGTAGGGAATCTTGCAAGAAGTAGGCCTTTTGAAAAATCATATAGAACTACAGAGTCAAGTGGCAGGTGCTTCAGATTGCAGAGGGAGAATCCCCTATTTATGTTGTTATAATAAGGCAATGGTAGTTTGTGGTTGAACATAATCCTCCTAACATCAGGGTGGAGCTGTTTCATCGTGTTTAGAAATTCATGAATGAGGGAAACATGGAGGAAGCCAGGGGAATTCAGCCCGCAAAGTCTCATGTACAGCAACAATGGGATCTCACAGTGAGCAGGCCCCACCCAGCTCACAAGAGTAGCAATCCTTAACTTATATAAAAGAGGCGACAGAGCCCTTTGCTCCTCTTAGAATCCCACCCCACCGCCAGCGATGCAGAATGCATCGGTCACTGAATACCAGGCCCGCCTGGCACTGATTTCATATCACGTCTTTCTTGCAACATCCTTGCTTCTTGTCTCTTAAGCTCACACTTAAGTTTTCTTTTCCTTCCCTTATTTTCCCATTGTTGGCCCTTCTCACTCAAACTCCGATGATGAAAAATAAGTCACAGTGCCCAAAAATACGTGCTGATGCCCACCAGCTTCAATCACTGGCACAAATTAAGCACTGAAGAGAAAGCAGAAACCAATGTACACATAATACCTTCCTACATGTCTACCCAATGTTGCAACTGCTTTCGGGCACTGTCACTTGGAGAAGGTGATTCAGCCACGCACCGAGTTGTTGTAGATTAGATGCTAAATTAACTCATATCGGATGTCATATTTTAATTGCGCAAACAACAAGAATAAATGCCTCGTTTTTCAACAACAGTGTTATTATGCTAGGTTAGTCTAATACATGGAGCCGCCCCCCATAACCGCCTCCCGCCCCTCCCCCCGCATCCCTTCGCCCCCAACCTTGAAACGGCTCGACGCCTGACATAGCTAACACCGAAGCTTTAGCACAGTTACACGTTCAGTCTAGAGAGCCCTCTGTGAACAAAAGGCAGCTTTCATTAGCCAAGTACAGTTGATTAATTAGCACAGTAATGAGACGGCTGTGAGGGCCATTAAGGGCAAGGTTTCCTCTGGCTTGATCTTAAAATCCCTCCGCGTCTATCATAATCACACACTGGCAAACACCAACACCCGCCCCCCCCCCCCCCCCCCCCCGCCCCCAAACGGGAAGGACTAACAGTGCTAGGACTTAAATAGGCCATATACTGGCGCAATACTTCAGGAGATCATGGCTAATTAGCAGAAAGCGCCGCGAACCTGCTCTGATAAATGGAGTTTATAACGGAATACAGGTGCTTGGCAAAATAATCGCTGCGCGCCGTTTTGAATATTTATATCGCTCTGCCAGCATTGGAAGGCTTCTTTAAAATAGCTCTCGACGGGCGATAAAAGTCCCTTTGTAAAAGAGGCTCTTGGGTAATGTGTGCGGCTGTTCAATGACTCGAAGGCGGAATGTGCTTAGTGAATCAGCCTCCATCAGTGTTATTCATCATGTGTACATACGTGTTCGCAATCTAGGTCAGAATTGTTACTACAAAGACTGAAACTGGCACCTTGTAAAGGGCACCACAAAGTGGCACAGGCCAGCGCAACGGAAAAGGCTTTTCAGCTTAATCGTTCATTTAGTTTAATACTTTAAAACACTGGGATCCTCATACACTAAAGATGTTTGTGGTTGAGGAGCCTATGAATCAGACCTTTCACTTAAAAAAAGGCGTTTGCACAAAGCACAAAACCCCTTTTACAAGTTGGAAAAGTCTTTCTGACTGGTAAAAGGGATTTTGCAAACCTTTCTGAATTTAAAAAAGGAGGTGGGGGGGGAGATAAAGAGGGTTTCACCTTCTCTTTTCGAAGCATAACGGGATATATTAATTGTTTGACATCTCATATAAAGTCACAAACATTAGAAAAGTTCTCCCTACGATGTTAGGGTGGTACCCGATCTCCACAGGCAAAACTGTCCCCGTTGGAAAGCTTCTCGCTTAGGAATTGTGTTATATGTTACATGGTGAAGCCTGGCTTTTTTTTTTGAAGCGGAGCACCGGTCTCTAGAATGGACACAAGTTGCTTTAAAAAAGGTTGTTTCGGAGTAAAGCAAATTGCAAGCATGGTGGACTGCACTCACTGAGGTCACCAGCACTGCATTTATATCCACTCACAAAGGGTTGCAAAATGCAACCTTTTTATTCATGAGGCAAGATTTGCCAACCCCCTGCGAATAAGTCATTTGCGAAGCAAGCCAGTACTACATAGGTCGCATCTTAAATTACAACCCAGTTCGGAATTTACCAGCTCGTGTGTAATTTGCACATCCCTGGTTTGCGAACATGTTTCGTACATGAGGACCTTGATGTGTTGTTTTCAAACTTGATTAGCATGACCAGATACCACTGAGGCCTCATGCCAACCCTAGCCCACAACTACTTGTAGAGAAAAAAAAAAAAAAATCAACTTTTGAGTTAGAGGTCGTAAACCACCTACCGTTTTATTTCCCAAAGAATCATAAATGAAATTATCAGGCAATCAAAATTCTTTACACAGTAACCCCAATTTATTTACACATTAATTTTCAACATATTTGAATGCCTAACTATAACAGGGTACGCTAATACATCTGAGTTCCTAACATTAGCTAAAGCCCTATCCTGCATAACCACTTCAGCGACTGCGGATTAGAACATGACTGATTCTTATGGAGACACCTCATTTGTTGCTCCACCCATGTCTTGGTGGCCCTGGGGTAGGCTCTCCATATGGGGGCATCCTACCCTCCATTTTCAGATCATCTTCATAAGTGGAATGCTTGTGCAGGGGCCCCGCAGGCCCGCATGGATACCTACCTTGGACGCCCCCTCCACCCTCAGATTCCAGTCCCCCTTCCCCTAGGGCCAGTGCTAGCCTTGAGACTCTTGCGCATGCACTGGTGGTTGGCCCTAGTGACCAGATGCCAGCATCCACTCGCAATCCCTGCGCCCCTGGATGTCGTCTTCCATTCCCAG
The DNA here is from genome assembly GCF_031143425.1 of Pleurodeles waltl. Classification (NCBI taxonomy): domain Eukaryota; kingdom Metazoa; phylum Chordata; class Amphibia; order Caudata; family Salamandridae; genus Pleurodeles; species Pleurodeles waltl. Next base: position 1,077,177,661 of record NC_090444.1, read on the forward strand.
CCAGCACCCCTTGGAGGGTCCCATTATCTTGGTGTCCTGCTCTGGTACGAAAAGGTAAAGCAAATTTCAAAATCAATCATGATCTCACCCCGCTGCCTGACATAAAATACGGTGGTGTGCCAAGCGGGAACAAAGTGACCCGCTCACTGACCACAGCCCCATTTATAGGGCGGGGCAAATGGCGTCATCCGTGCATGTGGCCCAGAAGAACTAGCAGTGCTTTATGGGCTGCGCTGATGCCTCCCCAATCACTGGGATCCTAACTTGGTGGTCGGGGGCACACCCCTCAACCAGGAGCTCCTGGCCCCATAGAAGTCGCCATGTGAGGAGCACCGCCCGAGTTGGGGGGAGCCAGTGCATAATACGATGTGCTCCACTTTCTTCTACATAGACTAAATGCAACTGTCTTTATTTTTGGAATGCCCTTAGATATTGACATCAGGCATGAGGTGTCATTATCAGTGATTCATTTTCATTTTTTGCTCAAACAGCTTGTCTTGTGGAACATGTGTGCCAAAATCTTGGAAACTGGAGTACGTGTTTATTCCTAAAAAGGCAGCACCCAGGGACAGGTAGAGACAACCAAATAGAATTTCTTATTTTCACAAAGATGGCCTCTGCACATGCAGTGGTGTAAAGTAATAATATGGGCCCCCCTTGCAGAGTATGAAGAGGGGCCGCTGAGTCTTCCATATCTCACAGACATTCATTGGCCCAACGGTGGAATCGGGTCCCCCTGATGGTTTTAGAGGGCGGGGGCTGCAGGGGCTTGTGTTACCTCCCTGCACGCGTGTCATGAGAGGGGGTGAAAGACGTCCGCATACATTTCAAATAGAGGAATACAAGCATTGCTTTTCACTCTTGATTGACATTATGTGCATCATCTTGCAGAACGCACACTTACACTGACATGTTTTCTACTAAGACTCTTAGATGGTAGTTTATGAATTGTAATGCTATGTAAAAAGTATGCACACATGAGAATGTTCCACACATTTACATTGGATCTACAAAGGAGAAATTGAACATGCAGGCAATAAGGGCACAATGACTAAGGAGTCAAATTCATGAATGGAAGTTGGCCACTTTATTTACATAATCAAGGATTTCTGTTCTTTGCAGATTAGCACAGGGATTTGTGAGAGTTCACTATGAAAGCAAGGGTAACATGCATTTGCAATGCAATAGGTCTAGCATTTGCTTGAGTTAGAGCTATTGACACTGTAAATGCATAACTGAACTTTTCTTGCTACATAAATTAGTCAACCCTGCCGCATAATTTGGTCCTGTCTGCCACATAAGTCCAGTAGCCCTCCATATAACTAATGCACTTCCATTTACTGCAGAGTCTTGTCCTGATGACCTTGAACATTTCTTAGATTGTTTTGAGTACAGTTTCCTTGTAATTTATTTTTAATGTGGGTGATGTGTGAGGGACTGTTACTGACATTTTCAATGAAATGTTGTGTTTGTTTTACGCAGCATCCATAGAAAAAGGTTCTTTGAGACCAAAACAGGACCTCACATAGACAAAGGAGAGGATGTCACAGAGGTTATTTGCAGTAATATTAGTGAGCTGCTGCTGTGTTACAGATTTTGAAAAAACATCACTATCCCTGAATATTAGCTGTAAACATATTAAAAAATGTGGACGGGTGTGCCTGTGCATTGTCAGTGACCTGGCCAAAGAGGGCGAGAAAGAGCTGGATAATAAGTTCAAATCTGTTACAAACCCCTCCTGCCCCCAAATACGTTAGGCCCAGGGCTTCTAAAAATCCATGAAAATAGAATGGCAGAAAGTAATGCAGTGTAACCATATATTCAGCCCCTAGAGAGCATAGTGTATTACACATTTTCAGGGCTAGCAGGCCAATGGAATATTATTTAAAAAAAGACCCTTAAAACACAACTACTCCCAAATGGAAAACAAAAGTTCCAGCAATCAGAGAGCTTAAAAAGACACTGACTGGTTGAAGAAGTTATTATTTTGGGGTTCCCACCAACCTAGCATGGGGATCCAGAGATTACCTAGACAGAAACAGTGTGTAATGTTGAACATTTTGATAGTGGTCCCATTGTCTTACGACCACCACAGGCTGAGTTATGATCAAAAATGTTTTGTAAAAGGAATGCCCGCAAAGAATTATAGGGCGAGTTTCCCAAGTCAATGAATATTGTAGTATCAGCTCTCCTGCTGTGCCGGGAGAGCCGCGTTGAGGATTTCTGTGTTTTTACTTATGAAACTGCTGCAGCGCTCTAATGACACCAATCAAGTTTGTGCTTCAAACTCCCATGGAATGCGAAGGGGAGAGACAAAAGCAAAATTGAAATGACTCATATTTGGTAACAGTGTGAACAATGTGACATAACTGGTAGTTATGCAAAGCACTCCAATACTGCTGATCGAGCTTGCACTGTACGATTTGATTTGATTTGATTTAGTTTTATATAGCGCTTGAATGTCCGAAGGCGTCTTGGCACTGACACTGCAAACAGAAGAGGAAAAAATAGGTATGGCAGGTTTACAAGTCCTTCTGTGTAAAAAGCCAAGTCTTAAGGGATTTCTAGAAACTCATCAAACCAGTGCAATTCTTTAGATTTAAGTGGAGAGAGGTCCAGAGCTGTGCTGTGCCAAGAAACAAGCTCCTACCAACCCAGGAAGCCCCTTTAAACAGGGGTAACAGAAGGTCCTTGTATATTGTGGATCTGAGATTTCGAGACGGTTTATAAATTATGAATCTGTCCTGGATATATTTAGGAGCAATCTTGAGTATCGCCTTATAGGCTATAGAAATGACTTTGAATTTTACTCTTTGTTATGGGAAGCCAGTGCAGGTTTTCAATGGCTGAAGAGGCAGATTGATATTTTGGAATATGCATCAAAAGCCAGGCTGCTGCATTTTAAAGAACTGGGAATTTATTAAGAAGGCTTGTTTGTGCCCAAGAACAATGCATTACCGTAGTCTAATTTAGATAATATAAGAATGGTAACTACCATCTTTTGAAGATCTAGTGGGATGAACTGACAAACCTTTCTAATTATTGTTAGAATATAGAAAGTTGCAGAGGCTAGCACATTGATCTGATGTTCAAAAGTGAAGTTATTTTTTTAAATCTAGGAGCATACCCAGACTCAACTTTCTGCACTGGAATAGGAGGTGATCCCATTTCCTGGGGCCACCATTTAGAAGTTCATTATGAGATGTTGACTCCAAAAAGGAGGACCTCTGTTTTGATTGAGTTCAGCTTTAAGAAATTCCTGTTCATCCAGATGCTAATTTGCATCATACAGGAGCTGGAATAGGCAGCAGTTCCGTCTGGATTGCTGGAGATTGATATCACTATTTCTGTATCATCTGCATACAAAATCACAGAAAAGCCAAATGATTTAATGAGTCTAGCCAGAGGTTAACAAAGATTGAATAGAGTGGGACTTAAAGAGGAACCCTGCGACACACTGCAGGGTAAAGAAAAACAATCTGAAACAAAGCCGTCCATGGCAACGTGATGTGTTCTGTCAGCAAGGAATGATTCTATTCATTTTAGGACCGGGCCACCTACACGTAATCCACTGAGACGATCAATCAGGATGGAGTGATCAACAGTATCAAACGCTGCCGACAGCTGTAGTAAGATCAGTGCAGCCTTGCCAGGTCCAGGATAGATCTCAATTCCTCTGTGGCAGCTATTAGTGCCGCTTCTGTACTATAGGATTTTCTGAACCCCTTTCAACTGCAGTCCAGCAGGTTATTGATGTCTAAGAGTTCATTAATTCCACACTCCTAGCCCTTTCTAGGATCTTAGCTGGGAGTGGAAGTCTAGAGACTGGTCTATTACTGGGCTCTTTAGGATCAAGATGAGATTTTTTTCAGTAAAGATAAAATAGAAACCTTTTCCCATTCCCAGGGGAAATGGTCTGAATTAATGATCTCATTCAGCATGATAGCCAATTGGCTGCTTATGATCTAAGGAACAAGTTGCACTATTTTAGGGGGGCATGGACGCAGAGGAAAACCAGATCGTATTGTTTTTAAATATTTGGAGACTTGTTTGACGCTAAGTGTGGAGAATTTTTCCAGGATAGATGTTAAAGGATTTTGTTGTTGCTCATTATCAGTCATAAAAATTGGTGAAGCAAGGTTATTAGATTGGAAAGTTTGATAAACTTCTTTAACTTTGGTCTGAAAAAAATCTGCTATTGAACTGCAAAGGGCTTGCGTGCAGTTTTTTTTTGGGGCTTCAGGCAGTTTAGCCAGATTCTTTACTGTGGTGAACAGTTTTCTTTCAGAGTTTTTTGATTGTCGAATTTTATTAGAAAAATATGTATTTTTTTCTTCTATGATGGGTTTCTTATACTTCGCAAAAGATTATTTGCAAATGTATTTCTCTTGGGCATTAAAATTGGATCTCCAAGCTCGTTCTTTCCTCCTCCAATCTTGTTTTTGCAATCTTAGGTTCTCAGTGAACCAAGCTTCTGTCGGGGTTTTCCTGTGGCTAGAAACTGAATTTTGAGGAGCTAGAGTCTCAATCTCCCTCCCTAACCAGTCTGAATACTTCTAGACCATGTCATCAGGGTGAGTTTCAGAACCGTGCTCAGATCGAGACTCGGATACAATTGAGTGAAAGGCTGAAGCGCTAATGTTATTCCATGTTCTACCTTTAGTACTTTGAGATTTTTTACTACTGCCCACTGGCAGTAACGGTAAAGTAGGTTAAAAAAATAAAAAATTGCATTATGGCCTGAACAGATTAATGGAAGAGAATCTTTTACCTGGATGTACGGATTATTAGAGAAAATCCCATATGAAACTTAAAGGCGCCATGGCCGTGATGCGAAGGGGAAAGACAAAAGAAACAATAGTGCACCCACACTAAAGTATATGGCTATGCAATAATCCATGTAACAGGGTTAGTCTATAAGGCGGTAACAAAACAGCCTCAAGGTGGGACAAATGTAAAGCATTTACCAGTGACAAAGGGATTTTTGAAAGGTAAGCCCTGGGATCAATGAAAGTGATGGGCATGAGATGTGTGTGGTTAAAACCCACAGAATAGATTAGCCCATGTTGAAAAAAGCAGCGCTTGAGTGCTGCTATGCTTAACCTACACAGGGGAGTTATTACAGGCAAGGACACTGGAAAGAGGTTTCTTAATAGGAAAACTTTTCAACATGTAACAAACAAGCTGCTGTATAAGCCCTAAAGTGACATATTATGCATTTGTTCACACTTGTGCAAAATGAAGGAGAGCTTCCAATCTGTTCTTTAAAAATACTCAAGCTCCAAGCTGTTTCCGAGCGGCCTCAAGCCACCCTATTGAGTAGCAATCAGAAATGTCGAACCAGGGCCAGGTTTTAACAAAATCTATTTTCGAGGTCCTACTGGACGAGGGAACCTAATCTCACTGGGATTAATGTTTTGATTCAATAAAAGTCAGTAGACGTTTACCGATGTAGTAGTAAAACACTATGCCAATGGAGGGAAAAATGGTAATGGGGGACAAGATAAAATGATGCATCTGTTATCATGTATGTCAGTGGTTCCCAACCTGTGGTCCGGGGACCATTGGGGGTCCGCAAAGCCTCCTCTGGGGGTTCACGACTGCTTAGAAATTAAATAATATTAACAGATTAGATCCCCAGCTTTCTGTAATGACCCAGTGGAGGGGTCCATGGATTCCAATAATGATTCATTGGGGGTCCCCGGGTTTCAGTAATGATAGAGTGGGGGTACACAGTAGTCAAAATGTTGGGAACCACTGATGTATGTGATTTGTGGAGATGGACCCCTAACGTACAGGGCCATTTCCAGAATCTACATAATAAAGGCTGATAACACTCACAGAGGTTATTCAGACGGGGAGTGCCATGGTTTCAACGGTGTCCTAGAACAGATGCCAACAGAAATGGCAATGGACTGGACATCCTTCTTTGGGCAGCCCCTTAGACACCATTTCTGCTACAGCCAGGTCCGCGGAAAAGGTATTTCCAGTAGCATAGCCAGCAGCAGCTCCTCCTACTGGAACACCATGGACTGCTGCCCTCTGAATGAGGTTGTGACAGCAAGAGGATGGTGAACTTTGTAGCAAATGTTTGGAAGAAATCCTATTACTACCGCCTCCATTTGAGGCACAAGGAGCCAGGTGTATCAAAGGGTTTTATCAAGTCGGTGTCAATGGAGAAATGCATTGATGCACAAAGGGCCAAGACTCTTGCAGAATTTTACACATTTCCTCTTGAAATGTATGGTTTTGCGAACGTGTAGCAACTTTTATATTCAAAGTTCTGTTTATATTGTGTTAATGGCCCATACTCAACAAGGGAATTATAAGGCTTCAGTGGAACTAACTACTGCATTCAGAAGGGGAGCCAACAGCTTTGCCCCGCAAACTGACACAGGTCCCTTAGGGGACGGGAGATGGATGGGTAAATTGGCAGGCAATGCAATATTGTGAGGTGTCTACCCAAAACAGAAACTTCAGTCCCTTATGCTTGATTCATAAGCTTGTGGAGCTCTACGTGTTGGGAGAGCTCATATGTTAGGGTCACAGAGCAGAAACTGGTATCCAATTCAATATGTCTGCATAGCTCCAGGGCTTCAGGAATTGAAATTGCTTTTTTTTTTTTTAAATCAGGAGCAAGGCTATTGGCCCATATGATAATAACACACAGCTCTTTGGCTTATGGGAATCCATACTCTGATATTTGCCAAGAGAGTCTGGAGGAACTGTTTGATTTTCTTTTTTGTTTCATATTTCTTTATTAGGGATTTAATACCAAACGGTGGGGAGGGAACAGAGAAAAAAGAAAACATGATACCTGGCAGAAAAAAAACAGTGCAAGACACCTGGCACATGGCAAGGAACAGATCTGTCCGCCTGTGGGGATGGGTACTTTCAGGGGCATGGTGGGGACAATGTAAGGGCTCAGTCACGCAGTGTCAGAACCCCTTGTGGGGCCAACATTTAAGAGGCTAGCTGGGGCTGTTTGATTTCCTTGATTTTATGAACACATGCATTTTAATTTCTTTGCTTGGTAATACATGAGGCTGCACATTGTTCAACAAGTTAACTTACTTCAGGAAATCTAAGTATATGTTTTATCAAGAGATAAGATCATGTATTTGTTTTATGAGGCAATATTCTATCATATTTCCTATTGTTTCAATTGCAGCTCTAATCACACTTTTTACATTCCCGAGATATGCAAATCTGCTTCTATATTTTTCAATTCTCACTAGTAGCAAAATGTTTCCGATTCCTTAATTTTGTGCCTACACAGTACCTCAATTCTACATGTCTAGTTCTCTTGTTATCTATTAGTCTGCCATTTCCAACATCTTGGTCTGCATTAGTCTGCCACCGCCAATAGCTCTTTCCAAATATAACTGTTGCTACTGTGCTGTTATTTCTAATTTTATATAAGATAGATTGTCCAATCTCTTTTAGTGATTAATTCCCAATTCTTGGCTACTCGTTTCATTCCTTAAAGGATGAATTATGCATCAACTAACATCCCAAACAATAATTATTTTTCCCCTTGTGTCACAATCAGATATGGTTGTTACCAAGGCCTCTGTCCACATCTCAACAACAAATGTGCCAGGTTCCTTAACCAAATCACTCACATCTTTTCAATTTTTCCGTTGTAGAGTCTGAAGAAATGTGTAAGCCTTGGATACAAATTTTCTATCACTATGTCTCGGATTTCTTCATCAACTCCTTTCACTTTATAAGTTATTCTATTCGGTGGGTGTCCCAGTAGCAGATGTCTATAGGATCGTCGTTTCAATATATGTTCTTCTCTGCATTCTCCTTGTTTACATTGTATTCACTGTAATAGGCATATCCACTGTGCTGTATTTAACTCTCCACAAACTCTTTAACAATGTTACTGAAAAACAGTGCCCCTTGCTACAACACATAAGGAGTTTTTAAGAACTCCCTTTCTGTCTGCATCTGTCCAGGCCATCTCTCAAACATGTATTGAGAGCTCCACCCCTGCCTGCACACTACTCTTTTATTTTTTTATTTGTTTGCCTAAACGCAGCAAGACCGGTCTGCGTTATTCTGTTCTCAATTTCAACCAAAATTTAATTTGAGCTTTTCACATAGCTACGTAGATTTTTTAAAATCAGTTTGAGAGCTACTATCATATCTTCACCAGTATTTGCTCCACATCCTTTTCTTAAGAGCCTTTGTAATTTATCAATAACTTACAGCCTGTTGTGTGTGTTTGTTTTTCTAAATTTGCACTTGTTGTCTAGACTTGATATGAAAATCCCTCACAGTTTTCTATCTACCAAGTTTTTACATCTGGGGATCTCAAATTCCCTTTCAGTTATTTCAGCACAGAAACTATGCACTCTTTTACCAGTTCACTTTTGAATACATTTGAATCCCAGAATTACTGTTACTAACAGCCCTTAAAAAGATTTTGGTAGGTCTCTCACAAATAAGGTATCCTCCCCAACAACCCAAGTCTGACACTTAGAATGTTTACTTTTTAAATTTTTACTACATTTACTGTACAGAGATAGTGCAACAGTTGTAAATTGGTTGCTGGTGGTTTTAATCAGCACTTCCCAATGGGTACCAGGACTCTTGGTAGTGCAGATTCTCAGATAAGTACAACCAGGACTATTAAAATTATGTGATTTTGCTGCTGTACCATTTGGAATTGCCGCATTTGCCACCTATTCCATCATCGGTAGTCGAATCTGTAGATTTTACGAAAAAAAACTGTTTCTAGCCTAGACAAGTCAAAAGTTAGTAAAAACGTGGTGAGATGTTTTGTTGCACAGTAGAAGACCTTCTGCAAGTGTTGTCTGGTCACCTTTCTGTTGCTTATTGCTGTATTTCGGTGTCAAACAGGTACTAATAAGGTGAAAAATGTGCCTCGTTAAAGCACATAATTTGCTTTTCTTGCTGCATAATTTAGTTAACCTTGCCACATAATTTGGACTATCCCTGATGCATTATTCCAGTAGCCCTGGTTATAATGCCCTCACCATTGCACTACCTACTGTCTCATTTAAGGCCCGCCCACACACTGATCTGTGTAAGGTGTAGGCTTGCCATGTGACACTAGTGATGTCACATTGTGCTTTGCGCACTCGTGCCTTTGGATAACACGACCTGACCCGCACGAGCTGAGACACCACACAGAAGGCAAGCCCAGCGTACATAGGTTGTGCACATTGCAAACAGAATAATCACAGCTGCCCTTGTGTATTAACTCTGGAACACTCGGAAACTTAAGTTTAAAAAAAAAAAAAAACAAGTGCAACTCCAGACCTTCTTTGGAAAAGTATGTACATTCCTCATGGCTGATTGACAGAAATAAGTTTTATTCTTGATTCATTGTTTCACATTAGTTTTCCAGCCATTATGGTAAACAATTATGGTAACAGGCTGCTGTTGTGCATCACTGTCAGGCAAGGGCAGACTACATATCAAAAAACATCCTCACTTGGCACAATTTTAAGGAAATGTGTTTTGCAAATGCCCTTTCTCGCTGTTTTGTTCCATTTATACGCTTTATTGACATACTAGTTTTTTGGTTCTGACGCATTCCCAGGTCTACCAGTAATAGTACATCTGGGAAGGCGCACACCCACGCTCCACCCATGGAACGCCTCCCTGGGGCAGAGTAATGCAACACAGCCATTTGCGCTACATTGGGTAACACTAGATTTTCAATCCAATCAGGGCCATGCAAAGTTGCCTTGCGTGGCTTGATAAATTTGACTTTGTATTTGTGTGACCCAAGCTACACAACTTAATGATAAATATGACCCTGACTCCCACTGTGATCTAGGTGAGCCACTTTACTTCTTTTTAACTCATTCTTATTTTAATACAGCTGTTGTACCTCCCCTGGTTCCAGTCCTACTCTGCGCCTCTTCTACTGACTTGGTGGGGCACTTAATTTTCCTGCATTTACCATGGCGATTCTAATGAGTCGTGCTGTGATGTTAGTGAGTCACGTTGTGTCACTTCATGTAACTCTTACCCTTGTGCTGCTACCAAGTTCTGAGTCACCTAAGCTCGCTTACACCCTTTTACACCAAGGCTGAATTACCGAGCCTTGGTAAAAACGGAGTCATTTTACTTCCTGCATTTATCGTGCGCTATTGCTGACCCTTGGTGTGATCTTGTTGATTCACTACACTTTTCTTACCCTCTCTGACAGCCTGGTACAAGGACACTGCTTTTTTTGTATGATCTTGGTCTGCAATGTTCATTTTTTTCCCTTCCTTGTCTGAGTGCCCTGCCTATCCTGTGCTCAACAACATTCACCACATATGAGTAATGTTTCCGCACCGTGGCCTCTTTTAACAAACATGCATAACTAAAACATTGTTTTGGAATATCTGTACAGGGCACAACTTGTACATAGATGTTCTATCTCAGTTGAGCCAGAACAAATTAGCTACATTTTTGAAATTAGATAAAAATATCTGGATTCTCCATGGATGAAAGGTGCTAATACTAATAGAAAGACACATATTCACAATTTGTGACTCTAGTTGGACTCGCAGGCCACACATCTAAGTCAAAGGATAGGTTCTACATCCCACAAGCAAAAGGTCTCAATCAAAACCAATATTTCCTCAACAAGTAGACGCATCTTAACCTAAGCAAATATCAACTACAAATGCAGATTCCCACCACAGGCACATGCTCACACTACACACAGATATTCCCAACACAATTACAAGTTCTCACACATAGGTGCACAACACAAGGAAATATAACAGCAAATGCACAAGTCCCCACCACAGATTACGGGCCAACCACAGCAACTATCCTACAAAATGCAAAGATGTCCACCAGTGCCATCTGTGGTGGTGCCTAAATGGCCTCCCAATCTGTAGCGAGGGAGAGAATAAAGTGAGTTCTCATTCACCTCCAACACAAAGACTATTTTGAAAATACAGGTCACTAATGCTCCATTTAGTAAGTACCACGTCAGAACCTAGGATTCTTGGCTCATTTATTGGAAATTGTACTGTAAAGTTCACAAGCTTTCTTCAACAAAATCTTGAGGAGGAGGAGGGGGACACCCACAAACTACCCGAAAAAAAGTGTGGATTCCCCAGTTTACTCCTCTTTGAGACAGTTCTTTATGCCCACCACTTTTCAGATTCATCTGCCATCAATGCTTGCAGGTGAGTATGATACAGTTGACAAAAGATAGTGGGCACTGCCTACTGTGCAGTGGTTTGTGTTAGTGGTAAAAATGGGCTGAATCAGACGGTGGCTTCCTAAGAAGAATTTTAGCCACCACTGTATCCCCTCAATATGGTGGACATAGGAAATGACCCATATTTATTTTTATTATATGTAATAATTAATTAGTGAACTCCCTTCAAACTGATCATAAAAGAGAGACAGTGCCTACATTGAGGGGCCAAATATTATTCTGCATTAAATCACTGCAAAACTGCCTAAGATGTCCGTTTCTAAAAGGATTGCAGAACAGGCTGTCTGTGCAGATTTAAATGCTCTAATAAAAAAAAAAATCTTGATCCCAGATTGTTCAACAATTATAGGTCAATTGCCTACCTATGTTTTTGACAGTGCGGTTACGATCCAGCTAAATGTCTGTCCAGGGGAAGTGAAAAATCATGGGCAAACACCATTCTGGCTTTTGTCCCAAAATTGAACCTGAAACTGTACTGCTTGTGGAGCTGGATGGTGTTGGCGCCCAGAGGGACAAAATGGCTCTATTTCTGTTCATCGCATTAGTCCACATCCTGTGACACTGCTGTTGTGCTTGCGTTGATCAGTAGCATGGGTTTGCAGCAATACTTTTAAGAGCTTTAGGCATTATTTATCTCAGAGGGAGCAAAGGATGCTGTATTTTGTCTTCTTCGCAGACAAACGTAGGGGAAGCTTGTAAGGTGCTTCTGAGACTTCCCATGCAGCCCCCTTATTTGAAATCATTTATATGTATTCTATGTGCCTACACTACTTTGGCACTCGTACTTAGATGAAACACAGATGTTCCAGTGTGTCTATGTCACTGACTGGTGGCAAAGTAATTGAGCGTTAGTGGGATCCAAAGGTTACAGCAAATAGAAATAGAGGGCTTTATCTAGGGTCCCCATTTGCTCAAATCCCCATCTATCAGACCGACCCCCGTCTTGGTATTAAAATACGGATATATTTGGAGTGCAGGAAGTCCATCTCACCCCTGGAAGCCATTGTCACTGCACCTCCTGGGCTAATGTTAGCTGCACCGCTGCTTACAGCTCTGCGTTTCCTACTCACGTATTTCTATCCCCTTCTTCTCATCTCATCTCCTGCCTTCATTCCACTCTCTCCTCCCTACTCCTCTGTCGCTCTCTTCCCCTCTTCTCTCACTCATGTTTATCTTCATCCTCCATTTCTACCCCCTTTCTCCTACCCACCCCATGCCCAACTGGCTTGGCCTTACCTATTTTCTCTTTCTTGATTGCCTTCCCCCACTCTGTCACTTTTTCCTCTCCTCTTTTTATTTTTCTCTCTCCTCCTTTCTTTTAAAACTCAAAGCCTATCCCCACTGTCTGTTTTTAAAAAGTCAGAACGGATGGCTTGTAAATTAACTGGAGCCTGATCCAGAGAGACGGAGCCCCCTCGAACGTCTGGGTCCCAGTTCCGCTGCACCCGCAGCACCAATGATAGCTGCGATCCAGTCCCAAAGAGAGTGAAGGAAGATGTTACAAGGTCGCGGGTGCACTAATGACTTTAGGCCGAATGTGGCCCAGAATGGGGTTCCTATCAGGGCCATACCGGATGTGACGTCATTCTTCTACAAAACATTCAAAGTGCTGAGAAAAAAAATCTGTCAATGCATCAAAAAACAGAAAGAGCAATTTAACCGCTAATAACACTAATAGCTGCACCCGAGCCTTTGTTTTCTTTTTCTTAAACAAGACAAAGCAGCTTTTGTTTTTCAAAGCGGGAATTACACACTAATTAGAAACTGTGCACCAATTATAATCCAAAAGTGTTGCCGTTCTTCAAATGTGTCAGACTAGATCTGCTAGGTTTCGAGATTGTACTTAAGTACTTCACCACAAAAACCGCTTTTTTTCCTGTGCAGTGGTGGGTAATTTAAACAGCATGTGCAATTATCTCGAAAGAAATCAAACAGTTCTATCTATAGGCAGTGAGTGAGCTTTATCGCTCAGACAATGCCGGGGAAGCGGAGGAAAGCGTCATTTGTTCGAGATGGCGCATGCCTCCAAATTAAACTTTAGAGTGTTTTGACCTGTAGATTCTGCAATCATCTTAATCCTGCCGCCATTATTGTGCGCAGCTGCTAACGCACTGCGCGAGAGCTGTTACAGAGCAACGCAGCAGTAGCTATTCGATCGCTTTTCCATTGGGAGGTGGCGGCGGTTGCAGAGGGCAAAGAAATACTTCAAGTAAGGGGCGTAGCTTCAGGGGAGGTGTGTGGGGTTCTACACCCCCTCACCAATAAATGCATTTTCTGATGAACAGTTGGGTACAGATGCTTTCAGTTGGGTATGGTGAGATGTCTGCCAGATTTCACCAGGAAAGTTTGCATACATTCAGACAAATATTCATGCATACGCTTTCCCTCTTGGTTTTGAAAGTCGTCAAATAGACTGGTGATTTTACAAAATACTGTGTTTTTCCTCACATAGTACCCCTACCAATCTGCATTCCTTTCCCTTTACACTGCCCCTTAGGCCGCTCCCATGCACCCTGCTTGTTTATAATGTATTTAAACATTATGGGCCTGATTACAACTTTGGAGGAGGGTGTTAATCCGCCCCAAATGTGACGGATATACCACCCACCGTGTTACCAGTCCATTATATCCTATGGAACTCGTAATACGGTGGGCAGGATATCCGTCACATTTGGGACGGATTAACACCCTCCTCCAAAGTTGTAATCAGGCCCTATATGCCAGTCTGATCTGAAGCTAACCCTACCCCCCCCCCCAAAAAAAAAAATCTTACTGCCAAGCTGCGTCCCTGCTTGAAGACCTTGATTTGAGCCAGTGGTTGCAGGTGGGGCTAACCTGCACTAATTTTTGGGGACAGGCACTTATTTTTCCTCACCAGAGCAGAAGAGTATAGAACATAAAGAAAGGGAAAGATGGAAAAACAGATAAAGGGAGAAAGCCAGGGTGACTAACCTGTAAGAGTGAAATAAAGAGCCACAGAGTATTCGGTAGAGGATGAAAGGGGCATGAGGGGGAATCCCCACATTAATAAGAAGAGAGTCACTGACGCTGCACCAGATTCAACAGGGGTCATGTGCTACTGAGTTGCAGAATGGCTTCATATACCACAATGTCTAACCCTGGGACATCATAACTGGCCTTTCCAATTTAGCACCTAACAGTACCCAGTTAGAGAATTAACTCAGATGCCATTGAAGTGGTTTAAAGTTATATACAAATACAAAGGACATAACACCGTTTTAGCAAAATAAAAGATAAGTTAAATAATTTCAAGGTGAAACTATAACAAGTGGGCAAATGGATGTGATGTGGGCACTGTAATTCATTTACTTGCTTTGGAGTGGAGTCAAATCATGGACTCTTCAAACCGTATGCAAGACATTCTAGGAAAGAAAAGTGAGAGAGAACTGAGTGTAGTAGAGAAGGCTTTTTTTATGAGGGCAGTGTCTTACGTCATGCTGAAGGGGTTAGCGGTTATGGATCAGCGGTGGGTATCCTGGAAGAAGTGTCAATGTACTCATCATAGTACAGCCTCAGAGGTGGAGGAAGCTTTGACGTTTTTAAGAGGGTAAAAGGGGTAAAAGTGCTCCCTGAAAACATACTTTTTTGTTCCTTTCGAAGTGGTTGGGCAAAGGAGCAAACCTGATTTGGGGAGAAGTGATGTTCCTTTTTGTGTTTCTTGAGCTAAAATTCAGCTTCATGCTGCCTTGGACTTGTGAGATGTTGAGAATTTCCGACTGGCAACTTAGTGGGTCAGTTGTTACTGCTTTGTAGGTGATCCATCAGAATTAAAAAATGATGGAGGCCTCCAGGGGTAGCGCAAGCAAGTCTCTCAATCTGGACGTCTCATCATCATGCTTTTTTTCTTTTACTTTCAATGAGTTGAGAGACGATGTGAAGGACACTTCTAAGTAAAGTAATGTTATAATCAGTGTTTTCAGCTAGAAGGGCACAGCCACCATCAAAATGGGTGAGGAATAGGACTGGAAAGGTAGTTCAGAAGTCTCATTTTGGAAAGATTAGTTGTAATCTACATGGAAATGGTGCTGGTAACTACTAGTGTTTCTTGTGATGTTTCCTCTAAGGCAGTGGTTCCCAACTTGTGGTCCGGGGAACCCTGGGGGTCTGTCTGCAAAGCTTCCTCAGGGGATCCGTGACTGCTTAGAAAATTATATAATGCTAACACATTAATAAAGTGTATATAACTAAAGTGGCTAGATGTACAACTGAACATTTTAAAATGTACTGTAAATGTCAAGGAATTTGAAATTGGAGGCTAAAAATTTAATTATTATCTTCAGATTGATTTGTGGGGGCAGTGCAGGTGCATCAAACAGAATATAGTATCACCGATGTGGCTTCAACTGAATTTAGAAAAGCTCAAACCTTCCATTTAAAATGTTAATTTTGTATTTATATTTGTTTGCAAATTAAATAAATGTATTATAATTTGTGTTTGATGGAATGCTTGTTCCTGTATTTGTGTGTATCGTTTTGCAGTTCAAATCAGCAACAATGTTTAGCCCTGGGTCTCCGGGTTCCAGTGATTCAGTGGGGGTCCCCAGATTCCAATATTAATTTGGCTGGGGTCCACGAGTTCCAGTAATGATAAAGCGGGGCTACACAAGTCAAAAGGTGAAGACCCACTGCTGTAAGGGAGCAGTTACTCTCAATGATCGAGTTGATTTTGATTGTGCAGAGTGGAGGTGTGAATTAATCACACTTCACGTTGGGAGCCAGGACCTGGACTTATTTGGTGCTATTCATACTGCTCTTGCTCAACCTGGGGATGAACCAACTCCACATACAATTTTCTTATGAAAGATGGGGTGAGGATGAAAGGAAAAACAAACAGAGGGGCTTGAAGTGGAAGAAAGACATGCCCATAAATAACTGGAATTAGAAAATAGCTACAACAAATCACATTCACGCCTGTAGTTTGTGTAATATTAATCATCTGTGTGCGGCTTGCACTGACTCTTAAGACTGTAATACACTGTGAAATCTAACAGGGGAGGTCTGTGTCGAAGATTTCTAATGAGAGTAGAGATTTAATAGCACACTGCCCATTTCCCACATTATGAAATCAAAGCATGGATATTTACAAATGTTGGGTAGAAATCACTGATTGTGTCCATGGCTGATCTTAAGATATTTTGGGGGACGCAATAAAGGGGACAGTGCGAAGCCCCTTAAATTGCATACATCCTGATGTCATAGGAAGTGACCTCGCTTGATAGTTCATCCTCTTTAGTAACCCTAGGGGCACTGGAAGAAGTAGTTTCCCTGGGGTCAGTGAAATGGATGATAACGTAGAAAAATAAAAAGCTGAATTAAAATGAATACCCATCGATTCCATTAAAATTGTTAGATAGAAAAGCTATCCACAGGTCCTTTTCTGACAGGCATTGAAGGCCAGGAAAACCAGTCATAAGTAAGATCAGTTCTTAAAAGTGAGGTTCAGCTTGGGAAATGGTAATAACTAAACAATTAGTTTAAAAGTTAACCAGACACTGCACTTCTGTTATTTCTAAACATTAGAAATAACATATGTTACTATTACCTAATTTATGGTGCTCAAATTACTGTGCTCAGAATGGTAGAATAAGAACTCCCAAGTACACTGCATTTTGTCAGGAAGATTTCTTTAGCTCCCTGAGCTGTTCTATGGGTAGTAGGCATTTTCAGGCATAGCCTGACATTTGATTGCGTCTTCCACAGACCCCTAGACCCTTTTAGGGGCATGACCCTAAAAAGGAGCCAGAAAACCAGACTGCCTTAGGTTTTCTCACCTCCTCTTCACCCAAATCTTCTCAGTGCTCTCCTTGTCACATTTTAATAATCTGTCCTTGCCCTCCTCTTCCTATATCTTGCCCCCCAGCCACCCCTCTATCGTTCAGGTCTTCACATTTCCTGCCCACCTTGTTTGTAAGCCCCGCTTGTTATTTCCCTTCACTCCTTTCCTCTCCTCACCACTCTCTTTTCCCTACTCCTCGCCTCTCTGACATCTTTTTTACCCTCTTTTCTTCCTCTTTCTGTTCTTTTGCCATTGTTTATTTTAGCTTTTTCTAGCTCTAGTACCTTTCTTCTCTTCTTTACCTTCTTTTTTTTTCCTGTCCTTTTACTGCTTCTCTCTTTCCCTTGTGAATGCTTGCGTTGTATCGTCCACTCAGCACACATCCTTTCCCAGGTTTTCTTGCGGACTTTTCTCCTCTTCCTGCCTTCAGTTTCTCTATCTCAGTCGCCCTCTTTCTTTCCAGTATTGCCAATGCTGCACCTCCTATTCTTTCTACCTCTCCTCCTCTCCCTTCCTCTTCGCCTCGTAGCCCTCTTCTGTCAGATGATCTTCAACCTTCCTCCTCTCCTAAAGGATGACTGGCTCACAGACCCTCATGACGGAAGGAGCATCAGGTCATTTAATGAAAAGCCAATGATGGTAGCAAAGGGTCAGTTTACATGTTAGAGCTTCACACTAGGCTTGACATGTAAACGATTATGACCCAGCACAGCCAAACAGGCAACGACAGGTCAGAGCGGGGCACCTTTGCCGATTGACAGGGAGGAGATGTGATGTGTGTGCCATGACTATCTGTCCTGGGACAGCAGCTGCACATGATCTTTACTGGAGCTTCATGAACTATGCAACGGGGAGGAACACAATGTGGCACAGTTGACTAAACAATGGAGCACAAAAAGGCAAATTATGTGACGTAATGCGGCACATGTTGTGATAGTATTATTTGATTATTTTCTATTTTCTTTCTACACAAAACAAGACAGCCTGTGCAAAAATGTCACCTCATTCATACCAGTTTAACACCCAAAACAGCAATAAGCAATTGAACTATAACCAGTTAACCTTTGCAAAGAACTATACACCGCAGGGGGATGCATGTTGCCACATTTTTAGTGACTTGATTCATTTGAGCTGGAAACAAGTTTTTTTGTTGTTAAACTTTACAATTTACGTCCGACTATGTATTATATGACAAATCTATAATCATGCGGAAAGCGATGTGGCAGTAGAATCGCATAATTCATATGAATCAACATTTAGATTTTTCCTGACAGGTTACAGCGATCCAGGGGCTTCAGGGCCACTCCCCACCAATGTTCCCTCTAATTTTTTTCCACTGTGTGCAGCAGTGTGCGGTCTCTGTGCGCTGCAGCCAAGGATACGTGCGCCAAGAAATTGACCATTCACGCGCGCGCAGCGCATAACTAGCCAATATCTTTGGCATTAGCCCCTCCATACCACTAAAGCAAAAAAGGGATATCATTGCTCCATGCAATAGGGCATCAAGGCAGTTTTGTGACCTGGTTGCACACCCCAAGGACATGACCTGTTAGGGGAGCACGTATATTGCTATAAAAGGCTTATTTAGGCTTAGAAAGTGATAACGCATATAAACTACCACAAAGTATAGGAATGGTGGAACATTTGATAACAGCACATTTTCTACTGTTCTGAAGCATTTCCTAGCTCATTAACCATTAATTTCCAAAACAAATATCACTTGCCCGCTTGTATGCTAAAGCACGCCAAATGATGTTTAAAACACTCCCCGCGGTATTTAAAAGCTGTTTTCATTGACTTTAATCCAGATTCAAATATAAGCATTATCTGCCTTAGGGGAGCACGTACATCGCTCAAAAAGGCTTATTTAAGCTTAGAAAGTGATAAAGCATATAAACTACCACAAAGTATAGGAATGGTGGAACATTTGATAACAGCACATTTTCTACTGTTCTGAAGCATTTCCTAGCTCATGAACCATTGATTTTCAAGACAAATATCACTTGCCCGCTTGTATGCTAAAGCACGCCAAATGATGTTTAAAACACTCCCCGCGGTATTTAAAAGCTGTTTTCATTGACTTTAATCCAGATTCAAATATGAGCATTATCTGCCTTAGGGGAGCACGTATATCGCTCAAAAAGGCTTATTTAAGCTTAGAAAGTGATAACGCATATAAACTACCACAAAGTATAGGAATGATGGAACATTTGATAACAGCGCATTTTCGACTGTTCTGAAGCATTTCCTAGCTCATTAACCATTAATTTCCAAGACAAATATCACTTGCTCGCTTGTATGCTAAAGTACGCCAAATTATGTTTAAAACACTCCCCGCGGCATTTAAACGCTGTTTTCATTGACTTCAATCCAGATTCAAATATGAGCATTATCTGCCTTAGGGGAGCACGTATATCGCTCTAAAAGGCTTATCTAGGCTTAGAAAGTGATAACGCATATAAACTACCACAAAGTATAGGAATGGTGGAACATTTGATAACAGCACAACGTGTGCGCTTGCCAAAGGGGCCTGCGCGATGGGGGAAGGAAAGGTGCTCGCGCGCCTTACAGGGAACATTGCTCCCCACCCCGCACGTTACTACAACTTTCCCATATTATTCCGTTGTAGAGTGAAAGAGAAAACACAGGCGTAAGAAATCTAGTCTGCACAAGAGGAGAAGGCATATATTAAAATGCTTCTTTAAATGTTTTATTGACTTTTACAGTGACTTTCGAACCATGGAGCTTTAACTGCTTTTCACACCAGAGCCCAGCAGCCGGGGGGTGGAGGGGAGAACTAGACTCCCTAGCCTAAGGCCTATGAATATCTATGCCTCAGGGAGCCCCCCCCCCACCCCACCCCCACCCCCATCACATCCTGCAGCAGGGGATGCATGATTTTGTGTTCAAGATGTTCCAAAGCCTGCTTGGCAGTATGCTGTGCTACAGTACACCATCATAATCATGTGCCTCAAAACTTTCGAAATGAGATTTGAGCCAGTTTATCAAAATGTTGCTGATGCTGCTGTGCTTTTACAAATGCTTCAATGTGTTTCATAGTCAAAGGGTTCCACGAGTGGTTATCGACCACTCTAGTCTGGACGAATGTACATCGAGGACGCCAAGAGAATGCCCAGACCCAGAATGCACACGCACTTGGGAAACTGAGCAACTGCAATTGCTTTCATTTCTTGGCACATTAAAAAGTGGGTAACTAAATCAATGAAACTTTCATTTAATTAAATTCACTAAGCAGAAGCAATGTGGGATCCACTCTCAACTATATCATTAGCAAACGAGTCCTGATTCCTAGGTGCTCATCACTGAGCTCATTAACACAGCAACTAGTGCACTTTGTTGCATGACGTGAAGCTGTTTTCAGCCACAATGCTGTGGTCTACGTGTCGGTCGTAGTTTTGACTCTTGCTCTCAGCAAGACTGCGGATTTAGGATGACAGTACCTAAGTTTGTAGGCGACTATGCCAATCCTGCAACAAAACGCAACTGTCGTCCCAACCCTTCCGGCTCACAAGCAGCACCTCACCTAAACCCCAAATGGTTAGAGATGATTTGTGGCAGTCTTTACGCATGGACTCAAATGCATGATATCTCAGGGGATATCATGGTTAAAAGTAGAGTACCCCTTTCTCACAACAACAACAAGTCTCAAGCACACAGGCAAAGAGGAAGATGCAGTAAAAGGTTCAATAATATTTATTTCATCAAAAACTGCAATCTACAATAAGTTACATGGGCTGCAATGATTTGGATAATGAACAATGCAAGAAACAGAATGGAAAAGACTAGAGTCATTGATACAAAGACCCCCACCATCTCGCAATATCATTCTATCTCAAGAAATGTGGGATATGTCCTAATACCCCGGTCGGTAGGCCTAACCTCTAACCCAGAAGAGAGCTAGGTGTGTTAAACCTCAATCTGCCAATGCCATATCCACGAAAAGAGCCCCTAACCCTTCTTACCTTGGAATGAGGTCTCTAGCTCAGACTCCGCAGGAACACGAAGACTGGGTCAGTGTCAAGGTGACGTGCTGCAGCGAAAGCAGCGATGGCATCTGGTCAGAATCCCTCGATCTATCTGATAGAGTGAGGAGTATATATACAGATCTGACTAGACCCCTGACGTAGGTTAGTTCCCAAACAATAGATAAGGCGTGCTTGGGACGGTAATTAGTATAAACCATTCCCTCAAAGTGTGAAGAGGGAAAGCACCTAACACGGACACCTTCAGTTTGTTTGTATCTGTCGCCTGGTCTTGACACCTTAGCGCAGTGGTACTGATGAGGAAAATCAAAACATGGGCCTAAGTCAAAACAAGGAAGCCACCTTAAAAGAATTCATTTAATAAATGCGCTAAAACTGAGCAGTCTAAGTAGGCTAAAAGTCACTAGGTAACGGGGGCACGAGTTCCGCAAGCCAACGGCTAAGCTAACTCCTGTATCCCTACTAAAACAAACTAGGATTCACTACATGTGCACCTGTGAAAATGTCAGGATGGTACTGCAACACTGATTCCAGTGCTTAATTTGAACCAATTCATGCAGGCGGGGCCCACCATAACTCTTCTTAAATTAGCCAGAAGAGAGAGAAAGGCAGATAAAGAGGGAATAAAGTAGGAAAAGAATGATGGAGAAGTGGTGACAAGGGGGAAAGAAGAGATGAAAAGTAACCTGCAAGAGAAAAAAACGGCCAGGAAGTGTAGGGTAGTGGACGAAAGAGGCATGAAGTCGAATCAAGACTAGGCAGCTTGTTATTCGGCAATACCAAAAGCCATCTGTGGGCTGAAGGCTGTGGGCTTCTGAGGAAAAACTTAAAACACCAGCACCTATTATTTTACAGATTAAACTTACTGACCGACTCAGCTTAAATACAGAAGTGCAATGGCTCTGTAAATGGAATAGCTCCTGCATACCCAAAAGTGAACACTTGGACTGGATCATCCTGCTCCTTTGGATACTGGAGGTTGCAATAAACCCAAAAACTATATTGATGGCATCAACAACCCTAAGGTCATAAAGTTATGTTCTTTTGCCTTTAGGAGCATGTGAATTTAGTCGAGAAGTCATTGGGTGGCCCCCATGTCTAAAAGAAGAAACCTTAAAGTTTGCCAACTCTAAAAAATGTTGGTCTTCAATTATATGTTTTTGGAGGGCAATGAGGCTCCTTAGCATGAATCAGCTGGTTTTCAGCACTGTGTAACCCATGATGTTTTAATATTTGTTTGGAACGCTTGCTCTGCTATCACATTTGATAATATAGACAGCGTGCTCCAACAAATATGGTGTTACAGATAATGAGGCTTGGAGGAGAAGTCCCCGAGTTGGTTTTAATATTTTTGTGACTATACAAAACACTTGGGTTTCCGTGGCCATTTCAAGGACTCCACCCTTAACTCTACATGTTCAGAGTCCCTCAGGGATCCATGTTGTCTTCAGTAGTTTTAAACATGTACATGGATCTACTCGAAGAACTGGTCACACAGCATGCAGTCACCATGAACTGATATTTCAGTGATGCATGATGCACACATGCTTTTGGGGTGCATGATCTACTTAAACTCAAACACCGATATGACAACAATTAAAACATATATATCTTGCTGGTACTGTACACTTAGTTACAAGATCAAAAATGTTGGTTGTTTACTTCCCCCGAGGAGGTAAACATTTCTTTCTAGATGTGGATGCCTGAACTTGCAGTGAAAATCTCCGTCTAATTCCAAATCTCTCAGTCGCAATACCACATAACTTCAGACTTCTACTTAGAACTACAGATCACAAGCACATTTAGCCATTTACAAAATTAATATTTTCAGGTAAGGAAAACATACATTATCTGACTTTAGGACTGCATTAAGGCAGTCCTGAAGCAGCTTCTTATATGCACATTGGCCACCCTGAAGGGCAGGTTCCTTCCATGCCCTTGAGAAAATATCCATGAGTAACTATTTTTGTGAGGGGAAGGATGTGCTATCAGGTAGCTTTTGTCTTTGAAGAAGCCGTGTGAGAGTAATTGCATCACTCCCTTTACTTTTTAATGTGTGGGCATGCTTAAACCATGCTATTCTCTTTCACATCTTACGTGATATTATTCTGCCTTATTTTCATCAGAATGGTGCATATTCGTCATCTACAGTAGGAATGTGCATTGGGCTCCATCTTTGATTTTAATGAGAAGACCCACCCAAGTGTGCACTAGTGATTCTTATCCATGTCTACCTCTGTGCTTAATCAATGCCTTACTGGCTTTAGCTCGGCTTTGCTCAGGCCCCTTTTTTGGCCTAAACCCCCTTTGAATCGTGTTGTCTTCCGGATTCTATTGCACCCAATCTGGTGCAACCCACTACTCCTACATCTTAAAAGAAGGCCTCTGATAACTTGAGAAGAGAGAGGGGCACAAAACATGAATGCGTTCTCAATTTGTGAAATATCAGTAGCCATTGCACAAAAGCAAGCTGCTACAAATCGTGCACACGCTGATTGTGTTGGTAATAAGGGGGCAGAGATCCATAACAGGCTGAGAGAAGACAACCAAGATTATTAGGATATACTCTGGTTGGATAAAAGCGGCAGTGTGGCAAACGATTCTTAAGGCAATTGGGGAAATGGCCACATTTCTCTCACAAGTATGGGCTTCTTTATATAAGGGTAAGCAACACTATGAGAAGATGGGCACACCGAGAGGGATCCATGTTGGATTCAAAAACGAATGTACCCTGCTGCAAAAAAAGTTTACCATTGAATATGTCTGCCGTGTTAAGACACAAAGAGCCTTGAGAAGATGGTGAAGAAGGTGGTATTTCTACAAGGCAGAAAGAAGATCTGTTCAATTTGGCTTTCCTGGTGTACCTTTTCAAGTCATTGCCTTACTTGTAACGTACCCATCTCCGGAGCTAAGACAACGAGTTGAAAAAAACTTCTGCCTTATCCAATAACTTGCACCTGTGTTTACATACATTGGCCAACATCGTCCGCTATCATTGCCTTCCTTCGCATGTGCACACACACAACCACATACAAAGTGCACACCCATGTGCGAACATGTGAACAATGGTTGTAGGTGAAAATATAAATTAAGCTTAATATCTCGCCAGGATCCAGGTCTGTTGTGTTAATGTGTTAAGAAATTCAGCAACTGGTCTGATTCTAAATTCTGAAGACATACTTATCAATAAATATACAATGGGGGATGTTTGGGTTATGTGCTACCTCAATGTATTTAATAGCTGAGGGAGTCTGTGAAATTAAACTAAACTAAACTTTTTAACCACAGCTAACAATGTATGTTGATAACTGTGTTTAAATGTAACGTATGCAGGTTTTTCTGGGACTGTGGCGCTTGTTGTATCTAATTGCTTTGTAGTTCACCTTTCGAACCATCTAGCCAGCAGAAGCGAGATGCTGAAGCAGAGCCGAGTCCTTCTTCATAGACTAAATGTGAAGGAAATCCTATAATCAAGTTACACTTAATCCAATTACAGGAAAACGCCACAATTTGATTTAGGGAATATCGGGGACAACAAACAAATTATAATTCTCTTGAGGTTAGCGGTGTTAGATTTGATTTGCACTGAAGTAAGTCAGCTCACGATTAGCTAACATGGCTGAGGGTTGGAGCGATGGTAATGTCATTAATGTCGAACACATCTATGAGTAGCTATTCCTGTAAAAGTTACTGCAAAATACATACAGATAATTAGGAGTAAGACAATAATGGAAGAACACCACACCTGAAAACACTGCTGTCTTTTTTCATGAGTAGTAGTTAATAATTTAGAAAAACAAAACAAAACAATGACCTTTCAATTCCTAGCTCATCTGATTACAAATTCAAACTCTCATTCTGCTCAATACCTTTTATTTAAAAGTTTGCTCATGTAAGGAAGTGCCTCCTTGGCATGGTTACCCCCTAACTTTTTGCCTTTGCTGATGCTAAGTTATGATTTGAAAGTGTGCTGGGACCCTGCTAACCAGGCCCCAGCACCATTGTTCTTTCCTTAAACTGTACCTTTGTTTCCACAATTGGCACAAGCCTGGCACTCAGGCATGTCCCTTGTAACTGGTACCCCTGGTACTAAGGGCCCTGATGCCAGGGAAGGTCTCTATGGGCTGCAGCATGTCTTATGCCACCCTGGGGACCCCTCACTCAGCACTGCCTCACAGCTTGTGTGTGCTGGTGGGGAGAAAATGACTAAGTCGACATGGCACTCCCCTCAGAGTGCCATGCCAACCTCACACTGCCTGTAGCATAGGTAAGTCACCCCTCTAGCAGGCCTTACAGAGACCTAAGGCAGGGTGCACTATACCACAGGTGAGGGCATATGTGCATGAGCACTATGCCCCTACAGTGTCTAAGCAAAACCTTAGACATTGTAAGTGCAGGGTAGCCATAAGAGTATATGGTCTGGGAGTTTGTCAGACACGAACTCCACAGTTCCATAATGGCTACACTGAAAACTGGGAAGTTTGGTATCAAACTTCTCAGCACAATAAATGCACACTGATGCCAGTGTGCAATTTATTGTAACATACACCCAGAGGGCATCTTAGAGATGCCCCCTGAATACCTACCCGACTTCTAGTGTAGGCTGACCAGTTTCTGCCAGCCTGCCAAACACCAGACATGTTGCTGGCCACATGGGGAGAGTGCCTTTGTCACTGTGGCCAGGAACAAAGCCTGTACTGGGTGGAGGTGCTTCTCACCTCCCCCTGCAGGAACTGTAACACCTGGTGGTGAGCCTCAGAAGCTCACCCCTTTTATTACAGCGCCCCAGGGCATCCCAGCTAGTGGAGATGTCCGACCCACCGGCCACTGCCCCCACTTTTGGCGGCAAGGCTGGAGGAGATAATGAGAAAAACAAGGAGGAGTCACCCACCAGTCAGGACAGCCCCTAAGGTGTCCTGAGCTGAGGTGACCCCTGTCTTGAGAAATCCTCCATCTTGAGTTTGGAGGATTCCCCCAATAGGATTAGGGATGTGCCCCCCTCCCCACAGGGAAGAGGCACAAAGAGGGTGTAGCCACCCTCAAGGACAGTAGCCATTGCCTAACCACACCCTAAATTCAGTATTTAGGGGCTCCCCAGATCCCAGGAAATCAGATTCCTGCAACCTGAAGAAACAAGAAGGACTGCTGACCTACAAGTCTGCAGAGAAGGAGGAAGGCGACAACTGCTTTGGCCCCAGCCCCGCCTGCCTGTCTCCAACTTCGAAAACCTGCTCCAGCGAAGAAACAGTCTCAGAGGACTGCCCTGGACTAAAGGACTAAAGGACCAAGAAACTCCCCAGCGGCCCTGTTCCAATCCAGCTACTTCTTTGCAACAAAGAAGAAACTTTCAAAGACTGCACATTTCCCCCTGGAAGCGTGAGACTTCACACTCTGGACCAGACACTCCCGGCTCGGGATTCAGAGAACCAACACCTCAGGGAGAACTCCCCGGCGACTGCGAGCCCGTGAGTAACCAGAGACGACCCCCCTGAACCCCCACAGCGACGCCTGCAGAGAGAATCCAGAGGCTCCCCCTGACCGCGACTGCCTGTAACAAGGGACCCGTTGCCTGGAACCAACACTGCACCCACAGCCCCCAGGACCTGAAGGAACCGAACTTCAACGCAGGAGTGACCCTCAGGCGACCCTCTGCCTTGCCCAGCTGGTGGTTGAAACCTATACAAAACCCGACACCTGCTTTGCACACTGCATCCGGCCACCCCTGTGCCGCTGAGGGTGTGTTTTGTGTGCCTACTTGTGTCCCCCCCGAGTGCTCTACAAAACCCCCCTGGTCTGCCCCCAGAGGACGCAGGTACTTACCTGCTGGCAGACTGGAACCAGAGCACCCCTGTTCTCCATAGGCGCCTATGTGTTTTGGGCACCTCTTTGACCTCTGCACCTGACCGGCCCTGAGCTGCTGGTGTAGTAACTTTGGGGTTGCCTTGAATTCCCAACGGTGGGCTGCCTATGCCCCAGAACTGAGACTTGTAAGTGTTTTACTTACCTCCTAATCTAATCTTTACTTACCTCCCCCAGGAACTGTTCATTTTTGCACTGTGTCCACTTTGAAAATAGCTTATTGCCATTTTTACAAAGACTGTATATTATATTGCTTTCTTTCAAAGTTTCTAAAGTAACTAAGTGAAGTATCTTGCATTTAAAGTGTTTAATGTAAATCTTGACCCTGTGGTTCTTAAAATAAACTAAGAAAATATATTTTTCAATATAAAAACCTATTGGCCTGGAGTAAGTCTTTGAGTATGTGTTCCTCATTTATTGCCTGTGTGTGTACAACAAATGCTTGACACTACCCTCTGATAAGCCTACTGCTCGACCACACTACCAGAAAATAGAGCATAAGAATTATCTACTTTTGCCACTATCTTACCTCCAAGGGGAACCCTTGGACTCTGTGCACACTATTCCTTACTTTGAAATAGTATATACAGAACCAACTTCCTACAGCTCATGTTTCTGATTTACAGCAAGGTTACGTTTTTGACCTTCGAGGTTGGTAGCTATGACTTGTTGTCATAACCTCTCTGATATGACCTGAATAAAGCAGAGTTAGAAAGATTCAGGAAGAGCAGCATGTTGTTGGTGAACGGACAGAGATGAAAGATGTAGTAGACATTACACTGGAGTACCAGGAAGCAGCTGAAGAAGGCAAAGTTTTTTTTTTTTTTAACAGGGAACCTCTTGTAGAACAATTGTGTTGCTTAAGCGTTTGGATAATAAATTCCCAGAGAAGCACTAGACAGATGAGAAAATAGCACCTTATCTGCTGAATATTTCGTCCAAGAATAAGAAAAAAGCAGAAGGTGGAGTAGACCTCATTAACTCATCAATATTCTGGAGAAAACTGGATTGAGATGTACCCTTTTCTCTCAAGGTAACAAGATCAGGCAAACAAGGAAGATAATCTGCTGAACAGGTTGACATTTTTAGTATGTTGAAAATAACTAACTTGCATATTAATACTCTTGCCAAGATGACCACTGGATCTGAGGTTTATGAGAAAACTACAATGGACATGAAGAATCTGAACAGCTCTTTCAGGGTGACTGATCAACCCATAGATCAGACAGACCTAGTTGTAGAGTCAAGAGGTTGCTTGCATTCTGTTACCAATAATTAAAGATGATTTTTCTTCTCAGTATCAGAGAAGACATTTTCTGCTCTTTCTATTAGGAAAGGGATTCAGGTTGCTATTGATCAGTATCTCTAAAGGATTGGGTTGAAAGTTGATTGAGTGCAGAGTGCCTCGTTCCCGTACACAGTCAGAATCACCCCTGCATAGCACCAAAAGTAACACATTAGGGGTTAAAGTATATTCTCGTTCTTCAGCCTGGCACTTTCAATCCAGAAGTACTAATGGATTAGTTATTTGAGAAGGCAAGCTGCAAGACCTAGAAGCAGAGTGTTCTGGAGCCAGGGGTAGTGACCCTTACAAGGTTGCAGAAGGACGCTTCCTGATGTTGTGCAGCACCACCTTACCAAGATCGAATTGCCTGCATCCTAATCCAAAATCTACTGTAGTTCTAAATGGATAGGAGCCAATTAAATGACCTAGATGCCGTGCTTTCGAAATAAGGAGAGGAACTTAATGAGTACAGATTTCAAGATAGACGGCATAAGCCTTGCTGTAGGTCAGCAGCAGAAAACTATTTTCAGCAATTAAAAATATCACTTGACACCGGCCGTCCACCCTAAGCAGCAAGAGTGCTTAAGTAAATTTTTTCAAGCCAATTATGTCAAAAATATGTCACCAAGAAAAAGTACACCATAATCTTTGCCCACAGGGGAAAACTAAACTTACAAAGCAATTCATGCATCTGGTTCACTCAAAAAAGTATGACCTTGGCGAGGGTGGTTGGTGATGCATAGGAGGGGGAGTGCCAGGACATGTGGATGCATGTACAAAATCAGGTGAATGCTTCATAAATTTAAGAGTCGCATTTTCTTGAAACACGTTAACAGGAAAGCATCCCAACCTAATGAGGATGGAAAACTGGACTTGACAGTAACAGTCTAATGAATGTGCGATACTGTTATTCTAACTGAACTCACATGCACATCCTTATTCTAAACAGTCGAGGCAAGGTTGAAGAACTTTTTTTTTTAGCAGTATCACCTAAATCGGGAATAGGGCACAGAAAGCTTTGTGAAGCATGCCCTGAGCGACTTCAGCTCCTTGTCTTCGCATTACGATTTTAACTACTCTTGGCCCTATCAAAATGCAAAGCTTTACTTTAGATGACAGTCAATTTTTAAAAGTTATAGAAAATGTTGAAAAAGCTATTATAATTACATAATCATCCACATCCTCAATAAGGGCCCTCGCTGCAGCAGCTAGGGACCCCTAAATTACTGTACACTATGAAGCAGTGGCCCTTCCTTTTGGGCGGAGGAGCACACCCTCCCTGCTGCAAGAACAGCAAAGGTGATAAATAAAATGGTAATAAAATGAGTTTATTACCATTTTATTTTTCACTGCTCCCAGCCTGAGACAACATTGGGGGTGAGGCCACTCCTGCTGACTGGCAGCAGGGGAATGATGTTCACTCCTGTTTAGAGTGTGCACGTCACATTGTCGGAGTCTTTTGCGACGCCAGCCTGTCATGCACACTTTAAACCTCTCCACCCAGCTGTCTTAGACAACTCGTGGAGACAGGCACAGGCCCCCAGTGCCTGAGGAAGTGCTGAGGCAGCCCACTCCAACCAATCCTGGTGCTGCTCTCATGATGTTTAAAATCAGAACAGAGTCTGGATTGGTGTGGAGTATTGCTTCAGACCTGCACTGAAGGACTGGAAGCACGAGAACTGGAGAGGGCGAGCCAGAGCATACAGTGGAGTCAATTTTATTTTTATATTTATGACCCACTGACAAGCTCTGTAAGAAACTCTCACTGTCTTCAGCCTCAAAGCCAGAGCTCTCAGTCGCCAGAGCTCTCAGTCGTGGATCGTTATAAACACTGTCTATAACGAGCCATGACCAAGAACTTTGGCGTTGACCTTAAAGGCATTGCTGTCATTGGGTCAAATAACTGACGTGCTTGCCCCATCAAATATTCAGGGTACCAGCCGCCACTTGACACTTTGGGCCCTCTAACATTTTGTGATGCTCCATTTAAACCTTTGGCATTTTCAGGCAAGGATGCAAGATATACAACTGTTAACATTCCTGGGGCTAAGTAGACTGAGAAAAGCAAACACAAACCAAAGAAGCAGAAAGAAATCACCCTTTGTCACGGTTTCATTATCTTACATCGGAGCACCACTAGCTACTTTTATTATATGTTGTATATACTACATTTATTTGTGTTTCCAGTTAAACGTACAGATAATTTTAGTATTTTCGATAACTGATCTAAAAAAACAAAAAACAGCTAATGTTGCCATTTTGGGATGCTTCCTATGTATCTGATTGGACTGGGAAGCATGAACATTAAAGGAAATGTGCTGTGGGATCCATCACCTAAGTGCAGATATTGTACACTTTATGAACAACACAGGGAATCCCACAGTGAAGAAAAGCTAGACTGAGAAGAGCAAGCAGAAACTAAAGAAACAAAATGAAACATTTGTTTTAATTTAGAAAAGAAAAAAGGAGAGCTGTATACTTGCTAAGCGTATTAAACGAAGCCAATTGCACAGACTTGCTATGCATTTGTGCTACTTTGGATTAACTGGTTTGGAAAACGTTCTTGGGTCACTAATCAAAATATATGATGCTGATTAAGTCTACAAAGCCCTGCTGGTATTGGCAAACACAATACCTACTCCTTTTGTAAATTTCATTCATGCCACTAGCTTCTTGCTTTCATCATTAATACATCCAAACATAGGGATTTATTTATAGTTTGGCAGATGTGGATTTCTAACAAAAAGAGGCAGATGTCCATTCCAACCTATTTTGCACTACAGTTGGGCAGGCAGGATATAAATCGCTTTTTGGCAGAACCTTGGAAACCACTAAATCCTAAATAAGGCGGTAATCTGGATTTCCCTACACTGGCGTGGGTTCTAATCAGTAAATGGGTAACACAAAAAGAGTGACCCTTCCCACACTTTTGTCACGTTCCCAAAACATAGATAAAATGTAAGCAAATAGAGTAAACCTATGTAACTAATGCACACAGACATTGTCATGTGTACACTTCATATATGGCTGATGAGTTGAAAAAAAAAGTAGCAATTTACCGCAGTAAAAAATACAATAACAGTCGTGAAATGATGAAGGATAATACACGTTGTGATGACTGAGCGCATGAATGACTAGTTGCCCCGTCCATCAAATACGCAATAAAAGCTGTACTTATCGAATTAAAGCAGGACAGATGGAGGGGAGCTGGGGTGACAAGTGCTTTGCGCTGGGAGTGTCTAACAAAGAAGACTTGCCTTTTGCAAAATTCAAATGACATCAAAACAAGGCACTGTAATGTATTCAGAAGACTGTTGCAAAACTTTACCATGCAATTACTAGAAGATTATAGAACTGCCTCAGTGCTTCTGCACAGTGCTTAATAAGCCGTACGTGTGAGGAGTCATAAATGAAACAGCTAATATTTCCGAGTCTCAGGAGGGGGAGAGGAGGTGGTTACATTATTTTGAGCTCCTAACGGATTTGGGGTTGTCTGTGCCTTGAATCCTAACTACATCAACAACGAGCCCTAACGCAACTTTCTTCCTTGTTGCTTTCAAGGGGGTTATAATTTTTCCAAAGACAAAATGTCGGCCGAGCCAGCTCACCATTCATATTTTTGAAGATGTTTAGAATAGGGAGGATTTGACGGTAATAGGGCACGAGCGCCTCCCCCACCATGTCTGCGGAAACGACCAGGTGCTGCAGGACTTTCAACGTGGTACAGATGACCTGCCGGTTGCGGATGTTCAACGCATCTGTAAAGGGAAAAAAAAAGAAAAAAGGCAAAGTCATAATTCATGTCCATCAGGGAAGAGAACGGGGCAAGGGGGGAGTAACCTCACACGGACACATTTAATTAAATTGAGCTTTGTTGGGGATTGTTAAAGGGCCTTTGTTAGCCAGGCTTTAAAAAATCCAAAAGACACTGCGGCTGTGATGGTATAAAACACTGCCTTGTCTTCAGTCCCCGGGTTCCCAGAATTTGTGCTGACTCCTCAACCACCCCCCTGGAACACGCCTTGGTTATTCCTTCTTGGAGGCCATGTTACTAATCTTTGCCAGAAGAAAGGCCGTGCTAGCCGGTACCAATGGGGTCAGTGGAACCGAGAAGACGCCCAGGGAAAGACGACAACAGATACATTTGGAACTGCAACAATTGGCCTATTTGTAAATTCACAACCATTCAACTCCAAATCCCTGAATTCCATATAAATGGCAAATCCTGTCCCTCGGAGAACCAGCACAAAGGGACGAATGTTTGTGGGAAAGACTGAGAAATAAATCTGTGGGCTGTACTCAAAAGAAAAACACTGCACAGTCAAAAAGTGTGGATTCTTTGTTGCCTACATGAGATTTTTGTGTAGTTGCACATGAATTTTTGTTCTGCCTCCAGTTTTGTAGAGGTTCAAAAAAACTATTTTATCCCAATTGCGTCATTCTCTCTTCTTGCTATTTTTTTTACAACTTCAATGAAAGTTTCATAGAACTTCTAAAAGGGCAAAAATAAAACACAGTATAAATATAACAACTCAAAGATTTCTTCTTTATAATTCATTTTGTTCAGTCCAGGGGCAGTTCACATTTTGCTTCATACTAATTGAGAAACGTAACTATAATTCAAGAAACGAAGGTTTTGTAAAAATGTTGGTTCTATCACATATGGACTTCATTCGCACATAAGCTATGTGTAACAGAACCTTCCACCCACGCCCAATTTATGACAAATACGAACCAAACAATAACTTACATCTTGCTAGCTGTCGAAATCGTTCACTGATAGATAACATGTCATCACCTAAAAACAATACTTTCTATATTTCCCAACTAATGCAAACATTTCTCTCCAGTCGTGGCTCACTCTCTCATCCTATTGTAGTTCAAGTCTGAGATCACAAAATTCACAAAATTCCTGGCTTCACTCTCAATAAAAGGGTGATTGGGACCGGCCTTAGCGCTGGTGGCGCCCTGTGCGAAAATGTTTGTTGGCGCCCTCCAATGACCACCTCTGCCACGGATTCCCTCACTACCACCTACTACAACAGACCCCTTCAGGCTTCATACCCACGCTCTCTCTCAGATGTATTAAATCAGTTTTATAGTACCACTCATAGCAGTGTAGGGTGTCAGGGCACTTTACATTGCACACACATCACACAGGGACAATCATAGGTGTGTAAAGTGGTGTATAGGAAATGTTCCATAAGACAGAGGACTAGAAGGTGTAGCAGTCACGTGCCATTCGTACTGGTAGGCAGAATAGTTTCAGTGCTGGTCCTGGAGAAGAACAAACTCAGAATTTAAAATGCAACACTATGGTTTGTGGTTCTCTTTAATAATAAGAATTGATTTCTACCCAAATGAGCCCGTTTTGCAACTTAAGTATTATGAAAGACTGCATGCATTTGTTTGATGACAGTTAATAGCTTACTGTTCTTTATTAGTATTTTAACCTATAAACTGCAAGTAACAAAAGGACCTCTCTGACAACAGTAGTAACCCACTGACCTATTTGCATTATGTGTACTTAATTTACATGGTACATGTTCTTTGCAGAAGGCATATTAACTCACTAGGCTATCTTGACTAGAAAAAAACTCCATCTCTCTCCAGGCAGAATAGCAATCACCAGTGTTATCTTGACATATTTATTGTCGCCTGACAATGGATGGAGGCAAGGAACACCACAGCAGGTGCTTTTAAAACCACAATACATTTTCAAACAGCGCCCCCACCCGAAGTCAGCACCCGGTGCAGTGGCACCAGTCGCACCACCCTAGAGCCCGCCCAGAGAGTGATCCTGCATTTTCTCATAAACAACGTGGCCAAGAGTGCTAAATTTCAACTAAGATTGTTTAGTGATTCATCCATGAATAAGACCTCAAGAAAGCTGTACATTCCTCATATACACACATTGTATATGCAGATGTGCAGAGTGTAATATGCTGCCTATTGCTATTTAAGAGTGTGGCAAGGGTCCATGAATCTCGAGAGACTAAGCCTCCAGTGACTTATGATGTGCATGCCTCAACTATGCCATTAAACAGCATATTTAATTTCTTTGTGACTCATTGTAAACTTTGGATCCAGACTTTTGCCATGGCTGGATGTTGTCCTCAAGCTTCTTAAATCTATGTTCCCAAAAACTAAAGCAAAAAAAAAATGGAGTTAAGGTTGGCCAATTTGTAATAGTGGTTTCACAATAAAAAGTTCTGAAATACCCATGGTAAGGTGCTACCTTCACATTGTGTCTCAGCCATATAATTTTATGTCAATCTGAAACCCTCAACCATTATTACCTGATAAGCCCTGGCAATGTGTTTCAGAGACTAACGGTTTATGATTATAGGTGTTGAAAGGTAGCATGATAATATTTTTAATGTGACACTATTGACCATATGAAATAGCTCTGTGGGTGGATGATGGTTCGCGTATTGATATATAACAGTGTTGGTGTCCGTTAGTAGATGTATACATATACATTGGTGGATGTTTGGATGTACTGCTCTAGAATTGTAGATGTGCAGGGTATCTGATACTGTTATGTCACCTCTGTCATTACTCAAGTAAGCTTGAAAGGGAGGGGGTGTTTGAGTGAATTATTCAGTGTGTTTGCAAGGATGTAAAACCATGTATGATTGTGTGACTGACATCTTGCTAATACACTGTAGACCATTGGTAAATGGTGGCTGTGTGAGTTTATGATTATTATCTTGGAATATTATAGGGGATGTGTTTCTGTATTATTGTTCTGCGTACTATTGTTGGAGACTGTATGTATGAAGGTAGGTGGTGGCTGTGTGGGTTTATGATAATTATTATCTTGGACTATTATAGTGGGTGTGTTGCTGTATTGTTTTGTGTGCTAGTTTTGGAGACTGTATGAAGTTAGGTGTGTTGGTGTACGACGTGTGTGTGTTTGGGTACAGGATGGCAGCTGGCTACTTATCTTAGTTACAGAGACGTGTTGCTTGTGTATGCCTTGGAAAGTAGCTGTGGTTTACATGCTAAGGGGCCTGCGGTTGTGTACTGGTTTATGTGTGCAAATATAATGATGCTTCTGTGGTTCTACATGATGTTGGGCTGATGGCTGTATGACAGTGTTTTCGTCATCATTGTGGCTGGATATAGGTGGACTGATTAAGTTAAAGAATATATCATGTGTGGGTGCTGGATTTAAATATATATATATATATACACACACACACACACATACACACACTTAATGGTATTTTATATTGTCTCCTTTGTAAGTTTGTGCTTCAGCTAGTGTGTGATGTAACTAATAATGTATGGTAGAGGTGTGACCGTTAAAATAGTTTGATAGGATAGGGACATGAGGTGAAGATCAAACCTAACAGGATCTTTTTTTGTTTTTAAGGTAAGGCCAATATAAAATATTTGCCAACCTTAACTCTTATTTTGTTAGGTAATTCTTTAATGAAATTCTGCAACAAAATAGTTACCTCATGTCACACTCGCACTGTAATAGGTTAACCTGAACTTCTGCTATTACGTGAGTACGCTGAAATCGAGATGTATTGAAGAGACTCAATTATGTTTATAAGTTTGAAAAAGCATGCACGATGGTGTGAGCAAATTCCTGGAGTGACACTGCAGAACACTGGTAAATGCTGGCTGTCTAGGTGTATGATGTTGAGTTTGTTGGCATTTGATGGGGAATTGAGGGTGTGGTGCTGGGTAACTGCATGTACAAATTTGATGTATGATGATGGGTGTGCTACAATAGGATGCTGGCTGTGCGGGCATATAATGTTGTCTCCAAGGACATATTATGATAAGCGTGTGAACGTCGCTGAATGACTGTCTGATAAGTGGTGTGTGGGTGTATATTTTACACACAAATAATAGTTTTTTTCTGCAGTAGTTGCTAATATGGGCATTTGCTGGTGGATGTATACCAGTCCGCCATGACCACTTGTATAAACGTGGCTGGATGACTGTCTGATGGTGCTGAGTGGGCATATCTGAGTGAGTTTTCTATCGTATATGCTGTTGAGTGGGTGGTGTATGTCAGTAGGTGTGTTGCTATAGGATGATAGGTAGACACACTTATAAAGGAGGGCATGATGGAATATTGTAGTGGTTTGTTGGCATATAATGTTGGTTTTGTGGGCGTATATTAGTAGCTTTGTAGATTTATGATGGTGTGTGCAGAAGTATGATGGGTGATGTTTTGGCATGTGATGGTCGTAGTGTAGACATATGATGATGTGTATTTTAGCACATGATGTTGTATGCTGATGTATAATGGGTGGTGTACATGTATGATTTGGTTGTGTGATTATGCTGTGTGTGTCTGCCTAGGATGTTGGTTGCAAGGATGTAAGCTGGTGGACGTGTAGTTGTGGGATGTTGATTGTGTGGACGGATGATATGTATATTGAGGCACGATGGGTGCATTATAACATGATAGAGGGTCTGGCGTAAGATGGTGGAAATGTTAGTGTAGGATATTGATTTTGTTGACATAAGATAATCCATGTAATGTGCTACAATGATGGGAGTGTTTGCATATAATATTGATTTTGTGGCTGTATGGTAGCAGGTGTTGTGGTATCAGATGGCAATTCTGTGGATGTATGATGGTGGAAGATTATGTGTGAAAAAAATTCTTTGTTAGAAGCAAATTTGCTACCTGTCTTCTAAACTCAAATCATGCGCAAACAAATCTTTCACGCTGTTTGATAAATTTATAATAGGACAGCTGCACTATTCAGTGGTGGCACATTCCTCAGTGCAGTAGTCCGCTTCTGCAAACGCACTGCCTCACTGAGCTAATGCAGCTAATTTATTTTGTGGCGAATACAAAAAAAGTAATGGGTGAAATGCTTAAATTAATCTCAACCACTGGTAATTACTCAGGCCGCATCTCCCAGTCCATTGTTTTTTGCCCACTATGCCATTTCCGATAATAATCAGCCATATGCAAATCAACCTTTGTCCTGCTCCAATAGGAATAGTCCAGCTTGAATGGCCATGCCTGGTCCTCTCTGATCTGGACAACAAGAAACCTCAGACTGGTTTCAGCCTATTTGGATCTCGTTAGTACTGTGCAGCTTGGTTCAAATAGTATAATTAGAACGGAACTCACTTCTGAGCATAACCCTCACAATTAGGGTGTTGCACTGAAGAAGACACAAAATGATGGGTAGAATGCTTGAATTAGTCTCAGCCACGGGTAATTAGTTGGTCTGCATTTCAGTGTATCTTTTTTTTTCCCACAATGCCACCTGATATACGAACCCACCACATGCCTCATGCAAATCAGTCCTGCTCCTGTTCCAGCAGGAACAGTCCAGCCTAAAAAGCTCTGCCTGGTCCCCTCTGCATTGGCACACCAGCAACCTCAGATTGGTTTTGGCCAATTGGGGCCTTGTCAGCATGGTTCAGCTTTACTTCAGTAGCAGTGAGCAAGGGGCCCACATCCAGGCACATGTATCAAACTCAAAGTATCACTCTGAGAAATACAAAAAAGTGGACTCTGCTTATACCTCTTTGATGAGACCCAAGCAGGTCAAAATCAGTCTAGGGTTGCTTGTTTTTCCTTTAAGAGGGCTCTGGTCTGGCAGTTTGGGCTGGACTGTTTCTACTGGAGCAGTAACCAAACTGATTTGCAAAATGCTGGTCTCTGTGTAGACTGGCATAGTGAGTAAAAAATGATGGATTGTGATGCAGCCCGAGCTACTGCTAGTGGCTGAGAATAATTCATTCCATCCATCACTTTGCTCTTGTTCCAAGCTAAGGGACAATTTTGCCCAAGATTAGGGCCTGTGTGCACTGCATCCAGATTCAAGCTATACCTTATTGAAAAGACCTAAGTAAGTCAAAACCGGTTTGGGTTGCTTGTGTTCTCCTCGAGGGGACTAGGTCTGGCAGATTAGGCTGGACTTTTTGTATTGGAGCAGGACCAAGAATGATTTGCATATGATTGGTTTCAGTCTAGAGTGGCACAGTGGAGAGAAATAATGGAAACAGATGCAG
Organism: Pleurodeles waltl; assembly: GCF_031143425.1. Classification (NCBI taxonomy): domain Eukaryota; kingdom Metazoa; phylum Chordata; class Amphibia; order Caudata; family Salamandridae; genus Pleurodeles; species Pleurodeles waltl. Next base: position 1,077,215,817 of record NC_090444.1, read on the forward strand.
TCCGAGCAAGTGCCTGTGACTGAGATTAATTCAAGCAGTTGGTCTATCACTTTGTTCTTGTTGCAGTAGATGATTTAAGTGCAACAGGTATGCCAAGACATGGGAACCCACGCTCACTGAGACACAGGACTCAAGCGGTAATTCACTGATGAGACCCAAATCCAGTCTAGGGTTGCTGGTTAGGGACCTGGTCTGGAAATTCGGGCTATACTCTTCGAGTGGAGCAGGAACACTAATGATTTGCATACAAGTGTTTTTTGGCATTGAGAGCAATAACCGAAGACCTGCGGCGCGGCCCAAGCAATTGACAGTAGCTGAGATTAATTTAAGCATAACACCCATTGACTGTTCTTGTTTCGATTTATTGTGGGAGGCACATTTGTGTGAAACAAGCAGTCGAGAATGGGCAGGGTTTGAGATTTTGGAAGTGAAGGCACCTTAAGAATTTCCCCAGAGTCTGCAGTGTGCAGCTGAGCGAATCCTCTGACCAAATCCTGTAGGGAATAAAAGAAAGCATGTGTGCTCTTACCAGCAGGCGCAACCACAGGCAGAAGTCATCTGGTTGGCACTCTAAAAGACACATCTAATCCAACTTGAATGAAAAGGATAATATTTCTCCTCTGCCTTTGAAAGAAAGAAAACGCTGGCAATGGGCACTGGCTAAATAACCAAGCCATGTGCTAAATGTTGATGGGCTTACAACAAAACTGCAATTTGCTGTGCAATGATGATCAAAACCTTAGAACTCTCGACCGCTAATGGCACTCACATTATTGCTGAACACGGACGACATCATTTATTGATTCATCAAGGGTTACACTAAAACCAGTGAATTATTTCATTGAAACAAATCGCATGAGACAGCTGGGAAGAAAAACGGAACGACCAAGAGGAGGAACAAAATCCAGCGAAATCTCATTTTATTACAGGTAAATAAAGCTAGTTTAGAACAAAGGTGCACTGAAATACAAAAAAACTGAGATCGATAAATCAACACCTTAAAAAATAGTGCCGAGATGTAAATAAAGCTAATTTGATACCGCGAAGAAAGAAGCTGTTCAACGGCCAAGGCAAATTAACTCTAGAACAACTGTTCTTTGTTAAAGGGTCAACCATTGCTCTGGACACAAATAGCTACCATTACTCGGGCCTCCTAACAGCGCCCCTTGCGTTCCATTATGTGCACAGCAATATAAACCACAAACACTGGTACATTTATATAACATGCATTCCAAAGACTTTAGTTTTGATTGTGTTTACAGTAAAAAGCCATAGTTTGTTGGACATAAACGTTTGGTTTGCAGAGTACCTTTATGACTGCATGTAGCAGTTACTTAAACAGCGTTATTCAAGAAGTTGCGGACCCCACACAAAACGAATGGATGCAACTACCACGTTAACAGCTGGTTTTAGAAGACTTTTTGGGGTGAGCGTATAAACAAGTCTAAAATTGTTCTAGATTTAGTTTCACGTTGGAATTCACAAAATCTATAAGAGTTACATAAACCTTCTTTCATACACCTTTGCCAGAGGAATATCCAGCTTGTTTGATTAGGATTAAGGTATAAATTGCATGTCACGTTTCTTTTTTCTAACATGTTTTCACTCCACAGATGAAACATTTCTCTTCCGAGAAACCTGTACAGTCCCAGAAAGCATTTTAATGCTGAGTTTGCATCTGTAAAACACACCTGTGAACACTTTTCTTAGTGTTGCTGGTGTGACTCTAAGTATCTTTTTTGTGAACGACCCTTACAGCTCACTTTGTGGGGATTCACAGGATTGTGTGTGCTCCTTAGCAGTGTTTTAAGTGTAAATAAGAGGGTGTGGGGAGAGAATCTCCGAAAAGGGCATGAGCAATGATGCATAACTAGAAATCCTTTCCAATAGGCATCGACTAGGAAATTAGGGGTGTAACGTAAAACATGTAAGTTAAAATCATTCATTAGTCATTATAAACCCACACCCAGACACTTGAATATGACTCGGTTTACAGTATGCATGACACAAGAGGTAAATATTGTGTGAAACAAACTCCAGAAATACAATATCTGGAAAAAAAAAACAAATACTTTCAGCAAGGAAAAAAACGTGAAATGTGATTAGGAAGTGCATCAATGACATGGATTACCGAGCAGGTTTTTAGGTATAGCCTGACAGTGCAGCTGGTGTTGGACCTTATGTGAGTACCACCAAGAGGGGCTTTTCGGCTATTCACATGTTGGTGGAGCAGTACATATCTGCTTTCACAAATAAAATCCATACACTCCAAGAATTGTAACCATTTATTAATCAAGTTGCCTGAGCCAAAGACCTTTATGAAGTCCTTCAATAGACCTTGATCCTTGGGGCAAACACAGAATTTAATAGATAATTAAATAATTATCTGTTTTTCTCTGACAGCAGCACAGATGGGAGGATTGCAGTCATGAGGAATGACTTGCTCTAGTACAGTCCCAGCTACCTCACTTCTTTTTCCATCCCCAACTTCAGAGACACCTTAACATGGCATGAAAGAATAGTGTTTTTTATTTTTAGTTTTATGATTCATGGAATAGAGAGACCTTTTTAAGTTCCTCAGATCCCAAAAGTTAATTTAATTATTACTTTGAATGTATTAGTTACATTAGAAAATATGTGATATTTGTATGTATTAAATTAATTAGTTATTTAATATAGTGTAATTTTAAATTAGCTTTCAGTGAAATCTAAAAATCCCTTACTGCCACTTAACGCTACCATTCCCTGAATTCTAGAAACTCCTTGCTGCGCCCCTTAATGTTACCCTTCCCGCAATCCTAAAACCCCTTACTATTTCTTAACACCACTCTTCTCTGAACCCTAAAACCCATACCATCCTTTAATGCTACTCTTCCTTGAACCCTAAAATTGTCACACTACTGTGAAACACTACCATTCATCAAACCATAAAAACCCCGTACACCCTCCCTGAACCCCAAAAACGTTAAACAATCCCTCCCATTGTAACACTTAATACAATCCATCATTTAACTCTAAAAAGCACGTACTACATCTTATCACTACTTTCCCCTGAACCCTAAAGTCTCCTTAGTATCCCTTAGTGTTACTCTTCCCTGAACCTTACAACCCTTTACTATTCCGTAAAGCTACCCATCCCTGAGCCATGAAAACATTGAACCTTAAAAACCCCTTAATGGTACTCGATCCCTGAACCCTAGAGGTTTTTACTAACCTTTAATAAAACCATCCATGAAGTCTTTACTATGATTTTTACTACCCCTTAATGCTATTTTTTCTGGAACCCTATAAACTCCTTTGTACACTGTAACCCTACCTTGGACTCCGCCTGCTGAAAGCAGTGGGATCATAAGGATGAAATACTTGGAAGAATTGGGAATTAAATTATTGATTCCCCCGGCAATTTTTCAGCTCTAAGACGACAGTCAGGGTCCAACTTGTGGGACGTTATTTATTTCACAACCTCTCTCCCCACAGTTATCAATGCCCTCTGTATCGGAAACTCTGGGGAGGAGTTACTGAGTGATATCAAGGATGTTGCTGCTAATTTTGCTGCCAATTTGTTATTCTACTGCCATATTTATTCTGTTGCTAAATACTTATTTAGCTCGCTGCTAAACACATTAATTGGGTTAGTCACTGATGAATGATTTAACAGCTGTCCGTTTACAAAAGACATACTATTATTGGATTACTAAGAAAATATAGGGGTTGGTGCATGCCCGTCGCTTAACACGGATTGGTGGCTTCCCTGTCACTTTTATTTGCCTGCTTCCTATTCATGCCCCAGCTTGTCTGTCTTGTGTTTGTCCCTCCTATGGATCATAGTCTCTTCACCATTTCTTTTGATTGGCTTCTATGCTTCCACTGTTTCTTCTTTAAGTAATACTTTTTTCTTTTGGGTTAAGCACTCCACGAGGGTGCATGTTTTTTCTAGCTGTCACCCTTGTGTACTTTTCTCCTCCTACACTCCCATTTTGCTCTCTGTTAGCCATGAGCTTCTCCCCACATCTTGCATGCTGTGCCCAACCTTCTGTACTGTCTATGTTGCTTTCTCATCCTTGTGTTTCTTCCCCATATGATACAAGTTGTCCTCTCATCATGTCCAGTCCACAATGGTTTGTGAACTTTGCTGCGTCTCGACCATCAGCAACAGCCTGAGAGAGTACAACCTGGGCCTCTTCCGGGACGTGTGGCAGCACTTCCACAACCGTATCCCATAGGGTGTGGCAATAACAGCCCAATAGGCATGCGGTGTTCTCGGTCAGCAATGCAAAGCTGGCAGAAGAAAACAACAAGGGAACTCACCCTGGGAGTTAGAGGCTTGGACCACCAAGCTCTCAAGGGTACAGTGTTGCATCAAGAAACTTGGTTTCCCAGGTGCAGGGTGAAGGCGGTGGGCAACCGTCCAGTTCAAAGGAGCCTCTGTGCTGGGCTTGGACCAGGTACCCAGTAGGACGGCAGTGAGGGCCTCATTGAACGGGAGCAGGTATTCTTAGGTGGACGCTTGCAGCACCTCCATCAAGAAATTGGTCTTGATGGCCACTGAAGGCAGTTGAAGTTCCAGAACCTCGGCTGCTCTTCTCACCATCATAGCATAATACGCTCTCTACTCCATAGCAGGTGTTGGGGAAAGTCGGGGTGGTACGACCGACGCCGGTCCGGATCCAGGACTGGATCCCTGTGTGCCCCTTGGCACAGAGGCCAAAGCTACTGGTGCAGAGTCTGAGGGGGCCTCTTCTGACCCCATGATGCCGGAAGGCGCTCCAGGGATATCAGGCTGCCCAAAATTGAGACACATGACCTCATAATACTGTGAGATGAGTAGGGGTCACTGTGACTCCCGTAAACTCTGAGGCACAGAGTTGGCCCAGGTGCAGGTTCTGGAAAACCGCTCCCTGGTTTTGTCGGCCGACAAATAAGTTAAAGAATGCTTTGGCTTCTTGGACTTCTTCTTATGCCTTGACTTATCCAGTTGCCCTGAGGACTTGGAGTGGGAGGATGATGATGGAGAACTCTGTGACTAATCCCGGGACCTTCCTCCTGACTGAGATCTCAGTTTCGGTGGAGTTGAGCCTCAGGCCGCCATCAGCTTCAAGGACAACTCCCTGAAAGCCTTTGGATAAATGGCCTGACACTCACAGAACGGCTTTGGGTCAGGTTGCACTCAGGCGCCAAAGACACGAGGTGGAGGTCTGTCACGGACATCGCCCGATGACAGGATCCACATGGCTTGAAGCTGGTCTTTCTGGAGGACATCCTTGATGCACCAGGAGTAGAACACTCTAAAAACACTCAAAAGAAAGTAAAAGAAAAGCCAGGCAAAATTGACTGAGGGGTAGCTCTCCTCGGATCAGTGCTTGCTGTTGCAGAAAGAAAAGAAATTATGTTAGCAAGTCGGCTGGTGCCTAAATAGGAGCTACAACATCATATCCATGGCAGACACCACCGATGACAGATGCAGCACTGATCGACTCCACTTAATGACACACAAGCGTACTGCTCACAAAAATCTTCCAGATCCAGTCTGATGCCTGGGGAGAATTCAAAGGTAAGGAATCTGCGGTTAGAAGTCTCTATCAGACAAAAATATTTTCAGATTTATTACTATTATGACATGGTACCTTGTTTGAAGGTATTGAAAGCTCAGGTTTATGTCTTTCAGGCTTTGATGATTCATCTTTCTTTTTAAGAGTTTCCACAAACTCTTAGGCAAGGCTTTGTTCCTCCGACAGCGCCTTTGCATGCCCTCTTTGTACCTTTCAGGTTTGTTATTTTCTGCAGCAAAATCTCTATCTGAGGAATGTTTTCTCTTGTGGGTCTTTCTAACAGATTTTGATGTAACTTCCTGTTCATTCCCTGAAAAGAGGTTGTATTTAGCCTTTACTCTCTGGATCCATATTAATAATATGCCTTCCCTGTTTCTCAGAGTTTTAGTTGGAAAAATGATGGTAGTATTTGCAATCCTTGGTCTTATGCCTTTGACAAAGGCAATAGAGGCAGTCCTTGTGACGACCATTAGAGTGAAGACTTAGATTGCTGCAGGTGCCACAAGGTTTGAGGAAAAGTACTGTATAAGTGTCTGATACTTTGTCATCAGAAAATAACAAAATGATGTTGCTGTTTAATGCTGTCTTTAGACAGGTCAACTTGAATTCAAAAGCTGAAGTCAATCCTTCCATGAGAGAAAATAATTGAACAGTACTTAGGGAGAGTCAATTCACATGACTTGTGGTAAAAATCTAATGTATGGTGGGTTTTGAGGGGAACTGTTTTCTCTGAGCAACATACTGATTGGTTGGAGTTTGGGTCTTTTCAAATGATGTGAATGGTTAACAATTTAAAGGATGAGAACAGAAATTATTCAAGCATGTAAATCTATGAAAGATTCAATACTGGAGAAATGTACAATCTTTCTAGAAATCATATTACAAATATAAGTACCCCAATGGATTAGAACCAAGATGAGCAGTAAAAATGTCACAAGGATGAAATCTGCATCTAAAGTGAGAGACACAAATTTGCTGATTCAAATACATTGCAAGCATTGCCAATAGAAATCTGTTATCAGCCTAAGTAGTAAGTAAGTAGTACTTTGAGCACTTTTACTACCATAACGCACAAGGGTACCACAACTTGCCTGTTTCACTTATGAACATTAAGCACCTATTCTCAGATATGTCACTTGTGAAGTGTGCCAAGCCAAGGCACACTTCACAAGTGACATATCTAATTTTGGAGAAATGCTTGGACATACCTGCCTGACCAGTTAGCATCATAGCTGGGCTACAACACTGCCTGCCAGTTTTTTTTTTTGTTTTTAAGTCACACATAGGAGTGGTGTAAAACTTAACTGCAGCCCACAAGATGCACATGATATTAAGGCTACGGGTTTACTAAAAGTCAAACAAGCTAATTGTAATTATATGGCTCTTATGCGAGGTCGCTCAGTCAAAACAATAACTGCTAGATGCAAAATGAGAGCTCTGTCAGCTGCCACGTTCTTTGGTGGTCTTTGGGTTTATACATCCAGCAGCCCCCTTCAGGTTGGGAAGAACGCCTTTCTTATGTGTCTGTTACATACTCCGGCCTCTGTACCAACTTCTATTGTCCATAAATTAACTTACCTTGAACGCTTAACTCTTGTTGAAGCAAAACAACTTTGGTACACTATCTGCACAAAAGTTGAAACACGTTTTTACCAAATCAATTATTTTAAAAAGCTTAGCATTAGATCACGCTTTTAAAATCCCCTGGCTCTCCTACATTAATGAAATCTTCAAACTACTGTTTAATTTGGCCATACCGCTGACCCACATAGTAGGTTAGCCCTTCAGAAGAGTGAAATGAAGGTGTCATTCGTAAGGAGTAGGTACAGAACAAACGCCCTTGTGGAATCAAAGAAATCTATGAAGCACCCGCCTAGGGATATGACCCCTTGTCCATGCGATGGCATTTCGAAACAAAGCAGACAACACTTAATTTTATTCTGTAGCTTTTATGAAGGTCTGCGGAAATATTATCTAAACAGATTTTCCTTGCACAGAATAATAGGGACCATAAGATTTTAAATTGAAATCGACAAGGATTGCACCACTATAAGTATGAAATAAGGGCTACTTATCCTGCGTAATTGAGGGTTCCCAACCTTTTAACTTTGGTGGACCCCCAATGAATCACTACTGAAAGCAAATGAGTCTCACAAAGCAATTTCTTCTATTTGAACCTCTAAACAATACACCCAAAGTACAGACACAAGAATATAGCAATCAAATATAGGAATCATGACAGATATTATTTAGTTCCCAAACAAAATAAATACAAAAATCGGAAGTGATATGTTTGAGTCCAGCATAGTGCTTTGCCATTTTTGCTCCTAGTTCATGCTATTTTTGTCAGTGAATATTATCAATTTATCTAAGACCACCAATTGCCCATACTAGATTCTGTCTACTGTAGTTGTACCGTCCCCACATATCAAGGTAAGGATAATATTCAGTCTTTAATGTGAAATTCTTTCTCATTTATAGGGTTTTAAAATGTTCAGTTTTACATTCCACTTATTTATGTACATACATTTTATTATTCTGCTAAAATTACTTAATTTTCCAAACAATTGCAGACATCATGAGTAGGTTTGCTGACCTCAATTTAAGAACCGCTGGTCTGGGGATAAAAGGGACTGACACCATTTGCTGTGGGTACCAAACTGAATTCCCTCTTCGGTACAGGTACTTTTGTCAACCTGTTTCCTTTTTTGTCCTGAGTGATCACAGCATATCTCTGAACAGCTGACTTCATTTCATCCATTTAATTCATTCACAGTCCGTGGCGCCTACAGGCAACTTGTTTTGCAGTTAGGACGTTATAGATAATAAAAATAAATGAATAAATGGTTAAAAGAGGACGTGTCGAGTCCCGAGAGTTAAAATTGTGTTTAAGGATGCTTCTATCAAATGAATCCTGGTGCTTCATCCCCCTGCGCTGTTCTCTACACACCAGGGCATGTTATTTGCCTGCCCATTGTTAAGCAAACAAAAGGAGCAGTGGCTAACCCGAATGAGGTCCCAGTAATGCTAGACACGGTCGTGCTTTCCCTTGGGGAGAAACACGCCTGACACCACTTCACTTAGTGAAAGAAGCACAAGCCATAATGAATGTTTATTAAGTTGCTTTGACTGTTATTGTACGGAGCTGTGTAGGCTACTTTCATAGCTTCTTGGTGTCCAAAATGAACTTATTCGCAGCATAAAACAAAAGGGTAGATTCACACCTTCAATTTATGGAGGGCATATGTGTGTGTAATGACCAAACAATGTGCTTGTGGATCATTCACAAACAGGACATGCGTAATGTGTAATTGACGGCTGGAACAAGTATATGGTGAACTGCTTTACACACGGTGCTTAACCATATATTACGAGTTGGCCTTAAAAAACGCACTTATGTGGCTGAAGGGCCAGCGGCATGCCAGTGCCCCAGAATGCCACTCACGTGGACTGTAAAAGCGGTTTCATGTAACAAGCCGGGTGAAGCATATATCATACTGTGCCACTGGTTCTGAGTGCCTGTCACTGTGGAGGCAAAAAAATCTTTCTTGATCCTCTTATAAGCGTAGAGGTGGGAATCTCTCTGTCACTCAACATTTAAGTGGTGCTAGCTATTTTTTTTTCCCACCTTTCCAGGGATTCTTTCAATAATGCAATGAGAAGATAAGGAAGCTTAGAGAATAGTAGTCCCAGCCACAAAGGGTAAAATAAGTGACATTCTCTGTAGAAGAGTGACCTCTACTTTAGGGACAAATTACAGAACACAAGCAGAGCCTAGTGAGCTGTCCCAGGAAGTCTTGCCACATGACCACACTTGTTAGTGTCTGGCAATCCATAGTCTGCTTGTACTGTGTGAAATCCTGTATCTTCTCAAATCACAGAGTAGTTCCATTGCACTTGGCTAGAAGTTTCAGATCTTTTTGATTAATTGCTTTCCCTTTGTCCTTTTGCCATTTAGTTTATTGCGGGACTTTCTATTAAACTTCTCCTATAGATGTTGTTTAAATAACGTATTTTTATGGTTGTGTAACACAATATTGAGGACAGAAATATATTCCCAGAACATTTTGTATGGCTTAAGCATCGATAATCAACAATTGTGAAGGTAAGTACACCTTTACTATTCTTAACCCCACATCAAGATAACTTAGATATACATTGGAAATGCACCAATATGTGGAGTTAAGTATAGCAACCTTATACTTACCTATATATGCAATCAACCTTCACAATATTTAAACCACGATGGTAGAATGATCTTTCATTCACAATATTCTGGTAGTTTAAATGTTTTATACTTATTTGAATGTATCAAGCTTATTTACGTCGGGCTATAAACCAAACCTGATACACCTAAACAACTGTTTGCCTTGATTAGGAAGTTTTCAGTTCTGCTTTCAATCTGAGCAAATGTTTTGAGGCCATCCAAAACTTTGTGGGGTTTTGTGAACTGGCCCCTAAACAGCTAATATGGTAGTAATAAAAAGGGAATATTCAGATAATATTCACATACAATTATTAACCACATATAGAATAGAAAGGACTTTGCTCTCTTTGCACGTTCACCAATATTAAGTTTGACGTTTCAGAGCTAATTCACAAAAGCATGTAAAACTACATAAAAGAGCACTCATCTAGTACTACTTTCCATACTCATTAATGCTTTTGTGAATTGGCCTGAAATATTTTAGCTTTCTTAAGGTGAATTTAGTAACAACGATCTCCTGCTTGAAACGACAAACAAGCTAATAGGTAATTCTTTACTCTGGTCCTCGTCTGAAGGTGAGCCCTCTAGCAGATTCGAAAGGTGAAATACTTGGCAGTGACTGTAGATCAAGAATTATTATTAAACTCCCAGGTTAATATAGATTTAAGCATGTGTTCAGTTGCACCTTATTAGGACTATCCTGATTTTCGTTGCTAGGGAAAATGAAGCGAAGGTGTGGCTTCTCGTCTATATTAACAACTTGACTACTTCAACATTTTGATTTGCTAACATTAAGTAACAGGTACAAAACTTCAGTTTGCACTGTTTAAAGACTACAGACATTTGACCATGTATAGCAGTGGCTCCCAAGCTGTGGTCAGGGGACCACTGGGGGTCCGCTGAGCCTCCTCAGGGGGTCGGTGACTGCTTAGAAAATTAACTAATATTAAGAAATTAATAAAGTGTAAATGAACTGGTTAAATGTAAAATTGAACATTTTAAAACATACTTGAAATTTCAATGAATTTGAAATTGGAGACTAAAAATTTAATTAGTGTCCTCAAATTGATTGGTGGGAGCAGTGCAGGTGCATCAAACGGAATATAGTAGGACAATGTTTGGCTTCAACTGGATTTTGAAAAGCTCAAACCGCCCTATTACATTTTTTGTTTATTTTATCTTGTTTGCAAATTTGTAAAAATGTGTTATCATTTGTGTATGTGTTTGATGGAATGGTTGTTTCTGTATTTTGTATTTTTTGTGTATTGTTTTGTGGTTCAAATCTTCGACAATGTATAGGCTTGGGTCCTCGGCTTCCAGTAATGACTCAGTGGGGGGGGGGGCTGGATTCCAATAATGATTCAGAGGGGGGCCCCAGGAATGATAAAGTGGCGTCCACAGAAGTCCAAAGGTTAGGAACCACTGATGTTGAGCCCTTCACTGGGTCCAAAATAATCTTCAAGTATGAATGAGATGTTTGTGTATGAATCACTAAGCTTTTTACAAATTTAGGCTTGCTTGCCTAGTGAGCTATGTTTAGGTCTTGCCTGCAGACAGCTTTTAATTCACTGTCGAAAGTTATGGACCATATAAAAGAAAACTTACAGTGGGCTTACAGTGTGCCTATTGCTTACCAGGTCTTGGCTTTCTGTCCACACTCATTTGTTTTCTTATTAAATGGCTTTCTTTCCCCGCATTGTGTTTGGCCTTTCCTTTGAGCAGCCTCTTCACCATTCTTTTGTTTGGGTGACTTTTATCGTTCCACTGCTCATGTTCAGGAAAACTATTTTCCATCTTCAATTAGCATTCCATGGAAGTTTGTGTTTTCTGACTCTCTCCCTCGTGTGCTGCTTCCCACAACCCCAATTATCAATCCCACTATGCTCTCAGTGTGGCTCCTCACTCCTCCCTGGCTCTCTATAAAAGGACGGCAAGAGGTATATTTTTGCGAGGGTGTGACTAAAGAGTAAAAATGAAGGTTTTTTTGTTTTGTCACCTGCATTACATTTATTGCATGAATGCACAAGCTTTAGCAGATAAAGACTTCTACAGGCTAGGATAGGGTCTGGCTGATGCACTCATCTGGAGTTTGAGGACGAAGGTGTACCTAGCAGGAGTGAAAAGGAGCTACCTCTCCTACTTCAGGCCATTAAATCCCTCTGTGGGCTACCAGCACGTGGCTGCAGCATGTTTCAGTTCGGAGTCCTGCAGAAAGTAAACTATGCATTGACAAGTGTTTTGTGGTGTAATTTATCCAACATGCAAATGATGAACAAGATATCTTTATTCATAACCACCTGGTACTCCAGAGCTACTACATATGTCAGCAGGACACTTCTGTCTCCACATTATGTGCATCAGCTTACATCCTACATCAGACCGCCAGACAACAGAATGCATTTTAATACTACAACAGTGACAAAATATATAACGTTAATGACTACTTATATAACATCCTGCTACATGCTACCACAACTGTACGTACATACATTATAGTACACTCCACCACAACTACAACAAACAGTTTTCATTTAAAACCCGACACCTCCTTTTTCTATTTAAATAATCTCAATTTCCTGAATGAAAGTATTAGCAAAATAAAGCAGGCCATATATAAAGACTGAAAATCTTGAATTCAATGTAAAGTTTTGCAACATCTGACGATATGTTCACTCTCCTGCTAGTATTTAGAAATGTTTCCCTTTACTTTTATAAACAGTGCTTTACAAACAAGCATTGTGTAATGTTCAATGCTTGTTAATTATAAGTAGAACGTTTTGTCTCTGTGCGTCACAGAGTTTCATGTAACAATGTGAAAACTGATTTGAGGTGGAGAGGCAGTTAGGAACGACTTTTCCCCTGTCAAGGTGTGCCTCAGCTGTGGTCTCTGTTATATGTACATTAAACCTCGACATCGAGTGGGTGGCGTTATCACTACACATTGGCAAAGCCAATAGCTTGCACTCACATTATAAAGGCAAATTTTATTGGCTTTGCCAATGCTTGTTCTCATTACAAGATCTCAATAACTCTTTCGTCTGGGTCTGACCTATTTTTTTCTGTGTCCTAGTTTTAGGATTTACAGTGGCAGAGTGCTCACCATTCTAAGTCTCATCCTTCTGAAGTTGCTAGTGCTTCACTTGAACATAAGAAAAGCCTTTAATATTTTTTTTACATTTTAATGACTCCTTTCCCTTATTTGCGAAGATGGTGTTTGTTCTTTGGTGCAGACCGAAGAATCTGTATTTTCTCCCAACAATTCATTGCTTTCAGCACCATGAGGAGATTATATGGTATGTGACACACTTGATCCATAAACCATTTCAATTAAATCAGGAGGTGGAGCACGGCCCAGTCTCACTGCTGACTTTAAATGGGCAACTTCTCCTTGTGCCTGGAGTGCCACAGCTTTGACCAAAAGTGTGTGGGAATGCCTCGAGAGTGGGCAAGCGGAGGGGCCAGGGGTTAAAAGCCACGGTGAGTCTTAAGGTAAGTCCATGTTTGCACCTCTGTCCAATATCCATTGGACGTTCTCACCACATGAAGTACACAGACTAAAATGCACCCAAAGGTTGGCTCATAAACCCGAGCGGGAATTTTTCTTGCATGAACTGACCGATTTATTTTGGTTTAAAAGCTATCCCTAAATACATTTTAGAAGCTATGGCAGCAGTAAGCACTGTTGTACTTAAATGTACAGGGAAATACAGCATTTCAAGTTCTAATTTGCACTTTATTTTGAAAGACCTCTTTTTTCAAAAGCTGTGTGTGTTTCCTGCCTCAGAATGTGGTACGATTTTAGAATGGAAACAGAAACTACCGTGTCTAGCAAAATGCAAAATGGTGGGAGTTAATTATGGCTAGACCCATTTATCCATATTACTTTAATTCTGTGTCAAGGTTTAATTGCAAAAACTCTAATCAATACATTGCTCGGGAACTTGTTTATCTAGGACCATTAACTGTAAGCACGATAGGAAAGAAATTGCTGTGAACAGGATGATTTTAATTTGAGATACACGGCCTGTTTATTTTTTAAGTAGTGAGGTTTATCACTGTGGGAGCGTCAAAGGCTCTTGCAGCTTTTAGTTTTTAGCATTCACCCGGTCTTTGATTCAATGGCATACATTTAAAGGACTGGATGTGTATGGAAGGCTATTGATTCATCAAACAGATTCTATTTTTTGTCTTTAATGCGTTTTATTCAAGACGAAGTAAACCATACAAAAGCAAACATGAAAAAACATACATAGAGATATCATTGCGTAGAACAAAAATAAAATCCAGTTAATTCATTACTCTCTAAACTGTAAAACGCTGACAGCAATACACTGAAGTAGAAAGAAAGGAGAAAAGAGTTGCAAAGACAGAAGAAAAGAGATTGTGTCGGAAGGGAATAATGAGATGATATGACATATTTAAAGAATATACATATCAAAAAAGTATTATAAGAAAATCCATTTAATAACTTAAGCATGCGATGCAGGTGGTTTAAAAATAAAGTGCAACCTTAAGAATATTAACATTAACGAGCTCTACAAACCTTAGTAAATGAGGACCGCATAAGGTTTATTTTTCCAAAGTGTCACCATTTAGCTACCTTGATTCTCTTTATTTTATGGTTAAACAAAGACCAATCCACCGAGCAGCACAACAGATGTTCATATTAGCTTTCCAAGTTAAAGCAATTCGTTTTTTTAAACCTCACTGGGACGCTTCAGTTGCAAATATCATCATAGGAGTCAAAGATTGGTAATACAGTCTAGCGCTGATTGGAACAGATAAATATCACGCCGAAGTATAGTGAAGTAGGTCTAGATTTTATTTATAGGAAGTGTTTGGTAATAGCTGGGCAGCTATGAATGTATTGGCCCCAAGATAACCTACAAAGAAAATCCCATAACCCCTTCGCTGCTGGGCCTTTCCCCCTCAGGTGCCAGGCCTTTTTTTGGCTATTTGGGGCAGTTTGCGCTTTGTCCCTCATAACTTTTTGCCACATAAGCTACCCATGCCAAATTTACATTGTTTTTTTCCAAAATCCTAGGGATTCTAGAGGTACCCAGAGTTTGTGGGTTCCCCCGGAGGAGACCAAGAAATTAGCCAAAATAAAGTGAGTTTTTTTTGTTTTGGTTTTTTAAATGGGGGAAAAAAGGGCTGCAGAAGAAAGCTTGTGGTTTTTTACCCTGAAAAATGCATCAACAAAGGGTTTGCGGTGCTAAAATCACCATCTTCCCAGCTTTCAGGAACAGGTAGACTTGAATCAGAAAATCACATTTTGCAACACAATTTTGTCATTTTACTGGGACATACCCCATTTTTACGAATTTTTGTGCTTTAAGCCTCCTTCCAGTTAGTGACAGAAACGGGTGTGAAACCAATGCTAGATCCCGGACAGCTAAACATTTCTAAAAAGTAGAAACAATTCTGAATTCAGCAAGGGGTCATTTGTGTAGATCCTACAAGGTTTTCCTACAGAAAATAACAGCTGAAATAAAAAAATATTGAAATTGAGGTGAAAGAAAACAGCCATTTTTCTCCACATTTTACACTCAATTTTTCCTGCGATGTCAGATTTTCAAAAGCAATATAAAGTTACGTCTGCTGAACTCTTCTGGTTGCGGGGATATATAGGACTTGTAGGTTCATCAAGAACTCTAGGTACCCAGAGCCAATAAAGGAGCTGCACCTTGCAATGGGTTTTCATTGTATACCGGGTATACAGCAATTAATTTGATTAAATATACAGAGTAAAAAATAGGTATCAAGAAAACCTTTGTATTTCGAAAATGGGCCCAAGATAAGGTGTTGAGAAGCAGTGGTTATTTGCACATCTCTGAATACCGGGGTCTCCATACTTGCATGTGAATTACAGGGCATTTCTCAAATAGAAGTCTTTTTTTACACACTGTCTTACATTTGGAAGGAAAAAATGTAGAGAAAGACAAGGTGCTAGGGGCAATAACACTTGTTCAGCTATTCTGTGTTCCCACAAGTCCCCCTTTGGGGGCAGATCAGCCTAATTAAAATGGAGGCAGAAATGGCCTAAAATAAATTCCACCCCTCCTCCCCCGTTAGGGGAGTAACCCTTGCCTAAGGGGTTGTTCCCCTTGCATGTAACTGACCATAAAAAATACAATTCCTGGTGTCTAGTGGTTTCTACACCCTCTCCCCCGATGGTCGCACTCTCCCCATCAGCCAGGTCAAGGACATAACGGGTATGTCTTTGGTGCCTCAGCGCCGCAGTCAAGGACTGTAACCGTTACGTCCTTGGCTGCCAAGGGGTTAATGTAACAATATCTTAGGATAAAAACTTAGGACACCTGTAAGCAAGACCCTTTTGCCAAACCCCTTTGCTCAACACACAATTAGCAGAATTAAGCTGTACCCTCAAAGTAGAATGTTATGAAAAGGAGTTAGAATAGGATAGTTTTACAAGTGACAGGAGGGTGATTACACAGAAATACTATTAAGGTTTCGGATTTTGAGTCCTGTAACATGCCTGGCATAAGAGCTTCAATCTTATAAATCCATGCTTCTAGAGGTTTACTGAAGTTGAGATTATTTAATATCAGTGCTTATTTGTAAATAAAAACATGCTGGTGCCCAAAGCTCTCCTCTGGGACATTTGGCTGCTACAATTAAATGTGCGAGCATGGAATACTGAGGCAGTATAATCCTGGAGCCATCTCTGGCCTCTTTAATCCAATTTACAGACACTCCCTGCCCCTTCAGCTCACTCTTGCAGCTATCTGCTTTCTCGCTTTGTGAAGTTTTTCTCTTCCTCTGTCTTTCCCATGTGTCTTTTGCTCGTAGTAAATGCTTGAGGCAGAAATATAAGTGCCAGTACTAAAATAAACAAGTGCCGGTGCCCAGCAATGGAAACCACTGGCTCAAATTAAGCACTGCTTAATATTGATTATACATTCACAGGAAGAGAATTCCAGAGGTATGCAACCTGACAAGAAAAGGTACAGCCCTCCTTGATGCGGTTTTCCAGTCTTAGGTACTAATAATAAGTGGACAGTAAGAGCGTAAAAGAAATGGCATGGGGCACTAAAAAATAATTTGTCATAGGTAGATGGCAGTTGCCTTTTCCTAAGGCTCTCAGTAGCAGCCACTCTACCAGTCGCCTAAAGAGGACAAAAATGCTGAACCCATCAGTCCAGAGTGAAGGAGGCAAGTGAGCCTTTGGGGAAACCCACAGTAGAAGCACATATAAAGTGGAACTTGAATACCAGAGATAACAGTGAAGAGCAGCACTTCCACTCACAATGGCACCAGCTCTAAAATTAAGTGACATGAAGACCCAGAAGGTCAGCAGGATCAGTGCGGTTAGGTGAGCCGCAGAGCCTAGAAACCAGGGTGTGACTAGGCAGGAGTTGTCAGGAGACACAAGAGCTAAGTGACAGAAAAGAGCGAAGAGTCTTAAGAACCAAAACAGTCAATGACCAAATGAAGTAAGCAGAGTAGTAGACATAAAGAGCAAAATGAGGAGGTAGGCCTCATTTCGGTGCTTAACTTAGAGAGATAGCTATGTGATCTGGCCAGGTGAATGGAAGTTAAATGAGAACTGAGATCTCACCATAATCCCTGATACACATACCTAGCAGGTTAGAAGTGGCTTTTCAACTGACCCATTTAAATGGTGTGATTTTCACCTCTTGCTTTGCACGCAACCAGTGATTCCATACCACCCCTCTATTAGAACGCAGAGATTCGCACCTCACCTCTCATCCAACATGGAGTTCTAATGAAAGCAACACACCCCAACTACAATCTGCAGGTTCTGATATTTTTTTCACTCTATTTTCAGCAATATTAATCTCGAAGTATGGCATTTTTAGATCAAAACCAGAAATCCTCTGTGCAGATTTCTTTAAAAGCCTGAAATAAAAAATCATGAAGACTGATCTCTTCCTTACAAGTAGCCTGGAGGCACAACGTAACATCCTACAATCATAACTTGCCATTAACAAATTATCTGTCACCTCTTGCGGCATCCTCAGAAAATAAATTAACATTTCAGTTATGGCACTGTCTTAATATAATTTACCGACAGCAACCTCACGACCTGTTCAGAGTCTTAAAAACTGAACATGGATACACCAACCATTCTTTGGCCTAGCCTCACTGATACAACTTCTGGGCTCTCAGTACACTCCACATCAATCAATATTCATGTCAATCACCTAGAGTAATGTCCATCATTACCTTACAACCTTTAATAATCGCAGTCTACACCCAGGCACCAACTCTTCACCAACCAACATTCCTGTCACATCCTGCCTCTCCAGGCCTGCTCCCAGCCACCATCTATGTAAATCCTCCACCATCAAGGTATCACCCTCATCAAAAGCCCCGTAGTGAAGGTATTACCTGCACATTCTCTGAACACCACAAACCTAGCCTCGATCCCCTACCTTAAATTCGTCCTAATGAACAGCCAATCAGCTATAAGGAACACCTAAAAGCATCTAAATATCCCTTAACTGGCTTCGCCATGACATGGTTTGGAGACAGTGTAGTCACCAACCTCGACGATCACCTCCTTCTTAGCCAAAATAACATATTAAAGAATAGGGAAGAGAATTGTGGAAGAAGAGTACTGTCAGTCTACACTAAAGAACTGTCCAGCCAAACTGTGCACCACATTCCATTCTCAACGTTCAACCACATTGTGACTTTGCTGCACCATTAACAGTGGCAGCTTTTTACTGCAGTGTAGGTCTACCAATACTGCCTTTTAACTTACACCCCCTCCCACCTGAAGACAACCCCTGCAGAACAAATTCAACAAAGGTCTTATTATGAAAGCCTTTGATTTTTAGATAGACAGAGCAGTTGCAAGACCTTCAATCAGCCTCCACAATAATAGGTAGACTTTCAGTTTCAAAGAGATGGTAAGCAGAGCCACACACAGTAGAACATACTGGACCTCATGTTCACATAAAATCTTCAACCTTTCAAACCTTGCCTACAATTCCACCACATGCCGCTGCAACCACACTTCCCCATTCACACGAGGCACTTTAGAACATCAAGTATAGATTTATTTTTGTTTTGCTCTACAATGGCAGTAAAAGCAATTGGCCCATATCAACTGACCAAGAAGCATTGTTTGACAATTTCTAACACAGCATATCATCTAGCACCTACAATGCAGTCCACCAATAAGTGTTTCAGTGGAGAGATTGCTGAGCTTAAACACAACAATCAAAACCTGGAATAAAAAAGGTGTAAGTCATAGACTAAAGAGGCTAACATCTGCTACAAGTGACACAGGGAAGCTAGCACAAAGTAATTGAGATAGCCAAATAGTCAGAAATGTAAAATATAATAATGGGGCAGCTGGTCAGATGAAGGAAATATTCAATATCTACCAGAACCATTCCAACTCAAGCACCTTAAAAGGAGACCTTCCTACTAATCCCAGGGGAACTTCAAAGATCTCATTGAGTTTTTTCGAGATCAAGCTCACCAATATCCATAAATCTATTATCAGTTTCCCAGAAGTGCATTCTTACCCCCATATGCTGCATCGTGTGTACAATCATCCTTTAGACTAATGAAAAACATTTTTGTTTCTAAATCTGGCAACGAAAATGAAAGCATCCAAGTATCTTATGGACCCATGCTTCCCTCAGTTGTGGCAGACAACTAACAAGATCTCTCTGTCAAAGTTCCTTCTCCCCTTAAACATGCTTTCATTGCCATCCCATCAGAAAAAAAATCAGAAGACCTCAAAATTCTGATCAACTATAAAGCTAACTCCAATCTCCTGTTCCTCATCACAGTCCTGGTGAGGAAGGAAACTAGACAACGTTAAACACATATAGTACATACACAATCTACACATTTGAACTCCCTGTCAACGAGATGCGCTTGGTACAACAAAGGAATAGTGGTGTTGACCATCTGCCCAGCTTATTGAAATGACAGAGAACCAAAAATATACTGGAAATCAGCATCATGCAAGAGGTAGCTACATATATACTGTGAACCACTCCCAGAATTCCAGTGTCCGCACAACTCTGGCATAAACTAGGTCTTCTGTTCAGGAAGCTATCAATGAATTTGTGGATTCAACAATGATAAGAAAAAGAATGATATAAAACAAGAGAAACAGACAACTAAACTTGGAGCCCATTCACATCCTCTCCCAACCCCATTGCCCAGGGGCCTCCCAATGTGGCTGCGTCACTATGTCACCACTAGTGTCCAAGGCACCGTAGATAACTGGGCTAATGTCAATTTAGCTGAAACGCTAGGAGCCCATGTGAGAAAATATACCAATAATTGACCAGGTAGCAATCGTAGCATATAACTTGACTAAGCCAGCACTAGCTCGGTGCCGTGTGGTACTGCATCGTCAGCATCTGTGTCATGTTCCGCTCTATGCAAATGGGTCATCATCTCATCCCAGCCAGTGGATAGGGGACAATTAAGCATGCCTATAGTATCCTCGCGCAGCACTGCAACCCCCTCTGCCTCTGCCCATATCAGAAAGGAGCACCTCCGGGCCAGCACCGACAGGGGTTCAGTGGCTTTGCACCTTTTAGTGATGAGTCGCTTGGCTGTCAGAAGTCCAAAGTCCGGGAATCTTGTGGATGCTTTTCATTTTTTATTTCTCGGGGAGAGACCCAGGAGACAGGAGACGCAATCTAAAAGCAATGGATGTGATGTGTATTTTGATAGAGATGATGTGAGTCCATGACAATAAATGCTTAAGGAAGGACAAGACCAGAACATGTGAAGGAAGTCCACCCCAGTTAAGTTGCAGCGAGGGCAGGCGGCACCCACACAATTAAAGTATTAGTTAATGCAGGCTGGCATGAGATAAGCTCTGTGAAGTATATAAAATTTAATAAGGCAGAATCTGGAATTGCAGGGGACATTAGTATGGCTGGATAGTGCCATTGACCAAGCGGCGTCAGTGAAGGGTCCCGCTGGATCACCCTCCCAATTGGCACGCAAAGCAGTGTGGGTATTTATTGTAAGTGCTCTAAGCGCATCAGTGAACCGCAGAATCGGGAGTCTACCTTGCCCTATAACTTGTAAGTATTGCACGAGCAAGTGTGTGGGGGGTTCAGATGTCATGTCTCACCATGTGCGCGATAGCGCCATCAGCAATGAATTGCACAGAAGAAACTGCCCCGGTGGCAGCTCCATCCCTGCCAAGAGCTCACCAAACTGAATCAGCCCACCCTCGCTATATAGATCACCCAGAGGGTGTAGGTCAGCTGCGTGCAAAGGTCCCAGTTCAGCAGCGGTGTTGAAATGTGCACCGCGTTGCATACCCAGCAAGGCCAAGGCTGGTGCATAGGGAATAGTGTCACCTGTGAGGCGCAATGCCCTACGGTAACAACGGTGAGCCACATTTAGCAATAGTTCTACAGGGGACCGTGATGTTGTAAGGGGGTGGAAGAGATGCAGAATCCGAGTCAGTGTCCAGGGAGGGGAATTGGTTGTAGTGTTGGCAAGCTGAAGGCCCGCCAGCCAACGCGCCACCCACTGAAAGTGAAAGGCCAGGTAATAATGTTTCATATTCAGAACCAAGAAGCCACCTTGGGTCACGGGTAAGAAGAGTTTTTTTAACGCCACTCTGCAATGACTTTTATTCCAGATGAATTCCCGTGTTCTAGGTCCCAATTCACAGAAGAAGCTGACTGGAACATAGTATGGCAAATTAGAGAAGTAGTATAGGAGGCGAGGAAGCACCACCATTTTCAGGAGGGCCATCCTGCCAGCTACCGAAAGTGGCAATGTTTGCCAGAAGGTCATCTGAGATTGGATGGAGGACACTGCCATCGTGAAGGTCCCTCTCCTTATGAAATATCTGTATGCCCAAATAACGGAACGTCCTGGGCTGCCAGGGGACATTAGTTCCGGAAAGTCGCAGCCCCGGATCTGGCAGTCTTTCCTGGATCAAAGGGGAAGAGGCACGATTTTGCCCAATTAAAACGCAGACCGGAGAGTGTGGCGAAACCGTGCATGATGACTGCAACATCGGTAAGGACGTTACCAATGTCTCTGAGAGACAGAAGAAGATCGTCCGTATATAAAGATATGGTGTGTAGGCCATCACCCAATGGGATGCCCATGCCCATCCGGCCCAACAGAACTCCAAAGCCAGAGGCTCCATCACCAGAGAAAACAACAATGGAGAGAGGGGGCAGCCTTGTCTAGTACCTCTGCCCACCTCTATCAGGTCAGATATGATTGTGCCAACCCTAACCCTGGAGCGAGGCTGGGCATACAACAGCTGGACCATGCGTAGGAAATGTGGGCCCATCCCAAGTCGGTGCAGCAACCCGAACAGATAAGACCATTCCAAGGAATCAAAAGCCTTCTCCAGGACGACAACTATATATCCTGTGCAAGGCCAATCCCGCGTTGAGTGTTTCATGACTCTGAATATGCGCCTGATATCGTGCGAGGTGTCCGGTGTTGGCACAAAGCAGTTTTGGTCTGAGTGCACTAGTTGCGGGACCAGAGGTGCCAAACGCATTGCCAGGACCTTAGCCAGGATTTTGTAGTCAGTATTGAGCATCGCTAGTGGCCTGTAGAAGCCCAGCTCAGAAGGGTCTTTGCCCGGATTAGGGAGCGACACCAGCAGCACCTCGCGCTGCGAACCTGGTAAGGATGTCTCCTGCAGCGCTTGCTCATAAAGACCGAGAAGACAAGGCGTGAGCGTTGCAGAGAAAGTCTTGTAAAAATCAGACGGGAGACCGTCCGGGCTAGGGGTTTTGCCTGCTGATAAGGTTCGTATACTATTGTACGCTTCAGCCAATGTAAGGGACACCTCCAGCTCTAGTCGCTAGTCATCCATCAATCGGAGTACGGTAAGTACTGAAAAAAAGTCAGCTCTTTCCTCTAGGTCTGCTGTCACCGTGGAACGGTAAAGTGACTGATAATGCTCAGTAAATTCAGAGTGAATCTCCTGAGGAGTGTGAAGGATGTTCCCCATTGCCAAACGGATTTCCATAATAGGACCTCAGTCTTGGTGAATAAGCCAGGTCAGCAATTTGCCCGATCGGTCGGCCATGGCATGTGTGCGAGCTGCATAGTTTAAACAGCGCAGTCTCTCTAGTAAGGAAATGCTTTCTGGTTTGGCCTTTGCTAGCTGTTGTGAGTCTGATGTGAGGTGGGAATTTCCACACTCTATCTCATCAGGGACCTCTCCACTTTGGTCAAGTCGCTCTCAATAGACCTCCGCCAGTTCCACTGTGTGCTCATACAATGACCTCTGATGAAGACCTCAAATGCCTCCCATTCAACTAGTCCAGAGGATGCTGTGCTCATATGATGTTCAAAGTATTCAGGAATTGCCTTGACTAGCAATGCCCTAAAAGCTGCACCCTCCAAGAGCTCTGGGCGGAGTCGCCAAGTGGAGATGCTGGGGCGAGATGCGTCCCATCCCAGTTGTAGAAGCTGGGGATTGTGATCCGAGGGAGTATGGCCCAAGTAGTCAGACCACAGTATTGCAGGTTATAAGTTAGTAGTACAAATTATCCTGTCAAGATGAATGTGCCATTGGTTTGGGGCAGAAAAGAACAAATAGACCCTAGTAGTAGGATGACGCTGGTGCCACATGTCCACTGATTGCCAGTGTTGGAGCCAGTTGCGTAGCGCATGTGCAGCTGTAACAGTAGGTGCAGTGGGTAATGGCGGGAAGGAGCGGTCTAGAGAAGGGTATAGAACGCAATTAAAGTCGCCCCCTAATAACAAGGGGAGATCTCTCCAGCGAGAAAGGAGGTTGGAAAGCGTGTGTAGGAAAGAGGCTTGATCTGTATTTGGAGCATATATAAACCCCAGCATCACTGCACGGCCGGCAAGGTGTCCACGCACCAGCACGTATTGCCCCTATGCATCCACAATATGATCTTCAGCTACAAAGGAGGTGCCTGGTTTAATCCAAATAAGTGCCCCCTGGCATAAGAAGAAAAACCTGTCGCATAAAGCTGTCTGCGCCAGTGCCGCTGCAATCTAGCCACCTCCGGTTGCGCGAGGTGCGTCTCCTGCACGAACGCTACGTGTATTAAATGCCTTTTAAGATATGAATATATGGAATATCTGTGTGCTGGCGTGTGTATGCCTCCCACATTCCAAGTAAGGAGATTGAAAGGGTTCATGGTGGATCAGTAAGTAGATAGTGTTCCAGATCCCCCACCCCAGAGACAGGGAGCATCACAAGACCAATAGCTGGGCCCTAAGTGGGGAGCAGGCAGGGCAAATGCAGGCTCCATACAAAGAAACAAAAACAACTTTGGACCAATAACGTGTCCAATAGTAACGTAAATGAATACCATTAGAGCAGAGGGACAACTGGTGTCTGCCCGAACTAAGTAGTATGCCTATTCAGCATAACCAATACAAGGAAAAGGACCCCTCTAGTGGGAGAGTGGGTAGGGGAGGTGAGTGATATGTGGTAATAGCCGGGGCGCAACCCCTAGCCCAGCATAAACGTGAGGAGTCAACAGCAGCACAGTGTAGCATGTATTGTAGGGGACATATGGAGGCACGACGCCCAGAGGTCCGCGGCCCGCCATCCATAACAGCAGGGTCAGCAGCGCCAGATCACACACACTGTCACAAGCAAGATTGAGATATGCGGTGCATCAATGCACAACTATTCGAGTAGCACATTTAACTTTACCACTGACTGCTTGACAGTAAATTGCATGACTATTGGGTAGAGTCAGAGTAATTCGTCTGCCGTTTGAGGCGTCACCGCTGGGCGGTGGGATGACCCAAGTTCAGAGGACGTCTCGAGGGAGGAGCCCTCATCTCCGTTAGAATTAGTGAGGTCCGCTTCTCCATCTGCGGCAACTGAAAGGACACGGATTGCTGCAGCTATTTGCAATGCACATCGGCGTTCTTGTATAATTTGTTCCAGGTTGGGAGCGTGCAGCACCTCTCCCAAGGCAGCCACACTCCTTTTACGGTTTCTCCGTTTACAGGGTTGTGGGTCCCGAGCCGCTGGCCCTGTTATGTCAGGGTCTCGCTGACTGACCAGTTCTGAAGACTCCCACCAGTCCCAAGTCGCCTCTGGTGTGCCGAAGAAATGCGTTTTATCATCAGCTAATACACGCAGCTTGGCTGGGAAGAGAAGGGAATATGACAGATTGAGGGAGCGGAGTTTGCGCTTAACTGGCAAGAAGGATGCATGCTCTCTTTGAACGGCAATGTTGTAGTCTGGAAATATCATAACCAGATTGTTGTGCACTCGGATTGCAGGGAGTGTTCTCACTGCCCGTAGTCTAATATCCCTGTCTGCATAATGTAAAAGCCGGGGAAGGAAAGGTCGCAGTCCAGCGCCCGGTGGGCGGGCCCTGGTAGGAACTCTGTGGGCTCATTCAACCGAGAAGAAGGGCGTCAACAAGCCTTCAGGCATCAACTCCTGAAGCCAGCATTCAGAGAAGGCCACTGAATCTGGGCCCTCCATGCCTTCCGGTAGGGCTATGACTCTGATGTTGTTACGTCTGGTGCGGCTCTCTGCATCTTCTGCACGGTGCTCCAGTATCCCTATCTGGTCCAGTGCGTTTTGCAGTGAAGCCTCCAGTCGGTCCGTCTTAGGCGTTAAGTCCTGGAGCTGGCCCTCTAGTGTGCAGGTTTTATCCGCTAGTTTGTGGTGGTCCACGTGCAGGGGGTGAGGTCACTGGCCACCTTATCGATTTTGACCTCCAACGAGGTCAGAGCTTCTTCTAAAGAGGTGCCTATGTGCTCCACAGCCTCCACCACTGCATCCAATTTGTTGCCATCCAGGGATAGAGTCTCCAATCGCTGTGTCTGCAGCTTGGCTCCGGCTCCAGAGCGGAGGCGGCCCGCTCCTGCCATATTGTCTTTTGGGGAGGGGGGGGGCTCTGTGCATTAACACAGGTCACAAGCGTGGGAGCCCGTGTGTTATCGTCCATGCAGGAGGCCCGCTTGCATGCGCAGCACTACAGTCCAAGCGCAGCAGAACGGGCAGCCTCCCTCTCCGTGCTGTCCAGATGCACAGAGATCACACCAATTTGTTACTACCAGGGGTCAGCTGCAATAATGTCCTGCAGTTCTGGACGGTCAGTCAAAGATTTGCAGGGCGTGGGGGGGCCGAACAGGGGCAAGGGCCCTCCACCTGTCGGTCCCCGTGCTCTAGCGCACAACTCTGGGTCCCGCGACAGGCACCATCTCAGCCGCTCCCCTCCTCTGCCACCAGGGAGTGGTAAAATAAATCACTGCAGGCCATCACCACCTAAAGGGCGCAAGGTCCCACCACACACTGCCCTCCGATCTGCCGCAGTCTTTTGGACTCTGTTAGTGCCCCAGGAGCCCAACTATCGAAGGCCCGTGCGCCCAGTCACTGCAGGGCTCCAGCAACATCCGTCCGATTCTGCACAGCTGAGCGGTGCAGTTGCTCACCTCCAGCCAGGCAACCCCCGCACCTCCGCACTCAGCCCGAATCCAGCTGCCACCACAGCATCGGGCGCACTCCCCGCCTCCCTCAGGTCCGGAGGAGACGCTGTGTAGGTCCGGTCACCACCGGTCCGGGACGCGTGGCGCCTTCGTGGCATGCCGCACCTCTTGTCCCCTCGTGTGGGCCAGTCGTCTGACAGCGGTCCAGGTGCTTCCGCAGCACACCTGAACAGTCCCCCACCTCGAGGGGGATCCTACATTCGGATGGGTGCTGGTGCAGGTTCCGATCGGCTCCCCAAGTCCGTATAATTTACGGATAATGGGGGTGTCGCCACGGAGCGCACTTAACTTGCGCCCGCCATCTTAGCCGGCAAGCCACCCCCCCCTTATACCCAATGCTTAGCATTAAATTTGAGATTTGTAACTCGCATTTGCTTGCTTTCGATTTGCTGGCTTTATTTGAAGGCTGTCCAGCATATCTTTGTCCCTCCAGTGGAGCATAGCCTGTTTACCATGCCTCGGACTTGCTTCTTGCGTTCTTCCACAAGTGATCGCTTTCTCTAAACTCTTTTTTTCTGTTTTGTGAGGCACTCCACAAGAGTAAATGTATTTGCAGTTGTCTCCCTTGTATACTAGTTTAGCAGTAAAAGTGCTGTAATTCTATGAAAAGGTTTCTTGACTCCAAACTTTCTGATTGACTGCCTCTACTTATCTCTGCCACTATCCGTTCACAAATCTTTCATGCCTGTGAGGAAGAATGTTCGGTCTACAAAGTTGTTTATTTTGGTCAACATTCTTTTCTATTAGCATAACTTAACAGTCCACTGACTGACTCAATGTCACACTCATTCCACAGGTATTGTTAGTGTGGGTGCTGAATCACACCTGAAATAACCATGCTGGAGTTCAGAAGTGAATGAACAATAAACGCGTCTTTAAAATTTATTTTTATCTTGTCACATTTATTTTTATCTTGTCATGTTTGCTGTACATTTGCTGTGCAGGTCAAATGATAGGCTCTGTTTTCCAGGGCACTTGATGTGTACTTTTCTTTCTCTGACTGCAAAGTGAGAGGATTTATGTTACAATAGTGTGAGTGCTGGGAGTGTGAAAGAAAAGGCTGTACAAAGTTATTTTTTTCCAGCACACAAAAAATCTAAACACCTGTAAATTAACTGTGTAAATATTTCATAATATATCTGAATTAGGAAAGCACACAAGAAGCATATTTTTTTGTAAATCTGAAGTGTGGTGACATTGATTTTTCACAATCCCTATGTCTTCGGAGATGTAACATTAATGGCAACATCCCAATTCTGAAAGTTATTTCAGCACCACTGGTGCATGCCAATTGCGAAATGTCAGTTCATGCAGGAGCCTTTGTTGGTAAACATCTTTTCAACTATCCTGTTTCTATATTTAAATATCTGGTGCACTTCCCAGTTTTTACATCAGAACGGAGTGTTAACACACAAGTGTTGAAAAATTCTCCATTGATGATACTGTGTTATTTGTACCTCACATCTCAACAAAACACTAACAGATTTTAACAGGATTCACTGAAAACAGT
Source organism: Pleurodeles waltl (assembly GCF_031143425.1). NCBI lineage: Eukaryota > Metazoa > Chordata > Amphibia > Caudata > Salamandridae > Pleurodeles > Pleurodeles waltl. Next base: position 1,077,243,538 of record NC_090444.1, read on the forward strand.
TTGGGGACACACCCTGAGGACTTTTCACAAGTATCTAGACCGACACATTAATATAATCAAAAACAATAAAGGAAGTATGTGCACGGACATTACAAACGACAATAAGAAGAACCGCTCAATATGATCCTTTAGTAAGCAACAGTTATAGTTCACGTCTTGACAAACCAGGGGCGGGGGTAGAGAGTTTTTAAAGCACTTGCTACCATAACAGAGCCTGTTTCTATACATTCCTTATGGTTATAAATGAGACCAACGGAATAAGGAGACTGTAAAACCTAAGATTCGATTTCATTCCAATTCAATAACCAAGTTACTTTTTTTGCATACTTGACTTGCTAAAGGTAATGATAACAAGCAGAGAAGGCTAACCCTAATCTGTGGTAGAGGGGCAGCAACTCAATTACAACATAGAAGTATTGTCAAATGTGTCTCTCTACTGGAGACTAGGGGCATAATTTAAAGGAAAGTATGGAATGGAAATCTCAAAGTAACTCCACAGTCAGTCTACACCATGTAGATACTTAACTCCACCTACACCCACCTTACCTATCTCTGTCCCCTGACATTAGCCCCCTGGCCTCAATGTAGTCCTTGGTCACATTACAGACCATACTTTTTGGCCCGTTGGGAAATCTTTGCACGTACCCATGGTGTACAGCACCACTAAAAACATTTGGCAAAACCAACAGGTTTTAAAGGCAAGACCGATTAGCTTTGCCAATGCTTTTTTAGTTAGTGTTCACTCTCTTCTAGAACTAGCCAAATGAACTGTGTATGAAGTAAACTGGCTTTAAAAATTACAGACCTCAATGTTGCCGTTTCTGCCATGTTTTCTGTTAATTTGGTTACTCAGGAAACATCTAAAAACAAATCTTGACAAGTTGTGTTTAATGAACTTGCACATGTGTGTTGATAGTCTATAGTTTATGATTATCAGAGGGAATCCCATGGTAAAGAACTAAAATTGAGACTGTGTTTGGGAGAAAAGGATGATGTAATGGATTTGATTTAGTTCAGTTGTGTAACAGGAAGGGCTTCTGTGCAAGACTGTATGTTTTTGGGGTAAGATATTTCCTCCAGTTGGAGAGGAAGAGGTAGGTACATTTTTATAACTTGGGGGACTGAATGGTGTGTGTGATTCAGTGCAGGAGAAGATGTTAAATGTGGTTTGTGGGCTACTGAAGTTGTTAAATGAGGTTGTGTAGAGGAAAAGAGGAAGGTCAGTGTGTATTCAGATGTTACATTAGGTACACAGGATAGTGGCAGCAGGGATGCTTAACATGAACATTGAGTGGCATGTGCTTCATGGTGTGGTAAGAGGGAGAGGAGTTGGCTAAGGGGCAGATAGATGTAATAATGCAATTAGTAGACGATCCAAGGCATCAGCATAGCAGAGAATGGGATGAGGAGAGTTGTCTATAAGTAAGTGGTCGGCCGAAGAGAAGTTAACTAAAAAGAGTAGCTTGCTGATGATTCTTTAGCACAAAGCTGAAGTCACTGGGTACCATGATGGGAAAGAGGAACATATGAAGCCCACAATGGAGTTTAAATTAGTAATTAATGCACCTCTTGCAGGGAAGGGTAGTGGACGTGTAGTAGATTACATTAAACAAGGGTTTCAAAAGGGGCAAATTGTGGGATGGCAACATGTTTTGAAGATAAAGGAGCAAGGTTCTAGAGCTGGAGTGTAGGAAAATAGGTGGAGGATCTGTCTCCGAGAAGGCTAAAGTGACTTTCTTACCACATTTGTTTACATTTGTGTATGAAAGTGGAAAGGTCCATGTGAAGGACAGCTAGTGTGGGCAGCTATGAGTGTGTTGGTCCCAAGATAACCTACAAAGGAAAACCCTTAATGTAACACTAATTTAGGATACAGACTTAGGACAGCTGTAAGCAAGACCCTCTTGCAAAACCCCTTTGCTCAGCAGACTGAATTAGCAGAATTGAGCTGTGCTGTCAAAGTAGAATGTTATGAAAAGGAGTTAGATTGTGATAGGGCAAATATAGGTGTATGAAATATCAATGAAGTGTATGTTATATGAAGGTCTAAACTGTGAAAGATAAAAGTAGTTTTATAGCATTTGGAGTTCATGTTTTAAAAGCAACAACAGCCTAGTCTCTGTAGCATCTTGGTTTTCAGTGGAGAATCTGCTGAGTTGTAAGGCAGGGTAGAGTGATGCGATTGGGGGATTTAGATGTTAGTAGTAGAAGGGGTGAGGTGTGGAGAAAGGTTGTTTGGATGAAGAGGCAAAGGACACTTGGGACAGGAAGGAAAATAAGCTACTTATCTGTAGCTGTATTTTTCAGTATTGGCATGTTTCATAGATTCACATGCTTGAATCATTCCCCATTGAAGTGGAAGTTCCAGAGTATAGTTAGAAAGCAGTACAAAATGATACATATAGCCCATAATAACTAGAAAACATTCACTTCAATAAATTATCCACTTTAATGTATCTATTTATTAAGAACCAAACTTTGGACAGTCAGACAGCAACACCCTCTAGAGCACTCCCCACAGAGGTTTCACTCCCTCCGATTGTCAAGCACTAGTGAGAAAAGGGAATCTTAGAGCCTCTATGGGGAAGAGGGTGGGTCGCATGTAAATCTATGACGGATGCTAATACTGGAGAACTACAGTTACAGGCAAGTAACTTATTTTCTTCTCCAGTATTGAATCCTTCATAGGTTCACATTAAATCGAATGTGAAATCATAATTACAACAACAGAATAGCAGATGGTGGGTAACAGAATAAGCCAAGGCTGACCTTATTGGAATAGATGATGCACACAGCCACATTACTCTGTTTGGAGGACTCCTGGCAGTAGTGTTGTGTGAACGTGTGCCTTTTCCTCCATGTTGCCACTCAACATGTTTCCTCAATAGGTACACCAGCGAAAAAAGCGGTGGTGGTAGAAACAGTTCTGGTCGAGAGTGCTCTTACCTTATTCATGCAGCATTACTGTGACAAAGCTGGATAGCAGCTGCAATCCATTGAGCTATACTCAGCTTGGAAACTGGAAAACCTTACACTAGTTACCATATGCGACTAGTAGCTGATCTGATTTTCTAAATTGTTTTGTATGGTGTAGATAGAATTTAAGGCCTCCTTTAACATCCAAAGTATGTAAGGATCGTTCAGCCACACTCTGTGGATTCGTGAAGAATGTCTTAAGAACAATTGGTTCATTTAAATGAAAACCCGTTGGAATGTTAGATATACATTTAAGAATGGTTCTACGTACCATACTATTAGGTTTGAACTGCATCAATGGTTCTTTAATTGTAAATGCTTGAATTTCACCAACTCTTCTTGCAGATGTCAGAGCTAACAAAAGTGCCATTTTCAATTTCATATCTGCTTCGTGAATAAACTCAAATGAAGAATCAGTTGCACAGTCACTGTATTGAGCTGCCAAGCTGGAAGAGGTTTCTTTATTGGATGAAAGAGTCTAAAAAGACCTTTAAGGCTTTGTTTGATCACTTTACTAGACCACAGGAAAGGTGAACTAGTTGATCTTCTAAATCTTGAGATTTAATCTTGAGATTTAATTGAGATATGTGCCAAACCTGATTTTGATAAAAGCAGAAAATAGGGCAAAAGACACTCTGGTGGTGCTGAAATAGAGTGAACTTTTGACTTTGGCACCACAAACAGAAATGCTTCTGTTTTAGTCCTACTGGTAGTATCAGCTCGGACTATCACAAAAATATCTCTACCATGTTGAGTGATATTCAAGTTTGCAAACTCATTGTGTTCAGGTGCCAGGCTGAAAAGTGCAAGGATGTTGGGTTAGGATGAAGTACCTGGCTGTTGTTCATTGTCAGTAGTTTAGGCAGAGGTTTTAGGCGAATCTGAGTCTCCTCTATTAGGAGCAGAGGTTCAGTCAAGCAATGCTGTCTGGGCCATCTTAGGGCAATCAAATTCATTCGGCACAGTTCCTTTTTTATTTTACAGAGAAGTCTTGGGAATTAACAGGATTTGAAAAGCATAGGTAAATGTCCCTGACCATCTGATCGAAAATCTGTTCCTCAACTACCCCTGATGTGGGTGACAACTTGGGTACAGCTGCCATTTTCGATTTTCCTGTGTTCCAAACATATATAGATTTGGTTTGCCCCAACAATCAAAAATGCTGTCCAGAACTTCCTTTGAAATGAAAGTGAGGGCCGGCCACCCTGAATCTTAGAACTTGCAATGTTTTGGGTGGTCTGGGATGTGAAAGTAAACATCCTAGAGATCAAATGTTTACATACAATCCCCATGATTGAGAAGATGCAGGATGTGTTGCAGAGTAACCATTCAAAATAATTGTTTCCTTAGATATTTGTTTAACTTTTACGGATTCAAAATGGATTGCCACTCTCCTGTCTTTTTTTCTGATCAAGAGAAGCCAAGAATAAAACACCATTCCTTTCTGGGTGAGCAGCATTCTTTCTATAGTGTCTTTGTTGATCATAGTTACTATTTTCTGCTCAATCAGGTGCAGTTAAGGAGGGGATGCTTCCTTTGTGGGGGGGTTGAGGAGGTTTTTGAATTAATTCCAAGGGGTGACATAGGTGATTAGATCTAAAACCCACCTGTCAGTTATCGGTTTCCATGAGGTAAATAATTTGTGATTCAGCTCACGATGCATTTCTGGAAGAAAGAGGGAGGGTAACCTGCAGCACCAAGTCATCACTGTTTTCGACCAATGTCCCTTCCTTGAGAAGGTTGTTTCCTTCTCGAAGTTTCTTTGCTGTAGGCCACTCTTGGTGGTTATCTAGCCTGTTGTTGAGGCGCTAGATACTGCTGTTGAAAGGGCTGATACTGCTGATATCCTTATAGTTGACAATCTCCTCTGTAAGAGTATAGCCCTCTTTCTCCACGAAACGGCAGCTTTCTCATTTGTAAGGCACCAAAAGATTGTGGCTCCACTGCCAAAAGTTGCAAGGAAAAGGGGCAATACCTAGCTGATTTTATCACTGGGCATGAAATATGAGGAAACTCGCGTTAGGCTGCAGAAATGCCTTACCAAAATAGCGGGATGCATGACCAGTCACTGTTTGAAATTAAAAATGGAATATAAAAGGCGGAAATCCTGTTATTTGGAGAAACCCGTCTATTTTGAGATAACTCTCTGTGGCCTGATACGTTGGGGGCTATGCCCTCCCCCAAAGAAGACCGCTAAAAACCTTATTGTGGACTATACTCATTCAATGCTTGAACAAGTTAAGCCCGCCTGTGCCAAATGCTTTGGTATTCTCAAATTACTGAGAAGACTTATTTGGATTCCGGTTGTTTGGCACAAAACCATAGTCCTGGCTTTGATTACCAGGTGGCTGGACTATGGTAATGCCTTCTTTATGGGCATGGCAGCTAAACGTTTTTCAAGACTTTAGGTAATACAAAATGCCAAGGCCAAGTTATTTTTGCTGGTGGATAGATTTGGTTCGGCATCCGCTTGTTTAACAGCCTTACAGTGGCTTCCAGTTAGGAAAAGAGCCAGTTTTAAACTTCTGTGTCATGGGCACAAGGCTTTGTACAACATTAGCCCTGAGATCCTATGGACCAGAGTTGAATTTCATTGGGCGGCACAGAAATTGAGGTCTGGCAGTTTGGCCTTAGCGAATGTCTACAAGATTAAGGTAAACAAGAACAGGTGGACATTCATTCTTACACCTGGCAGCAGTCCAGAGGAACTCTCTACCACAGGATCTTCGCCTTATGGATGATCATCTTCATGTTAGAATTAAATTGAAAACCTGGTTGTTTTTGGGTCAGTGTTCTTGCAGCTTTAGATTGGCCATGGCTGGGTGTCTCGCCCAGAACAATGATAGTGAGCAGATATCCCCTTGGGGATATTTGATGCGTTCAATAAAAACCCCGAAAAGAATTGTGTGGTATCCGTGCCTGATTTAATTGCCTGCAAAGCATCGTCCACATGCTTAGATAATCGATCAACACTCAATGAATGGTATGACTGTCAGAAATTCCTCCTTATTCTCTAGCCTTGTCCGAGGACACTGCATCATCTGTAGGTGGCATTACGATGTTCAAAGTTTGTGTCCTTCTAGGTGTGATGGCGTAGGAAATTTATGCGGTGTGCGCATAGTGTGGGTTTGCATTTGAGGGGACTGTGATGGTCATGCTAGCTCTAATGGAGATGCAGCCTTTGTAGGTTCTGGAAACCTCCTGTATTAATCCTGCAAAATACTTTGAAGGTCATTTACTAGAGTGATTGGCACTTGAACCATGCCCTCTTGAAGTTGATGATGACCACAATGTTGGTATTGGTCTAGATAGAGAGAAGGACCACACCTTTTGTTGTGGTCCGGAGGAAAAATAATCTTCTTCATAGTATTCCTAGTCATCTTCCTCCTAATATTTAACATTTAATACGAAAGGACTATGTGCTGTTGCAGAAGGACCTTCGACTTACTGGATTAGGAGGGGTTGTAAGTGTTTTGGTGGGAAAGGAGAGACTTTACTTGGGGAGGTGTGTCCAGGCTTTAAAATGTTAAACTGCATTTTTCCTCTCATCAACGGCATCATCGATGGTTCAACTGTACCCTTTATTGTCTGCAGTTGTTTCTTCGTCGGCAGTGTCATCGTAGACAGTGCCATCGCCATAAACAGTATCTTCGTTGATGGAGCTGTTGTCAACGGTGCCATCACTGATGTTTTCGTGGTTGATGGCGTGAGCCATGCAAATGTCGAAGTTGTCATTGCTAGAGTTGATGTTGATATTGGTGTTAATGTCAACAATGCTGTCATCAACAACAATAACTTTAAATGTGACTTGCCAGTCACCATTCTGACAGATTTTTCTGTCAACAGCACTTAGGATGACTTCTTCAAATGTAATGCGATACTTGGAGAAGGAGTGAGAGGCTCAGATCTTATCTTTTCTGAGGAGGCATTCTCCTTTTTTCTGTAGTAAGTGTTCTCCTGGTGTTCTAAACTCTCCTGAGGACCCAAGATGGGTCTTTTTCAGTGCCTTTTTTGGTGATCGAGAAGGTATTTGATCATGAGATCTGTCTCTTTTTTGGGACCTCATCTCTGCTGTTGAGGAATCCTCACAGTCCTCCTCAGAAAAAGGAGACTCTTAAGATTTCAGTTTTTTGGAGCTCCCCTCTCTACACATCAGTGTCTTAGAAGAAAAGGTCTGAAATATTTTACAGTCCTTTACCTTATCTGAACGATGAAGGCAGAAAATATAATCCTTGTGTGGGTATTCTTAGTGTATCCATTCCTTCCCACCTGTTCCACCAGGTCTGAAAAGTCCTATCTTTGTTGTTTCTGACATCCTGAGTAATCAGATCTTGGCAGGTGCAGTTTGAATGCTCTTTCTGAGTAAAATTAGGACAAATGAGCAGTAAGTGATACCCCACATAGCGTGCTGTCAGTGAGCTTTGAATGGATAGATGTGAAAAACAGTAAAAGCCCATACATTTTTGTATGTTAATGGTGATGGTCTCAAAGCTCTATGTATTGCACACACGGACCCTGATACCAATTCAAATGATGAATGATCAAGTCCAGAATCGTTGCTTGTGATTTATCGGGGAAGAGGGTCTTGCTCCAGAGTGGAGTTGGTGGGTCCAAGTCTGATGGTGGATTGGAAGCTGAGGTGGCTTCTGAGGCGAGCCATATTTTTGTATACCCTTTCCCACATTCCCTGCTGCCATGCATCATTATTAATGTATGATTAGGGTTGGGAACTCCTATAGTCTACTTTTACTGTGTGAAAGGGAGTCTCTGTTGCAGTTTCAAGGAGACCAATGTTAAGAAAAGTATCTATATGACAATCCTACTGAGAAGGTTCTCTGAGTTCCTAATAGGGCTTGAAGCAATGTGAATTTTTCTTCATAGAACTGAGGCAGCTACACCTATTTCCTAAGGATTTAAGGAGCGAATCACCGTAAGAGAGAATGTTATTCAATCAGGATCCCTGGAGTACTCTGAGATATATGCAGCGTTCATCTTCAAATGTGCTATTTTAACAGTCAAATACATAACATGTATGTTGCTCCTTTAATAATAAGTGAGTCAGAATATGACAAAGGAAACTATTTCCCCAAGTTTTAAAGCAAAATCAAAAAGTGCCGACTACTGTTTAAGCAAAGTTGCTAACACAACTATCATTGCCTCAGAAACCATTTAGTAGAAAGGCAACACTCCCATAATGTGAGGCAAATTCGATGTTGAACGAACTTTTTAACGGTAAGTGCTGACAGGATTTTGCATATGAGCATTTTTTGGGGAAATAATGTAAAAATACTTTTTATCATAACCTGAATCTACAACTAATAAATATGAAGTATTATGCAAAACATGGTTCCAAATTTGTTATAACGATAGTTTCAGACAAGAATTTACTACTGTAAATGTGTTCTGAACGGACATCACAATTTTGAAACCTAGGATCAATCATAATTGTGTATTTTTCGTACTGGAACAACAACCTTTAATCAACTGCAATGTCCGTCTTATAAACTATGTTATTTTGGGAAGCAAGATGACTTGAGAGGGAATGCAAATAGCTGGAATCCTTCCTGTCTCTCCCTCAAGCAACCGCCGCGTGACACATCCAGTGTGTCAACAAGGAAGCATGACTCAGTGACTTCCATCAGGCTCAGGGTGAGATGAGTGCAGTGTGTGGGTTTATGTGTGCGAAAAGAGACTACGGTGTCTGAGGGGCAGGGTGAATTACGTATTGTTAGGCTAAAAACGCATACATTATTATACATGGTTACCTAATTTAGAAAGACTAGCTGAAAATACTAATGTGGTAGATGAGCAGTTCATAACCTGTGGTCCATGGATCCCTGGGGGTCTGTGATATCTTTGAAAATTAAAAAGAATTAAAACATTAATGAAGTGTATATAAATAAAGAAGCAAACTATAAACTTTGACGTTTTAAAACGTTCAGTAAATGTGAATGAATTTAAAACTGGAGGCTAAAATGTATCAAACAGAATATATCATGGAAGACGGATGTCCTCAGTCGAATTTTACAGGAACATTAACCTTACCATTAATGTGTGAATTAAATAACATATTTAATCATGTGTGTATTTGTCTGATGAATGCTTGTTTCTGTACTTTTATGTTTTGTTTTGAGGCTCAAATCAACAAAATTACTCAGAGGTCCCCGGCTTCCAGAAATGACTCAGTGGGGTCCTTCTGATCTCACAGATGATTCTGTGGGGAGTCCTTGGATTCCAGTAATGATTAAGTGGGTGTCCACAGAAGTCAAAAGTTTAGGAACCACTAAGTTAGATTATACAAATTTGCGCACACGTACATCTCCTGTTTACTAAGGATGTACATTGTACAGGAATGGTACATTTTGTGATTCAGTGACACTATCACAAGATGATGCAGCAATCAGGACATAACTAACATGTAATATTGAAAAAGTTAATTTAGGATGTTTCTGTTGGACCTGGCTCTCTCTATAGTGTAACCCCCAAAACCTTTGGCCTTTTGCTCTCCATTGTTTGCTAATTTGTTTTTGTTGGCTTTGGGACTCTTTGCACTTTAGCACTATTAACCAGTGCTAAAGTGCTTGCGCTCTCTCACCAAAACATGGTTCAATTGGCTTATACCCAATTGGAGTATTTAATTAACAAGTAAGTCCCTTGTAGAGTGGTATACCATATACCCAGAGCCTGTAAATTAAATTATAGCAGTGGACTTATTGTGCCACCTACTTAAGCAGTATCTTAAAACATGTCCCAGGCCTGCCACTGCAGCCTAAATGCAGTTTTAAACTACCAAGTCGACTTGGCATTTAAACCCCCTTGCCAAGTCTTAAACTCCCCTTTTATTATATATAAGTAAGGAAGGCCCTACATAGCCCATAAGGCAGGGTACTGTGTAATTAAAAGGTTGAACATTACCTTTTAAGTTTTACATGTCTGGGTCATAAAACACTCCTACATTTTTTTCCACTACTGTGAGGCTTATCCCTCCCATAGGATAACCTTGGGATTCCTTGTTACATTTAATAAGCTGTAATTCCTAATTGGGAGCAGGCGGATAGATCATATTTGGTACCTATGCAATTGGTCCTCCAATGGTCCACTTCAACGGTTATCTGTTCTGATGAGTTACAGTCATGATTCTGCATGGGAGCCTGCAGCAAAGTTTGTTTGTTTGTTTGTTTGTTTTACTGAGAGGTTTTCTTGTGGACGTAGTCTTTTTCAGATTTCCTCCCTTCCTAGTAAGATTCAAACAAGCATCAGATATGACGTGGAGAAATGAGAAAGGGTTTCTATAAGATCACCAGTGCGTTTCCACCCACTTCCCTCAGCATTTGACTGTCTCTTAAATTAAGTGAGACAGGTGGCTTTATAATCTTCACCATTCACCCACTGGAATTCTCTCATCTCTCTCTTTTTCTTTTCTTTAAAGATTGCCTATTTAGGCATCAAAGAACCTCCATACACTCTGGCTGCCCAATGCAGCTTCATGCTTGGATATGAGATTTATTGCTTCCTCTTAGGATTGGCATTTTTTCTACACCCAAGACCTGGTATTATTTCAGCCCTGCCTAAATGGTTCGAATAGCACTGGCATTGAGGGATTTTGTGTCAAACATTAAGAGAAATAGCCTTATAGAAATTAGTGAGATTGAAGATGGCATAGGGAGTAAGATGTGTGTGTTGACATTTTACTTTTCTGCCAACACGACTGAAGAGGCTTCAGTGTGTATCGCCCTATTCCAGAACTGACAGAGGTAGCCATTGGACCACACATTGCAGATAAACTTTGATGTAAATAATTGAGGATGATAGGCATATTGTTTCCTCAATGGATGTGGACATGGAAAAATTATTGAAGAATTGGCTGTTCATATTCACTGTCTTTCTCATCACTAGCATGCAGGTGAGGTGTGGAATTCAGCATGGCCTCTGTCTAAGAGTGGGAACTTCCTTGGACTGATAAATGCTAGAAGTAACAGGATAGCTCCTTGACTCTATTTGGTAACGAGTGCAGTATGCAGGGGCGGTTCCTCCGCTAGGGCAGAGGAGCGTCATCCCCCAGCCAGCAGCAGGTGCAGCAAAACGTTTATAGTACAAACATAATAAACTCAGTTTATTATGTTTGTACTATAAAGTGGGTGGGGCCACTGGCTGCCCTCAATGCACATGTATGTTTGGCCAGCCGTTTCGGGCCAGCCAAACACACATGGGCAGTAGGCTCTCTCCTGCCCAGCACTGTGTTCTCGAGCTGGAGAGAGCATGCACAGGCTCCCAGTCTGTCTGAGAGAACCCTGGCTGGGTGCTCCCCAGGACCTTTGCTTTGTGGACAGCGATTAGTATTGGAGAAACAATATTTTCCTAAAGAGTTTTGCTAATAAGGTATCTTTGTTACAGAGAGGTATTCGGAAATCAAGCTAAAAGGGGAAACTGACTTATGACATATTCTTTTATACCTAAGGAGTTTGGATACTATGTTGTCTTTTTGAATTTTAATTCTTTTGAAGGAACAGAAATGATTCAATTGTTATATGAGAAAATATATTTCATTTTTAAATGATGTTTAATAAGTGATTGATATGTGGGCCATTCAGGTAAAGAGCACTAACGAATGTTACCTACTTTTAGTTGCTCCATAGATGCTCCACAAATGAATCCACTAAGTATCAGAGGGGGCACATGAAACGTGAAGTCTAAGTATGAAGTCAGAGATCTTGCCAATCAATTCAGAAAGAGTTTAATCCACACTTCAGTGGTTACTTATGTTTTGTTGTATTTCAGTTTCAGAAACTCAGCTTCAGACTAAATACATAGAAAGTTGGTTGCACAGAGTTACATATGGTCTATCCTTTTCCTGCTGCAGGAAGTTTGTTAATTGTAGATTACTGATACGTTTCCTATTTCTTCTTCAGATACCCTTAACAATCTGCAGACGTCAGTGCCCAGAAGAGTAATGCAGCATCTTACCCTACTCTCCGTTTCCCGCTGTTACTATTTGTCGCAAGTATCATACTATGTGTGCTTAGTACTGCTTGTGGTAAGGGATGGAAGAGTTCATCTGTCACACTGAAAAAGGACAACAAGATTAGTGCTTTCTGACATCACGACCTATATACTTAAAAAATAAATAATTGTATTGCTTTTTTCCCCAAACAAATAAAATAGTAAAACTCACGCTACTATTGCATAACATACGGAACTATTTCTACCAATATATTCTGAGAAAACATGCAATTCTTTTTCTACTCTATCACAAATATTTGAGGCTTCCCATTAGCATTTTTATGTATATCCAAGGCTTGTATTTGCTCTAATCGTCATGCACTCTTATGTTACAGCTAAACGTGTTGTTGGTAGTCAGGACTAGGAGAGGAAGAGGGAGTTGGGAAAGCTAGGGTGGATCTTTATTTTATTTTTTTGTAAACACGTTTTATTAGTTTTCATTAAAGCAGAAGTCCCAGCTGGCCTCAGTCTTATAGCATAATTTTATTATACAAGTAAGAGCAACATTACAATGTGTACGAATCCCAAGTCGCTTATATCTAAGCATATTGTTGCATCTTCTTTTCTTGTTATCCACTGTTAGCCTTAAGCAACTATCATCAACAACCCCACACCCAAACAGGCCCCACCACCTCCCTCGATTGCATCTACTGTAAGCTTCTAGAACAGTGATATTCGGGACGGGCCCCCAGTTGCACATTGTTTTCAGTGTCCGATTGCCATTCTTATTATCCAAAATGAAATTTAGTTCTGGGGGGAGCAGATGCCAGCTATCCCCCGGCCAAACAAATGCCATCTCATGCTGGTATTATGCGTCTCCAGGTGAGCCCTTCAAGGTGATGTGGTATTGTCTGCTTTGGCCACCTGAAGGTCATCCGACAGGGTCTCCCATGCACCTGCCACCTCCAGGGAACTAATCCCTCTGTTTGCCTCCCTCAGCAACACCTCTCCCTCTGCTGTTGTCCACTTTGCCAATTCACTGCGACACCTCAGTAGTTGAGCCCTCCCGTTATTTTCCAGTTGTACGTTTTCTCGCGCTTCGCTATTAGGAAAGCCAAATCCTGGAACTTAGTGATAACTCTATTTTTTGAAGTACGAGGGAACCAGCTCAGCAGACAGTGCCATGGTATGCATGGGATGTTCCTATCCAAGACAGTAGCCAGCACCTCTGTGATCCCCTCCGAGTACCGGTGAAGCCGGGGGCAATTCCATAACATATGGAGGAGCAGCCCTGCTGCACTCTCCCCACATTTAGGACAACCTGCCTCTGCCACCTGAAAATACCACTGTATTTACTCAGTGGTCAAGTATGCTTGCTGAAGCACATAGAAATTAATTAATTTAAAACTAGCATTTTGAGAAACCCAAGGCATGCTATCAAGTATGGCGTCCCAGTCCTACGACATCGGGGTACCCAGATCTTCCTCCCAATTAGTCTTCAGCTTCTCAAGCTGGGGTGATATTCCCCCCTGACAGCCCTGTACAAACAGAAAACCACTCTGATACTGCCTGAGGAGAGGGCTATATACCTATAGCTGCCTAGTGCTGGCGGCTCAACTGTACCATTTCTCCAATGGCGTCAAACGATCGTAGCAAATGCCCTATACAAGAGGGAGTGCCCTCCACCCCCAGGGATATCATAGTCCGCTCTAAGGTCCTCAAATGAGAGCAATTCCCTGTCCCTACTGCCCAGATCGTCAGGCCTCTCCAGGCCCCTCTATGTAGAAGCGCTTTCAGCAGGTTTATCGGTAGGACCCTTTGCAGACATCTACCCCAGCATTTAGCAATTGCCTTGAATTTCTCAGTATCTGATGTGGAAGTGTGCCTAACTCTCAGTAATGTTTATATCAGAGCAGTCATCCCTGGCACAAAAGGGCTTAACTCTCTCTGGCCTTTGCCTGCCTGCTTATCCACTGGACAAACCAGTGTAACTGCGCTGCCAAGTAATACCCCTCAAAATCCAGTGGCAAGCCCCCCTCCACCACCGGTCGTTGTAGTGTAGCCAGCACCACCCATCTATGGGCTGAGCCCCATATAAATGATATGATTGTTGAGTCCAGTTCCCTAAAGATCACCTGGGGTATCCACAACGAGAGAGCATGAAATAACATAAGAGGTGGGGCAGGGCAATAATCTTCAACAGTGCTATTCTACCTATGACTGACAGTGGAAGGGTTTTCCAAAAATCTATGCTAGATGTCAGAGCTTGCAGAGGTCCACCCCCATTCCCATCCAAGAGATTTGCACGATCGTGGTATATCCTAATGCCCAGGTAAAAAAACATACCTCTGGCCCACTGCAGAGGGGCTAGGTCATCCGGCAGCACTAGTTCTGCAGCCATTGGGAACGCCCAGGATTTCTGCCAGTTCACTTTAAGGACTGATATAGTTGCCCAACATCATCTAAGATGGCCCTGGCCCCAGTTAACTTGCTCAAAGTATCCTGCAGAAATAGTAGAATGTTATCGGCATATAAAACTACCCTATGCCAATGCCCCTTCACTTTCAGCTCCCTGTATTGAGTTCCTAGGCAAGCCTGGGCCGACAGTGGCTCCACAGCCAAAGCAAACAGCGGAGGGACAGAGGGCACCCCTGCCGTTTCCCCCCTCTCCACCCTTTAGCTATGTTGGGCCCATGTATAACAGCCTAGTCCAGGCCAGTCACATTCGTGACATTACTGCATACAGATATTCCCACTCTAGACTATCAAATGACTGTTTGATGCCAACAGCCATGACCGCTGTCCCTCTATGGTCAGGGGCCCCTGTTCTAGAATGGAGAGAAGGGGTCCAACACTGAGGACCGTATTACACCCTGGGATAAACCCAGTCTGATCCAGGTGCCCACGACGGGGCATGTGGGGGATCAGGCCTGTGGCCAGTATTTTACTGAGAATTTTATAATCAACGTTTAGCATCAAAAGGGGACGGTAGACTCTACAGTCCTAGGGGGCTTACTGGGCTTCAATAATGGCACTATCAGCGCCTCCTGACTAAAGTCAAGCAAGAGATCTATTGTCCGGGCTTCATTGTACAGTGTTTTGAGTCTGGGTGCTAACTGGTCTGCATAAGTCATGTACCATTCTACCGGAAGCCCATCTGTCCCTGGGGTTTTCCCATGTGTCATGCCCTTTATTGCTGCGTTAATCTCTTGTTGGATGATAGCCTCCCCCAGGGCTTCTGCCTCCTCATAATTAATGTGCAGTAGCTCTAGTGAGTCTAGATATGCCATCCCTGCTTCCACCGCCCAGGTGCACATGCTCTGGTATAACTTCGTATAGTTCTGAAGGAAGCAGTCATTAATCCCCTCTTGCCTACATACTTGCCCCCAATCTGTTTCCAGTTTCAAAATTGGAGGCCCTCTCTTTGTGGGGTAGACCAGCCAAGCCAGCAAAGTGCCTACCTTGTCCCTGTCCGCATGCGTGTGAGCCATATATCCCCTATATTCAAAGCAGCAAAGCCTCTCTTACTTAGCAGCCACTTCCTACTTCTTATCTAGCAGGGGCTGTTGCTGGTCAGGGCTTTCCGGCCTCTGCCACTCAGTCTGGTGCAGTTTCTCCTCAGCATCCTGTAACTCCTTCGCTAAGGTCCTCCTCACTGCCATTCCCGTCCCTAAACATTGGCCCCTTAAAGTGAATTTAAATGCTCCCCACTCCACCTGTGTGTTAAAAAGCTATCCCTTCGTTGGCCTCGAAATAACTGTCTATATTTTGCCCTATTTCGTCCAGAACTACTTGATCTTCTAGCCTCCAGGTGGATATCCTGGACCTAGGACAGTGCCAATCACAACTCAGAGAATCTGGTTATGGTTCAAGATCATGCGGGCCAAATAGTCTGCGCTCGTCACCATGCTATGCACATCGGGGGAGCACTGAAATGTGTCAAGCTGCACGTGTAGATTATATAAACTAGAGAAGTAAGAATAATCTCTGTCATAGGGATGCATCAATCGCCACGAGTCCACCATGCTCATTGCCAATCTGAGTATGCCTGGGTCAATCTCCTTGCTGGTCCATCCCTGAGGGAGGGGATGCGATCAGTCCATCTTTACGTCCACCGCGCAGTTGAAGTAGCCCCAATCACTGTAGCCTGTGTTAATTAGTGTGCCAATTGCCCAATAGGTTTGTTATGAAGGAGCCCTGGAGCATAAATGCTTACCTCCCACTCACCGCTAGATACATCTCCCCTCAGGATCCACTGCATGCACTATATATTGGAAAGAGACCGTGCTCTCACCCAGGTGAGGAACCCCCCTCGCCCTTGCCACTTACAATGCAGCGCTGCTCTTTCCTGGGCAGTAAGACGGGTCTCCTGGAGTTATGCTATGTGAATGCCCCGTCTGTTTAGACAGGAGAGGATTTTGTACCTCTTGGAGATGGTGTGCATGCCTCTGATGCTTTGGGGCATCAGTTTACAGTTAGATTGCAGAGCCTTATTAGTTAGTGATGATCTGGGTGCACTGATGCCCGGTCCCCCGCCCAATCGCGTGTGCCCTTAGAGCCTCCAGTTGTGTCAGTTTGTAGTACATATCAATGCAATTGTTGGAACCCCAAATAAACAAAATCCCAATATTTCAACAAACATTCCCTCCCCAAGACAAATCAAGCAAAGCCCACTGTACAAACTGGTACAATCCCAACCAAAAAAATGTGGACTACCCCACAAAACATACATGGGGAAACAAGCCAGAAACTCCAGCTCGAGCCCCCTATCCAGGGCCAAAACCAGGATCATATAACAGACAATGTTGTGCATCCATAGAAAATGTTTGCCATAGACCTTGCATCTCAGGGGAAGGCTGAGCAGTGTCCTCTGTGTCTCTTAGCTGGTTTTAGTCAACAGCCAGTGCTGAATCAGGCCATTATATGATGTAATCCGTGGTTCCAGAAGTGACATGAAGGAGCATTGTGCTGGAAGTGTTCGACCCACTGGAGGCCGAGTCTGATTCAGTGTCTTCTGTGATTACGCCGCTTGCCACAGGTGGGAATCTAGTGCCTGAGTCACTCATGTGTACCACTGCTTCAACTGCCTCTTTTCATTTTGGGGTTGCTCACTCGACAGGTGCATCCCACTGTGCAGACGGGCCCTCCTCTTCCTCCTAAGGCCCGAGGGGGCCACTCCCTCCACGTCCCGCTAGGTCCGGGCTGTGGATGGCTGTCAATCCAGTTGTACACCTCTAGTGGAGAATGGAAAAAGATGACTCCGTCAGCGGTCACCATTCGAAGACGTGACAGGAACAAAATGGCATTTGGCGGAGATGCTTTTTAGCTTAATTGAAGGTTGTGCGCCGCTTTTGTACTTCGTAGTAGAAGTCAGGATAAACTTGGATGTGGCTGCTGTCCACCAACAGGTCCAACAGGTCCCCCTTTTGACGGGCCTGCTCTAGTATGTAATGCCGGTCTTTGTAAAAACAGAAGTTTTGCCACTGCTGGCCGTGGTGGAGACCGCGGGGAATGGCCTGCCCGGCACTCGGTGTACCCGTTCTAGCGCGAAAAAGGGCAACAGGCCCTCCTGGGGAAACATGGTCCTGAGGAATCTTTCTAGGTAGGCAAGCATGTTGCTCCTCTCCACTCGTTGCGGTAGCCCCACTAAACTAATGTTATTGCATGGGGATCTATACTCTGCATTCTCAGCCTGCAGTTCCAAAGTCTT
This sequence comes from Pleurodeles waltl, assembly GCF_031143425.1. NCBI lineage: Eukaryota > Metazoa > Chordata > Amphibia > Caudata > Salamandridae > Pleurodeles > Pleurodeles waltl. The sequence continues at coordinate 1,077,261,164 of NC_090444.1, forward strand.
ACTCTTGGCTCCCATGGCTGTCAAGTGGGTTGTCAGATCCACAACCACCAGAGGCAGTTCCACCACCACTTTCTGTTGTGGGGACGTCCTTGGCGAGGCCATGGTTGTCATTCCTCAGCAGGCTCAAATCCGCACCCAAGGTGTCTATTTTAGTTTCTAATGGCTCCCTAGTGGCTGTTATGGCTTGGATCATATCTCGCACCGTCTGACCCTGCTGCACATTGCCTTCTGCGTCGGGCTCCTTATCTGCTGGGGGGACAATGTCCATCTTCCTTGCGAACTTCCCCCTTGATTGTCTCTGTCCAAGAGCAAGGTGTTCTCCAACTGTACCACAAGGCTGCCAGGTGAGCCCCCCCCTCCCCACGTGGGTCCGGTTGGGCAGGATCAGTCTACCCCTACTGGCTCCCCTTCATTATTCAACTGCTACTGGTTAAAACATAGAGGGTGCTCGGGCATGATCTAAATGGGGGGGGATGGTCGCAACTGTGTGGTCAGCGTCTCCTAGCTCATCTCAGGGCCCCCAAGTGTGTTCCGTCGTAGGAGTCGCTCTCCGCACCCCTTCCTATTCATTGTCTACTCCCGCTGGCAGCAGCCATCACAGGATGCAGGTAGCATTGACAGTCAGCGCAGAGGAAGAGGGCCACAACTCCTATACTCCCTGATACTCTTTCGACCTCGACTCAGTCTTCACTTTTGCGCTGGGCCTGTTCGTCCCAAAGTTCTGTTCCCGTTCCAGCACACGCTGGCGCAACTTCACTTTTGTCTCGCACCAACAGTCTTTCACCTCACTTCCCTGCAGTCCTGTGGCGGTCACTTCCTACTTCTCCGGGCTAGGCCGACCGTTATTTCTGTCCGCTCTGATCAGCCTATACCGGGTCCCTCCACCGCCCCACCACGGCATGGCATTCCCAGGCAGGTGCGATTTTCGCCATAGTAGCGGTGGCCGCCATCCTGAACCGCCATAGCCAGCAGTCTCTTTCTGCCTCAATTCTCGTCCTGCGCTCTTCCTTGACAGGGCGGGAGGTGGGGGCACTTCTTGTTTCCTCTGCCCTACTTGCCTCTCTTTCAGGTGGCCCCAGTCACCGGTGCGATGACCGCAGCCGCCAGCTAGCGCTGCTCCAACTGCTTCCCCGTGTACTCCTTGGCAGCTGCCAGGATCCGCACTTCTCCCTCTCCTGGCTCGGAAATGTACCACCCTCCTCCCCTTAGAGATCTGCACAGACCTATATAGGTCCTTGGGTCGGATGCACTCCAGGACCTTAGTGTATTGGGGCCCTTGAACCAGGAGCTTCTCAAACTTGTGCCGTCCCCATCGGCGTCAGGCCACGTCCTTGCCGGCTGGGGTGGATCTTTATGAGGGGCAATGGTTATTTAGTGGATTGTACTGCCATGTGGTTACCTGTGTGGCCATAGATAAAGGCACAGAATGAGCCATTCTGCTTCAGTCCTGAAGTCTTTAGACCATTTGTTTTTTTTTTAACTGGTAGCAATGATGTATCCATCATGCCTACAATCACTGCATACAATTGTCTTGCTATTTTCACCCCACCCCTCCCCAATAGCCCATCTCGCCTATTCTGGGTCTCGTGTCCAGCACAGAGAATGCTGGTGCGGCTCCAGGACAGTGAGGCCATAGTGTCTTAATAGCATGCGTTTTCCACATTTAATGTTAGGGTTTGCCCCGCCTCTGTTGGGTAAGTGTGTCATAGGCTGTCAATAGTATGCAAAATGTCTCCATCGTACATAGCTTTACATTTTTGCACCTTTGCTTCTTTTGAAACTGATGTTAGTCTTTTTAGTTGAGGCCTACAAATGTGTCTTCTATTGAGAGTGCCTGAAAAAAATCCTGAGGACTCTACAACTATGCACTGTTTATGCAGTGGCCTCAGTGCTCCTTAAGATGGCACTGCATCTACGAGATCTTCTCCACTCTCTACAAATGAGTCCTCTACATGCTGTGCACACATTTTCAAAACACATGCGGAGTGATTGCGGCTGGAAGGATAACCAGAACCAAGTCAATAGGAGAGGTCACTGACGTGTGACAAGGTTTTTATGAGCTGAAAAACAGCCAAATTGCTGATGAGAGTACAAACAGTTAAACTCCCTGAGCCAGATGGGCCTCCCACTCCCAGCACTAGCATGGGGCTGCTGAGAGGTCAGGGAAAGTTGCCTTATTGTTTTTATTTTACATGCAGAGTCACACAGCTGTACACGTGAAAGCTTGAAGCCAAATAACTCCCTGATGTACGAGGCAAAGGCGGGGCGCCATGTGAAACACGTTAAGAGTTCTCTTTTTAGAGTGTTTTTCTAAGGTTCACAACCGAGGAGCAGATTTATGTGAAGGATGCCGGAAAATCTATCTGTAAAAGAGACAAAAGGGCAACCTATATTTAATTTTATACTAAAAACGTTAATTCGTGCTCTGCTGCACGGAAGCGGACTCTTCCTCCCAAGAGCCTCCCTTTCTCTGCTCTTATTGCTAAATGATGGAAGCGTTAACTGCACCTAACACATCATGCATGAAGCCGTCTAAGAAATAGATTTTTGCTTTTGGTGGATGTACTTTGACACACTAGGGCCCCCATCAGTAGCTGAAGTAGTTATACATCACTTCATTCACCGTGGAACAATGCAGATGTTTCTAATATTTTCTTAGTTACACTCCTTGGTAATACCATAAACGTATAAACGGAGGGGTGGCTCAGTGAGCTATACGCAAATGTGTTACATTTAAGGTCACAAGTTCGAATCTCGACAAAACACTGAGCCTTCAGAGGTAAATTTAGTCCTATCAATTGCGCAATAGTAACATCAGTCTCTTACAGCACTTAGACCTAGTAGAAAAACAAGCATTTGCAATGCAACGGGTCTCGCATTTGCTCTAGTTAGAGCTATTGGCTTTGTAAACTCCTAACCGGACTTTTTCTTGCCACACGAATTAATAGAAGAAAAAAAAAAGTGCGATTGCGCTAAGTAAAACGCAGCGCACACTGAAAGGAGTTTAGCCTATGCATGCGTTTCACTAATGAAAGCAAGCGGATTTGAAAAGGCAAGCCCGCGAACCAATGAAAGTGAGCGTGGTTACAAGCCCAAAGGATTACAACAGGGCTGGAGTGATTGTGTACTCGACCCTACAAACTACGGTATGAAGCTCTATATACAAAAACACAGACCAGCCCATTCGTTGTTGTTCTGTTGCATTTCAACATTACCTTGAGAGAAGTAACGTTTTCTCTTTTTTATGTCTAAGCCTTGTGTATGTACAGGCCTAGAAGGCAGTCGCTTACTGTACCGATTGCTGAGGGCATCATTTGAACCCATTGGGTACAACTATACTGCTGGCAAAAACTGCTGGGATGCAAATGCCTCATTTAAAATGACTAAAGTATACAAAAAGTGATGAATGGAATGCTTGAATTAATCTCAGCTACTGCAATTACTTAGGCCGCATCCAAATCTTTTGTTATTTTGCAGACCCTTACACCTAAGTTTGGACCCAGCTATAGGAAAATCAGACTTGACCTGGCTCCAGTAGGAACAGTCAAGGCCGAACTGCCAAGTCAGATCCTCCCTGAACCGGAACACCTGCTACTCAGGACTGGTTTCGCCCTTGTTATGGGCTCATCAGCTGGGTACAGCTTGATTCCAGTGACACAGTGAGCACAGGACCAAGGTCTGGGCACATCCGTTCCACTTAGGGCAACATACTAAAGTACACAAAAGGAGATGAATGGAATGCTTAAATTAATCTCAGCCACTGATAATCAGGCTGCATCCCAATCATTTGCTATTTTGCACACCATGTCACCTCAGTTTGGACCCAGCTATATGCAAATGTTATGTTATGTTAGAATTGCTTATATAGCACCTAAACTGCCCACAGGCCTCGTAGCGCTCACCCTGCAACACAGAATCACAATAGTACACTACAGCACATGAATTCAGACTCTAAATAGCCAAGTTTTTAAGGCTTTCCGGAAGGAGATTTCTTGAGATCTTGATCTGATCAAATCAGTCTTGACCCTACGTCAATAGTAACAGGCCAGCCCGAACTGCCAAGCCAGGTACTCCCTGAACTGAAAAACAAGCAACCCAGGATCAGTTTCACCCTTGTGACCCAGATGTGGGTCCTGTGGTTCTGAGGCACCTCGACACCTAGCCTGCCACTTGCCTGTGGCCTCCAGTTCCTGCTTGTTCCAGACTGATCCAGTGACACCGCAGCTGCCTGGGTTTTCAAAACCGGGATTTCCCACTCACCGTTCTTCCAGCCAACAGAAGCCCCACCAACTCCAGGTCCTACATAATGCAGGACGCAGTGCGACCGTGCAGCGGATGCGCGCATCCTGTCTGTGCCCATCTGCACCTTCACCGCACCCAACGCTTTGACCCTTGGCCCTCCCTCCTTCCTTCCTTCCTTCCCTCCGAATATACACCATTGCCAAGCTCTACACCCTCCACCCGGGACACAGCAACAAACACTGCCACCTTGCCAACTCAAGCTCCACTTTAGGACCTTTCACCTGCACCCACTGCCACTTCACTAGCCACAGCTCAACACCATCTGCCAACCAGCCCTCCCTAAGCACACCACAGACACCACCTAAACAAAAACACCAACTTGCATGCTCCCTTTTTAACACACACTCACTAAGCAAGCATTCCAGCAAATCATGGACCTCATGGCCACCCTCGCACCAGGCACAGTCTTCCTCACCGAGACCTGACACAACCTCATATCCACCCCAGACAATGTCACAACGATCCCCGACAGATATAAAATCACACATCAGGACCGCACCAACAAGCCGGGAGGAGGAACAGCCATCATCCACAAAGAGACCATACAATGCACCACCACCACCACCAATGACACCACCACCACAACCACCGTCATAGAACATCTCAACCTAAAGCTCCACACAGACGAAAAACAACCATCAGAGGCACCCTCGCATACAAACTCTCAGGCCCTGTGCTCCAGTTTCTGCAACACCATTGCAGACTTCATTGCGCTCCAAGCCTTTGACTCCAAGGAATACATCTAACTCAGTGACCTATATTTCCACATTGATGACCCCAGTGACAATAACACTGCACATCTCCTTGACAGTTTGAGCAGCCTCGGTTCAACCCAGATCATCCATGACCCCACACCCACCGCAGGACACACGCTGCACCCCATTTTCACCTCAAGCAACTGCTTTAAATATAGCCATGTCAGAACTCGCATGGACCCATCACTCCATCATCCACTTCAGCATTTCCAGCCCCCACATCTCCACCCCCAAGATGACCAGTGCAGCCCACCGGAGGTGAAACAATCTCAGAGACCAGCTGGATGGATGCCCTCAACACCTCCAACCCTGCTACCGCCACCAACCTTGAACAGTGTGAAAAACTTCAACTCCTGGATCATCAATTGCGCAGACAGCATCGTTCCCATCAAGGGCAACATCCAGAGAAGATCCTCCAAAAAGGCCAGCTGGTGCATTCTAGAACTCAGAACAGCGAAACAAGACAGCAAACAGCTGGAGAGGAGATGGCGCACCAGCAAGGACAACTCCGATAGAGCTGTCTTCAAGACCTCCCTCAACCTCTACCACTGCCTGCTGAAGGCAAAAAAGCAGACAGCCCTTGCCACACGCATCAAAACCAGGCCAACACCACCAAGGAACTTTTCAATATCGTTAAGGAATTCTCCATCCCAGATGCCAGCCAAAACAACATCACACCCTCACAGGAGCTGTGCGACAACCTCGCCCACTTATTTCACAACACGACTGCAACCATATTCTGAAACTCCAAACCCCAACCCACACCTATGGACTTCTGCAACAGATACGCCACCACAGTAACCAACACGACCGAACACTGACCACCTGGAACATCCTCTCCACCCAGGACATCACCTCCACCATGAAATCCATCCACTCGGAAGCTCTCGCAAACCCATGCTTGCACCACATCTTCAACCATGGAAAAGAAAGGATCGGTCAGGAACTCACAACCCTTATCAACACCTCTATTGCCACTGCAACATTTCCCGATACCTGGAAACATTCCAAAGTCAGATCACTACTCCAAAAACCCTCCACCAACCCCAGCAAACTAAAAAAACTACTGGCTAATCTCCCTGCTCCTTATGCCAGCAAAGGTACTGGAAATGATCATCAACATGCAACTCATGCCATACCAGGTGCAAAACGAGCTACTCGACGCCTCTCAATCCAGCTTCTGCAGCAATCACAGCACCAAAACTGCTCTGATCGCAGCGACTGATGACATCCAAACCCTTCTCAACCGAGGAGAAACAGCAGCTTTGGTCCTTCTCCACCTCTTGTGAGAAAGTAGCCTCTTTCTAGCCTTGTTACCCCCACTTTTGGCCTGTTTGTGGGTACATGTCAGGGTGTTTTCACTGTCTCACTGGGATCCTGCTAGCCAGGGCCCTGTGCTCATAGTGAAAACCCTATGTTGTCAGTATGTTTGTTATGTGTCACTGGGACCCTGCTAGCCAGGACCCCAGTGCTCATAAGTTTGTGGCCTATATGTATGTGTTCCCTGTGTGATGCCTAACTGTCTCACTGAGGCTCTGCTAACCAGAACCTCAGTGGTTATGCTCTCTCTGCTTTCCAAATTGTCACTAACAGGCTAGTGACCAATTTCACCAATTCACATTGGCATACTGGTACACCCATATAGTATATGGTACTGAGGTACCAAAGGTATTGGGGTTCCAGGAGATCCCTATGGGCTGCAGCATTTCTTTTGCCACCCATAGGGAGATCTGACAATTCTTACACAGGCCGGCCAGGGCAGCCTGAGTGAAATAACGTCCACGTTATTTCACAGCCATTTACACTGCAATTAAGTAACTTATAAGTCACCTATATGTCTAACCTTCACCTGGTGAAGGTTGGGTGCAAAGTTACTTAGTGTGTGTGCACCCTCGCATGAGCCAAGGTGCCCCCACATTGTTCAGGGAAAATTCCCCGGACTTTGTGAGTGCGGGGACACCATTACACGCGTGCACTATACATAGGTCACTACCTATGTATAGCGTCACAATGGTAACTCCAAACATGGCCATGTAACATGCCTAAGATCATGGAATTGTCACCCCAATGCCATTCCGGCATTGGGGAGACAATTCCATGATCCCCCGGGTCTCTAGCACAGAACCCGGGTACTGCCAAACTGCCTTTCCGGGGTCTCCACTGCAGCTGCTGCTGCCAACCCCTCAGACAGGTTTCGGCCCCCATGGGGTCCAGCCAGGCCTGGCCCAGGAAGGCAGAACAAAGGACTTCCTCTGAGAGAGGGTGTTACACCCTCTCCCTTTGGAAATAGGTGTCAGGGCTGGGGAGGAGCAGCCTCCCCCAGCCTCTGGAAATGCTTTGATGGGCACAGATGGTGCCCATCTCTGCATAAGCCAGTCTACACCGGTTCAGGGATCCCCCAGCCCTGCTCTGGCACAAAACTGGACAAAGGAAAGGGGAGTGACCACTCCCCTGACCTGCACCTCCCAGGGGAGATGCCCAGAGCTCCTCCAGCGTGCCCCAGACCTCTGCCATCTTGGATTCAGAGGTGTGCTGGCACACTGGACTGATCTGAGTGGCCAGGGCCAGCAGGTGACGTCAGAGACTCCTTCTGATAGGCTCTTACCTTTCTTACTAGCCTATCCTCCTTCCTAGGTAGCCAAGCCTCCTTTTCTGGCTATTTAGGGTCTCTGCTTTGGGGAATTCTTCAGATAACGAATGCAAGAGCTCACCAGAGTTCCTCTGCACTTCTCTCTTCACCTTCTGCCAAAGGATCGACCGCTGACTGCTCAGGACGCCTGCAAAACCGCAACAAAGTAGCAAAGACGACTACTGAAACCTTGTATCGCTTCATCCTGCTGGCTTTCTCGCCTGTTTCCTGGTGGTGCATGCTCTGAGGGTAGCCTGCCTCCTTCTTGCACCAGGAGCTCTGAAGAAATCTCCCGTGGGTCAACGGAATCTTCCCCCTGCAACCGCAGGCAACAAAAGACTGCATCACCGGTCCTCTGGGTCGCCTCTCAGCACAACGAGCGTGGTCCCTGGAACTCAGCAACTCTGTCCAAGTGTCTCCCACAGTCCAGTGACTCTTCAGTCCAAGTTTGGTGGAGGTAAGTCCTTGCCTCCCCACGCTAGACTGCATTGCTGGGTACCGCGTGATTTGCAGCTGCTCCGGCTCCTGTGCACTCTTCCAGGATTTCCTTCGTGCACAGCCAAGCCTGGGTCTAACACTCTAACCTGCAGAGCACAACCTTCTGAGTTTTCCTCCGGCGTCGTGGGACTCCCTTTTCTGACTTCGGGTGGACTACGGTTTACTCCTCTTCTAAGTGCCTGTTCCGGTACTTCTGCGGGTGCTGCCTGCTTCTGTGAGGGCTCCCTGACTTGCTGGGCGCCCCCTCTGTCTCCTCATCCAAGTGGCGACATCCTGGTCCCTCCTGGGCCACAGCAGCATCCAAAAACCCTAACCGCGACCCTTGCAGCTAGCAAGGCTTGTTTGCGGTCTTTCTGCATGGGAACACCTCTGCAAGCTTCTTCACGACGTGGAACATCCATCCACCAAAGGGGAAGTTCCTAGTCCTCTTCAGAAAGCTTCTTCCATCGGGTGGCAGCTTCTTTGCACCCTCAGCTGGCATTTCCTGGGCATCTGCCCACTCTCGACACTGTTGCGACTCTTGGACTTGGTCCCCTTATCTTTCAGGTACTCAGGTCCGGAAATCCACTGTTGTTGCATTGCTGGTGTTGGTCTTCCTTGCAGAATCCCCCTATCACGACTTCTGTGCTCTCTGGGGCTGTAGGTGCACTTTACACCTATCTTACAGGGTCTTGGGGTGGGCTATTTTTCTAACCCTCACTGTTTTCTTACAGTCCCAGTGACCCTCTACAAGCTCACATAGGTTGGGGGTCCATTCGTGGTTCGCATTCCACTTTTGGAGTATATGGTTTGTGTTGCCCCTATACCTATGTGCTCCTATTGCAATCTATTGTAACTTTACACTGCTTGCATTACTTCCTTTTGCTATTACTGCATATTTTTGGTATTGTGTACATATATCTTGTGTATATTTGGCATCCTCATACTGAGGGTACTCACTGAGATACTTTTGGCATATTGTCATAAAAATAAAGTACCTTTATTTTTAGTATATCTGTGTATTGTGTTTTCTTATGATATTGTGCATATGACACCAGTGGTATAGTAGGAGCTTTGCATGTCTCCTAGTTCAGCCTAAGCTGCTCTGCTATAGCTACCTTCTATCAGCCTAAGCTGCTAGAAACACCTCTTCCACACTAATAAGGGATAACTGGACCTGGTACAGAGTGTAAGTACCCCTTGGTACCCACTACAAGCCAGGCTAGCCTCCTACACCTCTCTGCAGCCTTCAACACCGTATCACACCACATGCTGATCGAAAGACTCCACCACATCGGCATCCAAGGGGTCACACTCAGATGGATCACCTCCTTCTTCAAAGGAAAAACCCAGAGGATCCACCTCCCACTTTTCAACTCTGAAACCAAGGAGATCATCTGCGGTGTCCCCCCCAGGGCTCATCCCTCAGCCCACTGCTCTTCAATGGATATCTGACTCTGCTGGCAACATCATCAGATCCCATGGTCTCAACATAAATTCCCACATAGACAACACCCAACTCATCCTTTCACTCACCGATTACCCCTCCACCACCAGAACCAACTGCCACTGATGCATGACAAGCATCGCTGACTGGATGAAGAACAACTTCCTGCAGCTGAACACAGACAAGATGGAAGTACTGATCTTTGGCAACAGGAGCAACACATGGAGTGACTCCTAGTGGTTATCAGACCTAGGGCTCGCACCTACTCCCTCCGACCACGTCAGAAACCTCGGAATCATCACTGACAACAAGCTTACCATGAAATCATAGATCAACGCTGTCTCCTCCACCTGCTTCCTCACTTTGCGCACACTACGCAAGATCTCCCCTACACACAAGATGCACTGTGACACATGCCCTCAGCACCAGCCGATTGGACTTCGGCTACGCCCTCTACGTAGAAATTGCCACTCACCTCCGATAGAGACTTCAGCCCTTCCAGAATCCTACAGCCAGACTCATCCTTGGCCTTTCCAGACTAACCTACATCACACCCCACCTCAGGCAACTCCACTGGCTCTCCATTTAGAAGAGATGCCAATTCAAGCTGCTGACCCACTCACAAGGCTCCACACAACCAAGGACCCATGTGCATTAACCACTGCCTGACCTTCCACCAACTGTTGAGAAGACTACGCTCTGCCTCCCTTTCACTTGCCCATACTCCCCAGCATCTACTGAAGCAGAAATCGAGGCTGCTACTCTCTCACATTACGGCATAAACCTGAAACAGCCTCCCCACGCACCTCTGGACCATCACCTCACTTCCAGAATTCCAAATGGCCTTCAAGACCTGGCTGTTCGAATAAGCCTCCAGGACCTGCAAGTGTCTGGATACCCTATTGATTAGCCGCGCTTTATAAATCCTGATTGATGGATTGACTGTGCTCACTGTGTCACTAGATCCAAGCTGTACCCAGCTGATGATCCCATAACTATGATGAAACCGGTCCTAGGTTGCTTGTGTTCCAGTTCAGGAAGGACCTGGCTTGGCAGTTCAGGCTGAAGTTTTCCCATGAGGAGCAAGTATATGGCTGGGTCCAAAAGGAGGTAAGCAAAGGAACAATTGGCTGGAGTGCTACACCGACCTATTGCCAGTGGTTAGACTCACTGCAAGAAGCCTTGCATCACCTTTTGTATGTTTTATTTAAAATGACATCAGAACAAATCTTTGTGCCAGTGAGATAGATTTTATTTCATTGTTTTCAAATATTAAAGTTCAGTTGGCCTTTATAGTTGTGTAGGGCCATATTTCATAAAGATTTCTTTGATCAGGTCAAAGCCCTCACTGCCTTTGACACACTCGACCATCCCACCCTCATATCTGCCCTAGAGTTGCGATGGTGAATCACTGCTCCTACCTTTTCAACCGACAGCAGTTGTTCACAACACTATCTCCAGTTACTAACATATCCCCGTCACCTGCAGAGCCCTCAGGCTTCCATAATGTCTCCCCTCATCTTCTACCTCCAAATGGCCAATATGCTGTTGATGCACACTGCTACTTAAGTCTCCTTTACTTCATTCTGGAGAAAATGCTAATAATTAGCAGTGTTCCTGCCTTAATGACTGAGATGGCACCCTATCGCTTCCAACCCCCTGTGGGGGTCACCAAGAATTCTTCACCCTCACCTTGAATAGGGTTGCACCTAAATCCACGTAGACAATGTGTTCAAGAGAAGCAAACAAAACGACAACTCTAAGAACACATTAGGTAGTCATATGAAAGCTGTGGACAGGAATCAAGTGTCCTGACTAGATGTGAGGTGATCCACCCCTCCACCCCCAAGATGATCATCCTCGCTGTATTAGCATTTTACACATTTGCTGCCATAACCTCAGCTGCTCCCACAGTTTTCGTCTTCTCAAGCTGCATGTCTGACCAGGATTAAATGGCTGATACAGGTGAACTGAGGTCTCAAGCCCCCCCCCCCCCCCAAAAAAAAACCAAAGGCTTCCTAAAGGCCTTGCCACTCTTTTGCTCCTTGAGTTAGCCCCAAGCTTGTCTGTCATCTCTTTGTTCCTCCAGGTCACTATTGGCTGTGCATGAGGTCACACTGCACTTCTCCACAATGATGCCAGATTCATTTGCTACCTCCCCTCTGGGTGACCACTGCGAGCTATTGCCACTCTGACCTCAGTGCACCTAAAGGCCTCTTGGCAATGAGATCATTGAAGAGGGAAAAAAGAGAACAAGAATGAGATCTCAAGAGGGTTAACAATATAAAAAGGCTTTTCAGAGACTTAAAAGGAAATAATCCTAGATACTGTGTAGTGGCCGGTTGTCCATAGCACTGGCGCCAAAACTTAAAACATCTGGTGTTGCTGCGAGATTTGGACAAGCTGATCTGTATGGCTAAAGAAGGTCAGCTTGGTTTTGCCCAGGCCACAGAAGACCTTAACAAAGACATAAGCATTTTAATTGGACTTTCTGTTCCACTTTAAGCTGGGGTAGAGCTTGGCAGGTAGAAGCAATGTAGTTGAACCCGCAGAGATTACATATCAGTCCAACCATAAAGTTTTCACCTGTTGCAGAGACCAGAGTAAGTGTGTCAGCTAGCCGAGATGACAGTAGTAGTCACAATCTAGTCGAGATTGGATACAATTAGTGACCAGAATGTCATGCGTGGGCTGGTGCAGAAAGTTTAAGACCTATCTTAACGAGGGATGAAGGCTGGGATAAAAAAAAGGTCCCTCTACAGAGTTCACATGTTCTTTGGGGGAATTTTTAGGCCACAATAACTTTACCTTAAAAAATAAGCGCACTTGAAAATAAGAATTTTATTTGAGTGGATAAAGCGTGTCCGAGGGAACATACGATAGGGACCAGTACTAACAGTAGGAGGATGTTTAAAGAGAAAGTAAAGAGCAGAATGGTGGGAGCTGACCACGCAATCAGAATACTACCATTAACTTAAGTGAAAGAAAAGGACGACCAGCACAGTGCGACAGACTAACATGATGAAATAGAGCTGGAGCTTTGCTGCTGCAACGGACTAGAGCAGTGGTTCCCAACCTGTGGTCCGGGGACCCCTGGGGGTCCGCGAAGCCTCCTCAGGGGGTCCACAACTGCTTAGAAAATTAAATAATATTAATAGATTAGGCCCCCAGACCTCAGTAAGGACTTAATGGGGGGGGGGGGGTCCCCGAATTCCAGTAATGATTCAGTGGGGGTCCCCGGGTCCCAGTAATGATAATGTGGGGGTCCACAGAAGTCAAAAGGTTGGGAACCACTGGACTAGAGGAACTATTTATCCTTGTAACACAGTAAACTGAATTTACAGGTCTGGAGTGGGGGATGCTACTAGCCGTACTGCTCTTACCTGCAGGACAATAACAGCTTTTAATGAACCTCCACTCATTATGGGCCCTTGTCACAGTCTCAGGCCATAATTACACATCTGATTATTAACTTTGATTGACTGCAGGGGCAGGAAATAACACATGGTTATATATCAAATGGATGAAGGGCCTATGAACTGAGACTGACTAGGAGCAAGAAAAAAAAAATCCAGATGGAAAAAAACAAGAGCGACTGATACCTTTAGTAACCTGAAAAGTGTGAAATTAACAGATCTTGCCGATGCTGAAAAGCTGAAGTCAGCAGATTCTGATGAAAATATGATAAACATAGTGGAAAGGAAAGGAAGGAGACAAAAATGACTCCAAGGTTACAAGCCAATAACCAAAGACAGCCAGAGAAACAATGAGCTAGTTGAGGGGACAGTGATGGCAAGCATTACGAAAAACGGCATTAAACGATTATAGTCTAGTCAGGCGTTAATAAATGAAGAATGTGTAAGATCCTGCAAGACTGTATAGCTAAAACAAGGGGGTGGAGCCTTGCAGCAGAAAGCTCAAGAAAGATATTAAGATTAGTGAATAATGCACTTAAAATGGAAATATCTCGGTGGATAAATATTTGTTAAGGAGCAAAGGCTCAATTTAGGATGGCTTCTGCTCCTAGACGACTTCGAATTCCAAAGCTCGAAACACAGTTTAATTCTGAAATCTACAAACTAAGACAAAAAAACAAGCAGGGTATGCTGAGATCTTCTGTAAAATATGTACTTTAACTTTTGTTTACTTTAGTGCACAGAGCAATTAAAAAACAGAATTTGATTGATCTTACAAAGGAGAACATATCAAGTACACGACTGGAAACGATCCGTTTTACTCAGATTACCGTCACTGATTTGTTCAAGAAACCGTAACAAGTTTCAGAAACCTTTGGGTGAACTTTGCGTGCTTTCACTGCTGCTGCCAGAGAAAAATCTGATTTCGATTAATTTTTCAAAGCGTATGGTTTCAAAGCTCCTCAACCCTCCTCGAATTAGGTGGAAGCACAAGATTCTGAACAAGTGGAAAACGTTTCATTCTTCAAGGCACTTCTGAATCTGCCCTGCTTTAACTCATACAAGCATTTCCCAACTCTATCACAGCCCTTCCACCTGAATCACACCTTAATGCGCTACCTGTACATTGCATTTGAGTAACTGCGGATAACTAAGGGTACATTTTCAAAAGAACCAATTTTGTGTTTTTTTGTGGACTTTTACGACTGCGCCCACCTTTCCAAAGGTTTCCTAGACATGCAAACGGACCACAGCTACACTGAGGTAATCTGCTTCTTTCTCTTCTCATAAATGTTTTTGACTGATCTCACAGAGACAACTGTGCCACCACAATGTAGCACAACAAATCGTAAATGTTTCCTGCACATGGCCAATCCAATTAGGTACCACAGCTATTTCAGAAGGATAAAAACAATAAGCAGCCGAAAATTAATAGGCAGCACTCGTTTAGCAAAGCTCAGACACAAATTCAGCCTTTAGCTCCATGTTTGCTGCTGAATCAGTCTTCCCAGTCCACGCCTGTGAACCTCACTCAGAATTCCTAAGCTGTCAAGCGGCTACACTGTTAATCTAGTATGGGTCTTTTTTTGTACCCACTCACTTACTTTTTATTGGGATAATGAGCTGAGGAATGACAGGAAGGATCTTGTTCCCTCCATGCTCCAGCATATCGTGGACCCCTTGCCGTGCGAAAAACTCATAAGGATGTGTCATCTCGCAAAGCCCATCAAAGAAGAGAGGCAGATAGTGATGGTAGTCGAGCTTCTCAATCTCCACCTGACAAGAGACAGAGAAGAGAACTGTAATTAAGATTCAATGACAAAAATCACACTGATGATGAACAACTGCTTTGGAAGCGAGCAGCTTAGTGCAAAAAACTGCAATGGTGGCGCTGTTCTAAAAGATTCCTCTGCTGAGTGCAAAGAGAACACAATACAACATGTCAAATCGTTCTGATAATTCCATATTTATTATGTGGTTACAATTTATTTTGCATTGTAGAAAACAATGAACTCAGTATAGTGCTTTCCATCCTAAAATGTTGCAATTTTTTGACATGCTCTCTGGAGAGAGCAATCCCATTACAGGATCCAGAATCACGTGACCTGCAAAACAAAGGGTTGTTCAATGAAAGATGACTTCAGTTTAATTGAAAAACTGGTTGTTCAATGGCTATGACACTGCTGAAAACCCTGAGGTCTTGAGCCGGTTACCGCTATGTCAATTTGAAAGCAGATGTGGAAAGTCAGCATTATCTGGTTCCACCTGTGCCTCGATCAACACATCAAGGACACCTCTTTGTTTACTCTGGATATCTGTGCTGGGTTCTGTGTAATGTGTGCTGTTGAGAGCTGCGTGTGAGGTATGTGGTGGTTCTTTAGTAATGACACATTGTACATTAGACAAGTGCCAAATAATGACAAGCATTTGCAATGCAATGGGTCTTGAGTTTGTTAGAGTTAGAGCTATTAGGGTTGTAAATTCCTAACTGGACTTTTTTTGCCACATAAATTGAAAACGAAAAGTAAAACAGTTTACATAAGCAAGCCAATTCAAAGTGCCACGGCCGCAATGAGCATGAGTGTGAAAGAGATACAAAAGGAAAAAGAAGTTCACTCGCAGTCAAACGTACCAGCTAACATGCAATTATCCATGTAACAGGGTCAATGGCCAAGGCGGTAATAAAACTGCCCCAAGGAGGGACAAACGTAAAACATTTACCAATGATAAAGGATTTTTGAAAGGCAAGCTCATAAACGAGTGAGAGTGATGGGCGTGCAGTGGGCGTAGTTAAAAGCCCATAGATAGATTCCGACAAGACAGAGCACTTGCTCGCTCAACGGACAAAATTACAGTTGACTGGGTCTGGCTTTGTATGTGTGAATTCTGAACAGTCATTGCTGTGTCGAGCAACAGGTGACTGTGACAATGTATAAGGATAATCGCATGAAGTTAGCAAAGCCTATACCACGTATGGTATTGCACAATACCATATCCATATTTATTATTTGTGAATGACCCTCAGTCACTGTCCTAGCCTAGGACTTAATTTACACAAATCTATCCGCTAAATCGAAAGCTTTCACGTCAAATTCCTTCAGCTTCCAGCTACACCCGAGTAGAAATACAACTGCCCATTTAAACATCGAACAAAGAACAGCAATAGAAAATGTCATTTCACTACAGTCTGGTACAATTCCATACCAAAGCGTAGCTTTTACATGACATCTACGGAAATACAAAAATCACAACTGGCAGACCGATAAGTGCTGGAATGGAACCAATCCTTATTGATTGAGAAAATGGTATTGTTGTGTTTCAGGATATGGGACAGTTGGTGGATTTCCACATGAATCAGGATTGCCTCAAATTAATTGTATCTTTTATCAAGTGTATAGAATGAAGTTTAACGCAGCTGTTAAACAACGTACTGTAGTGCCCTGCAGTAAAATGGGCAATAAAAGTAGCATCTGAAAACATAATGTTACAAGTCTGTAAGGTCCTAGTCTGGAGACATCTACGTCATCAAATGTGGCTGTCATACAAGAAGACATTTATTGTAGAACTGGAAAAAGAAAAAAAAGACAACATACAAAGGGATAGAGACAATACCCAACCTATGTTATATTCTGTATACAGAAGACTGACTAGTTAGTTCAATAGAACTCAAAAGGGTCATATTAAGGTTTGCCTAGATTCTTATCTGACACAAGAATTCAGAATGCCTTTGCATTGTAGGATATATATGAGTTGATAAATAGTTAAAATAGGCACTGCCAGCTCTATTTATGAAGTGAGTTACTAAGAATCGTTTAGGGTCAGAATAATATAGAAGGAATGGCACTTGCAGAAGGAATGTGGCATGCTTTTGAAGAATTGATATTTTAATCGCTAAACCAGAATTTTAATTCGATTAGGCTTCTGTACATTGCTATATCTGGGCTCAGATTAAGGCAGCTAAATTGGCTCTCAAACTACTCCAGGAGGCGTCCACTTAGGCAGCACTGGCTTCCCATCACTAGCTGGCTCAGCTTTAAATGGCAGGGCTTGGTTTCTCCATCTTTTCACAGTCTAGGGCCCCGATATTTGCAGGGTACGTTTGTGAAAGATACTCCTGCCCGGCAACTGAGATCTTCGATTTTTTTTTTTTTTTAGTAAAGGTCCCTAGAGTTAAAGACAAACTAGGCGACGGCATTGAACGTGTTGTAACTCCAACTACAGCCGCTCCACTAATCCCAGTCATTAGGAAAGCACTTAAGACTGGTATACAATAGGGAATCAGCATACAGGCACCTTCAATGGGATATTCCAGTTAGCGCCAGGGCGCCATTTTTGGTCACAGGGCGCTATACAAATTGCCATTCCATTACATGTTAGAAAGGGAAGTAGTCTTAAAGCAGGAAGGGAAACGAGAGCAGGAGCCTGCAAGTGAAACCCTTCCACGCTTCTCTCCTGCCATCAAATCTGCAGTCAGCAACTGTGCTTAAGATACGGTCTGTTTTCGAAACACAAAACATCTGATCCAAATATAGCTTGGCGGATAGGACGAGGCAGACTGCTAAAGCATCTGGCTCGTCCCTCGCTTTGCCAAGTACCCAGAATGTGCTCGGGTAGCTTGCTACAACAGTACATCTTTATTACAAACCAACACTTCCTGTCCCTCCCCGCCTCAGCTTGCATCCCTCACACACGCAAACTGCCATAAATCTCTGGGCACGCACATCAAATATGAAAAAGAAATGAGCTCGGCTTTTATGCGCCAGTCCAATTTATGGGGCTTCATTATTTTGATGTTTTTACCTTGCAGCACAATCTATGCTTGGCAACAAAAAACAGGGGTGCTGTGTTGGTGCCGCAGCATTTAATGTGAGACAACAGAAAAAAACAGAAAGCAAACGGGAACGCGACATCTATTACTCTCCAGAGACTAACGGCGGGCGGCCTTTGGGGGGATGCAATTTGAAAACGTGCTGCTAGCAGTGCATCGCCACAACAGCGAAAACAAGACACACCCTCCTTCTTGGAAGTCTACAGGTTACAGAAACCTGGCCCCTCAAGTATTATGGTCAGTACGTGCCTATGCCTCGCCTGAGTGAATTAGAGGTGACGCACTGAGCATCCTGGGTTCTCGTGGCCAGTAACTACGTCAATTAGCCATACGCCGAGATCCCATGCTTGTTCTTGCAGAATTACAGCGGATAGCATGTGCTCTAGCGGCCTGTAACTGTACCAATCAGAGATGCAACGAGAGCCCATGCTTCTTCTTTGGGATTATAGGTGATATTGAGTACTGTGGTTGTATTTATAGCTTGGAACTGCATCAAAAAGTGTTACAGGAGATCCCATGCCTCTTTCTGGCAATTTACAGATGCCACGGTGGGCACTATGGAGAATAATTGGCTGTAACAGCTCCAATCAGTGATACACAAAGGCCCCATGCTACGCCTTGGAGTACTAGAGGTGAAACTATGGATTCTTATGGCCAGTACCTGAGTCAACCAGTGATACACAGATTATATGCCACTTCTTGGAGAATTAAAGGTAACACCGTGAGCACTCGGAAGTCTAATGGGCTGTAACTGCGCCCATCAGCAATAGACAAAAACTCAATGACTTTCCATGGCGGATTTACTGGTGCCACATGGGCACTGTGAAGTTTAATACCTGTAACTGCACCAGTCAGTGACACACAGACACCCAATGCCAGTCCATGGAGAATTACAGGTGATGTCATGAGCACTGTGGAGTCTTATTGCCCGAGTGAGTGAAATACAGACCCTCATGCCCTGCTTTAGAGGGCTACAATTGAAGTCATGGGTAATCTGGATTCTTATCACCTGCAAAAGTGTCAGCCATCGACAATTCATCATTAAAGAAACAATTTACCAAGCTCTCAATGAGGTAATCAATCCCATCCCGATAACTGATTTAATTAAGCAAGAGAATGATGAAAGGTGTTAAGCCTGTTTCAGTTTCGCTGCCACTATCTCTATGCCTATCTGCACTAAAGGTAGGAATATATTCGAGGACGAACATGTCTGTAAACAAAAAAGCCCCTCGATAAGTAAACACATCAGAGAAAAGTAAAGACTGGAGAGATACAATATTGTACTCATCGTCGAGTTGACTGAAGTTATTCATCAGATGATATGAATTCCAGATCACAACAAACTATATTAATGACTCTGAAGATCAGTGGCGATGGTCAGGTATGTTTGCAGAGAAAGGGCATTGGACACCGTTATGTAGATAGTTTCATACATATACCTAGAGAAAAGGCTGGATATGTGTGCAATAGAAGGGGTTCATAACATTGGCGACAGCGGTCATTACGTACATGTGACAAAGATGACTGGATATGTACAGCAAGAGATATGGATAGCAATGACTGTGGAAGAGATGGTTGCATACAAGTAATGAAAGCGTTGGCTGCATAGCTACGGCAATGGATGCCGTTGGGTTGGTTACAATTACTAATAGAGATAGATATCTGTAGGTAACAATAGAGAAAATTGTATGGTAAAATATGGTTTGTTACATTTGGTGAGGATTGTTTATGTACAGCCACAGAGGTGCTTGATTTGTATGGCAATATGTGAGGTTGGCATGCTTGGAGACTGATGGTTACATCTGGCAAAAGAGATGGTTGACTGTAGGCAATTATAGAGGTGGCTTGATTTTATGGCATATGGTTAGGTGTGCCTGGCAAAAAAGAGGATTCCATATATTGGTGAAATAAATGTGTTTGTTAAACAGAGGCAGCCCAGTATTTCTAATGGAAGACATGTTGAGATGTTTGGTTAATTAAAAATCGAGGGATACTGTTCCTAACAGAGAAGATACTAGAAGGCTACACACTCATGCAGGTCAAGCAGTTGGGGAATTACTACCATCTTCGGGATGTTCCTCGTAGGACTGATGATGCAAAGCCCTACAGTCCCCATGAAGAGTCACTTTAGCGGAGATCTTTTTATTAGATGCCGCATTGTGAAGCCTATAAGTGTGAGAATGTCCTAAAATGTGAGTTCAAATGTGCAGAGCTAAGTGTGAGTGAAAGAAAAAGTGAATGACTAAAAACATCTAGGAGTTGCCAACAGTCTTAATTACACAGTACTCCTGGCTGGATTAAAAAAAGCCACCAAACAGAGGCATTGAGGGCTACTCTGGCAAAGTAATGAACCCACGTAGCCATAAAAGTCAAAAGTGAGTAAAGGTCAACATGTTTCAGCCTGCCGGTCCAGGAGAATCAGAGCTCAGCTAAAGTGACTCTTTGAGGGGCCCATAGGACATTGCAGCGCCAGTCCTATGAGGAACTACCTGATGATGAAGCATGACATCTCTTTTTAGGATGTATGAAGGCATTAAAAAAATCAAGGGAGTAATTCCCCAACTGCTTGACCTGCATGAGTGTATCTTGTCTGTTAGGAACAGTATCCCTCTATTTTTGATTAACCATTGTACGGAGCCAGGATACTGGACCTTTTTGGCTCCCAGTCCACGCCTCTCTTTAATTTGAGTTTCCTGTATGTTTGGTGATCGAGATAGCCGAGTAAGGGCCATATGTACGAACACATTTTCCCATAGACACAGAATGGATAAAATCATTTGATACATCTGGCCCTTAGTTCGGCACTCTAGATAGTTAGAAACATTAGTTGATAGAGTAGAATAGGTAAATAGATAGTTTTGCCAATAGAAATTGATGGGCAACTAAGCAATAAAGATGGATATGCATGTTTTGTCGTTGCGGTGGCCCAGTATGTTTGGTGAGAAAGATGGAATGATATTTTTGATGGCAGAAGTGGTTGTCTATGATCAGCACAGGATGTTGTCAGGCATGTGTGACAAAGATGAATGAGCAAGATAGGAACTCTAGATGGTTGAGTATGCAGAGGTGCTTGCATAAGGTTAGTGAAGAAAGAAAAGGTAGATTTGGTCAAAGAGATGACTGGTTATGTGTTTGCAAATATAAATGGTTGGATATATTAAGCAATAGAAATGGATACGTATTTTTACCAAAAGAGATAGTTTTGCATGTTTATCAATAGTAATGATAGGATATATTTGGTGATCGTGATATCTTGGTAGGTTTGCTGCGAAGGCGTACTTGGCAAAACATATTTTTGAGTATGTTTGGCAAGAGCTAGGGATGGTTGGTGATCAAGAAGGTAATTCTTTAGTAATAGAAATGGCAGGGTATTTTAAATGACTAATATGGCTGGGTATTCTGCAAACCAACTTTGAGTATGTTTCATCCTAGAGTTGTCTCGAAATATGCGATGTCAGTGATAGGTAAATTTTGCAAAATTTGCCCAGACCTCATAGACAAAGAGGCAATCTGCTTCATTATATTTTCCTGCAGAAGGTTCCCATGCAAATTTCTTCCATAAATGCACCAAAAAGGGCTGTAATGCACTAATGGAACCAACAGAGTAAGGAACTTTGATTCTGCACAGCTGAACTGGAACCAATAGTCAACTCTATAACAGTTATATATTCTGAATTTAAGTAGCTATAAGCCTCGTTGTTTCGTCCACAAGTATAACGTGACACATTCATAGTGCGTTGCTGCATGATAACACAGATGCATAAATTAGCATCTGCTCCTCTTTGGTTTGACATCACTGCAGCAATGAGAAAACAAAAAGGTGCTGGATAGAATGCTTAAACTAAACTCTGCTACTGGAACTACTCTTAGCCCAACTCCTAGCCATCATGTTTTGCTCTATGTGCCACTACAGACAGGAGCCTCCACATGGAAATGAGTCTTGGCCACGCCCCAAAAGGGACAGTCAAACACAAACTAGTAATCCATGGCCTGGCCTATCCACATGGCAACATAAGCAATCACAGACATATGTCAGGCTTCTTGGGCCTCATGAGTGACGGAAAGCTTTTGACCCATGGCGCAAGAGTAGAAGAGAACATTTACAGCCACTGCCCACCTCTAAAAAAATAAAAATAAAAATATGCAAATATATTTGCTTTTCTTACCAACTCAAACAATTTATTGAGTAAATGTGGCAATTTATAACATTCATTGTGCCTTAGGGCCACAGTTCAATATTTATGAGTATAAATAATAGTTCGTTTTTGGTCTCTTCTTCCCACCAGTGCTGAGAAGTCAGATTTTGAGGAAAGACCCCCCCCCCCATTTTCAGGTGTTTATGCTCATGAACCTTATTAACCTTCGTTTTGCCAGAGTGAAATAATCCATTTTTTCCACGGTTCGCCAAATTAACAAGCTGTGCAGGTGGGCTGATAAAAGTAAAAACATTGAGTGACAGATGTTCAGAGAACAAGGAGATCTACAAACAAGACTAACATATGTGTTCATGATGCGTTTGTGTAAAGCAATCCTACTTCTACTCTTGGTACGACAGAAATAAATAATAATCAACTCTAACTCAAAGTACGTGCCCTTCCACTGGGATCCTAGCAAGGAACCGCCACAGGAACACCTAACACCTCTGACCTTGTCCTTTCACTGAGGGGGGGACTTCTGCTTCTGTGTCCAGCTTTCTCTTCTGGGTACTGCTCACAGGAAGCACATGCTTTGTGAGCAGATCTTTGCATTGAACCTATATGAAAAGGCCTTTATATCCTGGAGCTGGATTCTACATAGGTCAGGATATCTTACCAGAATGTCTTCTGAAGGGTCTAAACACTCGCTACAACTTGTGTGACCCTCAGAGAATTTGTGGACACTATGATAATGTACACAACAAAGACCCTGTTGCTTTGGCCAAACATAAGTGTTTTGCTGTTCAACTCGCAGCATATCTAACCAAGTGCGTGAGAAAAACTGCCTATAAACGTCTGGCCTCTGGGTGATCAGAATAACCCAAAGTTAAATTATCCAGCAACCAACATTTATCGATTTGTTTTCCCGTTTTTCTGTAGATTTATATTTAAGGGGTGTCATTTTACAACTGCTATTTGTTTTACTTTTTTTTTGTCCATGAGGATAGTCATGAAGAAAAACTTACCTTGAGGGGGAGAAAAATGACTGGTCTAAGGAAAACTGCAGGGAGAAAGATGAATCTGTTTTATGGGCTATCGCAGACTTTTGTATCTGCAAGGGAAATTTGCTTCAGCAACCTCCCCAAAAGGGGAAGTTCTTCAAACAGTCTTCATAGAGAAGCAATTGATAGCCGTGTCCGTTGCTGCTTGCAATCCCTGTGATTTAAACAATATGACTAAGGATCAATCCCAAGTGGGTGGATTTGGCTTTAGCTAGTGTTAGGAGCTTGTTGTTTGCTGTTGTTATTGACCACTGGTTATTATCGGGCTGCAGCCTCACATTTTAAATAGAGATCATTAAAAAACAAAGCATATATAAGCATGTATTTTTCCATGCAACACACATTGTCAATCGCAACTCATTCTCATTTCCTCTAAACTAAATGGATATGAAGAGGCCTTGGGGAGAAAAGTATCTGCTGACCGTGATCCTGGTGATCTAAGTGTGGGAAGTTTAATTGGAAACCAGGGCAATGTTTTTCAAACTCAACCATAGGTAACTGCTTCAGTGCAGCTTCATGTGATGAAATACACTTCTTTATCCACTTCTCTTATGTAATGTACTGGCACTTCAGTGGAGTCAAAGTTTGGATGGGGATGGTTCCTGTGATACTACTGGGCTTCAGGGGAACTGACACCACTCCCTTTACTAATAAAACAAGAGGGACTGGGAGAGTTAGAGGTCCAGTATACGTGCTCCCTACATATAAGCCTATATAACAAAAAGTATACTGTTCCAAAAATGTCTGCCTTCGTTAATCATCACGGGCAATTAGTGTCATTAGGAGTACCCTCAAGCCTCAATTACGATGCTGAGCATCATCATCGGGTTGACTCCTCGCCGGACCGGCACTGCAATATCCGACGGGCCACCACTCAAAGGGTGGTAGGCTCTTTGACCGAAAATGATATTACTGATCAAGTAGAGTCAGTGAAATGTGATAATGTATGGTGGAAATAAAGGAGAGTAAGAGGTGTATTAAAATTGGCTCTGAACACCAAGGGGGTCATTACGACCCTGGCGGAACAAGTCCGCCAGGGCCGTGGGACGCGGTGGCACCGCCGACAGGCCGGCGGTGCCCCGCGGGGCATTCTGACCGCGGCGGCTCAGCCGCGGTCAGAGAAGGGAAACCGGCGGTCTCCCGCCGGTTTCCCACTGCCCCAAAGGAATCCTCCAAGCCGGCGCAGCATGCTGCGCCGGCATGGGGATTCCGACTCCCCCTCCCGCCATCCAGTTCCTGGCGGTTCTCCCGCCGGGAACCGGATGGCGGGAGGGGGAGTCGCGGGGCCCCTGGGGGCCCCTGCCGTGCCCATGCCTATGGCATGGGCACGGCAGGGGCCCCCATAAGAGGGCCCCTAAAAGTATTTCAGTGTCTGCAAAGCAGACACTGAAATACGCGACGGGTGCAACTGCACCCGTCGCACCTTCCCACTCCGCCGGCTCTATTACGAGCCGGCGTCATCGTGGGAAGGGAGTTTTCCCCTGGGCTGGCGGGCGGTCTTGTGAAGACCGCCCGCCAGCCCAGGGGAAAACTCGGAATACCCTCCGCGGTCTTACGACCGCGGAGCGGTATTTCGGAGGGGGGAAGCCTGGCGGGCGGCCTCCGCCGCCCGCCAGGCTCGGAATGAGGGCCCAAATGTCTTTAATACTATATGTAGGAGTCAGGCCAAGATTAAAAATGAATCAAGGAGTCTAAAGGGGAATAATGTGCCCCACACTCCTTAACATAAAGTGAGGAAAGGAGGAGAAATACTCGATCCTAACACTAAGGGGTCGACATGTTTCACGCCTAAATGGTCTGTAGAAGATCCAGCGGCGTTTCTTCAGGACCTTAGAAAAGATAACTTCTCCTTAAGAACAAATAGCAATAAGTGCTGGAAGGTCACTTACAGTGTATGGATTAAATAATCACTGTCAGTCATCTATTAAGTCGCCCATCCCAATTTGAGAGAAGGCATCATGAGGACGCTTAAATCCCGACCAGAGACGGAATCATTCAGTGTGGTCACTGGTCAGCACAGCACCTACCCTGGGGCGCGTCCCCGAAGACCTGCTATGCTGTCTGTAAAATGATGGCCCCAGGAAGGGGTGCTAATAAGCTCTCACTGCTGACCCATTGAAACAGAGGGTATTGTATCTAAAACAGTGTAGTATTTCAGAGACTGAAAATATCATTGTCAATGTTTTCGGTCTCATCTACAGAAAGTTTTTGGGCTTTATGTTGTGGAAGACCCGTTGTTGACTATACCAATGCTTACTGTGGGCTTTAGGTAAGCCCACTATATACAACTAGTTGATTTTCTTGTCAATCTTATTTGCTTGCTCCCTAGTCAATGGCTTACCTTGCTCTTGTGTTTGCCTCTCCCCTGGAACTTTGCATCTTTACCATGATTTTGCCTGGATGACTTGTACTCTTCCACTGTTCACATTCAGGGAACTAATTTTTCTTTAAGCACTCCATCGGGTGCATGTGCTTTCTTGTGCTCTCCTTCCGGTACTGCTCCTCCTCAAATAAATGCATCACCAGACCCCTTCATCCCCACCCCTGCTCAACCGTTGCTTTCTCTACTCAGCCCAACCTTTTGGCATCATCTTTTGACTCTTCCTTGCTCACCTCAAGCTCCCCCATTGCTCCTGCATCTCCTTCCCTCGCTCCTCACTACTTCTGCCACTTGCTCCCCCTGTTGCCCCCCTTCCGTCACAATCTTCTTGGTTTTAAAAAAAAAAGACGTTTTTAGAGGGCCAAGCAGTTGCTGCTGCTTTTCCAAAACGTGTTTTCACACAAATTTATATTCAAATATTTTATTTACTGCTCCAAGATTGGCATCCGCCATATTGTAATGGTATTTTTTTTTTAATTGTTGGCAAGTTACACAGCATGTGCATATATACATCGCACTGGGCCTTACATGTCATTGCACTTTCATTTTTTCTTGTCAATGCTCCATAGCAGTTGCAAAAGGCATTTTTCCTCTTTTTGCATCGGGAAAAAACATTGAGAAAGTTAATAGATCGCATTGGCAGACAAAAGGTAAAACCTATTGCTTTGCCAATGATTCTTGTTCAGAAGCTTACATTAGGAGCTCAACAGAGTCTGGACGCCACAGCAACCAAAGATCCAGGAAACTAGGAGGGGTTAGCGGTCCTTGGCAGCAGACAGGTTCTTTGAGTTTGGTCTTGCAATACATTGAGCACCCTTTTTACAAAACCTCAGCAGGCATGCTTTGCACCTGCCTAACAATAGTATAATAAGGAATCAATCCACATATCTTTCCTTAACTACTTTATGCAGTGCTTTCTCTGTGCACCCCTGTTTGCTTAACAGTGTTCTCTTCTGATGAAAGAACAAACAACTTGCCTAAGGGTGACATAGTGATAGGACATGATAATTAAGGTGGAATGCATATAGTACTGTGAAGGTTATTGTATATTATTAGTTTTTTTAATACATTATTGTTTTGTGGCTGGGGCTGCACAAGCTTATATTTTTTTAAATAAAAAAATATACCTGAAATAATATACAACGCTCCCTTCTCTAGACCTGAAGTGTTGTTGAGGCAAAGCATGAAATAAAGAGTGAAATTGGTAAATAAGAAAACTGCCTATTTGTGCATTCTCTATCTAAATTGTGATTACGTGTACAGCTATAAATCTAGCAGAACTCTGGCAATTAAAAGCTTGCATTCAGTGACAAGTTCATTAGCCAGCAGCACCTCTCTAATAAGGAGAAGCTAATGCAAAGCAGAAATTTAATTCTTTATATTACAATACAAAGATTGGGCAATAAGGCATGTCAGAATTTGGTTTGCACTTGGATAATGCATCTCTTGACTAGTGCGGCATGAAGCGATTTAAAGAAGCCAATGGATCTAGAATATGATGTATACTCTCCTTCGCTAACTGCTGGTTGAACTGCCAGTGCGCAAACCTTTACTTTCTGCACATTTGAACGACTTAGCAGTCAGCTAACAGCGTGAAATGACTTGGGTAATTCAAACCTGGAGTCATTTAGAAGAATCTGTAATACACAATCATTAAAGCTAGGCCTGGGAGAAATGTAAATCACGACGGAGTAATCTGTGTAATTCAAGGTATTTCGCATTAATCTTGTTACGTGAAATTCCGAACATTACGCCCTTCTGCCACTTTATGTAATTAAATGTCATTTGCTATTCGCTGCCACAAAATTCTGAGAACACATGGGTACAAGAGTAGCTGAGCGTCTGTTTGGTGTTTTTATTGAATGTATCCTTGCGCCAGAGCCACACAAGGATGCTTTTCACGCTAAAATAATTTTGCAGAATTTGTGCACAGTTACGCAAATTTCGTACACCTCTAACCAAAACTGGCCCTCATTAATAACTTTGAGCCTGACGTACACAGAAGTTTAAAAAAAAAAAAATAGTAAGTCTAGGCAAAGGTATATATATTAACAAAAGTGCAAACAAGTCTCACTTTTCTATTTGTACTAACTATATATAAATATTCACAGAATATTCCCATTTTAGAGCTTCTGGGTCAAATCCCAAAGTTATTTTAGTGTAAGTGAAGTAGTATGACAGGAATACTATTCAACATACTCATAAAGAACAAGTTACTTACCTACAGTAAAGTTTTTTCTGGTGGATACAATAGCTACCTGTGGATTCCTCACCTTATGAATTCGTCCTTGCACCAGCTTCCGACGGAAAGACTTCTTCCCAGCTCTCCACGTCGACGAGGACGTCACAATTGCACAGCTCCACGCGACTCCATCTGACGTCACCGTGCCAATAAGAGGTCCTCACTGGCGTGCTGACGTCAGTTTCACCCATTTTTTGCATGCCTTTGAGGCGAACAGGTGAGAACCGACTTCCACAATAACTCCAATAAATACATATATACATAAAACCTTCATGATGCAACATAATAAAAAACCATCATTTATATATACAGGAAACAATATCAATATACACATATATCTATACAACCATATATCCTAGTGCCATCAGACAGGCAACAAGAATGCGGGTGGGACTGAGGAATCCACAGGTAGCTATTGTATCCACCAGAAAAAGCATTACCAAAGGTAAGTAACTTGTTCTTCTGATGGATACAAACTACCTGTGGATTCCTCGCCTTATGAATAGAGTCCCAAAGCAGTACCGCACTCGGAGGTGGGTGCCCGTCTGATTAC
The DNA here is from genome assembly GCF_031143425.1 of Pleurodeles waltl. Lineage (NCBI taxonomy): Eukaryota > Metazoa > Chordata > Amphibia > Caudata > Salamandridae > Pleurodeles > Pleurodeles waltl. The sequence continues at coordinate 1,077,289,390 of NC_090444.1, forward strand.
ACCAAGAAATCCTGTAAGACAGATCGTGCAAAATGGCCGTCCCTCCAAACCTCAGAATCCAAGCAGTAATGCTTTGCAAAGGTATGGAGGGACGCCCAAGTTGCCGCCTTGCAAATGTCCCCCACCGGGACCCCCCCTTGCCAGGGCCGACTTAGCCCTGGTGGTGTGGGCCATGATACCCTCAGGAGGAACTTTCTATGCCAGAGAGTAGCAAACTTTTATACAAATAATGACCCACCTGGAGATTGTTCTCTTATGGACTGCTCTGCCCTTCCGCTGACCAACATACCCCACAAACAGCTGATCCTCCAAGCAAAAGTCTCTCACTCTGTCAATATAAAAACTGACAACCCTTCTAGGGTCCAATCAATGGAGTCTCTCTTCCTCTTTAGAGGAGTGGGGAGGAGGGTAGAAAGAGGGAAGGTTAATAGTTTGCCCTATATGAAAAGGAGTGACAACTTTTGGCAGGAAAGCCGCACTGGTTTTCAGTACCACTTTATCAGGGAAAAACAAGGTAAAGGGGGGCTTTACGGAAAGGGCTTGAAGCTCCCCAACCCTCAAGCTCCCCAGCCCTCCTGGCAGAGGTTATAGCGATTAGGAAAACAGTCTTAAGGACCAAATACCTTAAAGGACAGGAATGCATGGGCTCGAACGGTGAACCCATCAGAAATGTTAAAACAAACTTTTAAATCCAGCTGAGGCATATGAAAGGGTGTGGGAGGAAACTTAAGCAAGCCCTTAATAAATCTATTGACAATCAGAGAGTTAAATAAAGAGGGCTGGTCCGGGAGGCAAAGAAAAGCCAATAGAGCAGTGAAATAACCTTTAACTGTAGCCACTGCACAGCCTTTCTTTGCTAAATCAAGAGCAAATAACAAAACATCTGAAAGGTGGGCATTCAAGGGATCTTTCTGTTTCTCTCCACACCAAATCACAAATTTAGCCCACCTACCGGCATAAATGGATTTAGTGGAGTGTCGCCTGAACGACAGAATAACATCCACTACATCCGGTGGGAGAGAAAAGGAACTCAGGTTGCCCCGTTCCATCTCCAGGCATGAAGGTGCAGGCTCTGGAGGTGGGGGTGTAGAACCTGCCCCTGCGACTGCGAGAGGAGATCTGCCCTGAGCAGGCACTTTGAGAGTTGCAGAAGGTCTGTGTACCACACCCATCTCGGCCAATCCGGTGCCACCAAGATGACTTGGGCCCTGTCTTGGCAAATCTTCCTCAGGACCCGAGGAATCAAGGGTATAGGGGGGGGAACGCGTAAAACAACTGGCCGTCCCAGGGTATTTGAAACACGTCCCCCAATGCTCCTTGCATCGGATACTGGAGACTGCAGAACGACGGGCAGTGCGCATTCTCAGGAGTGGCGAATAGATCTACCTGCGGAGATCCCCACATCCAGAAGATGTACCAGACCAGGTCTGGATGAAGACGCCACTCGTGATCGGCCGAGAAGTGCCAACAGACTGTCCGTACGTACGTTCAGAACCCCGGCCAAATGATTTGCTATCAAGCAAATCTGATGGTCCTGAGCCCAGGACCAGAGCCACAGAGCTTCTCTGCAGAGAAGGTACGACCCTACTCCTCCCTGCTTGTTTACGTACCACATCGCGGTAGTGTTGTCCATGAGGACATGAACCGACTGACCGCAAAGGGAAGGGAGGAAGGCCTTGAGACACAGACGTATCACCCGCAGTTCCAAAAGATTTATGAGCCCTCCACCCTAGAGTGGAGGCATCCTTTACAACTGTGGCCACTGGAGATGGTAGTGAGAACGGCCTTCCTTGGGAAAGGTTGCCGTCCACTGCCCACCATTGGAGATCCGCTGCAGTGTCCCTGGAGATCCTTATTGAATCCTCGAGATCTCCTTTGTGCTGAAACCATTGCCTGCGGAGGCACCACTGAAGAGCCCTCATATGCCAGCGCGCATGAGTGACCAACAGAATGCAAGAAGCAAACAGACCAAGCAGGTTTAAGACCTTGAGGACTGGAATAACCGCACCATTACGAAACATTGGAATCAGCGCCTGAATGTCCCGAATCTGCTGAGGCGGGGGGTAGGCCCGATACAATGTTGTGTCCAGTACTGCCCCTATGAACAGGAGGCGTTGGTAGGGCTCCAGGTGAGACTTGGGCACGTTTCAGAAAACCCCAGATCGAACAACAACTGGGTTGTCACCTACAGGTGATGCAGCACCAGCTCTGGAGACTTGGCTTTACCCAACCAATCGTCCAGGTAGGGGAATACCGCTTCCTTCCCTCCCTTCCACCTGAGATGTGCTGCAACCACTGCCATCACCTTTGTGAAGACTCGAGGTGCTGAAGTAAGCCCAATTGGAAGGACCGCAAACTGGTAGCGTTGTGACTCCACCACAAACCAGAGATACTTCCTGTGCGACTTGAGTATAGGGATATGAAAGTACGCATCCTGCAAGTTGACAGAAACCATCCAATCCTCTTTGTTCAACGCCATAAGTACCTGCGCTAGAGTAAGCATTTTGAATTTCTCCTGCTTGAGGAACCAATTCAAAATCCTCAGGTCTAGGATCGGTCTCCGGCGACCGTCCTTCTTGGGGATCAGGAAATATCTTGAGTAACAACCCTGACCCCTTTCCTGCTCTGGAACCAACTCTATGGCACCCTTTGATAACATGGCCAGAACCTCCTGTTGCAACAACAGGAGATGGTCTTCTGAACAAAACAAGGGACGGTGAGGGGGGAAGGAAGGAACTCCTGAAAGGGGAGAGCATATCCTTTTTCCACAATATTCAACACCCAGGAGTCTGTTGTTATCAACTCCCACTCGGGGAGAAAAAGACTAAGCCTTCCCCCTACAGGAGAGACATGTTCGATAAAGTGGGGAAAACCTGGCTGCTTCCCCTGCTGTTGTCCACCAGAGGAAGAGGATGATCATGAAGGGTGCTGCTGAGCTGCCCCTCTAGCTCTAGCCCTCCCTCACCCTCTAAAGGATCGATAGGATGGATTGGCAGGTTGTTGGGCCGAGTACTGGGGCCTCCGAAAAACTGCCCCATGACCAAAACCTCTGAACCTGCGAAAAGGCCCATAAGGGTCAGCAGGGGTAGCCTGTAAGCCTAAGGACTTTGCTGTAGCCCAGCTCTCTTTAAAACGTTCAAGGGCAGAGTCTGCTTTCTCCCCAAACAGGCTTTCACCATCGAAGGGCAAGTCTAGTAAGGTGGTCTGTACATCCGAGGAGAATCCGGAGGACCTCAGCCAAGCGTGCCTCTTTGTAGCAACAGATGTCCCCATTGCCCTGGCAACTGAGTCTGTTGTATCAAGGCCAGATTGTATAATCTGCTGCGCTGCAGCCTGTGCGTTCGAAAAGAGTGTTCCAAAAGGCCTCTGTGCGTCCTGTGGCAGATCCAACCATAGCCTTGGCTGAGTCCATAAGGGCGCGGACATACCTGCCCAGCACACAGGTAGCGTTTGCAGCCTTGAGCGCCATGCTGCAAGACGAAAAGATCTTTTTCGAAGACTGTTCCATTCCTTTGGACTCTATCAGACGGGACTACAGGGAATGAACCAAGAGCAGACTTTGTGGAGCAATGCGCTTGAACCACTAAACTCTCTGGGGTTGGATGATGTGAAAGGAACCCAGTATCCCCGGGTGCTCCCCTATGTCTCCTTGCTACAGCTCTATTAACCGCCGGACGCAAAACTGGTTTCCTTCACAAGTCCATAATAGGCTCCAACAATGCCTCGTTGAAGGGCAGCAAAGGATCAGCCGAGGACGTAGAGGGATGCAGCACCTCAGTTAGCAGATTTGTCTTCACCTCTGCTGCAGATAAAGGCAGGTCTAAATAGTCCGCTGCCTTTCTAATGACCAAATGAAATGTCGCTGCCTCCTCCGTAAACTCCCCTGGAGATGAAATGTCCCATTCCGGGGAAGTATCCAGCCCACTGGCTGACCCCAATCCTTGGTATTCATCCGAAGGCTCTACAAGCTCGCCCTCTTCCAACTGCCAGTATTCTTCCTCTTCAAGGAGACGCAAGGCCTTCCTTCGAGATCTCAAGCAGGATTCTAGCCTCGGCATCGACATCGAATCCACCGACGCCGAAGACACCGCTTCCGAATCCCGACCGGGCACAGAAGAGGATGGATGGATCTGAGAATCACTCGGACCCAGCGCCGACACAGACTCAAACGGCACCTTCTTTGGAGTCGGCTGGCACGCAGGTAATGGAGCCGGCTGCCGAGGGGATACCATTGGCGTCGGCTGAACCGGTGATGGCAATGGCGCCACGGATCTAGATGGTGACGCCATACCTCATGGAGACATCATCGGCGTTGACCCGGCACCCACAACCGGGCAAAACGGCATAAACGGCCTCATCTTATTTGGAGCCGGGGAGCCCAGTGAAAATGCTAATAGCCCCGTGGTACCCGCTGGTGCATCAGCAGGGGCCATAGACTGGAAAACAGCATACATAGCATTTAAAATGCCGCTGGATTCGTTCCCTGAGCCGGGAAGGCAGGATATCTCTGGTCTTGATCCTGCTGCTGCACATCAGGCTCTTGCGGCACCGGTGAAAACTGAGTGCTATGAGGAGCCACCTCACAGACTGACGGCGTCGCAGATAATTCTGGACTGTGGGGCTGCGGAGTCACAGTAGAGCTCACCTCCCTATTGCTTCAACGTCTAGCAGATGGAGACCTCGACCGGCTCCGTGTCGAACGCCGCCGTGAGTCATGACAACGCCGCTTCTTGGGTCTCTTGGAAGAAGCGTGAGATGAAGCCCTCTTATGGCCCTTCTTCTTAGCCTTCACTAAGAAAAGCTTGGCCTCTTTCTTTTAGTGCCTTAGGGTTCATGCTCTGGCATGATCCACAACCCTCGACATCATGCTCAGAGCTAAGACACCAAAGGCAGTCCCCATGCGGATCAGTGACCGACATCCGACCGCCACATTCATTACAAGGCTTGAAACACGATTTTCTCAGGGGATACATTGTAACTACTAAAGCTACAACTCTAGCCAACGAGCCAGGAAAAAACAGTTAGCGTCGAAGGCACGGAAAAAAGGAAACTGACGTCAGCACGCCGGCGAGGACCTCTTATTGGCACGGTGACATCAGACGAAGTCGCGTGGAGCCGTACAATTGTGGCATCCTCCTCGACGTAGAGTGCTGGGAAGAAGACGAATTCATAAGGTGAGGAATCCACAGGTAGTTTGTATCCATCAGAATATAGTATTACACCAAAAAAAAATCCAATATCATCAAGCTACCATAGTATTGTGGGCAAAATGTTGAGGACCAAAATATTGACAAGGTAAGTATATATAGGCAAGTATAGATACTTTACTAAATTCCATTTCTATGTACCATGACCATATTTATTTTTAATGTACGTACATATGGAGTTAAGAATAGTAAATCTATACTTAACTATATTATTTTCTCGATATGTTGGTTTTGAATCTTAAATTTCCAATAAAGTTCCTCCTCCACACTTATAAATATGGTGAACAGAGGCATCAGCAAATACATGTGTGGTACTTTGTAGTTACAAAGACACAGCTACTGATACGCTGTTTATAGTTTCTTGTACTCTGATACTTCCATTGATGATGATACTGGCTAAAACAGGTATTCGGCAGAGGCAGCTGGTTTTGGCAGTCACTTGTGATATAGTTTGCAAATCTGTTCGTGGTGCAGCTTCAAACGGCCTACAGGGATGAAATGCCCTTGTTGGTCACATGCTCCCGTAGTACAGATTTCTAGCACTGAGAAGAGGTGACAAGTTGGTCCCTGCTATTTAGAATGCACAGTTAGATTTGCCTTGCAGAAAGAAGTTATCTTTTTGCTCCAATTGCTTTGGTCCTTAACAATGAAGGAACATGTACATAGTAAAACTGTCTAGAACTCTGGCTTGCGCACTTACTAACATTTTTTGATTTCGATTCATTCATTTCTCCACCTCCCTCTAGTCATAATTTGAGCTGCACTGAGCTAACAAAGAGGACCTGTGGTGGTGCCCTAACTGTAAGAATGTACTGTACATCCTATCACTCCTTCTCCTCAAACAACCCTTTGATGGTATTGGTGAATATGGCTAGTTTATAGGTCACTGAAACACATTCAAGATGATGATGATTCTTGCTATATGTTGGTGCCTCACCCTTAAAGACTTCCAGTGCTTCCCTGCCAACTCAGACCTCAAGTCGAGCACAGGCCCTCCTCCAGGTCCAAGGAGGCCTCCACCACTTCCAGCTTTTGATTTACCTAGCAATAATAAAAGTATTTTCTGGGCGTTGTCCTACAGCAACAAAAAAAACAAGCTTCAGCTTGAGACTACAACAAGGGGCCCCAACATGCCAACACCTCTGATTGGTTACACTGGAATTTATACTAGTAAGTGCCTCTTAGAGCCCCCTTACTCCCTTAAAAGCAGTTCTACATGCAACAGTCAAACTACGATCATCAGAAAAACAATCAACCACATTTCTCCGATACTCGCACACTTACACTGGCTTCCCACATTGAAGCCAGAATTAAATTCAAGTTGGGTTGCCTGACTTTCATAGTAATTCATGCAAAAGCTCCATCTTATTTATATAATCTTATCAAAATATCAGGCGGCTCAAGATCTCTATGAAGTAAAGAAAACCTCCTCCTAGAAACACCCTTATTTCAAGCCTCTCATGGGCTCCAGAAGTCCTTCTCAGGAGCAGCCCATACCTTCTGGAACTCCTTCCCTAAAGAGATTACAACTGTAAAAATCACTCTCCTCCTTCTGACATCTACTAAAAACCCATTTGTTCAAACTATAGCTGACTCAGTAAATGCTGCTCCTACAAGACAAAATACTTTCCCATCCTACAAGAACAGTATGATATATACATTTGTTTAACCCCACCCCTACACCCCTTTTCTCCTCCCTCCCCATTCTTCCTTCAGAATCACCATCCTAACTCTCCCTTCCTAAACCCAATCTCTGTTGAACCCACCTACCGCCTCCTATACCACATTTTATCAGCTCAAATGCCTCCTTTCTTTTACTCCTAACCATTACCTTGGTTGTAACTTCTTCCATCTGTGGATAAGTAACGTGTTCTACGTACAATGTTGTGTCACTGTTATTGTTAACTTGTAAAGCACCTCTAAACTTTGGGCGACTGTGCACTACAGAAATATGCTAAAAAATAAAACAAACAAACAAGCTTGCCACGTATGGTGGACCCTACGAGGCCTTAAAGGGAGTGTTGATAGGCAACACCTGACTGGACGAGACAAACTGAAACTTTGTACTGTCATTGGTGAATAGCCTGGACCAGCCAACATCACAAAACAAAATAAAATGATGGACGGAGTGTTGAAACTTTTCAAACACTCACCCCTGGTCACAGATCTGGGTTTAATTCATCGTTGTTATGCTCGCCACGCCTCCCCAGTTTGGACCCAGCCATATGCAAATCACTCTTGACCCTATTCCTCATAGGAGCAGTCCAGCCCGAACTGCCAGGCCAGGTCCTCCCTTGACAGTAAACAAGCATACTGGGACGGGTTTCAGGGTATCACCCTTCATCAGCCGCGCTAGCTTGAATCCAGTAGCGCAGCATGCAAGGGACCCACGTCTGGGCACACCTTAGCCACTTGTTGTGAGGGTCAGCAAGACACACACCAGGATTCGCAATTGAGGCCCCTGGCGACCTCTAAATGACATCCAGGCACCTTTTCGTTACAGACTTTTAGAATTGCTTCATAGTGTGGGATTCTGATTTATCTGCCTAGCATTACAGAAGATTCATCTTTGTCTTTTGTTAAGAAGGGAGGGCGACTTTTTGTATGATCAATGACTAAGAAGCTTTGGAACGTAAACTGAGTCTGGCAGTATAGCTTAATAGATACATGCAGACAATTTATATGGCCTGTGTAAATGAACTTCAGTTTCTTCAGAGACTTCTGCAGAGTGTCTCCAGTTGACATCCATCTCATCCATGGCACTCTATTCCAATCCTATTTTTCTTCTACAAACCATTGCAATCTATAACTTGACTCCAGTTAGATCGGTTGTGTGGGCCAGTACAATAACTTGCAGAACACATTCGGTTGAAACAAAGAAAACAATTAAAATATGGTGTCCCAATTACAATCATTTAGTGATCCTCGGGTATCACATGGACAATGAAGGCTTTGGAAACCTGAATATTTTATAAATGTTTTCGGAGATGAGCAAACCATCAAAAATATGGGTGGCCCTTTTAATAAACAGAGGTCCCGCCCTTTGTCCACCTTCTTCAGGCCATGACGTCTTTTACAGATTTGTATGTTTGTGGCATCGTTGTAGGTCTCCGGGTTAGCCTCTGTTTAAAAGGAAAAGCTGCTTTGAACAGCACGACTAACCACAGAATGCTAATTTCTAATTAATATTTGCAGTCCACTGCAGTCGAGAGTGATAAACTTAATTGAAAAATTGTCGAAGTAGGATGAGGCAGTCCTAATAAGTACTTTGTTTACCAAGTGTGAAAAAGGAAACATTTACGAGTCTGTGCTTGGTTGGGGGGTGGGGAGGGAATATCTATGCCTCTAGTCTTTATTATCTTCTTGATGGTGGATGGCACCTGCGCAAATATATTGTTTTGTCAGGTGACATTGTTTTCCTCTGCTAAACCACAGTTTTCATACGAGTTTGCAGTTGGAAGGGACCCGACAATGCAAGTCTTCTGACAGAACTTGTCAAGTGTTATAGACGGGACAAGAAAAGGCACAGAGCAAAATACTACTCTCTGATGGAGAACCCTCACACATCCTGATAAGCCTTTCGACGAGAACGTTCCTTCTAGGGCTTTTGTTTGGAAGAGTTTCACAAGGAAGCCAATAATAATGAGGGAACCAATGAACAGATCCCTATTTCAGTCATTGCTGTGTCTCCGATGACATATTTGGTCAATGCTGATGCCATCATTGTAGTCCAACAGTCTCCCTCCCTCTTCACTGCACTTCTGGACTGAAGACTCATCTCTTCAAGTAACATTTCTTATTTGTGTACCAAACTTGCAGATGTCTGACAGCTATTGAACCCTCATCAGTTAAGCCCCCACAGACCTGCCAGCTTAAACAAAAATCTTGGTGTGAGGAGAGGGCGGGGCCTCAGAGGGGGTGTGGCCTCATACCAAAAAGCACCTTAGAGGGACTGTTGCAGCCCAAACCTTCTTCTCTGAAAAAAAAAAAAAAAAACAAAGGCTTGCCTAGGCTGTTGCCGATGTCATAGGATTTATTCACAGCCATTAATGGACTTCGTCAGTAAAAAGCCTACAAAAAGGAGCTGAAAACCACTGTTGATAGTGGTTTTCTGCTCGTGTTCCCTGCCACTGTGGTATTAGTTCCGCAGCGGGTGACCTTGTGATGGGAGCCAATATTTTGTCTCACACAGTGGCACTGTGAGTTGGCAGGTCTGCCCCGAACTTCATTTCCCATTCTTGTGTATAGCCCTCCACTGTCTGCAGCTCGGCTGACTCTCTACCATACCTAGGTACGATATGGTTAATACAGGGTTCAAATTGTGCACTGGAATTGTTTGAAATGCCAGCCCCATACTGCAGCAAGCAAGACTTTTGAGGAAGCCTGAGTTTCAGCAAGGGTTTTTTGGGGGCTTGTGAGGTGCAGAACACAGAGAGGTTCCAACCACAACCACATTTTTAAATCATGGGATCACCTGCTGCACTTTTACTTTAGGGTCTGCCAAAGAACCTGCAAACATTGCTCCATTCCACTCCAGTATCAAATTATTTCACTTTATAACAGCCAGTCCGTAAACATCACATATTCCTTACGCCTCCAGCCTGACTTTCTGTTTGCAAACTTTAGTCCTCAGTCATCCAAGCCGCATGCAAACATAGTTCCTGTCACTGTGTGGCATGTCTCCAAGCTGAGCGAGAACAGCAAATGCTGTAGACTGGAAGAAAAAGAAGCGTCTTGTATAACAGATGGCAGCAAAGCAACTCTATCTAGGGAGATGCTACACCTCAGTGACCAATAGACGCTGTCAAGCACTAAGCCGTAGAATTTCTTCCGAAAGACAAATTGATTACAGAAAAAAAAAATCCTCAGCATATGACCATGAACAGAGAATTTTCTAACATCATCGTCACAATACTACGGTGTCCAGCACGCTTTCAGAGAAACAAACCCCTAAAAATAATTGAGTCTGCATGAGTTACAAAAAAAACATTTAGCCCTTCATTCACATTCTACAGGACCCCCTGTAAATTTATATCAGCGGAGTGTATGGAATCGTCTGTGCATGGACTGATGCATCTGCAAACATTGATGGCATCTACATTCCAGCCCATACTGAGTGACTTGCACGAGTCAAATAACATTGATGTTTATATCGGACAACAATGGAAGCTAGTGGAACATCTAACGACAGGACCAGGCATCAATGGGGAAGATGGGAAACAAGCCTCACAGATTTTGCTACATTCTATATGGCATGCAAAATCAAGGTTCAAATAAATCAGTGTGGGAAATGTAATCACTTCAGAGATAAATATGGAACCATTGTCCCAGATCGAAACTGGCATACTTCAACACTTTCGATATGCAAAGAAAAGCTTAGGTTAAAGACAAGTCGCATTCCTACATCCTTTACCTGTGGCAGTACATCATACTGAAGAAGCAATACAAATTCAGGAGATACTCAGAATGTGTGCGATCAATGATAAGAAGCAAAATACACCTTCCATTCAGTGACTGCTTGCGCTTGACTGTCTATAGTTCAGTGATCATTTGACATGCTGATATATTTAACAATGGATTCAGCAGTTGGAAGAACCAGATTTGTTCGTCAACAGCATTAGGTATAAAGCGAGGCTAAGACTCCAGTTGTGGAAAAGCAAAAGCAAAAGCATAATGTAGACAGCACATAGGACTGGAGACATTGCACATGAAATAAAAGGAGAATTATACCATACCCTAAATTATTTAGGACATTTTGCACTATGCTAGACATATCACTGCATGGCTTTCAAAGCCCTTGTAGCGGAAGAAGTGCAAATTTAAATTGATGAATAGCAAAATAACAAAATGCCATTTATTAAAGATGACGCGTTTACGTATATGTTAAACTGTGTTAACCAAATAACAGCAATGTAATAATTAAGGCAGCAGTCTAGCAAGATGTTAGAAATGAGGCCTCTAGTTGGCAGTGGTTTGCACCCTGTCCAAGTAGGGACCCTCACTCTAGTCAAGGTAAGGGGGTCACACAGCTAAGATAACCCCTGCTCACCCCCTTGGTAGCTTGGCACAAGCAGTCGGGCTTATCTCAGAGGCAATGTGTAAAGTATTTGTACAGACACACACAGTAACGTTAACACTGTGAAAATACCACAAAAGTACTCCACACCAGTTTAGAAAATAGGCAATATTTATCTGAGTAATTCAAGATTAAAATGACAAAAAGCCAACATACACAAGTCAAAATATCTCTTTTTAGAAGTTTAAGCAAGTTTGAATCCAGAAGGACAAATGAAGGTATCTTTTTAGCACAAAGTACCTGGGATGCGTCAAGAACAAAGACGATGCGGGACACAAGGGAGATGAGGCACTAGAAAAGTAAAAAGCACTGCACAGAGAAGGGAATGCATGGATGATTCTTTCCTTGCAGTTGAGACTATGTGTCAGTCCTTACTGACAGGGGAGGTGATGTGTCAATTCTTTCCTCACAGGAAAGGCCATGCGTTGACTTTGGACATGTAGCCTGGGTTTCTAACTGCAGTGTGGGGTCAATGAAAAATTGGCACTCAGGAGTGATGCATGAAAAATCCAGGTGTGCTCTGTTAATGGGACCGCAATGAAATAGGCACTGTGTTAATTCTACAGCTGTGAGACAGGGGCTGCATCGCTTTTTGAGCCGCGAGACAGGTGCTGAGCCGATCCTTCCGGTTCAGTGCATTGAGGCGTGGACGTTTTCTTTCAGTTCACCAGATTGCACTTCCAAGGGCCCAGAGACTGAAGTGGCAGAAGAGCCCAGGCACTGGCAGATGGAATACTTGACGTCCCTGAGACTTCTAAACAGGAGGCAAGCTCAGTCCAAGTCCTTGGAGAACCTTTGGAAGCACGATGTAGAAAGCCAAGTCAGTTCTTTCACTCCAAGGACAGAAGCAGCAGCCGCGCACAACAAAGCAACAGGCAGAGTGACGGTCCCTCCTACAGCATCCAGCTCCGCTTCCTGGCAGAATTTCCTCAGTCAAGAAGGATTATTAATATGTGGTGTCAGAGGTCCAGTACTTATACCCATTTCTGTCTTTGAAGTAGACAAACATGTTTGTAGTGCACAAGACCCTGCCCTTTCCTGCCCTGACCCTGACCCAAGACACACTCCAGGGGGTTGGAGACTGCTTTGTATGAGGACAGGCACAGCCCTATTCAGGTGCAAGTGTCAGCTCCTCCTACCACTCTAACTCAGAAAGACCATTTGGCCTGGTGATGGGGTACCAGGATATGCAGGTCACACCTTAGCTGTTCCTGTGTGACTGTCTAGAGTGAATATACAAACAGCCCAACTGTCATCCTGACCCAGGTGTGTATTCAGCAGACTGGCAGAGGTACAAAATGGTCAAGCAAGAAAATGCCCACTTTGTAAAAGTCGCATTTTTCAAACTTGCATTCAAAAAACAAATTCACCAAAAGTGTATTTTTAAATTGTGAGTTCAAGGACCCTAGGCTCCACATATCTATCTGCTCCCAATGGGAAATTATACTAAAAAGATGTTTGAAGGTGATTCCCATGTTACCCTATGGGAGAGATAGTCCTTGCAATAGTGAAAAACAAATTTAGCAGTATTTCACTATCAGGGCATGTACTACGCACCAGTACATGTCCTACCTTTTAAATACACTGCACCCTGCCCCTGGGCTGCCTTGGGCCCGTCCACCTTAGGGGTGACTTACAGGTAATTAAAGGTTTGGGACTGGCACGTGGGTGCAATTGCCAGGTCGACATGGCAGTTTAAAACTGCAGACACAGACACTGCAGTGGCAGGCCTGAGACTTGTTTGCAGGGCTACTCATGTAGGTGGCACAATCAGTGCTGCAGAGCCACTAGTAGCATTTGAATTACGGTCCCTGGGCACACCTGGTACACTATACTAGGAACTTACTAGTAAATCAAATATGCCAATCATTGATAAACCAATCACAAATACAATTTAGCAGGAGCGGCTCGCGGGGCTTTGTCGAGCTGGGGTGGGGGGGGTTGCGGGACACAGGGGAGGAGGGTTGGGGAGGGGCGCGGTAGACAATGTCTACATTTAAAAAAATAATAATAATATCACTTACCTGCTCCTCTCCCGCGCTGCTCCTCTCCCGTTGCTGCTGCTGCAGGCACAGGCTCCCAACCTGCCCTGCGGACAATCCTGATGATTCTCAAAGCAGCGTCAGGATTGGCTGGGAGCACTCAACCAGGGTGCTCCCAGGCAGACTGGGAGCCTGTGCAGACTCTTTCCAGCCCAGCAACTGTGTTGCTAGGCTGGAGAGAGTCCTGTGCGCATGTGTGTTTGGCTGGCCCGAGACAGCCGACCAAACGCACATGTGCTCTGAGGGGAGTGCACAGTGCACTCCCCTCTGCTCGTCACCCCCAATGCCCGACCCTTTCTCCAGAAAAGTCGGAGGAAGAGGACAAAGGTTTGGGGTTAACCCTGCAAAAAGGGCCAGGTACTACACATGGTTATATGTTACACTTTCCTTTATTAAAACAAAATATGGAGAGCAAATGGGGATAAATGTTTACCTGGTCATATACATTGCTTTCTAACATATGATTTGGCCATAGGATCTAAAGGCAGATAAAGACCAGTGCCTTCCTCAAAACTGACATAACACACTCTCTAGCCTATTTTGAGACTCAAAAGTGAATTTTCAACAAAGGTCAGTGGTAAACTGGTTCAGAGATGGTAAATTCGTTTAGGGTGAGAACCCATAGATGCCTCTATCTACCACATTGTATCAAGTAGACCCCATGTGATTTTCAATCAATGACATGGATTAGTGCATTTCTTGTATTGGATGAAATTTGTTTGAGCAATAAAAAGGCCAAAATATCAAAATGCGTGTTCTTTTTTTAACAGAACTGTCACATCAATAAAATGACAAAAAAACCCACAAAATTTAAGAAACTGAAGTGCAAAATAGGATACATATTTAACGACTCAGATTGGTTGAAAGACACAATAGTATAGCCCAGTCTCTAGGAATTACAGTTTCAAATGAATTTAATTCTACGTTTTAGGTAGAGCATAGTTGACCTACTGCAGCCTACACTTCACGTGCAAGACTACAACATACAGATGTCCCCACTGCTACACGTCTCAGGCTGATTTGCTTCACATGTTCTAGATATGTCGGAGTTGCGTAAAGTCTGGGTTAGGGCAATACTTTCTGACTTTACTCAAGACACAGAACATGACGATGCCTTCCCTGCACAACATTGCCTTCTGGTGTTATTTCACAGCCCTTAAAACAAAAAAGTTACAACGAGATCAATAGATTGTTGTTGCTCTTGGCCAAACAAGCACCAGCAATGAGATGGACATCTCCCATTTCCTCTTTGCTCACACAATGGAGGGCTGAATTCATTTAAATGGACAAAGACGGAGAGTCCTGTGGGGAAAAAAAGTGCCTGAGAAAGCAACCACTGGCAACATGCTGGCATATGATCGTTCAGGATTTTACAGAACGTGCTAAAGACTACGTCCGGCCTCCTTAAGCTTTTGATCCACTTGGCTAATATATGCAGAGTGTATTCCCTGAGAACTTGATATCCACAGGGGAAAACTACTAACATAGATCCTGACCAGGGTGCTCCGTATACACTCAACTCTCTAGCTCTAGTTAATCCTAAAATTGTAAAGCCCTTTTGGATTCTGATATCTAGGGGGGACAAATCTCATTTAGTTTTGTGTGAGGTGGTGTGATGGGCGGGGTTTAAGTAAGTTTCCTTTCAAACGTCCCCGCAAGCTAATCTCTTCTCTTTGATGGGCTTAATAACGCATGGCCTGCATGGTGGATCAAAGAATTCATTGAAAGGGACAGTGTGATATGAGGCTCATATCAATGTTATGCTATGTATATTCAAAGATGTTATATAATCTGTACTAGAATGCCTTTTTGTTAAGTATAAAGTGATTATAAAAATGTATTTAACAAAACAGATGTGAATTATTTAGTTGTGTTCTTTTTTGTTTTCTGCTCTGCATAAATAAATAAAATCAAACATCTAACATCATCTATTGAATGGCTACATTCCTTGCAACCATTATACTGACAGAAATCATGCTAAAGTTAAAAAGACACAAATGCTGCTTCCTAATATGAGATGGGCTAGTTCTAGTTCATTAATCCGCTGAAGTGCAGAAAAATAGTCCAACTTTAAGAAATTGCATTTTCTACGTCCTGAAAGATCATTTGCATTTCGTGCGGTGACTTGCCTTACTTATTGCCCAACCCTTATCTAGCTGTTCAGTTCCTTCTTGTAAAGCTTTTGGCATTTTTATCCGGAGGTGGTGCTGGGGACTACTAGTTATCACAAAAGGCTAGGCGTTTAATGTTCTAATTTGAGTATAAACCATTTGATTATGAATTAGACATTACATTTGAGACTATATAAGAGGGAAGAGTTGCCAGCATTGCAGAAATCGAAATCCTCCGCCATTTGTTCGCCACATTGATGACTAATCACATTTTAATGATAAGGAACAGCATCTACATTAAGCATCCAACCCTGGGTCATCAGAGAGGCATCTTCCTTGATGGCCAACAACTTCTAATAGGTGCCTGGGCTGACCTCACCACCAACACATATGATCCAACTGTTCATCATAATTGATAGTACAGTGGCCACAAACGCCTCAGAAATCGGAGATGGTACATATATCAATTCCCCTCACAAGAACTTCCCATCAATATGTGAAGTGCAACATGGTGCTTCCTCAACACCACAAACCTATACTCAACACACAGAGGGAAAACAAGGGAGCGTGCACAGGGATCCACTTAGGTTATTTTTACATAAATGATCGCAACACCTGATGTGGTGTAGAACAGCTCTCTGTTTTGCCAATAGCGGGCAAGGTGACCTGAATGTTGACATGGAAAACATTTCTATCTTTCTGCACAAGATGTGTTAATTATGAAAGACTGCTTAATTAATCCTCCTAACAGCTGGTCTGGACGGTTGGCAGGCAGCGTTCACTGCCTCAGGACTCCACTGTTCCCTGGATTGGTGGAAACGGGACGTACAGCAGAGGGTTAGAATTTGTGCTCTTGTTATTTCACTTTTTCTGACAATCTGAATTTAAAGAGCTAAAACAAACAAAAAAAAACTGACCTGAAAGCACATAACCAAATCTTAAAAACATTTCTGTACATCAATCCAGATGCGGCAGAGTTTACACGTGGATTCTGAAGCGGGAAAATGAGGTGAACGTGATTGTGTTCATTAAACAGTCATTAGCTGTTACACTAACAGAGATAAATACTGCTCAAATCTCCATTCTGAACAGAAAGGTTCACTGGATACAAGCCCAGAAACTTTTTGGGATAGTATCCAAGTTAAAACTCCAACAGATGATGTGTCCATAACAACAGCAGCTGACCCAATGTTTAGTGTAAGGGAATTCCAGCTTGTTATTGACCATATGATTTTGTACAAATGCACCACATCTGATGTCCTCACGTGAGCATGTATAGGGGGCCTACATAGATTTGCTTAAGGGCTCATTTAGAGATACAGGGCGTCTAATGAGACAGTCTTGAAATCTCCTGTTCTGGAACACTCGCTTGGAGATGATTAGCAGGAGATTCCAAAAGCAGTCTTCATATTCTGAAACCCTACTTATCTGAGATTACATAAGGAGTCTGACAAAAGAGGATCAGCCCAGTAGTTTGAAGTTGAATTTTGCTGCACTTTTTAAACCATACCAAACTAGGAAAAGAGGGTCAATTTCTGTCAGCCTGTCTCAGGTGCACCAAGTGTTATTGTCAGAGGGTCTTTTTGTATGGGTGCAGTGGTGAGTTCGCCTCATTCCCCACCGACCCCCGAGAAAGCATTCTATACAAAGAATTGGATGGCAATATTGGTAATATTTGTAAACAATTTTACAAAAACTAGATGATTTAATCAACATTTTTAGAGATAGATCAAAATATCTATGACTTGTCATTATAACAGGTTACAAACTGATGGTGTTTCGTTTGACAGATGTAAGAATCCAAAACGAATATCAGAAGGATACCATAAATAAGGGTGTCCCCTCTTGCCTTTTTTTTTTTTTTTTTTTTTTGGGGGGGGATAAAGCCCATGGGAGCCTTAATAAATAATAATAATATTTGACAGGGCAAATGGTAATAAAAACAAGGGAACTAAGGCCAATTTATTTGCTTTGCATTTTTTCAAGCCTGCAGATATTGTACTCAAAGTTCTGGATCACCGCTTAAAATTCAATTCTTTACTGCAGGATTGATCTCAAGGAAGACTACACCTTTCAACCTGCATAGTACACTTATTCCATCATACTCTTTTTATAGTCAAAACAGATTAGAGCCATTAAAGTGTGAAACATAGCTACACTGTGTAGAACTACCAAGTTTATAACCTCACCCAAGGGCAGAGGAGCCACAATGAAACAGGTTTCACCCAATTTGTGGTTCGTCAGTGTGACATAGATGACTTGCTTTGACAGAATGGACGCTTAAGGGGCATGAACACCCAACATCTTCAAAGACGGCAAGTAAAAACAAAACTCACCCACTAACAAACAACCAAAAACATATAGCCTGCATGTAAATCTGCACATGACAAAGACTATGGTGGTCATTACGAGGCTGGGTGTCTCCCCGCCATGGACCCGGCAGTGAAGACTGCTGCATTATGAGATAGACGGTTTGGCTGCAGCCAATCTGCCACAATGCCGCCAGTACAAACAGAACTGTCAGACCACCAGGCTGGAGGTGAGCACCGCTGGCTCGGCGGTAGCCGTGAGACAGCCAGCAGTATCATGACCCGGCAGACCGCCAGGATTTCCGTGGCAGCCACACCACCATGAAAACCCTGGCGGTAACGCACCCATCGACAGGAATCTCCATTCCTGTAACCGGCATCCCCCCACTCAGCCACACACATGCAGGCACCCTCCCCCCCACTTCCACGCACATGCAAACATCCTCCCCACCCAACCACACACAACCATACACACACACCCACTCACACATACGCACCCCCTCCTCAATCATGCCAACCCCCACTCCCGCTGCATCCATTCACACACTCCCCCACCCCATCCATTCATTCATTCATTCCCCCTCTCCACATTCATGCATACGCACTACCTCCTCCACATTTATGCACTCACCCAGACACCCCCATTCGCACACACACACACACACCCTGATACCCCCATTTGCACACCTACACGCATACACACCCCCATGCACCCAACACCCCCCACCTTTCGGATGATCAACTTACCTTTTCCATTGAGGTGGTCATACGGGAGGGGAAGGGTCCTGTCGTTTTCCACCGCCAGCACCACACCACCAACAGGACTTGAGTCTTGTTGGCATGGCGGTGTTGGTGGAGGAACCGCATTTCTTCCTCTGTTGGCCAGGCTGACGGGGTCTGACTTCCGCCCGTAAACATGCAGAAATCTTACCTAAGTCAAAATATGGCAGTCTTCAGATCGCCAGCACTGGTGGTCTGTTGGCAGCAGCGGCTTTGGCGGGCTTAGAAAAAGACCACCAAAGTTGTAATGACTAGTTATGTATAGCATTTAATGGATTAACACATCCACCTGACCCATCATCATTACATCATAGGAACTTAACTAAGTTAAAAATGAGTGTGATATGTGACTTCCGGGAAAGAGTCACACAGCAGATTTTCAGTGAATACATATTTATTGGGGCTGCACGGTTCCTACCTTGAACTAGGAACAGAGGCAAGTGTTTTCTATGTGGTGCGGCTCAGAGAAATGGGAACTGCAGTATGACTGAAGGAACGGGGTTCAGTTAGTTGGAGTGGGTTGGATGGGGTCTATAGAAAACACAAGATGGAAACATTTTTCAGTGGAAGATTAGGAGTAAGCTTGAGCTCTAACACACAAGACTGTAGTAGTAAAGTTCAGGAAACCCCAAAAATAAGTCAAGACAAAAATCCACACCTCAAATCAGAGACTCAGGGAACTAGTGTCCTCATTAAGCTATGCGAATCCTCAAGATTTTCTCAAATCTTCGTGCCTTTTTGTGTGAAATGCTCTTTCTATGCAGCTGGGTTGATGCTCAGCAGCGGCAGATATAAAGGAGAAATATTTGTGAGAACGGCAGTGGTGGACATATTAAGTCAACCATCATCTCAGTGTAACTAATGCCGGATTGTCTGTCTGTATTAAAGATTTTGAGCCTGGTTCCCTCCAGGTTTAGGGTCGGATCGCTGCACATGTTCCCAATCTGCTTTTAAGAATCCCTGAAGGTAAAAACATTTTCTGAAGCTGTGGGTGCAGGACACATTGTATGCTGCTGCTTCTCCCTCCCAATCACACTGCAACGAAACCCTTGGCCTTCACAGGCCCTTCTACAAAGCCCTGAGTCAATTGCTGCAGAGCTCCATAAGTAACATCCTAGTGGGTTATCGAGGCTTCCTACTGGGCCGAGACCTCGCTCCCATCCACCACTGGCAAAAGCAATAGTAAAGTAAAGGAACCAGCAGGAGATGCAGTGTCTGCAGAGGACACACTCAAACTCATGGGACTTCTATTGCGCTCCCTGTCTTTGCTTTTGCTTCCTGTTGCCTACAATTCGAAATAGAAAGCATCGAGGTGTGGGCACTTTAAGGCCTGGAAATCCTAGTGGCAGATGAATGCATGTCACAAAACAGGGAAATTAACTGATCTAATGAGAATCAGAGTCCTCATTTTCAATTATATTTTCTATATGAATGTACTAGATGTATTTGAGCGCCTTATATGCTCACACTTTATCTTCCTCATCCTTTGTGGAGCTGGTAGGGATAATGATAGTGAACAGAATTTGTAGCATATGCTCTAATCCTACGGGGTGTCCTGGTGCTAAAGGTTAATGCTTGAAAAGAAAAGATTAGATGAGATGAGAAGAGGAAACAGACAGGTTTTAAATTCTTCCCTAAACTGCAACATGATTGCAAAGACAGAGCAAGCGAGGAGGCAGACAGTTCCAATGCTTCACAGCCAAGTTTTAAAAAAAGAACAACTCCAATTTGATATTTTCTGATGTGAGGTGCAATCAGTAGCCGAGTACAGGGCCCCAGGTGCCCAGGAGGGGTCAAAATGACTCTGTAGATAGGTGGGGCCCATCTTGTAAAAGGTACAACGACAGACCAACATAATTTGCGCTGGCAGAAGAGAAAATTATTAATCTTGGAGAAAGTGTAATGGCAGAACTCGGCCTATCTTTTAAAAGGCCATATTCTGCCTTTTTTCCTTTCTTGTAAAACATGTAATGGAGGAACAGTAGAAGGTATTATGGCAGTACGAGGTCAAACTTGTAAAAGGTGCAATGGCAGAATAGTAGAAGGTACAATTGCAGAACCTGGACCATCTTGTAGAAGGTGCAGTGGCAGAATAGGGCATAGAAATTAGAAGGGGCAATGGCTGAAGAGTAGAAGGTGGAAATGGAGAACAGGCCCAATCTTGTAGAAGGTGCCATGGCAGACCAGGGGCCATCTTGTAAAAGGTATAATGGAAGAATGGTAGAAGGTGGAATAGCAGTAAAGGGGCCATCTTGTAGAAGGAGCAAGGAAAGAACAGGGCTCGTGTCGTAGAGGGTGCCACAGCAGACAAGTAGAAGGAGTAGTGGCAGAACAAAGCCCATTTCCTACAGGGCCCATTTTGTAGAAGGTGCAACATCAGAACAAGGCCCATTCTATAGAAGGTGCAGTGGCACAGTAGGAGCCATTTTGTAGAAAGTGCAATGACAGAACAGTTGATGGTCCAACGGTAGAACACCGCTTATCTTGTAGAAAGTGCAATGATAAAAATGAAGAGCTTTGAATGTAGCACACTTTGCAATGGGTAACTAGTGCAAATCTGCAAGATGGTAGGCAACAGAGAAGTGGTCTCAGGCCCACAATCAGATGGATACAACATTTAACAACAATGAACCAGGTAGTTGCGTTCTGGATGATTTGGAGATGCTGGATCAGACAGGGAGGCCCAGATACACTATATTGCCATAATGGTCTCACAAAAGAAAAACTGACTACACAGCAATTTTTCAACACTTGTATTTTCTGGGTCAGGCAGATGCAGAAGTAAAGGAAACTGGTGCCAGAACCACAATTAACCATTCATTTGATATGTGAAGGACTGCCATTAATCAAAACAGAAACCAACATTTTTGACACACGGTCAGGGAACAAGTTGGGGGTACACACGGGTGGATGGCGTCCCCCCATTATTTCCAAAGGGAGGACGCTGTCCACCCTGCCAAGAAGTTTGGCCCCACTATAAAATGTTGAAGTTGTCCTGGTGTAATTTCGAGACACCGGCACACAATCAGCAGAGCCTGCACCTTGTCTGCTCTCAATCCCGCAACAGCATGCAAGTGGCGAGAGAGTCTTTCCAATTTCAAAACCAGCTGAGCCCATAACAAAGGCCGAACATCTTGGGAAATGTTTATATCCCTTACGACTTCTTCAGGGCTTATTTAAGTATCGTTATTTCACAACAATCAATCAATCAATCAATCAATCAATCAATCGCGCCGATTTCAATACATTCAGAAGCACCACGATATTGGGGATCCCTCGTTGAGATACTTATATTCTGGATTTTCTTGACAGCACATTGGATGTTTATTTGGATTATTACACATGTTATGGAGCGTATTTGGACCCGAATTAACCTTCATTATTGATTGTTGTGAAATAACGATACTTAAATAAGCCCTGAAGAAGTCGTAAGGGATATAAACATTTCCCAAGACGAAACACGTGTTGGCTGGAAGTACAATTTTCCTCTGGATTTCAGACGGTCGAATGATTGAATCATATTCCGAATAAAACTTTGGACTCATTGATAGACTATATTGATTGACTCTAGGAGATGTAATATGGACTGATACATCATATTAATTAATTTTTCATGCGAATTGTCTATTTAAAACATTTTCGTCTTTATACAAGAGGGGATCCTCACTGTGTATTTTTCAGGAGTATTTTCAGGTCTATTCATAATGTGCTCAAACGTACTTATGATGGACCTGC
This sequence comes from Pleurodeles waltl, assembly GCF_031143425.1. Taxonomy (NCBI): domain Eukaryota; kingdom Metazoa; phylum Chordata; class Amphibia; order Caudata; family Salamandridae; genus Pleurodeles; species Pleurodeles waltl. Next base: position 1,077,311,650 of record NC_090444.1, read on the forward strand.
TAAACATGTGTGAGGTCTTAAGATCTGATGTCACTTCTTATGATGTCACTTCCTGTAAAGTCATGGGTTGCGATGCCACTTCCTGTAATGCCACGTGTGATGTTACGCACCGTGATGTCACTTGCATTCTGCCTAACTTGGTTAGTCCCCCCACTTTATTTTTATGTTTTGCCTGCACAGCACTCGCAAAGACTTATGTTACTAAAAAATAATAATTTAAAGGGGCTTAGAACACGCCCCTAATTCACCCCCTTACATACCTGAACTTCCGGTTTGTTCATTCAAACATCGCTCCAAAGTCGCTTGAATTTACTTGCTTTTTATTGGCTAGGTCACTTCCTGCTCTTCTATTCTACTTTCTGTTCTGTTTTTGCCGTTGTGTGAGTGTGGCCAAAGTACACCTTCTGGTTTTTGGTGACTGGTTGCTTGTTAGTGTTTGTACGAGAAATGATTAACTGAATGCAACTCAATCCATCCTAAAATGTCTGTAAACATGTCGGCCATCTTTCAATGGCGTATCGAGTGCAGATGTAAATCAAGCAGCAAGTGGGCTCATTATGTTGTGTTTTTCATTGCTTAACAATTACATTTCTGATGAATAACAGTTGTAAATATTAAAATTATTCGTGTGTTCGTTTCTTAAACTACAACTCACTCATTTTTAAAGAAAAGTCATTTGTATAATTGGGTGACGCTTTATTTCAAACTGTTATTCTCTCTGTGACTTATTAAAAGACAGTCACAAGTGCAGTTATCTTACAGGCACTAGGGCCACGATTTGAATGATGCAGCAGGTGCAGTGGCACCAGGGCAAAAAGTTGTCAAAAATCCTCTAAGCACCAGATATATTGCTATATTTTACAACTAAACAGGCAGTTGCAAGTGCAGATATCTTGCAGGCATTAGGGTCACGATTTAAATGGTGCAGCAGGTGCAGTGTCACTGGGGCCACCTGGTGTCAGAACCCCTCTTAACACAGATTATTGCTAAATTTTACTACTAAACAGGCTGTCACAAGTGCCGTTACCTTGCAGGCACTAGGGTCATGAGTTTAGTGGTGCAGCAAGTGCAGTGACATTAGGGGCAAAAGCTTTAGGAACTCCTCTAAACACCAAATATTGATTTATTTTAATATTACAAAGGCAGTCACAAGTGTAGTTACATTTTGCAGGCAATAGGGTCATGATTTGAATGGTGCAGTGGCACCGGAGCCAAAAGTTGTCAATTCCTCTAAGCACCAAATATTGCTATATCTTACTACTAAACAGGCAGTCGCAAGTGCAGCTATCTGGTAGGCACTAGGGTCATAGTTTTAATGGTGCAGCAGATGCAGTGGCACAGGTGCCACAAGGTGTCAGAACCCCTTGAACACATATTACTTCTAAACAGGCAGTCACAAGTGCAGTTACCTTGCAGGCATTAGGGTCATTATTTGAATGGTGCAGCAGGTGCAATGGCACCGTGCCCAAATGGTCTAGGAAATCCACTATACACAAATTATTACTATATTTTACTCAACAGGCAGGCACAAGTGCAGTTATCTTGCAGGCTTTAAAGTTATCATAGCTCCTCTAAACACCAGATATTGCTATATTTTACTACTAAACAGGCAGTCACTATTGCGGTTACTTTGCAGTTAAAAGGGGCATGATTTGAATGATGCAGCAGGTGCAGTGACACTTTACTTTAAAGAAGGTACAAATTATGAGTTTGGAAGCAGAAGTTAAACTATTAACGGTTTATCAAATTTTAAACAAACATTTTTATAACCTATTTCTAATATTTACAATTCAGATAGAATGCAAAAGAAAAAACAAAGGTGAAACCTATTATATAATACTTGTTTAACCCCTTCAATGCGGGCGACGGCCACTGGGAGGGTATTAATAAATCCTCGGGTGTGTCGCACCCGAGGATTTTTTTTTTTTTTTTTTCTTTCCCCGGGAGACACGGAAGCTTCCGTGTCTCCCCCCGCCCTCCATCCGCCCCTTTATGATGTCAGCACGCCGCTTCCTGCTTCTATGGGGAAAACGGCCTTCCCCACGTTCGGGAAGGCCTCGTAAGAAAGGGGAGAGTCTCCCCTTTCTTACGAGGCCTTCTGAAAGTGTTTTCTGGCCCCCGATCGCAGCTGGGCAGGAAACACCACTAGACGCCAGGGATTTCACTTGAGGGGGTCGGCCCCCTCGGAAAACGGGCTGGCCCCCCCATCACCCCCCCCCCCGGGGCATATATATATATTTTTTTTAAAGGTAGGTGCCCCCCGGGGGATTTAAAAATAAAAAAAATAAAAAGACAGGGGGTCGCCCGTGGGCAGGGCGACCCTATGTGGGGGCAATCTTTTTTTTTAGATGTTGTAGGGTTTCCCTGAGGGCCATTTTGGCCCCCAAGGAAAACCATACGACAACTAAAAAAAATAGATCTATATATAGATCTATATATATATAGATATATCTATGTAGATATATCTATGTACATGGATATATCTATAGATATATCTATGTAGATAGATAGATATATATATATATATATATATACACACACATATATATATATATATAGATAGATCTATATATATCAATCAATCAAAGAGATTTATAAAGCGCGCTACTCACCCGTGAGGGTCTCAAGGAACTGGGTGGGGACGGGGAGGGAAAGGGGCTGGGAGATTCACTGTTCGAAAAGCCAGGTTTTGAGGCCCTTCCTGAAAAGAAGTAGGTTTTGGGTCTTGCGAAGGTGGGTTGGGAGGGCGTTCCAGGTTTTGGGTGCAAGGTAGGAGAAGGATCTGCCCCCGGTGGTGGTGTGTTTGATGCGGGGGACAGAGGCGAGAGAGAGGTCAGCTGAGCGGAGGTTTCGTGTGGGGGTGTGGAAGGTGACTCTCGTTGAGGTAGGCAGGGCCTGTGTTGTGGAGTGATTTGTGTGCGAGGATGAGGATCTTGAAGGTGATCCTTTTGTCAATTGGGAGCCAGTGGAGGGATTTGAGGTGTGGAGAGATGTGTTTGTGTCCGGGGAGGTCGAGGATGAGTCGTGCTGCTGAGTTCTGGATGCGTGTAGTTTGCGCTTGAGTTTTAGAGTGGTTCCGGCGTAGAGGGCGTTTCCGTAATCAAGTCTGCTGCTGATGAGTGAGTGAGTGACAGTTTTTCTGGTCTCTGTGGGGATCCATTTGAATGTTTTTTTCAGTATACGGGGTGTGTTGAAGCATGAGGAGGGGAGAGCGTTGATTTGTTAGGTCATCGAGAGGGAGGAGTCTAGGATGATGCCGAGGTTGCCTGCGTGGTTGGCGGGGGTGGGTGCAGGGCCTAGCGTGGTGGGCCACCCTGAGGGGTCCCAGGTGTTTTTGTGTGGGCCAAAGAGGATTATTTCGGTTTAGCTTGAGTTGAGTTTCAGGTGGTTGGCTGTCATATATATATATATCACTTTTGTCAATATGTGTGTGGTTTCCCTGGGGGGGAAAAGGGTCAGAATTGTCTAGTGGCAGTTTTAGTGCCATAAAGAAGCGCAGAAGGTTTATATGCCTACTGCAAAGAGCAAATCTGTATTTTATGTAAATAGCTGAGTACACTAGTAAATTCAGCCATTACCTGCGCTATAATACCAATGAAATGTATGTGCGGGGTGGAGGGCGGCTATGGAGAGATGAAGGGCACTTTTGCTGGGTGGTAATGAGGGAATCCGAGGGGGAGGGAGTGGGAGCACCAATAATGATTGTTGGACTGGGCGCAGGAGGTGCTAAAGACTTTGACGAATGGTATGTGACAAGGTGTTTTTTGAGTGTCTTGAAAGAACGTGCTGATTGAGGGAAGAAGCGCAGGTAAGGTGGCCTCTACTGTTGCACATATCTCACACACACCATCGATTTTGTGACTGTCTACGTAGGCTAGTGTTTTAGAGCAACAGTTTAGCCAATAGCAGAGATGGCATTTTGATGGATGACTCTTGCCTGCACTCGGGTTATAGAGTACCGCTCTGACATAGGATCAGAGACTGAGACATCAGATACTGAGACAGCATCTGAGGGATAGGACAATGGCGCAGACTCTGGGAGTGTTTTTTCAGTCGGAGGAGTCCCATTCGATAACTCCTCTTCCAGTACATTATGAGGGAGGTGATGAGGACAGTCCTGCTGTCCCTTCGCAAGCTGTTTGTGCAACTGGGTAATAGTGGGTTAGCCCAACCCAGAGAGCAGGTGAATGCGGCGGCAAGCAGAAAGAGAGTGCTCTCTTGGGAGCTCTCCAATTTAGTTCAGCCCCAAATTCCACCACCCAAATCGTATTGTGGAGACATCAAAATTATCTATGGCAAAACAAACTGGTTTTGTAAGGCAGGCACCTGTGTTTTTGATCCTGGATTCGGCGGCCATATAGAGAAACACACTAAACCCAAACATTTCTGGAAACTAGACATTCGGGGGAGTCCACAGAGGTGTGACTTGTGTGGATTCCCCAAAGTTTTCTTACCCAGAATACCCTGCAAAGCTGAAATGTTGAATAAAAACTATTTTTCTCGCATTTCTGTCACACAAACTACAGGAATATGCTGGGATCCACAAAATTCCTACCACCCAGTGACTCCTCACGTGTCCTGATAAAAACACTACCCCACTTGAGTGCCTACACCTAGTGCCTGAGTCAGGAATGGATCACCCCAGGGTCAACAGCTGCCTCACGTAAGGGCCAACATTGACGTTGTGTGATCTATTCCTGTCGCGGGAACCAGGCCTACCCACACAAGTGAGGTATCATATTTATCGGGAGACTTGGGGGAACGCTGGGTGCAAGGAAATTTGTGGCTCTTCTCAGATTCCAGAACTTTCTGTCACCGAAATGTGAGGAAAATGTGTTATTTTAGCCACAATGTGATGTTTGCAAAGGATTCTGGGTAACAGAACCTGGTCATAGCCCCACAAGTCACCTCATCTTGGATTCCCCTGGGTTTCTAGTTTTCAAAAATGCGCTGTTTTGCTAGGTTTCCCCAGGTGCCGGCTGAGCTAGAGGCCAAAATCCACAGGTAGGCACTGTTTTCTATGAAAAAATGTGATGTGTCCACGTTGTGTTTTGGGGCGTTTCCTGTCGCGGGCGCTAGGCCTACCCACACAAGTGAGGTATCATTTTTATTGGGAGACTTGGAAGTCTGGGTGGAAGGAAATTTGTGGCTCCTCTCAGATTCCAGAACTTTCTGTCACCATAATGTGAGGAAAATGTGTTTCTTTAGCCAAATTTTGAGGTTTGCAAAGGATTCTGGGTAACAGAACCTGGTCAGAGCCCCACAAGTCACCCCATCTTGGATTCCCCTAGGTCTCTAGTTTTCAAAAATGCACAGGTTTGGTAGGTTTCCCTAGGTGCCGGCTGAGCTAGAGGCCAAAATGTACAGGCAGGCACTTTGGAAAACACAGCTGTGTTTTCTGTCAAAAAATGGGATGTGTCCACGTTGTGTTTTGGGGCATTTCCTGTCGCGGGCACTAGGCCTACCCACACAAGTGAGGTATCATTTTTATCGGGAGACTTGGGGGAACATAGAATAGCAAAACAAGTGTTATTGCCCCTTATCTTTCTCTACATTTTTTCCTTTCAAATATAAGAGAGTGTGTAAAAAAAGACGTCTATTTGAGAAATGCCCTGAAATTCACATGCTAGTATGGGCACCACGGAATTCAGAGATGTGCATATAACCACTGCTCCTCAAAACCTTACCTTGATCCCATTTTGGAAATGCAAAGGTTTTCTTGATACCTATTTTTCACTCTTCATATTTCAGCAAATGAATTGCTGTATAACCAGTATAGAATGAAAACCAACTGCAGGGTGCGGCTCATTTATTGGCTCTGGGTACCTAGGGTTCTTGACGAACCTACAAGCCCTTTATATCCCCGCAACCAGAAGAGTCCAGCAGACAAAACGGTATATTGCTTTCAGAAATCTGACATCGCAGGAAAAAGTTACAGAGTAAAACAAAGAAAAATGGCTGTTGTTTTCAGCTCAATTTCAATATTTTTTTTATTTCAGCTGTTATTTTCTGTAGGAAAACCTTGTAGGATCTACACAAATGACCCCTTGCCGAATTCAGAATTTTGTCTAGTTTTCAGAAATGTTTAGCTTTCTGGGATCCAGCATTGGTTTCATACCCATTCCTGTCACTAACTGGAAGGAGGCTGAAAGCACCAAAAATAGTAAAAATGGGGTATGTCCCAGTAAAATGCCAAATATGTGTAGAAAAATGTGGTTTTCTGATTCAAGTCTGCCTGTTCCTGAAAGGTGGGAAGATAGTGATTTCAGCACCAGAAACCCTTTGTTGATGCCATTTTCAGGGAAAAAACCACAAGCCTTCATCGGCAGCCCTTTTTTCCAATTTTTTTGGAAAAAACGAAATTTTCACTGTATTTTGGCTATTTTCTTGGTCTCCTCCAGGGGAAACCACAAACTCTGGGTACCATTAGAATCCCTAGGATGTTGGGAAAAAAGGACGCAAATTTGGCATGGATAGCTTATGTGGACAAAAAGTTATGAAGGTCTAAGCGCGAACTACCCCAAATAGCCAAAAAAGGGCTCAGCACTGGGGGGGGGGGGGGGAGGGGGGAGGCCCAGCAGCTAAGAGGTTAAGACTTGTGCCCTGCACAATATGAAGGAGCAGCACTGTTTTCTGACTTTAGTTTTAATTAGTTCGATTTCCTCCAGAAGACAGCCTTTAATATGTAGCTATGAACATTCGTTTCAGTCACCCCCAGATCATCAGTACTTGATCTGTGTGTCATCCCATCCATAAAGTGCAATACTATTTTCTACAGACCTCCTTTGCAACTGAAACTCTATTATGTGTTTCTTTTAAGTACTTGGAAGATAGTGAAGCAGCTTTAAGATTTTCCAAAATATTGGAGTATAGATGGAATGTCATAAAAAATAAACTAAAAACTAGAAGAAGCCGTTAAAATAGACACACAGGACAAGCAAACCAAAAGCACTTCAGTTCACACTGTGAGGGCCACACTAAATCAACAAACGTTCTGTTTACACGAAAACGAGCGTGAAAAAGCAGGCCTGGTCATGGCAAAACGGCACATAGCAACCCGGGGCGCAGTTCTCATGCAAACGCTGCGCTGCACATAATATCACACAACAATCTCTGGAAGGAAGGGCATGCAGAAAACGAACGTTCTGGCGGCTGCAGTATTTATTAGGTTCTTCGGTTAAAGACCTGATTAAATGTAATCGTAGGTAGGAGGTTTTAACCCTCACACAGTTTATTAAAGTGCGCCTTCTAGGAATCAGCTTGTACTTCACGGGTCACGGACACGCCGCGTTTCTGCATATTTAAGAGATTGGGGGTGGGAGGCAGCGGTCAGACGATCACCAAACCACGACATGCTGGCTGAAGCGTATAGGGCACGCTAAATGTTAGCTTCAGAGTGCCTTAAACGGCGCTACGTCTGCAACACCGAGTTTATTTACAGAGACAGAGCGCGGCGGGACTAGAGAGGCCACGAGCGCGCGTGTGGGGTTTGGCGCATTCTTAGGCATCTGCCATGGGGGCCAAGGTCGTGTCACATGCTGCAACAGAAGGACGGATGTTCGGGAAGAGTGTGAGAGGTTAGGGGGAAGACATGGTGCGCCAAATATCACTTTCCCTAATAATACTTGTAATAATGTGTTTTAGGTCTGGCTCTCGCCGAATCTATGCTGGCCGACAGACCTTCTATATCCTGAACAATCTTTTAGTGGGTTTTGTGCCCACCTTTGGCTCATGAACTGATGGCTTTCTTCTGTTTCTAAGTTTCCTACTTCTGAATCAAAGCTATTTTCCAAATCTAACATTTTACCAACAATCTAATCCTGGTTGAAAGATATGTTTGACATTGCGCAGTTTGAAAGAGAGATATACAAATTAAATGACAACTTAAAATAAATTGATAATATTTGGAGCTTTTTTCTAGAATAGGTGTGTTCTCATGGGCGTATGAACTGTGGGGGATGCGGGGGGATTTATCCCCCCCAGATTTTGGGAGTGAGGGGACATGGGGGACCAGGGTGGGGGGGGGACAGAGAACCCTGAAGTTTTAAAAAGAGACAGTGATGCAGTCCCTGTTTAAACATCATTTGTTTTTGCAGTGTGTTAAAAGCAATAGAACTGAAAGCAAATTAAGTTTAAACTGGGCTGTTTTTCGGAATCCAAGCTCCCAAAAGGTTGCCCAGGCTGCTACAGCTACCATGACACAGAGGTTTATCTGATCTGTCTGCTCCACGCTGGTACTTTACAGGTCATTCAAAGGCCTTTCAAATGTAGAGGAGATTTTGTTTTTCTAATTGCTTCTTGTGCCCCCTGCAGTATCACCTCTCTTCAGCCCACTTGCAAGGTGTCATTTAAAGACTTGGGGGCATATTTATACTTCATTTGCGCCAAATTTGCATAATTTTTTTTACGCAAATTCGGCGCAAAATTAACTCCATATTTATATATTGATGTTAGACCAATCTAAGGTCAAAATAATGGAGTTTGCACCATTTTTTAGATGCATGAACCTACCTTGAGTCACTGAGATGCAAGGTAGGCGTTCCCATCTAAAACAAATGGTGCAAACCCCATAGCCCCATATTTATCCACCATGATAAAATGACGCACGGGTGGGAGGAGGGGCTAAATAAGGGTGCAAAGCTTGCTTTGCACCATTATTTAACGACTGGGTCAGACCAGGCGTTAGTTGACCTGTGGACACATTTCCATGGTGAAACACAGGTGCCCACCCCAAGCCCCAGGAACACCCCCACCCACACCAGAGGGACACCAGAGGATGGGGGACCCCATCCCAGGTAAGTATAGGTAAGTATTTCTATTTTTAAATTAAAGTGCCAACTTGGGGCCCCCTGCATGGCACAGGGTGCAATGGCAATGCACAGGGGACACTAGTCCCCTGTGCTGGCCATTGGAGTGGTGGGCATGACTCCTGTCTTTTCTAAGACAGGAGTCATGTGGTATGGAGGGTTTTGCATCAGAAAATGACACTAGGCTGGTTAGAGGCAATTTTTTTTGCCTCTAACCAGCTTAGCGTAATTTTTTGGGTGCAAAACCCCCATCTCCCATACCGCCACCCTAACTGGCTAATGTCATTTTTTTTACGCTAGCCCACCCTTTGCGCCGGCTTGTAGCATTCCATAAATTTGGCGCCCGGCTGGCACTCTGGAATGGTGTAAGCTGGCGCTATACCTTTTGACGCAAAACTGCAGTTGCGCAGTTTTGCATCAAAAAGTATAAATATGGGCCTTGATAAGGGCAGATAAACAGGGATAAATGGCTTCATAAGCATATCTCTCCCCATTGACAAATATACTGCAGTACTAACTTGTCACACTTTAATGTTCTACAAAGGAGAGGTCATATAAGTTTCCCTGTAATCTGAACTCACATATTTGAATGTGCCCTCATTGGCATAATGAAGGAAAAACATTTGGTAAAATTATTTGCCTAAGATCACACAATTTAAGTAGGGAAGCCAGGATTAATTCAAGTTAGTAGATGGATATCTATTTGTTCATCCTTATGCTGAGGCTTTATTTTGACCTCTCAATGCATTTTTCTGCAGTTTTTGAAGTATAGCACAAACTCAACCCAAAGGTATTGGAGCGCTTTATATGAGCACCAGTTACAATATAAAAGATCACATGCATTGTTTACTGTAATGGGGAGATTAAGTGATTGGCCCAGAATCACAGGATGTTGAGTCGATGAGACACTTGAACCTGGGGCCAAATATACTCCGCTTTTTTCTGTGCGCAAATGGCCAGATTCGCAGAATCATGCTGTTTGCAAACAGAAACAAGTACTTTAGGATGGATAAATGCAGTTTTGTGATTCTGTAATCTATTACTGAATTGCACAATAGGTGTGCAAGTCAGTATTAGGAAGGGTCAAGTCAAGGATGTCCCTACCTAATAGCGAGGTGCAGGGGGATGTAAGAATGTTTTGTGACTGGGATTGCGGTTGCAAAACATTTGCAGTTACCACCAACTTCAACTTTGTGGTAACTCATTCACAAGCGGAAAGGGCTACCCACAGGACCTCTTCCCCTTTGCAAATGGGGGTGCAAACATTTTTCAAGAGCAGGCAGTGGTCCCATGGACCATTGTCTACTCCTAAAAATTGAAAAGAAAGCTTTTCAGTTTTCTTTTTATAATGCAGCCCGATTTCCTTTAAGGAAAGTGGGCTGCATTACAAAAAAATGCTTTAATTAAAAAGGAATCACAGACATGGTGGTCTGCTGACCAAAGCAGGCCACCATCCCTGTGATTGTAGCCATTCACAGTAGGTCGAAGTTGTGACCTGCCTCATGAATATTGAGGAGGCAGGTCTATTTTCGACCCACTGCAAATCGCTAACAGTGTTAAACACACTGTTGTACATTGCATTTTGGAATTTCCTAATAGCGAATCGCTAAAATTTGTTATTAGAAAATCACATACCCGAAATATTGTACATCTAGCTCCTAGTTCCCTAGTTCTACAATCAGCAGCTCTGACTGTAACACCTCATCCTGGCAGAACCCAATTCTCAGCTCATTATGGGCTCAAGATCCCAGCAGGGCCTCGAGCTGAGCCAGAACCAGGCTTCCAGCTCAAGCCTGACTTGAGCTTTCTGTGGCTTGACCACCTCTAATTTCCATACAAGCCTCCATGGTTTTTGATGCAAAGCCTTATTTGCTACCAAAAAAAAAAAAAAAAGTGTTCCTCCTCCAGGCAGGCATAAAGAATGAGTAATTATTTATTTTCTATAAACTTTTGAAACATTATAAATGTACAGCACTTTACAGCATATATACAGTGGTCAAAATATTAAACAGTTAAAGTATAGTTTTTGTACAGAAGGGTACCCTTCCACTACAAAAACCTATGCCTGTCAAACGCAAACTCCCGTGCACTAAAATGCATGGCTGTGTGCACTGGCGTAAGGCAGACAAATGTGCGCCAGCACAGGGAGAGATAAAACTGGTGTCATATTTTAGTAGCTATGGTGCTGTTCTACTCTCTCCTATAGATGCAGGAAAGTAACTTTGTTTACTGTGCTATGTCGTATCAAAAGTTATACATTTGGCCCTCAATGTTCAATTGCTTACAGTGCTTTCAAAAATATTATTTTAGCACAACACATTCAAATTGTACCTAGTGCACACTTTTCCTGAACTGGTAATAATCTTAAAGTGCCTTTCAAAAAAGAATAACTATCTGACACCATGAAGCTGCAAATAATTCTATGAATTAAAGCCTGTACTGGCTCAAAAGAAGACCTTAGATTTGATTATGAAAGAAGCATCGCCCACACTTATCCCGTTTAGCATATTTTACTATACTGTTTTTCTGTGAGCATCTCACAAGCCGGTGCCACATTCCTCATTGCTTTCAAAAGATGTATGGTACTCTGTCTCACAAGCATTATCTGTTTGTATGACCAGTCTCTCACACATACTGCATCTTGTTTTTGTGAACGTATTACACATGCATACACACACACAAACAGAGCAGCATCTTGCTTTTAAAGCCATCTCACATACTAGGTTTTCTGTAACTCTTTCTCTTCAGGCTTTTAACATTTGTAAAGCATCTATTTCCAATACACACACACTGTGCATCTCATTTTGCGTGCATCTCATACAGAAGGCATATATCATGTCACATTTAACTGCATCTTCAGCTTTTTAGTTTGTGAACACTCTACACTCATGGCATCCACCGGCACTAATTCTTACAGCAGATTAGACAGCAAAAGTGCAAAGTCTTTTATTATGTTTTATATTTGGTGCAGAGTTAAGTGCATACAGTGCCTTGATCTCCACCTTGAGGCCACAAGAGAGCATGCGCTGCAGTTCAGCTGTCTTTGCCTCCTGTGAAATGGTAAAGCAAATGGTGGCAGAGTTATATGTTGAAAACATGATTGATCATGAGCTCAGCATTTTTTAGTGGGGAGGCTGGGAGTAAATCATTTTTCCTTGTTCCACATTCCTCACAGCTCTTTAGAAATGGTGTGGTAGGTTCTGATGAAAATGCCCAGATATCCCTTCTGGACAAATGCTGCTGTTGGGAACCTTGTGCAGATTTTAATGCTGTGCTTATTAGATCATACTTTTATTAAAAAAGAAGAAGCTGGGATTAGAAAACAAAGTTCTTTTGTTAAACATTCACACAGGACCACATTTAATGGAGTGGTGCTGTCTGCTAATGATAGTGTATTGCCAACTGGAGGTCTGGTCAAGGATTTTTTACTAGCATTGTTTCGAAGTACTCTTATTCTTTGAAACGCCTCTTCTAGAGGACTGGGGTAGTAGGTGGTTATTGAATGATGGACACTGTAAGAAATCGGGCTTTTTGACTAAGTGGGGGTGAAAATCCTTCTCAAGCAACAACCACAATCTTGGTCAGGGTGAACAACAGAAGTCACTAAATTAACCTGTGCTTAACAATCTGGTAGCTTGGCACCAAAGCAGTCAGGCTTAACTCAGAGGCACTGTGTTAAGTTTTTATGCAGCACTCAAACTGCAGCACTCAAACTGTAGTAAAGTGAAAACAAAATGCAAGGAAAACCCCACCCAATTTAGAAAACAGAGTAAAATGTAATAAATAAAATGAGACCAAAATGGCAAAATCCAATCAGTAACACTGAAGATATGAAATTATAAAGGTTTAAGTAAAAATACCACCAAGAAGCAGAAATCTCTAATTGCGGCTATCTGGTCGGTAGACGGGATAAAGTCATACATTCAAACTCAACACGATGGAGTGTGGGCCGCATACATGGACCAGGTTAGTCCTACTGAAAAAGGTGACCTCCTCAAAGTTATGTGCATAGAGTTTAAAGAATCAGACTTTCACAGGAGGCGCTCAAATAATGCCAGACAAGGGTCCAGGACCTGCGGTAAGAGGGGGAGGGGGGCCGCACCTCTTGGGGATCAGGAACTCATTCCAGCAAAGACCAGCAGGGCTCAGGCAGGCCGAGTTGCAGGTCCAGGAAGTGCCAGTTGCAGCAGGTCAGCTGGACATGTGCAATGAGGCCCCTGGAACCTGATGTGTCCCTGTAAAAGGAGGTCAGTCACCTGCCCATTAGAATCACTCTAGTAGTCCTGGGATCAAAGAGATGGTCCTCTCTCGTTCAAGCAACAAGGCAGGCCTCAAGAAGCAGGACAGTCTTCTCAAGAACAAGGCAGGCCTCAAACAACTGGGCAGTCCTCCGGAGAACAAGGCCTCAAGCAGCAGGTATCCTAGAATACAAGGAAGTCCTTCTGTAGTCTTCCACAGTTCCAGGAGTGTAATGAAGAGTTAATCTGAGGGTCCAGTATTTATAGCTGGTACCAACTTTTGCACCTTCTACATCTGGTTCTGGAACCCCCACATCTAGTTCTGGAATTTCCTTACTTTCCCTGCCATTCTGTAAGGGATCTGGGGTGACAATAGACTGGTGTCAAGGTCTTTGTGAGTGTGCTGAGACAAACTCTTTGAAATGTAATTGTGGCAAGGAACAGCTCCGTCCCTCCCATCCTGCCAAAACCTAATCCCCCTTTGAATTTCTGTCCGAGAGGAATACACAAAGGCAAACTGCCAACTACATCCAGTCATGTGAACCAGGACACAGGCCGCAGGCACCAAATGGCTAGAACAAGAAAATGCCAACTTTCTAGAAGTGATATTTTCAGAACTGTGGCTTTAAATCCAACTTTAACATTAAAGAGGGGTTTAAATCACAGTTTTTTAGACATCAACCCAGTCCTCCTACATGTTACCAACTGAAGTTATCACTTATTAAATGTAATAAGGTAACCCAATGTTATCCTATGAGAGAGGCAGATCTTGCAGTAGTGCAATATGAATTTAACAGGTTTTCACTGCCAGGACGTGTAAAACTTAAAACCACATGGCCAATATTTTAAATATGCTCCACCCAGCCCTACTGACTGTTTAGGGCCTACCCTAAGGGTGACATATGCATTATAAGCATTTGCAATGCAATAGGTCTCGCACATTTCAAACAAGTTAATTGTCAGTTTTTTGGCAACAGTGCCCACGAGCAAAAACAAGAAAAAAACTAGTGCAAACTGAGAAAAGAGGACTTAAAATAAAATAAAGTTAGCGTTAAAAAAAAAAAAAAAAGAAAATTGGAATTTTGTTTGTCCTGCTGGGCATGTTTTTTTCGAGTCACAAGCCTTCTGTTTGCGGGGCACTGGGAGTAAGAAAAAAAATAGTACCTAGATCAAGTTGGGAGCAGCGGATGGGCACTAATTAAGTTGAAATTAATTAGTGCTTGATCCCTGCTCCACACAGAGGAATGGAAATAATGCCAGACATGCCTTGACGAATTACGAGGCTGTAAAGAAGAGTGCCACGCAAACCATCAAATGGTGAGCGACAGGCAGGCTCCAAACTCTTTACTGAAAACAACAGTATATCATGTGAGACGAATGCGCAAGTGTATGCACTCTCAGGCTCAACCCTAAAAAATGAAGGTTTGGGCTTGGCAAAAGTTTTACTCTGCCAGGTTGAAATGTCAGTTTAAAACTACATTATAGGCTGCAGTGGCCGGCATGAAACATGTTTGAAAGGGCTACCTAAGTGGGCGGCACAATAGCTGCTGCAGGCCCACTAGTGGCATTTAATTTACAGTCCCTGGGGACATGTAGTACCACTTTACTAGGGACTTATAAGTAAATAAAATGTGCAGATTGGATGTGAATCAATTTTACCATGTGTAAAGAAGAGAGCACAAGCACTTTACTACTGGTTAGCAGTGGTAAAGTGCACAGAGTCCTAAAAGCCAGCAAAAATAGGTTCGGAAAACATGAGAGACAAAGGCAAAAGATTTGGAAGTGACCCTGCGTAGAGGGCCATGTCCAACAGATACTTACAGGTGTCCCATAGCCTAGGATATTCTTAGATTCCAATAATTCCTAAAGAGTAGCAACTGTGGGAAGTCAAACTTTAATCAAAGGTAATAGAGAGATGGTGACTTCCTCACAACATGATATATTTAATCTGCCACATTAAAATTCAATGGGTGATTACAGCTTTGTCTTTCAAAAGACTGAGGGCTTACTGTGGAGAATGACGGCATTACACTTCAGAACTATGCATCTGTATACATTTATTGAAGTCTCCGACTTCTTTAGGGTCAATGAAAAATCTCCAAGGATGTACCTGCCCCCCCCAGAAATTTAGTGTCTCCTACATCCCTGTGTTCTCTATTATCTCTTTATGATGATTCCTTGGAGGAACTCTCATCATTTTTTTTTTTTTTTTCTCTTAGATTCTATTCATTAATCTGATAAATAAGTTTTTTGTAATTTAATCAATTGCTATTTTCATTTACAAAATATTAATATTGTCTTTGTTTTTTCTTTTTTATATAATATCTGGCAAACTTTATTTGTACTGAAAATTATCTATATTCATAATAATTTGTCGTGTGTTTTCTTTCTCTTATTATTTAATATAGAATGATTAAATGAATTCTTTATTAGTACACTTTTTTTTTGTTATTTGATGTATGTTTTATATAATAATTGAGCAACTTGTGTGTGTTTATAAAAATGTAATAAAGAATTGAAACACAAATGCTATTTTCCTCTATACTTGTGTTTGTCATGCCCAGTGGGCACTTCCCTCATCTTATTTTTATTTTTATGAGTTGTATTCGTCCACTGCTGAATGCGAAGGGACTTGTTGTGGGCGAGCACAAAGTGCTCCGTTCATTCTGTTATCTTTCTTTGGGCTTGAAACCAAGCCCATGCCACGTCAGTCACTTACATTGGTTCGTGGCCTTGCCTTTTAAAATCTGCTTGCTTTCATTTGTGAAAGACATGCATACGTCATGCCTTCTCCGGTGTTTACCCCACCTACACAGCACCGGTAAAGTACCAAAAACATACGAGGCTCGATGTTTTCAGCCTGGAGTCCGGACTACTTTATCTGTTTATTTTCCATGCAGCACGATTGCGCTGCATTTTACATAGCGCGATTGGGCTTTTTTTTTTTTTTTGCTTTACAACGCTAATAGCTCTAACTCGAACAAATGCGAGACCCGCTTCATTGAAAATGCTTGTTTACCTTTGCTTTTACCGCTCCACAAATGCAATTTTCTTTGCTCTCTTTCTCTCGTTGCCATTCAGCTCCTGATTGTTTTTGTAAAATGTTTTTTTTTTTTTTTAAACTTTTTGCCAGGGTCTGGCCGCTGCACACTGCCAGCAGGCTTACACTGTGCTTCACACGTTGTTTCTGCCATTTCCAAGTGCTGTAAATAATTTGTTACTATTTCCAAATGTAAAGGCATTCAATTTAGTGACCTCAAGAGGGATTGGAGGCTGAGTCAGCCTTGGCGTGATTTGAACTTATGACCTACCTAAAATCGTAAATTTCAGAAGCGAAAATCTACGGTGGAAAAAAGCAATGCATCTTCCATGTGCCATTAGACCTCAAATAAAGGAGTGCTTGGCAGAAATGTGATCCTGTTTGTCTGGATAATGGCAGTCTGTTAGACTGCTACAAAATGGAGACATTGCAGTAGCAATTGTATACTTAATAAAGATTATTATAATTATTGAAGAACCAATACCAAGCCTTGTTTTTTTACATCACAAGCAACATGGTGCTGCGATAAGGCAACAGTACTGTTTTTGGCTACAAAGGATGTCAAGGTCATCATTTTTAATACAAATAAATAATCATAAGTAAATACTCCACTTCTGGAGAATTTTTGGAGCTGCTGAAGAATAAAATTGAAGAAAGATAATATTCCTCGCCTCAGATCCTGACCTAGAATTTCCTTTCTATAGCATGTGTGGCCTATGAATGATCTGGGCCGCACCTCTCCTTGAAACCTCAAGTTTCCATAGTGGTTTCCATAGTGGAGTTCTGCTCAGGGAGGTCTGATTTCAGTTTTAGAAAGGGCTTCTTAAAAGATTCACAGGGTGGCATTTTTTGACAGTTAGAACTGTAGACTGTAGCTTGCCAGGGGAAGTACCATTTCTGGGTGCATAAACAGCTATGACTGCAAAGTTGAACCTCACGATGAATGGTGTGCCTAGTAAATGGTATTCATGACAAGAGTGTTGATATTATGTTGAGAAATTGGATCAACATTGCCTCCTTCTGTAACTCTGTTGTCAGTATCAGGGGCGTTGTGAACCCATCACCCCCCCCCCCTGCTTTAGCAGCTACAGCGGGGAGAGGCGGGCTTTTTTTTAGGCCTCTTCTGTCTGCAACTCAGCAGACAAAAGCTCATCATTAACGCTGGAACACAGTATCAAAAGAAGAGCAAACAGAAGCAAGGACGAAACTGGGTAAATAGAACAGGGAAAGAAAGAAGAAACATTGGAAGGAAGGGTGAAAAGAAAGAAGTATGGATGAATGGGTGGATGGATGAGAATATGAATGAGTAAGTTAAAAGATGAGTGAATGATAGGTGTATGGACAGGTGGAAGAATGCCAAAATAAAGGGATGGGCAAGTGAATGGCTAGGTGGATGGACAGCTGAGAGGATTGCATAGTAAAGGGATGAATAGATAGGTGGATAGACAGGTGTAAGGATTGCAGAGTACAGGGATGGATGAGTGGGTGGAAGGATGAGTGAATGGATGGCACAATGAATGGGTAGATGACAGAGTGGATGGATGGATCATGGATGGATGGGAAGGTAGAAGTATGGTAGAGTGGATGGATGGTTAGTCGGCAAAGTGGATGGATATATGGCAGAGTTGATGGATGGATGGCAGAGTGAATGGATGGCTTGATGAGTGGATGGATGGCAGAGTCGATAGATGATTGGCAGAGTGAATGGATGATAGCAGAATGGATGGATTGATGCAGAGTGGATTGATGGATGGTAGAGCGGATGGATGGCTGGCTGGATGGATGGATCAATGGATGAATACATCAATGATGGATGGATGGCAAGGTGGATAGGTAGACTGACAGATGGCAGAGTGGATGGATCAATGGATGGATGGCAGAGTGTAGTGAAGGATAGATGGCAGAATCTAGATGAACAGATGGCAGGTTGGATGCATGGATGAACAGCAGAGTGAATTGATGGGTGAGTGGAAGAATGGAATGATGGATGGATTGATTGTTCGTAGCGTGGATGTATTAATGGGTGATAGAGTGCATGGATGGATGGTGCATGAATAAATGGAATAGGAAAAGATTGAACCTTAGGTGAAAGAATGTAAATGAGGAATAGTGGACATCAGAAGGTGTATGGAACGGTGAGAGAATGGATGGATTGACGTATGGACATAAGAGGCAAGGACGTTGTTCTAGCAGGGGTTTGGCTCACTTGCTTTGCTTTTTTTGGTGGCATCAGTGATTTAGTTCAAAGTGGGGGCTATTTGAATTTTCTGGCGACTCCCTTGTTCAGTATCCAAAGCCATCCTGTTTCAAGCTCCCTGCCACCGTTCTGAGATCTTACAATGCCTACGTGAATACCACCTTTTGAACCCTGCTTCTTACCCACTACTTTTGACGATGCCATAAAAGCAAAAGCAAAAGCAAAAGCAAAAGCAAAATGGCATCACATTTTGACATCACACTCTTCACGACATCGCACAATACACTCTTCGCTTCCCTCATTCAATAGGCAGTATACAGAGATCTGATCCTTAACATTGTCAAAACACCTCCGTCTGGCAGCCATGTGCGATAGTTTCCAACTCTACCTAGCACAGTTCTTTGAACTTGCCATTTCAAACTCATGTCTACTATCCTTCGCGGCTGCTGCTTTTCCAGCTAGGCAACCTGCAAGGCACTTGCTCAAATTATGTTGTTTGTAGACTTGTGCAGATGTTGCCGAATGTGCTGATAGAACCACAGCCACACGGTAACAGTCAAAGAGGGCAGCTACATTGGTCGTTATCAGTGTGTGAGATTGTATTTTTAATACATGTCATTATCGACGGCTCATATCTGTCAATTGGGACCAGAACTGACGCAATACTCCATGTAAGGGATGAATGAATGGGTGGCTAGAATAATGCTAACCCAGCACTCTCTACAAAGCACTGGTTTATACAAGAGATAAATAAATAAAACATGCTGAAAAGTATAAAAAACAAGCATTGACAAGGCCAATAGGTCACACTTTGTGTTTATACTGAAAGTCCACGGGTTTATTAGATTGGGACTGTGTAAGGATTTTTTTTTTTTTAAACAAATAACACTGGTCACGAGAGACAATAATAAGCCTATGAGTAAGAGAATACTAGTGAGACAAAGCAGAAAAGTGCTATGACAGCACTGGAGACTGTTGCAAAAGTTGATAGATGGCAGATTCCATGATTATATTGCCCTCATCAGGTGTCGAGGGGTATTCAGCAATCTATAGAAAACTCGCAAAAACAGTTCAATAAATGTGGTCACCATAACTGGCTCACGCATTTTTCAAAACAAATCCACCCAAACACGTGCCTTCTGTCCTTGCACCATAAGCATTATTTTGCCCTTCATGGCATAAATGCAATACAAAAGACATTTTCTGGTACAGGAAGAAACTGCATCCCCGGAGCTACATTTTCAATGAACTGTAGCTGGCACAGATAATTATCATTATTACCATCACAGAGTACAGACCTCAAGAGCCAAAGCTTTCTTTAGCCAAACCTAAATAGACAGGCTACCAGCCTGATGTTTACATTAGTCTACATTTGGCGGTAGCGGTCATTGATTCCCATGTGAGAAGGCGAATTCTTTAAAAGGCGCAGTCTATGAACGGTAGAGCCCATTATTTATGGCGGAAACCAGTGCTTAATTTGTGCTTGTTGTAACCGGTGCTAAGCACCGGCACTTATTTTTGAGGGCTGTCGCTTAGTCTTCTGTCTCAAGCATTTACAGCGAGCTAAAGACACATTTGGGAAAGACGGAGGAAGAGAAACACGAAAAAGCTTCACAATGGCAGAAAGCTGCAAGCGTGAGCTGAAGGGACAGGGAAGGGTTTTAAATGGATTGAAGAGGCCCGAGATGACTTCAGGATTACGCCGCCTCAGTACTCCCTGTTTGCACATTTAATTGCAGCAGCAGCGTGTTTAAGAGGAAGGCTTTGAGCACTGGCACCTTTTTATTTACAAATTAAGCACTGGCGGAAACAGACTGAGAAAATGAATAAATTACAAAGAATCACGCCTGGTGCTAGGACAGAGCTAACCACTGATGCCTAGACCTTCTGTAATGTCTACACTTCCACTCCCCTTGTCGACGACTCCACCACCTATCTACACCCCTTCTGTGTCTCACATCTTCATTACCCCTCGCTCCCCATCTCTTGACACATTTCTGCTCTCTTTTCCCCTTCCTCTAATGTTACCACCTGAGCAATCTTCTACTCAACTACTCTACTCTTCTACCAATCATCTGGCATGCAACCACCCCTTCCTTAAGATTAATAAACGCTCATTGTATGTTCGATCACAAATGACTTACCTCTGCTTCATCATGTAATTGAGACTTCTGTCTCCACAGTTTGGTGCAAGTAAAGCACAGTGCAAGCGTTGCCCATTAACATGAAAGAAACCAATAGCTCCAAGAGTGATCTCAAACTTGTGTGTCCAGCATGGCCATCAGAAGAATGTTGCAAAGAATGGAAAACGTTCCTTCGCTAGGGGTGGCTCAGTTCCTGGTCATCTTCATCTACAACTCACAGTATATACTCCAAGTCACAATACAGGGAGATAGGAGCACGAGTTCCTGCTGGCTCAAGTTTTTTATAATTTTATTTTTACCCCTCCTGGGGTTGGACTGGGATAGAAAATCAGCCCTGGGAATCAACATAAAAAACTGCCCCGTTAGTTAATTAGATAGCTAACAAAGTGGCCCATGTTTGCAAACTGGGGAAGGTTTGAACTTAAGACATGTTGTATAAGTGTTTTGCAAGGTATGGAAAAGTGCATGGATTTGTGCTTGCTATGGGTAACGCTTATTTTATTATCTGGGAAATCCACAGTAAACTTCGGCCCATCAGACCATAAAACAGTCCCACAGCCAGCCAAACCACTGGCCCATACCTTGACCTGTCATCCCAGCCCTTCAGGCACTTCCTCATTGCCCTACCAGTCAGACAGACCCAGATACCTCTCCCGCCTACTTAGGGGTAAAATGCTGCATGGCAACAAAGTAGTTGAATTTCTCTGATTGTTAGTAAATATGAAGGCACTGGTGTACGTAAGTTTTATTTTAATTTTTTTATAAATAATATATTTACTGCTTTCCATGTGTACAACTTTAAACCAAACGTTTCATTTACTGCATAAACTGAAGCAGCACCACTCAAAGGCAGTCTGATAGGAGACTGTTTAAGAGTCTCACACCATGCCATTATCCTGTGACATATAACCCCCATAATGGACCCTTCCCTAGCGCCTTGAGACCCTCACGGGTGAGTAACACGCTTAATAAATGTTTTTGATTTGATTTGACATACAGAAGCAGATCACAGAGATCTGTCCCACTACATGCCCCATATTTTTGGTAGCCCCTCCCCACATAGATGCTCTCCTCTTCTGCAGAGCAGAAGTCCAAGGCTCAATTCCAATCAGCATGCACAGGGGAGGCTAGCAGTCTCCAACCGCATACTATTTCTTTTTTGGCCACCAATAACCCCACCACAACCAATTTCTTTCATGCCCAACCCTTATCCCAAATGGACGTAGAACCCAACACTGCCATTTTAGGATGTGGCGTGAGATTTCTCCTTCTCACCTGGGCCAGGGTTTCAAGACTTGTGCGCCAGTAAGTGAAAATTAGCAGACACTGCCACACCATAGGTAGAAATGAACCTGCTTACTTCCCCCATCTTGTGTACATTGGATAGGAGCCTCTACTTATTTTGTGGAGGCGTGCAGGGGTAGAAATAGACTGCGGAAATATTTAAATTGGATCAAATGGAGTACATATGGTTTTAAAGGGAAACCTTCCACTGCCCATCTGCACTTGCCTTCCCAGGTCCTCCATTTAAACTTTTGCAAGTTCATCAGGGGAAGGTCCACAACTCTACAGGGGGAACACAGGACACTAATCAGTAGAACGTCTGGATCCGCACCTAAGGGCACAACCAACATACCTGTGCTTCAAAAAACCCTGGGTTCTCCCTGCAGAGATACCGAGACATCCACTTCATAGCCTGCAGTCCAATCACTAGTATAGGATCTGCTACTGCACCATCTATTTCTAGCATAATTAGGATGTGCTTTTTAGGATTCGTTGAACCACATACATTATAATCGAGCTCTAAGCCTCGTCGAGATCTTGAAGGGGTATGTTTACACTCTGAAGAAATTTGCAAATTATCTGTTTTACGAAAAACAATGCATTTTAAGTGAGTGCGTTAATTGTGAAACTACATTAGTAAAAGCAAAAGAAAAGGTTAGTTATGCTACAGACACTGAGCCATTCAGGCTCCTGGATGAAAAGTGCATGCTAGGAGGGAGCTACACCCTAGGTATTATGCAGAGCCTCAGCATAGCAGGCCTGATTGTGAAGCATGGAGAGGAAGAAGCTCAATTGATCGGTTTGAATCGAGTAAGCCCTCTAGCACATTTTGATAAAAAGGCTAAAAACGTAAAATTATATACAATCAGAACCCCTGGAATTATGTAGCAAAGAGGACCAGATAATACAGCAGGGTTAAATACTTCTTGTGACAGTATAAGACAATTATTCAGCACAACGCAAAACACATTTGTAGCAATTATTACTTAATTTGTTAGTCATTTTACAGGTTAATACTGTCCAACAAAGGTTTCAACTCCTTGGTTGCAGTTTACCAACTGAATACAGAATCAGCAACAAAAAGATGACCAGTTTGCCTTTGCAAAGGGCCTTTCATTGTGCGACAAAAGGTGTGGCAGCATTTTTAGTAATATTTTATTTATCTGTACACAACATATAGGTGACAGTCATTATGTATTGTAATTGTATTTTTATAGCGCTTACTACCCCGGACGAGGCGTCGAAGCACTTTTCGGTAAGAAAACAATGTAGTAACATGATCTGTTTTAATTCTATTTTATTTTATGTGTATGTGCTGAGCGCTTTTTGGCTATTTGGGGTGCTTAGACCTTCATTACTTTGTGGCCACACAAGGTATCCACCACAAATTTGTGAATGTTTTTCCCAACATCCTGGGTATTCTAACGGTACACAGTGTTTGTGGAATTCCCCTGAGGGGACTGAGAAAATAGACAATATATATCTAAATGTTGAGTTTTCTAGGGAAAATAGGAACGAAGTGCTCTGGATAAAAGTGTTCTTTTTTTCATAAAAATTACATCAAAGAACGGTTTGCTGTGCTAAAGTCACCATCTTCCCAGCTTTCAGGAACTTGCAGAGCTGAATAAAAAAAAAACTATTATTTTTAACCACAGTTTTGGCATTTTTCAAAGAGTTAGCCCATTTTGCCTATTTTCTGTGCTTTCAATCTACTCCCAGTTTGTGATGGAAACCAGTGGGAAACCCATGGGTGATGAAGGAAAGCAGCAAAGTGGATAGCTGTGGATTTTTCTCAGTTGCTCATTTGGGCACCTAGGAAAACCTAGCAAACCTGCACATTTTAAAAAACTAGACACCTTGAGAAATACAGGATGGGGCGACTTGTAGTGATCCCATTACAGTTTTTTTAATGCCCTGCTAACCTGAAACTTTGCCTGAAATCATGTATTTTCCCGACATGTCTGTGATGGAAATTTCCGAAATCCACAGGAATCTACAAAATTCCTACCACCCAACATTAACCCATGTGTGCCAATAAAAATGCTGTCCCACCAGTGTGGATGGTCCATGACAGGAACAGATCAAATCAAGGTCAATGGAAGCCATTGTGTGGGGACTCCTATTGACCTCAGTTTGATCCATTCCTGCCACTGGTACTAGGCCCAACCACACTAGTCACACAATGTTTTTATCGGCTTAGGTGGAGCAATACTGGGTGGTAGGAATTTTGTGAACGCCTGTGGATTCTGGTGGTTTCCATCAAAGAAATGTGAGGAAATGTATGATTTCACGCAAAGTTTGAGGTTTGCCGGGCACTGTGGGTATGAAAACCTCATGGGATTCATACAAGGCACCCCACTCTGGAATCCCCTGGTTGTCTACTTTTCAAAAAAGTCTATGGTTGGTAGGTTTCCATGGGTGGCGGCCAACCATGGTCCCAAATCCCATAGCTACCCCTATTGCTGATCTCTTCACATAGCATTTAAAGGTCTTTTGTGCCAGGGTCTCTTGGCCCACCCACACAATGTGGTACCATTTTTACAAGGAGGATGGTGTATGGTACGAAATGTGTGGCTCCACATAGATTTTAGAAGCTTTCCTCACAGAAAATATGTTTTTAGTCAACATTTGAGATTTGCTGGGCATTGTGGGAAAAATAATAGAGTGGGATGCATGCAAAACACATCACCCTGGACTCCCCCGGATGTCTAGTTTTCAGAGCTGCCCAAAATCAAAAAACGCAGTCGTTCACCATTGCAAGTGGGATGATACTAGGAGTTAGCCAAGCATTCCTAGCCTATATGTAAAAACAATACCCCCAAAAAATCAAATGTCCTCTTGCTTGCCATTGAGATGGGAATCTTTAGTCAGCAGGGAAGCACAAAGACTGTTGCCGCAACCCCCCCAGATGACAGATGGGAGATTTTGCCCCCATCTGCCCCCCCAGGGAGGTGCAGAATAATGACTGGCATGTATAATCCACTGGGCGGCATGCCCATGCCCTGGTTGGCAGCCTGCACTCCCATGCTTTTATATATAAAAAACATCCCTGGTGTCTAGTTGGCTTTCTGCCCTAGGGGTAATTGTTCATCAGAAAGACTGTTACATGTATTTAGGGATGGGGGCATCCCCCACCCCTATATTTTTATAAGGGAAAAAAAACTGGTGTCTACTGGGCTTTCTGCCCCGCCCTGGGGGGAAGGCAGAAAGACTGTTCCATGTGTTTAGGGGTAGGGGGGATTAGCCATGCCAACACCCCAATATATTATTAAGGGGAAAATAATCCCTGGGGGTCTAGTGAGCTTTCTGCCCTCCCGTAGGTGGGGGGGCAGGTCGAGGGGCGATTGCCACATCTGCCCCATTGGGGAGGCAGAAAGACCATTCCATGTGTTTAGGGGTATTGGGATGGCCATGCCCTGATTGGACAGCCCCCACCCCTATATTTGTTTTTATAAGGGGGGGACCCCTGGTGTCTAGTGGGCTTTCTTAACCCACTCCCACACCCCTAGGGAGTTTGCTATCAACAAATGTGCTGGGGGGGGCACAAGCCCTTACCTAAGGGGCTGCTCCCCCATCCCTGGTGTCTAGTGGGTAGATCCCTGATTGGGGAATGTCTCTCCATTGACAATCCCCAAGCCAGCATCCACTGGACAGAGGTACCATTCGAAAGGGGAGGTTCTCTATATTTCAACTATACCCCTCCCATGAAAATCAATCCCCAGGAGGCTGACATATCCCCGAGCACTGATTCAGTGAAAGTGAAACGAGCCCTTTGGCTTGTTTTACTTTTACTTTTGTGTGCAATAAAGTCAGAGTGCTCTGCGTCCTGATCCTCATTACATACAAAAAAAAAAACAACAAAAAAAAAAAACAGCTCAGGCTGCTCGTGGAGCTTGTCGCGAGCAGCCTAAGCCTGGAAAAAATAATGAAACCCACTTATAAAAAGCACCAGAGGGCTCTTTCTAATCCTCCCCAGTGTCAGCCATTGGCCAACACCCGCACTGAAGAGGTTAATTTAGATTTTAAATTCATGTTTTACAGTAAATATGCACTATGGAGACTGGTGTAATGTGTGGATTTGTTTGCTAAATTGGGACATTGTTGCAGATTAATATTGAAAGTGTGATATTGTAAGTTTAACTAAAGTAAAAGTAAATAATTTTTAAGCCACAGTGTATCTGAAGGCTTTAGCATTGAAGCTTTTAGTACTACAGGGTGTGGATAGGTACCTTACAAAGTGAGCATGGGGATGGACATCAAAAGGTACGTTATAGTCACAAGCTACTCATATGACGATGCAGTGGGGATGACTGCTTGGTAGACACAGAAATGTCACCTTTTAACAAGTGGCTCGTGATTTCTAGCAACTGCAAGGTTGTGGGAACACTACTCTACTATGAGCATGGTGGTGGGGAAGCAGGCAGAAGCGAGGTGACACAGGAAGTGGGGCTTTATCCAATATGGCTGTCACCCTGTTGCCAGGGGGGGTTCCCAGTGTAACCATGATGACGTTAGTAAAAAAAAAAATGCCTATACAGTTAGGGAGAAGAAAGTAGGGATACATTTACACATTGAGGAAAACAAAGTCTGTTTTATCTTTGCTAAAACAGTCATCTTCTGTCATCAAATGGAAATGGTAAGGCTGAGAAATAAACACCGAGAAGCAAAGTCATTTATTCCCATGAGATTTGTGGCCAAACTAGTTGCTACCGTCTTCATTTAGTATGTTGCCCATTAATACGTACATGGAATTACATGGAGGATGGGGGTAGTGGGTGCAGTGTTTCAAACGACAACTTGTGTTTAGAAAAGATCAAAATGAACGCAGGCCTATTTACTCTCATTCAGATGTGAAGACTTGCAGCAGAAGAAACTGAACATGAAAATGCATCTATAGGCCTAAGTGCAAAGTGCTAATAATTCAACAGAGAAGAGAACAAGTGGAAGTCCTTTAAGATATAACCCTTTTCACGAGTAAAAGGACATATAGAATACATATCGTGCTATAATTCCCCTAGAGGAAATTAATAATTTTTTTAAGTTTCAACTTATGCAAATACCAATAATGGACCAACAAAATATCTTTAAAAAATCTTGCACACACCTGACAATGGTGATCTCTGCTCCATCTTAAATTTCCGAGGTTACTGAAGATGGCTTAAAGAATTACCTTAAATGTTTATGAAAATTGAATTTCTAACTAGCAGCAATGTTTGAATGTAGTGGTCAGATCTACCTGCTTTCCATTACAGTTGTCTTTTACCACTGAAGCGGAGAGCACGGGGACCCTTTTGCATGAACATCATTTCACCGAAAGACCAGGGGTAGCGGAAGTGACATCACACTCCATTTGACTTATGCATTCACCCCCACACAGATGCTTAAACAAACACACAATCACATATACACACACTGTTACATAAACACCTTCTGATGCTAGCATGCACCCAACATACATTTAAAAGGATTTTTTACTTACCTCAACTGCCAGGGAGGTTCATATGCTAGATAATTGTACACCATTCTTTAATACTCTAGTAGTGAATGATATACTGTTATTCACTATTAGTGTAATAAAAAATGGCAAAAAAACAAGGAGATTGGAACCCCAACCGATATCCATAAGAGGTGCATTGATTTTGCCACCGCCGAGTCCAGGGGTCTAAAAAAAAGTGCGAGGGGTTGCAGTGGGAAAACCAGGGGGCGCAGGTGCGACCTCTGGCAACCCCTAAATGACGTCCATGCCCTTTTGCCTTGCCTGCATTAGGGAGCATGTCAACTCTGCTATTCCACCGACTGCATATCCGGTCTAAATTTACTCCACAAATCTGCCTGCCAGAATAAGTAAGCTACAAGATACATATATTTGCATAAATGACAGATATGTACATGTTTTATACCCAACACGTTCTTTCCTTCTCTACACCAGGATGCTTCTCAGAAGCTGCAACCATTTCAGGGAAAGCTGTGTCTCTTTAGGATACATGCAGACGCGCAGTGCCAATCCCTGCAAGGGACAAAGGGCTCTTTATCAAGCTGGAGCAGTGAGTACAGGGATCCGTCTTAACGGCAAAATATGCTTATGTTTCAAGGTGACCAGATCAATGCGTGACCTTTTTAATCAGCGCAGCCCTCTAGAGAGCCCAGTGAAGCTCACTGCCTTCATTTATTCCACTGTCGGAACCCTCTAATGGCAGCGTCAATGTCTGTGCTTGGTTTCCATGGCCGCAAACAAAAAAAATTGCTGACCCCTGTGGAGCAAGATTTAGATATCCCTTCATTGAGGAACAGCCTATGTGACCCGCACAAGCGAAGGCTACTCCACAAATTCATAAGCACTGTTACAATCAAATCCAGAAGATACCAAGGACATGGGAGACAAACATATGCTAATTGTTTTACTCTGTGCTTGAGAATACTGCTGACATACACCGGCGCCCTACTTTCAAAATGGCGACTGTTTAAAAAAGAATCAGTCAACACATCAGACTGGAGTAGAACAACCATGCAAAATAACTCTCGGAATCCAGTCAAAGTACATGCCTTGCAAATGAGCTGCATTCAACTTGCGATTCAAGTTGCAAAAAGCATGTTTAATGATACATGGAATTTTAATGTAATTTGTTTAAAAGCCTTTTCAAGAGAATCCTACGTTTCATGAGATTTGCATTTTCATTGCCTTTGAGAATCATTCAGTTACTCATATTAATGCATGTGCAGGACCATAAGGCTGCTTAATATCTTGGCTACACGTGAGCATTAGAGAACACAGCTGTCTATCAATGGGAGATATGTTTGATTCTTTTTCCAATAAGATTATAGGACGTGCCTTGGTTGATCATCAGACTGAGCCAATTAGATATGTTCAGCACAGAGACCATGAAGTGTCATGGAAACGATGCAAGGCCTTTTAACTACAACGGCCTGGTCTTGTTGATTATTACTTTTTTAACAAATTAACAAACTTCTTAATAACCGCCTTCTAATTCCTTGCTGTACTCTAGAGAAGGAACTACACTGTTTCATTTGGGGTCACAACTGTGCGTTTTCATTAGGGTTCCCAAACGATGGTGTTTCATTTGAGATGCCCCCCGACTTTCACATACTAATAATTTTTGCTGGAGATCCCAAATTACAGTTTCTCGTTAAAGTGCTGACTTTTAAACGGATGTCTCAGCTACATCTTTTGACTAAAGACGCACAATTTTATTTTTTCACTGGGAATATTCCCAGCTATTCCTTTTCACTGTCAATCCATCCAAGGTAGCCTTTTAATAGAAAGTTTTGAACTGTGTCATCTCACTGAAGGGCCCTACGCCTTTTCAACAGACGTCACTAATCATGTATTTTTATTACAGACATCCCTACCTATGTCTTTTCATTGGAGATATGACTAACCTTGCATTTTGGTAGATCTGTGCTATGCCTTCTTCATTGAAGGACTTCAACTAAACCTTTCTCACATAGTTTGTCAACTATGCCTCTAGACTGAAGGTTCAAACAAATTCTTTTTTTTTTTGGTGTTCCCCAACTATGCCTTTTCTTAAGAGGGGTCAAACTACAACTTCTTGTTCAAAAGCCCAACTATGGAGGTCTCGAGAAACGCCTTTTTCATTTGAAGTTCCAAACTATACCTTTTCATTGTTGATTTTCAACTATGCCTTTTCTTTAGAAGTTCCCCAAGAACACTTATTTATTAGATGCCCCCATGCTGCAGAAATATCTCTTATGGTTGCTACTGCAAATCACCCAACTGCCTGAAGAAGACGTAAAGGTTTCTGAACCCTCAGAGGTCTGTGAAACCTTCAAACATTTAAGTTTCCTCTTTTCCTTAATGCACTCAGTATCTTCTGCACATCAGTCCTAGTCTCTGGAATTTGTGTTTCCACAGTTGCATGTGCTGAGCAAAATGTATTTTCATCCTTTAAGGCCAGGATACAGGATAAATTAAGGATTTTATTACTTTAGTTGACATATGTTGAAATATTTAACCACACAATGACTTTAAATGTGGAAACTGTCTTTGGCTTATTAGATAAAGTCTAAAGCATAAGCACATTTTTGTTTATAGCCACCCAAGTTTTCCAGGTGCACATCAGTTTTGTAATTCATGGAAGAAATAATAATATGTGATTTATAGGATGTGGAGCTTTCCAGCTCTGAAAGAAGGGAGTTTGGCCACCAATGTTAAGAAAAAAAGTGTTTAAATGATTTCTAGAGCTCTATGATGTAATCAATAGGCTTGCATCAAAAATCCAGTATTTGGCTGAAAAAAAGATTACTCAACAAGTTATTGTCATAGGCAGATAAAATGTCTCAAGGCTGCACCAATATGTGCTACATTAAAATGATACCAATGTAAAAGCAGATGCCATTTAGAAAATCTCTCCTGCCTCATTAAACTGCTATAGCTAAGAAGTGCAACAAAACAACTCTCTGGGAAAGAGGTGTCCTTCTCCTAACAGTATCTAGAACAGTGGTTTCCAACCTGTGTTCTGGGGACCCCCTGGGGGTCCGGGAAGCCTTCCCAGGGGGTCCGCGACTGCTTAGAAAATTAAAAAATATGAACAGATTAGGTTCCCAGCTTTCACTAAGACTCATTGTTGGGGGGGGGGGGTGGGGGGGGGGGGGGGGGGGATCCCCGGATTCCACTAATAAGGCTGGGGTCCTGGGGTTCCAGTAATGATAAAGTGGAGGTCCACAGAAGTCAAAAGGTTGTGAACCACTGATCTAGAATGTAGCTTCAGTGACTAAAAGGCACACAAGGATCACATGCATGCGGGCCTTCCAGGGAGTAATCCCTAGTAACCTTTCACGCACTTCTGGTTTCACTATTGTTTACCAGGTCGCTGATCAAACAAGCATTTGCAATGCAACGGGTCTCGCGTTTGCTCATGTTAGGGCTGATCGCGTTGTAAACTCCTAACCCGACTTTTTTCATCTATCGGCAAAAGTGCTTTTACGTAGCTAACCTGAAAAAGTGAAATTAACTGTGTAAAGCGCTCGACTTCTGCTAAGCGAAATCGTGCTAGGAAAATAGAGAAAAAGTAGTCCACGATCAGACAGAAAACAGCGAGCCTCGCATGTTTTCTGTACTTGGTCGCTGCGCTCGAGGAGGGCTAACCACCGGAAAAGGCATGACGTGTACATGCCTTCCACTAATGAAAGCAAGCCGATTTTACTAGGCAAGCCCACGAACCAATGAAACACACCGACGTGACGTCGACAGGGCTCCGAGCCCTTTTCTAATAACTAAAGCGTCTTGCTGCGATACGCATGCGCGAGCGCATGCAACGCAGGCTCGACCCTAAAGACAAAAGAACAAAGAACAGTCATAATTATGGACAACAGTACTGAAAGCCCCCTGCTAATGTGCTTCAATGCCTGCAAGCCGGAGCTCTGGACAAAGTCATACCTACGACATTGGTACTTTTCAATCGGGCACTGTCTGGCAAAGATACTGGAAACATGTTTAATATTCATATAAACGCATCTTGTTCCGTTTGGAAATTAGTAAAAGGAAAGAGTCTTCAGAAGGAAGAAGAATCGTTGACGAGAAAAAAAAAAAGAAAAAAAAAAAATCAAGCACTGTTGGAAATAGGAGTAAAA
The DNA here is from genome assembly GCF_031143425.1 of Pleurodeles waltl. Classification (NCBI taxonomy): domain Eukaryota; kingdom Metazoa; phylum Chordata; class Amphibia; order Caudata; family Salamandridae; genus Pleurodeles; species Pleurodeles waltl. Next base: position 1,077,342,969 of record NC_090444.1, read on the forward strand.
ACACAACTATTTACTTTGACAGCGGTTACATGTGATGTGGGGCATCAGCTCGAGTCAACAAGAAAGCACACTGGTGCTGCACTCCGGCTGTTTTCTCCATGTACTAAACCTGTTTTATTAACACGGCAACAGTGACACAACTTGTCAGGTCAATGACTTGAATTTAGATTAAATTTGCAGATTTGGCCACGACAAGGTACTCGGATAACTGAATTTTTTTTAATGAAATCCATCACCATGTATCGACTGGTGAAGCATGCACTCCTGTACACGTGTAGATGTGCAAGCCTTCATTTGAAATCTCACCTGATATTACATTAGACGTTATAACCAAGCTCTAATAGGCCGAACCTCTGTTTCTTGCAGTAAACTCAAAATGTGTTAACCTGTGCTGCTCATGCCGAGAAGAAAAATAAAGAGCTCCCAACAAGTATGATTGGAGGGTGCTACCCATGTGCCACGATATGGCCCCGATTGTGTATTGTTCCGACCTTTGGACGTGGGAACTTTATTTATGATGTCGGCTCAGCGGTGCATCTCTCCAAAGACAGGCGGGTCAAGCCCATATTCGCACTGACACCTGGATCAATAGCGTCGATGCGCAGGCCATCACATCTTCTGATCTTTGATCTTCCTCGAGAAGGGAGTTAGAAAGACGAAGATGCTTGCAGAATGAAAAAAACGGTATTAAATAAAAGAGTCAACACAAGAGGAAGCTGGCTGCAGCACTGTGGAGTCATCTCCGTGAACCTCAACAATTACATCACAGGGACCGCGGCGCTGCACCGCGGAGGCTGATTAGATTACAGAACAGCACTGTCCGGCCCTTTGTCTTCTTCATTTCATTTATCTGAGACAATATGAACTCTGTCTTCCAGCATGTTGCAAACTGAATTTGAAACAAGCAGGAATTTCATATTTGTCATGGAACGAATGCAATCAAGACCTTGGATCTGTGTGTTGCCCTTGGACCCAACACAATAGCAAGGTCAAAAAATATCTTTCCTGTGCTCTATGTTATTTTTTTGTGTGCCTCTGACTAAAGCGCTGTTTTATTGGCACTAAAAAAAGATACAGACACAATTTCCCAAAATTATATGCGATTCCTTTATAGAAAGAAAGACCAGCCTTTCATACTGCACCAACTTTTCTATGTATTGAACGTTTTTCTCTGTACCCCATAACCAACGTGCAGGGAGCAGTGCACACGAAATGTGGGCAAACAAAAAGAAATGTGGCTGAAAAAACGAATCCATGCACAAAGTAGATTCACTGGCAAGAAGCAATATCATAAAAAGAAAATCACAAATTAAGTGCTATCGGTATTTCATGGAAGGAGTATCGCGGTGTATGTGGCGCTGGCTAGTTGGAGGTTTATGTGGCGCAAAGAGATGCAAGAAAATGGTCTTCATATTTCAGTGAAGAAAATGGCAGAGGCCTGCATAGACATGACTAAGCAAACTTGTTGCAATCCAAAGTTGAATGTCCATCCCGTCAAACACTTAACTGCCCTACCTTGTAGGATAATTAGTTCACGCTTTAAGGAAGCAAACAAATCACTCATGTATGGTCACTGCTTCCAATTTTAAATCATCTGACTTAAAAAGACTGGATTAGTTCCAACAATCAGACCTAACACACTGATAAAAGGATGACCTAGACATCTCTCCCTCAGCTTACTTTGACCCGTAAATTCCGTAAGCAATATTCTGTCTACGAAGGCTGCCTAGACTCATGTTACACCAGGCATACAATATTCTATAAATGCTACGTTCCACAGGCCAAGGCATATGTACTTTACACACATGATTTTATTGGCTTGGGGGCTTACAGTAGTGTCAGATGTGTCCCTTCTGGGATGGGGCGGCCATCTAGGAGAGGTGGAGATCAGAGGACTCTGGTCTCCAGCTGAATCCAGACTCCACATCAGCATTTTGGAACTCCAGGCTATCCGACTAGCACTGAAGGCATTTCTTCTCCTGTTAAGGAGAAGTTAGTGCAGATGTTCATGGACAACACCACTGTCATGGGGTTCGGCAACAAGCAGGGCGGGGTGGGGTGGGGTTACGGACCCTTTGTCAAGGGGAACTGCGTCTCTTGACATGGCTGGAACAGCAGGGTATAACCCTGGTGGTTCAACACCTGGCAGGTTCTCTGAACCTTTGAGGGAGGACCAACTCAGAGAATTATCTGATTGTGAGTGGCATCTCCATTTGAAGGTGGTACAAGGTCTCCGTCAGCAATGGGGAGAGCCTTGATTAGATCCATTTGCTTCCGAAAAGAACGCTCAAGATCAGCAGTATTGCGCATTGGAGTTTAAGTCGGCAATCACTCTGCGATGCTTTTCGTCTCAAGTGGAGCTCAGGCCTCCTTTATGCCCCTACCACTCCTGCCCAGAGTACTCAAGAATATCATAAATGACTGGGCTCAAAGCAATCCTTGTGGCTCCAGACTAGGCACATAGAGTCTGGTATCTCGAGCTTCTGAAGTTCAGCATCAATCCTCTTATTAGGCTGCCCGTTCATAAATATCTTCTGTTGCAGCAGCAGGGGAGGATTCTCCATATGAACCGGTCAACTCTACGCTTTCATGCATGGAGACTGAGCGGCGACAGTTGACAGCCTTTGACCTCCCTCCCGAAGTCTGTAATGATATTTTAGCAGGCAGGCGTTCCTCCACAAAAAGGGTATACGCCCACCTTGACCGCACAAAAGGGTTTTGGGTGGATGACCAACTCTTTGTGGGGTATGTTGGAGCAAAGGAAGGTTGGGCAGTACAGAAACGAACCATTTCACGATGGGTCATTTTCTGTATAAAGATCTGCTATGCCCTGGCTAAGAAGCAGACTCCTAAAGGCTTACAAGGCAATTTTACCAGGGGAAAAGCTGCGACCACGGCATTAGCTCATGAAGTCCCAGTAATGGACATCTGTCAGGCAGCAACGTGTGTGTCCCTAACACACATTTGCCTAACACTACTGCCTTGATAGTTAGGTCTTCAGGGATGGGCATTTCACCGGTTCAGTCCTGTAGGACATCCTAGTTTGAAAGAATTGGTCCACAGCCCACTCCCAAGAGGATATGGCTTGGGTATCTTTTCAAAGGTAAAGAATCTGCAGGTAGAAGTCTCTTTCAGATGAACAAGTTAGTTACCTCTGGTAACGCATGATATGGTAGAGACTATATCTAGCTGCAGATTCCTTACACCCACCCATGTCTCCCCCCTCAGCTGACTTATTTGCTATGGCCAGGGCCAGGGCGATCTTTTGTCAATTCTTGTCATGGCTCTGCGCTCCTGTTTTGGAAAGTCGTAATTAAAGTAGCTGATACCTACGTGCCTGGGTGGTGCCTATATAGGGGACCGTGACGTCACTTCCTGTGCCAACAATGCGGACGATGCCACGTGGAGCTGAATGGAGCCACCCGACGGCGCACACAGGATATTGCTCGAGCAAACTTTTCTGGATCCAGTCTGACGCTTGGGAAAATTCAAAGGTAAAGAATCTGCAGCTAGAAAGCCTCTATCAGGTATGCCTCTATTGGAGGAGGCTTGTTGGACTTGGCCCTTTCTGCAGGGTCATCCCCTAACTTCTTGCTTTCACCATCCTGTTTTATGAACCTGTTTTGGTTGGCTTTTAGGACTCTGCATACTTTAGTACTGCTAACCAGTGCTAAAGTGCTTATGCTTTTTCCTTTAAACATGGTGAAACTAGCTTACACCCATTTGGCACATTTAATTTACTTGTAAGTCCCTAGGGTGGTACCACCCAGTGGCCATGGTCTGTAAATTAAATGTCGGTGGGCCAAAATCACATATTGTGCTATCCTCTTAAGTAGCCTTTTAACCATGGCCCAGGCCTGCCATGGCAGCCTGTGCATGCAACGTTTAAACTGCCATCTCGACCTGGTAAAATAAACCCTTTGCCAGGCCTAAACTTTCCTTTTTAATGCATACAAGTCACCTCTAGGGTAGGTCCTAAACAGCCCAGAGAGCAAGGTGCAGTGTATTTAAAAGGTTGGAAAAGTTAGACCTGTACTTTTAAGACTTTTTCACTACTTGGGCAGATAAAAGTTAAATTTGATTTTCACTACTGCAAGGCCTGCCTCCCCCCTAACATAACATTGGGTTAACTTATCACATTATGTCAGTGCTAATGTTCATTTGGGACCAGGTAGAAGTGTGGAGTTTGGTGTCTGTGTCTAAGGAATTGTAATTTAAAACACTCTTTAATAGTAAAATCTGATTTTAGTCACAATTCTGAAAATGTAACTTTTAGAAAATAGGCATTTTCTTCTCCCAAGCATTTAGTGTCTACAGCCTGTAGTCTGGGTGCCATGACTAGGTATACCTGGCAGCCGGTCTTTGTGTATTGCTTCCAGATAGTGAGACAAAGAGGGAATAAGCATTGGCAAGATGGACCAACTCTGAGTTGATGAGGGGGAGGAGCTGTCACCTACCACATTTGCACATCACAAAGGCTTTGCCCATCACACCCACAAAGGGTTTTGACACTAATCTTATGTGACCCCAGACAAAGTTGGGCCAGGCATGGAAGCAGGAAATTTCAAATTCCCCTGGGGGTCGAGACCTTCAGAATCTTTTCCTACTTCAAAGTGGGCACCAGGTATAAATAATGGACCTTCAGACCCAACTCTTCAGTACACTTCTCTGGACATGTGGATGGTACAGAAGGACTGTTTTGCTGTGCTGCTTCCATAATGACTGCTACCCTGCTACTGTGGTGCCCTACTTGCTGAGAAGGAAGACTGGACCTGCACTCTAAATCCCAGGCTGAAGTGACTCCAAAGGTCATCTGACTGACCTCCTGGTATGAGCTACAGGGACATAACAAGCTTTAGAGGCCTCCCTTCAAAAGCTTAGTAGACCTTCTGGCTGGACCTACAACTGGACCTCCCTTTACCTGACCTTGCTGGAGTGAGTTCCTGACCCCCCAAGAGGTGTCCTGGACCCTTTTTGTGGCATCAGTAGAGCTCCTCTCCAAAGAAAGGGAGAAATCCTGAGGTTTGGAGATCTTGGTGACCACAAACGGGCCTGTTTGCACCAAAATCCTGCTGCCTGCTCTGTGTCCCAGCACAAAATTGCAGTAAACCCGATTCTTCGTGCCAAAGTGACTGCAAGCAATGCTCAGCAATACAAGATTTGCACTTCACGCTTCAGCATTGATGGCCTGCAGTAACTGTCAAGTGAAGCTCCCACAAAGACTGTCCGTGACGCCTAACAGGATCTTTGGGCTACAGCGATGACAGTCCGCTATGCCCGGCCTGCTCTTCTCACTACATCAACAATCAGCTTTTCTCACTATATCAACAAACATCCATAACGCTCTGTCGACTCTTCGCAGCCCCCCCCATCCCCTGTGAAGGGAACTCTTCGGTCTAGACTTTTGAAGGAAAATCTTTCAGCAGTACTAACCTATCCTCTGCATCCAGCCAATGCTCCATTGCATTCAGTCTGAACTTGTGACTTTCACCTGGTCTCGCATGACCAGATAACTGAGTGGCGCTTTGTGCTTTTAGGCACTATACTTACCTGAAGTCTTTAAAATTGTATATCTCTGGTTCTACTGATTGGATTTTGATTGTTTTGGTGTCAAATGATGTATTGAATCTTATTCTACTTTTTTTAATTGCTGTGGGATTTTTCTTGTAATGTGTTTTCAAATTATTACTGTTTGAAGTGCTGCATAAATACTTTACTCATTGCCTGTAGGTTATGCCTGACTACTTTTCTGCCAAGCTACCAAATGCTTAAGCACAAGTTAAACTGGAATTGCTGGTGACTTCATCCTAACAAATTGTGGCTGCTGCTGAGGAGGGTTCCATCCCTTTCAAACAGTAACCCAATTTCCTACAAGTCTTAGGAGCAATCCAGAATAAAATGAGCTCTATTGCTAAGGCTCTCATGAAGTGAAGTGCACACCGAGATGGAACTGGTGCCACTGGTGAAAATGTGGAGCCTTGATTAGGCAGAGGGTCTGGGTGTGCAGAGTCAGGAAAAGAAAGTGCTCTGGCCTATGGTCAAGAGATCTAGGCAAGGTCCTTTCAGGTGAAGTGTGTTTTAAGATCGTGGAAATCGGGAGCGTTTGGAAACAAGTTAAGTATGTAAAAACACTGCAGGTGTGTTTGTGAAATTGCTTCTCGTGCAGCATTCTAATGTTCAATGCACAGTGTCAATGTTTAAAAACCAGTTGTGATCAATATAACACAAAACGGTCAGCCAAATGTAAATCAGCGCAGGTGCTCTAAAAGGAACTGTTCACCCAAACTGCTATACCTTGGCTTTTGTAAATTGCAAACACAAGGTGTCACTTGTAAGGTGAAGCTCGAGTCACCAGCCAAGCAGTCACAGGGCCCTTCTACATAGACCTTTACCATACAAGGTGCATATGCATCTATAATAAACAATGAACTACAGTACCTAAGGCTTCCCTATTTTTTTTTTGTAAATACTACGTTTACCCTATGCAGCATTCCACTACTTTCAGCTGTGGTTTGCCGTTACAAGGCTGGACACCACAGACAAGTCAGTGTGAGTTCAAGTTTACCCATCACATTTCAATAATGTCTATAGCAGGGAGCTCCAACCTGTTCACTAATGAGAGCTACATGTGTGCCACAAAAATCATCCAGACCTACCAAAATTACTAGTTTTGTACCCTTAAAACAAAAGTACATTAGTGGCAACCCTATGCAAGATTACCAGCTGTGAGCACCTTAGTACAAGTTTGCCAACAGTAACGTTAAAAAGTCTTAGTCAGTTTGGAACACCTCTACCAAGGTAATACATAACAGCCATATCTGCAATGCCCCAGCACAAAGGGAATAACGTTAGAAATAAGTTTCCCAATGCTGCATGATTTATCATTCAAATATCGGCTTTAAATAGATTTTTGAAATCATGGGTTCTGGAAATACACACATTTTCGCCTCATGTAAATACATCTTAATTTTGGTATACACATAATAATTCAACCAAAAGTTTCTAATTTGTTATGCTGGGCTGCAACAGGAAAGCTACTCACAGGTAGCTGGAGAGCTACCAGTAGCTCACGAGCTACTGGTTGGAGAAGCCTGGTCTACTGGCTCTCCCGATGTGGGAGGGTATTTCTAGACCTGGGCATCATGCTTGCTGTGGCTAAAGACTTGAGCAACCCCATAGGAGCAAGGGTGTCAAGGACTCTTATACAAGCTGGAAATATAGACCATTTTGCCCACATGTTTGGTTGTAAAAGACAGTCATAAGTGGAGTGCACTGGGCCCCGGTGCCAATTAATGACAGCTTCATCCCTGAGGCACACTTCACTCAGTGACACAGCACTCATTTCGGGGTGCCATTTACCTAATTTGCATAATGTTAGCATCTATTGGTAATGTCAGAGATCAACAAAGGTAGGATTTAGTTCCGCCCTCTAAGCTAAAAAGTAATTGCCCCAGTAATTTAGGACCATTGCTTATACGCAGTGCTTTAAATGGGCCGGTACTGTCCGGTACTGAGTATCGGCACTTTTCTATTATGAGAGGGGGAGTACCGGCACATCTCGAGAAAACCTTAATACTTTTAATTGGAGAGTACCGGCACTTCTCAGAAACAAGCAGGTACTCTGGCACAGAGTACCTGCACTTTAATTTTTCCATTTCAAGCACTGCTTATACGTCCATCATATTTGTGTAATGTGGACAAGCTTCCTGCAACATCATACTCCCTTACCCATTTGGACTACTTGTATACCTAAAGAAAACATGCTTACAACGTCTAAATGTTGTTTTCTGACGTGGAATAAATGCAAATCAAGTGTAAGCAGGAGAAATAATTAAAGTAACTCGTTGCTTGTGGAAGTGTGTAAACAGTTCGGGGGGCTCCGTTGTGCTTTACTCATCCACCATCACATTTCCTGGCAGGCGCCGTGTTCTTTTCGATTCTAGACGTGCGTCGCTGTATCATGTAGAAACGTGTCACGTCGAACAAGATAAAACCCAAGGTCTTCGAGTCACCATAAAACAAACTGTCACATTAGCATTACACGGCAGCAGAGCAAGGCCGTACTTTGCACATCGCTGCTCGGGCCTGCACAAAATTCCACACAACATGAGCGCGCTGTCTAGCAGGATGGGCTTCCGACAGAGCGAAAGCGCGGGCTTAATTATTTGGTCGCTCTGAATAATGACTGTGACTAAGGCGCGGAATTCAGGGTCTCGGTGGCAGCTTACTAGCTATAGTTTATACGTTCGAATCAGCTGGCACTGGCAGAGATATTCTTTTCTTTTCCCCTTAACTCCAATCACTTACCACACATCTAGGGAAGTAACGGAGCTCTAAGGGGAGCATGGTTCATGTCCCAGTAGTTAATCAAGCCTGGGCTTCTTTTCTATGCATTGTGGGGCTTGTAGTCCGCACAAGGTCTTGCTTACTAGGCAGCATGAGATGTAATGTTAACTTCCAGTGGGCTTACAGCTCACCTATTGACAACCATTGGTTGGCTTTGTCACACTTATTTGTTGCCTTATGTGGGCTTTGCTTCCTTTTCTTATGTGTGTCTCCCTCTTGGAGCATGGATGCATTATTTCTGTCCCTCCACGGTTTGCTTTTCAAGCACTACCTATTCATTTATGGTGAAGCATTCTCTGGGAGTACTTGTGTTTTCTTGCGCTCTCCTATGTGTACCCCCTCTCTGCGCACTGTGTTGTGCTCTGTCGCTGTGGGCTTCTATCCCTGTGCCCCTCCTCGATGTGCTCACCTGCATGCACTCCCCCCCCATTGCTTTCTCACTTGTATGTTCCTCCCATTAGCTTCATGGTGCGCTCTCTCTTCCATTTGCTTTTCTCCCTCGCCCTTTGTGCTCCACATTGTTCTCTCTCAGTCATTTGCTTCCCCCAACTGCACCCTCTGTTGCTATCCTGCTTCCACCGCCAGCTTTGCCCACCAAAAAAAAAAAAAAAAAAAATCACATTTTTTTTTCTATTTATTGGCAGATCCAACTCCGATCGGAAAAAAAAATAAAGGCTGCGTTATTTTGTAGGCGCACACCTGTGAAATAAAACAGACATATAAATCATAACCACTTTTTTTATTTAGCATCCATAATACCGCACAGTGTGGCTAAAAACCCTTGACAAAGCAAATAGGTCCCAAAGGTGAGACCTATTAGCTTTGCCAATGCTTGTTTTACAATGAGATAAAGAGGAATACAAGTCAAAAAAGCATTTGCAATGCAATGGGCATTGCGTTCGCTCGAGTAAGAGCTATTTGCGTTGTAAATTCCGAACTGGACATTTTTTGCCACATAAAGTGGAAATAAAAAGTAAAACAGAAGTTCGCTCGCAGTCAAATGTATGATCAGCAAAAATGCAATTATCCATGTAACAGGGTCAATGTGATGCAAAGCGCTCGACTACTGCTCAGCAAGATTGCGCTACGTAGGAAATAAATAAAAAAAAATAGCCCAGAAACCATAAAGAAAACACAGAGCCTCATATGTTTTCAGTAGTTAGCCGGGGCGCGCGAGAAGGGCTAAACACCGGAAAAGGCATGATGTATGCTTGCCTTCCACTAATGAAAGCAAGCAAATTTTAAAAGGCAAGTTCACAAACCAACCAAACTCATGGGCATGGTTACAAGCCCATAGAGAGATTACAGCAGGGATAGAGAGCTTTGACCTCGACCCTAAAAATGAACAAGCAATTCACGGTTGAACCTGAAGAAAAAAAAATCAACGTTCTATAATAAAGAAACTCTGCAAATAGATATCAATAGAAACAGAATCACAGTGACAATCCAAAGCAGACATATACACCCTTTCATTGCTATCTGAGATAAAGGGTGAACAAAAGTATTTTATGTACAACTCAAACGCTGCCTAAAAAAAAAAAATCTAAATCAGTGGTTTTCTTCCACAAAAATGTCGGAATACGTCTTTCTGCAGACTTAACATTGCATTTCTCACTACAAAGTACCACTAAAAAGAAATTTTCAGAGGAAACAGATTTGGATGTTGTTCTTTAGCACACATGCTGATGCCATCCCATATAATTTGTTATGGCCTTTTCACATCACTAAGTTCCACAGCATCGCAACAGCAATCCACACGCAATACCGGGGGTGTAACAACAAGTGCAGTGGCACAGAGAACTGGGGGGCCCACTGAACCCTGATTATTACTGTTTTCTGCAGTTCAAAGGGCAGCCAAGGGGTCAGTTTCCTTCCCTGCACTAGAGCTCATAATCCACTGGCTACAATACTGTAACATAATGCACAGCAACGAGCATCAGGTAAAGGAAGAATTTTGGTGCCACAATGATTAACATTTAGGGAAATAGTGTAAAGTGTGTTAAGATGAACTGCATTGCTATACGTGTTTGGTGGTCGAACTTTCCATTTTCAGGCTCCTCCTCTCTGGAACTCCCTACCTCACCTCCTGAGGCATGGGGACGACTGTCAAGTTCAGAAAATGCTAAAAGATTCATTATTTCTCCTTCCCATTTGAATACCACAAAATTCTCACACACATTTCCACTCAGCTGACAATCCTGGTGGGTTACATGTTTAAGGCCAGAATGCCGTGTTCACCCTCAGGGCTCTGTTAATTAAGACATTGTCATATTTTGGGACATACTCAATGGCGGGTGCCATGAATACGCTCAATCGTTACCTAATGGACTGTATGCTTTACATCACCAGGTCTTAAAAGCGACTATCCTGCTTTCCACTCCTCGTTCTATTTAACCACAAAACTAAAGTCATTGAAGCCACCACTGGGTAGATAGTCTTACTTTATACAAAATAAATAAATAAAAAATAAAATTGTAGTAGGTATAACAAGAAGGACAATTCCATGCACTACAGCGTACATTCAAAAAGACAAATCCCCATTACCATGTAAACTCCATTTCAATCTAAGAATCAATATTTATAACATCTGGAATTTAAAGATACTACTTCGGGAGTGCTCCTCAATACAAGAAGCTAAAACATTGCAAAGGTTTATTTCAGAAAGTCAAAAAAGGCAAAACAGACTTTTTGTTAAGCTGTGCTCTCAAAAATGCACTATGTCGACAATAGCGTGATAAATGTCTATAGGTGCACAAGCACCCCCACCGCCAATTGTCCCATCATCTGATTAATGAATTCGGATATCAGGGTGTCTAGGTGATCTCAAAGCAGAACTAATCCCCATGTGAAATTCAACAAACCGCTTGCCGTAAATGCTGCGCTGTGTGTTTTAACCTGCCAACATACGGTGGCCATATCACACAGCGCTGCAGCAGGGATTTGACATCTACAGTAATAGTGGCGTGTACAGGAAAATAATGAAAGGCAGGAACACATTTTCAATTAGTTTCTTAAGCGAGGTCACTGACTCTGCATTACACTGAAACAAATTAAGCCCACTAATTTTACTTAGGCCAGCATCTCCCCAGTCAGTAGTAATAGGGATATACATGTAGGGCCGGGAACGCCATAATGGAACTATCAAAGAGCGACGCTCATTAGTTGTCAGTTCAGAATAACTTCAAAGGCGGTCCCTTAGCATCCAATAACATTCTTCCAGGGGCTTCTTATCTCGTCCTAGTTGTTGAATTAAAGCAGCTTGTCATGATTGCTGGGTGTACCACTATAAATCAAAGAGATGGAACACAGCTAATCACGGCTCTGCTCTGTCCAGCATTACCACACCAGGTAAGAAGCAGAGCTCATACTTAACCTACTTCCTAATCATTGCTGCTTACAGCCCTTGAATGCGACTGGCAAATAACTTTCTCCTGCGCTCTCCCTACCTCCTTCAGACTCTACGCTGCATGCAGCCCTGACTGCAATCTTAGCCTGGAGCTAGGCCTCTACACTCTCCCAATCTCCTTCAGACCCTCATCCTCACTTGCAGTACTGACACCGATCAACAAGGAACTAGGCTTATGCACTCTCCCAATCTACTTCAGTCCCTCATCACCGGGCACAGACTGACTGCGATCAATAAGAAGGAACTAGGCCCCTGACCTCTCCCTACCTCTTTCGGACCCTCATGCCCCAGTGTTGGTCCTGACTCTGACCAACAACAAGGAACTAGGCCCCTGCGCTCTCCCACCTCTTTCAGACCCTCACCACCCCCATGCTGGTCCTGACTGCAATTAACAAGGAACTAGGCTTTGCACTCTCCCTACCTCCTTTAGATCCTCATCCACGAGTGCAACCCCTGACTGAAATCGACAAGGAATTATGCCTCTGTGCTCTCCCTACCTCCTTCAGACCCTCATCCATGCATGCGTCTCCAACTGCAAGTGACAACAAGGAACTAGGCCCCTGCGCTCTCCCACCTCTTTCAGACCCTCACCACCCCCATGCTGGTCCTGACTGCAATTAACAAGGAACTAGGCTTTGCACTCTCCCTACCTCCTTTAGATCCTCATCCACGTGTGCAACCCCTGACTGAAATCGACAAGGAATTATGCCTCTGTGCTCTCCCTACCTCCTTCAGACCCTCATCCATGCATGCGTCTCCAACTGCGAGTGACAACAAGGAACTTGGCCTCTGTGCTCTCCCACCTCTTTCAGACCCTCACCACCCCCATGCTGGTCCTGACTGCAATTAACAAGGAACTAGGCTTTGCACTCTCCCTACCTCCTTTAGATCCTCATCCATGTGCGCAACCCCTGACTGAAATCAACAACATGGAATTATGCCCTCTGTGCTCTACCCACCTCCTTCAGACCCTCATCCATGCATGCATCTCCAACTGCGATTGACAACAAGAAACTAGGCCTCTGTGCTCTCCCTACCTCCTTCAGACCCTCATCCCCATATGTAGGCCGTAACTCCAATCAACAACAAGGATCTATGCCTCTGTGTTTTTCCTATCTCCTTTGGACCCTACACTACATCAAACATTATATTTCACTCTAACTGTGTGTGCAAATAACAATCAATATTTTATTTGTGAATCCTTGATACACCCAGTGCATAAAAGCATGACCATGAATGGTGCTTCATAAAAGGAGGCCTCCTGTGCAGCCTTAGTCCCTGACCTCCACATACCCTTCTTTTCCACTTGTTGGGGCTGTATGGAGCAACTATTTCCCTTAAAAGCCGGAGAAGAACAGCAGTTTTTCAATGTTATGTCGTCTTCTTAGATCATCTACCTACACTGGATCCTCTGCTGCACCACAGTAAAGGACCAGCGTTTCTAATAAGAGGCAGCACCAGATTTCATACCTAATACCTGTACTGAGTGAGAACGTTCGGAAAGAAATCTACTGGACGCTACATCAAGGGGACTTTTTGCCAGGTTTTCTGAACTCACAGTGACCTAGTCAATCCTGACAGCTTGCTCTTTTAGAATGGTCAGTGCTCTGCAAATGATGAGTCTGGGCCCGTTTACAACTCTGCAAGCAAAGTAATGAAGCAATCTCCTGCATCTGTCTGGAGCTCTGCAGACCTGATTACATTGTTAGCGTTTTTTGGGATGGTGTCAGTCAAGACCTTTCAGAACTTTCACAAGGAGCACATCCGCACAAAATACTTCCTTTTCATTGAATGAGCTATTAGGGCAATGTGTGGTTTTTGACACAAAAAAAAAAAATCTTTGCTTTTAGACAACATATTGATGAGGGCTCAGCAACTCCACCAATTATAAAGTTTTATAAAAAATCATCACAAAACAAATCAAGCATTGACAAAGCGAAAACGCCAGACCGATTGGCTTAGCTAATGATTGCACTTTTGTTTTCTCCACCACAAGACCTTCTCTGCTGTGTGTATATGTAACAATCTGGTATACGGCTTCCAATCTATATTTATTACCAATCTATGTTCTACAGAGTGGATGGTTTGTGTTTAGAAAAAGGGGTGCCATTTCATTTATCTTTTTCAATAGCACAACACATCCACTTCTTAGCGGCTTAAAAACTTTTGCCAAGCAGAGTTTTGTTCATAGTGTTGAGGAGCACTTCTGAAATAATATGCTTTCCCTTTGAGAATAGCATATAGTTCTGCATAAAAATTGCATACATTTTCATAAATCAAATATGCTTCAAACAAGGTTCAATCATGTAAAAATTTACTCCCTTCTCAAAAATCAATAAAACAATAAAATGATTGCTGTATGTTGTAGTTGTGTCAATTATGCACCTGGTAAATCATTTGCATGCAATGACAAGACCCCTGGCCATATGGCTTCCACTATGTCCAGGTTTGTTAGTTTGTAACATTACCTATTTTCACACAATCGGCTTAGTCCTCACATGATCAATGTCACAGGACTGAAAGTTGTAGCCTGCAATCTGCCGATTTGCGACGTTTGCTTCTATGCTTGGTTTGTAAGTGTCACTAACTGGAGGATCATGACACAACACATACAGGTGTGTGGAGTTCTCTACACAGGCAATACCAGCTCTATCCTAAATGATAGGTTATTTTTTCAGGTACCTTTTAAGGGGACTGCCTTTGCTGTTAACTTCTATACAACAGTGTCTATTAGCCATTTTACAATTCCTCCATTTGGTCCGTGTTATACATCCCCGTGCAGTCACTGCTTTATAGAAACCGGATGCCTCCAGTAGGCCCCCGCCCGAACACCCGCCAAATGTAAACCGACAAAGACTGATTGTTTTTAGCACTGGAATAATTTTATTTGCAAATGTCAAATATTAAAATCATAAATCATAAAACATTGTGTAGTCAAAATTCAATCCTGTCATAAATCAATCATGATAACGACACCAAGGATCCACCCGCGTCCCGAACACTGTTGGACCACACAGGTGAACCGTACTTCACCTGTATCCTTGGGGGGCGGTTCCCAACACCTCACCGTCCCTTGTCCTTGTGCTCCGGGTTCCGCCCCTCCCCCCCAACACCAATCTGCCATGGGGGTGCAACGGGGTGTCCAGGAGCGGGAGCCCCGTGCCCACCCCAGTAATCTGGGCACCCTAACCCCGAAGCTGGTGTGTACATCCGCCGGTTGATTCAGGACTGCAGGATCCTACCTTCGGTGTTATCCAGGGTGCCTTGCCTTGGGTACCCCTCTGTTGCTTAGGGTGAATTTATTATCTCCTCTCACGCCTAATATTCCACCTCACACATTATCCTAAAACTTATGTCTAAAATTAACGCTGAACACCGGACATGCCGCCCACACCGCATCCACGAAAAAGGCTGAGGCCTGATCTGGGGGGGCACTTAAATACCCCCCAATGGATGCAGTGGCGTAGGCGGCGGCCGGATGTGTTGGCGCAACCTCCCCCTAATTCTTGCCCTTCCGCCCTCTCACCTCGGGAGAGGGCAGGAGCGCCAGGCCAGCAACGTAGGACCAGCGTACAGAGCTCGGGCCACGGTGGCCCCGGGTCCTGAGCGCCGCGCCCCCCCAATTGAGGAGGAGCTCTGTCATATGGGCATGTACTATCAGGTATTCACTTTCTGCACGTCTTTAGTTTGGAAGGGAAAGTACAGGCACTTCTCAGCACTGCTCCAAGCTCCAATGGATTTAATGAAAGAGTACTAGCACTTCTCAGCAGCAAACGGGTACGTGGGACAAGGGCTGCCTGCACGTTTATATTTCCATTTCAATTACTATGTACGAAACTGTCCTCCTGGGCCATATTTCTGTTTGAAATTTTATTACTTCTCAATAAATACATACGCCTTTTCCCCATGCTCCTTTCACACAACAGACCCAGTTTTTAAAAAGGTCTGATCATGCATTTGGAAAGGGAAAAAAGCGCACTTTGGACCAATCATGCACGCATCCTTCTAGAGTACTTATTGCAGCAATACGCTGTGTGAGCAAAGCAGAGAGATAGATGAGGTGGGAAACAAAGCCGGGGACAAGCTTTAAGCAGTAACGTCCCTTCCCAGATGGGCTCTTCAAAACGCCAGTGGTAACAGTGCGGGACCATATGGTTGCATCTGCTCCATTCAGTGATTGCTTCCACTGACTGTCCTGTTACAGCTCCACAAAAAAAAAATCTCGTTTCAACAGCACAAGGAACAAGCATTGGCAAAGCCAAATAGACATGCTGTGCAGCAGAACAGCTGCAGCATGATTAAAAGTAAATTACAAAAATCATTATGACATGGTTAACACTGGCCGCATCACAACACCTTTTTGTTTTTAGATTTTTTTTTCTTTTAGATTTTGGAACAGACATCTTGCATTTTAGTCTGGTTGTAGGAATTTAATCCAGCTAGAACATCCGTACTCACAAACCTCTTCCAAGGTGCCACATTTTATGGTCTGGGTGTGACCAAGGGCCGGACACATGCCAGCAGGGTGGCAGTGGCGGTCGTGGGAGAGAGGGATGCAGAGGTCATGGGTTGTGTAAGATGTGCGCAGAGGAAGCGCAGCATGTACATCTAGTGCATGAATTGCACAATGTGAAACCAGGAAACATAGGCTGAATTCCAGCATCCCCCGGGACCAATTGTGCAATCTTTGGCAATTGTTTTTTGTAACATTGCCCCCTTTTTCTTCGTTATCACATATAAAAGGACCTCAATATACATTAGATCAGAATGTGCATTATATAAAACCTTCTCTTGTATTTGATTTAATAAACTATAATGTTGTCCACGTATAATAGCAAAGCAGGCCACCAGAGGGTGCACATGATAACTGACTTGCCTCTTAGTTCGTTACTGGCACTGCCGTCAGGATGAGTAGGAGCAAGAATGTTTCCAAATTCTTGTTTGAAATCTATCACTTTAATGAAAAAAATACCTCTCAATGCAGTGATATGATCTAATGCACTAAGGTGAAACACTTCTGAGTGTTAATGAGAGACACTTTTTAAAACTTCTAGGAGACTATCATATTTTTACACACAGGTTGTAAGGTGTTTTTAGAAATGAAGGTGTTAATACAGTTAAGTGGTCCAGAAGACCTTAGTTACTTTCTTTCTTCAACTTCAGTTAACCTGTAAATAAATGCTTGTATGTTTATTTAACATCTTTCTGAATGTTAGTACTCAGTTAACTAAACAGCAGCTCAGTGCTGCTGCTGACCAGGGGGCCAAATATAATGGTCAGGAGCGTGGTCAGTAATAGTTAGGGGGCGGGGGGTCAGACTTTCCAACAAAAAAAGGGAGAGGGAGAGCGAGAGAGACAGAGAGAGAGACTGTCTCACCTGTACCCAACTATTTACCCGAAAATACACTTATTATGTGGTGGGTGTCAGACCCCCAAATACCCTCCCCTAGTGCTACACCCCTGCAGGAGGGCCACAAGTGGCCGGGCTATACTTTGAGTATCACTGTGCTACAAGTTCATATATTTGCACTGACAGATGTTGCAAAATCAAGCTTAGAGCTCTGCCAATTTATATATTCTCACACATTTTGAAATCAGAAAAAAATTATTAGGATATGGTGAAAAGGGGTGCATCCGACCAAAAGCTGAATATTATTTCTAGACAACTATTTTCACTGTTTTGTAAAAAAATAAAAAATAAAAAATAAACGACAGTAATGCCATTTATTAAACGTTGCCCCATTATGGCTCTGTTTTCATTACAAACCATTGCCAAGGACAACATCTAGCAGAGCATTAATTCCAATCTGGCATTAGGGATTTAACTGCACTACGCACCAATCTTTAGCCGGGGAGGCGGGAACTGGAAAACTGGCAAAGCGCTGGGTTAGTGGATTTTCCCCCTTTCGTGGCCATTCATATTCCCTCTTCACACATGTGCATTATCAGTGCCCAGAAATGAGTAAAAGAGGCGCTGTCTGCTTTGTTAATGCCAAGAATGAATTCACACTGCTCTATACCACACTTCAGCCGTTTCTAAGCTCTGTAATTAGCAGCTGTGGTGTTATTGTACACTCAAACAATGAAAAAAAGCTCAATTAGTTCAAGCTGCAAATCTATTTATCCGGGTTCCATCCAACAACACAGCTGACGCTGTAGGTTAAGAAGAGGAGGGGCACGAACTACACATGCATTGTTTTGAAGCGATGTATAAACCTTGTGCTTCTCTGAGCAGAGCCCCTCAATTTTATATTCCAATCCCCCCCTTTCTGAGCTAAATACTGCAATGTAGGCTCCCAGATCCATTCTCGTGGTGCAGATTCTGGAAGATGAGGCTAGGGCTCCAGTCCTAGCTGCGAATGGAAGCCAACATTAGAACTGAGCACTGTTTCAAGTCAACCATTGCAGTGGTTGCACCTGCCGCCGAGAACACAAACAGTGGAGAACACCCGTCATGGGACACTGCCCTACTGCGGAGTCAAAATAAAACTCAAAAGAGGGCCCTGTGGCAGCATTCATGTGACCATGCCTTATACAGTTTAGCACAATGGGTTCATTAGTTAAAAAGCACTGGCAACCCCAGTAGCTCTCATATATGAGAGCTATTGGCTATTTCAATTCTTTTGGATGTGTTGCACAGCAGTAAATCTGCTGTGCAACACTTATAAAACTTATGGAAAAAGCACCATGATGCAGACAGCGTTGTTTGCCATACACTTTTAGGTTCTTATGGCGGGTGGTGAGCAACATGAACAATGGGGTTATGGAAGGGATATAGCAACACAAACAGTGGGAGGGGTGGGAGATAAAGAAACACCAGCAATTATGATGAAACTTGAACATTGAATCAATGACAGTTTTCTCCCTACCTCCAGCATACCGCATGGAGCAGTGGGTCAGTACCCTGCAGCCATTGGCTAACCTCACTCTGAGTGATGGCATTCTGCTTTTTCACGAAGAGGACATATGCATGCAAAACCTTCAGTGCCAAGGATTACCATAAACATGCATGTTTTTGAGACCAAAAAATATTTAAACTTTGTAAAAATATATATATATATTTTTTTTTTTATTTTTTTTTAGAAGAGGAGGGCCTAGAAGCTTCCCAAACAAGGTTTTCAAAACTGTGACAAAACAAAAACGCACTGACAAAGCCAAAAGACTGGAGAACCTGTTGAAATCTGGATACGAGATTACCTCTTAAGAGACAACTACTCACAAAACATTGCCCTCTCCTGAGAAGCTGGAGAAAGGATGAGATGAGGAGCGTAGCTATCAATCATGCAGAAGGTGCGGGGACACCAGGATCCGTGAGTGGGAGGGGACAGTGAACCCCAAATACAGCCCAAATATGGGTTCTAGTTACCTTGCTTGTGTTAGGGCCTGTGACACCTTTGCTATGCTGCTTCCCAGTTTGAACAAATTTTGTGGGTCTATGCAAACCATTTCCCCTCACGGTTTCTCATTTTAAGTCTTGCTCGGCAGCGCAGATGTCTGCAGGACGTATTGTAATCAGTTCTACAAAATATACATAAAGTGGGCTTTGGCTCCACCCATGTTACTGGCAATGTGCAGGGTCACTGGAATTATGCAGTAGCGGAGTGCCAAATTATGTGGCAGGGTTGAGTAAATTATGCAGCAAAAAAAGGCAAATTATGTGACCTAGTGCAGCACATTTTGTGATAGTATCACATCATTATTTTTCCTTTTTTATGCTTGTTAACACTGTCTAGGCATTGGTTGCACCTCATTAATAACCATTTAACTCCCCAATATAGCTATAAGCAACAGAAATCCGACCTGACAACCCTTGCCAATGGCCTTCCACTGCTCAGCAATAGTTATCACTGTGTTTTTAGAACATTTTGAACCTTCTGAGCTATAAGCATTTTTAAATAAAATCAGGAGATTATGCAGCAGATGATGAATTATGTGATTAATGAGACAAACCTATAATTATGCAAAAAACGCTGCACCACCTCATAATTCAAGTGGCTATGTGGAATAGCATTAAGCATTCCAGGAATTGCTTCCATTGAAGTGCATGAGGGACTATTTTAGATCTGAAAAGTACACTCTGTCATCATGCTGTTTGTCACATTCGATTCTTTATCATCAATATGCCTTTTAAAACTGAAGCAATATGTTTTCCATACTTCTTTCACCAATACTGGCAAAGCCGAAAGGACAGGCTTTTAAGTAATAAGTTGAATATCTGCTTCCAACATATATTAAGAGCATTTGTGGTCACATCCATGGCACATTAAAACCAGACCTTTTGGCTTTGTCGGTGCTTGTTAACATCTATGTCTTACATTTGCTTCTTTATATTGTAATTGTAGTACCCTGTGCTCTTACATGGTGAACTTTAGCAAAGGGCAGTGCTTCACGTCTGACTATGAGTAAGCCTGGATGGTGGTTTCCTTCGAGCCACACTGAAGGTGTCACTTTTGATGATGTCACTGAGGGTGAAAGACTGGGACTCAGAGGAGAAGTGTCACCACAAGAACTACTGAAACATGGTACCCTAGGTCACTTGGTTGTGTTGCTAAGACAGATGGACCACATAACACCAATCTGGACTCCTGAAGGGCTGTTAGCTTAGAAGTTGAACATGCAGGGCGAGGAACGATGAAACAGCTAATTATCAATGCTAAACATGGATGTCTAAAAGTGACATTACATAATAATGTTAAATGGAGGCTGACTTCCAATCTTGCCTTTATTTGATCAGTTTCTGTTTGATGGAAGGGCACGTGGATTGCGGCACTCATCTGACTTCAGATACTTATGCCCAGTACTACTTTCTATCCTACCTGCAAGAGCAAATTAAGATGTTAACCCCTCTTACAATAGCACAGTTGTTACTGTCCTTCTAATACAAATAAAATCCTATCGTAATGATGCAGCATTCACACACCATTAGCCAACAGACAGAATGCAACAGGATCAAGGCAGAACATGTATTTTCTTTTTTGGAGTTTTATATAGCGCGAAATCCTCTCAAGTGCATAGCGCTTTCAATGAGCGCCAACCAAATTACACAAAATCAGATTAATTTCTTAGACGCAGGGAGATTGACTGATTTGGTCAGAATCACAGGCTGTTGAGCGGTCCTCGGGAACAGGGTTCCCAAGTTCCAATGTGTGCAGCTCTGGTCCTAACGCCACATCCTTTTCGTGTGAACTTCGTATGCACATTGGAAACCTACATCGTACAAATCATCTAGTCAGTCTCATCTCTCCTAATCTAGGTATCTAATTCTGTTTATTTCTCAGGGTTCCCAGCCTTCATTCCACAATATGAACTCTTGGCACCATTTCATAAAAGAAAACCTAAGACTTTTTCGTTCTCTTTTCCAGTAATGATTATTTTTTAACTTCCTTTCCTTGTGTAGCTTCTTCATTTTTATTATTATTAATTTGATTATTTATTGTGATTATTATTAATCGCATTACCAAAATGGAACTAAAATACAGTAAAATTATAAATTACGCCTCGTTGGCATTTTAAGACATTACTCACAAACTTCAGCTACACATCGATAATATAATCAGACAAAAGTAACTATCCGGGCTCTTCAGTGCCTAAGGTTCTATGCCGTCAAGAGTAATCAGAGTTAACTTTCAGAGAACCTAAACAGAGCAAAACTTGAAATGTAGAAAAAATGCTTTCAGGATTTAAAATGGGTAGTTTACAAGATAAGTTGCTTGATGGCTCGGACCGATCAGTCATAGCAGGAAAAATAAAATTCCTGTGCAGGTTCTTACTTGCTCTGAAAATTCCCTCTTTGTCTCCTGAGGCCATCAACCTTTTGTGTGCAGCAAATATCTGACTGCTCCGTTGGACATACAAAGATGTCACTTGTCAGAGTATCTACCAATCTCACAGATTTGATTTGACCAGGTTATACCCCATAAAATATTTTTTGTCAGTTAAAAACCAGAGAAGCACATTCACAGAATTAAAGAGAACGTGGAACCCAAATATCTAGATGTGGTTAAATTCTTGGATTACAAAACTTTATACAATACTCTCTTTAGGAATATCCTGGAACTACCCAAAATCTGCCAAACTCGACCCAAACCTAACCTGCTATAGTCTACCCGCACAACTTCTCAAGTGTCAGTACCTTGGATGATGTTAGGGGCTGAGGACTATTATCTGGGCAATAGGAAAAGTGCAAAAACCCATCTCAACCTCACTTATGAATGATTCACTTATATAGGCAAGTCGGTGTACCGCATGCATCAGGCAAAATGAAAACTTAACTATCCAAAATTGCTAGACTGTCATACATGGATACACATTGTGATAACAACTGGCCAATTGCCAAACAAAGGACTCGTAAAACGTTTTTTCAATTCAAGGAATAGCCTTTAATCTTGTGAATTCCACCCACTCTTAATATTGTAAAAGATGTTGGAAGAATCGGGGGAAACACATCAATTAATGCTCTAGCTATCACAATTAAAAAAAAAAATCCAGGCAAAAGAACACTATCCTACTAAAAATAGAACTGTACTGAAAAGAGCTCTTATTTTCACAGCACATCCAACATCAACAAGCATGAAAAGTGATGAGGGGTAAACTTTGTGTGATGTACATCCTGTGTGTCAGGCTTGTCCAAGCAGCTGGGATTCGTTTGTGAGTGTATCAGCTAAGAATTACTTGGTATTCAAGGTAACTTGGGCTCTAAGTACTCTGCCTCAGTACAGCACACCACCATTGCACAGTGCTTATGTCTAATGCATGAAAAAGAGGGAGATGTTGAAGCTGGTCGACAGATCAAGGGGTGAGTGGGTGAAACCAGCAGGGATCTCAGAAACAGTGGCACAAGTGAAAGTTGCAGACTCACAAGCAGGATCAGAGAGTGTGGTGGAATTTTTGCTGCCTTGGCTGTTAACGATAAACCAGGCACCGAAGTCACACCCAGCAGACACCTCGGCCACAGGAATCCAAAGAGAAGCTTGAATGAGAGGAAATGTTGGAAACCTGCTAACGTCTTTGACTTGGCCCAGGAAGTCGTAGAACTCTTCTTTCTTACTTCTTAGTCTCGGTAGAAAGCAAATTTTCTCTACTGCATGGAAACGGTTGAGGCAAAAATCTTCAGTATTCCTCACAGTGCACTGAATTTCAGATTAGATTAGGGAGCAGCACTCAGATATTAGCCCTTAGAAAGGAGGCCCTCATAGCTGCTGAGTCGTAGCAGTTCTTTGAGGTTAGAAAAGGCTGGATCTCAGGGTAAGGGCAGTCTAACTCCTTCTCATTAAGTCCAAGGAGCAGAGGTGTTAATTCCTCATTCGTGCAGGCTGAGCAGTTCAACCCTTTACTCTGTGTTTATGTTCAGAGTTTCACCACAGTCAAAAGACGAAAACTTTCTCTAGCATTAAGGGTTAATGGGAGGGCTGTTGGAATTATACGGTGGGAAGCACTCCATCATGCAGCAGGGTTAAATAAATTATACAGAAAGAAAAGGCAAACTATGCGGCATAACAGCATTTTTTTTAAATAGGATTACTTCATCATTTTGTCATTTTACACGTGTAACACAATCTGGGCAAAGATTTCACCTCGTTCGTACCAGTTTAACAACCAAATATATAAATATGCAACTGAAAGGTGATCAGTTAACCTTCACGAACGATCTTTCAACATGCGTGAGCACATTTTATCACATTTTTAAAAACTTTTGATCAGTTTAAGTTACACATTTTTCTGTGTTAAAATCTGCAGATTGTACAGCAGATGATGGGTTGTGTGGCAAATGTGGCAAATCCTTAATTATGACAAAAAAAAAGCCACGACCACAGTATCACATAATTCCAGTGGCCCTGCTTATATCTAAAGCGATTTCAGAGCTCTTAGCCTACAAGTTAGGTTTACATTTACACATGTTGTTTTACTAGCTCTATAATCAGGGCCAATAGAATAACCAGATTTTGTGGCTCTGGCAGTTTCTGCATAATTATGGATTTGCTACATAACCCATCTGCTGCATAATCTGCAGATTTTGACAAAAAAATGTATTCTAGATCAAAGGGTTGAACAATTACTAAAACACAGCAGCAATTGTTGCTGCTCAATGAAAGCCCCTTTGGAAAGTTTGACTGGTCACTGTTATGTTTCTTTTTGATGTAATTAGCTGTCAAACTGCTATTATTGAGGTGAAATGTTTGCCTACATTGTGTCAAGTGTAAAAATGACAAAACGGTGAGTTAAAACTATCCCAAATTGTGCCGCATTATGCTGCATAATTTGCCTTTTCTTGCTCCATAATTCAGTCACCCCTGCCACATAATTTGGTCCTCCCCAGCCACATAGTTCCAGTGGCCCTGACTATAATACTTTTCGTGCTGTAAACTCTCTGAGGTGATAGTAATTTTAAGACACAACTCAGAGCTGGCAGGTTCTCCTCCAGCATATTTTGGAAGCACTGCTTAATGGCTGTGCTCTTTGTAAATCATAAAAACACGCTCTGTCGGGCATCCAGTAGACTAAATAAAATTACTGGAGCATGACAAGTATCGAGTTACTAATGCGTAAACAACCTTAGTGGGGAATGATCGGAGTTTATGATATTTTGCTGCAATAACAACGTCAGGTCGACAAAGACATTGACCAGGCCAGGAAACAAACAAGATCTGAAAATTGCAGTCATTTGTGCCACCGAAGGCTGTGGGCCGTGGTTGAAACTGTAGCGTCAAATATGCGCTGAGAACAGTAGGCTCTCTTGACCTTTTTGATGCAGGTATGTAGGTTCTGTACTGCCTTTGGGGCTCCTTCTTGTCAGGGAGTATGTATAATTTCACTCCCAGTCTTTGGAAGGATCTGGCTTCTGTTTTCAAAGTTGTACGTTTGAGAGTTCAACAACTCAAATTGTTATGCATGGCTCTCACAGAGCCATTGGCGGGAATGACTGGATTCGAAATCCAGTAATTCACTGCTTTGATGTAGTAACAGTGGGTAACAGAACTTGTTACCCACTGTTGCTGTGCGTAAATGACTTCCAGCCTGGGCTCTCTGAGAGCCTGTCATTGCAACACTGGACTGCAGGGGGCGCAGCTTTTGGAGGGGCGGGAAGAGAAGACACAGAGTGGTGTGGGTGGGTGGCAAGAGGCAGATACTTTTATTTATTTTTTTACATTTGGGAAAGGGAGGAGAGGCCAGTGTAATGCATGGCTGCCACATTACTCCTCCACCCCTGTGTATCATTCAAAAGCAGGGCAGATGATTTTGTAGACCATACATAACATATAATTATAGATGGGTACAAAGTAAGTAATGGGTATGTTTTTCACCCCAGGGTTCAGTAACATTAGAAACATCTCAAGCTTTGTTCTCGTTGTCTGGCTGATGTCACTCAGAAAGCCTCTGTGAAAAACGTTCCCGTATTTCACTGTTACCCATCTATAGTTCTATATTCATACTGCCCCCTGGATAGGCACTGCCTGTCGCACTGTAAATAGGTTTATGGTCTCTGACTCAGGTTGAAATCAGTAGGACTGTGCTTCAGTGATTGCCCAGTCTAGCCTGGCTTATTTTGTGCTCCCTATGCGTTACTGTTTGATCCATTTACGATAGTCCCATGCTCTCTGCTTCCTATTTGCTGTCCTCTATTCTGTATGTGGCCTTTAGTAACAGGACCCAGTTTTCAGGGTCAAAGACTATTTGTTATGGAGCCAATTTAGGGACTACTGTTGTGCTCCACAGAAACTCAATTGCTGGGTCTAATCAGATGCTTAGCAGGTTGTTGTCTGTAGGAGGTTCCAAGCAGTAGGTTATGCAAAATTATGGTCATATGGTAGATTGATCTGAAATCAGGTGGGTGTGAGCCTTGCCAGGTAGCGGGTTGTATTAACTTCTGGGGCAGTGCACATTCAGTTATCTGAACTGATAGTGTATTATGAGTTGTGGGGCATATGAAGCTCGGCTACCAGACTCTAGATGACATAAGCTGTTTGTCATTAGTCTATTACAAAGTTTCAGGTAGGTGATGGTTCGGGCTCCATTGGTTCATGGGGCAAAGACTCAGTGATCTTGTGGCTCGCACGCAGTGGCTGCTTAGCTACAGGAACACTTCTGAGCAACCAGATGACGTTCTGAAACTACAATAATGGATGCATAGAGTTTATCCAGACTTGGTGACTATGTTTTACTCTAGTAACTCCAGAGGACACAGCAGTAAGTATCAGCAGAATAGTGGCAACACACGAGATCCCCTGGAACCACAATGGTAGGCCTAAGCCAGCTCACCCAAGAGTGGCGAAAGCCGACGCAAGCCTAAGCTGCTGTGACGTACACTTGCAGTGAGCAGGTCTCTTACCTTCAATCAGACTTAAAACAACAAACCTGGCTACTACAGTCAACAGTTTCTGAGCGTTGCATCAGGAAAGCAGCAAACAAGTGAGCGACGTCATGTAATTAGGTGTCAGTCTAGTGGAGCTGACAATTTCCGGACCATTAATTGCATTCTGTGCTAACTTGACACTGATGCAGAAGGGCAACTGCTTATTAGCTAGACACTCCTATTGAAGCTCGTAACAAGCAGACTATCAAAGTGAGAGCAGCCGTACTCTGCCAACTTTAAATCCTACGGCAACCGACAGGGTTCTAGAAACCGAGGCTTTCGTCGTGGTATTTCCTGCTTCCGTGCCATCGGTAACTACGCCAGACTTCCAAAGACTGGAATCCTGCAGCGGGAGGTGTACCCAGCACTGGGGAAAGTACTCAATTTAGATAGTAGGTGCGCCGCAAATGGCATTGCTCATTCTCACGCCAGAGGGTTACTTTTACAGACTCATCTCTTGTTATGGGGTCAAGTATTAAGCATGCTGCTTAATTTGCTTAAAAAGTTCAGATGCCCGATACTGTAACCAGAGTGCCACAGGCCTTAGTGGAAGTAAGAGGGCAACCTTGTTCCTGGTTGAGTGATAAAATACAGCAATAATAAGGTTTCAGTGGCCCCTCAGGCCTTCGTGCCCTAGTGCCACTGCACCTTCTGCACCTATCGAAGCTAGGCCCAGGCTTTTCTTGTGAGCTCACTGTCAGTGCCGACTAACACTACGAGTGCCAAATACCAAGCCTAACGCTGTGGCGCCAAATAGAAGGGACTATCACCACTCTACATTTATGGTGGCTTTATCTTACTCTTGCAGGCGCTTCTCCCCGTTTTTTCTATCTTTCTTTTCACCCTTCTTTCTCCCTCTTCTGTCTGTCTCTCTCTTGCTTTGGGTCAAAGTCTGATGATGAAAAGAAGTGTCAGTGCTCCTCACCTACACTGCCACAAATTAAGCACTGGTTGAGCTGCTGTCTTGGTGTATCTTTAGCCAATTGAGATTTGCTGTGCTGCCAGTAAAATACTTTCCAGAATGCCTGAGGCCTTCAACTCTCACAAGAAGTGTCAATCGTGGAGATACCCTGTAAGAAGATAGACACACCCAGGATTCAGACTGTGTTCAAGACGGTTTCCACAAGCAGGGAGGTGGGTGGGAATGTGGGAGGTGTGATGCAGGGGCCACTGGAGACACTGGTTTGCCAGTCATGGTGAGATTAGGAGTAGATCACAAGGCACTGTGCAGATAAAGTGTAATAAGGCATTAAAGCTCAACAAGTGGAAGAGTCACAATTAGAATATATGCTCTTTCCTTTCATTAAGAAGAGTTAAAAACAACACTGAAAAAAATTATATCAGTCTCGTGTTAAACTGAAAGAATGAGCCCAAATATACAGGCGGATTTAGGGATAATCACCACAGAACACCTTTTACTACATTTTCGAAATGTATTGGCTACTAATCCATTGAATCTACTGGCACTTATAAACAGAAACTCATGAAATACTTCAGCGCAGGGCTCAAGGCGGGTCGCACAGTACCCGGGGTATTTCTACATAGAAACAACAAATCATCTGCATACACTTTCAATAAAAAAGTGTGGTACTTCCTCACTGCTAGTCTCATTCATGGATGGCCTGAGGATCTCTATGGTCGCCACACCGATCGGCCTGTTGGGAACTTTACCTGTGTTCAGTATGGCTTGTCTAAGGGCCTGATTATGAGTGTGTAGGTTAATTCCAACCAGTGCGTAAACACATGTTTACACACAGTTTGGAATTAGTAGGTAAAAGGTATTTACCACATCCGATAATCATCAAAAGCATTAAGTACCTCAAGCTTCGTTAAATTCCGGCAGGTCAAACCTACCAAAATTCAATAGGGGCACCTATCCACTTGCCAAATTCGGAGATTCTTACCTTTATGACGGTGATTTTTCACCAAAAGTACTTTCGCCAACATGGTGATCAAACTTTCAGCAAAATGTTGCAGTGCTCTCTGGTTCGCCATAGCGGTATGGCTGACTAACCAATATTTTGTTTTTCCCCCCAAAGGTAAACCTCTAAGCAGGGGCTTGTTGCTGTAAAACACAAAAATGTATGTCCCTGGAGCTGGAAGTTTTCTTCTAGGGCAGAGATTACATGTATCATTTTTATCTATTTTCGGGACGTCCAACCAGGTATCAGAAGGGCTGCCCAAATGAAGTGGACTTTATGCTTTGATGTCTGCCTGAGAATAGGGGTGGTTGGCCCACCCTGAGTGTATTTTGTAAGGCGAATTTGACCAATGCTATGCTGTCAGAGACTCCTTGTTCCCCCACCTTTAAATTGGCCTTTGGAAGCTGATAGTTGGAAAGGCATCAATTTGACGAACACTAAATGGCTCCATATGTGTACAATATTTACAGTACCATGCAGGTTTTGGTGCGTTAAAGACCAAAAACCAAGTTATTCCCCACAAGCTTGTAATAGGAGTTATTTAGCGCACCCGATAAATAACGTACACCGTAGTACCCTCATTTATCAGGTGCGCTAAATAGCGCCTACCCTGGTAGTCAAGGCCTCACCTGTGCGTGGTGTAGTAGCTACAGAACCAGCAAAACACCAAGGGTGAGTTCACTTGGAACTTTGGCGTCCCCGAAGAAGCTGTAATGTGTGATCCTGGGCAAAGCGATCATTCGCATTGTCTCTCTCTCTCTCTCTCGTGCTCCGTCTTCCTCATTCTCTCTCTGTTCTTTGTTTTACTTACCGAAAATTTGTAGCGCCAAGAAACACAATGGTTTCCACAAACACAACAGGGTACATTACTTCTTGATATTATTTGTGTGACATAAAACACAGCTCATGAGATGGGCACACAAACGTACATTAAGTGTAGATTCCGCAGTCTAGGCTCCAGCAACACTGCGCTCACCAGCACCTTCAACCAGTGCCCAGCACAAAAAAACTCTTAAATAACTGAATGCGTCACATACACTTTCGGGGTCCATTGATCGAAACACACAGAAAGTAACAACATATGCCTTAGAGAGAATAAGCAGGCACTGTGCCTTTTACGTCTTAACATAAAAAAACGTCACCACAGCTTCAAGTGCACTTGCAGGGCCTAGAGTGACAGCGCCGATCCCCCTGTGGACTCCCGCTCAACATATGGTGAAGCTCGTCAAATAACCTCCCGCATTAAGTTAGTCTCAATTGACAGCTGACCTTTCAGTCCTCAGAAGCTAATGAACATTTAATTGAAACAATGGAAGGAAGGTTGTCTTTTCCGGGTGCCATCTGGTAACAGGCGCCCCTAGCTTAGTAGCCATATTGCACCTTTAAAAAAAGCCTGCAGCGCTTGATATCATACTGCACATGTTTTCAACTTCCGAGTTATCTCAACGAAAAGGCGTCAAAATCTTTCCCGTTTTGTACTTCTGGTGTAAAACGACGTTAGCAGCTGTACACGCGTGCTGTAGTCTGCAGCGTGCTCCTGAGGTAGCCTTTAAACAAAGCAGACCCTCCCTGGCCTCCAGTTTTACTTATCCTTTAACACAACAGTCAGTACCGGCCTGTCTGCTCCTAGCCTTTTTGAATTTAGTTTTCATGTTTCATGAAGTAGCTGTTTTGCTTTGGCTGATTCATGGATGAATGTGTATGAGATGGATTCTCTTTCCAAATACAACGGTAACAAGCATTACCTCCCGTCCCTCCCTCGCCTTCCTTTAAACCAATGAGGCTTCCTGCCTCCCACTAGACCCTCCCTTCCCCTTTTAAACCCCCCCCCCACCCATACCCCCTCCTGTTCTTTTTGTCTAGCCCACGCTAGACTTTCCCTTTCACTTACCTTCACGGCGGGGCCTGGGGGACATCGTTGGATGCACTCCTCGGGACGCGGAGCTCGGCGAGGTGTGCTTCGGCCGGGCGCGTCTTTTCTGAGCAGGCGGGGCTGCTCGTAAGACGCGTCCTGGGAGGCGGCTGACGGGGTCAGCCGGCTCTTGGTGGCTGGGGCGTTAAGTGCCGGTTTTTCTTCACCGCGGAGTGATGCCGAAAAGCGTTTTTTGGTTTCTGTGCGGGTAGGACGGTCGTTCTGCCCGCATTTTGACTGAAATTCTTGTTTTGACCTTTGTGTGGATTGATTTATGGGATATTGTTCCTGGGCCCTGTATATTTAGGGGTGTTTTTTGGGTTGGTGGCAGTGTGTTCTGTGGATGTGATCATGCCTACAGCTTCAGTTAACAGCCGGAGGATTGTTTCTTCTTCCTCCTCAGAGGAGGAAGGTGCTGATGGCGTTTCCACTCCTGGGAGCCCCCAGGGTAAGGGTGGTGGTGCTGCGCCCCTCATGTCCAGGGAGGAGGTACAGGAGATGTTCGAGGTGGCTGTTCCCTGAGCTCTTCAAGCGGGGATGGCCAGGCCTAGTGGGGCTAGGGCTACCCATACTCCTGCACTTACAGAGGAGTCCTCCTCAGAGAGTGAGGATGGGGATGCTCCATCTACGTCCTCTGGGGGTGAATATGTCTCCGGGGAGGGGTTGTGGGATGTGATGGCACATTTACGGGACTATTTGGGGTTTTCCTGTGTTTCGACCTACCAACTCTGACTCTCACTTATTTCCACAATATCAGACGCCTTCTAAATTTGCCATGCCTTTTCAGGGACCTGTGAAGGATATGGTGTTTCGAGAATGGATAGATGTGGATTAGGCTCAGGTTCCACGGTTCATTCGGAAACTTTATTTACTTGAGGGTGAGGAGGTATGGCCTCCCTCGGTCCTCCTGGATTCACGTTTGGCTACCCTGATTGGCAAAACAGCTGTCAATCCAGAGGATTGTGTGCCTACTGATGCCACGGCCCGTAAGGTGGACTCGGGGCTTAGGAGGGCTTTTGCGGCTGAGAATCTGGCTCTGAGGGCAGGTATTTATTCTGCTTATGTGGCCCAGTCGTTGGTGCAGGACTTTGATAAGCTGGCAGTGGCTGTTCAGGATGGGGCGGAGTGTTCGGAGCTCCTGGCTGGTATGGAGCAGCAGGCCAGGTTGTTGGCAGATGTGTCTTCAGATGTGGTCCGTGCTTTGGCTCTGGCGTCTGGTGCTTTGATTGGGGCCCGGAGGTCCCTCTGGTTACGAGCCTGGAAGGCCGACCCAGGGGGGTAGTCTGCTTGGCTGAGACTACCTTTTGAGGGTCATAGCTTGTTTGGGGTTCAATTACCTTCCATGCTTTACAAAGCTTTTAAGGAACGGGAGCATGCCTTGCCTTATAAAGGGGGATCTGTTTCAGGAAAAGGGTGGAAGAAGCATTCCCGTTCTTCTCCTAAGATGGAGGCCAAATCCTTTTTTTTTAGGAAACGGCGTTTTCAGCCGCGTTTTTCCCCTAGGATGTCGGCGCCTTTGAACCGGGGTAGGTTCAGGAAGGGGTCCTGACAATCACTGTGGGCCTGGCATAGGGCTGGTTGGGGGAAGGCTGTGTCACTTTCTTTCGACTTGGAAGGAGAGTGTCAGCGATCGTTGGGTGCTGGACATTGTGGCCAATGGTTACGTCATCGATTTTGTGGTGATGCCTCCGGATTCGGGGGTACGTCCCACTCCTCTACCTGCAGGAGGGTCGCGGTGAAAGGCATTGTTGGACGGAGTCCGGGACTTGCTGGTCAAGGGGCCGTTTCCTGCGTCCCGCTGGAAGAAAGGGGTCAAGGCACTTATTCGGTCTTATTTCTAAATCAGAAAGTTTCAGGGGGGTTTCGGCCTGTGCTCAATCTGAAGGATGTGAATGCTTGGATCAGGACGGTGCATTTACGCATGCTGTCTATTCTGACTGTTTTTCCCTTGGTCAGTGAAGGGGACCTTCTGGTGTCACTGGTTCTGCAGGATGCTTCCCTGCACGTGCCTGTGGCAAGGTCTTCGCGGAGGTTCCGGTAGTTTGCTGTGGCTCGGGAGCACTATCAGTTTTGTGTACTGCCGTTCGGCCTCGAGTCTTCTCCTCTGATTTTTACGAAGGTGCTGGCCCCCCTGTGGCTTTGCTACATTCAGAAGGGGTGTTTATTCATCCATATCTGGCCGACTTTTTGATCCATGCACCCTCGCGGGCCCTATTGCAGAGGCAGGTGGCCCAAGTTCTGGTGTCCTGCAGAACCACAGGTTTTTAATCAACTGGAGGATATCAGATTTAGTCCCATCCCAGGTTCTGGTTTTTCTAGGGTCTCGGTTTCGGACTCTTCTTGGCTTGGTGACAGTGTCGGAGAAGAGGTTAGTGGTGGTCCGTCACCCCTGGAGTTTCCCTGCCTCTCGAGGGGGTCATTGAGGAGGTTACACTTGACGGCCGGGAAGTTGAACGCAGAGGTTTGACGGGTCTGGGGGTACCAGTGGCTTTGAGTTCTACTTTGCTGGTTCCCAGGCGGCGTTCCACTTTACTTTCTTAGGGTAGGCAGTGGAAGGTTTTTTCTTCTTGGTGCTTGAGGCATGTATTGGATCCTACCGGCACGTCTCTCTTTGATGTGATGCAGGTCTCACTGGACGGTGCACAGTTGGGGTTGTCAGGGGCGTCTCTGCGGGTTCAGTGGACGGCTATTCAGGCATTTAGAGGTCCGTGGCGTAATCTTCCGGATGAGGGTCGTTTGATGGCGAGTTTTTTCAGGGGCTTCTTAATTTGTTTCCTCGCCCTGTACGTTCTTTTCCTTCATGGGTTCTTGCTTTGGTGTTGGATGTTTTAACGGATTCACCTTTTGAACCTCTGGGGGTCTGTGATTTACGACATCTTTCCTTAAAGACGTTCTTTTTGGTGGCCTTTGCTTCGGCTCGCCGTTTAGGGGAATTGGGGGCCTTGGCCTGTTCCTTTCCTTTTTGTAAGGTTTTTCAGGGTCGGTGGTTCTGGTTCCGGTACTTTTTTTTCCCGACAGTCAGTTCTTCTTTTCATGCTCGCCAGGAGGTCATCCTTCCTTCCTTTTGTCCGAATCCCGCTTCGGTGGAGGTGGTTCGTTTGCATTCGTTGGATGTACGCAGGGCTTTGTTGGAGTACCTGCAAGTGGTGGCTCCTTTCCGTAAGGGTGGTTCGCTTTTTGTAAATTTCGGGCCGGCCCGTAAAGGAGATGCCTTCCACGGCTTCCTTGAGTCGGTGGGTGAGATTGTTGATTCTGTTGGCTTTTTCCTTGAAAGGGGTGATTACTCCACAAGGGATTCAGGGTCGTTCTACCAGGGGTATGGCGGCTAGGGTGGCAGTGCTTCATGGTACTTCAGTGGTGGAGGTTTGCAGGTCCGCCTCTTGGGGCCTCTCCTGTGACGTTTGTTTGGCATTATGGGCTGTCGGACTTGGGTAGTTTGGAGTCGGTTTTGGGTCACCGGGTCTTGTCCTCTATGAAGTAATAGGGGTGGGGTTTTGGTGGCCTTTGTGCATGATAATATACTTCTTGCAACTCAGTGTCCGTCTCCTGTGTGTTTCTTGCTATGTCTCATTGGTTTAAAGGAAGGCGAGGGAGGGACGGGAGGTAATGCGTCCATTTTCTTGCGATAATGGCATTACTCCTAGTCCTACTCCCTCGCCTTCCTTTCCGTTCCCTCCCGCCCTCCCGGTACGGACTGTCTGAGTTGCTGCTTGGGCTTGGTTTTTGTACAGGAGGGGGTATGGGTGGGGGGGATTTTAAAAGGGGAAGGGAGGTCTAGTGGGAGGCAGGAAGCCTCATTGGTTTAAAGGAAGGCGAGGGAGTAGGACTAGGAGTAATGCCATTATCGCAAGAAAATGGACGCATTGTCAAAGCAAATAGGTCTGATGTCGGCTGACAGTCTTTTTGGCTTTGTCAATGCTTGTTTTATCATGATTTTATATAATTCTGTTGTTGGGGAAGCTGCTGGGAACATGTCAATCTACAAAAAATGGCTAAAAGTAACAATATTTTTTGCCCTCAAAAACCACACATTGCTGTAGTAGTAACATGCACAGAACTGAACTACTTTCTGTGTGTGTGGATGTAGTCCTTGTGGAAGGGCATAATGCAGTCACTAACAATGAAGTCAGCCAGTGGCTTAAGTGGGCTGACCATCTGCCCCATGACGTATACTGTGGTAGGCAGATGAAAACCTGAATGTCACAGTAACAGGCCAATCGACGAAGAGGGCTGGCTGAAAGGCCCTACAAGTATATTATACATACAATTCTAGAAAAATCAAAAAGTCTTGGTCAACACCAGAGCTAAAAATGTGAACTGTGAAGAATGAAGGATCATAGGCGCAAATAAAACCTAAACAATGCAGATTACAGTTAGAAAGTAATACAATCTGAAATGAAACATCGCAAGATAAGCCACATTTTCAGATATATCTAAAGGAGGGTTAGAGAAGCGGTGTGTGTAGAGTGCTTATTAGCCACAAATAACATTCTATTCACTAATTAAACTTCTTAAAGAATATATTTTCTCTTTGGAAGCGTTACAGTTGTAGAGCAAAGGTTTTATTCCGAAGCCCCTGGTTTGCCTTCCTAAGTAAAACTGTGTGCTCAGTAGTAGGGTAGAGATCTCAGTGTCCCGGGGTACCTTCTTAGGCCAGACTGTGTGGTCAATGGTACCATAGAGGTCCTGGAGTCCTGGTGTGCCCTCCCGGTCAGGACCTAGTGTGTAGGTGTAGGGTACAAGCCTGAGGAGCCTCTGAGTGCTTTCCTAGGCTGGACTGTGTGGCCAGTGTAATCCGATAGGATTAGGAATGCTAGGTGTGCCTTCTAAGCATTGGTAGTACTCAGTGGTATGGTACAGGTCTGGGCAGCCAAGGGGTGCATTTGTAGGCAGGACATTATGAACTGTGGTGAGGTATGTGTCTAGGTCCCCTTGTGTTGATTTGTAGGTAGAAAGTTATGTGCAAGTATGCGCTACAGATCTGAGGAGCCCAAGCGATGCCCTCTCAGGCACAAGTGTGTGCAAAATTGAATACTACAAATCTATGCAGCCCCCACAGTGCATTTATAGTTATAACTGTATGCTCCATGTGATGTTACATGTCTAATGCAGCCTAGGGTGCATTTTTGTTGACAATACTTTGTTGCTCAGTGGTAGTCTAAAGGTCTGAAGAACCCCTGTTGTGCCTTCTTAGGTAGGACTCTGCACTCAGTGGCAGACTACATGTCTGTGCAGCACCATGAACATTTGAAGGCAGGATGATCTCTTCAGTGGTATGGCACTTGTCTATGCACTCTTGTGTGCGTTCACAGACAGGACCATATGTTGAGTGTAAGTATAAGCAGCTCTTGGGTGCATCCTTACACAAGGTTTTATCATCAATGGTAAGGTACACGTTTATCTCTGTGTCAATGTTCCAATCCTGCTTGAGTTGGAAACTGGCCAGAGTACCCATGAGGTATTTTTACTAGCAGACAATCAGCATTGATTGATGGTTTATAGGTGACATTGCCAAATGCTGGTACACTGACACAGAGTATTACTGACACTGAATCAGCATGGATATAGGAGTAACCCTCTCCACCTACTGTGACTAATGCTGCTGCAAGTTATTTGGTATGGTAAAGTTAACCACTGAAGAGGTGCCCTCGCCAGTGCTCTCAACCCAGCATCATTCAATGGTACTTAAAATGATAACGCTTAGCTCAAGCATGTCTTGGAGGAGCCCAGTTCACCATTAGCACAAACCTTTAAAAGTTACCTGCAGCAATGACTCAGACCCTACAAATGGGTGCAACTAACCAGCGCTTAGTGGACCACTTCTTTATAATAGAGCTCAAAGACACTCACAGCAGTAGATTCAGCCCAATCTCATTGCCTCTTGTGGGGGGCGAGGAGCGAGGCTTACACCAGCCACTGGAGCAACAAAATTCAAAAAGTTTATGCCCACCAGATGATGTTGAGATAAAAACCAAGCTATGAAGTAGGCAGATGAACATGAACATGCCCCTATGAATACCAGTTTCTGTAAAGCCTACCATAAGACATACCCTTAGGTTTGCAAGCATTCATAGGCACCAGGGATGGCATTTAAATCTAGCACAGATAATTAAATGTCTGTATATGCAGTGTACAGACCAATCGTAATGGCATATTCACCCTTCTTATTCTGGAGTGAAATTAATGTATATACCAACAAGATAATTCCTATTATAAATCTTGGTCTCCCTGTAATTCAGTTAACAGACCCTGTCCAGGTTACAACTGAGATATTGTGGCAAATGATCCGCGTGTATCTCAGTGCTCGGTGAGTAACAACACTTCACAAGCTCACATTTCCTAAATGTAAGACTTCGCTTTATATTTGTCTTTTTTTTGTTAGAAATGTATGAAATGTGGTCTAGAGGCCAAAAATGAATAAAGTACAGCCTTTCCTGACGACCGATATGCCCAGATTTCCTTCTTCCGTCCTCCTCCTTTCTTCTGGCCCTCCTTGAAGGATCTACAGTGCATGTGTATAAATAAACCTTCCCTGCTCTATAAGTCCATCCCCCAGGTAAAACCCATCTGATTCAAGAGTCTCTGGTACAGTTTTAGTGACCTTGCTCGCCGTAGAATTCTATGCTGGTCACCTTCCTTCTAGTCTAGGGTACATGCTAGTGACCTGGGGTTACTCCAATATTACCTTAATCACCAAAATGTCATTTGAAGCTTAATGTTAGGCACTTTATTCCATTCTATGATCCTTAATATGCCCTGAGGCACATATCGAAAAAACAAAATCCTTCCTGAATGAGACATTCGGTTCTGCGTTCCAGCAGCACAACTGCACACAGGACCTCATCTTTGCCATGGTCTGTAGATAGTGTGGAAGAATTCAAAAGGAACATGCACACAAAGTTAAACAATGAACATTTCAGAGGGGCTGTTTGGTTACAAATGGAGTGCAGCTGTCAGTCCAGCGGATCCGCGGTCCGTAACCATAGCCATCCTCAACGGTTGTCATACAGAGCGGTGGCGAGAGAGAAGCCCAGAGCTATAGATACGCAGAGTCAGAATGTGAAGAATAGTCTGTGAATGAAAGGAGTTGACATGGGTATCTCTTAGAGGCTCAAAGCACCCAGTATGAATAGTCTTTCTTTCTTTTGTACAGTCGGGCTTTATAGACTCCAAGGTGAATCCTATGGAGCACTGTTTTTATCACGGCACCCTGCTCTCTACCTGCTATTCTGTGTGCTTACGATACCACAATACTGGTGCTTTAGAATGTGTAGCTGCGCCACAAGAAACACTGAAGGCATGGTTGTGGCAATTCATTTTCTCTACTACATATTCCAATAGAGCAGAATATAATTATAAAAATGCCTGCTTAAGATGATTTCAGAATTACAGCAACAAATGCTGTATGTAAAATCCTGCCATTCCATATACGTTAAATTATGGATTTTTCTTGAATGACTTAAGTGTCTCGACTCTGGACAGCAGCTGTCCAGAGTGCTTTTCCACTCCACACCCTATTGGTCAATATGCTAACATCATCTACAAATCAAAAAGGGGCAAAAAGGTGGAAAATGGCAAATTATTAAACGGTCTGCGAACGTATATTTTTACAACAAGAAACAAGGGTGGGGAAGGCCTCATTTGAGCAGGTCACCTATAATTTGCAGGGCAAAACGGAAACCTTCCTCCTCATCTGGGCGCCTTTCTTTCAGGATGGAGGGAGGACCGGGCACTGCAATGTCAGCTGCCTCGAACCTTGCGACCCTACCCTGGTCCTTGAAGATGCTCTCCCACTGCCCCCCTCCTAGGATTGCTCTCCTCACTTCTTTCCTTTTTCCCCCTAACCTCCCACTCCTCTTTTCTTTTCTCATTGTCTCGCATTATCCCCCCTGCCCTCTCCTAATGCCCTGTTCTCCCCCTCCCCCACCCCAGCTACCCCTCTCTGTGCCGATCCTCATCAGTGGCATTGCGGAACCGTGCATTAGTCTTGGAGTTGTCCCTACTGAACCCCCGCACGCACTGGATTTCATGGGCTGCCGCATGCCGTGTGCCTAGTGCTGCACCTATTTTGCAATGTATGAGTTCTTCATGTATCACCACCCCATTTCTTTATCCCTTGTTTTGTTTTAATGCATCAACAAAGAATTGTGAAAAAAAAATAAAAGATTGAGTTTCCCATTCCCAATAGTCTGAAGGATCAAGTAGCTTCCCCTGTTCAATAACATTTGTTAAGATGTATCGTTTGTAATAGCAGGACCTTTTTGAAAGGAGCATTAACATATTGGTGAAGACTACACTTTGGCCCTGGGGGTCAGCAACAAAGCCATCTCTGCATTCTGTCTTTGAGCCTAATATATTTAGGTGCTAGCTTCATTGACTTTACAGGCGCCTCCCTCCCCTACTTGACCTTGAGCAAGCACTTCCTTTAGTCGTGTTTGACAATGTGTCTGGAATGTTAGTTCAGTTCCAGCCCTTGCGGAGCAGCAATCATCAATCACGCAGAGCAGTGGACAGAGGCTGATAGCTCAGTGTTCTGGCTGTTGTTCACATGGGGAAGCACTGACAATGTCTCGGGCATTTCATTTAAGACCTGAAAACAGAGCCAAGATATGTTCCCACCAGAAAGCTTTATGTATCAAACCACCAACCTGTCAAGATTTCATCTCAGATTCAGAGACATATTTTACCCTTGACATTCTGTGTGCACTTGGTGATATTTTGTGTTGCTTATTGCTGTGAAGGTAAATTCCCGGATATAGAAAAAGGGTGATATGTTGATAAATAAAAATGTAAACATACAACCCCCTGTGCATCACTACAATTTTGCTCAAAAGTGACCTGTAGAGGCAAGAAAATAGGCAATGTCCTTAGATCACAGGGAACCAGCTCTTGGAATTCAGTTGAAAATTCATGGAATCAGGTATTTTATTACCAACTGGGAGTGACCGTTGAAGACCACCTCCCCTTAGCAGCTGAACTAACCAAGCATCAACCGAGAATCCTGTGGAAGTGGCCATTTCAAAATCCTGCAAATTGGCTTAGGCCCCCGCAGTCACAGGGACCAAGACCGTCCTTACCAGGTAACTGACCAGCTACACAGAGGACTCCATGTCCCCGGGATGCGAAAGTGAATCGCTGTCAGACAAATCTCCCATTTCATTTCATAAATCTCTGAACTCTCTTCTTTGCTAACGTCTTTTAGGCGCTCTGGCCTGCAATGCTCAGATTATCTCTTCAGCACCATTAAATAGGTTAGGAATTATTAAGAATCTAAAATCAAATGTAACCTATTGCCATTGCGCCTCTTCAGAGGATGGGACGGCAGCGCTGAGGTCCATGATCCTTTTATACATTATGCCTGATAACCTTGGTCCAAAGGGACAAACCTCTCTCAGTAAACATCTTATTAACTAATTCATGAGTAAATGGAGGAAGAGACTGGTCATATAAAACAGCCGCAGTTGACCCCACATAACTTTTGCTTACCCGATCTCTGCCCTAGAACACACAGCACAGGGGCAGACAGCCACCCCTATTTACATTCCATCACACTGGGCAAAAGTGTGGCAGAAGCAGTACATTCTAGTTGATATCTAAATGTGCGGCTAAAATAGATTTGACTTGCCTGGATTGTTGCAAATTATTTCTCCAATCTGGCACTGTTCTTTGATTGTCTAAATGAATGCCCAAACCTTTCCGCTTCCACTGAAATGGAATTATGGCAGAGAGCAGGTGGGCTAACCCACGGTTATCAGGCTTTTTATACAGTGGAGCCCGGCCAGAATCGACAATTGTTTCAGTGAACTTGTCTTGCTTTCCATTCCTGCAATTGATGAGAGCATAAAATTTCGGAAGCACTTTATTTTAAGTGTTCCATCATTATAAATTGATTTGGTATTCATTATTATAGCACAGATAGTAATGACTTCATTTGATATTCATATGGATGTCACATGCACTTCCAGAGGCGTTGCACTGTAATTTAGTATTCGTTAATGCACACTTAAAATAAAGTGTTATCAAACTTTGGAGGGCGTCTTACCCTTTTTTGCTTTTAAAGGAATGAAACCTAAAATGATTAATAGATTATACGCTCCAATAATTAACAAGGAATGTAATGGAGAAATTAGATTTCTGCAGATTTATTGATTTCTGCTTTCAAAATGTCTCCATCTGCCACAGGGATATATATATATATATATATATATCTGGATCCACGTACATGTTAAGCACAATGTTATTTGAAATACCCGTGGTCATTTACCATTCAGGATGCTGTAATGCAAAACTCTGTTCTAGATGGCTTGTAATAGTGAATTCTCGTACTGCTGAACACAAATATAGCACTGATAGGTGGTGAGGTGTAATAGTATAGTATTTATATAGCGCTTACTACCCCTGATGAGGTGTGGCTCAGCTACCTTTCTCTGCTCCAGGGTGGCTCCCCTAGCAGAATGGTACATAAGCGTTGTGTGTAGGGTGTCATGCGGCAAAATGTCAAAGGTGCATTTTGGACGGCCCACCGAGGAAATGACAACCAATTATAGCACTCGCACACTGAATGTCGGTACTGTAAGGCTATGCTTCCTTTCGAAAGAGGAAAGGAACCCCTACAGTTCCTGACGAATAAGTTACTTACCTTCGGTAATGCTTTTTCTGGTGGATACAATAACTACCTGTGGATTCCTCAGCTAGAGAATTCAACCCTCGCGCCAGCCTCGATGGAAATTTCTTCTAGCTCTGCACGTCGACGTCACAATCGCCCGACTCCACGCGACGCTTTATGACGTCATCCAGGCAATAAGAAGCCCTCGTCGACGTGCAGACGTCAGTTATCACCATTTTTTACGTGCCATAGAGGCGAACAGATGAACATTGACCTTGAAGAGAACATAATCACATCAAATGAAATGAAAACATAACATTTATTACAATAAAAATAGAACAAGGCAACAGCAATAACTGCTCTATATGAAAACAAATATGTCAGTCAAGTCCAAACATGTTTCCTGAACTATCAAAATCAGAGAAAGAAATGCATATATACATGCCACAACTATATACATGATTCAGGTATGTACATATATACAAGACAACGGTGCTCACCCATGTATTTCATGGAACGACCAGTCAGGCAACGGGGAGGCGGGTGGTCGCGTGAGGAATCCACAGGTAGTTAGTTATTGTATCCACCAGAAAAAGCGTTACCGAAGGTAAGTAACTTATTCTTCTGATGGATACACCTAACTGTGGATTCCTCACCTAAAGAATAGAGTCCCAAAGCAGTACAACCTCCGGAGGTGGGTGCCCGAATGGTCAAACCAAGAAATCCTGCAGCACCGAGCGAGCAAAAAGGCCATCCCTCCTAACATCAGAGTCCAAACAATAATGTTTGACAAAAGTATGGAGGGATGCCCAAGTCGCCGCCCTGCAGATGTCAACCACAGGAACACCCCTAGCTAACGCCGAAGAAGCAGCTTTAGCTCTAGTGGAATGAGCACAAAGCCCCATAGGTGGTTCTTTCTTCGCCAAGGAATAACAGAGCTTGATACAGAGAATGACCCACCTGGATAGTGTTCTCTTGTGGACTGCTCTACCTTTCCTCTTCCCCACGTATCCAACGAAGAGCTTATCATCTTGCCTGAACTCCTTCGTCCTGTTGACATAGAAGCTCAGTGCTCTTCGCGGATCCAGCCGGTGGAGCCTCTCTTCCTCCTTGGATGGATGAGGTGGAGGGTAAAAGGAAGAGAGTAATAGACTGCCCCAAGTGAAAGGGTGTAATAACCTTCGGGAGGAAAGCCGCCTTGGTCCTTAACACCACTTTGTTTCAAAAGAAGGAAAGGTATGGAGACTGTACACTAAGAGCCTGAAGTTCACTGACTCTTCTGGCCGATGCTATGGCTACCAGGAATACAGTCTTGAGAACTAGCAAACGCAAAGCACAAGAATGCATAGGTTCAAATTTAGATCCCATTAGAAATGTTAATACTAAATTAAGGTCCCACTGAGGCATAACAAATGGTGATGGTGGAAACTTATTAGTAAGCCCCTTAACAAACCTCAAAACAATAGGAGACTTAAACAAGGAAGGCTGATCAGGGAGGCACAGAAAAGCCAACAGTGCAGATAAATAATCCTTAACTGTGGCAACTGCACAACCCTTCTGCGCCAGGAAAAGAGCAAATGACAATATGTCAGACAAACGAGCCTTTAAGGGATCAATTCTGTTCTCGCCACACCAACATACAAATTTAGCCCAACGACTTGCATAGATCGATTTGGTGGAGTGTCGCCTGGCCGATAAAATAACATCCACCACCTCCGGTGGGAGAGAAAAAGCACTCAGATTGCCCCGTTCAATCTCCAGGCATGAAGGTGCAGACTCTGGAGGTGGGGGTGTAGAATCTGCCCCTGCGACTGCGAGAGGAGGTCCACCCTGTAAGGGAGACGGAGCGGAGGGCACAGAGAGAGTTGGAGAAGGTCTGAGTACCACACCCTTCTTGGCCAATCCGGAGCTATCAAGATGACCTGGGCTCGATCTTGGTGGATCTTCCTCAGAACTCGAGGAATCAGGGGTATGGGAGGAGACGCGTAAAGCAACTGACCCTTCCAGGACATCTGAAACTCGTCCCCCAAAGCTCCTTGCACCGGATACTGGAGGCTGCAAAA
This sequence comes from Pleurodeles waltl, assembly GCF_031143425.1. Lineage (NCBI taxonomy): Eukaryota > Metazoa > Chordata > Amphibia > Caudata > Salamandridae > Pleurodeles > Pleurodeles waltl. Next base: position 1,077,385,574 of record NC_090444.1, read on the forward strand.
TAACGGGCACTGCGCGTTCTCCTGAGTAGCAAACAGATCTATCTGCGGATACCCCCACATCTGGAAGATGTACAGAACCAGATCTGGATGAAGACGCCACTCGTGGTCGACTGAGCTGCGTCGACTGAGAACGTCCGCACGCACATTCAGAGCTCCGGCCAAATGATGTGCTACCAAGCAAATCTTGTGGTCCTGAAGCCAGGACCAGAGTCGAAGAGCTTCTCTGCAGAGAAGATACGACCCCACTCCTCCCTGCTTGTTTATATACCACATCGCGGTAGTGTTGTCCGTCAGGATCTGGACTGACTGACCGCGAATGGAAGGGAGGAAGGCCTTGAGAGCCAGACGTACTGCCCGCAAATCCAACAGATTGATGTGAAATCTCTGTTCCACTGGAGACCAAAGGCCTTTGACCTCCAGGTCCCCCAGATGAGTTCCACACCCCAGAGTGGAAGCATCCGTTACCACTGTGGCTACTGGTGGGGGCAGCAAGAACGGCCTTCCTTGCGACAGGTTGCTGACCGCTGCCCACCACTGAAGATCCACCGCAGTGTCTCTGGTGAGCGCCATCGAATCTTCGAGATCCCCTTTGTGCTGAAACCTCTGCCTGCGGACGCACCACTGAAGAGCCCTCATGTGCCAGCGTGCATGAGTGACCAGCAGTATGCACGAAGCAAACAGACCGAGCAGACAAAGGACCTTGAGGACAGGAACTACCGCTCCATTTTGAAACATCTGAATCAACGCCTGAATATCCTGAACCTGCTGGGGCGGAGGAAAGGCCCGATTCAATGTCGTGTCCAGTACTGCCCGTATGAACAGGAGGTGTTGAGAGGGCTCCAGGTGAGATATGGGCACATTGATTGAAAAACCCAGGTCGTACAACAACTGAGTCGTCGACTGGAGGTGACTCCGCACGAGTTCCGGAGTCTTGGCTTTGATCAACCAATCGTCCAGATAGGGAAACACTGCTATCCCTCTCCTTCTGAGCTCTGCAGCCACCACCGCCATCGACTTCGTGAAAACTCGAGGTGCTGAAGTAAGACCAAATGGGAGGACCGCAAACTGATAATGGTGCGATCCCACCACAAACCGGAGATACTTCCTGTGCGATTTGAGGATCGGAATATGGAAACACGCGTCCTGCAAATCGACAGACACCATCCAATCTCCTTCGTTCAATGCCAAAAGAACCTGTGAAAGGGTCAGCATTTTGAACTTTTCCTGCCTGAGGAACCAATTCAAAATCCTCAAGTCCAGAATTGGTCGTAATCGACCATCCTTTTTGGGGATCAGGAAGTACCTTGAATAACAACCCTGACCCCTCTCCTGCTCGGGAACCAACTCTACCGCGCCTTTTGCCAATAGGGATAACACCTCCTGTTGCAGCAAAGAAGATGGTCTTCCGAACAGAAGGATGGGTGGGGAGGGAAGGGGGGAGGGAATTCCCGAAAGGGAAGAGCGTACCCCTTCTTTACAATGTCGATGACCCAAGAGTGCGATGTTATTAACTCCCACATTGGAAGAAATTGGGCAAGCCTCCCCCCTACCAGAGACATCTGAACAGGGAGTGGTGGAGGACTAAGGCTGCTTTCCCTGCTGCACCCCTCCCGAGGAAGAGGCAGAGTGCTGCTGGGTGGCTCCTCTTGTACGTACTCTGCCCCTGCCCCTGAAGGATCTGTATGGCAGGGAGCTTGCAGATTGTTGTGGTGCCTGGAACCTGCCACGAAAGGAGGAGCCACGTCCAAAACCCCTAAACCTCCTATAAGACCTAAAGGAGGAGGAGGTAGCTGTCTGAAGACCTAACGACCTCGCTGTGGCCCTGCTCTCTTTGAACCGTTCAAGAGCAGAATCTGCCTTTGTCCCAAAGAGTTTTTCACCATCAAAAGGCAGATCCAGGAGAGTCGCCTGCACATCCGTTGAAAAGCCTGACGAGCGCAGCCAAGCCTGACGTCTCGAAACTATGGATGTGCCCATAGCCCTTGCCACAGAGTCCGAAGTGTCTAACCCAGACTGGATCACCTGGGTCGCCGCCGCCTGAGCGTCCGTCAGCAATTGCAACACTTCCTGCGACAAGTTCGGATGGCCTTTTGCTTCCTCCATAAGGGAATGTATATAACGTCCCAAAATGCAGGTTGCATTGGTTGACTTCAAGGCCATACTACATGATGAAAAGGCCTTCTTTGCAGCATGGTCCATTTTCTTGGACTCCCTGTCCGCAGGGGTCCCGGGGAACGAGCCAGGAGAGGACCGGGAAGAACAGGAAGCCTGAACAACTAAGCTCTCTGGTGTTGGGTGCTTGGAGAGGAAGACAGAGTCAACTGGAGCCACCCGATAGCGTCGTGCTACCGCCCTGTGGACAGCTGAAGAAAACACAGGTTTCTTCCAAATGTCTTTGATGGGGTGCAGGAGAGCCTCATTGAAAGGCAAAAGAGGCTCCGCCGCCACAGAAGTCAGATGTAGCACCTCTGTCAAAAGGTTCCTCTTAACCTCAGCAGCCGGAAGAGGAAGATCTAAGAAGTCTGCAGCCTTCCTTATCACTGCATGAAAAGATGCAGCTTCCTCAGTATATTCCCCAGGGGAAGCCAGATCCCACTCAGGGGAAGTATCGATACCACTCGCAGTGTCCAGCCCTTGAAAATCACCCGAAGGCTCCAAGATTTCACCTTCTTCCAGGTGTTGCCTGTTGTACTCTTCTTCCTCCAGAAGGCACAAAGCCAGACGTCTGGACCGGAGTCTAGACTCGAGACCCGGCGTCGATAAGGCGTCGGCCGATGCTGAAGAACTTCGCCGGCGTCGAGCCTCGGATCCATCCGACGCCGGACCCTCCGGCTCCACAGGAACCTTGACTGTGGATTGGATCAGAGGCGAATCCACCGGCGCCGTAGCAGGTGTCACAGGCCTCCTGGGCGATTTCAAAGGCATTGGCGCCGCTTCGGCTCCAGAAGACAAAAATGGCATGAAGGGTGTCGGCTTGTAAGACGCCGGAACACCCAAATTAAAGGCCAAAGGGCCCGACGGACCTGCATGTCCTCCACCAGGCGCCATGGTGGAAAAAATGTTAAACATGGCATTCAAAAATGCCGCAGGATCCGTACCCGGCGCCGGGAAAGCCGGATATTGCTGCTGTGCCGGCGCCGGCATAGAAGCCGATGATGGGCCAGGCAACTCCTGCTCAGGAGAACCCTCTGGCCTCTGAAGAGGCTCTACCTCAAAAACCGACCCAGGTGAAGTCGGAGTTGCAGGAGGCGGAGGAGTGACGGTCGGGCTAATCTCCCACGTCGGACGGCGCCGAGCTGACGGAGATGCCGATCTGGACTTGGACCGTCCTCTACTCGATCGGCGCCGGGAGTCGTGACGGCGGCGAGAGTCTCCATGGCGATGATGAGTCCCCGAAGATTTCGAAGAGGACTCTCTCCGATGACGCCTTTCCTTCTTCTTCTTCTTGGAACGGGCCAAGAATAACTTAGCCTCCCTTTCCTTAAGTGCCTTAGGGTTCATGTGCTGGCAGGAACCGCATGACTCGACCTCATGGTCGGAACTAAGGCACCAGAGACAATTCTCATGGGGATCAGTAACCGACATTCGACCCCCGCACTGGTTACAAGGCTTAAAACCAGATTTTCTTGGTTGCGACATTGTAACCACAGATACACAACTGTAGCTCCCTGTTAGCCTCGAAGAAAAAACGTTACTCAGAGGCACGCAAAAAAGGGAACTGACGTCTGCACGTCGACGAGGGCTTCTTATTGCCTGGATGACGTCATACGCGTCGCGTGGAGTCGGGCGATTGTGACGTCATCGTCGACGTGCAGAGCTAGAAGAAATTTCCGTCGAGGCTGGCGCGAGGGGAGAATTCTTTAGGTGAGGAATCCACAGGTAGGTGTATCCATCAGAAATTCAGCAGTGAAGTCCAAGATGGTGAACATAGCAACACACTAAGACCGACACCCTGACCGGAGATGAGTCTTAAGGATGCAGGGATGACAGAGTCATCTAGCAAACCAATGCTTGAGAGAGACTCCGACACTGGTCAGCAGCAAAGTGTCTGTATGAAGGATGGACAAGGAATCATAGTGAGAAGAAAGAGAATAGTTCCTTCAGAGGAGACTAGGGGCTTCATTTATAGTTTGGCAGATGGGAAACTATCACAAACGTGACAGATATCCTTGTCCACCCTATTACAAGTGTATGATATCATATGGTACTTCTAATAAGGTGGATGGCATATCCGTAAAAAAATTGTGATGGAGTACCCCACCTGCCAAACTCTAAATCAGGCCCTGATCATGTATACAGTGACAACGGAGGGCTATTTTGCAGTGTAGGGATGCTTCTTTAACCTGGGAGTAGCAGGCTCAGAGTACTCAGACTGCAAGAGGCAGCTCTTCGCAAGGAAATGATGTCCCTGAAGGAAAACAAAATACAAAACCCAAAAGATGCGAGAATTCTTTAGACTGAGACTCTCTTCCTCCTGGAAATCGCATGAGAAATATGCAAGGGAACTTAATGGTCTTTACCTGCGGCAAACAAATGGCGAAACTTTAATGTTGTCAATGTTGACCTACCTACAAGACTACATTCAATATAAAATAAAATCTTGTCTTTAGGGGGTAATAAAGGACATATTGAAAAGAAAAGCAGGCTGAGGTTTGCTTGGATAAGTGGATTACCTCCTTAGAATCTGGGAAGAAAACTACAAAGGAGGCCACCAAATCCAGGAAACAGTTTCAATCGGGGATAATGGCCTCTATAACTCACATAAAGAGATACATTGAATTTCTAAAGAATGAAGTGAGGAGCTCTCACCTTAGTCTCAGTATCTAAAGTAGCAGAGAACAATCAGGGCTTGTGGATAACAAGAGTAGAGGTCCACAACTACTGAGTTTGAGCAGGTGGCCATCTTCTAGAGACACTGTATAGAGAGGATCAAAAAAGGGGGGATTTTGAAGGGACCGCAGAGTGAAGCACAATTGGATGATACAGAGTTTTTTCAACTCAGACACAGAAAAAACATTATTGAAAGTTCAAAAGGAGAGTTAGACTGCACGAAGAGCACTAAAATATTGGCCCATTCAAGTGACTGTTTGGTTAGTGTCCTTTCTCAGTCTAATAATCTCCGTTGCTTAGAGCTTGGGGGCGCCTCCACAAAGTATGTTTCACTGTTCAGATTCTCAACAGATGAACAAGATGATTCATTGCTATGTGTATTTTTCCAGATGCTGGACTAGTATAACTTGTCATCCATTCCACCCCATTGGCCTTGGACAGCAGTTTTTGTCTGTGATGATTAAGATGCACTCTGTAGGAATATTTAAACGAGCTTTCTAAAGCCGTGCAGCAATCTTGTTGAATATGTTAAAAGTACTTCAAAATACATTAACTATCTCTAGTTACAACAAGTTTATTAAGTGCAGAAGGCTGGTTTTACGAATTTGTCTCAAATTGCCAATTAGCCACAATAAGAATAACAAGGGAGGCTGCACCCATGCAGAAAATAAAGTTACTGAAGGAAGAGAACCAAAACCTTCACTGTTGCCTCTCCTGCAGGAAGGACCAGGTGTTACTGCATCTTTGACAGGCTTGGTCATTAAAGTAGTGTGAATCAAAAATGTTAATCCTCCTGGGAATTCCTGGAATATTCAGGTCAGTATTTGGTCATGTCACAATCTAAAATATGGCTCACTCTGCAGCCATCAATGTCATCCAAAGCTGAGTCGGAACCTCCACTTTCTGCAAACTGGCATCTACCATTGCTGAGGATTCCATACGGGTCATCCTATCCTGAAGCGGTTTATCCTGGACTGAAAATTTGAATTGTCCCACATTAGCAAGCTGTGCTGTGATATTGCCCACAACAGTCAGCATTTCCTTCTGACCAGGATCATCTTCAGCAGAACCTCTCAGCTTCCAATGGAGGGGATACAAATGATATGGCTGTTTTCCAACCACATCACCACTTAATGCTCCCTACCTTCCCTCACTCAGTGGGGCTTCTCAACTGCAACAAGGGGTGCGCCTGGCTGGAATGCAGATCCACACCAATCCTTCTCCTCACCGTGTGAACGTCATAGGCTGCAATGGGATGAGGTGTCGCTGTTACAGCTGACACTCAGCTCAAGTGGCAGATATCACCCTTAGCTAACTCAGGCATTCAGCCCTGTTCTCAACAGTGACTGGATGGTGCCATCGACTCGGGACGGCAGTAGCACAAAAAAGGCGGCCATCTGCAGCTTGTCTCCTGGTTCCATCCTTGGATATAGACAGTTACAATTAAAGTGACCGAGAAGTACAGCAGTTGCACTTGTGGCTCAGCATAAGTGTTTTCAATTCAAATTAGTAGAGGACTTTTTCTCTCAAGAACACAGCAAAAACATTAGTTTGGATTTACACTCTACTGGAAACGAGTCTAGTATTTAAATATTCACAACAGGATTCTATAACAATTTATTGACAACTGAGTATTCAAACCAGTTCCGTTCTGACATTTGAATAAAATGTGAAAACTGACTGCATGAAACAATGTTTTACCTGTAAAAAAAAGTATATATTAAGGGAGTGGTTGCAGGCTATGTCCTGCATCAGGTGAACCCTGAGAAAGGAAATTCCAGACAGTTGTTATAGTATAACATTACAGAATCCCAAAAACCCATTGAAAACACTTTCCCTAACCTGAAATCTACCAAGATCAATAACAAACCAAATGACTAAGGCTATTCTCGTGGCCTCACATATGACATCACGGACGACATGAGAAACAACATCAGTGGCCTTACTGGTCACCTCACATACGACGCACCACTGGCATCCTTTATATGCTGTCAATTTCGAACGATTGCACTTTTTCAAAGAAGCATGCTTGCTGACAATGGACCTATTTCCTGTAGTGTACACACCTATTTGTAATTCCTTTACGGACAGTTATCACTTGAAAAGTAGTGAAAAGTTGTAAATCGGAAACAGCTTGTTATTTCCATGTAATGCGAAAACATATTGCTACATCTGAGATTGCAGACAACAGAACAAATGCTATGTCATATTTGAGGGGATTACTCAATGGTATCCTGCTCCTATTTCTTGCAGATTTACAACCAAAAATGCCTTAAACATTTTTAACACAGCATATAAAACACAGAATGCGTAACCTGTATTATGTTTATACAGTGCTCCTGTGTCTTTGGTGGTATTTACAAACTTACTGCCGTTTGGCCTTGTGGTTTATTCCTCACGTTGCTAGCACCTGTCCGTGGGCCACAATTAAGGTAAAATAAAATGAGCATTGCACAAAAACGATTTATAAACAATGTGAATAAGCAGATATCTTTTATTGTTAAGCCTAAGGCTGTAAATGGTCAATATCGCTGGAAATCCGGAGAGACGGGGCGTTGTGGTTCAGCATTTTGAATTGATTACAGGCCTGCTGTTTGCCTTGAAAGATCTTTGTAGACGATGATCGAACGGGATGCATTGCCATGTCTTTCAGGATTCACAGGCTATGGGCCACACCATGAAATATACTGCATGTGCTTCAGAGAAACGCCCACCACTGGCTTCCAGCATTCAGTCAATAAAGCGTCTGAATTAATGAATAGATTGGCAAAAGCAGTAGCTGCACTTGACTCAGAAAGTCTTTAATGTTCTCCACAATCCCTTTTTGTCCAATCCGTCTTATTTTAAGACATGTTCTAGAAACAGTTTTCTTTCGGATCAATTTGCAGTTGGCTTGGAGAAATAATCAACCACTTAAAAGGGATATATTATGCTGTACAGTAACATATGCTTAAATGCCGTGCTGCACAGAAGTCTTTGCAGAGCCATCTTGTTCTTACAATTAAGTGGTAGACGCTTACTGATAAGTATATGTGACATGATTTATCACAGATTCCTCAAAAAATGAGAAACAAATTTCACTGGTCAAAAAGGAACTCTTCAGGTCCAAAAGTAAAGATTTTCTGTTCAGCTGTTTACTGACCCATCCCAAGTACTATTGTGCAGTAAACGTAAAAAGAAAAAAAAAAAAAAGCAGGATGACCTCACTCTCCAAGCATGATTTAGAGAGTGAGGGAGCCTCCTCCAAAACAAGAAACTATGTGGGGCTCCCTGCACCGCAGAAGCTGCAGGGGCCTTCGCGATCCCCCCCAGGTCACATTACTGTACCAAGCTGTCAGCTACCCTCATGCCAGCACGACAGCTGCAGCCAGTCCTGTCTTTTAACACCAAAACACTTTGCATGCTGGAATTTCTTAGCCAACTCTTACAATGTTAAGTACAAAACTACTAGTCCCAAAATGCAATGCAATGCTGAGTAAAATACATCCACTGGATGAAAATGGTTCCTAAGAAAGAGGGCCACTTAGCAGATCTGAATATATTTAAGAATTCAAACTCTGCCATTATGGTCAGTTATCCCTTTCAAAAGTGCTGTAAAAACATTACTATCAATATACTATCGGCAGAACTAAGAAAGGTCACAGTGTGATCCTTAATAAGAAATGAGGGTGTCAGGTTATTTAGAGGCCTTCCTTTGTCATCCACTCCCAACCTGGACACGACTGAAAAAATAATTACTAATTGCCTATTGCAGAGGGCACGCCTCCACTCTTGTCTTTCAATAAAATCTCAGTGCTCCCCAGATGCATACTAAAAACTCATCTTGGCAAGAGCCTAGCCACCACCTTGCCACCAGTTTGCATCCTCAAGGTGGGGCTGTGCTCAGTTTGAAGAACTCTGGTCTAGGGTATTACAGAAGAGAGGGAAAAAGCCTGCACTCTAAAGGGGTCATTATGACTTTGGTGGATGGTTAACACAGTCTGCCGAAGTCCAGACGGGCAGGTTGCAGTCAGTGCGGCTGCCTACACGCGGGCCCCATTACGAGTTTCCTGCTAGGTCAGCGGGCGGGGACAGAGTAATGGGCCAGCGAGAATGCTGTAGTGCATAGGGTGCACCATCACTCGTCTCGATGTTCACTATCTGCGACGGGGCTGACCGGGGGGCCCCCTGCACCCTGTCTATGTCAGCCATTTCATGGCAGTACTGCTGCCATGAAACCGCTGGCAAGAGAGGGGAGTCGTGATCCCCAGGGTTGCGCTGCCCTGGTGGATTAGGACCACCAGCACTTCCCAGTGTGTTCTATGGTGGTGCTGGCAGTACGACCACTGCGCTATCGCCTGCTACCACGACCCTGGAGGTTGTGATCAGGACCTATATCTGTCTTTAATATGAATGCATATTTCTTGTCTCAATTTCTCTGCCCCTTCTTACACATCCATTGGGGCAAACCAGTTACTTTTTGTTTCAGCCATCCCTGCACGGAGCACTGTCTTGTGTCTCTTAATTTGTGACCAGTACTTTTGCAACCAGTGTGGTATTTTGCAAACAGACCTATTTACTAATAGGTAGGTTTGGAAAATACTGATTCCTAGTAAGTCGCAATTAAACCTACCTCATGAATATTAATGAGATAGGTCACAAATTGCAACCCACAAGGAATCTCAGCCATTGCTGGTAGCCTTCTAAGGTCAGAGGAACACCAGGCCTCTGAATGCTTTTAAATAGAGCATTTTTTTTTTAATGCAGCCCGTTTTCCTTAAAGGAAAATGGGTTGCATTGAAAAATAAATTATACTTTACTAACATTTTTTAAGAGTAAAAAATATTTTTTTCAACATTTATAATGGGGAATGGATCCCTAGGGGACCCCTTCCCATTTGCAATTGGCTTACCACTACATCAGTAGTCGGTAAAGTATTAATCGTTTGCGATCGTTTGGTTAATACATACCAATCAGATTATAGATCTGGGAGGGACCCCTAAACACGTCCCTTCCTAATTCCAAGTTGGCATTTGGTGGCAAACCCAAACTGTGATTCAGTAATGCTGTACTGAATTGCAATTTGGTTTTGTATATAAGAAAAGGCTATTTTGCAGTTGCAAATGGCCCAGTTCTGAGAACTGAATCCTTTTTGACCAGCAGCAGCTGAAAAATAAAAAGTTGATTTACTACCATTTTATTTTTCAGCCCACAGTCCTGAACCGGGTGTCAGGACTGGGCGGGGCAATTGCGGCCGAGTGGCAGCAGGGAGCTGTGCACTCCGTTTAAAGTGCACATATCCCTTTGGCCGGCCACCTTGTGACAGCCAGCTTGACATGCGGACTTTAAAGCACAGGCCTCTAGTGCAGTGGTTCCCAACCTTTTAACTTCTGTGGACCCCCACTTTATCATTACTGGAATCCGGGGACCCCCCCACTGAGTCATTACCGAAAGCTGGGGACCTAATCCTTTAATATTATTTAATTTTCTAAGCAGTCACTGACCCCCTGAGGTGGCTTCGCAGACCCCCAGGGGTCCCCGGACCACAGGTTGGGAACCACTGCTCTAGTGCTCTTAAGAGCACTGAAAGAGGCCTCTCCCTCCAAACCTGGCACTTCTCTCATGCTGGTTAACAGCATGAGAGCAGCACCAGGATTGTGTACTGCAGTTTCCTGGGTCCAGAGCGTCGAAGACAGAAGACACCGGAACGAGGAGGCCGGTATGTCAGGAAAAGAAGGTAAGTGCCTTTTTTTCAGTATTTTTGATTCCGCCCCACTACTCTAAATATATTGCAGCCGCCACTGTTTGTGACCACAAAAAGGCTACGTACATGTGGTCTTTAGTTCCTAAGGCTTATACTCTTTTGCAAATTGATTAGTTTTTGCACTCGGCGCATGAGGAGCCGTAGAAATAAGTCAAACATCTTCAAGAAAGGGAACTAATTAAACAAAATAATCATCCTTAAATGTAAGCAAAAACCCGGGCATTCAGTGCCACCAGTAGCGTACAGAAAAGTGAATAGTGCAAACAGGATATGCTAAAAACGGTATGTAAAACACTGTAATTTAAAATCTAAGTATCCTCAATTAAAATCATACAATGTCTAAAACAGGATTATGTAGTTCTATTGTGTTCATGACTCACTAAAGACAACAAAACAGTTTTCATTCTACCGAATGGAGAAACATTTTGTGGTTTGAAAGAAAAATGGTCATTCCATGGTACATCAAATAGAAGCTTGTGGTATTAAAGATAATTGTTAGGATCTTGTAAATTCTAACATTGTAATAGTTCAATATGGTTGGAACTTTGCATGGCCCAGTATGCAGAATTCGTATTGGCAATAGTTTTATTGTTATTTTCAAACAAACCAAAGTGGTTTTATATCTGAAAAGTGTATGTCATAAAAACGCGATATAGGTAAAATGGAAAGTAAAACAAAATGAAAAACACACAGTGTTAGGTAACAGTCACTCCACATTTTACTCATCAAATCTAGCCTAATCTAAGAGGTGAATAGACAAGGTTAGAAAGAAAGGCCCATTTTGTGAAAAAGGGTTGCCTGACAAAGGCTGGTTCCATCGACACAGAACATGTTTTTTCTAGAGTACATCACCCAACTGATAGCATATCATGTAAGGGCCACATGCCGCTGGCCCAGGCCAAGGCTTGTTTCAGCATGTAGGAGGTATTCGTGGCGGCTCAGAGTATGCCGATATATGACTGGAATGCACGCAGTACCGAAGGTTTAGCGAAAAAGATTTAAATGTGTAGGTATCCAACAACCACAGTCAGCTCTGCAGCATTTTTAATATATACATCAAACAGGTACCAGCTTGAAATATTTCTAAAGTTTGAAAAAGTGCTTTTGGGAACTACAGGGAAAGTATTTCTGACATACAGATTTAAAATTAATTAGTTAAAGTAAGATCGAGAGAGGTAAGCGTTCAAATGTGCATGGAAATAAGAAAAGTAAGATTATTATAAAATGAAGAGTATGCACAAACATCGCGCACCACACCGTTTTTAAAGTTATTCTTCGTTATTCTACTGTCTTTCCTCTTATTTGTTTTGTGTCTCACTGTTGTCGAGAGACAGCGTGTACAATAACAGTACTAACAGTGGGCTTTGGGCAACGCCCACTGGAATTATGTTACAGGGGAGGGACACGTTATGCAGCAGGGTTGACTAAATTATGCACCAAGAAAAGGCAATTTATATGACTTAATGCAGCACATTTTTTGCGATATTATTAATTCCTTGTCTTGTCATATTTAGATTTTTTTTTTTAACACAGGTTGACACTGTCTGGGCAAAGGTTTCATTTCATTACTATCTGTTTGGCACCCAAATACAGCAAGACCAACGGAGCAGGGAACAGTCATCCTTTGCCAACTTTTACCAAGGGCCTTCCACTGCGCAGCAACACATGGCACTGTGTTTTAGTAACTTTTCAACCGTTTGAGCTATAAACATTTTTTCTGTTCAAATCTACAGATTATAAAACAGGTGATACATTATGTGGCAAATGCAGCAACAAAATTGCATAATTCCAGTCACCCTGGCTTTGTGTCAGCTAATTGCTTATCACTGCTAGAATATTTGTCAACCACATTTGTTTGCTTCAGATCTGATTGCTTGCCTTCCTCATCTTGTGCCCATCCCCTGGAACACAGCTTCTTTACCATTCTTTTAATTGAATGACTTGTATACTTCCACTGCTTCCATTCAAGGAACTACTTTTTTTTTCCTGTCAGCACTCAATAGATTTCATATGCGTTCTTGCTCTCACCCAGTGTACTGCTCCTCCTCATGCCCCTGCCCTCAGTCTCCATCTTACTTCTCCCAAGTTGTCTTTCACTATCCTCCTGTTAGAAATAGGGTCTCTAGTTGGCAGAGGTATACACCCTTGTCCAAGTAGGGACCATAATCCTAGTCAGGGTAAGTCACACACAATCCAAATTATCCTGTGCCCACTCTCTGGTAGCTTGGCACTGAGCAGTCAGGTTTAACTAAGAAGGCAATGTGTAAAGTATTTGTGCAATAAATCATACAATAACACCATATAGCACCACAAAAATACACCACACAGGATTAGAAAAATAGTTGATATTAATCTGAATAAAATAATAGTCAAAACGATATTCAATATGCACAAGTTGAACTATCACTTTTGCAAGTTTAAAAAGAGTCTTAAACCTTAGAAATCAACAGTTGTCTCTTGATTACACGAAATGCCTGGTTTGCGTCAAAAATAACACGCACGGAGACCGCAGAGGAGGAGATGCGTAGAAAAATATGGTGTGTGTTAGATTTTCCGATGTGGCACAGAAGATGCGTTGTTTCTTTCCACGTTGCAAGGGGCTTGCATCATTTTTCGGCGCGCAGTCTTGGTTCCTCACTGCGATGCGGGGATCTTTTTGACACCCAGGGACGATGTGGGGAAATCCTGGGCATGCTGGAAGAAGTAACAGGCGTTGCGTCGATCCGGGAGGGCAATGCGTCAAATTTTGCATTGTTCCGGTTCGGCTGTGCAGCGATTTCTCAGTCACAAGGTAGGCTGGGTGTTGTTTCCAGCAGGCTGTGCATCGACTTTCGGCACACAAGGAGTTTCCTGAAGAGATGTCTTTTTGGCCCGGAGACTTCAGAAAACAGGATTCAACCTCGATCCAAGCCCTTGGAGAGCACTTCTCAGCAAAGTCAGAGGTCAGCAGGGCAGCAGTCCTTCTCAGGAAAGCAGTCCAGATGAGTCCTTTGGGCAGCCAGGCAGTTCCTCTCGACAGGTTGCAGGTGGTTCAGGTCCAGAAGTGTCTGAGTTGGTTGGGTCAGAGACCCAGTTTATATACCCAAAAAATGCCTTTGAAGTGGGGGAGACTTCATAGAGCGGTTTTGAAGTGCACAAGCACCCCTTTCAGTACCCTTCTGTCTGCCAGGGTCCTAGTAGGGCGTTTGGTAGTCCATTGTGTGAGGGCAGACCACTAGCCTTTGAAATGCAAGTGTCAGGCACTCCACCCTTTCAGCTCAGGAAGACCCATTCAGTATGCAGATGAGTGCAGGTGTTTGTGGTTGTCTGGGTGAAATGCACAAGGAAGCTGTCAACCAGCCCAGATGTTGATTGGGGACAGGCTGTAAGGCACATATGGCCTTTAAGTGCAGATAAATGCTCACTTTCTAAATGTGGTATTTCTAAAATAGTAATATAAAATCCAACTACACCAATAAGCAGGATTTTCCATTACTATTCTGGCAATACTAAATATGACCAGGGTACCCCTTTCTGATCAGAATCTACCATCAAACAGTATATGAGGGTAGTCCTAATGCTATCCTATGAAAGCAGCAGGCCTCACAGTAGTGGAAAACGAATTTAGGAGTTTTCCACTACCAAGACATTTAAAACACACATGTACATGTCTTGCCTTTTACCTGCATAGCACCCTGCCCAATGGGTTACCTAGAGCCTACCTTAGGGGTGTCATATGGAGAAAAAGGGGAGTTTAAGGCTTGAGAAGTACTTGTAAATGCCAAGTCAAAGTGGCAGTGAAACTGTACACACATGCCTTGCAATGGCAGGCCTGAGACATGGCTAAGGGGCTACTTAAGTGAGTGGCACAATAAGTGCTGCAGGCCCACTAGTAGCATTTAATTTACAGGCCATGGGCACAAGCAGTGCACTTTGCTAGGGACTTACAAGTAAATCAAATATGCCAATTGGGAATAAACTAATGTTACCAAGTTTAGGGGAGAGAGCATATGCACTTTAGCACTGGTTAGCAGTGATAAAGTGCACAGAGTGCTAAACCAGCAAAAACAGTGTGAGAAAAGTGGAGGGAGGTAGGCAAAAAGTTGGGGAATGACCACCCTAAGGCTGCCAGGTCTAGGCCTGCCCACTCCACCTTTTTTTCAAAATTCCCCCAGCCATTCATTGCTCCCTTGCCCCCGCTTAAATGAGGCCAACATCGCTCAGCAGTGTTAAGATACTGCCCTGCCACTGCCCTTTATTTTTTACATTTCTTTTTCTTTTAGAAGGGCCCAAGGGTTGCAATTTTAAATTGGGTCTTTCTAGAAAATGTAGTTACGCAAATTTTATATTTTAATTGACTGCTCTGACATGGGCATCTTTTAACAATTAAAAGTTTTTAAAAAATGGTCACTGCAGCATTATACACACATGCTCAGTGATGCATGTAAGTCACCATGCTGTGGCAAGAAACACATTTAATGCTTGCTGCATCAACAAGCATTAACAAGGCCAAAACATAAGGTAACATCTTTCAAAGGTGCGACCTATCAGCTTTGTTAATGCTTCATATTTTCCTGTGGACCAACAAAAAAATGAACTGCTACAAAGTAATCACAGATGTCAAGCGTTTATTTCATTGGGTTCGGAACCATGCCATGATTCGATGGGATGACCATGACTAGTACCAATCGATAGTGCAGTCTCTCTCTTTTCACCAGGGTTGATATTTGTCCCACTGTCTCAGGCTTTACAGGTCTCATGATTAAGCAAGATCGAAAAGCAATGTGGATCACTCCGGGGTGAACATAGCCCTATGATGGGGCGTACCCATATCACCTGAAGATTTTGGCAGGGTCTCCTTATAAGAAATTGGTGCCTTTCGGACAAGACCAACATCCTGGTTGTAAAGGAAATGGTCATAGTCATCTCATCCCTTGCACGTAACCGTGCTACAGGGTGCTTGCAATTTGACCTATGTACCCTCCACCAGAGAGTTGTATTCCTCTGTACCAAGCATGCACAGCAGTGCCTAATTTCTGCTTGTTGTTTCCGGTGCTGAGCACCGGCACTTATTTTTGAGGGCCGGCACTTATTCTCCTGCCTCAAGCATTGGCTGCGAGAAAAAGACACATATGGGAAAGGCGGAGGAAGAGAAAAACGACACAAAGGGAGAAAGCAGAAAGCTGCTAGAGTGAGCTGAAGGAGCAGGGAGTGGCTTTAAATGGATTGAAGGGGCCCGAGATGGCTTCAGGATTACGCTACCTTAGTATTCCATGTTCCCACATTTAATTGCAGCAGTGGCGTGTTTAAGAAGTGGGGCTTTGGGCATCGGCACGTTTTTATTTACAAATTAAGCACTGATGCACAGGTTTATATCATGAGAATAGATGTCACTGCAATTACTAGCAGTATGATAGTGTAGGCTTTGGTACAGAGAGGTGCAGGGCGCAAATTATGAAATATATCAGACCTGCAGTGGTGTAGGGCATCAGTTAAAGTGGACTTTGGAAACTTAGCTGCAGGCCTTAGTGTGTAGGCGTGGAGACATGAGTTACTGTGAATCCAGAGGACAGCAGCAGGGATGGAACATGAAGTTAGTTGGCGACATGGATCTGGTAGTTGAAGGGTTGCTGTTGAAACATGCCATGAACTGCAAGTCTTGAGATATGGAATAGAATCCCACAAGGTAGACAGTGTTATATTCTGCTGGGTAATTGGAGTGCTGTTAAACTGGGTATTATTAATGCTTGGTATTTAAAGCACGTCAAAATGGCAAAAGTGTGGTATTAAATGATAGATCTAAAACGAAGTCACCAATATAAGAAAGTTGTTATTATTACAACTAGTGAAGCTACTCAGTGCACAGTAGAATGACAGCACTCCTAAAGAATGCATAACAAATAAGAGTAGAAATGGGTCCATAGCAATCTGTTTTGTGCACTCTGGGGCTCCTCTTACTTTACTGTGGAGGCCCCAGTCAGCAGCAAAAATGCACGGGTTTGAATGATTCTAGTATAAATGGAGGGGATTACTCCCTTGTGTTCCAAGAAGCGCCTAACTGATATGGGTCCTTAGTAGACACTGTTGAGCGACCGGCTGTCAGTCTTTCAGCTGTGTCTTCCAGCCAGATATCCAGGGTCATAGACTGCACCCACAAAACCTTTTCTTCCTTCAGCGTGGGATGGCAGAGGTGGGTACTGCACAGCGCCACCTTCTTTAGTACATGGCTCCAGTTGGTGAGATCTGAAAGAAATGCCCCCAGGTAAAGATGGCAGCTATTACTTCTTTGTCAGACTGGCTTATCAAAAATGGTGAACAAAATTATAAATGCCACAATTACTAATCTGACTATATCCCACTTGCTCTCCAGAGGAGGCCTGAATAACAGAGCACACACATGTTCTATTCAACGATAAAACGCGTCAGACCTGCTTTACATTTAAACTAAATAATCCACTTTAGATAAGTATCCTACAAAGTTGGAACTCTAGCAGGCTCATGCCCAAACCCTGGACGGCATTTTATTTTTATTTTTAGGAAACATTTTAATAATCCATCTTGAAAATGCAGATTTATCACCGATGCACCTTCCCGGAAACCTCTATTTCATTGGATGGTTTGGGACTAGGCCACAAACCTTTTTCCAAGTGCAAATGAGACATGCATATGAAAAGGGGGAAACTCTGCATTTAAAGCCGACAGGTGATTCATAAATCAAACTTTGTATTCAGAAGTGGAACCTAAGCAGGTGGAAATTCAGTGCATCCGTGGTAAACACACATGCATATCTAATGTTGTATTTTTTGCATGCTTACCTGCACCTCCAACCGTACTCTAGAATGATCCAGGTGTATGTGGCACAGTAAAGCATGGTGTAGTGTAACAAAACGTTTCTTGGTCGCAGAATATGTGAGGTAACAAAACAAAAGTGCCTGACGCATAATGCATTTCCATTAAAAGGAAGCCAGGAAAAAAACTTTTTAAATTTCCGAACATTACACATGCCAGTTCTGTGCAATACGCAAACTGAGGAAAAACGGGCTCACAAAAGAAATGTGTACAGCATGTTCTCTACTGTATAAATCCTGAACCTAGGGCCTGATATAGCAAAGGGGTTTACGAAGTTTGCACTACACAACATATTACAAGTTGCACTTCAACTGCATTTGTAGTTTTACAACTTCACGTTACCTCCTCGTCCCCTCCCATGCTTCCCTTCATTAAAACTATGAGGCAATACCGCCTCATCATACACCTCCCACATGACCAGTCACAATTTGAAAAGAAGGCCCTCACCCCAAATCCTCCTGTTTTCGTTTCGTCTTACCAGACGAGGTGCAGCCGTGTGCGATGCTGTAGCTGCCTTTTAGCCATTTTCATGGTCTTAGCTCGTTTTTAGGGTCGAGCCTGAGTCCCATGCGCTTGCGCATGCATTTCCCTAAGCGAGACGATTGAAGCTGAAGTGGCCAGGGCTTTCAAGGACAAACCACTTTCCATGTCCAGTGGCGGTTGCTCTTCCAGGGGAATGGTTACTTCTCCATCTGATGTTTTCTCAGGTACGGAGGCAGACGTTCCCTCCACTTCAGCAGGGAAGTATGTTCATAGAGAGGTGCTTCCTAATATTCTGCGGCACATTCGGGAGAATTTGGGTTTTTCTCCATTTTTGTTGCTGACGGGGGGTGAAGGATTGTTCCCTCAGAATGTAAAACCTCTCGTCTTTGCAATGCCTTTTCCTGGCAGAATTAAAGACTTGATTACTGGGGAATGGAGTGAATTGGACCGCTCTTCAGTTCCCGGATTTTTGCAGAAACTGTATTCTTTAGAGGAGGGGGAGGACTCACTGCTGCATCATGTTGAGGTCGATGCCGTGTTGGCTACTCTCATTGGTCGAACATACATTAATCCGGAGGATTTTTTGCCTTCTGATGCTACTGACAAAAGGGTGGATGGCGCCCTTAAGAAAGAATTTTCAGCTGCTAATCTAAATCTGAAGGCGGGGTCTATGTTGGTTATACTGCTCAGTCACTGGTTTTGGACTTTGAGAAATTGTCCTCTGCTATTCAGGAGGAATCTGACTGTTCAGAGTTACTAGTGCCTATGGAACAGGAAGGAAAGTTCTTGGCAGATGTTTCTTCCGATATGTTGAAATCCTAGGCCATGGCGATGGGTTCCATGTGTTGGCACTTAGAAATTTATGGATGAGGGATTGGAAGGTGGACATTTCTGAAAAATCTTCTTTGTTGAAGATCCCTTTTGATGGCAAGATGCGGTTTGGGGTACAGTTGGGCTCCATGATTACAAAGGCATTCAAAGATAGGAAGCACTATGCCATACAAGGGGAAGTCTTTTTCTTCTCCACATGTTTGGACTCCGCCTTCTGCTTCTTCTTCTTCTTCATCTTCATTCCTCCAAGAAGAATATGAAACGTAAGTTTCAGCCCAGGAAGCCATCTGCCTCACCTGTTAAGGGCCTGCAGGAGTCCTCCAAGCGGAAGTCCTGACAATTATGGTCCAATGGATTCCATTCCGGCGGGGGCAGACTTTTGTTTTTTCAGGAGGCATGGATAAGGGACATGAAGGTTCGCTGGGTCTTGAGTCTCAACAAGGCCAACTATCTTATATACTTTGTCACTCTGCCTCCCGAGTGGGGCACCATCTTTACTCCTGTCCCCAGGGATCCTGTCAGGAGACCGGCCCTTTTGGATGGGGTTCATTCCCTGCTGACAAAAAGGGCCATAGTCCCGGTTACTCCGACAGAAAGAGGAAGGGCAATGTACTCCATGTTGTTTTTGGTACAAAAGGTATCAGGCGAGTTCAGGCCGGTTGTGGATCTCAAACGGGTAAACTTCTGGATCAGGATGGTTCATTTCAAAATGGTCACCCTACAGGCCCTCATTAAATTTTTGAGCCCCAACGACTTTCTGACATCTATCGATCTTCAGTACGCTTACCTGCATGTCCTGATGTCCCTGGCGCATCAGAAGTACCTAAGGTTTGCAATAGGAGAGGATCACTTTGCAGTGTTGCCGTTCGAGCTGAAGACCGCCCCCAGAGTATTTACAAAGGTTCTGGCTCCTTTGGTGGCTTTGGCACACCATCAGAGCATTTTCCTACATCCTTATCTGGACGATTGGCTGGTGTATGCTCCTCCCAGACTTTTGGACCTGGAACACACAGGTGGTTCTGTCCCTTTTGAGAGGGCATGTTTTTCTTGTAAATCTGGGAAAATCCAATCTTACTACCAGGCAGGACCGTCTGTTTATTGGAGCAAGGTTTTGTACAGATTTGGGATTGGTCATCTTATCAGAGGGGCGGGTGGCAAAGATCAGAACCCACATTGTGAATCTTTTGGCCCAGCCTGGTCCTCCAGCGGCTCTGTTGCTCAAGGAGATTTGGCAGCAACTGTGTTTCTTGTTCCATGGGCTTGATATCACTTGCATAAAATAATGGCTCATATCCTGGCTCATTGGTCCCTGGTTTTGCATCCCCTGTCATATGCAATTCCGGTCTCTCCTCCGACCTGGGTTGGTGGTTAATGGAGGAGCATCTGTTGAGGGGTATTCCACTCTACCTTCCCCCTCCAAGGATTGTAACCTCTGATGCCAGCCTGTCAGGTGGAGGGGGGTGGAGGGTGTCAATGGGAGTACGTCAGATCAGGGGTTCTTGGTTCCAGTCTCAGAGGAGGAGGTCTTCCAACAGGAAGGGATTGGATGTGGTTTGACTATCTCTGCTGGCTTTCTCTCGGTTATGAAAGGGCAGGTGGTTCTAATTCAGACAGACAATGTTATGGCCATGGCTTATGTGAGCAGGCAAGGGGGGACCAAGTCTCTGGCACAGATTGTAGACAAGCTGTTTCACTGGGCGGAGTCTCATTTGTTAGCCCTATCTGCGATTCACATCCAGGGGATGTCCATGACAAACTAAGTTGGGCAATTCCATTGTCTGTGGAGATTTGTCTCCGACCAGAGATGTTTGTGTAACTTGCGGCTCGCTGGGGGATCCCAGTACAGGACCTTTTTGCCAGTCCCTCCAGTCCCAAGGTGCAGAGTTTTTGCTTCTGGACAAGGGATTGTCTGGCATGGGGAGTGAATGTTCTGTCTTGCAGGTGCATCAGTGTCCACGTTATGCCTGCCCTCCCTTTCCTCTGCTTCTCCGGTTCCTTCTCAGGGTGAGGAAGGAGGGGGGCCTCGGTTCTGTTGATTGTCCCAGCGTAGCCCCCCTCATCATGGTATCCTTTTCTGGTGGAGTTGAGGCAGGAGAGAGTGTGGAGGTTTCTAGTGGTGCCTTCTCCTCTGTCATTCCCGGTGTTGCAGACGGAGGTTTTTTCAGAATGATGTTAACTGCCTGGAAGTTGAATGGTTAAGACTGTTGCAGAAAGGAATTCTGGCATGTCTGGCTACAGGCGGCAAGGTGAGCCTCTACTAATAAATCTTATTTGAGGCACTGGCGTTCCTTCAGTAGATGGTTTGAGGTTAAGGGTTTCGATCCTACTTCCTGTGACTTATTCAAGGTGATGATGTTTGTACAGGATGGGGCTTCTCTGGGGTTGAAGGTTGCCACACTTAAAATTCAATGGGCTGCTGTTAAGGCCTTTTGGAGTGCTTGTAATAATCTGTCAGATCCTGATGGTTTGGTAGGTCATTTAAGGGGCTGAGGAAAATGTTCTTCCTTCTTTTCGTATGCATTTCTCCTCTTGAGATCTTTCCTTGGTTTTGGAGGCTTTGATAGATCCACCCTTTGATCCCCTCGATTCTGTGGCTCTAGGATTGTTGTCCCTGAAGACATTCTTCTTGTTGGCCGTGTGCTCCGCTCGGCGTTTGGGTGAACTGGGAGCTTTGTCTTTCACGCACCCTTTTTGGAGGATTTTTGATTATCGCTTTGTTTTGTGGTCTCTTTCCTCCTTAGGTTGATTCTTCTTTTCATAGGGATCAGGATGTGATTTTGCCCTCCTTTTTCGATTGTCCTGCCTCTGCTGAGGAATTGCGGTTGCACTGTCTGGATGTCAGATTGGCTCTCCTGGTTTATTTGGATAGGGTAGCCTCTTTAAGACTCTGATTCTCTCTTTGTGAATTTTGGCCTTGTAACTGCTGGGTTGCGACCTTCCACTTCTTCTTTGAGTAGGTGGGTTCGGACCTTGATCTCTCTGGCTTACAAGGCTTCTGGCCAGTTGTCACCGGTGTGGGTGCAGGGTCGTTCCACCCGATCCATGTCTACCTCTTGGGCTGAGATTCAAAGGGCTTCAATTGCTGAGATCTGCAGGGCAGCAACATGGTCTTTCCCTTTGACTTTTGCATCTCATTATCGCATTGGTCAGGAGGTGGCTAGGGATCATGTGTTTGGGTCTAAGGTTTTGCCCACTCTGACTTCTCAATAGTGGTTCCTTTCTGTATTTTTCTGCTTTAATACGTTTGAGTCAGTGCATAGCGTGTTGGTTGTCCTGTATTGTTCTGTACATCTCATAGTTGTAATGAAGGGAAACAAGGGAAGGGAAGAGGAGGTAATACTTCAATTACTTACCTCGTAATTGCATTACTCTGATTCCTCTTCCCTCACTTCTATTCATTAGAAAACTCCCTCCTTCCTTCCATCCCTGGAGTGCCAGGCCATCCAAAACGTTTGTTTTTTGGATTGTGTAAGGTTATGTGGTATACACAGGAGGTTTGGGAAGGGGAGGGTCTTCTTTTGAAAGGGTGAGGGTCACATATGAGGAGTCTGGTGAGCCAGGATTGCCTCATAGTTGTAATGAACAGAAGCAAGGGACGAGGACTCAGAGTAATGCAATTACCAGTTAAGTAATTGAAGCATTACCTACACTTGTGTGAGGAGTTCTCCACCCAAATTGCACCGTCTTTGCACACTTAAATATAGGTATTAGCAGTAAGTGCAGGAGGGACACGGGGGAGTGGCATAAAGAAGGGGCAGAGTTACTACAAAGGGAGATGGGATTAGGGAGGTGTAACTGGTTTTTAGGGAGGTTCACAGAGGGTTTTTTGGAGGGACGTCACCCACATAAGAGTAAGACAACTGCAATATTCAATAGGTAAAGACATACAATTTACACTTTTGTAGTAAGTTTACACTTGGAGTTTGTGAATACCATAAGTGGTAAACTTACTCCAAAGTGTAAACTTACTCAAAAGTTTAAGTTACCTTTGTGAAACAGGCCCCTTGTGTTGATGGAGAAATATGTTGATACATAACAGCTATTGTTGAGAACTTACACACAATTGAGCAATGTAAAAACAAATGCCTACACATCCTTAGTATTAGAACATTTTAAAAACATGGAGCTAGTGTACTCAATTTTGAAAATAGCAAGGTCAAACGACTGAGCTCCTGGATAGATTATTTTCCGGAATGGGGATGTTGATTACACTTCTACCACCAGTTCCTCACATGCCTGTCAAATACAGTAGATTAATTTAGTAACAATGTAAAGCAACCATGCAGTTAATATGAAAATTACTCAAGAGATCACCTTAATTAAGAAGGATTTTGCATTGTGCATCTTTAACCCTGGTGGGAAAAGCTGGGCTCATTGTCAGCATCATTTCTGCAATACCTAAGATGGCTCAGACACAAACACAAATGTTCCACCTATGTATTCTGCTTTAATTAGTTTCTCAGCCAAGAGAAGAAAGCAGGATTGCAAATGAAACACTAATAGAAGCATAAAAACAAGGACAAACTGATGCACAACATCAAATGCTTCCTCCCAAAACAAGACTTCAAAGCTACCCAAAGGCACTGGTGATATCTAACAGAATATGGAATCTCTATAGCAACTGGACCATCTAAGTCCCACCTGAACCATCATCCACTCTGCTTGCTACCAGGCTGATCACCGACATTAGAAAATTCAGCAGAAAAACATACCGGTTTTAAACTCCCTGGCGTTTCTATAACTCTGGAACCTTGCTCCACTGTACGGTGAAAATCACAACCTAAGAAGTAAATCGAAACTTCTTTGTTGAAGATCTTCTTTAATAAAAACACGCTATACACAATCAAGGCAACTACTCCGGGAATGCACTTGAGATCTGGGATGCCTTTTAGTATCATATGAACTAAGGTGCCACGGATGGGTTTGTTTGAGTGAGGTGGGATATCAGTTGATTTTTCATTCATTTGGGAATAACTGCTTGAGTTTATTAACGTAAAAAAATTAATAAAAAACAAATGAAACATAATTGCACAAAACAGTACAAAAGGCAACTCTACAGCAGTATCACTAAACTAAAGCTCTTTAGTCCATCCAGAGTTTCTCGTGCATGTATGGGCAATAAAGAGTTCAAGCTTCACTCGAATATGGGAGGTGCTTAGGCTATCTCTCTACCAACCCACCCACATTGGTGACCACCGGGTCAGTATCTGATCAGAATGTTATGTGGGCCCCATCCACTCAGCTTGGTACATTTGCAGACCAGTTACAGCTCTACCCAGGCCACAGATGTAGTTCAGTCCCCACTGGCCTTCGCAGGTTTCCAGTCCAGACTTATCTCTCCTCCTGGGTGCACTTAAGAGAGCTGAAAGGTGAATGGTCGCTCCAGCCAAGTGAAAGGTATCACAAGCTAGGACGGTGTGCATGCTAGTGTGGAAGGACAGGACCCAAAGGACAAAGGCATCCCACTGTGCAGGTAACTCTTGGACTGTGCCCCACTGCACAAGTCTACTCTTAGCACAACATCAGGTTTCTTCCACAGGAACGCACAGAATGAGGCAAAGCACGACTGCATTGGAGCATAATAATATCAGCAGCATGGGCTGATACTTAGGGAAGCTGTAAAGATGCAGTAGGACACAAGGACAATGGCAGCAGGGTCAAGTACACAAAGCACCACAGCTGTGCTGGAACACAGCGATGTTAGCATCCGCGATAATCACACTGATGGTAATCAGCAGCTTTAGGCCTCCATTCTTCCACATTACACTACTGTATGGGGCACAGACTCACTGTGGATGACCACTGCAGTGGCACATCTATTGCGCACCTTAGATCCTCTTGGCAGTCTCCTTGAGGGGTGGCGCTTCCAGCAGTCTGCCACACAGCTCACAGGCACACACCACAGCAGGTAATTCCCTCTGGATTTCTCCTTTTGGCAGATGATTTGCAATGACCTCTCCAGGGCCCCTCTCTCTGCTCAGCAGCCCCCCTTTCCAGGCCAGATACTCAGCAGCAGGTATAGCTCCTGGGATGATGGTCCCCCAACATCTTCTGAAGCTGGGAGCCAGAGGCTCCAGGCCTGGATGAAATGTCTTGTCATCATGCAAGGCTTCAGGTCAACTCAATGTCTCCTTCCTGTCCTAAACACACCCTCAACCTGTCCTCTTTCTCAAAGCTAAAGCTGGTTACAAAGGTATACATCTTAAATACCTTACTTTTATACTGATTTTCTCTATATGAGCCACTGCCAACTTCAAATGTATTTATTTAGTTTTTTAATGACTTAAGTTTATGCTCATGTCAACTATAAACATACATAGTTACCACATGCCTCACTAATGAATTTAATATGTTAATTCTCTTCCTCTTGCAGTTGTTTTGGAAGTTCTTAACTAGAAATCCTGCGTTGTAAAGTGTGCTGTCATTCTTCGGGGGTCAAGCAGCGCTAAATCAAAAACTCTAAAACAAAAATAAAATAAACGTCTATAGTTTACTGGAACGTTTTCTACCTAGTCAGCTTTCAGTTGAAACCCAATTTTATTATCCACAATTACTGCTTAATGAATAACAATACGAAACACTAACATTATTACAAGGACTAATTAGGTAAAAACAGGGTAGAGTAACGATGTAAGAATTGTGACAACACTAAAATCACTATGCTTCCAAGTCTGGAAATGCCTGTCCAACATTAAACCTTCATCGTCCTTAACCCACAATCAGCTAAGCATTCGTCAGCCTATGGCATTCAAGCTGCCTGATCATTGCCAGATGAATGATTATTGCCTGTAATTGAACTGGTCCAAAAGACCGGGTTTTGAGTCTCACAACCATGTATGCACCTATGTTTCAATGAGATGCACAAAATGTTTCAAGGACGGACACAAATTAACACCGTTCAGTTGTAGCACTTGGATACATAGTTGTAGTATTTGAATGATAGCACAAAGAACTTACAGATTAGAACAGTCCTCTAGAGGGCTAGATTTTCCATTGTCTTACGTTTGGGAAAGAAGAAGAGAAAGATGAAATCCAAGAAGATTGTTTAGGTGTTCCCAGTTATTCACAAACATTTTACTAACAGAACACACAAAAGAATTCAAACATACCGTTGGAGTAAGAGTGAAATTAGAGAGGGGTTGCTGTAGAACCCCGTACTTCCATCCAGAGGGATGAAGAGGTAGGCGTTTGTCCCCATAGAAAAATATAATTAAAGTGGAGACAAAAAACACAAGGCAAATGCATATGTGAACATTTCCTGTAACACCAAACCTGCAGACAAATATACCGGAAGGCCTGGCAAAATCTTTTGTGGGCCCAGGGTCAAAGTCATGCGAGGTGCTACCTGCTTTTGTATTGAACAAGGGGATCCAAGAGCCAATGTCCTCGAACACACTTGGAGGTAATGTCAGCAAATGATGCCACCTAGGCGGCTGCTGTTAGCTGCTTCTATGGAATATATCACGCATGAAGGCTAAGCCTGCTTTTGTGATGCATAAACGTATTTATATGGTACAGCAAGCACAGGGCCTTACATACAGTTGGGTGTGGAGAAAAGAGCCAGAACAGCTCCCCCCAATAAAGGCCTTGGGAGAAGGAATACGAGAGCAGACAGGAGTATGCTTGAAATCTACGTTCTTTTTCATTTTTATGTATGATCCTGTTTTTTTTTTTTTGTTAATCACATAAATAAATATACGTAAGTTTGAGGTGTAATTCTACGACTCCAAGTTTTTTTTCCATTTTTTTTTACGACTTGCCCTATAGTAATCTATCCAAAACGCTAGAAAAACACCTCTTGCTACAAATGATAATGGTCTGAGGCAACCGGTCCGAGGCATTGTACAAAATAAAAGACAAGGATGCTGAATCTGTCTGTGGTTAATTACAGATCGGGGTTCAAATGAGTGCCCCTATCACTCAAGTGTCACTTCAAAAGCTCATTATGATGCCACTCAAATCCCTGGGTGCAGTTTATCTCTGGCGAGCTCACAAATCCCTGTCAATTACTTCGATGCATAATTCAGGAAATTACATTAAGTGCAACCTGAAGGTGCTGTAATGACCCCGAGTAAGAGGTGAAATCCCTGCATACATTAAAATAAAAATATATTTGTTTCATATATTTGTTTTCTTCAACTTTCAAGTCTTTTTTTGGGCTTTCTCTGGTTACTTTTCTTGTCACTTTACATCTTTTTATCCCTTCCGCAGCTCCAGACACACAATTTGCACCACAGAACATTCTCATTTAGCAGTGAGAGCCGCGTTTGCATACCTCAGTATAGTTGCTAATAAAATATTTACTTTCTAATTTTTAGGTTTCATTTTTTTCCCTGATTGCTTCGGCACAGGCGTCAGTGAATACATAGCAGGTCAAAGTATGGAATGAGGTCACAAGCATCACTACGTGAAAACCCGCCTTTATCAGTCAACTGATAATATCCAAGAGGCTCGTTTGCATACAATTTGCGATTGCAGGGCACCCTCTGGTGAGTGGTAACGCAGCGAGTAATTCATTCTAATATGCCTGCTGTAATCAGGGCCACTATGCAATTCAGAACCAAGGCGTTTTCTGTGTAACTATAAATTTAGCTTACTTGCCACCTTATGATGCATAAATTGCAGATTTCAACAGAAAAATTGCTCCTACCACAAGCTGATCAAAAGTTTCTAAAGAGAAAAAAACACCAGGTGAAGTGCCTGCACTGGCAGACCCTTCGCTAAGGATAACAATAATTCTTCAGTTACAGATTGCTGTAGTCAGGTGTTAAACTGGTAGTAATGCTGCAAAACCCTTTTCCTAACAGCCTGAATGGGTCTTAAAATGACAAAATAGTGAAATAATAGTGCCACAGAATATGCTGCCCTGTGACACAAATTGTGTCTTTTCTTGGTGCATAAATCAGCTTGTCGTCCGCATAATTCCAGTGGTTCTTGGTACAATACAATATGTTTGTGCCAAGGAAAGACAAAACGCCCATATCTGCATGTTTTTCAGGCAATAGAGAAGCAAATTAATTGTGCGTGCCTTGTCAACACTGCAAGGAATTGCTCAAAAGCAGCTCACTAAGTGAAAAGAGTTTGTGGTAGTATCTTCAGTGGAATCCACAAATGAAAAAACTTGCACCACTGATTGATTTGCTTAGGCCTTGGCACTGCTACTTACTAAGGCTCTAGTCCCAGCAATCACTGTTGAGGATTAACAATCCCAAAGACCGGGAAAAAACAGGAAATACTGTGAGTACAAGTTCCACCCATCCCACTTAGTACCACAAACCAGCTTGGCTTTTACACCCTTCTTTCTGGTGTTTCCTTTCTTGACCAAGATGAGGGCGCTAGGAATTGATGAAATGCTGTATGGGAATGAGCAAACAACATGCAATACCCACAGGTTATTCCCCTGCTGGGCACGGGACAAGGGAGTCCATGAAGATATGCTTATGGGAGGTTGGAAGTGAGCCCAATGCCAGACTGATGTCAGAATGCTTACCAGACAGTCTTAGGAAGGATACCAGCGAGTGCCTCATCTTTGCTGAGTAGGCATCCAAGTTGAGGTAAGGTTGGATGGTTGTGAAGCATTAGTTCTGCGTATTCCTCTGGCCAGTTTCATAGTCAAGCTCTTTTATTCAAAACCTTTTTCAGTGACAGAGCAGCAATAGCTGTTTGCACACTCACAGTAAAGGAGTGGTGGTCTGGGGAGTCAATGCACATGTGCGGGCTTTCTGTTTCCTAATATGAAGGCACATCAGAATTTAAGCTTGGAAAGGATGTTAGGCAACTGCTATTTTGGTTGTCTCTGCTGGCTGTTCAGGTATGTTAGCTAGTCATCATGGAGAAAGGCTTTATATTGAAATCTCCTCATTTTCACCTTCACAGTCCAAGTCTTCCTTTGAGAAAAAGATATTATGATGATACCAGTCTGTGGAAAACAGCGCTTCAGACTACTGAAGAAATAAAAGGGAAGCAGCAAGCAAGAAAGGCATATAATCTTCTGCAAGATTTTCACCCTCATTTTTCTTGATCAGATGAAGAAAGTCAACTGGTCCCTGAGTAACAAAAAGGGAAGTGCCTCAGCAGGGCTCTCTTACCAGTGATTCCTTCTCATATTAGGTGAGTTATGGGATTTGTGGATCTGGAAGCACGCGTGGTACATCTAATGATCCTTTTTGCATCAATTTCAACATTCAAAGTCGATCTGCACGCTCATCCTCATGTTATGGATGTAATTTTAAGAGAAAGGAAGGAAACAGATAAAATAAATGTGCCTTGATTCATGTTGAAAACCTATCCTCTGGACGAAATGAACACACAGTTACCACATACGGTTCTAGTCGACACGTTGACTGGTAGTGTGGTAGGGCATACTTCCATGTCAGAGGCTCTGTACTGTTAGCTGACTGTGTTTAGAAAGATATACTCAGGGTCTGATTCTGCCATGGAAGCAACTAATTAGGGCATCCACAATGCCAAGTCTTCAATCACAAACTTAAAGGACGTATTCAAAGCACTTAAAGAGAGAACACAGTGCGCAGCATTGTGTGAAGGGATGGAAAGGTGAGCAGAATTACTAAAGAAAACCATGCACCCTTAACCTGGTCGAGAATAACACTATTTTCTAGCTAGTTGTTACAAAAAAACAGTTTAAGTTCTTCTGTAAAAAAATAAATATATATATATATATATATATATATATATATATATTTATATATATATTTATATTTATATATATATTTATATTTATTTCACCCATACCGAGACCCAGAAATAATGAAGACATACATTTGATTGGCCTATGCAAATACTCAAATTGTTCTGTCAGACTGGGTGCAAGTCTTTTCTCACAGCAGGGCTCTGCTACACTCGGACTAACCTGAGAACCTGGAATAGAAGAATTTCGGCTGAGTTCACAGAGCTACTGATGTAAAAATAAAAAATAAGAAAGTTAAACTAGCTGGTCTTGTCATTGCTTGTTAAAGAGAGCTCCACCTGCTATCCTTTCTGCAAACTGTGGGCCTGATTACGACGTTGGTGGATGGGATACTCCACCACAAACATGACCGATATCCCGCCCACCCTTTTACAAGTTCCATAGGACATAATGCGTCCATTTTCTTGCGATAATGGCATTACTCCTAGTCCTACTCCCTCGCCTTCCTTTCAAACCAATGAGGCTTCCTGCCTCCCACTAGACCCTCCCCTTCCCTTTTAAACCCCCCCCCCCACCCCTACCCCCTCCTGTACAAAAACCAAGCCCAAGCAGCAACTCAGACAGTCCGTACCGGGAGGGCGGGAGGGAACGGAAAGGAAGGCGAGGGAGTAGGACTAGGAGTAATGCCATTATCGCAAGAAAATGGACGCATTACCTCCCGTCCCTCCCTCGCCTTCCTTTCAAACCAATGAGACATAGCAAGAAGCACACAGGAGACGGACACTGAGTTGCAAGAAGTTCAATATCATGCACAAAGGCCACCAAAACCCCACCCCTAAGACTACATAGAGGATAAGACCCGGTGAACCAATACCGACTCCAAACAACCCAAGTCCGACCGGCCAGAATGCCGAACGAACGCCAAAGGCGAGGCCCAAGTGGCGGCCCTGCAAACTCCCACCACTGAAATCCCCTGAGACTCTGCCACCCAAGCCGCCATACCCCCGGTAGAACGACCCCAAACCCCCTGATGAGGAACAACCCCCATCAAGGAAAAAAACAAACAGAATCAATGATCTCACCCCCCGACTCAAGGAAGCCGTGGAAGGCATCTCCGCTACGGGCCGGCCCAAAATTTACAAAAAGCGAATCACCATTACGGAAAGGAGCCACCACCCTCAGGCACTCCAACAAAGCCCTGCGTACATCCAACAAAAGCAAACGAACCACCACCACCAAAGCGGGATTCGGACAAAAGGAAGGAAGGATGACCTCCTGGCGAGCATGAAAAGAAGAATTGACATTCGGGATAAAAGAAGGTACCGGAACCAGAACCCCCCGATCCGGAAAAACTTCCCAAAAAGGAAAGGAATAGGCCAAGGCCCCCAAGTCTACTAAACGGCGAGCCGAAGCAATGGCCACCAAAAAGAACGTCCTTAAGGAAAGAAGACGTAAACACAGTCCCCCAGAGGTTCAAAAGGATAATCCATTAAAACCTCCAACACCAAAGAAAGATCCCCTGAAGGAAAAGAACGTACAGGGCGAGGAAACAAATGAAAAAGCCCCTGAAAAAATCCCGGCAACAAACGACCCTTAACCGGAAGGCTGCGGACCTCAAAATGCCTGAATAGCCGCCCACTGTACCAGCAGAGACACCCCAGACAACCTCAACTGTGTACCGTCCTGCAAGACCTGCATCACATCAAAGAGAGACGTGCCGGTAGGATCCAATACATGCCTCAAGCATCAAGAAGAAAAAAACCTACCACAGCCTACCCTAAGAAAGTAAAGTGGAACGCCGCCAGGAACCCAGTAAAGTAGAACTTAAAGCCACTGGCACCCCCAGACCCGTCAAACCTCGGCGGGCCATTCCCAGGCAGTCAAGCGTAACCTCCCCTAAGACCTCAACGAGAGGCCGGGAAACTCCAGGGGAGACGGACACAGAGGAAGAGGCCACATCCGACCGGATGCCCTCAGCTGCAACAATGGGAACCAATTCGCCCTAGGCCAATGGGGAGCAATCAGGACAACCCTGGCCCCCAGAAGCCGCACCCTTAACAGCAAAGGCCCGAGTAGCTGAAACGGCGGGAACGCATACAAAAGGCCCCTCGGCCAAGGACACGACATCCCGTCCACCTCCCAGGCTTGGGGACACCGAAAACCGGGAGCCGAAGTGACCGAGCTACGCGTTTTACTCGGACGCGAACACATCCAGCACTGGAAGACCCCAGAGCCGAACCAGATGAAGAAACAGTGAACTCTGGATGGAGAAAAGTTGAGAGGAAGTAACACAATGCCCGAACGTATGCAGCCCTGAGAGCAGAAACCCACTCCTGAGCCCACACCAAAAAAATCTTCCAGGCCAGACCGAACAAAGCCCTAGACCAGGTCCCCCCATGAAGTATGACATAAGCCCTGGCCACTACGATGCCCGAACAAGCACCGCAGAACCACCAAATGACCTTGCAGCCGCAATCATAGAAAAGCACGGAGGGCCGTCTGCACCACAACCATCCCCACCATGGACCGGAGCACCACAAACTTCTTCACTGACACTGCCACCAAGCCAAGAAGAGTCCGAAACTGAGACCCCAGAAAAACCAGATCCTGGGATGGGACTAAACCGACAGCCCCCCGTTGATTAAAAAAAAACGTGGTTCTGCCGGACACCAGAACTCGGGCAACCTGCTTCCGAAATAGGGCCTGCGAGGTAGAACGGAGCAAATGTCGTCCAGATATGGATGAGTAAACACCCCTTCTGCATGTAGCAAAGCCACCAGGGGGGCCAGTACCGTCGTAAAAATCTGAGGAGAAGTCTTGCGGCCGAACGGCAGAACACAAAACGGACAGTGCACCCGATCCACAGCAAACCTCAGGAACTATTGAGAGGATCCTGCCACAGGCACGTGTAGGCAAGCATCCTGCAGATCCAGTGACACCAGAAAGTCCCCTCGTCTGACCAATGGAAAAATAGTCTGAATGGACAGCATGCGGAAATGCACTGTCCTGATCCAGGTATTCACCTCCTTTAGATTGAGCACAGGCCGAAATCCCCCTGAAACTTTCTGTACAAGAAACAAGACCGAATAAGTGCCCCGACCCCGTTCGTCTAGCGGAACGCGGGAAATGGCCCCTTTGACCAGTAAGCCTCGCACTCCGTTCAACAATGCTCTTCTCCGTGACCCCCCTGAAGGCAGAGGTGTGGGACGTACCCCTGAATCTGGAGGAACCACAACAAAATCTATGACAACCATTGGTCACAATGTCTATTACCCAATGATCGTTTACACTGTCCTCCCAAGCTGACAGAAAGCGACTCAGTCTTCCCCCAACCGGCCCTCTGCCAGGCCCACAGTGATTGTCAGGACCCCTTCTTGAAACCACCCCGGGTCGCAGGAGCAGACCACTTAGGCGAAAAACGCGGCTGAAAATGTCGTTTCCTGAATGAAAAGGATTTAGCAACCCTAGTAGGAGAAGATCAGGAATGCTTCTTCCACCCTTCACCCGAAGAAGAACCCCCTTTATAAGGTAAGGCATGCTTCCTCTGCTTAAATGCCTTGGAAAGCATGGACGGCAATTGCCCACCAAATAGGTTACGGCCTTCAAACGGCAGTCTCAACAAGGCCGCCTTCTCCCCTGGATCAGCCTTCCAGGAACGCAACCAGAGGGACCTACGAGCCCCAATCAAAGCCCCAGAAGCCAGAGCCGAAGTACGGACCACATCTGAAGACACATCTACCAACAACCAGGCCGCTGCCCCATACCAGCCAGGAGCTCCGAACACACTGCCCCATCCTGAACAGCCACTGCCAGTTCATCCAAGTCCTGCACCAACGACTGGGCCGCAGAAGCCGAAGAAATACCTGCCCACAGAGCCAGATTCTCAGCCGCAAAAAGCCCTCTTAAGCCCTGAGTCCACCCTACGGGCCGTGGCATCAGCAGGCACACAATCCTCCGGATTGACAGCTGTTTTGCCAATCAGGGTAGCCAAACGTGAATCCAGGAGGACCGAGGGAGGCCATACCTCCTCACCCTAAAGCAGTGGTTCCCAAACTGTGCGCCGCGGCTCCTTGGTGCGCCGTCAAAATTAGCCAGGGGCGCTGCACACAGTCTGGAAACCACTCGGAGGTGCTTTTAATCGGTAGCTTTTCACCGTGGTTTTGGAAACAAAACCCCCTGCATTAATTATTGTGACCAGCGGAGGGCGCCAGAGTACCATTAATAATATCCCTATGACAAAAGAAAAGAAATAATTTAAAATAAATGGTTTTCAGGAACCTGAACGAGAGAATTAAGAAGTCAAACTGTAAATAGTGTAGGTACAGGTACAGGCTGGGATTACGTTCCCCCACCCGCCAAAAAAAAGTAACATAATGGGGAGCCGTGGCCAACACGGCCAATAGGTCAAAGGAGCCGGGGATCGAAAAAGTTTGGGAACCACTGCCCTAAAGTAAAGAACGTATCTGAATGAACCGTGGAACCTGAGCCATATCCACATCCTCCACTCCCAAAATACCATATCCTTCACAGGTCCCCGAAAAGGCATGGAAAATACAGACAGCGTCTGATATCGTGGAAAAAGAGAGAGCCAGCGTTGGCAGGACTAAACACAGGAAACCCTTACATGTGCCATCACAACCCACATCACCTTCCTGGAGCCAAAATCACCCCCAGAGGACGTAGATGGAGCATCCCTTCCCACACTCTCAGAGGAGGACTTCCCTGCAATTGCAGGAGAACGGGTAGCCCAGCCCCACTAGGGCAGGCCATCCCCGCATGAAGAGGTCTGGAAACAGCCCCCTCGAACATCTCCTGCACCTCCTCCCTGGACATGATGGGCGCAGCACCACCACCCTGAATCAGGGGGCTCCCAGGAGTGGAAATGCCATCAGCACCACCCTCCTTTGAGGAGGAAGAAGAAATAATCCTCATAAGAAATTTTAAGGGTGTAGGCGGGAGTCGCACCACTGTACACAGGTAACCCGCTGCACCAAAGGTACTTGACCTTGCCACTGAGCTCTAGCACCTGGATTCCGGCCATTAACTGAACTGTAGGCACGATCTCATCCACAGATAAAATATGCAGGGCCCATGAACAATATCCCAGAACCAATCCAAATAAAGGATAAAACAAGAATTTCAGTCAAAATGCGGGCAGAACGCCCGTCTTACCCGCACAGAAACCCAAAAACACTCTTCGGCATCCCTCTGCGGCTCCGCGGCGAAGAAAAACCGGAACTGAACGCCCCAGCCACCAAGAGCCGGCCGACCCCGTCAGCCGCCTCCCAGGACGCGTCTTACGAGCAGCCCCGCCTGCTCAGAAAAGACGCGCCCGGCCGAAGCACACCTCGCGGAGCTCCGCTTCCCGAGGAGTGCATCCAACGATGACCTCCAGGCCCCGCCGTGAAGGTAAGTGAAAAGGGAAAGTCTAGCGTGGGCTAGAAAAAAAGAACAGGAGGGGGTAGGGGTGGGGGGGGGGTTTTAAAAGGGAAGGGGAGGGTCTAGTGGGAGGCAGGAAGCCTCATTGGTTTGAAAGGAAGGCGAGGGAGGGACGGGAGGTAATGGAACTTGTAATACAACGGGCGGGATATCTGTCACATTTGTGATGGAGTATCCCATCTGCCAAGGTTGTAATCAGTCCCTAAGGCTCTTGCTACATTCTTGAAGGTTGCCACTTATTTTCCAGGAAGCCAGTAAGAGCAGCTACCTCCACAAACAGTATTAGGAGATCAAAGTGTAGGCAAAATCAGAAGTACCAGGGGAATCGAACCCAGGTTTACCAGTTCCCTAGTAATAACTCATTTCTTAGTGGACACACAACGTCCAATTGTAATGGGCCCTTTTTTCTCCATCCCTGAACTAAATAATACTCCGGGTGTAACTGGTGTGAGAGCCACTGAAAACTCAAGCCACATACCTGGTTTTGGCTCAGATCAAAGTCCTCCTGGTTCCTCCAGCCTGAAACGAGCCAAACTTTCTTGTGGCTTCTGCTTCCACTGAGGCTGTAACCTTATGTGCAAAGAATTAAATTACAAAGCAGTGTGCATTGATGTAAAGCGGGCGAGAGAAAGTGATACTCATAAAGCAGTTGAATTGCACACTGTGAAACAAGAAATCTGGGCTTCCTCCTTTGTTCAAATTGTATGGTCCTAGGTAAGTATTTTATTTAAATGTGTCCCCTTCAAATACATGAGTTCAAGTTGTGCGTTGTAGAAATACCTCTTGTGCATTGTTTAATAGACTATAATGCAGCTCCGTCTGTAATTAAAAAAAATAATAATAATAATCGACGCCACATGTAGGGTACATGTAACATTGACTTGCCTTTTAGTTCGCTAGTGCATTGTCAGGAGGGCGGGTGGCGGGACAGCAATGTTTTTTAAGTTAATATTCAAACTAAATACCTCTCAATGCAGTGACATAATCTGATGTACTAGGGTGAAACACTTCTTGTATGTTACTTTTTTTATTTTGTATTTCAAGCTTATTGTTATGTTTGCTGCACGATTTACATGCTAATTATCATCAGGACTAGGGTCGTACAGGACCTTTTACAGCCAAGCCACACCGTTGGCTAGGCTCTCCCTGGTAATTTGTTGGCTTGGTTACTTCCACTGGGTATTGGTAAGTCGCCCAATTGGGCAATAGCGCCCCATTTCCAATGGCACTTGTAATTAGAGCCTTAGATTTCGGTTGAAATATAAAAATGACATTCTCCAACCTGCTTTTTTTCGAAACACACTTTCATATTTTGAGTCAATACTCAACTCAAATGCACTCGTTTGACTGACAATAGAAGAATGAGATGTTGAATAGACTCTGCTGAGATCTGACACTAAAACTAAGATCAGGTCATGGGAGCCTGCATGCTGCCACGCTTGCCGCACACTAAGTCCACTCAGCTATATTATCGGATCTTTCCGTTTTCTGAACCCCTTACTAGTTAACTTGTTATTTTTAAACGTTTTTTGCGTGAACCCGATAACTACAGCGCTCAGTGTGCTTTTTTAAGGGAAGGTTTTCAAATTATCTGAAATAAGTCCCACAAACCTCAATCAGTTTTGGTTTATCTTTTGTCCCAGTCTCTAGAAAAAACTGTTACCTTATTCCTAAACAATGCACTGCCCTTTCAGCTGGCGTGCCCGTAGATCCTGGTGTCCCTAAAACGTTTTAAAAACATGGGAGTTTGGTACAAGCTGCCGGACGTCAACTGAAAATAAGATACTATCTCAAACTCTGATAGGGTTATATGAGCGATGACCGCGTTAACCTCACAAATACAAAGCGCAAGATTAATTTTTTCGCTAATTTAAGTGTTTCAGGTTGTGTTAGGAAAAATATGGATGTTGTTAACGCCTAGACGCGTGCACGAGCGGCTGGGTCCCTGCGTAAAACAAGAGAAAATGCTCGGCCAGTTGGATCATCGAATCGGCTGAGCTCCTGCAGCTGCTTCACCAGAACCAACATTTGCTTTGCTCCGTCGCGTTCGATGCCAAGTGCTGGTTGGCGCTCTGCGAGAGGATTTCGGAGCTCAACAGACTCCCCTCACAAATGGCGTTTCAAACGCTTTTACCGATGTTTGGACGTTTCTTGTCTTTTGAAGTTCACCCATCCGTCACGTGCCTCACAACAATCCTACACAGCATCTTAGAACCAGGGAACATTGTTACTTATTTATATGGAGGATGAACAAGGCCTACCTCGAAAATCTGTACCTCATGTTTCCCGCACAGTTTTAGATTGACATTTAAATAACTGCAGCTTTCCCACAGGACTCCCAACAGCTGGAGCCATCCCAGGAACAGCTGCCCTAACCTACTATAAGGGCAATTCTTTTGTTCCACACTTACAGTAATGTATTATGAACGGCCAATGGCAGACACTTTCTGGACAAACATGAGTGTACTGTGTAAAGCAGTGGTTCTCAGCCTGTGGTCTGGGGACACCTCAGGGTCCGTAAAGCCTACTCAGGGGGTTCACGACTGCTTAGAAATCAAATAATATTAACAGATTGATGAAGGCCATACACATTTTTAAAAGCAAAATTTAAAATCGAACATTTAAAAATATTCTATAAATGTGAAGGAACTCAAAAATTGGAGGCTAAAAATTAGGTTGGTGTCCTCATTTTGATTCGTGGAAGCAGTGCAAGTGCATGAAACAGAATGAAGTATAGATGACTATTGGCCTCAATTGAATTTCCAACCGTCCCATTAAAATTTTGATTTTTTTAATTTTTTATATTTGTGAATTAAATAAATGATTAAACATTTTGTGTATTTGTTTGAAAAATGCTTGTTCTTGTATTTTTTGTGTATAGCTTTGCGTTTCAAATTATCTAAAATGTTTATGCTGGGGTCTCCTGCTTCAAGTAATGACTCAGTGGGAGTCGCCAGTTTCCAATAGCATATCACTGGGGGCCCTTGGGTTCCAGTAATGATTAAGTGGGGGTCCACATGAGTCAAAAGGTTGAGAACCACTGGTGTAAAGAGCTACACTAGTGGTTCTTAACTTTTTGACTTCTGTTGACCCCCTCACTCTTACTGGAACTCGCAGACCCACACTGACCCATTGTTTGATTCCAGGGACACCCACTGAGTCATTACATTTTCGATGGTTTTAACAGCAAAATAATACAGGAACAAAGGATTCAAAGAAAAACACTAATGATAAAATACTAACAGTTATAAGAAAACCTTATTGTGAAGGTTGGAGCTTTTCTAAATTCAAATGAGGCCACTCATCTATTTCACATTCTGCTTGATGCACTTGGACTGCTCCTAAAATTCATTCTGAGAATGGTAACTTAATTTTTAGCCTCCAATTCCTTCACATTTATAGACGGTTTTAAAATGTAAAATTAAAATTTTTTCTTCTTTGTTTATTTACCTTCAACTAATCTGTTAATATTATTTCATTTTCTAAGTAGTTATGGCTCCCCTGCTTAGGTTTTGCAGAGCCCATGGGTCGCTATACCACTGGACACAAACAATCCAGCTGCACTTTTAATAAACTGATTCAAGAACAGATATGGTCTACAGTGGCTTAATAGCAAATGCTGGTTCTCCCTTGAAGAAATGTGGGCTAAAGGACACATCTGCCGAATTTGGAACTGGGAAACCAGGTTAGTGTCCTACAGTAGGCTCAATATCCTCTGATTCTGAGCAAGTGACATTCTCCCAGTGCCTGAAAAAAACTTCAACCTTCTGTAATGTAATCTGGTCATCTGATGCCCTTGGGCCAAGTTTGCTCTATATAACAAGCATTGTCGAAGCCAATAGGCCTCGCCTATGCATGTTGTTCACCAGTGTGGCTACTGTTCAGCATGGCTAAAAGTTAGTGGCATATAGGAGAGTGTCGTGGAGTATCGTATAGTGGAATGGTGAAGCGCGGAGAGAGTGTTGTAGAGTGGAGTGCAGAGTGTCGTGTACTGGAGTGGCATAGTGTGGAGTTACATAGAATGGCATACACTGG
Organism: Pleurodeles waltl; assembly: GCF_031143425.1. Classification (NCBI taxonomy): domain Eukaryota; kingdom Metazoa; phylum Chordata; class Amphibia; order Caudata; family Salamandridae; genus Pleurodeles; species Pleurodeles waltl. The sequence goes on from NC_090444.1 coordinate 1,077,424,411, forward strand.
AGTGGCACAGAGTAGGGTGGAATGGTATAGAGTGCATTGGTGTACAGTGTTGCAGAGTATAGTGGCGTAGCGTGCAGTGGCACTGAATTCAGTGGCATACAATGCAGTGTCAGAATGCACTGACAGATTAGAGTGGCGTAACGTAGAGGGGCGCAGAGTAGAGAGGTGCATAGCAGAGTGGCACACAGCAGAGTAGAGTGCAGTGGTGTAGAATGCAGTGGTGTAGAGCACAGTGGGGTAGAGTGATTCAAAGTGGAGTGACAGAGTGGCGCAGAGTAGAGTGGAGCTGAGCAGAGTGGTGCAGAGCAGAGTGGCGTAGAGTGGTGCAGAGTGGAGTGGCGCACAGCAGAGTGGTGTAGTGGCATAGAATGCAGTGGTGTAGAGTAGACTTGCGTAGAGTGGTGCAGAGTGGTGTGTCGAAGAGTGGAGTGATGCAGAGGGCAGTGGCTCAGAGTAGAGTCACGTGGCATAGAGTGCAGTGGTGTAGAGTGGTGCAGAGTAGCATAAAGTGGTGCGGTGTAGAGTATAGTGCTGTAGGGTGCGGTGGCGTAGAGCGGGGTAGTGTCGAATGGAGTGGTGTACAGTTCAGTGGTGGAGCGTTTAGTGTTGCAGAGTTGAGTTTCAGAGTGCAGTTGTGTAGAGTGACGTACAGTATAGTGATGCGAGTAGAGTGCAGTTCTGTAGAGCGCACTGACATACAGTGCAGTGGATAACAGTAGAGTGGCGTAGAGTGGAGGGGCACAGAGTGGAGTAGAGTGCAGTGGTGTAGAGTCAATTGTTTCAGCATAGAGTGTAGTAGTGCAAGGTAGAGTGAAGTTGCAAAGAGTGGCATAGAGTGTAATGGCATAGAGTAAATTGGTGTAAAGTGCAGTAGCATAGCGTGCAGTGGTGGAGAGTAGATTGGAGTGGTGTACAGCAGATTGGCATAGAGTGCAGGGGCATAGATTTGAGTGTTACAGAGTAAAGTGCATTGGCGTATAGTGTATTGGCATTTTGTGCCAATACACTATACGCAGTGTATTGTAGTGTGGGGTAAAGCACAGTGGCATAGAGTTGAGCTGTGCACAGTAGATTGGTGTGGCCTAGACTGAAGGGATGTAGTGTGCAGTGGCGAAGAGTGCAGGGGTGTGGAGTAGAGTGGCAAAGAGTGCACTGGCATAGAGTAGAGTGGTACAAGGTAGAGTAGAGAGGCATAGAGTGAAGTGGATTAGAGTGTAGTGGTGTACAGTGGAGTGGTGGAGAGTGCAGTGGTGTAAACTGCAGTGGTGCAGAGTAGAGTGCATCGGTGTGGAGTGGTGCAGAGGAGAGTGCAGTGGTGTAGAGAAGTATTCATTGTGTGGTAGCACACAGCCATTACAGACAACACATCTATAATTGAAATGATCACTACATTTGCACAGACATACACTTTTGCTAATAAAACTATACAATGTACAGATAAAAATGTGTGGAAATTGTATCACCTAGTTTAATTATTCATTTCGATCACATTAAAGTATGTTTCCAACACACTTTAGAAATGACAAAAAGTGGGCTTCATTTGTGCGTTCATAATTCTTATATATTCCAAAATACTTACACAATTCATTTAAACGTTGTTGTGTGCTAGAAAAAACTCTTTCCTACCACCAGGATCCAGCAAGATCGTCACATAAATCCTCTCACTGTGAAGTAAGAGGAAGAAAAGTAAACAAGTGCCCACGGAAGACCGTGCCTGACGCTTGACCTCAGTTTTTGAATGCACAGTACATGTGACGAGATAAGAACAAGATTAAAAGGCCTGTTAACAGAAAGCAAGTTTGGGGAAGGATACAGAAAACACAGTTTAGGCAATGGGAGGGACAAACTAAACCTGGAGAACTTAAAGCAAATAAAGCCAGCAAATGGAAAGCCAGAACGTGCAAGTTACAAACCACCGAGCCAATGGTAATCAACGAGTGGAATGCACTCCTAGGTCAACTTTCTGAAAGTCCCCAATATGCTTTCAGGAAACAAACTGTCTGGTAGGCTGCAACCTAAAAACTGCAAAAAATGTGATGAAGAGATTGTAAGTTTACAGATTCTCACACCCACATTAGGATGACTAGGGTACATGCACTGCAAATTGTGCTTATCTTTGAATGGGCCATAAAGTCACCCCTTCAACAACAGTTATACATACCATCTTGCTCTGCAGATATGCAAATATGTTTATCAGCTCAATGACTTGTCAGGGGTAGTAAGCACTATATAAATGCAATTGAACAACATCTCGGCAGACATGTGGAAAGAACACTTTTGCTCCTTATATGGAGAGGTAATTGTGCAGGAAGACTGTGGTGGAAGAGACCCCGAAATAGCAAGATATGAGGGAGGACCCCTTTTGTCAGGGCCTGGGGGACTCCAACCCCATAACCCTGGAGGAAATTGAGAGGGCCATCAATTCTATTGCCCCATGGAAGGCACCAGGTTTAGATAAAATACCAGGGGATCTCTTTCAGGCAGTAACTGAAGTTTGGGGTCCGTATTTGGCCATTGTGTTTAATGACATCACGGAAGGGATGTCGATTCCATACACTTGTTTAGGTGCGGAGAATATCCCCATTTTATAAAAAGGTTCACCCCTGCTACCTTGCAACTACAGGCCTATTAGCCTCCTTGATGTCTAGCAAAAAGAAAATTCTAAAGTGGTTCTAGAGAGATTGCACGACTGGATGGAGGACCTGGATGTTCTTCGCTCACTTCAAGGAGGCTTTCGAAAGCGTACCCCAACCATTGATCAAATTTTTAGGTTACAGCTATTGTACTGGAAGTTCGTTATTCAGGGAGGGGGAAGGGGGTAGCTTGTAAATGATCTTTGTTGATCTATGCTCTGCTTTTGATTTGGTCCCTAGGGAAAAGCTCTGGCGTGTTTTGGCTCACCTAGGGGCTCCCCCTTACCTATGCCTCATTTTACAAATATTCCATAAAGGGAACTTTGCTCAGGTTCCCTGTGGCCAACTAGGAAATCTCTCAGATCCATTCCCCCTTTTAAAAGGGGTCCGACAGGGCTGTGTGCTGGCACCTATGTTATTTTCCTTGTATGTTATTGGGTTAGTTCACTGTCTGCTAACAATATAGAAAAATGCCCCTAAACTGGCGAATACTAAGGTACCAGCTCTTATGTTCGCGGATGACACCATTTTAATCTCAGAGTCCCCTATGGAATTCAACGGGTACTTGATAGCTTCAACTCCATTTTGTAGGGAAAGGGGACTAGAAATTAATGGGGGCAAGACAAAATGTATGATTTTTAACACTGCAAAGACCACACGCTCTTATCCCAGTTTGAACAGGTTTACATTATAGAGGGTTTCAATCTTTGAATACCTAGGGACTACCCTCAGTGAGTGCATGGACTGGCTTTTTCATAGGGAAAGACAAAGATTGAGGTTGGGCCAGTTTGTGGATAGGCTTACGAAGATGCACAGAGGGTCATTGTTCAAGCCAGTTAGCCCCATAATAGAGATTTATAAACGGCAAGCTGTAGGTGCGACCACATATGGAGCTGAGCTTTGGGGACACAAGCCTCTGGCCAGTTTACGAGTATTGAGAACAAGTTTTTGAAACAGTTGTTGAGCCTCTCAGCCAGCACCCCATTGCTGCCCCTTCACTTGGATCTGGGGTTGAGACCTCTCTAGAAAAGGATATCAGACTTAGGCCTTTACTCTTTTGGCAGAGAACGTGGGCAACTCCGGAGTTAAATTCCTACAGATCTTCCCTAGCGGAAGTTCTAGGGATAGTAAGGGCGATTAGATTTCCCTGGCTGAGTTATGTCAAGACTACTTTGGAACAGATGGGGAAGAACCATGTGCGGGACAATCTGGGTGAAGCTTGTCATTCCATCTAACGAGTGGAACTCGCCAAATACTACAGGAACTACAAATTTTCGTTCTTGTCCAGGTCGAATTCTCAAGGCAATCAGTCCTCATGATTCATGTGTTTTAAGGATTCCTATTGTCTGGAAAGTTGCCTTGACATAATTCAGCCGCCCCTGGCGAGACAGCTATACCTCCAGTTTAGGCATGCCACCCTTCCAACTGGTTCTTTCACAAGTAATTGGAGTCAGACGGGACAATTGTTATTGGATAGTCTGTGCCCATCATGTGGTCAGGGGGGAAGAGACAGAGGAGTGCTTTCTCTTCTTTTGTCCAATCTACAGGAGGCTAAAGTCTGTTCGGATAATCCCAGTCTGTCGTAAACTAGGATCCTCTAGTTGCTCTGAGGCATTAAGAGGACTGAGGATGAACACTGCCCAGTTTATAGTCTTTGCTGTCTCTAGTTATTTATTCACAATATAGTGCTTCAGGAAGAGGGCGGTGGGCTGACATGAACCCTGATTCTTGGTGCTTGTTCTATCTGGTCTCACAATGTGTATAACATTGGTTTTATTTAATGGGAGCCTGATGCTGCCGGCTCTAAGAGGAGCTGCTCCATTGGGTTGCACTTAGTTATAACCATGCAATCCCTGTAATTAGGTTCTTGGGTGCTGTGGACGCTCCATCAAAAGTCGTTTTTAGGTTTATCTTTGTGCTATAACTCTGTGTTTACATTTTGAACAACAGCACTATCTCTTGTCCTTCTGTGTATTTTAATTGATTTTGTACATGTCAGTTGACATTTTCAAGTTTTACTGTACTGCCTTGTTGCACAGTCACCTTTCCTGCCCTGAAAAGTATTGTTTCAACTATTATGTATTTTATATTGCATTTGTACTTTTTATGGTCCTGGTGGCCGAAATAAAATATTTTTTTAATGGTAATGGCAATTGCAGTACATACTGTTGTTTCTGTACCAAGTGATAAGAAAAGGTTTTAAACCAGAGCAGAGTAGCCCTGGTGAGTTTAAATACTACAGCATAAAGGTTTGACGTAAATCATTTTTCACAGTTTAAATTCCTAAATCTATAAATGTTCTAACAACAGTAACAATATACTGTCCCATATGATTTACGCAGACATTGCATACCCTAAGGATTTCAAACTTACAGATGACTATTTGAGAAAGGCTGTTAACATTTCGAAATGCATTTGAAATGTTCTTGCCACTGCATCCAAACACACGCACACGTGAGAAACTTTTGCAAAAAAGCAAGAAGAAAAGTCTCTTATGTACAAGTTGTGTTGCACCCCGCGGCTCCCCAGTCACATTGTGGCTTATATAAATTGAACCAACGCTGCTCAGTATATCAATTCTGGTCTTAGGAGAAGGTCACATGACCTGCAGGAAAGGCTGCCAACAGCACCGGCTACTACTGCTGCCGAATGGCAGTGCCAGCGTTATATGCCAAGCATCACACTTAAACAAGTGCGATATTTTGACTATTGCAGGTCACCGCAAAAACTGAATTGCTAAAACTTGTGCTGAAAAAGAAGGATGAGAGAACCACCATGTGCTTTACTCTCATAATTAATTTCTGTTTTTTAAAAATAAGGGCCGGTGCCAAGCACCAGGAAAAAAAAACCAGCACAAATTAAGCTCTGTTCATGGCTGTTAAGATGGCAGTACTCCATACCAAAGAACTGGTCCCGCTGAGCTGCTTATGCTGAAGTTCCCCAGGTAATTCTAGCTCACCGTGGTAAAGCGAATCGAGACAGGGCCACTGCTCACAGTTGGAGTATCATCAGTTTTTAACATGTGGACCATCACTTATTGATGCATGCATCTAGCCCCCCTTTTTATCAACACAGCCTAAATCTGTATAAGATGAGGAAACCAGTTGCAATAAACAGCGAAATGGCTACTATCGCCTCTGTGCACGTTTGTAGCGCTGTTAATGAATTGGTGCTACTGTTACCCAACTCAACGACATGGAATTTATGACATACAGAATGATAAGTTAACCTGTCTGGGTTTCAAAACTGTCATATGCGGGGCTGAGGCAGACTTCGGCTGCAAGCACTTACCTCGCTGAGCTATCTTACAATCATGGACAGTTTACGCCTCATATTCTTTGGGGACAAGATGACCTGCTTTTCATTCTATGAATATACATTTTTTTAATTCCTTAGCTCGCTTTACATAAAGTTTTTTGACAAGGAAATAGGAATCCTTTTTAGTGCCCCAGAACATACTAATCGGTCTAGCAGTCAGTAGGTCTGACATCAGTGAAGGCGTTAATCTGCCTTGTATCATGCAAAGGTTTTCCCTTGAACCACAGAGGACATCAGATTCCACTACTGGGACAGAGACAGGACATATGGCAAAGATACTGGTAGCGGTAACAATCAGCTAAACGTCTGACCACACCAAACTTACTTAGGGAACCAATTGCACCACTACTAAATTATGACAGGCTACCACACTTTTAATGTTCAGTTAACCAACACTTTTCCCCAGGAATGCTAGCCTATTATCTAACAGTACCAGAACTTCTCCAAAGCGCCGCTATATTTTATGTGGGGTAGCATGAACACTTGCAAGGCTGCTATATGCACAATGGCTAGCACCAACACTTCCCAGTAGAGCTGTTGTATACACAATGGCTAGCACCAACACTTCCCAGCAGAGCTGTTGTATACACAATGGCTAGCCTCAACACTTCCCAGGAAGGAGCACTATTATGTGCTTAATGGCTAGCACCAACACTTCCCAGCAGAGCTGTTGTATACACAATGGCTAGCACAAACACTTCCCAGCAGAGCTGTTGCATACACAATGGCTAGCACCAACACTTCCCAGCAGAGCTGATATATACACAATGGCTAGCACCAACACTTCCCAGCAGAGCTGTTGTATACACAATGGCTAGTACCAACACTTCCCAGCTGAGCTGATATACACACAATGGCTAGCAACAACACTTCCCAGTAGAGCTGTTGTATACACAAAGGCTAGTACCAACACTTCCCACCAGAGCTGATATATACACAATGGCTAGCACCAACACTTCCCAGAAGCACTACTATATGTGTAATGGATAGCACCAACACTTGCCAGCAGAGCTGTTATATGCACAATGGATAGCACCAACACTTCCCATGAGCACTACTACATGTGTAACTGATATCACCAACACTTCCCAGAAGACCTGCTCTTTGGGTAATGGCTAACACCAATGCTTTCCAGCAGAGCTGATATATGCGTAATGGATAGCACCAACACTTCCCAGGAGCATTACTACATGCGTAATGGATAGCACCAACACTTCGAAGGAGCACTAGTATATGCGTAATGGATAGTACTAACACTTCGTAGGAGCACTATTATATGTGTAATGGATAACACCAACACTTCCCAGCAGAGCTGCTTTTTTGATAATGGCTAGCACCAACACTTCCCAAGAGCACTACTACATGCGTAAGGGATAACACCAACACTTCCCAGCAGGGCTGCTCTTTGGGTAATGGCTACCACCGAAGCTTTCCAGCAGAGCTGATATATGCGTAATGGATAGCACCAACACTTCCTAGGAGCATTACTATATGCGTAATGGATAGCACCAACATTTGCCAGGAGCACTACTATATGTGTAATGATTAACACTTCCCAGGAGCACTACTACATGCGTAATGGATAGCACCAACACTTGCCAGGAGCACTAGTATATGTGTAATGGATAGCACTAACACTTTGCAGGAGCACTATTATATGTGTAATGGATAGCACCAACAATTCCCAGAAGCACTAATATATGCGTAATGGATAGCACCAATACTTCCCAGCAGAGCTGCTTTTTTGATAATGGCTAGCACCAATGCCTTCCAGCAGAGCTAATATATGTGTAATGGCTAGCACCAACACTTCCCAGGAGCACTACTATATGCTTAAGTGATAGCACCAACACTTCCCAGAAGCACTACATGTGTAATGGATAACACCAACACTTCCCTGCAGGGCTGCTCTTTGGGTAATGGCTATTACTGATGCTTTCCAGCAGAGCTGATATATGCGTAATGGACAGCACCAACACTTCCCAGGAGCATTACTATATGCGTAATGGATACCAACACCTCCCATGAGCACTACTAAATGATTAAATGATAGCACAAACACTTCCAGGAGCACAACTACATGCGTAATGGATAGCACCAACACTTCCCAGGAGAGCTGATCTTTGGGTAATGGCTAGCACTAACACTTCCCAGCAGAGCTTCTATATGCCTAAAGGATAGCACCAACACTTCTTAAGAGCACTAATCTATGCGTAATGGATAGCACCAATACTTGCCAGGAGCACTAGGATATGCGTAATGGACAGCACTAACACTTCGCAGGAGATCTACTGTATGTGTAATGGATTGCACCAACACTTGCCAGGAGCACTACTATAAGCGTAATGGATAGCACCAACACTTGCCAGACGAGCTGCTATATACGTAATGGATAGCACCAACACTTGCCAGGAGCACTACTATATGCGTAATGTATAGCACCAATACTTTCCAGCTTTAAAGCCTCAAGTGCCCTCACCTCTACAATGGACAGTGTCACTAAATTCAATCTGCAAAGAAGCGCAGCCAAAGCCAGACAGTGTCAGCTGTGTCCCTGCTGCTGGGGAGAGACAGTGTTGCCAACCTGCATTGTCCTTTTCTTATCCTCTCAAGAGCTGTTCTGGGGTCCTTTGCCTCTAAGCATAGAACAGCGGCCCAGCCCAGGGTTGACCGAATGCCACCAGGAATCTCAATCCTGGGAAAGGACTTCTTCTTGACCAGCTTTCCAGACAGAGCCACCACTCATATGTCCTAAGGATCTCCCCAAGAATGCAGTGTGTCTGTGGGACGCAAGATGGCTGGTCAGCAGACATTAGCCTCTTTGATCTGGCCTGCCACCTTGCTTCCGCTGCCCACATCGTGTTGTGAGTGATGCATACCCGGGGGGTGTCAGTCTCAATGACCATCCCCTAGAAGAGGGTGGTAAAGCAGGACACGGTCTTATTGTTCCTGCTTTTCTCACTGTGCTGCCGCCTCCAGCCCTCTGGAACTTGCAGCCTCTACTTCAGAAGCTGCGATGAGGTGTTATCATTTGTTCCCCACCAATCCAATGTTTCGAAATGTTCCACTGCTTTTCTTGATGGCATTGTGTTTCAATGTTGTTTCTTGCAGATTATAAGTTTTTTCTTGTGTTTCAACACATTTTGCTATATATGGTGGGGTGAATGCATGGTTGGCAGGGAAACTTCTGGTCACCTTGGCATTTCACAAAAAATAAGGCACATAGAATAAGATTTTCAAGTGACACTCAAAATGGGGTGTATGCAACATTTCAGAATCTTTTCCTGGGGTGGGGCCATCCTGCTTATGTGGCCCTTACCAGCCTTCCATTTCTGGTATACGCCCAAACTGATGGTGCCCTTTGGGGTGATGGGGAATTTAGACTGCACCAGAGGACCAAGTTATTGCCTGGATGCCCATCCCATCTCTCTTGAGGAATACCCTATTGGTGATTTCTCTGGAGGACTGGTCTCTAGCTAGTGAATAGAGCCTCACTTCACATGAAAGACTTTTGTCCTGATGTAAGGTCAGTGTCTGGCCCGGATCACTGAGTGGGGTCAGGGGAGCCAGGTGGTAGTCAAACCATGAGTTCACCAAAATGTTTTTATACACGCAGAGGGACTGGCTTATTGAATCATTTCAATAAATTGAAGTAATCACAGTAATCTTGCACACTTTCTAGTATTAAAAAGTTTTATATTTGAGTTTGCTCACAGGATGTTTGGGCTTGCGTGAATTCGTGGAAGTGCTATTTTATTGGTATCATTCCAAGACACCAGTGAAAGTCAGAGGATATTACAAAACCTGTTCTTTGAAGACCACAGAAAGGTACGCAGAACACATCTTCCCATTGGGACTCAGCACACCTTTGTTTGGGGGAAAAACGCTCAATATCAGGTTCAATTTAGATAGTTGTGCTTAGGCTTCACACTATCAATCAAATGTAGTTACTTAACCCTTGTGCTGTAAACTACCGTGATGGCCCCGTTGATTAAAGTGCAACCTTTCGTATTTCTGAATCCCTCATCATTACAACTTCAAATCCTAGGACATGGCATGGGATTTCACCTTTCAATTTTGAAGAGTGATTAATAAAACAAAGTTTGCTTCTACATTAAGACATGAACATTTGGATGAAAACGTTATATAACAATCAGATCATAACCCGGCAAATGGAATATGTGATTGTGCGGCCTTAGCGATTTCCACATAATTATAGATTTGCAGCCTTTGCCACATAATCCATCATCTGCCACATAATCTGCGGATTAAAAAAAATGTTTTTAAATCAAACAGATCAAAAGGTACTAAAAATGCAGCAACATATGTTGCAGTGCGTTGGAAGGCCCTTTGCAAAACTGAACTTGTCATCTTTCTGTTGTTTATTGCTATATTTGGGTGTTAATCTGGTACTAAAGAAGAGCAACCATGCCCAGAGTTGCCAAATTTAAAAATTATGAAATAATGCAGTAAAATTATTTCAAAATGTGCTGCATTATGCCACGTAATTTACTCAACCCTGTCGCATAATTTGGCCTTCTCCTACCTCATAATTCTAATGGCCCCGATTATAACTGAAAGCCTTTTAAAGTCTAGGAGGGCCCTGCTTCCCCCCACCACCAACCGAAGGCACAACATTTCACATTTGTCTGAACTGGAGTGGCAGCTCCCAATGAATGAGATGGAGCCCGTTGTGGCACATGCCCCTCTCGTCTTCCTCGAAAGCAGTCCTTCACTTAATGTAGGATCAGCCTAAAATCTTCACGCTGTTCAGGAACCAGCACTTCCCCAGCATAGCTACCAAGTGGCCCAAGTTGGTGATGTTGACAATGCAGGTGCCAAGTGATGCCTTTCTTTGGCTAGCAGCAGTTATCAGAATGTGACTTGGTGGCTTATACTTTTGGCATGCAATGTGAAAACTACAAGTTGCAAAATGCTGTTGGGTAAAAAGACATGGCTGAGTTAAGGTGTCGCTGAAGACTCGGGGTCACTGGGAGGCGCTCTGCTTAAGTGAGGGTGTGAACTTTTTCATAGATCTCATGAACACTGCCCACAGCAACATCAAGATCCACAAAGTTGTATTTTTTACCTGAAAGAGGAGAAATACTTTCATTTATGCTTTTTATTACCTAACAATTTCGGCTTGCAGTACTTCAAGGGTTGGTTTATGGCCTGTGAAGTTTTATAGAGAAGCTGGTAGATGGTCCGTAATTGTTTCCCTGATTAAAAACCGGTTCTTATATCTACTTTTCCGGTGCCACTGAAATGCCCCTCACTTTCATAAGCAATAAAGCTTTTTTCAGAAAACCTCGTAGGCAGCCGAATTGTTAATTACAACACAACTGCAAAAGGAGAATTAGGATTAAGGGTTGAGCTCGGCGCTGAAAAAAAACTATTTTAAATGCTACATAACTTTATATCATTGCTGACTGTACAGACTAGATTTTAGTACAGCTGCATTCCAACAATATATGGATGTAGGCAAGCTCATATTGTTAGATATTACACCTATCCAGGAAAATGCTTGTTAAAATGTTTAGTGTGCATCTTTCTAGAATTCACAAAATCTGAAAAATACCAGGACCCACTGGCACTCAGTTTTTGGGGACCAGCACTTATTTTTCCTCACCACATAATGACCGAGTAAAAAACACAGAAACAGCACAAAGGGAGAAAGGGACAGACTGAAAAACAGGAACAAAGAGAAAAATCAGGGACCAGAAAGAATATAATAAAAGGCAGCAGTGTCTGGTATTGAATTACAGAGGACTGAGGTGAATTCAACGCCACGCAGCGTTGGTATTTGGCTCGCTGATTTTTCATATGACCGCCGTAGCAGAGCTTTGGGCACCGGCACTCATTCTTTTACAAATTAAGCACCGCCAGTACAACAGCAAGAGAACACCGCAAATCCACTACTCTCAACATCAAATATCCTCACTTGTGTCCGTAGCTGGATTAATCCCTGGTCGAACCAGGTGACTGAGGTACCACGATTGAGGTGGCTGCGCCAGACGAAACAAGAAGGCAGTGACCTTAAGACTAAAGAGAGCTGCTGCCACACAGAGGTGAAATGCATCAAATCAGGATGACTTCAGTAATGTGCTTTTGCATGTCACATAGAAAGCATTCCGGGAGCAGAGTATGCAATCACTGTTATGCAACGATCCACCCGCAATGCACGTCATACTGTGCCTTATTTGTGAGCCATTCAGAGTGAGGATCTTGCTGTCTTGTCTGATCACACCCAGGTCCACAGGAACTGTGTGATTTTGCGGCTGTGGCATTTTCTACATAATTATGGATTTGCATTGTAAGCCAATATCTGCTGCCTAATTCGCAACAAAAAATAAATTGATTAAAAAGTTTCTAAAAACAATGTGATGTGTTCCGCCACAGTTGGAAGTCCTTTGCAAAGGTTGGCTACTTATCTTTCAGACATTTACTGCTGTATTTGGGTGTTAAACGGATATTAAGAAGGTGAAATATTTTCCCGGTGATACCATGTGTAAAAATAACAAAATAATTAAGCAATACTATCTTTAAATGTGTCGCGTTATACCGCATAATATGCCACTTCTTGCCCCATAATTGAGAAAAATCGAGCTGCATACTTTGGTACTCCCCTGCTGCAAAATTCCAGTGGCCCAGGTCATACCGAAGTTTTTCTGCTGGACATCGCCATGTGCAGTGAATTCTTAGCCATTACCTGCCTCACATTTCACCCCACCGGCAGTTTGGCCTGCAGACTGATCAGCAGGACAACACCTTGCTAAACTGACTAGCAACTACAGGGAAGACTTGGCCAGGACATCCTCCTCTCTGACATGTAGCAAGAGTAGTTGAAACCAGATGAAGGGGAGCAAACTGATGGGTTGAGCGTGTGCTGCCTGCCTGCTGGGGTTTTTGAGTCTAGTGCATTGTGCACTGTAGTGTACTTGAAGAGTTGAGTCCCACCATTGCTCTACATTGTTAATTTCAAATTGACTAAGGAGAGTCTGACATTTTACCAGCAACAAAAGCCAGATCAATTTATTCATTTTAACAAAATGTGTCTATGGTAAAGGAAGTATAAAAAAAGACTCTTCTTTTAGAAATGTGTTGGTGTCCAAGTTGCCTCACTGTGTCCGGCAGAGGAAGGGCATTGAGAGATGTATGAAAGCAGAGCCTTTGTCAAGAACCCTTTTAACTAGTTCCAGACAGACCGTAAGTCAACCGCCCAGCAACGAGTGATAATAACCCAGACTGAGGCCTCCATGGGACATTATTATAGCTCACATGTCTGCTTGCACTTCACATTAGGAATACACTAGTGCAGTGGCGTAACAATAGCCCCTGCAGCCCCTGCAGTGCGGGGTGGCCCCAAGCTCCAGGGGACCCACTCAGCACACCTACACAGGGCACAGGCGGCGGGCCACTAGCCTGAGAGCTCCTTAATACATCCATGGGCAGGGCCCCCCCTCCATGTACTTTGCAGCAGGGTGGGAGGGGGGTCTCAAGTTTTGTTACGCCGCTGCACTTGAGGCACTCTAGAGACCAACAGCCCCGAGTTAACCCAGTCAGTCCCCTTAACCACTGCAACCTCAGAATCTGACTTTTCAGTTTTCTGGAAACATTTGCCAGTGAAGGAAAAGGGATCGCACACTCGGCACAAGCGGCAAAGTCTTCAGTGGGAACTTAGAGGACTGAATGCATTCGCTGCACCAGAGGAGAGTAGGCCGGCCACACGGGCAAAACCACCTAAGATGGCTGGAAAACCACATGGAAACAAAACTAGAATGTGGCAGCAGTAGATGTCCAAACATCTGCACATATTGGTAAATAATGTAGGCCTAAAACAGGCCTAAGAAAAGAATCTCTGCAGTTAAGTCTTGTTGTATTGTCGAAAGGAACGTTGAGGTATTTGGTTGCTGAACATCAGCTGTAAGAAGACCTGGCGATTTAGAATGAGTTTATGTAGCACAGTTTAAATAAGGTGATTGGTGCTAAATTACAAATAATCAAGAAACAAATGTCAGCCACAGTTGGGTTTACAGAAAAAGAATTTGTAAAGGTATCACAATAAGATCTCTGCGTCTACCAGCATGGTGTCTCCGTGCACCATTCACACTATGCAGTTTAACAGGTTATTGTTGCCCATGTTGGGCAGAGAACAAGCTTAATAAGATCTAACTTCACTTAACTTATTGCAATTCTTAAATGGCAAAATATACCTTAACCTAATATAACTCAAAAGGCATTTTGTAGTGTGTGAATTCACCCCTGACAAGTCTCTTGGGGCTACTGAAAGATGTGCGTCTTTTTTTTGTACCAAACTCAATTGTATTCGTTTTATGACCTCAGAAGGATGAATGGCTGAGTGGGCCTGCCGGGATTTGAACCGGTGACCATGAGGTCAAACACTGACCGGGAAGCATTACTTCATTGAGGCATAAGACCTGGCTTTGAGGGTGTCAATTACCTTTAAGCTTTTGCCCAGTACATAAGACACTTGGGAGATAAATTAGAAAACGACATCTTCATGAATATGTACCTCTTAATAGCAATTAAAGCACATTGCCCTTTCAAGGAGCGGGCTCTGTCATGAACCGGGCTTGGTGCCTCGATGGGCTCATGGCTCTGGGGTGTCCCCTGTGCAATAGGAGTCCAACGGGGTCTTCTCTCACTCCGAGCGGGAGTGCTGCGAACCCGATGGATTGCTGCACCATGGTAACGATACCGCTGATTGCTGCTGACATCCAGGTGCCACTGTAATGTTGTAACTGAGAAAAGTCTGAACGGCCAATATTTTGCGGATGCCAGCTGCATTCTAATAAGTATTTTTTATGGAAGCCCATCGTTCACGGAGAGCCAAAACGTTTTTCTAGATGTCTTATTTTGGCGGCTGGTGAGTCTGATGTGAAAAGATGCCACGAGATCCGGGCCAACATGGTAGAAAGGCGCAAGTTTTTATCAGTGTGGCCACGTTAGTAGATAGCAGTGATCAGAACAAGCACTGGCAAAGCCAATAGGCTTCGACTATGTGAGATCTATTGGCTTTGTCAATGTTTTTACATGTTACACAGTAGCACGAGCTGCTGTGCAACATGGCCTAAAGTGTTTAAAAAAAAAAAAAAAAAAAGCTATAATGCAGTCATTGCTAGCAGCGTCATATCGCTTTTCCCCCTCTTTAAGCCATGTTGGCTGTAAAACATGTAAAACAAACTGCCTTATAGTAATCTGGACTTCGGGAGCAGCAGGTTATTGCTTGTCACACGCACGCACCCAGTATTAAATCACACCAGGGACACGCACAAAGACATTCAAGAACTCCGCACGAACACACTTGAAACTATACACACAAGCGTTGAACAACATTGTAATAAGAACAGTACTGGTTTTACAAGTTTTAAACAAATCTAAAGAGTTACAATATTGGCAGGAACGTGGGAAAACAGGTTTTGTCTATGTGCAACAGGTAGACACATGTGGAAGTGATAGATAGGGAAAACAGAGCTAAGCAGAGGGAGCAACTACAGGCAGGCCATGTATGATCAGAGAAGAGGGTAAGAAAGATAGAGACGACGCTGAAGATGTACCGCTACTGAGAAAGCTCATGGATGGATGGGTGCATGAGTGGGTGGGTGCATGGGTGGATGGATATATAGGTTGGTGGCTCTATGAGGTGTGGGTGGATTAATGGATGCATGAAGTAATTTTGTTTGGCTGCATAGCTGTTTGGATGAATTCGTGATTTTTTGGTGGGTGGGATGGAGGAATGGATGGATTTGTAAGGTTTCTGCTGATGACTGAATGAAGGAAGATGGACAGACTATAAATACGTGACTATTAATATACAGATGCAGGTAAATAGCTCAAAGAGTTATGCATCTGTGTGTTGGTAACCTTCCCTCGTCCTTCCTAGATTTCTAATGTACAAAATATTGCAGATGGTGATAGTAATCTTTCATATTTTTAGTCCTCCAAAAAGGCACTTTTGGTGGCTGCAGGCACTATATAAAAGTAAATCCCCACTTAAATAGATGGGTGGCTGCCTAGAGAGGGGCCGGCCGAGTGATGGCGCTCTCGGATGCACAGGTGTCCCCTAACTCGATCAAAGCACAGCAGAGGTGATGTGGCCTCCAGGGGCGACATTTCCCCAGCCTCACACAAAGCTGCTGTTTTCTTTTCTGCTCCCAGTCCTCTGCTGTTTAAGTTCCCTTCACATTCCTCGCCTAAAGACATCATCGGTCAAGGGACACGAATCATTTTCTTTGGCACGTTTGCAGCTGCTTCGGTTAAATCGCAGGAACTAGGAAGTTAGAGATAGATCCAGAAGGGGGGTAAAAAAGTCCCCATACTGAATGGAACAGCAGGGCTGGTCTGCAGTTGGATGGTATGGAACTCCACTGAAGCCTATACACAGTTGTCCGCACAGTCCACTCCAGAAGAGCGGTATTATTTGTCCAATTTTTTCTGTGCCTGAATGTGACAAGCAATTGTCTGCTTTTAGGGCCACAAACACACAGATGGTCTGGGTTGAGGTGTGTGATGGAACAGAGAAACTGACACCAAGACGCGGGAGTAGGCTGATGAGGTGCGGCAAAGCAGGGAGTGACAACAGGATGCAGAAAGTGGAGGCTTTTCATTTTGTACGTATTTCAGAACGTTTTCACATCATTAAAGTATGTTAAAATAAATGCAGTGACTGGTGCTTGCACGCAGTACTGCCACTTGTCACCAACTGCATGAATGGGAGGGGCTGGTTGGGTGAGGACAGGGGTGGTGGCGCATGTGGACAAAAAAAAAAAAAAAAAAAAAAGATGAGGTCATGTAGGTCTAGGGTGAAGAAATGGACGTTGTTGGGGAAAAAAAAACAAGAAATAAGGGTCACTGGAGTCGGCTATGGAGGAGGCACGCAACAAAGGGAAAAGCAGAAAAGCAGTGATGGGGCTTGTGGAGGCAGTATCTGTAGATGCGGAAAGCAGTGGAGGGAGGACAGGGTAAGCTGCAACAAATACAGACGTATGAGAGGGGCGTATTGAGAGTCTGCAAAACAATCTTCTCTGCTGGAGTGCTAGACTGAAATATCAATAAAGAATACTCCTACAGGCTCAAACACAGACCGGAAGCTGTACTTGGCTGAAGTTCCACAGCAGGGACACACACAAAACCCTAGGAGGAAGCCGGAGGTGAGGAGGAGGCGCCGCCCAATAAGAAACAAGGAAACAATCATGTTGTGGGAGCCAACCAATAGTAAGTAATGGGTGGGCTCTAATGCCCTGTTAAGATTTTATTTTTCAATTACAAGAGATTTCGCAATAACAGCCCAAGCACTGTGCAGGCGAAACCTAAGAAGAATATTTAAATAAAAAACACAATATTGAAGTTGTGCACTGGGCTGCGGTCTCTAGACAGGAAGTGGTATAGTAATCTTGGGTTTTATGCCGGGGTTCAGGTGCTGTTGTATGCACTGCAATGGGAAGCTTCAATAAAATTTGCAGCGTTTTGGTGCCTTACGCATAGCCACCAAGGTTTCAGATTGGGATGTGTATCTGTGACATTTTCATAATTTCAGTGTAATTATAAGTGACATTTCAACAACTATGCGTGACACTTTCTCCCGAGCAAAATCAAGCAATGAAAACGAGAGAAACATATAAATATCAGATATTACACCCATTTGAGCAACGAGAAACACTAAGATCTTAAAACTGCAGCAAAACACCAGAAGTGGAAGGCAACTTACTGACTCCGAAGTTAGTGGTGGCCAATCTCTCAGCCGGCCGATGGCAGGGTCGAGAGACAAGTGTTGCGCGGAGGGGGGTCTGACAGGAATCTATGAATCGTCACAGGACAACATATTTTCTCCTGGGGACGTGGCGGTGTTAAAGCAGCAAACGCAGCACAGCCAACCCGGCCTAGCCAGGGTCTACTCTGAGCTGAGCTGGCCGTCCACAGCACCACAGACCAGAATCAGCCATGGTGACGGGCCCCGTCCAGCTGGTCGCAGGATAGTAAATCATTATTTATTTCCCTCTAAAACTGATCCGTCCGGCCCTACCACCACCCGCCGCCATCCGGGGCTGCTGCGGTGAGTAAGGATATTGGAGGAAGATTTAGCCTGAACGGTGGCAGCGCAGCATACAAATCTTTGAGGTTGCGGCCAAACGAAATGCAGGAAGTGCAACTCAACATACTGCAAGCGCACTAACTACTGTCTGGCCATTGGACGCTTACTAACAGTGACGTCAGTTTTGTCTTGCGCATGTGCCGGCCGGTCCACCAGGCTGGTGGGTGGTGGAGGGGGGGTAAGGGGAATGTGGGTCACTCTGTGTTCACGCTAACTTCACTTTAGATACATTGTAACACTACACAGAGTGTGTACTCAACTGCAAGCACACCTAGCCAGCAGCCCTTAGCCTGCCGGGAGCAGGCAGTGCACAGCGCACTCAGCCCAGCACTGCAGCTCATAATTGACCTGCGCATTTTAGAGCACTCCCCTTAACAGCCGAGCAGGCGCTATAATGCATGATTTTCTATTTCAGTGGGGTGATGAGGACCACCACACTGAAATGCTTCAACTCAGGGCTGATGTGTGATACTTGGCAGGGCTGCTTACAGTTTTATTTACTGCGCTAATCTACAAAGGCTGATGGTGTGTTGAGAATGATGTTGCTTTTCTGGACATACGCCATGCTTTTACCATCTAAGAAGTCACTGAGTGTCCAACTTCAAGTGAGGGGGAAAAGCATCCAGCGGCCACAGTGTTGGCCATCCAAGTGGCCAAACCAATAAAAAAATGTTTTATAAAACGTAATTTGACAGAAAAACACGGACAACTCTCATTTAAAGCAACTTATCGCATTTAGAAAAACGCGCTATTGAAGAAATGGGTGCTTTACCTTAGAAAAACGTGAGGCAATGATGCTGCTAACAGCAAGACCTACATGTGTTTTACTCATTATCAAGTGGCATCCTCGTTTTCAGATGCACATTTCTCAAATAATTAAAATTTTCCCGGCTTTGAAGCTCAACATGTGCAGATTAGTTTCCTACCCATTTCCTCATTTTTCAAAGTCAGCCCGCAGCCAAAAATACCACTGACAGAACAAACACACGTGGACGGCTGTGACGGGAGCAGCCGCAGGTTGTCCAGCCACTGGTGCGTGTCGGTTCCTGTTAGGCACCCAGCACGCCTCCAGACAAGGGCGGGAATGCAGCTGCTGGTGCTGCTCCTGCCACGGAAAGAGAAAGCTGCCACAGACCCACAGGCAGCCCCATTTCTGATCTCACCGCCAGGGATAAGATTCAATCTCCTAGAGATTGAATACATTGGATCAGTGCATTAGCAAATCAGTACTTAAGTTCTTGGCGCTGGAAAGCTGTAATCTAATTCCCTGTAAAATAAAATAAATATCACCGAAGAAAACTACAAGCGAAGCAAAGTCACGGCAATGTTCCCTGCTTAAAACCTGGATCTTGGCTGCCGTTCTATTTGTCATATTGAGCAGCCCAATTCACTTACGTTTATGAGAAGTGCTGACTCAGTGGCGTCGCTAGACTGGGACCAATGGGGCCATCTCCGTTTGTCCTGGCTCCAGCCTTTTGCTCCATCCACTGAAGCAGATGAATGTGCCAAGAGGCAACACTAAAAAACAGACACCGCACCTTACCACAGCATTTGTTTGTCTATCTGCCTTTCTCTGCAAATACGTTGTTTGAGGCAATACACAATGTTTGGTTAAAATATTCAAATTTGAGTTTCTAAGTATGAGTGTAAATACTTGTATCTTTATATACGTATAAAGATTGAGATACACACACATCTTCAGCCAAAGTCTTATTTAAACATTTTAGGCAAATGTATGAGTGTATAAATTTGTGAATGTATGTGTATATACATATATACACATTTATGTTCAATGAAAAAAAAACAAAGGTTAAACATTAGTTATAGTTAAGAGAAGAGTATGTATTCCTTCTATAAAAACTAAACTTGAACTACAAGAACATTAGAAATTCTAAAGTTATACTTATACCTTAAATATACAATTTATGTAACACCTTCAAAATATTATAACTCATGCACCCCCATACACAGTTTATTGAATTAGGAAGCCACACTATATTAAACTATAACTCGCCACTCTACAATGCACTGTGTTCTCACAAATGATGTGATTTCCAATGTCATACGTGCTGTCGTAAATTCTATTATTTCAGATGGTACAAGTGATGTAATACCCTTGATGGGCCCTGCTGTACTGCTTCTGACCACTGTCTATTGCCTAGGTGATTTTGGAGACAATGTGGCAGAAAAGCTATCTTGCCATGTTGTATGACTTAATCCAATGTTTGTTTTATGCAAAAATGGTAATAAAGAAAATGTATAAAAACACAAGTGATGTAATATGAAAGGGCATAAGTAGCACATGTAGAAGGAGTGAAGTATAGGCAATGTTGTTTTCAGTTACACTTTGGCTGTATTCTGTATATTTTCATTTGTTTTACATATTTAATTCTTCACAAAAAAGTCAATGGAGTACTGGGGTAATATCTGCAAATTACTGTGCTACTTACATTTTTTTTTAAATATATACACTTGTTTAAAAAAAAGATCACTAGTATAGTGTACTAGAGTGGCGTTTTAGCCAATGGCATCCCTTCTGGGACCTGTAGTTTTGCTTTACTGTTGCAAGTATTGGTTCTGAAAAACACAATTGTAAATTGCTATGGGCAGAAAATACAAAATCTGCTAAAGGTGTAACAAATTCTAAAGGGCCACAACTGTACAACTGCTCTGTAGCTTCGATGAACAGGCACGACGAGAAAGAAAGGATACTTAACTATTTTGAAGAAAAAGACTGGGCATATCAACTTGTAATATTATGGAATATTCTGTGCGCTTCTGCTGAATGACGAAGGAATTACACACAGCAGGGTGACGAGCCCTAAAGTCAGGGATCACATTACTTATTACTACGACATACAAGTAGCAACCCTGCAGCTATTTATATGATGCATCTATTCTCCTTTACAAGGCTCTCGACCAACCCAGACTGACAAATTACTTCAGTGTAGGAAATTGGGTCTTTGAGAAGGGAGTGTCTAGCCACAAGAGAAAGTGGCTGGAAACTGAGACGGCTCCATAACTCCCTCAATCAGTTAAACATTCGCCCAGTTACCTTCTCAAAGCACAAGTATTGATCCCTAGTAACGCAGGGAGACCGACTCTGCTCCTGATAGGCGGTCCGTGGCTACGGGAGACTGCGACAAGAGGCAGAGCAGACTAAGCGCAGGCAAGACGGTGCAGAAGAGACCCGTGCACAAAGGCGCTCTGAGAGAAGGCGTCTCTTCGGCCCCTCTCCCCACCCCCTGGATCCGAGGAGTGGAGCGAGCCGGGCGAGAGACCGAGGTCCGTGCAACTGGAACTGATCCAGCCTGCCCGAGTGCCTGGACTGGTCAGCTTGGAGCAGAGGAGGAGGAGGAGGAGGAGGCCTATGGCGAGCCTCGGACTGGTGAGGCGCATGGCCCCAGGTGAGTCCCCGCTCCCACTGGGTGCTCAATCCCCTTCCCGGGGTGGGAGGGAGGGAGCTCGCGGGGGGCCTGGGAGCAGGGACGGAGCATCGGCCTGGGGCTGAAAAAACAAGTTGCGGCCCGACCCATAACCGTGAGGAGGCCGCAAAACCTGCACACATGGAGAGGGCCAAGCTCTGAGGGGGTGACCATCGCGAATGTAAGCGGCAACCCAGGGCAGTGGATAAGAACTGCACCAGGGCCCGGAGAGGGTCCAACTGACCTATCACCAATCAGTGGCAGTGAATGGTGGGGGTGCTGGGGGGCCTCCACTTTCCTACCCTGTCCATGTTTGGGACCCGTGGAGACACTGACTCTCCCACCCCCCTCACCAGACAACGAATCCCCCGGTAACCCGCTACAAATGTGGAGGAGGAAGTCCTGCCGTCTGCCTTATATTTGCCTTATTATTACAAATGCACCAGAGTTAATGTGAAGCGACTGCAATATTGTGCCAGACGGACGGTGGCACGTGGGACGTAGCCGTGCCCACCAACGGTGCACGCTACACCATTCCGGACAGTGAAAACCGATTGCGCTGTCCTGATGGGCCTAAGGAAGAGGGGCCACTGAAGAAGATCCTATGGACATGGGCAGAAATCGAGGCAATAATCTGACACAATCCAATAAACTTGACAAATACACAGTGACCATGATGATGCATGGAGGACAGACTGGCATGGTGGTGGGGGGAGAAGGGAGCCAGATGGTCGAATGTGTGGCTGAGCCTTCACTGCATGAAATAATGTCTGCAATCCAAGATCTAAAGGGTACATTAGAGCCTAAACTGGACGTAATAACAATTGATGTTGGTTTATTGCGTGCTGATCTGGGTAAAATCTCGGAGAAGGTAACTGAGGTGAAGGAGAACATAAACGACTTGCACGTGACAACGCAGCAGATGGAGGAACTGGTGGCGGCCCTGCAGAAGCAGAACTCTGTTATAAACGCCAGGCTGGAAGATCAAGAAGGAAGGGCCCAGCGCAACAACATCCGAGTGTTAGGGGTTCTGGAGTACGTAGAGGGACTTTGCAAGGCAAAAATATCCAGTACATGTTATACCTGGCCTACCGGCGTGTGAGAGGGGGGCAAGTTGTGATACTTTGCTTCCCCAGAGGAGGCACAGGACTAAATCGAGGTCTGGAGAATGACACGCCACAAAGGTGCCAAAGACCAGAGAGCAATGAGTCAACAACTGAGGTGTGAGGAAATTTGATTTTTAATACGATCGTATCGACCCGCCATTTTGTGGCCCGCCGCCATTTTATGTTGCCTTCACTCAGGCAGCACAGCGAACGAAGTCCATTCTGCCTTTTCTGCTTATTCTGCAACATGGTGTTCAAAATAGCCTTCTGCCTCTATCTTTACAAGGCTGGTATTAAGGTCTGACCGAGTACACTAATCCCTGTTTGGTTTTCTAATCCTTGTTTCAACTATCTGTAGGCTCACACTATTCTCCGCCGATCTTATCTTATCGTCTGGCCTTCGCTGTCCTTTGCTAGTATTCTCTCATTTCACAACTGTCCTCCAAACGCACACAAACTTATCACACCACATGCAACTTCGTTGTGGATCGGTTAATGAATTAGTTCAAGGGAGGGGTGACAAACACAGCTGGAGGGGAGGCAACCTTAAGTCACTTGATACTTTGTTTTCCAATTCCTTCTATTGGTGCTGTCTTGTTTTTCCGACATTTCTATTGGCTCTGTTCTATCTTTACATTATTCTTACTAGCTCCTTTCTATGTGTTCTGGGAGTGTATGTAGTTAATAAATGTTTTTTATACGGTATATAAGATTGTGCGCCACAAAGTAAAGTGGCAGTCTCCTGAGAACATACCTTGTGTACTTCTGGGACAACTGTACTAGCTGCAGCTAATAAAATCTGATCTTTTACGCCTGACAGAGTGTCCCGTGTCTCTGTTAGTTGAGGCAGGTGAATCCAAGGAGATTTCAGGCGTACCCTGCGCCGCCAGGCCCATAAGGTTCTGGTTCTTCAACTGGCGCCCAACGTGGGGCGGCTTCAGCGGTACCGGTTCTGCCT
This sequence comes from Pleurodeles waltl, assembly GCF_031143425.1. Lineage (NCBI taxonomy): Eukaryota > Metazoa > Chordata > Amphibia > Caudata > Salamandridae > Pleurodeles > Pleurodeles waltl. Next base: position 1,077,447,963 of record NC_090444.1, read on the forward strand.
GAAGGTCGTGAGGAACCCCGCAAGAAAATTCTGGAGGAATCGCGAGCCACGTCAAGCGACCCCTGTATGTCGAAGTGGTCCGAAGGTCTTTTTCAGCGCGGTTACTCCTTCCTGACGGCTACTGACGACTGCTGCCCTGACTGCCGCCCTGCCTTGGCCCTTTCTTTGATGATGTATGGTAAAGCGAGACGATAGACGGGCCTCTGTTGGTGTAAGAAGACATCCTTAGTTAAGTATTTCGTGGTCGCGCCCACAAATTTTGGTCTTTGTTTTGTCCTTAGGTCCTTAGATTTGGCCATTGCAGTGGCCAAAGCCGAGGGGTAAGTGCATTTGTGCTGTGTAAACTGAAAGTTTTACCCCCTTGATGTTTGTGAACAGCCAGTAATAATCGTGAGATGTCTGGTCTGACTAAGTTTGGAAAACTTTGTTGCTTTGGTTGTAATAGGGACTCCCAGCTTGAGGACTCCTGTCCGATTCCTTCGGTTGGAACTCCCACATATGAGCTCTATTCTAAACATGGTGTTGGTCCTATTGCCTTTAATAAGACATGGACCCGATATACAAAGAAAGATGGTGTTTTAAAATGGCCAGAAAATGGTAGTTTCGAAACTGATGTACTAGATAATTTAGAAGCAACGTTATTTAAAAGAAAAGCCCGGCCGGCAATGTTTGACTCTTTTCGCCTTTGGCGTAAGGAAGCCAAACAGAGAGAAATTAAACAAGCGAAACGAGATAGGAAAACACAGGGAATGACGATTATACAGGCTGCTCAGCAATTCAAAGATGATGAAATAGATAATGCAATGGAAATTTCAGACAGACAGCATCGAATGGCAATAGATAAATGCTATCCGACGTTGCCTATCTCTTCCCTTGATAAGAGAAAAGATTTTGAGGAAGATTCCTTAATGTCCCACTTATTGAAATTGCCTCCGCCCTATGTACAAGGTGCTAATGCACCCCCGATGTTACAGCCTGTTCAGCCGCCAGTTGTGCTTCCGCCTGCTCCAGCTTTTCCACAATTGCCTCCTCAAGTATTGCCTATGCCAGCTTTGCCTTTAACTCCTTTGCCTTCTGCTCCTTTGGCAATTCCTAATGCTCCTTTAGTTAATTCACCTAATACCTTGTCCCCTATCCTTATGTCAAATTCTCCATCTATGCGTAAGCGATTTGCAGATACTGTCTCTGGTCTCTTATCACCTTTCTTTGAAGCTTTAAATGGGTCTCCAGCTTTTTCTCGAAGACAGTCTCGTAGTCAATTCCCAGACTCCGAAGAGCGAGAAAAATTGGACTCACTTGCTTGTAGATGGATCAAGAAGGGTCCCCAATATAGTACGTCTGATATTATGTCCACCTTTCTGCAATGGAATGCACCTACGCAGAGATATGTTTTTAAAGTTATGTGCGATACTCTCGCTAAAGAATGGGAGGATATGAATTTGGGTTCGGTCCCACAGGATCTGTTAGATGTTCAGGCTGACTTTGACAAAGGACTTATTGTGGGTCCTAAGTTTGAAAACGCTGTCAGAACACTTATTTCTTTCAGATCCCTATTGTTCTCACAGACTTTTCCTGATTCTGATCCTTCAGTTAGGACAGCACTGAAAAACTATCCCATGAGAGAGGTTTCTCCAATATGGAAGGAAGAAGTTGCAGCAGCAGGTGCTAATCCAGCTATTCCTGCGCATTTTCAGCGCATATGGATACATGTCCCCTGGAAAAGGTCTGAAGTTTTAGCACTTAAACAGTCACTCCCAGATCCACGCAAAAATCCTGCTGGTTACTATAAAGAGTTGTCGCAAACAGTTGATGCATGTACTATGAATCTAACAGATATTGACATGTTGATGGGAAATGTAGTTCCACAGACAATATGGGCTAAAATTCGTAGAGAGGATCACGCTCAAGAATTAGGCGGCGATTGGAACGCTATTATTGCCGCAGATAGAGGTCAAGTAGGTGGTGCAAAGCCCGACGCTTTGATCTCAGAACTCCCTGGTAGGATTATTACATTAATGAAAACAATGATGCCTGCTTTGAGAGTTAATTGGGATAAGCTAGCAGCATGTAAACAAAAGAAAGATGAAAGTGTTTCCGATTTCTTTACCCGATTCGAGGAGACATTCATTGATCACAGTGGTCAAGATATGGCTACAGAAGGGGGACAGCGATTATTTGTGGATAAGTTCGTATATAACTTGCTTCCTGAACTATCACACAAGCTAAAAGACTCCGAGAGTTCATGGGCAGTTTCTTCTTCCGCCCAGATATTGGCTACTGCACAATATTATGAAAATAGAGACAAAGAAGAAAGGGAAAAACAAGAGAAAAAGACGAAAGAATTAAAAACTAAAGTTCTCTTGCAACAGGCTTATCCTCCTCGTTATGTTCAGCCTCAGTTTCAACAGCCTCCGCAGTTTCAGAGGTTGTATCAAAAGCCTGAACCATTCATTCCAAGACCTTTGCTAGGTCCCAATCAATGTGCTTATTGTAGGGAGGAAGGTCATTTTAAGAACAGTTGTCCGGCATTGTTGCAGCGTAATGGAGCAACATCTGCTTCACGAGGTCGTGGTGGTCCTCAGTCAGCAAATAGAGGTAGAGGTCGAGGTGTGTTAACCCAAGAGCAGCGTTCTTTTGTTCCTCCAAATTCCGGAAATTACTTTGACCAGCAAAATGTTAGGTCTACACAGTATTACAGTGAGGATCAGTATATTGAAGGAGGGAATGAAAGTCTTCATTTTGAATAGGACAGCCATGGACAAAGTAAGGGGGTTACGTCAATTCCAGTGGATCAGAATGGACCTTATGTTAATGTCATTACAATGGGTGTTTCAGAGCCATTTCTTTTAGATACTGGTGCCATGAGAAGCTCTATCATTCATTCTAAACTCCCTGGCGCACCTTTGTCTGGCTTAACGAATGTATCTGTAGGATTTTCTGGCGCCCCTGTTCGCAATCCAGTTTCTTGCCCTTTGCCTGTTTCAATAGGCCCTTATGATTTAGAAGCTCCGCTTCTTCTGACGAATGGTTGTGGTGAAAATCTGTTGGGTTTAGATCTATTAAAAAGAATGCATGCTACGATATATTGTTCACCTTCTGGTGTATACTTCACTCTAGGACAGAAAATGACTAGTCCAATGTACTTATCAAAAGATCAATTCCCACCTGAATTGCTTTCTCTTCCCGAAACGCTTTGGGCTACGGGTCCGAATGACGTTGGTTGTCTTGAGATCCCACCTTATGTTGTTACTCTTAAGCCCAATGCTGAAATGACACGTATTCCGCAATACAGAATCTCTACTGAAGGTGAGAAAGCACTTCTGGAAATTGTCCATGATTTGATTCAGAAGGGTGTGGTTGAGGAAACGAGAGGAAATACATGTAACAGTCCTGTTCTTCCGGTTCTTAAACGCACTGATCCTTCTCAGCCTCCTGTTTATCGTTTTGTAATTGATCTTCGGGAGGTAAACAAGATTGTCGTACCGCAGTTTCCTGTAGTCCCAGATATCACTGCTCTGTTGACGATGATACCTTCTACAGCGACTTGGTTTTCAGTTATTGATCTAAAGAATGCTTTCTTTAGTATTCCCATCGCCGAAGAGAGTAGAGATATTTTTGGTTTTTCCCTCGGAGGCCGAAGCTTCCGGTTTAAACGCGCACCTCAAGGTTATTGTGAAAGTCCCTCTATTTACAGTCAAGCTCTAAAATGTCATCTTGATGCCTTTTCCTTACCGTCCGGTGCCGCTCTCATTCAGTACATGGATGACTTATTAGTTGCCGCTGATTCAGAGGAGATTTGCAAAAACGTGACCGTTGCACTGTTGCGTCATTTGTTTGATCTGAATCACAAGGTTTCTCCTTCTAAATTACAATATGTCTGTCGCGAGGTGACTTATTTGGGTCATCTCTTGTCAAAGGAGGGACGACGATTGACCCCCGAACGAATTCAGGCAATTGCACAAATGTCAGTGCCATCCACACAAAGAGAGGTACGTGCCTTTTTGGGCATTACTTCTTATTGTAGACAGTGGATTCCGAGTTTCTCTTTATTGGCTAAACCGCTGTTGGCGCTAACTTTAAAAGATACGCCTCAGCCTCTTCCGTGGACTGACGAATGTCAGAAGAGTTTTACTGATTTGCGTATTGCTTTGTGTTCTGCTCCTGTATTGGGTACTCCTGATTACAGTAAGCCCTTTACGCTCTATGTCCACGAAAGAGAGGGTTGTGCATTGTCAGTCTTAACGCAGCGTTTTGGAGATCAACAGCGACCATGCGCATATTTCTCAGCTACGTTAGATCCGGTAGCTAAAGCATTGCCTAGTTGTCTTAAGGCGACAGCGGCAGCAGCAATTTCTATTCGACAGTCTGCTGGAGTAGTGCTAGATAATACTCTCATTGTTATGGTGCCACATGCAGTGGATACTTTACTAAATAGGACAAAAACGCAGCATCTTACGAGTGCTCGGTTGTCCGGATATGAGCTGACGCTTTTGGCTAGTCACATACACATCAAACGATGTAATACCCTGAATCCAGCTACTTTGTTGCCTCTTCCAGAAGAGAGAGATGTCTCTGAACAGCATGATTGTTTTCTCCGTACTGAAGAAGAGACTAAGGGTAGAATTGACCTAAAAGACACGCCATTAATGAATCCAGATGGAACACTATGGGTAGATGGTTCTTGTTTCAAGCTCCCGAATGGAGATACAGTTTCAGCCTACGCTATTACTACTTTGCATACGATTGTGGAGACAGCACGCATTAGACATAATTCAGCTCAGGCAGCTGAATTGATAGCCTTAACTAGAGCGTGTGTGTTATCCAAAGGAAAAAGAGTAAACGTGTACACTGATAGCCAATACGCTTTTGGTGTAGCGTTTAACTTTGGGCGCTTATGGAAGGAAAGAGGATTCTTTACTTCCCATGGTACTAAGATACAACATGGTCAATTAGTGACTGAACTTCTTGAGTCACTTACAATGCCTACTCAGATAGCGATCGTGAAGTGTAGTGCACACAAAAAGATTGTGGACGATGTTGGTCGAGGAAATGCATTTGCAGATGATGTAGCGAAAAAGACAGCCAGAGACAACACAAGTCGAATGTATGTTGCAGGTCCCGCAAACTGCGTAAGAGAAAAGGGAATGTGTGAAGATACAGTAGAGAGTGTGAAATCAATTCAAGGAGAGGCTACGGAGAATGAGTTGAGAAAGTGGAAGGAAAGTACAGGAATGTTAGATGAGATGGGATGTTGGGTTGAATTATCAGAACATCAACGTTGGCTGTTACCAGATGCTTATGTACTACCTGTAGTTACTATGGCACATGGTCCAGCTCACCTAAGTGCAAAAGGAATATGTAAACTTCTGGCTCCAGTGTGGCAAAATGAGGGGATCCCAAAGTGTGCAAATAATGTAGTAAAACATTGTATTGTTTGCTTGATGTACAATCCGGGAAAGGGAACCCCAACTCCAGCAGGTCATTTTGCTCCTCCAACATATCCATTTGAGGTGTTGCAGATCGATTATATTCACATGGAACGATGCAACAACCTCAAATATGTTCTGGTGGTAGTATGTGCTTTTTCTAGATGGGTAGAAGCCTACCCTCTGAAGGACAATACTGCTTTATCAACTGCCAAAATACTTTTGAAAGAATTCTTCCCTAGGTTTGGTTTGCCGCGCATTGTCTGGAGTGACAATGGGAGCGAATTTGTGGGTCAAGTCATGCAAAAAGTTTGTGCAGGTCTTGGCATAAAACAGAAGTTCCACGCGGCGAATCACCCACAGTCGGCTGGTTTAGTAGAATGCTACAATGGAACCTTGAAGCTTAAAATTGCTAAGGTGCAAGCTAGCACAGGACTTAATTGGCCTGATGCTTTACCATTGGCTCTTCTGTCCACCAGAACAGCAGTACACTCTCGTTTGGGGCTTAGCCCTTACGAAGTGATATTTGGTCGCCCAGCTAATGTATGGGGAGTTCCTCGCCTTAAGAAATACTCAGACTTGCCATACCCGATGTTGATTGACTACTTGCATGACCTTACAACTAAATTGCGTGTTCTTCATCAACAGGTTCAGAGTGCTCTACCAGAGGCTTCCACAGACCCAGGTCATTCCATCCGACCAGGTGACTGGGTCTGCACGAAAAATTTCCAACGACAGAGAAATTTGGAGCCCAGATGGAGAGAGCCACGCCTGGTTCTTTTGACCACAAGAACAGCAGTTAAAGTCGAAGGAAAGAAAAACTGGGTGCATGCTGTGCACTGCAAGAAAGTGCCTTTGCCCTTGCCTTTCGATCAGTGGGTCCGTAGAGGCATCAGTGACTCTGAAAGTGAGAAAGTTCCGCAATTTGTACCATTCAGTGATGCGCGTCTAATTGGAACACTTTCTGAGAAAGAGGACGACGACATCCTTCAAGAAGCAATACCATCGCATCGTCGCTTGAACACGACAAATCCAGGAACATTGTTTCAAAACCAGACTGCCTCTGGACAGGAACGCTATAATTTGAGACCAAGACCAAAGAACTTGTAAATTTCTCTCCTATGTAGTACTCTATCCCGGTTGCAGGGTCACGGTAGGAGTCTTAGTTACGACCTGAGTAAGTGGCAATAGGCCTGCAGGACCTCACAGTGTCATAGGACGGTAGATAATCGTGACTACAGTGATTGAGGAAGATTGCCGTGAGCATCCACTTAGAAAGATGGAGGTTACATTAGATAAAAGAGAAAGTAAAAATGTAAAGAATAATTGTAAAGAAATATATAGTCGTTGTAGTATTGCTCTATGCGTCATTATATTGTCGTGTATTCTTTTGGCATCTGTAAACTGGATCATTATTACTCTGCAGCAAAAAGTTGTCTCTTCTCCTACCTCTACATCTTCTTCTACTATCTCTCCGCACCTATTTCACACTCTTCCCCAGCATGAACTCATCAGAAGAACTGAATACTTTAACAATTCCTTCGTCCAGTTGTTACATCAACATCAGTTAGTGATCAATACAACTGACTGTTGGGTGTGTGGACTCATACCACATACGGTAGAAAAAGGAATGCCATATTTAGTTCTTCCATTTTCCTATGAAGGTTCCGCTTGGGCTTATTTTGTCATTTTCAATAATGCATATCAAAGTAAAATTAAACAACCTGTCAGTTCACATAGTGTTGGTTCAGATTTCAGTCATAGTTTATTGATAAAGGGAATGGTAGCTATGGCTAAAATCATGGAAAAAAGTGAAGCTTCCATAGATGAAAGAAAAGCATATACCAATTGGAACATAACTAATTACATTTCCAGCCTCAATGATAAGGTTAAGCAAGGAAAATCTCCTCCGATACGGGTCATACCCCAACAAGGAAATTTCTGTCTGCAAATAAATGGTAGAACTCCAAACACCGGACAAAGAGAAAGTTTATGTTCCCATACATATGTTTATTCAGCCCTGAATTCACCGCCGTTAGTACCATCTCAAGGTACATACTTCGTTTGCCACGATAGGGCTTATACATGGTTGCCAGCTGATTTCTCTGGTACTTGTTATATAGCCTTTCTTCTTCCCCCTACATACACCGCTCCTGCGAACCATCATAAAAATAGATATGGCAGAGGGATTGTGGATTCGAAAGACACAGCAGGACAAGAGGGAGGAGATTTCCTCAAAGGATTTCTTCCCTTCTGGGGTCCAATGGCCAACAGCAGAAATATAAGGCAATTGGTTCGTGTCGTAGAAACCACCATAGACATCACTGTAGGAGCTTTAAGTAACATTACAGCTGAACTACAGGCTGATCGTCTTATGACCTTGCAGAACCGTGTTGCCTTAGACTTTGTTCTTGCGGACCGTGGTGGAGTATGCAAATTGATCGGATCAAGTTGCTGTATTTTCATACCTAATGACGCTCCGACAGTATACCAAGCTATCTCTAAGTTACACATAGTCTCCGAGTCGATTCATCAGGACGAAGGAGATTGGTCCTTTTCAGAGTGGTTTTGGGGATTACTGTCCAAATGGGGTTGGAAGGTATTGACATTCTTTGGAGTAATTTTAGCTTTTATATTCTCTTGTTGTCTTTGTATGCACTGCGGTCCTGCCATCTGTGACCTATGTGCTACTACATGTATTCCCAAACCCAAGTCACAAAGAGCAGAGAATATCAAAATGATGGTACAGCAACAGCTTGATGACCTCATGGCCATAGACATCGACTCAGATTAACATGAGTTTGTGTATCTTGCCTGAGTTCTGGCAAAAGGAGGGTCTGAGGAAATTTGATTTTTAATACGATCGTATCGACCCGCCATTTTGTGGCCCGCCGCCATTTTATGTTGCCTTCACTCAGGCAGCACAGCGAACGAAGTCCATTCTGCCTTTTCTGCTTATTCTGCAACATGGTGTTCAAAATAGCCTTCTGCCTCTATCTTTACAAGGCTGGTATTAAGGTCTGACCGAGTACACTAATCCCTGTTTGGTTTTCTAATCCTTGTTTCAACTATCTGTAGGCTCACACTATTCTCCGCCGATCTTATCTTATCGTCTGGCCTTCGCTGTCCTTTGCTAGTATTCTCTCATTTCACAACTGTCCTCCAAACGCACACAAACTTATCACACCACATGCAACTTCGTTGTGGATCGGTTAATTAATTAGTTCAAGGGAGGGGTGACAAACACAGCTGGAGGGGAGGCAACCTTAAGTCACTTGATACTTTGTTTTCCAATTCCTTCTATTGGTGCTGTCTTGTTTTTCCGACATTTCTATTGGCTCTGTTCTATCTTTACATTATTCTTACTAGCTCCTTTCTATGTGTTCTGGGAGTGTATGTAGTTAATAAATGGTTTTTATACGGTATATAAGATTGTGCGCCACAAAGTAAAGTGGCAGTCTCCTGAGAACATACCTTGTGTACTTCTGGGACAACTGTACTAGCTGCAGCTAATAAAATCTGATCTTTTACGCCTGACAGAGTGTCCCGTGTCTCTGTTAGTTGGGGCAGGTGAATCCAAGGAGATTTCAGGCGTACCCTGCGCCGCCAGGCCCATAAGGTTCTGGTTCTTCAGGTGGAGGTGCGTCGATTGGAAACATCAGCGCATCAAGAGCCTCAAGAATCACTAAGGGACATGTGAGAACATTAAGGGGACTAAAAGTAACTGTAATGGGTTCTTTATCTCCAGGTGAAAGAGATATTGGAATAACTCGATAGGCGCAGAGTTGAGGGGATAACAGATTTATTTTAGTTCAGTTAAGGCTGACTTTTATCCCTTGTTTTCTTTTCACAGGGATTGTCCTGTTACATTCACCCAAATCCTTTTTCCTCTTTCAGGGCTCTTGCCGCGGTCCCGGTGTGGTCTGGTCCCGATTTGGAAGTGGTCCGGTCTTTCCCTTGTGACAGCAGCCCAGGTTTTCCGCAAAATAAAAGAACGGAAAAACAGGTAAGTGGAGAGGTAAGGCAAGGTCTATGTAGGGTTAACAGTGTAGTGAGGGGATAGGTATATGTGTGGGTTGTGGTGGGATAACTTTCATTTAAGTGGTGAGTGTTGCCTTCCCGTGAATTTCCTAGTTTTCTCTTTCTCCTAAGAGTTTTCTTTCCTTTGGACTTCCCCGTGAAGTTAGAGAGGAATAGTTAGTGGGGCTTCCCTTGTTTTACAGGGTCTCCCCTTCCTGGCAGGACCTCCCCTCTGTCCACCCCGTATTCCCCCTTTTTCCCCTGGTTCCCGTTAGCCACTCTGCCAAAAAAAACCAGTTTCGGTACAAACGTACCTGAGGGGGCCACGCCCCTCCGGGGACGCGGCCGGCTGCTCCGTGGTCTTCCGGCTTCTCTTCGATAGGGGCGGGAGGCGCCCTGGGGTTTTCCTCCTTTTCTCACGTTTCGCCTCTTGTGTCGGACTTCGCTCCGGCGGTCTTCAGCTCTCGTCGTTCACTTTCCTTCGGTCGCGTTTCTCGAGTCTCCTCCGTCTCACTCCTTGCTCTTCCAGCTGCTCCGTCTTCTCTTTCTTTTGTGGCCGCGACGCCTTCTGCGTCTGACGTCGTACCTCCGAGGCTCTCTCAAGTGCCCCGGGGGTATGTCACCACAGCCCCTGTAGCCGTACTGGAACCGGTGTCGAGGGACGTCCGGTTACAGTAACTTCTTGAGTCCGTGGTGGGTGGGGGAGTTGATGGAAGGGCAAAAATCAGACTGAGGAGTCAACTTCACAGATATGCAGTTGTTTAGGAGGAACTGGTTCATAACAATGCTAAATTAGGGGGAGAACAATCACTCTTTACTAACATACGTAAAAGTTATTTCTGGTGGAACTAGCCACTCTCAGTCTTAGCATGGTTCTAATGGGGCAACAGGTGCTCTGCGAGCTGCAACAGTGGGTGGTTTCAGGCTCATGAAGCAGGGTAGTAGGGAAGGGGGGAGTTAGGGGTGTTAGCTTACTTGATGAGGTTGATTGTTGTTGTTGTTCACTGTTTGGCCAACTGCTCACATACACCAGGGTCTGAAATGGGCAAGCCACAGTGGCAAAAAGCAAAGAAACAGCTCATGGGAGGCGAACTGCATGCACAGGGAGAGCTGGGAGCATCACTGGAAAGACAGCATGGGAAGCCATATGCAGAATTAATTGAACGTTTGTACCTGGAATGTAAATGGCCTGGGTAACAAGGTGAAGCGCACGTTGGTACTTCAATATATACGCTGACATGCTGACAGGTATTATGGTCATTGGTGGCACATGCTGGATATACCACAGACTCCAGAGGGGTGGGTATCACACTAAGGAACGTAGTGCCACTCACACTGGAATGTAGGTGGCTTGACTCCCAGGGTAAATATGTGGCAATAACAGGCAAATGGGAAGGAGAAACAATCAACATCCCTCCACGACGCCATATTATGACCTTGCCAGATTTAAGCTCCCTACTATTGGACCTACCAATAGGAATCCTGATTTTGGGAAGCAACATGAATGCAGTGGTAGACCCAGTGGTAGATAGAGAGACTGGAGCAGGTGCAACGACTAAAAGAGGGCCCCTGTGGTCCTTCCTTGAGGCTATGGGGGTGGTGGATCTTTGGAGACTACGGCACCCACAGCAGTGACAAAATACATTCTATTCTGCGCCACACATTAGTTTCTCTCAGCTAGATTACATATTCACTCATCGCGAGGGTGTGGGTAGATTGCGAGAAGCGAAACATCAGGCTAGGAAACTCTGACCACTACCCTGTAAGTATCCTGTTAAAGGCACCAGTAAAGGAATTTGTGCTACTCCCAAAAATAGACCCATGGTTCTTGAAAGATAGGCACTTAAGGGAGAAATTACATGAGGAGATAGAAGCCTACTTTTTCGAAAACCAGGGCACTGTGGATTGCCCATGTGTGCTGTGGGATGCCTTCAAGGCTGCCCTGAGGTGCAAGACCTAATCTCTAAAAGGCGGTATAAAAAAAGCGCAATCTTTAATGAGAAAGACAGGAGACCGAAATTCGAGACTTAGGCAAAAATACAGACCGAGGGTACGGTGACACTTGGACACTGGCTACAATTTTGTCAGCAGGACTTTAGAATATTGGCTGAGGAGAGGGCACAGCATCACACATCACATTGGAAGTGCAGCATCATGATGTTGGAGATAAGGCCAATAAATTGTTGGCGTGGCTTGAAAAAAGAGAACAAGAACATTCCTGGGTTCTGGGGGTCGTGGATGGGCACGGTGCCCTCAGGACGACCAATGCTTCTATAGCAGAAATATTCTCAGATTACTATGAAGGCCGCTATGCGTCCGCAACCTCTAGAACTGCAAACGCCTGTAGTGAACTGGAGGGTGAGAAAGATATGCCAACGATCAGTGGGAAGAAGAGGGATGCATTGGAGGAATACTGATCCGTGGAGGAGCTGGCAGTTGCTTTGAGGAGCTTACAATCCGGGAAGGCAGCAAGACCTAACGGACTGCTGATAGAAATATATAAAGGGGTGGTCGACACGGTAACCCCTGAGACAGGTAGACATATCCCACCAACAAAGAGCGGATATTAAAGGAAATACATTCTGTCCCTAAAAGTGCCTTTACCAAATATGTTAAGTGTCTAAAGCTGGCTGTCACATGGAAACTACAGCTGTGTTATACGATAGGTAACAACCATGTTTATATGGCCTGTATGCTGAGCACAGTTTGAAAATAATAAAAAAAAAGTTTTTAAAAAAAAAGAAAAAAAAGAAATTGGGTCTCTAGTTGGCAAAGGAATACGCCCTTGTCCAAGTAGGGACCACAATCCTTGTCAGGGTAAGTCACAACACAACCCAAATTATCCTGTGCTCTCCCTTTGGTAGCTTGGCACAGAGCAGGCAGGCTTAACTTAGAAGGTAATGTGTAAAGTATTTCTGCAATAACTCATACAGTAACAGTGAAAACACCACAAAGATACACCACGCAGGTTTAGAAAAAGAGATATTTATCTGAACAAAATAAGGTCAAAACGACAAGAATCCAATAGGAACAAGTTGAAATAACACTTTTCAAAGGTTTCAAAGAGTCTCAGTTCTTAAGAAACAGTGATTGTATCCTTATAACACACAGTACCTGGTTGCGTCAAAACTATGACGCACAGGGACCGCAAAGGTGGAGAATAGGGGAATAATAGGGTGTTACGACTGAATTTCCGGCGCAGCAGAGACGATGCTTCGTTTCTTTCCACGCTGCAAGGTGATACGTTGTTTTTCAGGAACACAGTCTTGGTTCCTCACTGCGATGCGGGGATATTTTCACATCCAGGGACAATGTGTTGAAAATCCTTGACTCGCTGGTAGAAGGAACAGGCACTGCGCTAAATTTTCAGTCGGGAAGCCAGTGCTGTGTCGTTCCATACGGTGGTGTGGCGATTTTACAGCCACAATGCAGGCTTTGCGTCGATTTCTGCAGGTGTTGCGTCAATTTTCCGACGCACAAGGATTTTCTGAAGAGGTGAAGTCTTTGTTGGCCCTGAGACATCAGAAACAAGAGGCAAGCTCAATCAAAGCCCTTCTAGAGTACTTTAGGAGGAAGCAGAGTCCTTCCAGCAGAGTCAGAAGCACCAGGCAGCAAGGCAACAAGCAGGAAAGCAGTCCTTCAGCAAAGCAGTCATGAAGAGTCCTTGGGGCAGCCAGGCAGTCTCACTAACAGAGTCCAGGTGTAGGTCCAGAAGTGTCTTATCTAGTTGGGTCTGAGACCCAGTTTATATACCCAAAAATGCCTTTGAAGTGGGGGAAACTTCAAAGAGTGGTTTTTAAGTGCACAAGTTCCCCTTTCAGTCCAGTCCTGTGTCAGGATCCCTGTGGGGGGGTCATCAGTCTTTTGTATGAAGGCAGGCCACTGGCCTTCAAAGTGTAAGAGAGAGACTCTCCACCCTTCCTACCCAGGGAGACCCATTCAGTATGGAGATGGATGCAGATGTGACTGAGTGTGCTGTGTTTATGGCTGTCTGGGTGGAAAGCACAAAGGGAGCTGTCAACCAGCACAGACCAGACGTGGATTGGAGACAGGCTGAAAGGCACAAATTATAATAAGCGCAGAGAAATGCCCACTTTCTAAAAGTGGTATTTCTAAAATAGTAATATTAAATACAACTTCATTAGTAAGCAGGATTTTCTATTACCATTCTGGCAAAACCAAACATGACAGGGCTACTCCTTCTAGATAAAAATCTACCACTTAAAAGTTTATGAGGGCAGTTCTAATGCTAGTCTATGAGAGGAGCAGGCCTCACAGTAGTGGAAAACGAATTTGTGAGTGTTTCACTACCAGGACATGTAAACCACATGAGTACATGTCCTATCTTTTACTTACATAGCACCCTGCCCTAAGGGTTACCTAGGGCCTACCTTGGGGTTGACCTATATGTAGAAAAAGTGGGGTTTAATGCCAAGTCGAAGTGGCAGTGAAACTGCACACACATGCCTTGCAATGGCAGGCCTGAGACATGGTTAAGGGGCTACTTATGTGGGTGGCACTATCCGTGCTGCAGGCCCACTAGTAGCATTTAATTTACAGGCCCTGGGCACATGTAGTGCACTTTACTAGGGACTTACCATGTTTAGGGGAGAGCACCTGTACTTTAGCACACGTTAGTGGTGGTAAAGTGCGCAGAGTCCTAAAACCAGCAAAAACAGTGGCATGAAACTGGAGGGAGGCAGGCAAAAAGTTGGGGAGGATCACCCTAAGGCTGTCAGGACTAACATTCAGCTAAAGAGACACAAATGTTTCCTTCTTACCGCGAGATGCAGGATCAAAATGTCTGATCCAAATGAACCTACCCTAAGTGAACACTGTTACTGTTACTAAGGGCCTGATTTATACTTTGGCAGACGGGTTATAAACGTTATGGATAAACCGTTGGTTGTATTACTAGTTCATTTTATCTAATGGCACTTGTAATACAGAGGACAGGATATCCGGCATGTTTGCGAGAGTGTAGTCCACCCACCAAACTCTTAATCTGGCCCCAGGTCCTTTCACTTGATCAAATGTGGCCTTCTTTGAGGTTCAGTTTTTGTCCTAATGTAGAGGCCCGAATACAAAATAACCAAACAATTCACAGAACAAGGAAAGGCATACAGTCTCTTCTACTCAATAATGTAAACAGTAAAAATGCACTTTGGGCACTGGCAAAGGGGGTGGGCAGACAACCGTTGGTGAGTTCCCAAGGGACAACACCAAGTAAAAATGTGATAATGCAACTGCTCAAGCGTATTTCATTGGTCAGAAACAGACTACGTTTAAAATAGCTTAAACGGTTAAGGAGCCTGCAACAAAGATCTGTGTGTATCCAGTAACCTAGAATTTATAGTGCTGAAAAGTTAACTCACTGTGTGGGATTGTTATAACTTCATTTCAAATTCTGAAAGCTGGCTTGGTGATCTAAGTAATCCTGAATTACGAGTTTTACTTTGTTGTCTAGGTCAGTCGAAGTAGTCAAGTATCTCTTAATTATTTGCCCAGAGCAGCATTACTATGGTAATCTTTCTTGCCTCATGTCCCTTGTTCCAATATCTCTCTGATCTACATTGTAATCTCAAATCTCCCTTCCTAAGACCGTGTGGGTTTCCTAACACGTTTTGTAGAGCACAGCTATCAAAAATCACTTGTCCTCTTTTCACTTTAAGTTCGGATACTCATGCCTGCGACTGTGGAACTCCCTGATTGTTCTTGTGGGCATGAAGAGAAAGAGGGATATCTCAACTTTTGTCTAGTTCGAGTAAATGTAAATGGTGTGGTTTTAGAATGAGTGCTGTCCGTGGGATGTTATTTCATTCCAATAGGACAGATTTTGTAACTGTTCCACCTAACCAATGTAAATTCAATTTATGTCGAAGAGTATCAGTGCAGAATAATGTACAAAAGGGGTTCGGGAATTGTAGCCCCCACTTTCTGTGCAAGCTACACAAATGTTTGGTGTAGGGGCTCACACATTAGATAGATGGATGAATGTATGTATACAAGATAGCTGTGTAGTTCACATCTGCATTGCATGTAAAGCAGCTCAACAGTCTGCCATTTTTGTTTCAAAGATACCTGATTAACCTACAGTTCACAAGTTACAATCCAGTGGCACGTGCGTTTGCCCAAATCAGCTGCACGTAACCTGCCATGAATTTATATGAATTCTTTTAGGTTTTAACTCATGCTTTATTTATCCTAAGGTCACTAAAATGCGGTCTGTCGGATAAAGATAAAAAAGATCTCACTAAAAGATTTTTTTAAAATCAGTTTGTATTGTGCGTTATGTAAATGGCAATCATTAGAGTAACATCATAAACACCTCACATTCTCATACAGCACACACAACCTACAATCCCATCCCTATATGATATGGTTACAAAACTTGAGAAAGCCAAGATCAAATTCTAATACCAGTTTATCCCCTCGAAAACTATGAAGTGTTAAGATGAGCCTACCTTTGTTTACCCTAGTTACCACTGATTCTGGTGGCAAAGTCAGCGTACCCAAGTGGTGAAGGAGGGGGGGGGGCTTGTTCACTGTCAACTGCTCCCAGCCAGGACACAGCACTGACAAAAGGAATTACTGATTGGTAAGTGAGGTATCTGCAAACAGGAGGCGCTGGAAAGGAAAATAAGTTCCCTCCATCCCAACTATAAGCTGCTGCTATGTATGGTGAAGAAGACCTTCTATGCACGTGATGGTGCTGCATTTGTCAAGATGTTGGTAGACTGAGTCGGGACATAATAGGGACAATTCACCAGGGCAGGCCTGGAACAACACTCTGGCTCAAGGATACAGTAGCTGCTGACGAATTCCAATTACAGTTGGCACCTCATTTGACCTCGGACCCTGGTGGTACAGCTTTGATGTGGCGGAGCCCACTTACTTCTCACACCTGCTCTGTAGTTGGTTTATGAAATTAAGCGGTTTTACACAATGTAATAAGTCTAATGTACCAGAGGAGCTCCTTCCAATCAATATCTGCCTTTTACCTCTCAGAATCAGACTGTGGCTACTCTAGGAACAGAACCTTTCTTACTTATGTTAAACTGTATTTTACTTAGTTCGCCCTGAAGAAGACATAATGTAATGTGAGAAGCTGAAACATTACTACTCAGACAGTTTTATTTATTAGGGTAGTGGGACCACGCCCATCCAGTTTCAACAAACTTAAAATGCAATGCCTCAGTCTTCACGCAATGCTAAAAGCACCTGCCTGGCTGCCCCTCGTGCCGAGGCTGATCATGAGGCCAGGCTCTGACGGGCAGCACAGTTGGCATGTCTGGGGTTACCTCCTCTCCGCACGTAAGTCTCAGCAGCAGGAGGGTGCAGCAGTTATGAGACTGAGGCCGAGGAAATTTGGTCTCACAGGGTGATAGACACAGAAGCCCTGCTTGATGTCGTCTTTCTCTTTGGTTTTGTTATAAATCATATCAGTTAAAACTCCCTTTTCAGCAGTGCGTCTTCAATGTTTACTTGCAGACACTCTGCCCACCCAGTGACTTTTGTTTACTGTGCACTGAAGGTGCTGATGTGAGAGGGTGAGGGATAAAAACCTTTAGAGGGATTTATTATACGCAGTCAAAATGTATATTCATATATCTACGCCGGAGGTAAATTGTCCGTTAATTAGCTTATTTTCGAAACGCTGCATTTAAGTATAATTATTGCTTACTTTGAAACGCTACCGCGGTGTTTTCCTGGTGGCAGCAATAGTATGTAACATCTCCCCTGTGTTCACCTTTTCACTAATTCTGTGTAGCAGATGTGCCATTTTCACAGTTATTGTCTGTGTTTTTTTTGTCTAAGGCTACGTTTTATTCGTTCTCTTCCCTGAAACCCTTTCCTGCAGTTGAGCGTTCCAGGCTGTGGCTCCTCTCTCATTTCCAGGGTACAATGGGATGTGCGCCAAGAGGCTATTTCTATCTGGAGATGAGAGCTGTGCTATCTGTACGTGACCTAACCCCGGGCCTCGCTCCTCTGAAAGCACTATAAAAAATAGGTGTGGGTGAAAATCGTTTAAAGTTAGACATGTAGTAGTCAGGTGTCAGTATTACTGTACTGCTAGAGCCTTCCCTAATCCTTCGTGGGACAGATGGATTAGCTAAAATTGGTTCCTCACTCACTGAAATTCCTGGTGAGCCTTGTTTCCCCACCACTCAAATATGGCACCAGCCACCACTGAATTACCACCACCCTTTAATTTAGTTATGTTTGAAGTAATCCTCATTTTCAACCGTATTGTACTAATTTGTAAAAACATACAATTCCACTCCCTTTCTATCAGTCGCCTTACAGTTTATTTTCCTTGTCTATATCGGCTTCTTTCTTCACTTTGTGCATTGCTATATGCTTGGCACATAGGGCCTGATTACGACCTCGGCGGATGGGATACTCTGCCACAAACGTGAGGGTTATCCCGCCTGCCATTTTACAAGTTCCATAGGTTATAATGGAACTTGTAATACGGAGGATGGGATATCAGTCACGGTTGTGATGGATTACCCCATCAGCTAAGGTCGTAATCAGTACCATTGTATGCATATAAACTGTAGTGATATTTCCAGCTAGACAGGTCGTGTCTGAAATGACACCTCTAACAAATACACTTGCTAATCAATACACCTTGAATATGTATACATGAAGGCACTGCTTTTAATTTTCAGGGACAGCATTTTTAAATTGTATTTATTTCACATTTTTATATATTGTGACTACCAACATAGGTGTCTGGGCACATTACAGAACAACAAGAATGGGGAACAGGAAATCACCTTACACTGAACATGAAAATGCTAACAACTAAGAACTTAAGTAAACCAGATATTGGGAAGAAGGGATGTGTGAAAATATTCAAACTGGCAGGATGTGAATTGATATGAATGGAGGAGAGTAAGAGGATGGAGGTCGTTGGGAAACAGTGAGTTATAGAAAAGATGAGACTAAGGAAAGAATAATAAGAGCAAGCCGTGAGACCAAAGCAGGTGAAAGTGATATGCAACAGAAGTACGAGTTACTTACCTTCGGTAACGACTTTTCTGGTGGATACATTAGCTACCTGTGGATTCCTCACCTAATGAATACTCCCATTGCGCCAGCATTCGACGGAAATCTTCTTCCTAGCTTCTGCACGTCGACGAGGACGTCACAATTGCCCACGCAACGCCGTCTGACGTCATACAGGCAATAAGAGGTCCTCGCCGACGTGCCGACGTCAGTACCAACATTTTTTACGTGCCTGAGAATAATAGGCCATTGAGATGAAAGAACAAATTGCAAAATTTAATGATATTCCAAATAATTACATCATTCTGATAACTCAATCCTTTATTTTTTTCAACAAATAAACCAGTATATGAACAATATATATCAATATGAATATATATACAGAATATATACAAGTCCTCAAAACCAAGAGGAGCACACTCAAGAATTACTTGGCTAGACCAGACAGGCAACGGGGAGGCGGGTGGGACCGTGAGGAATCCACAGGTAGCTAATGTATCCACCAGAAAAGTCGTTACCGAAGGTAAGTAACTCTTTCTTCTGATGGATACAACTACCTGTGGATTCCTCACCTAATGAATAGAGTCCCAAAGCAGTACTGCACTCGGTGGAGGGTGCCTGAATGGTCAAACCAAGAAATCCTGCAGCACCGACCGTGCAAAATGGCCGTCCCTTCTGACCTCAGAGTCCAAACAGTAATGCTTTACAAAAGTGTGAAGGGACGACCAAGTTGCGGCCTTGCAGATGTCAACCACAGGAACACCCCTAGCCAAGGCCGAAGAGGCCGATTTAGCTCTGGTGGAAAGAGCTCTTATACCATCAGGGGGTTCTTTCTTTGCTAAAGAGTAACACATTTTAATGCAAAGAACAACCCACCTGGAGAGTGTTCTCTTGTGGACTGTCTTTCCTATCCTCTGTCCCACGTACCCGATGAAGAGCTGATCCTCCAGCCTGAAATCCTTCGTTCTGTCTATATAAAAGCTTAGCGCCCTCCTTGGATCTAAACGATGAAGTCTCTCTTCTTCCTTTGAAGGATGAGGCGGAGGATAAAACGTGGAAAGAGTAATCGTCTGGGACATATGAAAGGGTGAAACAACCTTCGGAAGGAAAGCAGCCTTGGTCCTCAACACCACCTTATCCCCATAAAAAGATGTATAAGGGGGTTTTACAGATAGAGCTTGCAACTCACTCACTCTCCTTGCAGAAGTAATTGCAACCAGAAAGACCGTCTTTAGGACCAATAATCTCATGGGGCAAGAGTCCATAGGCTCAAAAGGGGACCCCATAAGGAAAGTCAGAACCAAGTTCAAATCCCACTGAGGCATAACAAAAGGAGTGGGAGGGAATTTTTTCATAAGACCCTTCAAGAACCTAAGTACTATAGGGGATTTAAACAAAGAAGGCTGGTCTGGAAGACAAATAAAGGCTGAAAGAGCAGACAAATATCCCTTAACCGTAGCCACTGCACAACCCCTCTGTGCTAGAGACAATGCAAAAGATAAAACATCCGACAAGTGAGCACGTAAGGGATCAATCTGCCTCTCTCCACACCAAACCACAAATTTAGACCACCTATTAGCGTAGATAGATTTAGTGGAGTGTCGCCTGGCCGCTAAGATAACATCCACTACATCAGGCGGGAGAGAGAAAGAACTCAGGTTGCCCCGTTCAATCTCCAGGCATGAAGGTGCAGGCTCTGGAGGTGGGGGTGTAAAACCTGCCCCTGCGACTGCGAGAGGAGGTCTGCCCTGAGAGGGAGACGGAGCGGAAGGCACAGTGAGAGTTGGAGAAGATCCGTGTACCATACCCTCCTTGGCCAATCCGGAGCTATTAAGATGACTTGGGCTCGGTCTTGGCGTATTTTCCTCAATACTCGGGGAATCAAGGGTATGGGGGGAAACGCGTATAGCAACTGGTCGCACCAGGTCCTCTGAAACGCATCCCCCAATGCTCCTTGTACCGGATACTGGAGGCTGCAGAATAACGGGCAGTGCGAGTTCTCCTGGGTGGCAAACAGATATATCCGAGGAAACCCCCACATCTGGAAGATTAGACGGACTTGATCTGGATGGAGACGCCACTCGTGGTCGGCCGAGAAATGGCGACTGAGTCTGTCCGCACGTACGTTCAAGACTCCGGCCAGATGATTTGCTACCAAGCAAATATGATGGTCCTTTGCCCAGGACCATAGCCGAAGAGCTTCTCTGAAGAGAAGGTATGACCCTACCCCTCCCTGTTTGTTTATATACCACATCGCAGTAGTATTGTCCGTCAGAACCTGAACCGACTGACCGCGAAGGGATGGGAGGAAGGCCTTGAGAGCCAGACGTACAGCCCGTAACTCCAACAGATTGATATGAAACATCTGTTCTACTGGAGACCAAAGACCTTTGATTTCCAGGTCCCCCAGATGAGCTCCCCACCCTAGAGTGGAAGCATCCGTTATTACTGTGGCCACTGGTGGAGCTTGCGAGAACGGCCTTCCTCGGGAAAGATTGCCATCCGCAATCCACCACTTCAAATCCGTGGCAGCATCTCTGGAGATCCTCACCAAGCCTTCGAGATCTCCTCCTTTGTGTTGAGACCACTGCCTTCGGAGACACCACTGAAGAGCCCTCATGTGCCAGCGAGCATGCGTGACCAACAGTATGCAGGAAGCAAACAGACCGAGCAGACGTAGGACCTTGAGGACTGGAATGACCGCTCCACTTTGAAACATTGGAATCAACGCCTGAATGTCCTGAATCCGCTGAGGCGGAGGAAAGGCTCGATTCAATGTTGTATCCAGTACTGCCCCTATGAACAGGAGGCGCTGAGAGGGCTCTAGGTGAGATTTGGGCACGTTCACCGAAAAACCCAGGTCGAACAACAACTGGGTTGTCGACTGCAGGTGATGCAACACGAGCTCCGGAGACTTGGCTTTGATCAACCAGTTGTCCAGATAAGGAAATACTACTATCTCCTTCCTTCTGAGCTCCGCTGCAACCACCGACATCACCTTCGTGAAGACTCGAGGTGCTGAAGTAAGACCAAACGGGAGGACCGCAAACTGATAGTGCTGCGACCCCACCACAAACCGGAGATACTTCCTGTGCGACTTGAGTATCGGGATATGAAAGTAAGCATCCTGCAAGTCGACAGACACCATCCAATCTCCATTGTTCAGCACCAAAAGCACCTGAGCTAGGGTCAGCATCTTGAACTTTTCCTGTTTGAGGAACCAATTCAAGATCCTTAGGTCCAGGATTGGTCTCAACCGACCATCCTTCTTGGGAATCAGGAAGTACCTCGAGTAACAACCTTGACCCCTTTCCTGCTCTGAGACCAACTCCACCGCGCCCTTTGAAAGGAGGACTTGAACCTCCTGTTCTAACAACAGGAGGTGTTCTTCTGAACAATAAGATGGGCGGGCGGGATGGGGGGCGGAAATTCCCGAAAGGGTAGGGTATAGCCTTTTCTCACAATTCTGGTAATCCAGGAATCTGATGTTATGACATCCCACTTGTGGAGAGAATTCAGTAACCTCCCCCCTACAGGACTGGAGTGAGTGGGAATTGGTGGAAGCCTAAGGCTGCTTCCCCTGCTGCACCCCTCCAGAGGAAGAGGCAGAGTGCTGCTGAGTGGCTCCCCTGGTACAGACCCTACCCCTCCCTCTGAAAGATCTATAGGAGAGAGCAGAGGTGGGTTGCTGGAATTTCCCTCGAAAGGAGGAGGAGGAGGAACCACGACCAAATCCTCGAAATCTCCTAAAAAATCTGGAGGAAGTAGAAGAAGTGGCTTGCAAGCCCAGCGACTTGGCCGTGGCCCTACTCTCTTTGAACCTTTCTAAGGCCGAATCTGCCTTGGCACCAAACAGCTTGTCACCATCAAAAGGAAGGTCCAATAGGGTCGACTGCACATCAGAGGAAAATCCTGAGTTACGAAGCCAGGCCTGCCTCCTCGTAACTACAGCAGTGCCCATTGCTCTAGCAACCGAGTCAGATGTATCCAACCCAGATTGAATAACCTGGGTTGCAGCTGCCTGAGCGTCAGAGACCAGGCTCAATAATTCCTGAGGAACCTCTGTGTGCGTTGATTTAATCTCGTTCATCAGGGCATAAATGTATCTTCCTAAAATGCATGTGGCATTGGTGGACTTCAACGCCATGCTACATGACGAGAACACCTTTTTGGATGACATGTCCATCTTCTTGGAGTCTCTATCCGAGGGTACAGCCGGAAAGGACCCAGGAGCAGATCTTGCTGAGCACGAAGCCTGGACCACCAGGCTTTCAGGTGTTGGATGCCTGGAAAGAAAATCTGGGTCAGCCGGTGCAACCCGATACCTCCGAGCCACAGATCTATTGACGGCTGAAGAAGACAATGGCTTCTTCCAGACTTCCATAATTGGGTCCAGCAGCGCTTCATTGAAAGGCAAAAGTGGCTCTGCCGATGTAGAGGCAGGGTGCAACACTTCCATCAAGATGTTCTGCTTGGCCTCAGTCACTGGCAAAGGGAGGTCCAGAAAGTCATTTGCCTTTCTGATGACAGAATGAAAAGTGGCCGCCTCCTCTGTATACTCCCCAGGTGATGACAAGTCCCATTCAGGGGAGGTATCTAGACCACTAGCAGTGTCAAGTCCATGGAGATCCTCACGAGAGTCCTCGATATCCCCTTCCTCCAAGGCTTGTCTCTGGTATTCCTGCTCTTCAAGGAGGCGGAGAGCAAGCCTCCTCGAGTGCAGCCTCTCCTCTATCCTCGGCGTCGACATGGCGTCAGCGGACATCGAAGAATGATGCCGATCCTCGGATCCGTCAGACGCCGGGTCTACAGGCACCATAGGTCTCTTCGGCGCAGAACGAGGAACCGGACGGTGTGAAGACTGCCTCGGAGTCGCAGGAGGTCTAGACGGCGTCACTGGCTGAGACATCGAAGCCGCAGGAGCCGAAGCCGTAGGAGCCGGAGTCTCAGGAGCCGAAGCCACTGGAGCCGATACCGGCGCCTAGCCCACGTTCCCCAGGGGGAGAAAGGGCATAAAGGGTGCCGGTCGAAGTGTAGCCGGAGCACCCATGTTGAAGGCCTAAGGGCCCGAAGGACCAGCCGGTCCACCACCTGGAGCCATCTGTTGGAAGATGGAAAACATTGCATTCAGGAATGCGGTACTATCAGCTCCAGGGGCCGGGAAAGCCGGGTACTGGGGTGCCTGGTTCGAAGGCGACACCGAAGCCGGTCTCGACGTCTGCAAAGACGGAGAAAACATCTGAGGCTGAGGAACCTCGAACACTGAAGGAGGATGGCCTGATGACATGGGCGAAGTCGGTGAAGCCGGAGATGGCAACGGCGTCGTCGGCTGGGGAGTGACAGTGGGACTGACTTCCCAAGTCTTCCGACGTCGAGTTGATGGAGACCTCGATCGAGACCTCTCCCTACTCGACCGGCACCGTGATTCTCGACGACGCCGGGAGTCCCAATGAGACTTCGGTGACAACGACTTTCGGTGATGTCTCTTCTCCTTCTTTTTCGATTTCGCAAGAAAAAGCTTGGCCTCACGCTCTTTCAGGGCCTTAGGATTCATATGCTGACAAGAATCGCACTTATCAACATCATGGTCGGAACTAAGACACCACAAGCAGTCAGAATGTGGGTCCGTTACCGACATTTTTCCCCCACACTCACGGCAGGGCTTGAAACCTGACTTTCTTTGCGACATTGTAATGTCCCAAAGTAAAAATAGCCAAAAACACACTGTAACTGTCGATACAGCAACAGTAGCTCCCTCAAAGATAACCGTTTCGAATGGCACGGAAAAAAGGGAACTGACGTCGGCGAGGACCTCTTATTGCCTGTATGACGTCAGACGGCGTTGCGTGGGCAATTGTGATGTCCTCGTCAACGTGCAGAAGCTAGGAAGAAGATTTCCGTTGAATGCTGGCGCAATGGGAGTATTCATTAGGTGAGGAATCCACAGGTAGTTGTATCCATCAGAAGTGGAGGGACAGGAGGTGAGCGTCGCTGTGGTGCAACGAAACCTGAAGTGCCCCCCCTGCAAAGTACATGGAGGCCCCCCCTGCTCCATTCCTTGGACCTAGTCAGGAGCTCTCGGGTCAGAGGCCCACCTCCCCTGCATAGTGTACTGTGCTGAGGGGCCCCGTGGAGCTCAGGGTCCCCCCCCACACTGCAGAGCCTGCAGGGTCTAATGTTACACCACTGGAGTGTCAGAAGCATATGAAAGAAGCAAAAGGATGGGGAATGCTGTGCAGGGATGAGGCAAGTGGTGACGATACCAATGTGAGCTGGTGTGAAAGGTTACAGGATGGAGAAAAGAGGAATTAGAATAAAGAGGGGCAAACAAGGAGAGGGTTTAGGAGAGTATAAAGATCTACTTGTACACTTCCTAGTGACATGAAGGTAAGCACTTTCCACTTGATTAGGGAAGGATATTAAATCACCAGGCTGCATGAGTGCCAGCTGTGATAATCTGTGACATGTGAAATTCAAGGTACCATCCCCTCTGCTGTCAGATTTGTAAATAGTCACCAATTATAAAAGCAGAGGTGGGGAAAACAGTCACATGTACTGCTACTGTTCCCAGTTATTCAAATGTATTTTATTGTTGTTGTGTAGATATACTTAAGACATCCTAACTTTGATTTCAAACATATGCAACTCTCCTCCACTCTCTTCTGCCAACCACCGTAATGTGATGTAGACAAAACACATATGATCCACTCAACAAACACTGCAATATAAACATAGCATTTGACATCAGGCAGAATGGTCTGGTTCATCCGTTCTGCCAATATCCGTACCCATTTTGTAAACTAAGGTCCAAAACTGTTACACTCTTAGTTGGTAATACTGTTCCTTCACCTCTCTAAATAAGAATGATAAATCATTAGTTATAAATAAGTTTATGTTTTCATGAGATCTGAATGTTTTTGCTTCCATCACACTCGCTAAGAAGAGAATTCACGTATTTGTTGCAAGTCTTCATGTGAAAATACCTATATATTTGTTAGATTACGCATACACTTCATCATCCAGGTCTATATGCTGGTCATACGTTGTGAAAGAACTCTATTCCTGAAAA
Source organism: Pleurodeles waltl (assembly GCF_031143425.1). Classification (NCBI taxonomy): domain Eukaryota; kingdom Metazoa; phylum Chordata; class Amphibia; order Caudata; family Salamandridae; genus Pleurodeles; species Pleurodeles waltl. The sequence continues at coordinate 1,077,473,493 of NC_090444.1, forward strand.
ATCCTAGTAATTGAACTGGGTTTATTTCCTTATTTAACGTGCCCGATTTTTGTAGCTTCTGTATACTTCGTTTTCTCTCGGGGCTGTCTAAAATGGCCTTCTTGCAAGGAAACAGTACAGGTGATCACTACTCACCAGTGAAGCAAACAGTGGTAGCATCGCCTCTGTTTCCATAGGGACCCCAACATGTTTATGCTAACCCTGTGGCCCAGCCAAGTTGGTCATTCATCTTGGTGGAAGCCCCCACCCCAGCTCTCCCTCAGTGGTTTTTAAGCTTCTGAGGTCGCCAAGTGACAGCTATCAACATTGTCATCTGTGAAAACAACCTCCCAGAGGCCATGTTTGCTTTCCAGATACACAGCCAGTTCTAAAGTATGGAGGGGGGGGGGGGATCAGCCCAGCCTGGAACCGACTGCGGGTGCAAGATTACCCCATTAAGCACCACATGTCCCACTGTGGTAGGGATGGGGAGCATGCATGATATTGAGAGGGTCCTGCAAAATTACACTTGACACCAGGAGAGAGGCTCGCGGTGCTTGGAGGGGGCGGGGAGGCGTGAGAAATAAACATTAAAATACATTTTTTTTAAATAAAACACTTACCTCATTCCTAGCTGCGCCTGCGCTGCTCCTCTCTCCTCTTGCTGCTGCAGCCACAGGATCCCAGCCTGCCCTGCGGCCAATCCTGACGCTGCTCGTCACCCCCGTGGCCCCACCCCTTCAAAAGAAAAGGATAATAAACAAAGTTTATTATCCTTTTCTTTCAAATGTTTGCAACTGCCGCTGCTGGCGGGCAGACGATGCTCCTCCACCCTAAAGGAGGAGCAGCCCCTGCTTGACACCTGTGCCAACATACCTAGCTGCAATTATTGACTGACAAAGCTCTGAGTGGCAGACACTACTTGGTGCTGTTAAGTGCTCAACGGCCTGGCTATCACCACTGTTTGTCACACCAGCGAGCAGACTGACAGACGCTGCTGAATGATAAGCCTGGGCTCTGCTGGACTACTCAATATCAACACCAACAATAAATATTTTGGCATAATTCCTAGAACAAAATATCGATGGATAAAATATCAAAAGCTAAGTGCATATAGGAAGTATAGATTTTTCCATTTACAACTTCACATCTAAGTACCATTAAAATATATATATACCGCACAAGTATAGAGAATCTACACAGCCTTTCCTGTGCATACTTTATTTTCGATATTCTGTCCCATCGATATTGTTGATTAAATATTCAGACGACACACCCTCTCTTCTGAGGTCAGTGATCTCCAACCAATCCAGTGCTATGATGCCTAGATGAAAGCATCTGGGGCAGCAACATTTTTAATTGGCAGACAGGTGTGGACGTTTAAAATGCTCGGCAATTCCAGGTAAATATATTCTACACAACTTAAATTCACTTTTACAAATGTTATTACATTGTCTTTAAAAATCAAGACTTCTTTCTGCAGTTTTATTCAGTGCGAATTCTACCACACGACATTGGAGAGCTTCGCACAAGCACCAGTTACATTACACTAGTACAGATTATTATCATTTTTTTTAAAGGGGATATCAAGTGGTAAGTGATTTGCCCAGAATCACACCATGTTGAGCCGACGCTGGGACTAGAATCTGGTTTCCCAGTTCCCAAGTCGGCAGCTCCGGCCATAACGTGCATATTTCCAATGCACGGTAACTTTCGGGACGTGGTGTCGCCCAATACCCGAGTCCTGACTGCACGTCACTCTTGCAACAATTCAAAAAAGATGATACCGTTGCCCATACATCATTCACTCTTAAAAATAATGGCTCGCACGTTTTAATCCGCTAAGCACTAATTATTTGTCCCATAAATATTTGTGTTTATAATCAAAGTGCCAGCATTGGAGTCTTTAATTAAGGCTGCCTCTCCATGCACTGAATATCTCATGAGCAGTGTAGGTCATCTCATATGGGGAAACTAGGAAGAAGGTAAAAACATTATTTAAAGTTTGTGGCCGTCCTGGTTCAGCACAAGCCTAAACACGATGTAAAACAAACTGTCAATTATGGTTTTAAGGCGAGGAGAGGCAGCGAATTGAATCGCGGCGCCGCGCAAGGGTGCATTGGTCACCGAATGGTTCACTAGCCAAACTTAAGCCACATTAATGAAAATCCCTGGCAAAGAAGATGTGCATATCTAGCAGGTTCTTCCCGAGGAATCGATACCCCCTCTCACCCGGGCCCTGGCACGCCTGTATGTGTGGCAACGATCCACTGGGGCCTCTCACACTTCATCAGAGCGTAATTGTTCAAAAATTAAACTGTTATTTATTGTGTACCTTTATTGAAAGGTTAGGAGACATATGAAACGCATGAACGCCCATGACGATTCCGTAATGGTAAAAGGCGTCAATAAACATGTACATTCAATACCAGCAGCCACTTCCTTTACATAGTTGTTTTTTTTTTTCCGAGAGACTGCTGTTGGCATCAGTGCTTTAACTGAAAATATAGAAGTGCAGGTACTCAATATTTAGAGAACTTGCTTGGTCCCGAGAATTGCTGGTACTCTCCCTTTAAATGTAATGCAGCAGTAGCGAGAAGTGCAGGTACTTTTCCTTTCAAATTTAAGAAGTTCAGGTAATCAGTACCAGACCGTATCTACCCATTTAACCCCTTCGCTGTCAGGCCTTTTCCCCTCCAGTGCCGAGCCTTTTTTTGGCTAATTGGGACAGTTCACGATTCATGGTTTTTCCCTGAAAATGGCATCTACAAAGGGTTTGCGGTGCTAAAATCACCATCTTACCAGATTTCACGAACAGGCAGACTTGAATCATAAAACAACAATTTTCAACACAATTTTGGAATTCTACTGGGACATACCCCATTTTTACTACTTTTTGTGCTGTCAGCCTCCTTCCAGTTAGTGACAGAAATGGGTGTGAAACCAATGCTGGATCCCGGACAGCTAAACATTTCTGAAAAGTAGACAAAATTCTGAATTCAGCAACAGGTAATTCGTGTAGATCCTACAAGGTTTTCCTACAGAAAATAACAGCTGAAATAAAAAATAAAAAACTGAAATTGAGGTAAAAAAAAAAAAAAAAAAAAAACAGCCATTTTTCTCCATGTTTTACTCTGTAACATTTTCCTGCGATATCAGATTTTTGAAAGTAATGTACTGTTACGTCTGCTGAACCCTTCTGGTTGCGGGGATATATAGGGCTTGTAGTTTCATCAAGAACCCTAGGTATCCAGAGCCAATAAATGAGCTGCATCTTGCAATGGGTTTTCATTCTATTCCGGGTACACAGCATTTTATTTGCTGATATATACAGAGTGAAAAATAGGTATCAAGAAAAACTTAGCATTTTCCAAAATGGGCACAAGATAAGGTGTTGAGAAGCAGTGTTTTTTTGCACATCTCTGAATTCTGGGGTCCCCATATTAGCATGTGAATTACAGGGTATTTCTCAAATAGATGTCTTTTTTTACGCACTGTCTTACATTTGGAAGGAAAAATTTTAGAGAAAGACAATGGGCAATAACACGTGTTTTGCTATTCTGTGTTCCCCCCATGTCTCCTGATAAAAACTGTACCTCACTTGCAAGGGTAGGCCCAATGCTCGTGAAGTGCAAAGTGCCTACCTGTAGATTTTCGCCTCTAGCTCAGCCAGCACCTAGGGAAACCTACCAAACCTATGCATGTTTAAAAGCTAGACACCCAGGGGAGTCCAGGATGGGGTGGCTTGTGGGGCTCTCGACAGGTTCTGTTACCCAGAATCCTTTGCAAACCTCAAATTTGGCCCATTTTGGTGACAGAAAGTTCTGGAATCTGAGAGGAGCCATAAATTTCCTTTGACCCAGCATTCCCCCAAGTCTCCCGATAAAAATGGTACCTCACTTGTGTGGGTAGGCCTAGCACCCACAACAGGAAATGCCCCAAAACACAACGTGGACACATCACATTTTCCCAAAGAAAACAGAGCTGTTTGGAAAGTGCCTAGCTGTGGGTTTTGGCCTCTAGCTCAGCCGGACAGCACCTAAGGAAACCTAGCAAACCTGTGCATTTTTGAAAACTAGACACCTAGGGGAATCCAAGAAGGGGTTACTTGTGGGGCTCTACACCAGGTTCTGTTACCCAGAATCCTTTGCAAACCTCAAAATTAGGCCAAAAGAACACTTTTTCCTCACATTTCGGTGACAGAAAGTTCTGGAATATGAGAGGCGCCACAAATTTCCTTCCACCCAGCGTTCCCCCAAGTCTCCCGATAAAAATGGTACCTCACTTGTGTGGGTAAGCCTAGTGCCCGCGAAAGGAAATGCCCCAAAACACTATCTGGACACATCAAAATGATCAAATACAAAACTACCTGTTTTCGCAGTTGGGTCACCTGAGTTTTTGGTCCTGGACTCAGCAGCCATACAGGGAAATCTACCAAACCCAGACATTTCTGAAAACTAGACACCCGAAGGAGTCCAGGGAGGTGTAACTTGCATGGATCCCCAGTGTTTTCTTACCCAGAATACTCAGCAAACCTCAAATTTAGCTAAAAGAATATATATATATATTTCTCCCACATTTCTGTGCGGGATCAAATTTCCAACCAACCAACATTCCCCTCAGTTGCCCGGTAAAAATGATACCTCACTTGTGTAGGTGGGCCAAGTGCCTGTGACAGGGAAGAGACAAACATATCGAAACAGTCGGGGGGGTGGGGGACCAGAGCAGGACCAAAAGGGCAGTTGGAAAAGAAACATTTTTAGGCTGACAAGTGGGACAGAATTTTTACCGTTATAGATGAGACAATGCTGGGTGGTGGGAATTTTGTGGATTCCTGCAGATTCTGGAAGGTTCCATCCCAAAAATGGGGGAAAATGTGTGATTTCCAGCAAAGTTGGAGGTTTGCAGGACATTGTGGGTAAGAAAATGGTGCGGGTGCATGTGAAGATGTTTAGTTTTCAGATGTGTTTAGGTCTTGTGGATTTTTCTACATGGCAGCATCCCAAAGTCCAAAAAGTGAAGCCCTCACCATTCCAAGTGGGACGATTTTGAGAGTTAGTCAAGCTCTCATGGCCCAAATGTAAAACCAAAACCCAAAATAATCAAATGTCCTCCTGCTTGCTGTGAGATAAGATGTTTTAGTGTGCGGGTGAGAACTGAAAGACTGTTACCCTCTTCAGTTGGGGTGGGGCATAACCAGGCCCATACTAGTCAGTAGACACCGCCTCATTTTTATTTATTTTTTTTATTCCCTGGCATCTAGTTGACTTTCTGCCTCCCGGGGTGTGGATCGGGGATAATTGCCCTATCAGTCCACTGGTGGGCAGAACAACTTTTGCCCCATTTATTTGGGGTGGGGTGGGGTTATGGCCATACCTCCACCCTCTTATTTTGGAGAAAAAAAATCTTCCCTGGTGTGGGCTTTCTGCCCCCCTTGGGGGCAGATTGGCCTTCCATAAATAAGCCGATCTGCCAACAGTAATGTACCCCCATGGGGAGCGACCCTTGCCAAAGCGGCTGCCCCACTCCCCCAGAAAAACGCACACACATACACACACACCAATCCTTGGTGCATAAGTGGCTTCTGCCTCCTCCCTGCCCCCCCCCGGGCAGATCAGCCTAATAGAAATATGCCAATCTGCCCCCAGGAGAGGCAGAAAAGGCCTAGTAAAAAAAAATTGCCCCCCGGGAGCAACCCTTGCTTAAGGGGTCACCCCCCTTATCAATATTATTATTTTTTTTTAAATCCCAGGGGCCTAACGGCTTCTGACCCCAACCCCCCGGGAGCAGATCAGCCTAATTAATATAGGCCAATCTGCCCACAGGGGAGCAGAAATGGCCTTAAATAAAATGCCCCCCTTGGGGAGCGGCCCTTGCCCAAGGGGCTGCTCCCCTTCGGACTATTAAAATAAACAAAAATTCCCTGGTGTCTAGTGGCTTCCTGCAGCATGATCACTATGCGATCGTGCTGCAGAAATGCACAGAGAGACATGAAAAGGGAAGGAAAAGCCTCCCCTGCCCCTGACCCGGGCACTTCCAGCTTGATGGGAGTTGACCTCTGATGAGGTCAGCACGCGTTGGCGCACTAACGTCATCAGGAGTCACTGGGAGGGGGTGGAAGGGGAAGCGATTCCCCTTCCAACCCTGACTGGGGGGGCGGGGTGGAAGTCAGGTGGCCCTCAGGGAGAGCGCTAGCTCTTCCCCAAGGGCCGGTCCCAGGATATAATGGTTATGCCCATGGCACCTGAGCGCCGCAGCCACGGAGGTAACCATTACGCCTTTGGCGGGGAAGGGGGTTAATGAACTGGTTGTTATTGGCTCTATATAAAGTACACTATACGTTCAAGATCACTTGTTTTAACAACAGAGGTTATTATCACCCAGCTGAGAAGTACTTAGCTTATCAGCTGCGGAAGGATACTAGACTAAGCAATCTTGACCCAGCTGAAACCAGGGTGTCAATTCACAACAAGCATCTGCAATGCAATAGGTCTTGCATTTGTGAGAGTTAAAGGTATTGGTGTTGTAAATTACAATGTATTTTACCTATGTGTTTTGGTTTGGAGTGTAGTGGATATATGCCAGGTGCCACAGCAACCCTCCCAGGCATGTGGCTACAGTAGAGAGGGCACAACAAGGCCGACATCTTGGGAGTGTTTTTGCCTCATTCCTACAGACTGGTTATGGTACCCTAGAAATGCAACCCTTTCTTGTGTGTTTACCTAAACTTTTATAGCACCAAACAAGCCACAAAGAGGCACCTTCATAGCATTTAACCCAGAAAACGAGGGGCTCAAAGGAGTTAGGAGCAAAGAAAAGGGGGCAGCCATATATTTCTGTGTGTTAAACTTTAAAAGGAATTATTTCTTTACATTGGCAATACCAGCCTAACTTAAAAACATTGAATGAATACAAACAGAATAACAGAAGAGGCAGCTTAACTGCAAATTAATTATAGCGATTTTGTTAAGAATGGCGCCTGCTTTGCAGCGCTATGAAATGGCAGAAACTGAATTACCAAGCAATATATATGAAAAAGAAAAAGCAAGTTATTCCTAGACCGCCCCAAAATCCACCAGACAAAGGACCCTAGGGGAGAGAATGTGGCGTAAAGGCCAGAGATGCGACTTTGGGGCTCGGGGAACACCATTTGAGTCTTGGTGCCGGCTCAATATCCTGTAATTCTCGGCAAATCACTTACTCTCCCCCCTTGCTACCCAAAATTAATGTGTTCTGGTGTAATGTAACTGGTGCTCAAATAAAGTGCTGTAATTCCTTTGTATCAAGTATGCGCTATATAAAACTGCAAAAAAAGAAATAAATAAGTAAAGCACTCCAATACCATTGTGTCAAGTTCGCGCTCTATAAAACTTCAAAAAATAAATATATAAAAAAGACCCCGCAGATGGCGCAAAGAAATAGCAAGATGCCTGAAATGAAGGAAGACGAAGAATTAACATACTGCCATGAGCAAAGCGGCAAGGCAAAAGAGAAAGTAGTGCGCTGCCACACTAAGGTACATGGCTGATCGTGCAATAATCCCTGTATCAGGGTCAGTCTCCAAAGCGGTAACAAAACAGCCTCAAGGCAGGACAAACAAAAGCATTTACCAATAACATCAAGGGATTTTTGAAAGGCAGGCCCAGGAATTAAATAAAGTGAGGGGCGCGAGATGGGCGTGGTTAAAGCCCACAGAATGTATTACAACATGTCGAGAAGAGCAGCGCTTGCGCGCTGCTATGCTCGACCTAAAAGCTATAAGAGAAGACAACATTGCCTGAATATCCCATTCAGGCAGTGACGCTTTAAAGCATGGGCAAAGTGGACAATTGCCCAGGGCCCCGGTCTTCAAAGGGGCCTCTGGGAAAGTGAACTTTCTCTCTCATTCTCTTCAGTCTATTACTCAACCAGTAAAGTATTGTTGTACATTATATGGTATCAGGCAGCATGTATTTGTAGATACTATGTGATAAAATATAAAGTTGTTTCAAACAGGGACTCCCTAAAGTATGTTTTGCCCGGGCCACAAAATTCTTAAAACAACTGTGTCCCACTGATCTCGGCCACATCACACAATATTCCACAGACGACGTAGCCTTTGAACTACTTTTTAAACAATCTTTATTGAAGTGTTATGTTGCAACATGGTCTTCAACAGTGACATTTATGACACAGCCACGGTTCACCTTGGCTATAAAGGCCTAACAGTCGCTAGTGAAAAAGATCAAACCACAGGATAAGCGTAGCAGCACTATGGAATGCAAAAAAAAAAAAATAGAAGTACAAAGTGTACATCCACCACTAAATAACACAAGCTTATCCAACAAGCAGCTTGCTAGCTACTGGTAGCTCTCCAGCTGCCATCAAGAACTTCTGCTGCAACCCAACTCACTGTATTAGAAGCTTTTGTTTGATTGAAATGATGTATGTATACCAAAACTGAAAAGTGGGTGTTCAAGACTAAAATATGTGTATTTGCACAACTCATAAGTTGATGTTTGGGAAAAATGGTTTAATTTTGCAACTACATTTAAATGTATATGCAAGTGATAAATCATGCAGTGTTGGGGAAAACTATTACTAATATCATTAACTTTGTGCTAGGGGTATTGTGACTACGGCTGTTATAGACTCCTAGGTAGACACATTCAACTTTGGCAAATAATTTTTGTTACTACTGGCAACCATGCCTGGTGCACAGAGGTGATCACTGCAGGTAATATGGCATTTGGGGGTGAACAGTGTAATTTTGCCTTGAATAATGACTGTCACAACTCAAAGATTAGTAGCTCAGGACCAGGTTCATTGAACATAAGTAGCTCTTATTACAGAAAAGGTTGAAGACCTTTGAAATAACACCTCTGATGCAATACTGTAACCTGAAGGCTCGAAGGAGCACTCGGCAGCCAGTGTATTCTCCCACAGAGCCACTCATTATTTTGATTTGTTATAAGCCAGCTCCACAGATTCAGGAGGTAAGCTACCGCTTTTTCAACATCATTCTCCGAGTCATCCCAGTGCATTTGGGAACTGCACATTAAACCCAGTAAGAGGTGAAACCTAGCTCCCGTGAGCTCAGAGAACTACCAGTAAGTTGCTGACATCAATGCAGTGTTCTGAAAAGCACAACTCACTGGCTGCTGGCTTTGCTAACTGACAGCAAGATGTACATTAACGGATAAAGTGACATGTTATTAAAGTAAAAGCATGACTTTAGTACCAAATTGTGCAAAACATGAGTGAAATTGTCTCGTTTCTTGTTAGTATGGATTTTGCGTAACTCAAAATTCGGGAATATTGGCTATTATTAGCTTCTCGTAGGGGACTAGTTAACCCCAGCACAAGTGCACAAGGGTCACTCGTACTTATTTCATGTATTTCTCATGATGCCAACTCTGACATAAGCCAGTTATTTTCCCTTCTGATTCAGCTCCCGTAGCACGTAACTGATTAGATATCATCATCCGGCCAAGGTCGGATGATGTCATTTACCTGATGGCATCATTATGCTAATTAGTGGTTTAAAACGTGAAAACTCCTATTTTGCTCACGTAACATTGGCAAGCATGAGAAATACTCTCACTACAGGATGCCACTTAAAAATACTAATGACACTACCCTGTTAATGGTAATAGCAAAAGCAAGTACCAATTGTTGTGCTAAAATTACATCAGCCTCATTTGAGAACGGGCTGTAGCACAACTGGCAACGAAGACAGGTTCGACACTGGGAGGACAAAGTTGCATTTCTTCGCCACCGGGATGCGCAGGCAGCAAGGAAATATCCGTGCCTCGGATCTTGCCAGTCTATTAAACGAATACTAAAAAGCTGATCATCTGGAGAATTCGGGGCCCGAAGTGATTAATTAGACCTTATTTTGTCGTGAGCAGATTTACTCAGCTTTTTTCCCCAAACAGCCACATTGTTTGTAATTACCCAAATCACACCTCCATTGGCTGGCCTTAGTTACTTCACGCTCGAACAGCAATCTGATTGAACACTCTTGTTAGGATTTCATTCGTCATTGTAATTAGCCATAATCATAGCCTTTCCTGGGTGCATGAGAATGCGCGCGCGGCTGATTCACAACCTCGGTCTATTTGAATATGAATCTTCTGTGGAAAGGAGCAATAAAACCGGGAGAAACAAAGCCGCTTCTCAGGGGAATTTTTGCAGAGTACCGCAGGCCCTCATTCTTCGTCCTTAAAAAATACGAAGGCGCCCTCGCTCCAGGTTCTGGGATTTGGTTGCTAAAACAAGGCTCGCTTAATGAAGACAACGGCTCAGTATTTCCTGAGGTGACGCAGGGGGCTCGCATGCTACAAAGCCCGCGCTTTCAGCCAGTGCCAAGGACACGGGGGACAAAGGAGGCCGTGGCTCTGTGCCTCATACAGGGGGCTCTGTGAACGCTGCGCCGAGCAGGGCCCGGCATCCGCTGCCCCGAAACTGGGAAGCTGCAATGACTATTCTTTTTAAAGCCCCACTGTTTCTTTCTTTCTCTGACTCAGACGCACTCATTGGGTTTCAGGCAACGCCGTAAGAGAAAAAAGCAAATAGCAACAGCTAGGGGTGAGGGTTCAGGGTGGGAAACAGTGGGCGAGGGGGCGGGCAGCAGCTGAGTTAAAGAACATTCGCAGTGCGCCACCTAACGGCGACCGTACGCTACTGCGCAACGTGACCAGGGAGCCCCGGCCATTGCCTCGCTTAAGTGTACCCACACGGAGAGGGCGTAAAGGGCAAGAGAGGTGAAAGAATGGGTGATTTTGGGGGAAAGAGGCGCTAGGGAAGGAGCAAGAAGAAGACGGGAAACGGGGGAGGGGGTTAAGAGAACAGGAGGGGTAGCAAAATATGTTTGTGTAGTGGAACTGTAGTAGATAGAAAGAGGGAAACAGGAAGGAGAAGGTCAAGGTGCCAATGAGGGGGCGGGTGGCAAGAGAAAGTTAAAGACGTGGGGAGCCCCAAATTTCTAGTCGAAATGTACACTTCCTGCTGTTATCATCCACAATACTCATCCTGTCCAATCCATTTCTGGGCAAAGTTCAAGATGGAACACAATTTACATATGTCAAAACAACATGGCTAGGCACTTGTTTAGTATGCAATAAATATATATGGAAGCAATGGAAATACAAATTGCTCGCTACTCTTCCAACGATGGAATTAGCTATCAAAATTTTTCTCATGAATGTTTAAGTGTTATGCGCCGGCACTAAGGACCTGACTATGGCTCGAACTGCACGCTGTATCCCCTCGGGTAGCAGTAATAGGTCTCCGCGGCACATTACGTCAGGTATAAAAAATTGCTATTTAAATTGTCGTGTGCCTTTGGGGGCGAAATGAGAGGACGATTTATACAATTCAACAAATCATGTGATTTATGAGTGTAAATTAGAGGTTTTTAAAACTGTCAGCGAAGATGTAGAAATATGTAAATATGGCCCACATACTTCAAAGTTCTCTGGTAATTATGCTGAGAGCTTTTTTATTGCATTCACTTGAAGGACACAGTGTTTTCCTAATTAAATGTGCGCTAATTCAGTTTGTTTTCCTAGCCCAATGCATTATTTTATGGCTTTCTCTGTCAAAGAGAACATAAAAAGCAGGGGTCCCAAGGCAATGTCTGAAATTAACCAGAGGCTTTTAGTTATCTCCTAGAAAGGGCGCATCTTTTCCTATTTCAAATATATAATAAATCAGACCGCCAGTCAAAATTTCCAATGGAAAATGAATGCCAAATGAAAATGGGTTTGGGCGGATTCTCTGTGTGTGTGTGAGTGTATATATGTATATATATAAAAAATCAGGGGCGACTCCTCCGCTATGGTCTTGGAGCTCTTCCCTCAGTGCGCTTGTATGTTTAGCCACTGTCTCTGGCTATCCAAACACACATGCGCACAAGGGCTCTCTCCAACCCGGCACTGTGTTACCAGGCTGGAGTGAGCAAGCCCAGGCTCTCAGTCTGCGTTGCAGCACCCAGCCTGGATGCACCAGCCAACCATAATGCTACTTTGGACACATTGAAAAGAAACAAATATTTGTCAATTAAAAAGAACGAGATCACCTTTCAATATAAACCTTAAACTTTTGAACTTTAAAGGAAACTAAAGAAGGAAAATAACCACGGACACACCTGGGGTAGAACCCTCAACTTTCAGTGCAAGGGCCTGTGACCTTAACCTTTCTGCCATACGTGAATCCTTACTGTGATGCTTCCAGACATACCTATGACAGTCAACCCATTGATTGTAAAGAAATGTGAATGTTCCATCACTAGGAAGGTTTAACAGGAAAACACTAATAAACAAACACACTGCCAAACGGTACTAGGATTTGAACCTTCAGCCTACTGAGTGACAGCACAAGACCTTGACCACTAGCCCAGAAGTGACTCTGTTCCATTCTGCATCCAAATGTAGCTATAGCATTCGTACCAAACATCTTGCTAGTCTCACTCTTTGACTTCATGGCATGAAGAGACAACTGCAATATTATATATCTATATATATCTATATATATATATCTATATATATATAGAAATATATATATATCTATATCTATATATCTATATCTATATATATATATATATATATATATATATATATATATATCTCAGAGAGAGTGACAGGATCACGGGGGGAGCCTGAAGGTTAAGCTCCTAGCCGGCGTCCTGCAGGAGCCGGCATTGGTCCAACAAGTAGGGAGCAGCTTTAAGTAGCAGCTCCCTGCCTGTGGGAACAATGTTTTCATCTGCTTCCTTGCACATATATTTGCGTGCAGGGAAACAGATGAAAACTCAGCTGTCAGAAAGCGGACTTTGTTGGGGGGGGGGGGTGCGGCATTTAGGACCCGGGGCTGGCGTGGCCCGAGCCCTGTACGCTGATCCTACGTTTGCTGGCCTGGCGCTTCCACCCTCTCACAAGGTGGGAGGGCAGAAGAGCAAGAATTGGGGGGAGAGGGAGAGAACGCACGCATCAATTCCGGCTGCTGCATCCATGGGGGGAATTTACGTGTCCCCCAGATCAGGCCTCAGCCTTTTTCTTGGATGCGGCGTGGGCAGCGTGACCAGCGTTATAGGAGTGCACCTCTGAGCAGCTCCGGTGACGAATGTGGAAACTTTGGAGAACGTTTTTTCCTTGTTTATTTAGAGTCCCAGCTTATGACCAGCCAAGGGTCGCCATCCTCGGAGATTTTAGACAGGCGTGGCCGATTGGTGAGGTGAGGTGGCACGGATCAGGTTGGGGACACTCTTAGCTCAGTAGTGTTACCTGAGGGAGAGAACCAGGCGGGGGGACGGCAGCTTCGTCAGAAGTAGGATAGTGTGCTATTGTCGTTCAGTACTTGTTTTATCCTTCATTCCTCGGTTTATAAATTAGTAGTGTCAGAAATGTGATAAAAGGACGATGATGTATTCAGTGTGGAAGAAAGAAGTGAGTTGCAGACACTAGTGTAATAGAGTCCAAAAGCAGAGCATCCTGGAAACAGGGATTACAAAGTGGAAAGGTGCGTACAATTTAAGTAGTTATAAATGCATTCCACAGCATTTTTTGGCACTTCATGGCACTGTAACAGGTGTCATTAATTCAACTATCCATTTATCGACCACAGAAAGAATGGGTGAGCAGTGCCTGTGCAGAATAAAACCTGTTCAACATAGGAAAGCATCCCAGCAGAGAGCACATTACTCACTGTTGTGTCCTTAGCATTAAACTACACACCTCTGTCACTTTCAGTTTCACTTGTATTGTGAGAAGGGCCTCTATTCTGCATGTTGTTTCAGAATGGAGTCCATGATGAAAGACATGATTTTTCCGATAACTCCTAAATACTTTCTGTGGGACCCTCGTCTGAAAAAAGTAAAAAAAAAAAAAAAAAGACTGGCCACCCTTTGTTTGCAAGGCATGGCAAATAGGCTGCAGATGGCACATACTGAGTGACAGAGCCTCTCCATTAAGTGGAAAAACTGCAACAATAGTTAAGGCATTCGCTTGCCTTCCCGTTTATTTCTGGAATTGTTAAGGTAGTGTACAAGAGATATTTCTCCTGGCCACAGGGAATGGAGGTGTCGCCACCCATTGGGATGAGAAAAACAGAACCCCTGCATAGCAGCAACTAATCGTCCTTGGGAGGGGAGAATGAACTCTGCTGTTCAGAAACAGCATCTCCCCTGGTGACTTTTCCCTGTCATGCCCTAAGGAGGGGTCCAAGGAGGCGGAGCACATGCTGTGGCATGTCAGGGTTGCCCATTGTAATTGAGTGTGTGAGAGTGGCCACCTGATAGTCATGCTAGGTTGGGGAGGGTCTGCTGAGCCTCTGAGGATGAGAGAAGCGTGAGTAGCCCTGAATGTTTTCTATTGCTCATTTGTCTTTCCCTGACCAGTGTTTATCGCCTTGAAGTTTTTAAATTCCTTTTAAACAATAGATGTGACCCACTAGGACTAGGGTAGCTCCTTTCCAAAGTGACAGACCCCTGTGCAGTACCAGTTGGCGGGCCAAACGTTGCCTGCCATTCTTCTACATTTGCCAGCACTATTCGTGAGAATCAAGTCAGGTACACCAGAGCTTGTTTTTTCATTGGTTAAGCATTTCAGAGTAAAACAAGATAAGTGCATGTTTTTGGGAAGGGGCCCTGTAGGGGCGTCACACGGCAGGAGAGGTTCCCTTTGTTTGGGTGAGGCTGATAAAGTGAAGGTATGTGCCTTGAGGGCAAAGAAAGCAGAAGGTGGATGTTTAAAAAAAAAATAAAAATACATAAGCAGCTTTCGCTCAAAGTATCTGGGGAATCTGCCTCTTCCCAGACCACCTGTACAATAGGCGCTATGGCATTGAGGCGCTCGCACTGGCAAAGCTGGTGGAGCGCTGCTACTGGTAGGCTGACCAGGAGTGCGTGGAATTTGCCTTGGTTCAGTTAGCGAGATAGTGGTGTTTTATGGAAGGTGACCTGGCTGCACGGGTGTGCAATCTTGGGGGTCTAGCCAAACCCCAAATAGACAATTACCACTCCTTTGGCCCCTGTGAAAGTCTGGCATTTATCCCTCCCGACCAGTTCATTGGTTTCTAACAATGATTTACCGGTTGTTGGGGGCACTTAGGATGTTAGAGTGGATCCGTTGTTCGCTGGTGTCGAACCCTTTGTACTTCAGTTTGGGGGCTGGCCCAGCCCAGACATTTGCACGGATCGGTCGTGAGCCTGGTGTTGTGTAGAGTCCGTGGTACCTAATTTTTGGACTCCGGTCAGCCATGTGGGGCGTTTGTGCGTACTTTGCATCATAGTGATTAAATACCACGGTCCTCTAGCGGGCATTAGGGGATGTGCTGCATGCCGATTCAGGTGCTGACTGGTGTTGATTCTACATTGTGCACTTGATGGCAGGGGGTGAGCTTCGCATTCATTCAGGTGCAGTCTCTTGTGTGCACTTAGCGTGGTATTCCTGCTGCCACAGGAGGCTTCTCCTACAGATGCTGCACACTGCTGCTTGGTCATGGATATTAACCTGTTGTTGTGTGGACTCGGGTGTGGAGCCCTGGCCGCCTTAGGGATGTGATGTACATCGAGGTATGCAGGGTGCTAACAGGTCATGGGGCAGTTGGTCTGGGGGCTTAGTCAGTCAAAGTACTGATCTGGCACTCAGGAGATCTGGAGTTCACATCGCAACTGGATCTGTCATTTATGCTAACCGTTTTTTGGGGATCCTGTGTTCTTTAGTTTTGACCCAGTTTGGTTGTGCGCACCGAGGCTCGAAGTGCATGCTTAAAGTTTGTTTCATTGGTTCAGGGGTGGGGCTTGCACTCCCTTGGGGGTGCCCGGTTAATGCAGGTGGATTTATTACCTGTATGGTTACCCTGAAGGACGCACGTGCATAAGCGTTGGATAAGCTTGTTTGTCTCTAACAGATGGCATTTCTTCTTGTAGATCCATGGACTGACACGTTCACCTGTGGTTTTTCAGTAAGGCTTGCAATCACCCTGGGCACCACATTGGGAAAGTCAAGTCCGTTTTGACTTCCTTACAAGATGCGAGGCGCTTGCTCTCCAGAAATCCCATAGCGCAATAAAGTTTGCCTTAAGTTTTGATTTTGTCTTGCATTCGGGTCCCCAAATGATTGGTCATGTAACATGCATTTCCTTTCAAAATCACTTGTAGTTGGGGTAAGTGCTGGCTGGGTGAGTGCTCCTGGCAAGATATGAAGGGGGGCCCTGGAACTAAATCTGACACTGGGTGAATTTCTCACCAGGTGTCAGTATGGCGGACAGTCGTGTATGTTGCCTTATATCAGACTCAATTGGAAAACATATGGCGGAATGAAAGGGACATGATTAATGAGGTTATTTAGTAGCATCTATCCCCACAGGCTAAAACCTTGGTCCAGACTGCAATTCAAACATAGGTCAATTAGTGCCGAGGCACGGGCTCAACTTTCGTAGGGTTGGTTAGGGAGCTCCTTGTTATGAAGTAGCCTGCCCTTCACAGTCTTTGGGCTGGTCATAAAGTATACGCTCTCCCAAAGCCCAACGGGACCTACATAAATTTTCAGGTATCGGGCTCATGCACTGTACTACTCAAGTGTTGACAAGGCAGAAGCTTTATGGCATTTATCTGCTCCTTTTACAGGGGGAGCATTCGAATTCCAACATAGTGTATTTATTATCATGACCTTACTAATGCTCAGATTGGGCATTCGCCTGGTCAGACCGGAATATTTAACAGGCTCCCTAATGAGGTTCTTACATGTTTTACTGGCAGAAGCATGGGTAGCCGGACCCTGGGGGAGGAGGTGTTGGTTGGGGAGAGTTCGCACAATTTTCACGTCATTGTGTGATGGAAGAGCCATAGCTTTGTGAATGGTCCTTGCTGGGGGAGCCAGTTAGTAGCTACGGGGTTACAAATTTCAATTTACCGCAGACGTCCAGCTGATGAATTTAGGTGCGGTGATCAGTTACACAGGGGTCCGTTGTACTCTACTTCTGGCACTTACAGCTGCCGGTGGTGGCCGCTCCAGTAATAAGTAGCTGCCTACGGCATTGACAATCATCCCAAGCTGTGGTTCTACGGTATTTTTGATGCTATCCTCAAGAGGACAAATGCATTTGTGTCAGTAGACATACGCTTGTCAGTTTTGAAGGTTCGCCTACACACAGGAGAGTTACTTATGGGTGGGACAAGAACGCTTATTTGCTCGAGAGCCTCTCTGTAGAGATACCTGGCACAGAATAATTGTTAACACTCATTAAGTACCCCCCTCCCCCCTCTCAAAAGAGCATCTTGCAGAGGATGCTGCCACAAGTTCCATGTGGTGGGGACTCCAGTGGTACACAGATGTGCTGGGAGCTCGTTCGTTTTTGCCGCAACCGCGGGTAGAGCTTCCAAAAAACCTGCATCTACAAGCGCGTTGGCAGCACTGTTAGATACAATAGGTACATGCCTCGCACAGATTGTAATATGGAGCTACAGGCACACTAAGACCAAACGTTCCAGTAACCACAAGTCGGGACTGAATGAAGCGCCTTGCCTCGGGATGGCCTACAGAACAGCGTCCTCCAATAGGAGGTGTGGGGCAGCATCAAACTGAGCTGCACAAGGTTCCCCCCTTGCGCCCCAGGTAGATAATTGGGGATTGTCCATGACGGTTCGCCTAAATACTGTTGCCCCAGCTATGTTTTCCTTCACATGGGTGAAGATTGCTTGGGACGGTATTGGTTCTCTTCAGTAAATAAAATGATTCCAAATACCAAAAACAATCAGACTTTCTCGGTTTACGTTTGGTGGGTGTTGGCGCGGGGGCATACTGGAGACATCCGGGTTCTATGACAGAGCGCCCTCCAATTGGGGGAGGGGGGTGCAGCGTTTAGGACCCGGGCCGCCGTGGCCTGAGCCCTTTATGCTGGTTCTACATTTCCTGGCCTGGCGCTTCCGCCCTCTCGACTAGCGAGAGGGCGGAAGAGCAAGAATTAGGGGTGGAGGACGCGCGCATCACTTCCCGCTGCCACATCCATTGGGGGTATTTACGTGCCCCCCAGATCAGGCCTCAGCCTTTTTTGTGGATGCGGCGTGGGCGGCGCGACCGGCGTCACCCACCCTCCCATCCCTTTAGACATGAGGTTGAGGCTAATGTGTGAGGTGGAATACTAGGCATGAGATGCAATAATAAATACACACTAAGCAACAGAGGGGTACCCAAGGCAAGGTACCTCTGGATAGAACTGAAGGTAGGATCTGCAGTCCTGAATCAACCGGCAGATGTACACACCAGCTTGGGGTTAGGGTGCCCAGATCGCTTGGGTGGGCACGGGGCTCCCGCTCCTGGCCACCCCGTTGCACCCCCACAGAAGCTTGGTGTTGGGGTGGGGGGCGGAACCCAGAGCTCAAGGACATGGGACGGTGAGGTGTTCGGAACCACCCCCCAAAGGATACAGGTGAAGTACGGTTCACCTGTGTGGTCCAACGGAGTTCGGGACTCAGGAGGAACCTCGGTTGTGTCGTTATCATGATTTATGACAGGATTGAATTTTGACTTACAGGATATGTTTTTATGATTTTAATGAATTGACATTTGTAAAAAAAAAATATTCCAATACCAAAAACAATCAGACTGTTGGTTTACGTTTGGCGGGTGTTGGGGCGGGGGCCTACTGGAGGCATCCGGATTCGATGCTTGGTGGGAGCGGTTAGCTACCAAGCAAACAGCTATGTCCCAGGGGTGGACATCCTGGGACATAGCAAGAGCCGGCCCTGGGGGCTGGTGGTCCCCAGGGCCATCATTGGTTCCTTGAGGGGGCCCCCTTCAATGATTACTGACCCGGGGAGGTGGTGGTCCCCAGGGGCTCTGGGCTGAAACAGACTCCCCCTCATTATTGTATTTTAGCCCTGTAGACATGGTGGTCCTTGGGGCTGCGGGAGGGGGGGGGGGGAGCATGCAGCCCTACCCACATAATCTACATTTGCACCTCAGGGAGGTGTGGCCCCCTGCAACCATTTTCATAAAGCCCAAGGGAGTTGGTGGTTCCCAGGGCTGCGGGGGGGGGGGGGCACCCTGCATTAGATTTAAACTTGTGCCCGGGGGGGGGGGGGGGCAGTCCCTGGGGCTGCGGGGGGCAAGGTGGCTCCCCGCATCCATTTTCTATAAAGTCCTGGGGAGGTGGCATCCCCCAGGGCTACGAAGGAGCCATGCGCCCCTCCATTCAAAATGTAAATGTCCTTGGGACCTGGCCCACCCGGGGCTTTAGTGAAACAAGTACGACACAGGGAGATGTGCATTAGGGAGCCAATAATTCACCAATATCTTGCAAAAAAAGATGATTTATTTAGGTGCAATACATGCAACAACAAAAAAGGCAGACAAAAAACGAGTTTCGACATGAAAACGTTTGATCACTGGTGAGATAGCAATATTCTCGGCACCATTTTTAAAAATACAACTGTGAATGTAAACATAGACAAAGGGTTCTGAACTTACCCACCTAAGCAAAAAGGTCTCGGCCATCTTGAAACATCATATGTGTCATAATAGCAACAATGAAATAAATTAATAACCGAGTTTGGTGCAAAGAAAAAACGTGTAAACACCCCTTTGTCAAATATTAGCACCTAAAAAGACGAGCAACCAAATATTATTAGCTAATGAAGTAATATATAGCGACAGTATTCATGTCTAAATGGTGGACCAGGTTCCTTAACATATACTTGAAACCTCCCTACCGAAGCAAAAACGTTTTGCCCATCTTGAAACATGTTACATGCCCTAATGGCAGTGCTGAAACACATTAATATCAAAATAGGGTGCTATAAAGGAGTACACAAATATATATTAAAGTCTAAGAATAGTACCTGAAGCGCAAGCAACAAAATTATAATACTCGCTAACATATTCAATATCATCAGTATACATCTCTGAAGGGAGGACCGAGCTCAATGACGTGTTTGAAACAGGAGGCATGCAGCTGACGTTAAAATTAACAATATGCTGTGAAATCAGTACAATGAAAATGAATAATAATAAATAAATGATAAAGGCACGCAGTGTACATGACTGAATTGTTGTAAATAATACATTCGGATATGTGAGTTTTGTTTCTGTCACTTAGATCTATCCAGACCGCGATGAGCTACTGTGTTATTTATTACTTTGTGGGGTACAGGATTTATGTGTGTACATCGGTTCATATTTACAACAATTCCGTAATAATGATGACGCCAATGAAATGAAGCTCTCTCAGACTGGCACTATTATTGCGTGTTCCTAAACCCATGGTGCCATATAATAACGGAGATGGTTGGGATGTTGCTCATTATTCACAGTCTCACGATATAACCAGCGCTTTAAAGTAGTTCCCTTTGGATGGTTAAATTGCAAATATTTCCACATTACCTATGAGGATTGCATTGTTGTTCCAATGATATGAGGGTATAGTTAGGTTTCCGCTATCTATCTCTCCATCTCTCTCTTATGTCTCCTTTTTAGACAGCAACAGCCATGCCGTTCGTGTACATGCACCAAGGGCTTGTTTTACATTTTCACACCCTTATTGAAGGCCTGTACGTGTGAGTGATTATCCGAAGTGACAGGATATGTAACAGAAAGATACAATACGCCTGACTTGCTGTATTTCCTCACGGGCCATTACACCCTCGCCCGCTATGGTCTCTAGCTTTACTGCCACATTTTCTACCCTGTTGTTTCATAGTTTCATCATGAAAGCACTTTTTGAAATTACTTAGTGTATTATCCTGCCACTGCTGCTTAGAACCTACAGTAAATAACCATCATCCTTTTCATTAATATTACTCTTGAACCTCGCCTAACTGTGCCATGCTCTGCCCTCTAGTATATATTACACATTATTTTATCCATTCTCCTGCTTCTATCCACTTAAGGTTCTTGTGCGGACTGTTTGCAATTTTGGATTTACCTGACAAGGGATCAACATGGATCACGAGTTAGGGAAGGTTCAAACAAACTTAGGTTCCTTGTGTGACGGTTGATGAAGTGGATTGTATGGTACGGTAGGATTTCGTCCACGTGGAGGATACATTTGGAGTGTGGGGATGAGGAAGGGGAGAAGGGAAAAACAGAGATCTTGTAATCTTTCAAACTAACTAGGGTGGATGCTAACTATGACAAGGGCAATCCCTGAGTGGTGGTGTGCAACAGCGGTTAGTGTCTTGTGGCCATCCACATAGCCTAGCAGGGACTGCCTTTAGTTTTGGAGCCTATCTTACTGGCTGCCCAGGGCAAAGGATCCTCTGAGCTTCCGACAACGAATGTAGAGGCATGTCATCCTTCACAGTGCAGTGTTAGTTACTTTTTTTTGTTATCTGAGGTGCTTGTTTCCTTGTCATAAATTGGGTCGATCATAAGGATTTGTTGACAGTCTCTTAAAAATGCAGCGAGCAACCAAAAACCTGTAACTTTGTTTGTATTCACGTAGGCTTCCAGGTAGATTCCAACCCTAGAAACACACTTAAAACTACTACTGTTAAAGGTAGGAGTATGTGCCTCTCCAGGGTATAGAATAGAGAATCTCCATATTATAAGGGGTATATCATAAAGGATTTCTCCAAAGAGAAAAATATCCCAGGAGAGTAAAAATAACGTCAAGTGTTCAAATGACCATTTCCAGTTTCTTTACCAATATATATATTTTCCTTGTAGTGATGAATCTGCAGGACCACATTCTGCACAGGAGAATTATTGGAAATCTCACTACAACAGTCAGAGAATTTTACAAGGACTCCTAAGTCCAAACTAAAGTGTAAACCTAAAGCAGTAGATGTCTAAATGTTTCCAGAGCAGTCTTGTGAACCAGGCCCCATGTAATGAAGTACTCACATGCTGTGAAGATACCCACAGGGGAAGTGTCCACGAAAAACAGTGAAAGTTTAAGCTACCAAGGATATACACTGCCATTAAAACAGATGCCAATGATCACCTTCAAACAGGTGATGCTCTAATGTTACGAGATGGCACTATGTCACAGTGACACTACTTTTCCAGTCCTAGGGTTTTATAATTAATGCTTTAAATGAGGTGCATACATTTTAATAAATTGAAGCACATGGGATTACTTTTTCCAAAAAGTGCAACACTCATTTGTTAGATGAAACACTAGGACTGGAAAATGTGGGCGCACAAGCCAGCTGGTTACCCTATATATTCCAAAGATGATGTTGAATAAATGCTTCCAGCAATGTAAGAATCACAACGCACCCCGAGACCACAGTTGTGTTTTTTACCTGGTATACAGAAGTTGATTCTTGAGTAAACAATGTGCAACTGCATGAAGCAACAATCAGTAGGAGATCGTGAAGTTGGTGAAATTAGCTGGATGGTGCCTATGTAAGACACATAAAAATACAGTACGCTAGACGAACAATTGCTATTAGTGCGCTCATTTATCTTATTGTGTTCCCTACCCTGAATTTTCATCCAACATCAGCCAGTCCTAAGAAACTTTATTATGATGTTAATTGTTAGGTCATTTATTAAACTGTTGGTTTCCACGACCTTAATAGTGTATCGGGTCAGCACTATGGGGAGTAAGGATCCTGTGATTAAAAAATAAATAACACTGGAATCTTCAATGTATGGTAAAGGGTTCTGGGTCAATTCTCTACCTAACATGCATCAGGGCTAATATCAATACAAACATACTAAAGTTTGATGAAGGCCTGCAGAGAAAGTAGAGTTCTATCCTAGGATATCTGTTTGAGTGCGCTAACCGCCTTTGACCTTGCATATGGCATTTTCAGAGGTTCGACATAGCATCCAGCAGCTCATAGTAAAGAAAGGAAATGTGATGAACCAGTCACCTAAAAACCAGAGACAGTTTTTAGATCGCCCCCTTCCAGTGACATGGTGACTGCACCTTTTCCTTTGACACTGTACCACACTCAGTTGCCTCCTGGCTCAGTTTACCCTGTACCAATAGCACATAATTATACAGGTACAGAGATCTCAGGAGGGTCTGCAAGGCTGAGGGATTGAGTAGGAAAGATAGATTGGTTAAGGATAAGAGGGCCTGCCTCAACTTTAATGAAAGCGGGAAAAAGTGTGTTTGGTACAGACATATTCACTGTTCTTTCTTATGGACACTGTCCTTTTGTATGTCATCCTGAAGGTCGGGTGTAGGCCTAGGTATCAAACTGATCATTTGTTCAAGTACTGCCCTCTTGTATCAAATTGTGATATATTTTTACCTTCCTCCTGTGATACAATGGTGTTATTGACAGTTTCTTTTCGGAGTTGACAAATAATTTTACTGCTTTGGAAGCAGCTATGATTAAACCACGGTCTCTGATCATCATGCTCATGGTGCCTATCCTCATCTACCTGTTTTACAGCTTTAGCATTAACATGTTTAACATGTGGTGATTCTCAATGGTTTCACCAGGCACATTTGTTCATTTTTAAAAATCTTCTTTATGCCTTATTAAGAGATCATTCCATCCCCCACCCCAGCCTCACAGGCTTTCTTACGGAGATTTCAAGCGACTTATATTAACTGAAGTCTCCATGTGAAACAAACAGCTTAGGCTTTTAACAGGCTTGGAAACGCTGGCTCTGGGCCCATCTGAATGTATGGGCCACTTAAAACAATATTAACATTGAAAGTTATTTTATGTCAGCATGGGAGCATGGTGCACCTCCTTCAAATGTGTAAAGCAATTAGTTTAATTAATCACACTACGTAAGTAAAACTGCTGTATGTTGTGTGCATTGTTATTTAACCCCTCAGGTGCCCGGTACAAACCGGTCTTGTCCTCGGCCACGGTTGCTGTGTACTGAGAACGAGACCAGCTCGTCCTGCACCCGGCCCACAACCCCAGCCAAGGATGGAAGGGAAAATCGCTTTCCCTTCCACCCTGACACTCCCTCAGCAATCTGATGACATCGACGCGCTCACAGTGCACCAACGTCATGAAATGCTGCCAGGAACGCGCTGGAAGCCATTTGCTTCGAGCTCATAGGAGAGAGGACGTGAAAAAGGTAAGCCCTTCTCCTTGAGGTTTTCTTGGGGGGGAAAACAGACACAGGGGGAAAGGAAAGAGGCCCGCGATCGTGGAGCACAAATCTACCCACTAGACACCAGGGATTGTTTGTGTTGTATTTTGGGGAGCGACCCCTTAGGCAAGGGTCACTCCCCTTAAGGCAATAATCTATCTGTTTCGGCCCCTCTGGGAGTACTTAATTTTTATATTTTAGGGCAGCGACCCCTGGGGGAAGGGTCGTTGCCCTGGGGGCATGATTTTTTTTTTTGTGTATGTTTCTGCCCCCTCGGGGCTAGATCGGCCATGTTTTTGGCCAATCTGGCCCCTGGGGGGTAGGGTGGGTCAGGTCGAAACCCACTAGGCCCCAGGGTTTGTTGTGTTTGTGTGTTTTTTGGGCGCACCCCTTGGGCAAGGGTAGCACCCCAAAGGGGGCACATTACTGATGGCCATTTCCACCCCCCCTTGGGGGCAGATCAGCCTATTTCTTTTTGCATGTCAATTTCTTTGAGTAGTTTATGGAGGATGTATTTTTAGAAGAGATTGTTGAGCAGACTAATTTGTATGTGGAGCAGTATTGAAAGGACAATGCTGCCAGACGTAGGCCTCAGTCTAGAGCTACCCAGTGGATTCCCACAAATCTGAAAGAGTTGAAAAAGTTCCTGGGTTTGACTTTTTTGATGGTGTTGATAAGGAAGCCGTCACTGGCTTCTTATTGGTCTACTAGTCCCTTGATGGCAACAGCTATATTTCCTGTAACCATGACTCGTAATTGGTAATTGCTCCTTCTTCGGATGCTGCATTTTGTTGACAATGCTTTAGCCTTGCCACAGGATCAACCTGATTGCGACTATCTTTTTAAGATTAGACCTGTCCTTGATCATTTTGTAGATCGGTTCTCAGAGGTCTATTTTCCAGAGAAAGAAATATCTGTAGATAAATCTTTGGTCCTGGTCACGGGGCTTTTGGTTTTTAAGAAGTACATTCCTAGCAAGAGTGCACAGTATGGAATTAAGATGTATATGCTGTCTGCAAGTAGTACAGGATGTGTATAATTTCCTGGTCTACACTGGTAGGGATTCCAGTATTGACCACCCTTGGTTGTCTGCCCACTTTTACAATAAATGAGAAAATTGTGTGGGAACTTGGTGGACGACTGTTTAGCAAAGGTCACCATTTGCACGTAGATAACTTCTACACTGGAGTGCAGTTGTTCAAGGAATTGTTCAGAGCGGTCAGTGTTGCTTGCGGCACAATCAGTTCTAACCGCAAAGGCTATCTAAGGGAGCTTGTCTGTAAAAAACTTGAGAGGGGACAATGCAGTGCCTTGTGTAGTAATGAGATGCTAGCTCTGAAATTTACAGACAGGAGAGATGTGTACATGCTAACTACCATCCATGATGACAGTACTTCCCCTGTGACTGTTTGGGGTCAGGTTGCAGTAGTGCGCAAACCTGCATGCATTTTGGACTACAATAAGCACATGGGTAGTGTTGATAGAGTAGATCAGAGGTTGGAACCTTACACTGCTGTTCGTAAGTCTTATTTATGTGTGGTATAAAAAGTTGGACATCCAATTGTTTCATTTAGCAACTTTTAATGCTTTTATTTTGTTCAAGGATCGTTCCCCTGCATCAAGAATGAAATGTGTTAAATTTTAGGAGTCAGTGATAGAGAGCCTTATTGTGGTGGAACAGGCAAGAGTTCCTGGAGTAGTAGTTGTGGAGGATGTGGCCAGAGTGAAAGATCGCCACTTTCCTGGTCACATTCCTCCCACTATCGAAAAAGGCTTGCCCACTAATAAATGTACAGTCTGTACCCGAAGAGGTACCTTGAGGGAGAGCCGGATGTACTGCCCGGACTGTCCTTCAAAGCCTGGGCTGTGCGTTCCTGGCTGTTTCAGGAGTTGCCACAACCAGAAGAATTATTAGGAATTACCGCAAGCGTAAACTGCCTGTTTTATATTTTCATATGTTCAGTTTCACGGTTGGCATTACTATCATATAATCAGTTAGAGCTTTTGTGTTTGTAGTTTTGTACTTATTTATGATTAGTTAGTAGTTTCTTTGTTCTTTACAAAAAGAAAAAGTGATGGCGGTGTGCATGGAGTGGCGCTTGGCTGGCGGTGTGCGTGGACTGCGTTTGGCTGGTGGTGTGTGTGGCGTGGCGCTTGGCTGGTGGTGTGCGTGGCGTGGCACTTGGCTGGCGGTGTAAATTGTGACTTGCTGTTGGCCATTGCAACACACTGCCAGCCAAATGCCAGTCTACACACTCCCATCAGCTGGTGTGATTGCTGTATGAGGCATGTGGACGTATGAAAGTGATGGGCCCTTGAATGGCGCTGTCTGTTGATGCAAGTATTGTAATGTGCTGGGCCCAAGGCTGGCGGCGTGAATGATCTTGTGCATGTCATGTATGAAAGGTGTGTGAATGGACTGGAAAGCGGTTGGTGCCTTGACGCGGCTTTACAGTTCACGAGCTGTGAGTCATTGGTTCCGTTTTTTGGCCTTTCAGTTATTAACAGTGCATTTCATTTTTGTGAAATCGCTTGCTGATAAAATTTGAACTACTAAACCATCACTCACCCTCGTGCCAAATCCAACCAGTATGTGTGGTAAAAATGACAAAACCTGCTCCACTGTAATCGGGCATCGCAGCACACCCGTGACATGCTAGGTGTCTCGGGTGGGACCCCGATGATAAAGCATGCACCAACTTGGTTGGTGGGTGAGTGGTCTTTTTAACATAACCTAAGACTGTTTCTTTTCACAATTTTAGTGTTTGGAACATCACAGAAGGATCTGATTACATCAAAATGATCTTTTACAAAATTACCTCTTTTTCCAAGAGGGGCACCAGCGTTTTTGGTCCTGGGGGCGGCCTTCATCTAAGGAAACCTACCAAACCCAGACTCCTCTGCAAACCTCAAAATTTGCTTAAAAAAGCATATTTTCTGCACTTTTCTTTGTAGGGTCACCACACCAGCACAAATTCCTACCACCCAGAGTTCCCCTCAGCTTCCCAAGTAAAATGATACCTCACTTGTGGGTCCCCAAAGCAGAGTCAGCCTAAAAATGTATAAAAGAAAAAAATGTGCTTATCAACTCGCTGTGCTATCCCCTCAATCTCTACACATTTTTGGCCTTTTCCTGTTTCAAACACCTGGGCCACCCACACAAGTGAGATATCATTTTTATCAGCAGACCAAGGCGAACACTGGGTGGTAGGAAATTTGTATCAGCATTGAGATCTACAAAGAAAAATGTGGAAAGTGTGTTTTCTTTTAGCTATATTTGAGGTTTGCAGAGTCTAGGTAAGAAATTGTTGCGGGAATCCATGCAAGCCACACCTCCCTGGACTCTTCCGGGTGTCTAGTTTTCAAAAATGTCTGGGTTTGGTAGATTTCCCTAGATGACCGCCGCACCTGGGACCAAAAAAGCGGGTGCTGCTCCTCCCCCCAACACCCCTCTTACAAAAACAGGTAGTTTTCTAATAGATCATTTTGATGTGTCCACGTTGTGTTTTGGGGCATTTCCTGTGGCGGGCACTAGCCTACCCACACAAGTCAGCTACCATTTTTATTGGGTAGACTTGGGGGAATGCTGGGTAGGAAGTTTGTGTCTCCTCTCAGATTCTAGAACTTTCTATCACCAAAATGAGAGTAAAAAGTGTTTTTTTGCCAAATTTTGAGGTTTGCAAACTATTCTAGGTAACAGAACCTGGTGACAGCCCCACAAGTCACCCCATTCTGGATTCCCCTAGGTGTCTAGTTTAAAAAAATGTACAGGTTTGATAGGTTTCCCTAGGTGCTGGCCGAGCTAGACGCCAAACTCCACAGCTAGGGACTTTGCAAAAAACAGGTCAGTTCTCTTTGGGAAAATGTGATGTGTCCACATTGTGTTTTGTGGCATGTCCTGTCGCGGGCAGTAGGCCTACCCACACAAGTAAGGTACCATTTTTATCGGGAGACTGGGGGAACACAGAATAGAACAACAAGTGTTATTGCCCCTTGTGTTTCTCCACATTTTATCCTTCCAAATGTAGACGGTGTGTAAAAAGGACATCTGTTTGAGAAATGCCCTGTAAATCACATGCTATTATGGGGATCCCATACTTCAGAGATGTGCAAATAACCACTGCTTCTCAATACCTTATCTTGTGCCCATTTTGGAAATACAAAGGTTTTCTATTTAGGACTCCTTATATTTTACCAAAGAAATTGCTATATACCCAGTATACAATGAAAGCCCATTGCAAGGTGCAGCTCATTTATGGGCTCTGGGTACCTAGGGTTCTTGATGAACCTACAAGCCCTATATATCTCCACAACCAGATGAATCCAGCAGACGTAATGGTATGTTGCTTTCAAAAATCTGCCATAGCTGGAAAAAGTTATAGAAGAAAACGTGGCTCTTTTTTCACCTCAATTTCAATATTTTTTTTATTTTAGCTGTTACCGTCTGTAGGAAAACCTTGAGGGATCTACACAAATGCCCCCTTGCTGAATTCAGAATTTTGTCTACTTTTCAGAAATGTTTAGCTGTCTAGGATCCAGCATTGGTTTCACACCCATTTCTGTCACTAACCGGAAGGAGGCTGAAAGCACACACACACAAAAAAAGAAAAAAAAAAAAAAAAAAAAGTAAAAATGTCGTATATCCCAATAAAATACCAAAATTGTGTTGAAAAATGTTGTTTTTTGATTCAAGTCTGCCTGTTTCTGAAAGCTGGGAAGATGGTGATTTTAGCACCACAAACCCTTTGTTGTTGCCATTTTCAGAGAAAAAAAAACACAAGCTTTCTTCTGAAGCCCTTTTTTCCTATTTCTTTTTTTAAACTACATTTTCGCTGTATTTTGGCTAATGTCTTGGTCTCCTCCAGGGGAACCCACAAACTCTGGGCTCCTCTAGAATCCCTAGGATGCTGGAAAAAAAGGACACAAATTTGGCATGGGTAGCTTATGTGGACAAAAATTTATGAGGGCCTGAGGGCGAACTGCCCCAAATAGCCCAAAAAAGGCCCGGCACCTGAGGGGGAAAAGGCCTGGCAGCGAAGTGGTTAATGAAAGATGGGGTTGAACACCCCAGTGACTTCCATGTCCACCATGCAATGCTTGCTTCCCAGTACTGACTAACTTTGCAACAGTGTCCATTTAGGAAGCATTTCTTATATTTTTGCAAATCCCCTAATGTTTCTATCCTTTACCATAAGGATCACTTTTCAGCAGCCCGAGTATCTGGGACGTCAGCAGTGTCAATTAGCATTTACCCTTGCCAATCGCCGCCTTTTGTTCTTCTCTCCTCATTACTGTGGTAACCTTGGCTGACACTGTCACGTAAAGCACCCTGCCTGAACTCTCAAGAAAACATGTCTTCTTGACAGAGACTGCAATCAATATGAAAACCCTAATCTCATTGTACTTACTGCTTCTTAATCACACTTAATAGATTTCCTATCAATCTATGATTCTATGTACTACAAACAATCCATTCTGTTTTATATTCTGTATTTACCTCAATTTAACACTTTCAACTCCTCATTACTACCATATACGCAGATTTTGAATATTTTTTTACAAATATTTTATTTTTGAAGTATTAGTTTATTAGAGTGTGGCTTGGACTTTATCTTCGGGGAGGTATTGTGCAACTTCCAGGCAGTTCCCCTGTTTGTTAGGCCAGTAGGGCTCTGGTGTGTCACAGAAGTTGGACAACTCTACACGCACAACATCTCAGAGAAAGTATTCCTCTGCTATGAAAGTAAAATCTATACTTTGCATGATGCCTTCTACAAGGACCTGACAATGGGGCCCGGATATGGTTGGTAGACAGGTATCTGTGTAGACCATTTTAATGAAATAGATGCCCACCACATGTGCTTTCCTGGGTGATACAATGCCGTCTGTGGAACCAGAGGACATATATTCCCACCAAAGCTTCCCAATCCTTCCAAATGTTCTGATCCTGGGTCAATCACTTAATTTCATTTCGCCTCTGGTTCATTATACATCAAAATAATAGTTTTAAGAAAGATGTTAGCTACCAATAATAAACATTATTTGCAAGTTAACAATAGAACTGGTCCTTCAAGTGCATATTATTTTTTACGGATAGTGAAACGTGCCCGATGCCAGAGGGCCCCTTTTGTTATGAGGTTACTTTTTTCTCATCATCTGTCACTGTATGACACAAATTGTTTAATCAAACTGTTTGAATTTTAATTTGTTTGAATTACTTTATTTCCAAGGCATGGGCAGTGCAGGACCCCTCCCCCCGCCAGAACCCTCGTAATGTGCGCTGTCTGCTCTAATGCCGTGGCGCTGTTTCCGCTGGGCTGAACAGAGGGACCGTCAAAATATGCTATTTCTGCCAGTCAACCCGGTGGAAATCTAACTACAATGGAGGTGAAACCACCAGTATGATGGCAGCCTTACCCCCCGTGGGTTTGGTGGTCCGACAGTCGGACCACCAAACTTGTAATGAGTCCCTAAGTGTCTCACTTTATTTCCCCCTTCCGTCCCTCCCTCCTCAGCTTTTTTCATACTTTTTTCGTTACATCCTTTACAGTTCTCCTCTTCCTTCTGTGTTCCACGCACTGCAACGACCCTCTGTTTGTTCAAAAAGTACTTTTTGGTTAAAATGGCATTTCTTACCTTTTTAGTATTGTTTTCATTATTCTTCAGAGAATTTGTTTCAAATTATTTTTTCTGCCAAGAGGATCAAATAATAGTGCATCACCTCTGAGGCATTGGAATACACTCACTAAGACCTAGCAATAAAATACCAAAAATATTTCCAAGATATATATATATATAACATTTTTATTTCGACATATTGCTTTACACCCCTCAGATGACTATGATACAATAAATGAGAGATAAACATGAAAATGACAAATGAGATAAACCTGAAAACGGGAGAATTTTGACATGAGTATCTGAAGATAGTGCTTAGGAGGTGAAGTCAGTCAAAACGTGTGGTGTTCAGCAAAAAATATTCATGCGAATACTGATCACACTACAGAAAACCTGACACTAGGCGGCCCTTGCTTACTGTTAAAAATACCCATGCCTTAACTCAATGGTAGCATTCACAGCAACAGTTGTGGGAAGACGTCCTCTTTCGCCACTTTTATGGCTTGCAAACAAAATTCTGAAAACAACAATCTCTCAAGAGATTGTCACTTTGCCTAAAAGTTTGCCACACAATCAACCGCCCCAATCCTCCTTTGGCATTTCCACCTGCGTGTTCAAGAGATTTTGATGCTGCGCCATGAAGCGAATCCAAAAACTGCGTTGTAAAAGAAGAGATGGCGTGTGGATATTTAAATAGATTGTTAAGACCCACGTCCAGAAATTGTTTTACCTCTGCTGTGAATCAGTAGACCTGCAGGCCAACCTTGTAAACTGAGATAATGGTTTTCGAAACAGAAATAAATGTAGAAGGTGCTTAGCTCTGCAGGTGTTAACTGCACACAGTAATGAGCAAGGAATGTCCAGGTCCAAGAGGCTGCATACAACGTGCTAATAAATAAAGTTTTATTATGATATTTATAAAGGTCAGTAGTGCAATAGAATCTGATTTAAAGCGTCATATAACCAGACTGCTTGACCTCAATAGCTCCTGCCGCACTGTGTGCAGGCGGGGATGCAACTGGAGGCAAATCAATATTACTTTATCTTACCGGTCCAATGGCTGCCTAGAAGCCTTTGCATCTACCCTTTTCCGAGTCGTGTCACCACTGCAGGCTGAGCCAAGAAATATTTTAAACAAAGCAAAAAAAAAATAAGACGCTATGTATGCTCAAATAGCAACTTATATGGAGACAGTTTTTTTTTTTTTTTTTTTTTTTTTAAAGTTCCCATAAAAGCTCTCACTAAAGCAGCTCAAAAACACAGATGTGCTATCGAAAGCATTCCACTCTTTATAATTCAGACTCTGAAGGTGGAAATGTCCAAAACAAACATTTGGGCATTACATTTGTCAGAATATCGACAACAAAAATATTTTCAGGGTATGTAGATGTGGAGTTAAGCTTGGCAAACCTATTCTTACCAATGTAGAATTAGCTTCACACTGTGTATAAGTCTAATTTGAATACAATATTTTTGAAGAGCTATATTTAGAACTCAATATTCTGGTAGTACACCAGCCATTGCCAGAAGCGTGAATCAATAACGTATCAGCTTTGAGCACCCTAACATAAATTAGCTAGAAATATAGGGGGCTCTTGACCTATGCAAGCTCCACTTTATAACTATAGGATTAGCACAATTCATTTTTGCAGCAGAAAAGCTAGAGTCACATATGTGATATAGAGGTGAACACTGTCAAGTACAGGGATTTTACCTAATAGGACAAGCTCTCCGTCGACTGGAGAAGGCTATGAATGACAGTGGCACCCTTGTAGCTTGCTTGTTTCTGATGATGTGAGAAGGTCCAAGAGGATCAGTCAATTCAATCGTTAGCACCATTACCCAGGCCAAGAGAGATCACAAATCGGACACTACACCCCAGCGTGATCTAGAAACTGTGTTCAGACCGTGATAACAATGAAGTGAAAGCAGTGCACCATAAAAATCTCGTTCCTGCACAATGCATGAAAGCATGTAACTTCAGATCCCAGAGAACGTCAACCACACACTGAATGCATTGTCCCGTGGACAGTACCGTGATAAAGACTGGACAGAAGGCATACTGTTACTCATACTAGGCCAACGCATAACAGCAATCAGACAAAAGCATAATATTGAACCCTGGAAAGCTGGAAAAGGGTTTGAGATCCTCCGTAAACAGAAAAAAGAACGAAATGAGGTTGAGAAGTACCCTCCTCATGGTTAGAAGGAAGAGGGTGTAAGCATTAGCCGCCTTATTTCGACCACTTTGCGGTGCAATACTTTATTAGTGGCTCTTGCAAATCAGAGGGAAGTTCAGCAAAAGTGTGGATCAATGGCGAAAACACACTTACTTTATAATTTGCAAGTTATGCAATTGACAATGTAAACAATTTACATGTCAGCATTCTGAGCCAAATGAAAACGAACACCAAATAAAATTGCATTTAAGTAGTCCAGTGATGAGTACTGATATTACGAGAACAGTCACACGGTCAGCCTCGCTATGAATGGTAACTCGAGGTGCTGTGTGATATGGACCTGTACAACAGAAAAAGTGACTCAAGGGGTGTGGCTACAGAGGACATAATTCAGGTACAATGATAATTAAATTGGCTGCTACTGGCAATTGCTAGAGCAATAGAGATTAACACACTCCTGAAACATTCAAATTCACTTTGGATTTTGATATTCATTTAGCCAGTTATCGTGATATAAATATTGGTCAAAGGAGATGCACCTTCCCATGTGATTCATTTTTAACCTAAGGGCAAATGAGAGGGGCAACATGATTGCACTTTAATATTCCAGTCGCAGCCATTCTTTAGCTTTGCCTCTGCTTCGGGTCCAAGGGTCTATGGCTAAATACTCTGAGAAGAACTTTTCTTGTGCACCTGTGCGACCTGGCAGTGAGGGTAAGTCGGACCCCTTGGTGTGCAGAAGCATTGCTGCTGCACTGCTAGTCAGCTTGTCGTGCAAGGCCATGGTTACATTTGCAAGCTTTTTCTGGTTCAGAGTGCCATGCCATGTTTTCTGACATGTTGGGACCATGCTGTGGGGATGTGTGGTTTACAATAACCAGTGCAACTTGAAACTGGAAGAGTAGCATGGGAATTATGTGTTAACAAGTCCACTGATAGTGGCATTACACAGAAAGGAGATCCAGGGCTTGAAGGGGTGAAGGCATCACTGTAGATGCCTCCGGCAGAAACAGTGGCCCAACCCACACTTGATGCATGACAGGTGGATGAAATGCAGGTGAATAATAAAGGTGAGCGAAGGCTCAAATCTTAAGAAGAAGGAGCTCCAGGGTTGTAAGCAGGAGAAAAGATACATTTTATGAACTGTAGTACTATAAAATTGTGCACATAGCATAAGCATCCTTTACTAATACAATTAAACAATAGAGTTTCTGTAGAAATGTTCCTGTGTGTAGATTAACACTTCTTGTTTCTTGTCGTGTTTTTATTTAATTATGTTCATCTACTTACATCCTCTGATTTGCACCGGAGGTAAGGTCATATAGATGCAAACAGCCAAATAATGTTTTGCCCCTGTTAAACCTGGCATCCTCACGTGATTTTTCCTTAACTTTTTGCCCTCTGACCTGTTTTCTAACTTAATTTTTGCTGACTTTTAGGATTCTTGCCACTTTACACTGCTGACCAGTGCTAACGTGCAGGTGCTCTGTACTCTAAAACATGGTAAAGTTGTCTTCTCCCCACTTGGCATATTTAATTTACCTGTATGTCACTAGTAACGTGCCCAAGGCCTTTAAATTAAAGGCTACTAGTGGGCCTGCACTGCTGATTGTGCCCCCCCACTACAGTAGCTTTTCAAACAAGTCTCAGGCCTGCCACTGTAGAGCCTGTGTGTGCAGTTTAAACTGCCATTTCAACTTGGCAGTTGGTATCCACTTGCCAGGTCCAAACCTCCTTTTTTGTATTACATATATATCACCCTTAAGGTAAGCCCTAGTTAGCCCCAATGGCAGGGTGCAGTGTACTTAAAAAGGTGGACATGTACTTTTAAGTTTAGCATGTCCACATAGTGAAAAAGTCTTAAATTTGTTTTTTACTATTACAAGAACGATCTCTTCCACAAGATAGAATTGGATTACCTTAAAACATCATTTAAGTGTAATTTCCAATTGGGAAGAGATAGAGATGTGGAGTTTGGTGTCTCTAGACTCAGAGTTTAAAATCACAACTTATGGTGAAGTTCGATTTTAAATTCTATGCTTGAAAATGCCACTTTCAGAAAGTTGCCATTTTCTCACCTTAACCCCTCTGTTCCTCTCCCTGTCTCTGAATACCTGTCTGGGCTGGCTGATAGCTACACTTTGTGAATTCCCACTAGACAGCCACAAATACAGGACACTCAGCTGCATCTGGATTAAATTCAATACTGATGGGTCTTCCTGGGCAGACGGAAGGGGAGAGATTGACACTTCAATAGTTGGTTTCCTGTCTCCACACAAAGGGGTGCATACCCCCCCAACCCCTGTAGAGTTTTTGTAGCCAGGGAAGGAAGGGCAGGGGCCCTGTGAACTTCAAAGGCCTCTTTGAAGTCTGCTCACTTCAAAGGCAAATATGGATAAAAGAAACAGACCCCAAACCTTACCAAATGAGAACTCTGCTGGAACCAAGGATATTCTGCCAGGAAGAAAGACTGTTGTATTGCCAGGAAGGACTGTCACTCTGCAACTGCATTGCTGTGTTGGCCTACTGGTTGCTGTGCTGTAGGAGGGACTCTCACTTTGCTACTTGCTTTGCTGAGTTGGCGTATCTCTTGCCTGCAGTAAAAAGGACTGGACTTGTTCTCTACAGCCTTGCACCCAAGAGCCTCCAAGGGCTTGCTGGCTTGCCCTCTGTTCTTCTGCAGTCACAGGGACATGAAATACTGCTTGCAACACTCTTGGTGCTGCTGGACTCTGCCATCTGTGAGTTCTTACCCTTGCTTAAGGTGCCCCTCACCAGTCCTGGGCCTCAGAAGTGGGTTCTGCATCCAAAGTCTTTAAAAAGTAATGCATCGCCTGAGTGCGGCAGAAGAACTGGGGCATCCCAACTCCGACAGCGACAGACTGGCTGCCCAATGACCGTGGCGGCACAGACTGCATGGCCCGACGACTAAGCATCGCATTCACTTCTATGGAGCACACCAACATTGCAGTACCCCGGATGTGGTAAAAATATTGACACAGTGTCCTCGCCGTCAACACATTGCTCCATTAAAGGTACTGTTCAGTGGGCCCCGAGTGGGTTCTGTAGCCGGCCTACCCTCCATCCTGGTCGTCCTAGAATTGCACTGGTTCCTCTATTTTTTAACCTGGTGTTGTCTTTTTGTAGTGTCTTTCACTGTGTTACTGTAGTTAAGTGCTGCACAAATACTTTACACATTGCCTCTTAAGCCTTTCTGCTTTGTGCCAAGCTACCAGAGAGTGAGCACAGGTTAACTGAGGTTGTGTATCTGACTTACCCTGACTAGGATTGTGGTTCACTACTGGGACAGGGTGAATACCTCTGCCAACTAGAGACCCAATTTCTAACCATCCCATTAGGCCATGAAAAACGTACGTTTATCTGTCAGTACATAACACGAACAAAAAATAAATACAAAAGTCAAAGTCACTGACTTGGCACACACATAACCAAATGATCGAGTCTTCAGAATTGTAAAAAATAAAAAATAAAAATCAGTAGATCATATCCAACACACATAAGGTGATGGGAGGAACGCTTGCATTTTGGACCCAGTGATAACAAATCAGGCTTGTCCCTGCTCCAACATGAAATTGACCCTGCTCCAAAAGGAGCAGTCCAGCCCAAACTGCCAGGCCAGGTTCTTCCTGAACCAGAACACAAGCAACCCAAGACCGGTTTTGTCCTGATTGAGGCACTTCAGTCGGGTATAGCTGAGTTGTAGTCACACAGTGAGCCCGGGGCCAATGTCTGGGCATACCCTTCCCACTTAGGAAAGCCCAAATCAGGGCAAAAGAATGACAGGTTGGGATGCAATCCCTGGTATTTGCCATGGGTTGCAAAAATTGCAAGCATTCCCCTCATCACATTTTTTGTATTTGACATACCACCCTAAGTGGCAGAGGTATGCCAAGATCGGAGTCCCTTGCTCAGTGTGCCACTAGAACCAAGCTACACCAGACTGAAGAGCTCCAATCAGAAACTGGTCTTGGGTTGCTTGTGTCCCTGATCAGGAAGGACCCGGTCCGGCAGTCCAGGCTAGACTGTGCCTATTGAAGTAGGGTCAGGAATGATTCTCATGTGGCTGGATACACACTGAGGTGACATGGTGGACAAAAAACAATGGGTTGGAATGCTACCCCAAGAAATTGCCAGGGGTTAGAGAAACTGCAGGTATTCCTCACATCACCTTTGTGTGTTTGGCAGTATCCAACACCATGTGAGAAAGCTAACCAACTGGGGCACTCTGGTCAAGTCAGAGCAGTCTAAATTGTGCATAATATACCGGCCCATGAAACTGCTTTTGTGTAGTGTCCTTTGCCACGTATTACTAACACCCCCAAATTTACTGTTATCCATGATGTACACCATGTTTAGTAAAATAAAAAAATATCAAGATTCATGCACAGAAATGCAGCACAAACATGCTTTGTGAAAGCAAAGAAGGACACATGAAAGGTTGTTTGACGTTTTCCTGTCTAGCCTCAAGATCTGAATCACGTTCAACACTGAGAAGGTATGATAGTTGTCACAGTGCTCATTGCCTTCCGCTTCACGCTCTGCGTGTTATAACACAAGAATACAAGAACACCGTTGGGAGGTACCCTCTTAATGTAGCGCTGTGAGTGAATGAGAGTGATTTTATAAAGCACACACCACAGGGCCGTCTTACTGAAGGCAAGAGTTAATCTATATCGTTTTAAGTATTCAGAAGATTATGAAGGGTATGGTACCAGAATATTATGGAAACTAATTTGAAAAAGGGAAAAATCGTAAATTAGAAAAAATGCATAGACACTCATCAATGGACAACATCAAGACAAGCTATATACAGGTACAAATAAAATAAAATAAAATAAAAAGAGAAAATCAGATGATAAATTACAAGGAAATTCATGCCTCTACCATTACAAAATGCACTCCTTTTTGTATATTAAGTAACAAAGAATGATTGGTGGCTCTCATAACTGTATTAATGAGAGGATCTGCTTAAAAATGCACACATCTTGATGATAATGATCAACAATATCTAAAGCGCAGGCTTTGCACTCTTTTTCGCCACGGTCTCCTTTCTGGAACCAATAACAAACAAACACCCCTTCTTGAAAACAGGTGATCACCTAAATAGTACTAGGCAGCACATCGGTAAGATTTGAAAATAATCTTTTTAATATCTAAACCAAATTAAAATTGGAAACAATTGTTTATTAAACAAAGCCATCTATTTAAGAGGAATCCCGCAGTTCAGATGACCAGCATTTGAACCTAGCTATTAGGATCAATGGTAGAGCTATATGCAGGGTGCAACCTAAGGTAAATGGAACTCATTTTAATGGAAGAACAGAAAGACCAGTTCATAAGTAACAAAAATCTAAGTTTTAAATTGGGTCAGTGGTAGTATGCTTTAACTGAATGAACGTCAGAAGAAAATAACCTGAGCTGAAAGCGTCAAACATGGCAATTTGTTTTAGCAGATTCATGAAACTGTGCTAACGTTATTAGCAAGCTAAAAAATGACTTCCTATAGAGGTTTTAAATCACCCATAACTACTGAACCTATAATAGATGTAAGAGATGATACCTTCAGTCAGACCTGGCGTTGGAAAAATGTATAAGTTCTTGGTTGTAAAGAACTGTTGCTTAACTAAATGCATGACCAACTTCATACTGGATAAATCACATGCCATTTTTAGTCACTCAGCAGCTGTCTTGTTACTGGTAACCTATGTGCACCAATATATGCTGGCAATAGGCTACACTTGGCCAGTGCTTAATTTGTAAATATAAACGTGCAAGTGCCCAAAGCCCTCCTCTGAAACACGCGGCTGCTGCAATTAAATGTGGTAATACGGAATACCGAGGCAGCGTAATACTGAAGCCATCTTGGGCCTCGTCAATCCATGTACAGTACTCCTGCCCCTTCAGCTCACTCTTACAGCTTTCTGCTTTCTCCCTTTGTGACGCTTTTTCGTTTTTCTCTTCCTCCGTCTTTCCTATATGTGTCTTTTGCTCGCAGTAAATGCTTGACGCAGAAGAATAAGCGCTGGCCCTCAAAAATAAGTACCAGTGCTCTGCACCGGAAACAACAAGCACAAATTAAGCACTGCACTTGGTATTCTAACATTTATCTAATAGGCTGGCAGATGGGTGCTGTTGTTCGAGCTAATTGGCCCCATATTGCACCTCAAAAAGTGCCCCTGGCCTGATTCTACTCACAAGCCCCTGCCAGTGCTGCCACCCAACTGAAAGTTACTTGTTTCAAACGCAATAAGTAGCTAGACCGAACTTGTTTTTCTGGACCAGGACAACAAGATACCTTTGAAGACATATGCACCTATGCTTATAAGGCAGGAGCTGACCGCAGCAAAATCAGAAGCACAAGAGAGGAAGATAAAGCATGGGTCCCAGTCAAGTTCTGCAGGACGGCAAGGAGTAGTGGTAAGGCAAGAGGGTGGAGAGGGAGAGGGGAAGAAGGGTAAGGTGGGGAAAGCGGAGGAGGACAGGGGTGACCATGAAGTACTCAAATAATAACTTAGTTCCACTCTTGAACTTGTAAGACCAATGAAAGAGTGGGGTAATATGCACAGTTTGGACTCATGTTTTGATATTTTCTGTGGTGTGGTGGTAAAACCCGCCCAAACCTACAGGAGAGAGGCATGCACAAAGGCTTTCATTGCACACACTGTGCAACATAGGGATGCTTTAAATGTTTTTGCCAGGACAGGTTTTGGTTCCGGGGTCTGCCTTGGTAGTAAACAGAACTCATATTCTGGATTCTGATAGATAGCTGCTAAGTTTCCCTGGTCCGTGGGTGAGGCGCTGCTTCAGTCCAGGTTCTTCTCTGAATTCTGGGAGTTTGTGTCTTGTTTATTCCGTTATAAAACAGGAATACAGGTCCCAGAATTATTAGGGCAGCACATCACCCATGGACCAGGGCAACTTGGCAGCTATGCTGATAATTGAAGATACTGTCAGAGGGCTCGGCATACACGCTGAGCTTCAGAAAACAAAACGTCAAACATCCCTTATTCACCCATATCCCTCTCACTCCTACCCACACTAATTCTGCTCCTCTTCTCTTTCCCCTCGCATTATCTTCCTCTCTCATCGTCCTTCTCTCCGATTGCACACCCCACCAACTTCTTTGTCTCGCCCTCACCTCTCTACTTAATACATGAGGGCTAAACCACAAAATAATCTGTGAGTACTGGAAGTGGTACCACAGAAGTACTAATTTCCGTACGGTTACATGCCTTTGTAAATCTGCCCCAAAACGCCCACCGCCCTATTAGTAAAAGTGCAAAGAGGGCACATTCATTTCTACTTGCACTAATCGTGAATATTCTTCGATTCATTGAAGCCAGTTCAGAAAGGTCTGGTACGTAAAGAGCACTACAGGAGTAATACTTGATGTACTCCAATAGACCCAAGTCCCCTTCTCTGAAGTGAATATATATTGTTGCTTCAACCAGCTTCACAAGAATGAGTAACATCCTCATGATGTTCAGTTCTTCCAACTGAAAGGAGGTGCTAAAGGAGCACAACGTGTTACATTGTTATGGGACAACAGTAATAACTTCCAGCTTTAAGTGAGATATTTGCGGCTAAAGCTGCCTGACAAATCATAATTAGAGGTGCAAATAGCACAATTACAACATGTGAAGCTGGAAAGCAATTAGGCAGCAAATTAACACCTTCCTTCGTTGCATTAGCACCAAACCTGGCATTAAATGGCTCCCCTGTTGGAGTGCTTGTGGCTTTCTCCTGTGCAGTTCAGCACCTTTCCTGCTGCAAGACTTTCCTACTGTAGTGTTACGGGCGAAGGAAGACAAAACAAATTAGGTATTTAATCCAGTTTGAAACTGCAGATTTATAAGGAGTGTGAGACTCACAAAACGGGTTTAAATCGGAGGTTGCAGTTGGGGCCCACAGGCACTCATTTTGGGGGACCGGCACTTATTTGTCCACATAAGAGTTTAACCAAGAGAAAGACAGAAAAACACAAGTGGAAAGGAGGAGGAGGAGAAATACAGAAAAAAGTGTCAAAGGGAGAAAGGAGGGTGCTGCAAGAGTGACATGAAGGGCCTGGTGGTGGATTAAAGCAGCTTGAGGTGGGATCAAGACTAGGCAGCTTTGGTATTCTACACGTTGATATTCAAACGTGCAAGGTGCGGGCATCTGAGCGAAACCTTGGGCCCCAGCACTCACTTGTTTACAAATTAAGCACTGTGCAAAACGAACGAGTTACTTACCTTCGGTAACGACTTTTCTGGTGGATACATTAGCTACCTGTGGATTCCTCACCTCATGAATACTCCCATGGCGCCAGCATTCGACGGAAATCTTCTTACTAGTCTCTGCACGTCGACGAGGACGTCACTGTCTCGCACGCGACGCCGTCTGACGTCATACAGGCAATAAGAGGTCCTCGACGACGTGCGGACGTCAGTACCAATCATTTTTTACGTGCATGAGAACAACCAGGCAATGCAATGAAAGAACAAAGCAACATCCATTATATTGTAAAAATACACCACATTGTATGAATAACTGTAAATCTTTTTATGTACATATATATATATATATATATATATATATAAAACTCTCTCTTTTAAAATATATACACACACCAAGTATATACATAAAGATATATACACATATACCTATATATATATAAATATATTATATATATATATCTATTGCACCCTCAAAGACCAAGAGGAGCGCACTCAAGGATTACTTGGCAAGACCATAAAGGCAACGGGGAGGCGGGTGGGACCGTGAGGAATCCACAGGTAGCTAATGTATCCACCAGAAAAGTCGTTACCGAAGGTAAGTAACTCGTTCTTCTGATGGATACAACTACCTGTGGATTCCTCACCTCATGAATAGAGTCCCAAAGCAGTACCACGCCCGGCGGTGGGTGCCTAAATGGTCAAACCAAGAAATCCTGCAGCACTGACCGTGCAAAATGGCCGTCCCTTCTAACCTCAGAATCTAAACAGTAATGTTTTGCAAAAGTGTGAAGGGGCGACCAAGTTGCGGCCTTGCAGATGTCGACCACAGGAACACCTCTGGCTAAGGCCGAAGTGGCCGACTTAGCTCTGGTGGAATGAGCTCTAATGCCCTCAGGAGGATCCTTCTTTGCCAAAGAGTAACATATTTTAATGCAAAGAACAACCCACCTGGATAGTGTTCTCTTGTGGACTGCCTTTCCTCTCCTCTTGCCCACGTATCCAATAAACAGCTGATCCTCCAGCCTGAAATCCTTTGTTCTATCGATAAAGAAGCTCAACGCTCTCTTTGGGTCCAGACGGTGCAGTCTTTCTTCCTCTTTGGAAGGATGAGGCGGAGGATAGAACGTGGACAAAGTAATTGCCTGAGCCAAATGGAAGGGTGAAACAACCTTCGGGAGGAAAGCAGCCTTGGTCCTCAACACCACCTTATCCCCATAAAAAGTTGTATAAGGGGGTTTTACTTATAAGGCCTGCAACTCACTCACTCTCCTTGCTGATGTTATAGCTATCAGGAAGACTGTTTTTAAAACCAAATACCTCAAGGGGCAAGAATGCATAGGTTCAAAAGGGGACCCCATAAGGAAAGTCAGGACTAAGGACAAATCCCATTGCGGCATAACGAATGGCTTTGGAGGATATTGATTTAGAAGACCTTTCAAGAATCTGATAACAATAGGGGATTTAAATAAAGATGGTTGGTCTGGAAGACATATGAAGGCTGACAAGGCCGATAAATAACCTTTAATGGTAGCCACTGCACAACCTTTTTGCGCCAGAGATAGAGCAAAAGACAAAACGTCCGATAGATGAGCATGTAAAGGATCAATCTGCCTCTCTCCACACCACGCAACAAATTTAGACCACCTATTAGCGTAGATAGATTTAGTGGAGTGTCGCCTGGCCGCTAATATAACATCCACTACCTCAGGCGGGAGAGAGAAGGAACTCAGGTTGCCCCGTTCAATCTCCAGGCATGTAGGTGCAGACTCTGGAGGTTGGGGTGTAGAACCTGCCCCTGCGACTGTGAGAGGAGGTCTGCCCTGAAAGGGAGACGGAGCGGCGGGCACGTTGAGAGTTGGAGAAGGTCGGAGTACCACACCCTCCTTGACCAATCCGGAGCTATTAAGATTACTAGAGCCCGGTCTTGGCGAATCTTCCTCAATACTCGAGGAATCAAGGGTATGGGAGGAAACGCGTAAAGCAACTGGCCGCACCAGGTCATTTGAAACGCGTCCCCCAACGCTTCCTGCATCGGATACTGAAGGCTGCAGAACAACGGACAATGCGCGTTCTCTCGAGTGGCGAACAGATCTACCCGAGGAAACCCCCACTTCTGGAAGATTAAACGGACTTGATCTGGATGGAGACGCCACTCGTGGTCTGCCGAGAAGTGGCGACTGAGACTGTCCGCACGCACGTTCAAGACTCCGGCCAGATGGTTTGCTATCAAGCAAATCCGATGGTCCTTTGCCCAGGACCATAGTCGAAGAGCTTCTCTGCAGAGAAGGTACGACCCCACTCCTCCCTGCTTGTTTATGTACCACATCGTGGTAGTATTGTCCGTTAGGACCTGTACCGACTGACCACGAAGGGAAGGGAGGAAGGCCTTGAGAGCCAGACGTACAGCCCATAACTC
This sequence comes from Pleurodeles waltl, assembly GCF_031143425.1. Taxonomy (NCBI): domain Eukaryota; kingdom Metazoa; phylum Chordata; class Amphibia; order Caudata; family Salamandridae; genus Pleurodeles; species Pleurodeles waltl. Next base: position 1,077,516,919 of record NC_090444.1, read on the forward strand.
TAACAGATTGATGTGAAAAATCTGTTCCTCTGTAGACCAAAGACCTTTGATCTCCAGATCCCCCAGATGAGCTCCCCACCCTAGAGTGGAAGCATCCGTTATGACTGTGGCCACTGGTGGCGACTGCTGGAACGGCTTTCCTTGTGAAAGATTGTTGCTTGCAATCCACCACTTCAAATCCACAGCAGCATCTCTGGAGATCTTGACAGTACCCTCTAGATCCCCTCTGTGTTGAGACCACTGCCTTCGGAGGCACCACTGAAGAGCCCTCATGTGCCAGCGAGCATGCGTGACCAACAGAATGCAGGAGGCAAAAAGACCGAGCAGACGAAGGACCTTGAGGACTGGAACTACCGCTCCATTTCGAAACATTGGAACCAAATCCTGAATATCTTGAATCCGCTGAGGCGGAGGAAAGGCCCGACCCAATGTTGTATCCAGTACTGCCCCTATGAACAGGAGGCGCTGAGAGGGCTCTAGGTGAGATTTGGGCTCGTTCACCGAAAAGCCCAGGTCGAACAACAACTGGGTTGTTGACTGCAGATGACGCAACACAAGCTCCGGGGACTTGGCTTTGATCAACCAATCGTCCAAGTAAGGGAATACTGCTATCCCCTTCCTTCTGAGCTCTGCCGCAACCACCGACATCACCTTCGTGAAGACTCGAGGTGCTGAAGTAAGACCAAACGGAAGGACCGCAAACTGGTAGTGTTGCGATCCCACCACAAACCGGAGATACTTCCTGTGTGACTTGAGTATCGGGATATGAAAGTAAGCATCCTGCAAGTCGACAGACACCATCCAGTCTTCCATGTTCAACGCCAAAAGCACCTGTGCTAGGGTCAGCATCTTGAACTTTTCCTGCTTGAGGAACCAATTCAAGATCCTCAGGTCCAGAATTGGTCTCAAACGACCATCCTTCTTGGGAATCAGGAAATACCTTGAGTAAACTCCTTGACCCCTTTCCTGCTCCGGGACCAACTCCACCGCGCCCTTTAAAAGGAGGACTTCTACCTCCTGTTCTAGCAACAGGAGGTGTTCTTGTGAACAATACGAAGGGCAGGGCGGGATGAGGGGCAGAAACTCCCGAAAGGGAAGGGTGTAGCCTTTTCCCACAACACTGAGAACCCAAGTGTCCGACGTAACAGTCTCCCATTTGGTGAGAAAATGCTGTAATCTTCCCCCTACAGGAGAGGAGTGAGTGGGAAATGGTGGAAGCCTAAGGCTGCTTCCCCTGCTGCACCCCGCCAGAGGATGAGGAAGAGGCAGAGTGCTGCTGAGAGGCTCCCCTGGTGCGGACCCTACCCCTCCCCCTAAAAGATCTATAGGGATGGGAAGAGGCAGGTTGCTGATATCTTCCCCGAAAGGAAGAGGAGGAAGAGCCACGCCCAAATCCACGAAACCTCCTGAAGAATCTGGAAGAGGCCGTGGAAGAAGGAGCTTGGAGTCCCAACGACTTAGCCGTGGCCCTGCTCTCCTTAAAACGTTCCAAGGCCGAATCAGCCTTAGCCCCAAACAGTTTGTCCCCATCAAACGGGAGATCCAACAATGTGGACTGTACATCTGCCGAAAAGCCAGAGTTACGGAGCCAGGCCTGTCTCCTTTCCACCACAGTTGTGCCCATTGCTCTGGCTACCGAGTCGGTGGTATCCAGTCCCGTCTGGATAATTTGGGTCGCAGCAGCCTGGGCATCAGAGACAAGATCCAAAAGACCCTGGGGAAGCTCTGTAAACGAAGAGGAGATGTCATCCATCAGAGCATGAATATACCTCCCCAGGATACAGGTCGCATTAGTGGCTTTTAACGCCAGACTGCAGGACGAAAAAATCTTCTTCGACTGCGCCTCTAGCTTTTTTGAGTCTCTGTCCCCAGGCACCGTCGGGAAAGAACCAGGCGCTGACTTGGACGAACAGGAGGCCTGCACTACCAAGCTCTCCGGCGTAGGGTGCCTAGATAGGAAACCAGGATCAGTTGGAGCCGTCCGATACCTCCTGGCCACGGCTCTGTGAACTGCTGGGGAAGATGCCGGCCTCTTCCACACCTCTAAAACCGGATCCAGCAGAGCGTCATTAAAAGGTAACAGAGGCTCCGCCGCGGCTGAGGCCGGATGCAACACCTCCGTCAAAAGGTTTTGTTTCGCCTCCACCACCGGCAAAGGCAGGTCCAAAAAACTAGCTGCCTTCCGTACCACTGTATGAAAGGAAGCAGCTTCCTCAGTATATTCCCCCGGGGACGAAAGGTCCCACTCAGGGGAAGTGTCCAGCCCACTGGCCGACTCCAGTCCACGCAGCCCATCACCCGAGTCCTCTAGCTCTCCTTCCTCTAGGGCTCGTTGGTACTCCTGCTCTTCTAGTACCCGGAGAGCACGCCTCCTTGAATGCAGTCGTTGCTCAATCCGCAGAGTCGACAATGCCTCCGCCGAAGTCGGAGATCGGCGCCGATCTTCCGAAGCCACCGACGCCGCATCCGGCGCCACGGGTAACTTCGGCGCCGACTGAAGAGCAGCTGAAACAGATGGACCCACCGGAGTCACAGGCCGAAATCTCGACGTAGACGGGATGGAAATCCCTGGGGCCAATCCCTCCGAAGACACCGGAGCGGCCACCGGCGCCGACACTGGCGCCGAGCCCACGTTCCCAAACGGGAGAAAGGGCATAAAGGGTGCCGGCCGAAGAGGCGCAGGATCACCCAAAGAAAAGGCCAAAGGCCCAGCCGGAGCACCCCCTGGAGCCATCTGTTGGAAGATGGCATACATCGCATTCAAGAATGCGGAACTATCGGCTCCAGGGGTGGGAAAAGCCGGATACTGGGGTGCCTGTCTCGGAGGCGACCCCGACGCCGGCCTCGGCGTCTGCGCCGGAGAAAACACTTGAGGCTCCAATACCTCAATCACCGACGCCTGTCCAGGCGAAGTTGGTGACGCCGGAGAGGGCAACGGCGTCGAAGGATGCGGCGTCACCGTGGGGCTGACCTCCCATGTCTTTCGGCGCCGATCCGGAGACCTGGAACGAGCCTCCCTTGAATGACGCCAAGATTCTCTACGGCGCCGGGAGTCTCGATGACGCCGATGTCTTGGAGAAGACTTCTTGTGATGCTTCTCCTTTGACTTGGCCATAAACAGCTTCGCCTCACGCTCTTTAAGGGCCTTCGGATTCATGTGCTGACATGAATCACAAGTCGAGACGTCGTGGTCGGAGCTCAAACACCAAAGGCAATCGGAATGAGGATCCGTCACCGACATCTTGCCTCCGCACTCACGACAAGGCTTAAATCCAGACTTTCTCTGCGACATTATTTCCACAGAGAAAGAGTACGCAGCAAGATATACACTGTAACCGCAAGAGTAACAGTTGCTCCCTCGAAGATAACCGTTTCGAATGCACGGAAAAAAGGGAACTGACGTCCGCACGTCGTCGAGGACCTCTTATTGCCTGTATGACGTCAGACGGCGTCGCGTGCGAGACAGTGACGTCCTCGTCGACGTGCAGAGACTAGTAAGAAGATTTCCGTCGAATGCTGGCGCCATGGGAGTATTCATGAGGTGAGGAATCCACAGGTAGTTGTATCCATCAGAAAGTTATGTTCGACAAAGCTTCTAATGCGTTACTCTCCATCAGCACTTGAGGAAGCTCCACACAATCTTATACAAGAAATATAACTTAAAATTACATACCATCAAGGTGAAATACCATAAAATATGATAACAAGCTAACACAAAGCTGTCTTCTCAATCTCCCAGTATGTAAAGCACAGGGACGGATGTTGCCATGCACGGGAGTGGTAAAAGCAAGATACTAATCAATAGAAAATTCTGCAATAAAAATGTTGCCCGAGGTGTGGTCTTTGATCAATACCAGGAAAGCTTTTACATGCATTTGCTATTTGGACCTCCTTTCTGAAGGTGTGCTGGCGAGTGTAATTAAATATCAGCCATATTCTGTGTTCGTGTTCTAATCATCTGGATTCCCCGCTTACCACACATGGAATTCTGACTATTGACTGGAGACATGATTTTACTTACAGCACCAGCTGTATAATGTTTTCAGTATAAATAGAAAAGGGTTGGAGTTTATTTATTTACTCATTTCTATGATTTTTTTTGTTTTACAATAAGAAAGTTATCAGAAGGGACTCTGCTAGGGATTACAAAGGCATGGTGAGGACATGAATGAAGGTTCACAGGATAAGTGGATATAGAAAGTGGGGTTAGAGAAGGAAAGCATTGAAGCATGGTTCGACAACTCTAGAAAGAGAATGGACAGGGGGCAGATGGAGACAGGAGTGATAAAAAGTACTTCTGGAAATAGTGGTACAAGAAATGTGCACAGGCTAATAAGTAGATACGAGGGAGCAAGCAAACAGGTCATTGGGAGGAAGTAAAAGGCGACACTGTAAGACCGAGTGTGTTAGTATGTAGGCAGAAGACAGGGTCGGACTGGGACAAAATAGGCTTGGGCATCATAATAAAAGGGGGCTCTCTAAGTGAGCTAGATATCTAAAAAGTGGCCAACATTTCCAAATCAGGCCAGTTTTGAACTAGTAAAGACCTGCTGTATGGGTATTTTGCAAGGTGTGGGAGACTGCATGCATTTGTGTTTGCTGTATGTGATGTTTGGGGTAATATCAGGGAAAAATTGGCCCTTCTGGCCATAAAACAGGTCCACAGACTCTTAAACAAGCATTTGCAATGCAAGGGGTCTCACATTTGCTCGAGTTAGAGCTATTAGCGTTGTAAATGCCTAACCAGGCTTTTCTTGCCACAAACTGAAAATGAACGGTACAGCAGTTTCACATAAGCGAGCCAACAGCCACCATGAGCGTGAAAGACACAAAAAGAAACAGAAGTTCGCTAGCAGTCAAATATATTGGCAAAAGTGCAATTATCCATGTAACCGTCAAAAGTTAAGTTGTTCATGTAACAGGGTTGATGTCAAGCAAAGCGCTCGACTACTGCCCAGGGAGCTCGCACTGCATAGGAAATAGAAAGAAAAGGTAGTCCAGAAGCCATGTGCAAAACATGGAGCCTTGTATGTTTTCAGTAGTTTAGTGGTGCTCTTGAGGAGGGCTAAACACCGGAAAAGGCATGACGTACGCATGGCTTCCACTAATGAAATCAAGTGAATTTTAAGAGGCAAGCCCACAAAGCAACCAAACTCATGGACGTGGTTAAAAGCCCACAGAGCGATTACAACAGGGGCAGAGCGCTTGCGCGTTCAACCTTAGAAATGCCCCAAATCCTGATCTGAGCAGCCCATCGGGCAGTGACTGATTGCCCTGGAGGCCAGCCCGACCATGGCAGAAGACAAAATAAAAGGACTGGGTAAACAGAGATTGAAAGGAAGGTAAGGGTGTCTGGGAGCAATTAAAAAAAAAAAAAAAAGAGGAGACATATAATGATTGATTGGTGGTTATGAGTAAGATGAGATTTAATAAAAATGCTCAATACTATGAGTCTTGTGGAAAAGTATCGCAAACATTAAGAGAACTTTTCAAATTCAAAACATCGATCATGTTATGTTTAAATGCAAATAAGGTCTGCTACACAGACGGTGTTATGAGAGCTACTGCAAATGTGATGATTTTATCTTGTTTAACACCCTGGAGTGTGTCACTGCACCAGTGAAAGCACGCACAGACTTTGTTTTCAAAGCAAATTCGTTTATTTATTGAAAAATATTAGGCAGTCCAATTTCGAGGACTGCCCAGCAGCATAAACTGCGATTTAGTCGCTTAGTCTTAAAACTGTATTTTCATTATCCAGCTTAAATAGTAGCACTAGTAGTTTCACTGTCCCTGTAAGGGGAGATCGGATCCCTTTTTTCTTAAATAACTTATTTATTTTGTACACAAGTTCAGAAATGTCTTTATTTACTTGATTAATAGTGGCCCTCAAGGAGGGCCGATTCGAAAGGTGCCTCAAGCACAACAAAATTGAGGCATACAATGCTTTACAGAAACGGAACAAAACAAACATATAATAAAATAGGGCAAAAGGTGTATCACTTCTGTGACTATCACACAAGCCATTGCCACTTCCACATTCAATTAACAGAATCACACCTGGAAGGTTTGTGAAAAATATTAATTATGCAAATAGCATTTACCACCACCAACTACAAGATATTGCACACTTTAAGACTCAGATACCTGCTAAATATAGTGCTATGGTGCCAGTACTGGGAAGAGAGGGAGTTGCAGGTGAGATGAAGGGTCAAGGTCTAATTCCGTATGTTTATCAATATAAATCTTTTACTCAATTCAGAGTCATCTCTGACTCGTATGCAGCAGAAGACAGTTGGTAGCGATGGAATACAATAAATGAGTTGTCTCTCTACATACAATGATAATATTGTATGGCTTTTCAGAGATCAAAAGTATACCCAAACTCAGATATATGTGGCTAATGGCTGCAGTTATGCCACTGTGATTCTCCAGGCTATAGGTAGGTAAAGTAATCAATCTGTACCTCTGGGTGTGTTTTTCTGCATGGCATGTTGAAATGAAGGAAGGTCCTTCCTACTTCAGCACAGGTTGTAAGGGCCACCTCAGCTGTTTTGGTTACTGCTTTGCCATTATCTTCATAATAAAAAAAAACTATGGAAGCCTTCAACTTTTGAACTTAGGCGTTTTTGATATTGTTTACCTTAACTGATACAGGTTTGACGTAGCTTCAGCATGATGTAACTCCAACATTTTGTTAGGAACCTTTCTGTGATTCTGTATGAGTGAATTAGATAGGCAAGGGTTTCTACTCCACCACCCTTTGGGCACCTTGGAATTAAGCTCCACTTACTGTCTCCAAGAAATATTTTATTTCTGGGCCATGGTTTTAAAAAACAGACTATTGCAGACCAGCTGCTTCCGGAAATTATACCTCGATTTGAATCAGGAAAGGTAGTATGATGGGTTCTACTTTTAGGTGACCACTAGGCCTTTCAAAAGTGAAAGGGTGCCTACTAGAAGGTGGACAGTAAGCTGGTAATCTTACAGAAGAAAATTCGAGAAAACAGAAGAAAAGACTGTGCTCTTTGATTCACAAGAAAAGCTCTAGAAACAGGAATGCTAAGAATATCTCTTGTAACCCAACATCCACTTAAGATTCTGCATTCAACGAAGTAACCCAGCAAAGTGAAAATTGTGCATTTGACATAAAAATGATGGCAAAATATCAAAGATGCATCACGTAAACCTCAAGGCTCAAGATTAAATGGATCAGAAAATGAGCAGATATCTAAAGGACGACAACAGGTTACCCCCATCTAACTTTGGTGTTTCAAAATCTGGTTTCTGTCCAAATTACACAAAAATCCTACAAACATATGGATAAGCCTGAGGCAGTCGAACAAAAGAGTGATGCCCCTCCCTCTGTTATCCAATAGACACACCCTCCTTGAAGGGTCCTTGTAAAAGTTTATATATTCATGTGGATCCAAAGAAGGATTCATCACACTTTCATGGAGAATCTATTAAATTCTAGAACAATTACATAATTGATTAAAGGGTGTTATACATCTAAATAATCCAATTGAACACCAGGCGTATGCATGATTCACTATATGATGTTTAATTTGCTTCCATAATGCAAATGACCACAATTTTGCACTTAAGGCGCTTTATTCAAGCCGGAAAATGAATCTACATGTACTTCATAATAACAAATTCTGCTAGTAACAACCCAGTTCGTGGTTGGGAGTTCATGTTCAACAAAGAACATTTCTCTGCCAGAATGTAGGGTTTGCCCACACCTACATGCAGTTATGGGAAAAAGATTAATTACATCTTGAGGTTTCCTAAGGCTGATGCATTTTAAGCAGTATCAGCACTGAAGAATGCACCAATGGTAAACAATGTATTGATTTTTAGAGATAAATGATACAGCGGCCTATAAATGAATGACAAGTTAGACAGCTTTTGTAGATAATGTATAAGTGCAAACAATACAGGCAACTTTCAAATACCTTATTTCATCAATTTTGGAAATGAAACAGTTAAAAATTATAACGTTTCACACACAAAAATCTACCCAGTGGTGGAATGATGGAATTCTCGTTCCTACTCCAATCACGATAAGAGTTTTTCTATTTAGTACATCCAACACATCAGAAAACTAACTAACATTCATTAATTATTATGTATTCAAACTGCCAAGAAGTAGATTTTTAAAAATAAAAAAGGTACCACTGTTCATATATTCGGATAATTTCAAATTGTATTATTGGTCACTGTATTCAGTAGACCTTAGGTGTGCAGTGACATTTTGATTGAAAGAAAGGCTATGCTTGAAAACGCCTTTATAAGCTTGATCATATATGGCTGCTTTAATTATAATGAAGAATATACTGGACCAGCTCCATAAGTAATATTACCAATTCAATGCAATAAAGATACCATATTAACTGATGCTGCACTGATAAACATAAATGGTTTCCAAATGCCATATACAACTTGATAGATGGAGTCCTATCATAAAGCGTACCACCACCTACAGGAAATCTTGCATTGATTTACTGAGTGGCACACATTCACTTTATTCTTACATTTTGGTAGAATCGCAAAAGTTCACCCCATCAAACTTGGATGGAAGATATGTGTATTTTTATCTCATCTTTGTATTAAGTCCTTACTTCAAATGTGAAAGGCAATCCATACATTTTCCATTATTCAATACAGATTCATTCCAGAAAATTACAGGCTGAATAACATTTTAATTTTATGGAGGAGTTAAAATCAGTGAAATAAAATAACTGAGATGACCCTACACAATAACCTTTTGGAAAATATTAGGTGTATTTGATACCTCAGTAATGCCGTAATAAAGTATTTTTAATATTTACTTTCTTTTTCACACGAAATTAAATAACATTAAACCAGTCATGTCAATTCTAAACTCGTGACAGCATGCATTGGAAAACACAATATATTAACATATTTTTCCACCGGTTCCGCGTCTTTAAATAAAGTTACATTTAAATATTTATACTTTGTATTCAAATTAATTACTGCTGCAAAATACATGTTATATTTCGATCTTATATTTAGACATCATAAAGAACATCCTTAGTTCATAAATGACCTAACCAATTTCGGGGTGTTTCTGCCTAGAACACCTTTCTATGTCTCAAAATTAGGGTACTGTGGCATCTAAGCGTAGAAAGGGGGTCATGCGCAATGCCAAACATTTTAATTTTAGTGAAATTTCTAGTGAGATGACACTAAAATATATGGCCACAGAGTATTATGAGTCTGCTGGTTTTTATAGTCAGAATATCTTCCTTGATCTAATATTCGAATGGTGGTTATAATGTGGACCCCAAACTCTTTGTCTAACAAAAACTCCAAATCCAAAAACGTGATATTTTGGTTATTGGAAGTGATAGTCAAAGCAATGTAAACAGATTTGTCATTAAGATATCCAAAATATTCATTCAGAAGAGCTGTAATTCCACACTACATGATGTGTCAATATTATGTATAAAGCATCCACAAAATGGCACCTCATTATCATGAAAATTCTCGAGTAAGCAAGACTTCATGGCCACAAAACCATGGTACTCGAAATGACCCAGTACATATTGGAAAATACTCTCTCTTTGTTTGTAACACAACAAGGCATTGGTACCAGGTTTGCTCCATCTAATGCCACTCATTATATGACTTTATTTGCCTGTCCTGAGAATATTTCTTACCTACACAATTAGATGACTTTTTAAGACACTTGGTCTTCATAATGGGAATAAAATATGGGAATGCCATCTTAGTAACCACAACTCCATGCCTTTGTACACTTTTTTCCATGTAGAACATTATGTCACTGACAAATAGTTGATTTAACTTTAGAAAAGTGTGAGCTACGTTATGTGAAAGAACCTTTTAGTGGTAGCAATTAACTTGCGCACACACTTATTCTAAAATGACAACTATTGTGACAGAGAAACTTGCTTTGTGTAGCAGAAAGTCACAACTTTTAGTTAGATATTTTGGTATCATGATGTGGGAAACTATGTTTATGATACTTATTTGGGCCTTTATAAGACACAGCTTATCTCCCAATCCTAAAGGCACCACAAAAGTTGAATTAGAGGGACCATTGATGAGTTAAGCAAAGCTCGAGGGTGCATCTGAGTTCAAAAGTGTGGTGCATCTGCCTCAATCTTCAGCTTCCAAAAATGCAAGAATAACCGAAGGGCAGAGGAAGTTTGAGAAAACGCATGCATGATGAGCACATGTGTAGACTTTTTAAGAGGTGAAAGCTTTAAGAGGGAGCCAGTGGAGCTTCTTCACCATCTGTTTTATGTGACTAACAAGGCTGCTGTTGAAACAAGTATAATAGTGAAAAATGCAAGCAGTAGTCCAGTTTTACACAACTGAAAGGCAAGCTATTATCCCAATGTCACTCTTGAAGGGATTCATATTCCATGTGTCCTTTTATGCAGTTGTTTAACTGTAACATGATTAGGTTTATGTAAGCATCACATTTTAGTTGGGGTCAATTGGTAGGTTAAAGAATTTCCAGTTTTTAGAGATTAGGGTTCTGTTTGACTAATGAAGTTTTGTAGATTGCAGTATCACCCGCCTGCGTCTTGGTACAAAGAAAGGAAGGAAGGAACAGGAAACGAGTCAATCTTGAAAAATTCTATGGCCTGATACGAAGCTTTTTTCATAAGCTAACAGGGAGTTTGTGCGTCTCATTTCCAGTGGAAGATTGTTTCACAAAGCCTGCAACGCATTAGAGAAAGATTTTACACCCTACCTAGCTTTATTGATTTTGGGAACTACCAGAAAATAGAGCTCAGAAGATCTGTTTTCTGACACCGTGATAACGATGAATTGTTATGGTCAAAATGTTTCTTAATAGTCAATGATGATTTATAAAGAACTTTGAAAGCAACTAATAAAGTAATACATATGGCCCACACAAAGCTAAAAGAAAGGCTGAGAGGGCTGAAGCTTGCAGGATTTCACACAAAGTGTCTAGGGGGTAAACAAACCTAGTTTCGCACTTTGAGTGCAACCATTTGCATAAGCCAATTTTATAAGATTTTCAGAAGGATATCTAGATCAAGGGTATCAAACAATGCAGAAATATTTCATAACACTAAAGCACTTATATTGCCAATTTTAGGATCTTTGATTACACCACAATTATGGATTCTGTGCTTCTACCTGGATGAAATTCCATCTGGGCATCATCAGAGTATTCTGGGTCAACATATTCGGGTTGCAAAGGTCAGATTTGGAGTGTGTCAGAGATTTGGTTGAGCTGGCTGGTGCTGTGACCAGAAAGAATAATTTAGAGTTGGAAGGCGAGTTTTACAAGATGCCTTATTGAGGTTAAATATAGCATTAAAACATGCAGGCTAGATACGGAGACTCAATGATCTGCAGTACTGAAAGTAGAACAAGGAAAACTAACATTTGACTTTTTGGAGGAAAAAATAAATGTACACCTGATGATTTGCAAATAATTATAAAAATAATTATTCATATTTCCAGAGATTGAACGGACTAGATTATTAAGGTCTGCTGCGAAGTCCAAGAAATGAAAGAAGAGCATATATGTTTGAGTCAGTCATGATAGGTTGCCAAAATTGGTCACCATTGAGGTCTCTTCCTCAGGAAAAGAAATAACCTCACTAAAAGGGACCCAGAGTGATGTTCATTTATGTAGGAAATACCACCACCACAAACTCTTAGCCAGGGAAACACTGCTTCTCTAATAGTCTTGCCTACCCTTAGTAGTGCAGGACCGACACAGAAGGCAACTTCAGAGAATGTTTTTAAGGGGCTGACAGTACCATCCCTAAACTTGCATCAGGTAACGGGTCAGTAAATCTCCAAAAAAACAATTTAGTAAACAAAGTATTTTATGATTAAAATAAGACCAAAATGACAACAAATTAAATCAGTCACTGGTAAGTTATAGCTTCTTAAAATGATAGTTCCATTCCACATAGCTCCTCCCTTCTGCAAGGACTGTCAATGAAAGTTCCTGTGCAGTACTCAGAAGTTGTTACTGCATGCTTCTTCTCCTCAAAACACTACTCTCGGCTCACACTGCCTCTAGCCTCCAGTCCACCCCGAGGAGCTGGGTGAGAGTCTGTAGTCTTGTGCAGGCAAGCACAGTTCACAGCTTCTAAACATCACAGAGTTCCTGTTAGGGTATCTCTGGCTTGAGTTTTGAAGGAAGATGGAGTCCCTTTGGACTCTACGAGTCTGTATATGCCAGTAGACATTATATTCCTCATTAGCTTCTACCCCATTTGTTGGTGCGGACTCAAAATTCTTCTGTGTAGTCCTCCTTCTGAATACCAGTTCAAACTGAGTGTAAGGTAGCTGTATTACTCAAACTCCAGGTCGAAAAATGAATCCCCACAAAGGTCAGTGCCAGATCATTTACAAGGGGTTGACTGGTCTGCTTCAAAAAATCCTTGGGTCCTCTTTGATAGTCATCAGGTTGAGCCAACTGAGGGATCAGTCCTGAAACTGAACCTTTTGTAGAATAAAACCCACCAGTCTTTGTTTGGGTTGGTCACTCTCCCACCAACAGTACAAGCAGATTTGATCCTCTTTCCAGTCGTGTACCATGGAAGCATGTGTGGTGGTGTCTGTCTGTCTGTCTCTTCAGACCTCCATCTATGTTCCAGTCTGGTCTTAGTAGTTATCCAGCCCAACACAACCTTCCCTTCCCACTTTGTAAGGTCTTTGTTTCCGAGGCTCTCAGCAGCAGCATTCTGTCTCCAGTTCAATCCAATCAAATTATTCTAACTGAACTATCAACAGATATATAGTACCAAGTTAAGGTGGGTAGGACATATTTTTGTAATTCCCAACACCTACTATTTATGACAGTCTCTCCTCTATGCCAAAGACTCCACTATCACAGTAATAAGTTCAACTATTTTAAATGTTTACATTAGTAACTTTCAAAAATGGCACTGTCCTTAATTTAGACCATTTAAATTGGTTTCCTTCCAGTGTATACTGGTTTCATTTAAACTGGTCTGGTAACCCTCAGATCTTGGGCTTTAATTGAGAACAGGCTAAAAATATATATGTTTCCCTGCTCTCAAATCCCAGCCTTGCCAATTTTTTTGAAGGTTCACTGAAAGACGCTTCTTTTGTATCTCCAACCAGGCCTTCTAGGAAGGTAGCCACCCCCTCCTTCCTTCCTATGTGGACTCCTGTGAGGTGTGTAAAGGTAAATGGATACAAGCCCATTTACAGGTCTCCTATAAAAAACAAGCAGGTTGAGCGCATGTGGCAGAAAAACTGAACTTATGCAGCACAAAGGAAACATATGCATAGAGAAACAAGTCAGTGATTTCTCAATATGAAGAGTTAAAAAACATGCATTGTGAGGCAGAGATAAAGCACAGGAAGTAGGTGAAAAAGAAGATTCCCTACAATGCCCAAGAAGTCTTGTAGTTTGCCATTATCAAGGGTTTCAATAAACAAGGTATGTAAGAAGCAGCTGCTAATAGTGAGCTAGAACATTACAGTTGATGGAGGGAGTCCTCAGTCAGGGATAATGAGGGTGGAGAACGGTATTTTGTTCATTTTAGCAAGAAAACGATTCTGGAGTATGACGCAGCAGTTTTAGATGAGGTGCAGAGGAGGAGAGGATAGGTACTTGGGTTGCTCAATTCAGATGTGTCTTGGTTTGCAAAATGCTTCATTTTGCCAGAGATAATGTATCTGTATATCAGAGTTTCAGTCTTGAAAAACGAGCACCTTCTAGCGAGCTGTTCCATAAGAACAAACTAAATATCACTGTTTCTTGCTGTAGGCTTTCATGGTGTGAGGTCGACATTCAATTATATTGTAACATCCCCAAATCAATATTTGTTTAAAACTAAATCGAATGATTATGTGACAGAGACCACTTCCACCTTTAGCATTTATATGAAACGGAGTACTGATGGTCAAACTAGCACTGGTACCACAAACACAGAACAGCGTGGACTCGTCTCATAAAATTATACCATGAGCATATAGTAACATAACGTGAGCAGCTTTGGATCCTGGTGCTTTTGATTAAATGCAACATTGCACCAAAAGTTTGCGCAAGGATGCATTTCAAGCTAATATGTAGAACAAAATGATGCAGTTTGCATAATTACCTATTGTTTCATGTAAAATTGCTGTGAGCTTCCTTAATTATGGGAAAGCTAATTACCACACCTCTACTAGTACCCATAGGTCTCTTTACCAATTTCTATGACTGACAGTGGATAAATCATCACAGGAACTTCATGAACAAGACATGAGGTGTGAAAGGTCCTATCGGTATCGCAGTCAACAACAGCACCATCTTCCACTCTGGCGTTATAGTTGCTTCCAGTCATTATTGGTCACCAATGATATGGCTCTGTATTGAATGGAAATGTGAAGACCATAACACACCTTTCATCTTTTTAAGGAGTTTCAAGCATGGACATCTACAGTGTCAGATTAGCCTTACAGAGTTACTGTTTAAATGAGGCCTCTCAATATGTTGCTTTAGAATAATGTGTGATTTTGTAATACCTGGCCTTCTACATATCATAAGAGGCTTATTTGTGAAGCACACCTTCACTCTTTGAGGCATCTTGCAGCTGAATCATAGGTGTTTATTGTTTCTCAACGGTACTACTTTTATCAACTTCAGAAGGAGGAGGGGCTGAGTGGGCCAGCTGGGATTTGAACTTGTGGCCATGAGGTCAAACACAGGTTTGTGGGGTGGATGGTTTAGTCCACTGAGCCACCAGATATGGGACTATGTTTACAATCGCACAAAGCTGTGAGGCATTCTATTGATAAGTGAGAAGAGGAAAAGAAAAAAGGAGAAAGATGGTGTCAGGGAGAAAAGGAGAGAGAGAGGAGGGAAACATATAAAGGAGGCCAACGGGGAGAGAAAGTGTGAGAGAGAGATGGAGAGTGAAAAAAAGATGCGTTTGATACAGTACAATGTAAATTCACCACACTTGCATGGCGTTGGCCTTTTGAGTCTTAGGTCCCACAAAATAAATCCGAATTTAAATTTCAAAAATGCATTCTCAATTTTAACTTAAAACTACCATTAAAAAAAAAAAAAAAAAAAAAAAAAAAAAAACTTTTGTACCAGAGCAAATTAGTACAACCTAACCCACCCTCTTCAAAAACCTAAATTTAGCACTCCGTCAACCTCATTTATTTAAAATTATCGTTTAATCGCACCCCATCTACGATTTTGCGAGCCAATCATGCAAGGGCTTGTTGGTCGTTTTAAAACGTGATGTTCCATGCTTACAGCGTATTACTACACTCCAGTCAAAAGCAAAACGGCACTATGTGAGGCCAAAAGTGGTTTATGAGAAAAAATGACGGGCGATCTTCTTGACAGAGCGTGCCAAAGCCATGGCGCAGTCCTCGCCGCGTCCATTCCTATAAATGAAACGCCATCTTATTTTCATCCAGCGGCAATCTGAAGTACACTTCAAGGGAGGCTTTACGCACAACGGGTCTTAAAAATCCATCCTCTCTCGCCAAGCCTCAAATCAGAGGAGACATGGCGTATCACGGCAATAAATGAAAACATCAAAACACACATTGATTTTCTTATGGTAACACTGTCAATTTGATTTGGCGCATCGCCTTCTGTGGCGCGTTGTCTCTCAGTAGTCTTGGAGTGATAGGCGGAGAGGATAGCCGGGAGGCGCTAGGCCCAAGAGCGAAGCCGTTCATAAGACCACTAATTGCACCAGGTCGAACAGCTTCACCTTCGGGCCAGAACCAGGAAATTCATCAAAGCCGGTTTGAGGGGAGGAAGCCAACTTTCTGACAAACCACAGCCTGCTCTTGCAAGACTGACGCTTCAGCTGATATCTAAAAGATTACAATGTAACGAGCTCTGACATGTTAGAGCAGCCCCGGTAGCTCAAGGAAAAATAATGTCCAATTCTTCAAGAGACAAACTGATAATTTTATAAGGCAGCAAATGAGCCCCGCCCCCTGCCCTCCACACCAACACACTCATTATTGAAGTCAACATCAGGTCCCCGACCACAAGGAGAGCTGTTCAAGAGAAAATGCGAAGGGGCGGGCAATGTGTATTTTTTTTCCTTTTACCTGGCTGTCAATCTAGCGGGTTTTGATGCGTACAACATCGCTGGTTCCCCCGTGGGCCCGCGGTAATGTGAATTGTCTTTATCCAAGCGCCTCACAAATCACTGTCACATAGCAGCAGTCGACCTTTCTTTTCAATCTATGCACTTTTCATGAGTTATAAATCAGTTGACTTTCAAGCTCGATGGGATGGCATATGCCCTGGTTTGAAGAACAGATGGAGGCTTGGGGGGGAAATTGTTTCTGCCGTCTTGCTACAAGCAGCACTGCTCCATAAAAGTGAGCCACTCACACTAATTTCTCACATAAATTAAGGAGGCAGGGCGCACCAACCTATTCAGCAGAAAGTCTATTGTCGAGATTTCCGAGGTCTTTTTTTAAGCAAATGTAAAAGTTAATTCCGATACAGTGCTGGATTTTCACCTATTTCAACAGCCAGCATGTTGCCGGCGATAAAGCCACCGCGTTAACTGCATACACACAACCGCCTAAAACACACCAGTGAACCAGCTGCTGCAACATTACTATGGCATCCTGTGGGATCCTGGGTCAGGAATTAGACTATTGATTAGTAGCAAAAGAAGTCATCTTTAAACCACTGGCACTGTGTTATCCAGAAATTTAGACAAACGCACAACTCTGCTTCTTTCTAATATATGCTTATCGAAGATGTCAATCGAGAGCACTGCCCAGGCCTAACAGAGAAGTTTGGCTGTCAGTTACAGGTAAACAGAGGTATCAGCTAAGACCCCTGACTGTCGGTTTGGACACCGGATAGCGCCCTTGCTTGGCCTGGCCTCGTGGGTCATGAAGGCTCTGACAAGAAAAATAAGTGAACAAAGCTCCCAGAGCCCTGTTTAGCTTCTCTAGCTTTGTTCCATCCTTCAGCCCCTAATCAGCTAGTTGAGGGGCGAGGGGGGCGGGAGGGGGCATGTGGAGAGGCCTAGGTGGGAAAATTAGGCTCCTTGTGATGGGACAGAGATGAAAAGTTTTTTTTGTTTTGATGAATCAACGTCCATGCATAAGGGAATACTGAGGCATTCCCAAGGGGCCACTCTTTGCCTTATAAAAAATGTGAAAAACAGGTTCCAATATAGATTTAAGACTCAATAGGTCTGCCAATGTTAAGAATGCAATTGTTTTTCATTTACATATATTTTTTGCAAATGTGCAAGTTGCAAAAAATGACATATATAACAATAAAGAAGGGGCTCAGCAGGCTAGATACACCAACCCTGGCACTGAACTGCATTTCTAGTCACGCAACTGCGCATATGATCAAACAAAATGCCACCATTCACAGTGCAAGACAGCCACTAGATGTGGTCTGAACCACTTCTCCATGGTGTATGCTGTGGAGGACAGAGGCAAAATGTGAATGGCGTTTGAGCAAACAAATGGATGAAGAGGGCTGACCTAAAGCCCTTGCATGTATGTACATAGGTATTTATTTTCATTATGAATTTTCTATAAAACATAAGGCTGGCAAAACAGCTAAATACACAAGTCTCTAGTTCCGACGTAAAAATGAATTCTATTACTCTCACGTGCTAGAAAAAAAAACACACATCTTCGTTTTGAAGCTTCTTTTTGCCATCTAGGGTTACCAATTTAGTTAATTCCACTGGGACTCACCAGATCCCACTCCAGGGCATTTAATTAAAAAGTACTTGCGCTGTAAGAGTTAAGGCCTTGATTCTCTTCCACTGAGCCAATCTGCCAAATTACAATGGTTTGGAAAACAATGCAAAAGACTGGATGACCATGTCTACGTGATTGGAAAATTGCACTCCAAAGTGCACGTGAGCCATTATGTATAGAATTATTTCTGTTACCATCATTACAAAAAAAATACAATCTCAATTCATTAAAACAAATAAACAAGCTACATATTAAAACTGAACCTCGAAAACTAAGAATAAACCCATGCAAGGACAGACTGACTTGACACTATGTTGGTGACAACATGTGGGAAAGAAGAAGCAATTTTCATTTATGTCATTCCTAAAACAGATATAGACATAGCGCCCAGTGATGTGGAAATGGCTGCTATGGCTGCTATCAATGGGTTTCGGAGAGCTATCTGACCATATAAAGCATCATTTCTGGATTCCTGACAGACCGTTTTGTATCACATCATCAAACAGCAAAAATAACACAATTTGATAGTCTATGAAAAGAGACGGTGACCAAGAACAGCAACATCGATCACCACCTGCCTCATGGAAAACAATACCGCCTCAGAACCCCTCGTTCTAAATCCACCCCTCATCAAAATGACTCTTTTATAATGGTGTTACCTACTAGGGAGAAATGGGAGTGTTGCAAGGAGCAGGATTACAGACAACAACATAAAATGACAACTAGGATGATTAGCGGTTAGCTGGGTCAAGTCTTATGTTAGTCGTAGTAGGATGAAGTGCTGGCAGAGTTTTACTTATTTCAACCCATCCCCCCCTCATTTGTCCTCAGCTCCCTAATGTCTACCGCATGTCGGCGCCACTGGGCAGTCAGGGCAACTCTTTTCAAATGGAATATGGGGGGGTTAACAAATAACGGTTAGAGGAAACGAGACTCAATTATATAATTAGGTTCACTATCACTATTTACCTAATCAGCAAATATGGCCCATCATGAATCACAACTTGTATCTGGGTTCTATCCAACGTACTACTCATTCAATACATTCTACAATCTCTGCTGTGGTCTGTGGTGCCGGGGTCCAGTATAACGTCTGGTTGGCTCAGGGGCAATGGAAATACACATTATAGAAAAATGTATTTCTTTTTTAAAAGTTCAATGAAATCAATTATTTTGTTTCCTTTGTGTTTAGTTGAAAGTAATAATGAGGATAAAATTGTATATCTGAAAGACTTCTCCAACGAGCGGCTCATGAGCTACTGTTATCTCTCTATCCACTTATAAGTAGCTTGTTTTGTGCAGTCTAGCCTAGTAAAGTGGAAGCTTTTGCACACTTTAATTAATAGATCTATTAAAAAATTGAAAAGTGTATTGGAGCAAAAATGTGTGTATTTTGAGAACTCATACGCTTACTAATGTTTGGCTACAAATGGCTGGATTTCTAAAATACATTTAACGATTATATTTAAGTGATAAATCATACGCCATTGGGGATACATTGCTTAAATTAGTACCCTGTTTCGAGGAACACTGCAGCTAAAACTCATGTATTAAGCCTGTAGATGCATTGCAAATTGATAATGCCAATTGCAAAGTACTGCTGAAATCCTCGCCTTGTGCAGTGAGGTATTCACTACTAGTAATCTTGCATGGGGTGGTCACTAATAAAATATTGCCCAAAATGGTCACAATTTCCACACTAGTAATATGATTAGCTCTGGATGATTTTCACTGAACATAAGTAGCCCTTATTACATAAAAGGTTGGAGATCCCTGATCTAAAAATTATCAAGTTACATTTGAATTTGGCTCGAAGAACAGACTTGCAAAGAAGCATAAGAATGACTCCGGGTCAAGATAGATTTTATTGTAAGAACACTGTTTGCTTGTCTGTAGTTAAATGTAATAATGTAGCTGAACCAGTCTTATGAGAGCCGAAAACAAAGTCAAAGGGGATGAAACAGTATTATCAATAAGAAAAGAAAGAAAATAGTAAGTTAGCTTTATTTCGAGGGGAAGACGGCAACTATTTGAGGCAGAACATACGGTCATAGCTGAAGAAGTACTGTGCTGCTGTCCCAAAATCATGAAAAGCGTTTCTTAAAATAAGGTTTGTAACTTACTATCTCAACTAAGTTAATACATAACAACATAACTCAAAATACATACATTCTAATGTAACTATTAAAACAAAGCTCTGGGGCAACACAAAATATGATTAAGAACACAGCATAAGATGAAAAGTGCAACTCAGAAATTTAAAAAATATCCAAAGAAATATTCGCTAATCAAAGAAGATCAATTGGGAAGACGACGAATAAAAACACGAATATCACAACCTGTATGCTAAAGGAGATCTGCAGGTGAGCAGAAGAGCCCCTTTTGACTGAACCTTAAACAGCTGACCATTGAGACAAAGGAGAATGTCAAGTGGACCGGGCTACATTAACGAATTAAGTGCGTCTTTTCTTACTTGTTTTTTCTATTATTATTAACAACTTAAAAGAAAAAAAAACATCATTTACCATTTAGTTTCTGTGTGGGAGCTCCTCCCCCGGGTCACTTTGTTTAGAAAGTCTGCCCTACTCACAGCCACCATGTGTTCACAGGAAGGTCCACTCAATGGGCCTTCAGCCTGGGCCCCTTGAGAGGCATAAAGCCCAGGGAGTTCTCAGCGTCTCATTCCATAATTTTCAAAGATCATATGATCCAGAACTTCTGGGCATGAGCTTTAACATTGAGCTAGTTTACAATTTCAAAGCAAAGCATATGGGCGCTACCCCCATCAACTGCACCATGCACTGTTGAATACCTAAAACACAGGTTTGCAGATAAAACACTTCCATTTTCCTGAATGTGAAAGTATGATGTACGAGGACTTTCCACAAAGAATTGAGAATACTGTACTGCCATTTATTAGAACATTCGAATGTTGGCATGTCCATTGAAGACAATGGACTGCTGCGGGCTTTTACAGGCCGGTAAAAGCCCGCAGCACCAACATTCCAATGTTCGCTTTGTTCACAGCAACAGCTGTGAACAAAGCCTCACGGAGCCCGAGGGGATTTAAATCCCCTCGGGCTCCGTGAACATTTTTTTTAAATAGAACATTCTGCCCTGTGTGGCAGAATGTTCTAATAGCTTTAGAACCCGCCGTAGCGGGCTCTACCGGCTATTAAAGTCCCTCTCCCTTGTTAAATGCCCTCGCCTTCGGCTCGGGCATTTAACACGGGGAGCGGGCCTTTAATAGCCGGTAGAGCCCGCTACGGCGGGTTCTAAGGCTATAGTAGTAGATTCAAGAGTAACTACAACATGCAAGGTGAGATTCCATTAATAGGATTACAGTGATGGATTTTGACCTTCTTTGTGATTTTTTACCACTTGATTTAGTGGTCAAATATGAAAGGGTCTCATCACAGCCTTGTCGCATTCTTTGGACCAACTGCAGGTTTGACGGCTCAGTGGACAAATGTATCCACCACAGGTTCTTTGTATGACCCTGCGGTCACAGGTTCAAATTTCTATACAACTTGGTGGCAACAACTTCTAAAAATCTATTAAATAAACATTCAATTAGAATTATATGCATGTGAGAAAAAACCTCAATACTACCAACAAAAAAGATCTGTATCAGCTAAAAACATGTTTAAGAAGTTAGCAATCATCAACCATTAGTGCTATGTCCAAATGTACTCCGATGATAAGGTTACGTGTGCTGTGATACTGCTAAAGACATGAGTTTCAAAATTACTTCTAAATGACTTGGGCATAATTCCAGTCCATGTTTGAAATGTTACATCTTAGGTCCATTGCAAAAGTGAAGGATGCATCTCAGTTTGCTGGAGGACTATTCCTAGGCTTATGCCATACCGAAGTGGCCCAAATCATCTGTTTGAAGCTCGATCTGAGTATCACCTGGTCCATTCGGTGTTGTAAGTTGTACTGAAATTTTTTCTGAATGACTATGCAGATGTATTGAGTAATAAGGAAAAGCAAAAGGGGCTCCGAAGATAAAATACTAAACCCCATCTACAATGGACTACCAAAGAAAGTCACCTGCTGGTGTCTTTGACTGCAAAACACGAATCCAACAGTTTGATTTCAATGTTTGAGTAACTTTATAGCCCATGTTCAAGGCAGAAAAAACTTTAAACTCCTCTCGTTCACTAACTAGGCAATTTATGGCAGCTCTCACATAGCTGCTTACGAAGAACTCAAAACATCTGGCACCAGGTGTTTCCACTTGACTGAAACGTCAACTCTTAAAGTACCTAAACAAATCCACCAGTGTCTGCCAAAAATCTCTTACCTGGGACCTGTGTAATGGAGCAAACACCCCTAACACCTATGTGGTGAGGCCAATCATACTATAGTCAAAAGATATACTTAGACTATTCATTACTGTACCGGATTCAGTATGTTCCATCATCTCAGTCAAACCGGCAGCTCTGGCTGGGATGGTTTACAAATAAACAGCAAGTATTGTTAATAGGTCCCAGGCCTGCCGTGGAAGTAGGATGCTAGAAGAACTGATTTACCAAGGGTGCACTTCGAGCGCAACAGCAAGCAAAAACCTAATCTTAGCTAATGTGTCCCTGCTAAAGTGTTTAGCTCAGAGACATAACGTGCATAAGGTGCCAAACTAATGACATGGACTAATAAGCTTCTGTAAAGAGGTTAAATAAACATACATTTATCTGCTAATCCGCGTAAACTGTATATTTATGTAGTTGTATCACGGTGAGTATGTAAAACGGATATGTGTCTCAGATACACGTGTGTACTGCTACATACTAGATTGGCCTAGCGCCCCGAATCTGCCATTTTTAGGGTCGAGCTTGCGTTGCATGCGCTTGTGTTTCGCTAAGCGAGACGCTTTAGTAATTAAAAAGGGCTCGGAGCCCTGTTCACGTCACGTCAGTGTCTGTCATTGGCTTTTGGGCTTGCCTGTTAGAATGTGCTTGATTTCATTAGTGGAAGGCAAGCATACGTCATGCCTTTTCCGGTGGATAGCCCTCCTCGAGCGCATCGACCAAGTACAGAAAACATGCGAGGCTCGCTGTTTTCTGTCCGGCTCGTGGACTACTTTTTCTCTATTTTCCCAGCGCGATCTTGCTTGGCAGAAGTCGAGCGCTTTAAATAATATCGGCCCTGTTACACAGTTAATTGCACTTTTTCGGGTTACGCACATAAATGCACTTTTGCCGATAGGTTTCATTACCAGTGAAAAGTCGGTTTAGGAGTTTACAACGCTATCAGCTCTAACACGAGCAAACGCGAGACCCGTTGCATTGCAAATGCTTGTTCCACTTGCTGTGCTTCAGAAGTATCAGTAAAGATAAAATTGTCTGAGATGTTGCTGGATGTCCTTCCAAAGGCATCTTATTGAAGAATTCTAGTAAATACTACACGGATATGTAACAGCACTGTCACATTCTTGTCCTGCAGCACACAATTTACAATGATAATTTCTATTCCGAGAGATCTTGAAGAAAAGAGAATGAGATGACATTATTTATTAAATGTATCCGAAAATCTAAGCATTCCACGACCCAGAGGCAAGAGAAGTAAATAGGCAGTAAGTGGTTTCTTGCATTTTGTGAAACACTCATTTACCGTTCAATGGAGGATATTTTTTTTACAGTTTCTTGGCACTACCGTTGAAAGGTATTTATCGGAAATAAGTGGCTCGGATGGCAGATAAATAATGGATCACGGCGTCGTTAATGTCTACCTTTGGCAGCGAAATTACCAGTTAACTGGGAAGAAAGAATAGCCCTTTTAATGAGGCGCCTTTCTTCCACTCTCCAAGTAGGTACTGAGTCAAAATGAGGGGGAGCAGACCCAACGACGTGGATGTACTGTATCAAACAGCAACACCCCAAAAACACTTTGTGTAATCGACAGGCGGCCCTAATGGAATTGAAAGTGCTCATAATACACTGGTTTGTGGTAATTATAAAGGGGGTGGGGGACAGGCTTTAAAAATGTTCCACGGGTTTTTTTTAGCAGATTTTTTGAGTGACAAAAATGTTAGGCTCGTGCATGAGTCTATTAAAATTTAGTTGGAAAGAAGGATTTTAACCAAATCAGCTGAAGTCGTTTATGATCAGTTTGTTCGGACCATGCAAAGTGGGCTGAGGCAAAATAATATTGACAACTGTTAGCGTATATTTCAAATCAACATGGAATAATTTTGCAGTTTGCATCCTGAAAACAAGAGAAGCAGGCATGCAACATTCTAGCAGAAATAGGTGGAAGAAACATCTTGCGTGGATTGTCATAGTGGCACTGTTCCATGTTCAAATTCAGTTAAAAAAAATATTTACAAAGTCTGTATTTCATATGGAACTCGTGGGTACAGCAACAATGTTAGGACAAGAATAATTATAAAACAGTCATCTTTTTTCTTCAATTTTCTAGCTCATCTGGGTAGTTATAGTTAGGACCATGTTTATATAGGTCATAGGAAAAGCATTTTTTGCTTTTCTAATAACTTTGGCACCTTTTGATAATTCTTCAAGAAACTTTCCCCAAAAAAGTTATTCAACCTCAGCTCCTAACTGAAAAATCTCAGGGTGATCCGTCAGGCGGGTGCAGAAAAAAGGGGGCCGCAAAAC
The DNA here is from genome assembly GCF_031143425.1 of Pleurodeles waltl. Lineage (NCBI taxonomy): Eukaryota > Metazoa > Chordata > Amphibia > Caudata > Salamandridae > Pleurodeles > Pleurodeles waltl. The sequence continues at coordinate 1,077,541,263 of NC_090444.1, forward strand.
ACATTTCCCATTAATATTTCAATAGGAAAATTAATTCACAGCTACAGCCCAAACGGCTGAACGGAATTACACCAAATTTGGCAGAAATCTAGACCTTGTTCCTGAAAGCATGTTTATGATTTGGTGTAAATATGTTCAATAGTTTTTGAGATATAAAAGCTCAAAACCTTGGTATATATTTCATGCCGCTTAGTATCAGCAGAGGTGACAGATCAAGATGAGATATGATTGGCTGCCACGGCATCAACAATGATATGACGGAAGCCATCTCAGAAGTCAGGACTCAGTTCCTTAGCCTGTAAAAAAAATGTTTTACAAAAAATGATATAAGTGGGTAGGTTTAGGATACTCTCTCTCTGCTCATAGGCCTGCTGGGTGAGACACCACCCACTGGAGACAAAATCATATACTTTAAACATTTTTACCATAAATTTGCAGTGGATCCGTTAATCCGCAGAAATTAAAAACAAAAAAAGAGCAGGCTCCAGTGCTTTACAAAAATACTGTCCCCCCTGGGTTGGGCCAGAGCCTGGGAAGGTGGCATGTACTTTTGTTTTGGAGAGGGGGCCCATGTGGTGTCTCTCCCCATGCACCTACAATGCCCCAGCACCCCATCTGCCAGGGCCGATGCTATAAAAAGGGGAGTGGGCATGCAGCCCCTTTTGAGCTTCTACGAGGCCCCAGAAACCTCATTCCCGAAGTGCCTGTTTTTATAATAAGGGGAACACAGCCCCCTCCCAGAGCCTGTAGCAGGCCTGAGCACCCCATACTCTAGGGCTGGAATTTTGAAAATGGGTAGTGGATGCATAGCTCCCCGAGACCCATTCTATGGCCTCAAGGACCCCCATCCCGTCGGGCTGGCTCAATGATGGTGTCCCTCGGTCTCCAACTCCCAGGACACCATATTTTCCCTGCCCAAGAACATGGGCAGGAAAAGTGTAATGTCCTCCCACCCAGTGTGAGTGGAAGGCAGCTCCCACAGGGTGGGAGTACAAAACATTTTCCCTGCCCATGTTTTTTGACAGGAAAGAACACAGAATTGCTCAACCCGCGAAAGAGCAAAAGAAAAGCTGCTCCTGCTGGGAGGGACGGATGACGGCACCCGCTGCACCTGGGATGGGTGTAGACAGAGGAGCTTGCTGGGCTGCGGGGACCATGGGTCTTCCCCTTGCAGCCCCCATTGAGGGACATCTTGTGAGGTTCCCCTGGAGGGCACCCCTCCTAAAAATAAATAAATAAGAAAAATAAACAGTTGCCAGCTCCTGCAATAGCATGGAGCCTGAAGAGCAGCGGAGGTCCTAGGGCTTCCAATGCTGCTCATAATGTGGAGTACCCCGGATGGGCAACAGGGCACACCAGATTATTAATACAGAAAAAGTTTAAAGCAAAAAATGGTATTGCCGGCTCTTGCACAGCCAACGGTGCAGCTTGCAAGGGGCGGTCGGGTCACAAGGGCCCAGAGGCTCTACATCCGCAGCCCACAACAGAAATACTTAAAAGGTCTGGTGTTGTAAAGTCCCCTTTTTGGATGGTCACCCCCCCCCCACTTTTTGCTGCTTGAAGCTGTCATTTGTGATCTGAAAGTGCACTGAGGCCTTCTAATAAGATCTTGTTCCCTTCAATTGAACAGTGATTTTGTAAACCCAATTGGCAAAGACTTTACCACCTCTCTAAGGCCCTAGTAAGGGGTACCAGCAGTACTGAGGGTAGGGATCGTAAAGGGGCCACCAGGGCTGCAGCACTGATTGTGCCACCCTGCTTAACCAGAGTAAAAGCAAAGCCTTCAGAGCTGCCATGTTAGCCTGCACGAGCAGCTTGTCTGCTCCAGTTTGACTCTGCCCACACCAAGTGCAGGCAGAGTACCTTCACTGTCCATAGTACAGGTCAGTCACCCCCAAGACCGGCTTCATATAGCCCAGGAAACAGGGTGCACTGTGTTACGAGTGAGGACATACATGCACTAGCATATATGACCCTGTGATAGCATTTAAAACGTAATGCTACCACAAGTGAACGGCAGTCTACAGAAAAACATGGAATGGAACTCGGGAAACCCCAGATGTCCAGCTCCATGATGGCCCAGCCAATTTCCCCAGTGTTTGGTGTCAAACACTGTGCCTTTTAACCTTGAGCACTATTCTCGTGCCCAGGGTTGTCTAGCATGTACTCTGATGGCATTCTTAAAGGATGCCCACCAAGTTGCCAGCTTTCTCTTGCATTGACAGGCTCCTTTGAGCCATTTGCCGCCAAGACAAGAGTCTGCCCCTCCTGCTGGTTGTGCTAACACTTTCCCCCGGGTGAAGGCAAAGAACCTGGGCAGGGAGAAGGCCACACCTCCACCCCCCCATGGTGGCTTTTGCTTTCAGTAATCAAGACGGTGATGTTCAAAGGCTTTCACTGACCTTGATATGTAATCTCTTGTCCCCCACTCAATAAAAAGCCCTTCCCGCCCTGTCCAGGTTAACATGCGGGAAAATTAGTTATGTAGGAGGCATACACCATCAATAGGCTAGCCACATCTTAGGGCGGGCTAGGAAATCTGTACAGCCAAGGAAGGGTTCTGCCACCTTGGCAAACTCTGATTTAGTGGATTTTGGGTAGAAAAGTGACATACGCCCTCAGGAAGTCATCACCTCAGGGGCAGACTAGCCGCGGGGACCAGCAGCCTACTGGCTATTGACCCCCACACCCTCAACACCCCCTAAACTAGGATTTAATGGGCTTCCCTGGTACCAAAACCTCCGCTCTGACTTTGAATCAGAGAAGAGGCACAGAGAAGATGCCATCACCAACAACGGGACTTTGGACTCTGGTGCAGCGCAAACAGAGGACACTTAGGTGCCCTGAGGTGACTATATACTGGAACTGCATGCTCAAGATCTGCCCATCACAAAGGTTTATTGCCCCCAGCAGGAGGGAATCCAGTGGACGCCAGAAACTAAAGCAGACTCCCCTGACTGGTGGGACCAGTCACCTGCACCTGCAGAAGAATCGTCGTGCTGTGTCACAAGAAGAGCTACCTGTCGGACCCTATTTGAGTGAGCCCAAAGAAAATTGTTGACCTGCACCCCGGGAGTTGTAGTGAGGCTCATACCAAGTTTCGAACCGCTATACAACTCCTGTTGACCTCCAGCCAACAAAGTACCCATGGATTACTTTTTCCGTTGCCAAGGCCGGTTGCTTACCAGTTCAGTAACCGACCAATCCCCTGGAAATCACCAACTCCAGAGCAACTCCCAGCAATAGCGACCAATGTCAGCAATGACCTCCACTGCTGAGATCCTGCATCTTGAAGAAGGCGACTAAGTGGCAAAGCATCTTGGCACAACCCTCCAGTGATTGACAGCTGCAAGGCCACCTCTGCACCCGAAGCCGCCAGACGTGGTGGCAGAGTGCCAGCTGTGGAATCCAGGTCGTGGGACCCCCAAAGGCCTCTACTCTCAGAGGGTAAAGTGTAACTGCATCTCCAAGTGTAGTTTTGCAGAGTTCTGCATCTTTGATTGACAGCACTCATGGTTCCCGGTTGTTTTCTAAGGACAGCAAGGCTACCTCTTCACCCAGCCTCCCTGGGAAAGGTAAAAAGGTACTGTCAATAGAAACTTGGCCTACGGACCCCTCAGACCTTAACTCCAGGTGGGTTCTGCGGAACTTACCCCACAAGTGACAGATTGCACACTGTGCTTTCCCTCTGTGACTTCAATGGTATTCATTTGACAACTCAAAGTCATCTGTTTTTATACGTTTTAAAAATCCACAACTCCGGTTATATGTAAGATACAAGGTTCGTATTGGTGTTTAAATTAAGATAAAAACTACTTTATTTTTCTAACTTGCTGCTGGATTTTCTCGAGTTGTGTCACTTATTTATTGTCCATGTTGGCATTGTGAAATGTTTTTACACATGTTCGTCTAAGTAGCACAACTGCTCTTTGCCATTCTACCTGGATTGAGCTAAGGTTTACTGGTGTGCACCAGAGGTCCACTTCTGGGTAACGTGTTAGTATTACAAGCAGTGCTTAATTTGTAAATACAAAGGTGCCGGTGCCCAAAGCCCTCCTCTTAAACATGAGGCTGCTGTAACTAAATGTGTGAACATGGAATACTGAGGCGGCGTAAACCTGAAGCCATCTCGGGCGTCTTCAATCCATATAAAGCCAATCCCTGCCCCTTCAGCGCACCCTTGCAGCTTTCTACTTTCTCCCTTTGTGACGCTTTTTCGTTTTTCCCTTCATCCGTCTTTCCTATATGTCTTTTGCTCGCAGCAAATGCTTGAGGCATAAGAATAAGCCCCGGCCCTCAAAAATAAGTGCCAGTGCTCAGCACAGGAAACAACAAGCACAAATTAAGCACTGATTACAAGGTAAGACTTCCCCCATTCATACAACATAATACTGCCACCTTGCTACATCTGGGTGTCCCAGATGGGCACCAGTACAACTAAAATATGAATTGAAATAAAAAAGAACAATAAATAGACGTCAGGAGCCGGTGCTGGAAATTAAGAGGCAGTGCCGCGCTCCGGGAACAAGCAGATCAAATTAAGCACTGGTGCATGTGATCAAGCCAATGTATTCATTTGTTTCCTACATTTCTGATGTATGATGTAGAACAAAGAGCAAAATATTGTTTTCTGTCATGTTACACCAGATTTTGTCACTACCAAACAGTTTTAAATGTGCTATTTCTTCAAGATAGAAGCTGGCAGAAATGTCCTTGTAAGCACTGAGACTGAACAATATTTGAGCTCATCTTGTATTGAGGGCAATATGAAAAAACATTGTTTTTCTTTGCAACCAGCTTGGAATCAGTGGTGCTATGGCCATCATTCAATGACTTGTAATTTTCTTCTTGTTGTCGGACTATCTGCTACAGCATTCCACTGTTTTAGCAGCTAACCACAAAATAAATAGACATCCGAAGTTTAGGGAGAACAGGCTGGATCTGGTGGTACTTCTAATAAAGTGGTGGAGAGCAGAGTATACTGCCTATTTCATTCAGAAATAACTGTCAGCTCCTCTGACTCAAGACATGGTACAGTAGATTCTGCCTGAAGAAATGTAATCTGAAAATAAGGAGAAAACATTAAATGAATAAAAAGCACTCTCACAATGTTGAAGGACAACACATTGGCCAACAATCTAACACAGTATCTATTCTTTTTGTCTCCCTTTAGCATTTTTTGTAACATGATTTGTGCTATATTTATAGCAGCCAATGAAGAAAAACTGTTGAAAATGGCCTTTTCTGCAGGGTCACCGCAAACATTTTGCCTCCCTCCTCCTTTTTGCTGCCCTTGTTCTTGTTAGCTTTATGACTCTGTGCACTTCACCACTGCTAACTAGTGCTACAATGCATCTGCTCTCCGCATAAAACATGGTCAAATTGGTGTATCCAGAAGTGGCATATTTAATTTGCTTATAAGTCCCTAGTAAAGTGCACTATACAGGCCAGAGGACTGTACATTAAATGCTACCAGTGGGCCTGCAGCACTGAATGTCCCACCCACTTAAGTAGCCCTTTAAACATGTCTCAGGCCTGCCACTGCACAGCCGGTGTGTGCAGTTTGACTGCCATGTCGACTTGGCATTTATAACCCCTTGCCAGGCCTTTACAATCCCCTTTTATAACATATAATTCACCACCAAGGTAGGCCCTAGGTATCCCTTAGGGCAGGGTGCTATGTATTTAAAAGGCAGGACATACACTTTTTAGTCTTACATGTCCCGGTAGTGGAAAACTTCCAAAATAGTTTTCACTACTGTGAGGCCTAACACTCTCCTAGGTTAACATTCAGGATTCCTTATTACATTTATTACAGTGTAATCCCTGATGGAGAAGGAGTAGACCGGTCACGTTTAACACCTCAGAATTGTAATGATAAATCCTCAATGGTAAAGTCAGGTTTACTATTACAGTTTTTAAAGTGCCACTTTTAGAAAGTTGGCATTTTCCTTCTCTTAGCCCTGTGTTCCTGCAGCCTCTCTCCAATACACGTCTGGGCTGGGGTGACAGCTGATTTCCTTTAGACGGGTTCAAACAAAGGAAGGGTGGGTCGAGATAGAGTGGCCATCTGCATGCTGATGTGTCATCCTAGGCAGGATGGGAGGGAAGAGCTGACACCTGAACAGGAAGTATCCTGCTCCCACACGAAGGACTGGTTAACCCCCTGTTGTGAGTCTGGAGCCAGGGCAAGAAAGGAACGCTGTGTCCTACAAAGCCTTTGTTTGAAGTCACCCCCATTTGAACACACCGCTAGATATTATCACTGGAAATCAGACCCTACCAACACAGTACACTTCCAGACTTGTGGAGACCCTGCCAGGATAAAGAACAGTTGTGCTGCTGAAGCACTGCTACACTGCTGCTCTGGAAGAACTGATTTCCTGCTGTCCTGACCTGCCTTCTGTCCTCTCTGCCTGGGTGAGAAGGACTGGACCAACACCACTTGATCCCAGAGTGACTCCAAGGGCTTATCTGCTTGCCTCCTGTTCTGAAGTCTCGGGGGCATGAAAGACTTCCAGCAACACTACAACAGCACCTGAACTCTGCCACCTGTGCGTCCTACCCTGCCAAGGAGTGCCAATCCAGTCCTGAGCAATTAGAAGTTGGTTTCCCTGTGATGAACCAGCAAAATCCACAAATTGCCGGCGTTGCGCCGGTTGGAATCAACTCATCTCCTTCAACGATGGCCGTTCGGTGCTTGAGGACTTTGCATTGCCAGCTTTACGGCTTGATGACGATGCATTGCCTTCATCCCCAAGGCCTCACCGTTGACAAATCTCTGAATGCACGGATCGGAACCGATACATCGCCTGCATCCAAAAGGATAAACGCCGATGCATCGCCTCCTCTGCTCCTCGCATCGGGTCTTCGACGTCAATGCATCCTCTATCCAAAAGTACTTTTTCAGTGGGACAAGGTGGGTCCCTGGATCCAATCCGCGCTCCACCTGAACTTTCAGATTTGACCCGATGAAGCACGACCAGATAGTCCTGGTTGGAACTTTATGTTTCTAAGCACTTTATTTGCAGATATTCTTTATAAATTCATATCTCGACTACTACTTAGTGGATTTTTGTCGCTTTGGTCTTGTTTTGTTTATTAAATTAAGCTCCATATTTCTAACCTGGTGTGGGTAATTTTTGAGTGGTATTTTCACCTTCTTACTATTTTAAGTGCTTCACAAATACTTTACACATTTCCTCTGAAGTTAAGCCTGAATGCTCTGTGCCAAGCTACCAGGGGCTGAGCACAGGTTAATTTATGGTGTGTATCTGACTTACCCTGAATAGGATTGTGGTTTCTGCTTGGACAGGGTGCAAACCGCTGCCAACCAGAAACCCAATTTGTTCCAAAAACTACATCCAATATGTTGACCATGGCTAAATCTCATTATTCTACCAGTTCAATTGCAAAACACAAATGATAACTGGTGGGAGGAGTTTAAGATGCAATGATGCTTGCATAGTAGAGACTGTGGTTGGTATCATACATATACTCTCCATGTCTGACCATTCATATGTTCCCTATGAACTAATTGTAACTAGCACCATCCCCCATCCAACTTTGCAAAAGTATAGCAAGGTAAGGGCAATGTTTGTGGGGATTAGGTGTAAACACATCAAGTAAAAACAGGACATATATAGCATGGTGTGCTATTATGGAATGTCTCCCATCAGTCTGGAGCTACTATTGGGAGAACTTTAGGAGGTGCTCAGTTCTTTGAAACTGAACTTGAGTTTAAGCAAAACGCACTAGAACCCAAATAAGTCCACTCCCGAACGCATGTGCAACACCAAACCTGAGTGGCTTGACGGGTTACCCCACCAGTCACTTAGAAGATATCAGCTTGTAATGTAAGCCAGCAACAGTGTTGAACTTGTCTTCCAGCTGAAGCTGATTGTCCAGCCAGAGAACTACAGTACTAAGGATAGGAGACTGGCTGCCATCGCATCATGACACTTGACCAAACACTAAAGAATAAGTTGAACTGTGTGTTGCTGAAGGGCTGTATGACAAGTGAAGATAGATCACTCTTCATATTTTAATCCTTCTTTATCAACTCTGATAGCCAAGGTCCAGCTGCTCGTGTGTCTTTTGAGAAGATTACTGCACTAAGCATGGATGCTACTGGAACCGGAGACCAATGCTGTTGAGTGGCCCTACCCAACCCAACACAATCCAAGAACAAGCACTTTCAAATAAAACGGCTGACAGTAGTGAGGGAAGAGCTTGAGATACAATTGGAGCAAAGTATTTTTGCACAGCATGGGTTGCCAGAGGTAATCTTCCCCTGATCAACATGCTCCTGTTGAGTGCCAGCCAGGACACCCATGTCCCAGTCCCTTTGTGGTCACCCGAAAGACTGCAACAGTTGCCTTGCAGCCCTGAAAACTGCCACTGTTTTATCACTATCAAAAGAGTGACAATGAAATCTGATGTGTCTTACTTTTTGAGAGTGTGGCTGCAGGGGTGCCACACCACACAAGCAATAACTACATGAACAAAAATGTTGCTCCCACCATTACAGGACACGTTAGGAGCAACCCCTAATCTGTTGGCTCAGTTTAAGGGCCAAAAAAGGATGTCAGGTAATTTTTTATTTAAAAAGTTGCCACCAAGTTCATAGATTTCAAAGCCGGATTCAGGGTCCCCAGCATGGCCTCTCATATTAGTTGGTCAAGGGTCAGCCAATTTGTGGCAAGGGATCTTGGACCGCGCTAGATCCTCCCGCTGGGTTTGCATACCGGGGTCTGTAAACCCCACTGGGGTCCAACAAGAGTCCATAAGTCTGCAAGGTTTTGTGAAACCCACAGCAGCGCCTGAAGAAAACCTGAATAATTCAAAAGATGTAACACCTGGCTGAAGTTCTGCCCAGGGTGTGATGGGTGTAGGGGATGTAGGCATCATCGGTGGGCAGACCTGCAGTAAACCCCCCACTGCGACTGGCTAAAGGTCCTATCCAGTAAAGTTAGCAGATCTCAGGGGTTGGGTACCATGCATTACAACCAACTGTTGGATGTTGTATAGAATATTGCCATTGTGGGATTTTGGTGACATCACAAACCACAAGGTCAAGGTATAATAGTTTGTAATATCAGCAGAACCCTGTTATAGCAACATTGGACTGTATTACACATGCTAGCCATCTCCTATGAGAAATCTATTGGTTTTATCAATAATTTTGTAGACATGCTGCACAGCAGCCTGAGCTGTTCTGCACTGTAGCTTAGTTAAAAAACAAAAAAGCGCCATGATGCACCCAGATTTGACAGCATCATAGAGGGTTTTATTTTTTCTTGTAAAACATGTGGCACAGCACCTTACACTGCTGTGCAATATGTGTAGAAACAGCACGGGTGAGGCGTTGGTTACCTAGCACGAGGGCAGGGATGGGTGGGAACAAAACGGACAGGGGTGGAGACGGACAACAGACAGGAGGGGGGGGGGGGGAAACAGATAGCAGGGGAGTTGGGGGTGAAAATGGATGACAGGGAGAACGGATGGCATGGTGGTGGGAGCAACATGGACATTGGAGAGAAACACCTGGGTGGGTGGTGTGCGATAAATGGATGGCACGGGTGGAGAGACTATACAGTGCCAATCACTCTTATAGAGTGCTTGGCCAAAACTTGAAGAAAAAAAGAAAAGTACCTTCAGGAGAGCGCAGACGGTGGAAGAAGACTGGCCACACACATGAAGCTGTGCTGGGTCCCTTCTCCACAGCATGGACAGACTCCCGGAGAAGAATGCAGCAGGAGGTAAGCAGCCGGCAGGAAACAGGAGGAGTGACCAGTAAAAAGCAAAGAAATGAGAATGAAGTGGATGCCAACCAGTGGTAAGTACTGGTAAGTAATGGTCAGGTTCTAAGTCAGTTTTGAACCATTTTTTCATAACAGTAACTTTCACTGACAGTGCATGTGCACCGTAGGCGAAACTTAACATGCACATCTTGGCAGGCATTGGGAAAGCAAACGGGAAGGGCAGCAAATTAAGCTCAGAGGGTGTTTTCGGACAAGCGCACATGTTGCCTTCCTAACCTTGTTTCCAAGTGAACAGTATGCCTTCAAGTCAACAGTACTCACCTTCGATGAAAGCAGGCGCTGCTCATCAAGTCAGATCACATCCCACGAAAACAAACAGTGATAATTATTTTACACGGCGTTTAATAATTGATGGGAAATGAAATGCCTTCCACTGGAAGGATGAACATCCTGGGGGTGTTTTCCTTTGTCAGATATGATCATTTTTTGAGATCCCTTCAACCCCATGCCTGCATTAATTCTCACGCATCACCAGACAAGCAAACTAACAAGAGTTAAATGAACCGTGATCTTCATCTCACAAGACTAGAAGGAGTAATAGACAAGAAAGTGGTAATATGTGCGCATTACTTTCCATATTTACAAGCTCTGTAAAGGGAGAATTGTCCACAATTACTGACAGATCACTGGTGCTCAGGCAACTAGGAGCGGGTAGGTCTCAATCACACAGAACATGGTATGTGAGACTACACTCGCACGCAGATTTCTGAGCACCCTGTTACATTTCGAGGGCAAGTGCTTTTTATATGATGCTTAAAGCTAACTTTATAAAGATAAAAAAAATCTTCTGTGAGACATTGTGATCAACATCATTGAAAAGCAACCCACGTGGTGTTCGGTTAATCAGGTGCTTTTTAAGGTAATAAGATGGTGAATATCTAGCTCAGGTTGAGGCAAACAGTCAGAGGCACAATCTCTTGGACATAAGGGTTCTGAAAAGATGATAATGCTCAGATTACTTACCGGAAATCTTCATAACTCAGGTTCTTCCCTCCTTGTCCCATTCCTAACGTTACGGAGTGGATGTGCCCATTCACTCCTCACGTCACCTTTAAAAAGCTACTTCTTCCCTTTCCACAAAAGGGAAGAAGGACAGGGAGCATATAGCCCCTCCCATCCCTAAGAACTTCCTGAGTATCACCAAGCACCACATCACCGGCTGATGAAAGAACAGGGAGGGAGGGAGGGACAAGGAAGGAAGAATCGGAGTAATGAATATTGCCGGTAAGTAATCTGAGCATTTCCTCCTCATCATCCTTCCTCGTGCCATTCCTAACGTTATGGAGGAATGCCCAAGCAGGACCACTTTCAGAAGCCCCCAAGGAACCACAAGAGACACACAACAGAGCAACATCAGTGGTAGTAAACCAACAGAGCAAAAACCATGTGCCAAACACAAATTACAACCCTCCCAGGGACAGGAAGAGACCCAACCGAAAGGGCACCAGTCAGGAGGAGGAATGAGCAGTCATCAGGGGTACCAAACCAAAGGACAACTCGGGACCCTGAGCCACAATCAAACTGAAAGGGGAAGAGAAAGTGGAGGGAGAGGACCACATCACAATCTTGCAAACGTACAGAAGGGCAATACCAGGCCAGGCCGACCACAAGGAAGCCATACCCCGTGTAGAATGGGCCGCAACACTACCCGGAACCACATTGCTCAGGGCATGGGAGGCGTAAACAAATCACAGACCAATCCAATGAAACAAAGCAGAGGGAGAGGGTGCTTTGCCCTTTGGACAGGACCAAAGCCTCCTAATGCCAAACTGGGAGAAAAACCTCCTGCTAACGGAGAAAGGAAGCAGACACTTCCAGGAGGAAGTGAGGAACCAAGGAAAGGACAATCTGATCACCAAAAAAAACACAGCGCGAAGGAGGACTGTGAACCATTAAATGGCCCAACGCATGGCAGTGGAGATGGTCACCAAAAAAAAAAAAAACACACCAAGGCCAGGAATCTATGGGACACTGACGGTAGGGGTCCATACCAAAGGCAGAACTCGCAAACAACTGGGTGGCCAGAGACTCAGCAGAGGATAAATCATCCCAGGGAGCCCCAAAAAGTCCCAACAGAGAACGACGGAAGCTCCAGAGCAGGAATGGAAAAACCTGTAGTGAAAACCTCCAGGAGCTAATGAAAAACAGCAGGCAATGGCAGAACCAGGAGACAAAGACCTCGCCCGGCACCAAGCAGCAAGGGAGCTCCTAAGTTGCACATATGCCTTGTCATTGGACACCCGTCTAGAAGACAGGAGGGATAGGACATCCACAGGGAAAGAAACTACCAAAGCGAGAGATGCAACCGGGCCAGAAACCACAGAGGAAGCATAGGGATGGACTGGGACAGTGGTTCCAGAGGAAGATACCACTCCGGCCCCACAGCCAGGAGACAGAGAAGAGGGAACACAAAGCCTCTGAGGCCAGAAAGGAAGGACAACCACTGCCTCCACCTGCAGCAGAGGAGTCAGGAACTGCTAGATCAGAAATGCATAAGAAGACCCAGAGGTCAAGAACTGGACAGGGCATCAAATCCCAGAATGCCAAGTGACAGAAACCAGGGGAAGAAGAGTGGAAGCTAGGCAACCAGGGGAGTAGGGAGAGAGACACCATCGAGATCCTAGAGATGGCAAAGCCATGGGAACACCGAAGGAGCCAGAACAAACTCCAGGGAGGAGGGAAACACCCGACTCAGAAGAACCATCAGAATACCGAGCAGCCCCCAAAGTAAACAGCCTGAAACCTGAGGGTAACGGACCCCACCCAAGACACAAAAGGCAAAAAAGGAAGTCGTAGGAAGACATCAAACTCACCTCCACAGAGACCTGAAGAAGAAAGGGTTCCCCAAGGCCACCCCCCCCACCCCTCCCCCAGCCCAGGCAGCTGGCATCGGCAGGGAGTACCAGAGGAACCAGAGACTGAAGAGGGAAGCCACGGTCTAGGGAAGGCAGATGCAAACACCAGCAGAGAGAGTCCAGGCCAAAGGAAGCAGCACAGGAACAAAGGCTGCACAGAAGTCACAGACAGGGGTCCAGCGAAGCATGACATGATGCCCAAACGGACCCAGGGAAGGTGCACCCAAGGCATGACTTCCAAGGTAGTCACCAGAAAGAAAAACAAATAGGCAACAAAGTAGCGCCACAGAAACCAACAACAGTAACAAGCAGCAAACAGGTAAGGGGGAAAAAACACAGGGTTTACCCACACAAAAAAAACACCACCTTACCAGTGGATCCAGAGGGGGGAGCCACACCCTCGCAGGAGGTCTCACGGACCATCAGTAGATGCCAAAGAGACAGAGGCAGCCGGGCACACCCAGAGGCAGCATGGGATACCACCCCCAGAGCTGTATTGAAGAAGGCACCAACATACTTCAGATACAGAGAAGAAGCCAGGTGAGACTCGAAGGGAGGACACGGGAGCCGGAGGCCTGCAACAAAGACACCGTGAAGGTAATGTCCCCCAGAAAATGCACCAGAGAGGGACATGGAGCAGAATAATAAAGAGAAACGGATCGACCAAGATACCCCATGAAAGAAGCAATATCGTCCGGGCCAGGACCTCGGTGAAAAGCCTGGGAGAGGACTGCAGGCCAATATAAGTACCCAGAACTGCCAGTGCAGGGAACCCAGGGTAAACCACAGAAACACCCGGGAAGCAGGAGTCACCGGAATATGGAGATAGGCATACCGGAGAGCCAAGGAGGGCAGGAATACCCCGGAGAGACCAGCAAAGGCACAAGAAGCAAAGAGGACAGCCGGTGAAGGGCCAGGACATACCAGGACAGGAATCGCAGGATGACAACCAAGCGAAAATCCCCCGCGAACAGCCTGACCAAGACGACACCGGAATAGGAACCACAATCCTACACCAGAGGAGGAACAGGGAGAAGGTCCTGTTGCAGGACAAGGGAGGCGACACCATCCGCCAATGACAACCTCCACACACAGGAACTCCACGACAGGCAGACCGAAGGAAGGGAGGATCCGGAATCCCGGAGAAGACCATAAGAAAACACTTAGGACACCACCAGAAGAACCCATAGACAGGGACTGAAACCGCCCAAACATGAAAAAAAAAAAAACAGCCCCAAACGCCCACCTACTGGACCAAGGGGGATGGTTCAAGGCAGCAAAAGAGTCAAGGACCCCCAGAACACCAGAGCGACTGGGGGCACGCCCTGACTGAACGCCTGTATGCTGAAACCGGAGCGAGAGGCCAGGGAAGCAGGCTGACATGCCTTAAACAGAACCAAATGCCACCTACTGCCAACCTAGGACTAAGGCCTTCGAAGGAAAGTGTGAACATATCACAGATGCAGGAAAGAACGCCAGAGGATCACCCCCAATGCATCACTAAGTGGCAAGAACCCTCAAAGGGTAAGTGAGAGGAAAAACTTCCAACCCAAAGGCGAAGATGATGCCGTGGCAAAACAGAACAGGCAGCAGCAAGAGCCAAAGCCCAAAGGGAAGACTGAGGCCAGCAGGAAAAACAATGAGAGCAGCCTCCACCTCCCAACGAGAGGAACAGAGATTCTAACGAGAGCCCACAACATCCAAGGCCACCTAAGAATATACATCCCCGCAGACCAAGGCATAAGCAGGGAACCCCCCTCACTCTTTAAATGTTAGTAATGTTTCAAACATGTAACAGAAACAGGAGACTGGAAGGAGTGAACCACAGCTGAGGAGCAGAACCTGGGGACGCTCACCAAAAACAGGGGGGACATTCCCAATCCCCACCAACACACACCCTTGAAGGGGCACATCAGGGGAAGATGGCGACCACACGAAGAGTCAGTCCCCAGGAGGCAAAGCAACAGAGAAATACAACACCAAGAGGTAGGGAGCGTACAAGCCGAAAGTTCCACCAAGAGAAAGTAGTGGAAAGACCACGGACATGCCTGGAAATGTCAGTGGGAGGGACAGCGAACCCAACCAGGCGGCCACAGGTGACAAGCATCCAAAGACTCACAAGCAAGGTACAAATCAGAAAGAGCAACACAGTGTCACATTCCTACCCAGGACAGGAAAGGAATGCAGAGCCTAAATCAACAGAAAACACGTCCGAAGAGGTAAACAAACTCATCCTCCAGGAGAAACAGTGGCCGAAAGCTGCCCAGAGGCAAAAATGCAAGGAGCTCGAGCACAGTGATAGCAAGGACACAAGGGCAGACACGGCATGGAGAACCCCAGAAACCATGCCCTGCGTCTGACACATAGTAGCATAACACGCACAAGGCATAGGGGTGAAAAGAGGAAAAAAGGCCCCAGGGGAGTAACAATGCCACCACAGCAGCCAAAAACAACCCGGTACGCCAAAATGAAGACATCAGTACAGCAACCAACGGGCTCCAGCAAAGGCAGCGCATCCAGCCGGACTGTGATTCAAATGTAAGTCTGGCTGTTTTCCCATGGTGTTGGGCAAATGAAAACTTCCAGGTAGTCCCTCGACCACTAACTGACTGACTGGCCACGGGACATCTGCAGTGGAACAGCCGCAAGCAGCTGTGGGAGGGCTGAATCAGCAGTAAAACACGAAAGTGCCAGAAACAGCATTTACTGCAGCACTCCCAAATGCCGACAAAGCAAGCACCCAGCCGTGACCATGGCCACCTCCGTCACCGCACACAGCAGCCTGGGAGCATGGGGGGGGGCGGGAGGCACAGGAAGGCTGAAAGGGAGGCTGTCTCAAAGGAGGTAAACAAAGGCAGCACCAACGGAGTCACCTAGACAAGCTTGGGCACTCCACAGAGCCCAACAAAGGGAGAGGTAGCAACCGAGCCAAGAAGAATCCTCCAGCTGAAGGCAACACATCAGGCCCAGTGAGGAGGACAACGTCAGAGGGCGTAGCCCACTCGGACGCCCCCCACCCCACACAGACTGAAAAACAGAAACATGACGCCCCCACAGCCGCAAAGAAAAACAGACAAAAAGGCGACACCCACAGTAAAAACATAGAAAAACCCATACCTGAAGCAAGATGCGCAGAATGGAGCCCAGGCAGCCGCACCACAGTAAAAAAAAAAAAATAGAAAAACCTATACCTGAAGCAAGATGCGCAGAAGGGCGTCCAGGCAGCCGCACCACATCAAGACAGGAAACATACTTTCTTTCTGAAAGCAAAATGCTCAGAAGGGCACCCACAGCCCATCGGTGATGAGTGGGCACAAAAAAATAGAACAGGAAGTTCTTAGGGATGGAAGGGGCTATATGCTCCTTGCCCTTCTTCCCTTTGATGAAAAAGGAAGAAGTCGCTTTCTAAAGGTGACATGAGGAGTGAATGGGCACATCCACTCCATCACATTAGGAATGGGACAAGAAAGGATAAGGAGGTAATGATTTATTTTTATACAAAGTGCTGCACTTCTGCCATTTCTTTCATTTAAATCATTTTTATGGATAATACGTGGGGGCTCTTCTCCCACCGGGGCACTGATGAAGCCCTGGCGATGGAGTGGTTTGTCTGCGATCTCCCAAACCAGGCCCTGAAACCATAGAGGCTGACATCACAGAGGAACAGCTGGGGAGAGCCTTGATGCAGCTCCAGAAGGAGAGGGCACCGGGGCTGGATGGTCTTCCGAACAAATTTTAGAAGGCTAACTGGGCACTCACAAGCACCCACTTGTTGGAGGACTTTCATGAAGCCCTGAAGGGCAAATTGCTCCTTCTACCCCTTAGAACAGTGGATAATATAGTTGTATTCAAACCTCACCAACCATCAGAGAAATGTGGATATCACATCACCCAATCTTGCTATCGAATATAGAGGTCAAGGTGTGGGCCAAAATATTAGCCAAAAAGCTACTGATGGTCATATCCACCCTAGTGGATCCCGATCAAGCGGGCTTCATGCTCTGCCGCAAGACATAACATATGGTGAGTATGGAATGCCATTGCCCTTTCCGAGGCTCAACACACGGACAGTGCTCTTCTAGAAGTGGATTTCTGCAAGGCCTTCAACTCCATGGCCTGGTCCATTCTATTTCCCCTCCCACACAGACTGAATTTTGGCTTGTTTCATCAGCTATGTAAAATGTTTATACACAGAACTGTTTGCGCAAGTCAGGGTAGGTGGAGCCATCTCTGCACCTTCCCCAGTGGAACAAGGTAGCCGGCAGGGCTCCCCACTCTCCCCACTTTTGTTTGCCCAATTGATAAAGCCTATGGTCAGCTGGATCCATATGGATGCTCAACTACACAGATTTGAGTGGGTTAAGGTCTAAGAGGATAGCGTTATACACAGAGAGCTCTCCAATGAGGGGGTTCTCCGGCCCCCAGGTTCATCCCCGTAAATCCTCCATATATCCAGTTCCTAGGATGGATAGCAATTGGTCCTGGGCATAGGGACTTCAGATCCTCGCCCATAGGTACCATTATCTAGGAGTCTTTGTTACCGTAGATGAAGCTCGAGCATGGAGCTCTAACATACAACCACAGCTAGATTGATTAATGACTGAATTGAAACACTGTGGGTCGCTACCCCTCTCCCTTCTGGGTAGATCGGCTATTTTTAAAATGGCAGCTTTCCCTCGACTCCTGTATTAACTCCAAAACAATCCATTCTCTGTGCTGCTGTCCTTTTTCTCACGGGGGGCTTCCTGTGGGCTTCAGGCCCGGCGCGCATTGCCCTCTCCAAGTGATATAAAAGCACATTTGATGGCAGTATCACCACCCCTAGTGTACAATCCTATTACAGGGTGGCACAGCTCACCGTCCTAGAAAGAGTGGTGGTTTGGAGGCTTTTTGGATCCTGCTTATACATCTCAAGGGGGTGCGCTCTGCTCACATACTCTGTCACACCTGCTGTATGAGGGCCCTATTCGCTGAGATCTCTTTCCAGCGACACAAGTATTACTAGAGACATGGAGAACTATGAGGAGAGCTACGGGTTGGGACAAGCCACTTACAAAGGAGACCCCCATGTGGGAGGGTAATGCCCTTCGCCAGGCGACTAGCCTCCAGGGCTTCCGCCACTGGGATTTAATAGGTATCTCTAGACTGAGGGATGTCCTAGAAGGGAACATGGTGAACTCCTTTACCGCCCTTCAGGATGAATTCCAACTCCATCAGTCCCAGTTCTATAAATATCTACAGCCTTGCCATGCAGTCACGATATACTTGACCCATGCAGTGAACATCCTAGAATACAATCCTTTAGAGGCTAAAGTACTACTGACCAATATTAAAGAGCATAATATATCAGTGATGTACTGCTCATTGATTATTAATGCTTGGGACGCCCTCTAACCCTTAGAGGCATGGAAATGTGACCTCAGCCCATTAGAGGACGACAACTGGATAGAAGCATTGGCATTGCTGCAGAAGCTGGTGATTGATTCTCAATTCCGCCTCATTCAACTAAAGTATTTACACAGAATATGTTATACTAGGGATAGGCTGTGGAGAAGGGGCCTTATCACCTCAGCCGACTGCTTACACTGATCCACAATCCCGGGTGATTATTTATTTTTTTAAACATACAACATGGGGATGCCCTGCCCTAACACCATTTTGGAATGAAGTTTATAAATGCATGGAGGTAATGCGGGGCCTACACTCCTGTGAATTCCACAGCTGCAATTCAACACCAGTCCAACAACATCAATGGCAAAAAATGCTACTAAGCTCTATTGTGGCTGGGCCTCATGGTGGCTAAGCATGACATCACAGGGCATGAAAGGAGCAGACTGCTCCCTCGCTGGAAACTTTGAAAGAGGGTCTAAACCGTTGCATGGGCCTGGAGTGTTCTATAAACATTGCCTGGGGATGCCTGAGGAATACAGCTGGAACCGTGTCCACAACTCCTGGGCTCTCCAGAAGCCGAAGTAGGAGTATACCTGCATTGAGGCCTGCTTGAGAGGCAGGCGGGAGGGTCCAGCAGGTTTATATATATCACCTTTTCTGGCACTGTGCTTCATGTCATATTGGCGCTCAGTTATTTCTTGATGTACAAAGGGACTACCTCATATTTGTGCAATGCACAGGTACTCCAGTACCAGAGCTAAATCCATCACATATTTACAGCATTTGAAGGTTACTTGGTCACCCCAGATCTCCAGGACGATCAATTTGGTAGACAGTCCTAGAGGGGTACCAGTCAGGTAATGAAGTAGATTTATAATTCATCCCGACAATTGTACCTTTAAACACTGACATATTAGATGGCAAAATGTACACTCCTGCACATTGCCTTTAAGACTTGTTGCTGTGGGACAATACCCAACAGACTGCATCTGAATTCTAGAATAAAAAGAACCCTACGCAAAAACTTTAGTTGGACCATGCAGAATCCCCACTCTAAAGGCTACTTTCTTGGGTCTACAACTATCTCTGTCCACTCATCTTCCAATTGCCTCAATTCACCTTGCCACATCTCCGTTGATGTACAGAATAAATCAGGGGCATTATTTGTCATGGACTTGTATGTCACATTGTTTGCTATCCTTACTTCGGACAGGAGTGGATACTTTAAATATCTGCTGTCCAGCAGCATTTCACCAACTTTCAAAAACTTTTCTATTGCTTGACCAATCCAAAGATATCTGCATTTTTTTTCTTTGGCATCTCAAAATCGTCGTGTACATGTTCATATAATTGTATCTAGCTGGGCGACCTAATGTGCTCTCTCTTTGAAAGTCTTACATACCAGCCTTTAAGCCTTCTTTCCATTAACATCCTTCATACTGTTGCTCACCCAGAGGGATGTCTCTCCTATGTTCTCTCTAAAACACTTAAAATAATTCATACTGTTGTGTTTCTTAGATGGAGAGCTGAGGTCTTAATCATCATATCCTCATGCAATCAATCAATCATCTTTATTCGGCTAAACGATAGTCATAAAAGCACATTTCATATGAAATACAAAAGTGCAACAAAAAAAAAAAAAGACAATGATAAAAATCAAGAACAAATAAATAAATAGAACCTCACCGAACCACAAAGAACCCCCTTCATATAGCAGTCTAATGCGGGCAGACAGCTGTCCTATTTCTCTTCCTTGAAGCAAAGGAGCGTTGGATAAAACCTCGTAGAATCTCATTAAGTATTTGAGACCCTGGTCCTATTAGGATTGATGCCCGTGGAAGTACGTATCTTAGAATCATAACCCTTGTCACTTCCAACAGCTCTACATGAAGCTGATAATGAAAGACAACTTATCTGCCAAACAACAATGGAAAGAGGACAGCTTTTGTTACTGATGTCCACCAGAAGACACACAACCAGAAGTCAGTGGTTTCCATGACAAAGCCCAACCTGCATACTTGCGTATCTTCCACCAACTTCCTGATTACCTCACTGCCAAGACCCATGGCAATTTGAGTTTTGATGGCAATATTGTGGGTTTTTTCTGTCCATTTCCATACCGTGTAGGCCAGCTGTATCGTCAGGATGTCCTTCTAATACAAAAGCAGTGGAATCTGCAGCTTGCAACTGCAAGCACATTTTTAGGTACACGGAGGATCACAAAGCAAGGCGTTGCATCACAGCGCAAACCAGAGTGAGATGAATGGACACAGAGAGAGAGAGAAAGGAAAGTCCAGAGGGCTGACTGAAAGAATGAGTGCCATGCACTATAGCTCACACACATCTCTGGGAAAGGTCCGGAGGCCATTAAACAGTATGCAATGGACACCAACCACAGCTGGAACTCACGAGAACACACATACAGCACACCACTGCACCAATTGCCAACACTGAACTCATACTCAAAGTGGGGGAAACAGTCACACAGGCTAATGCTTCACTGCGGGGCCTGTCCTGTCGAAAAGTGCAGCACAACAAACCACACATAAGGTAACAATGGCACAACACAAAAGAAAATGTCACAGATGCCACAGCACGAAGAAGCAAAAAGACCTTAGAACATACATCAAATTGCCCCCACGGAACGCTCTGGATGTATGAAAAGATCATTCTAACAGAGGTCACTGATAGTCACAATGAGCCACCTTGGCACTCAGTTAAACACAGTGGACAACATAGACAGGACAAACATTCTCTAAAGTTCCCCATCAAAGAGCTGAAGCACGCCCATGCCAGGGACATAAATTTGCACCTGCAAAATGGCCATCTCACTAGGTAATTAATGAGAATGTTGTAATTGCTCTTCATATCCCCCAAAAAAGAAATGATGTGATGAAAACAAAGCTAATTGCACCGAGCAATCGTATTCACAAGAGATGCCCATATAACACTCATCAGAGCAGAAAGCCAAGGACAGCTATTCTACAGCCCTCTCTTTGGCATTGGTCAGTGATCTTGGTCGATTCCATGTCACTGATGAGAGACCGAAAACTGGTCATGATTGACAAGTGTCTCTTCCACCACTGAGCCTTGCATACATTCATCATGGACAACACTAATAATATGGAACCCATGAAGGAGAATGTACATTTTACACAGCTGCTGGATGGGCAAACAACCCCAGGAGGACAAACATGACCCAGGTAGCAGCAGAAAGTCCGGCTTGTAGTCATGGAACAGAAGCATGCGAAAAATCTGACATATCTGTTCCTTACTGTAAGGACCTTCACTGGCTTATGCAGTAAGTGTCCTGGCCAAGACCTCCTCAACTTCACCAGAAAAGTCCACATCATTATCCTGCAGGATACAGTGGCCATGGAAGATCTATTCTTACCAGGTAGTTTGTCTGTCAGGTCCCAGGAACCAATAATTCTAAGGAAACACCCTCAGCTAGTTTCTCTACTCTCCTCAAAAGTGGAGCAGATGAAAACCTCCTGACCAGATGGAATCCCCTGCACACCAGCATTCATAATGTAGCTGAGGAGGCAAATCTATCTAGGTGAATCTATGCTTGACCTCAAAAAAGGACAGAAACAAGTAAAGTATGTTTTAAGGCCTTATTGCAGTTGAACAGCAGTAATGAATATCTTCAATGTCTATGCAGGAAGTAAAAAAACATTCAGTGTAGAAAGTTACCAAGCACCTACTTTGAGTCCCTGACAAATCATTTAAGATAGCAAAAATTATAAAGGAAGAACTCACTTGAAGAAATTTACAGCTGTAAAAGATAACAGGGGTTTACTGTTGTAACAATCTTCTTGTTCTTCTTCCAGTAAAGTAGCCAAACTACAGTCACTCAAAGAATGATAAACAACTTAGCCACCTTTCAAAAACTAACCTATGAAGATCACTGAAGTCCTAAACAGGAGGTTGGCCCAGAATGTGTCAGCTTACATAATGAACGTTTTTAAAAACTGCATAGTGGAATGAGTCGAACATGCGATCTTCTGCAAAAACACTGTGGGGGTCATTATGATCCTGGTGGTCTCCTGACCATCAGGGCAAAGGTGGCGGTCTCATCGCCAACAGGCTGGCGGTGAAGACTGCTACATTAGGAGTGTGGCGGGGTGGCCTTTACTAACCCGCCACACCTCCATTCATACCGCCATGGCAGTCGGAGATGCTGGGCCGGAGATGTGCATCTCCGACCTGGCGGTCCACAGACGACAGCTGGCGGTATTAGGAGCCGCCTTTACACCAGGGTTTCTGTGGCGGTAGCACCACCAAGAAAACCCTGGGGGAAAGGCTACCGTGACAGGGAATTTCTTCCCTGTCACTGGTAGATGAATCCCCCCCTCGTCTCTCCCCCAGCATGCGCTAACTCCCCCTGTGACAGAGCCCCCCACCCCCTCCAGACTCAGCACCCCCCTCTCCCCACTCCCCTCCAGACACAGTGCCTCCATCCCCACCCCGCATACATGCGCACGCACACAGACACTCACTCATCTACAATGACATCCACGAATTCACTCACACGCATCCATACTCGCATTCACCTCAGCACTCAAACACTCATTCAACCATGCATACTCACACCCATCCAAACACACATACTCACGAGCATACACACTTCCATGCATACACGCACTCACTTCTACATTCAGACACGCATACAACCACGCATACACACAGACAACACACACACAACACCTCCCCGCCATCCCACCCCCTCCCCTGTCGGATGATCAACACCTGGTCTGGGGAGGAGGTCATCCGGCACGGAAGGGGGGCTTCCACCTCCGGCAGCGCCCCGCCATAAGGACACAGCCACGCCGTATTATTGCACATAATATGGTGGGCGGTGTTCTTCTCGCGGGGCCAGTGGTGGCACCGCCACAGTGTCTCACGCCCGCCAGCACAACTACTGTCGGATATCCACCAAAAGTGTGGTGGAAATCCAGCAATACCCGTAATGTGTTGCCGGTCTTCTGGCATCCGTGGCTTTGGCGGTCTTCCTTGAAGACTGCCAAAGTCATGATGACCACCTATACCACCTAACAGAGATGAAAGTGTAGCCACATTACCCAGATAAACCAAAGGTCGGTCTTGATCTTTCAAAACTAAATAACATACAGACCCAGCTCCACATTATTTGTCTATGGGACAATATTTGTTCAAATCCTACTACAGAATACATGGCAAAAGGCATAGGGAAGAGAACCACTTTCCATGATGCAAACAGGCTTCAGGGTAGATAATGAAACTAAAAAGGTGATAATTCACATTAACAAAAAGTAATCCAGATATAACCATAGCTCAAAGGTGGGTGCTTGAAGTCTTGCTACATGGCCTTCAAGTCTGTCTTCAGTTTAGTCTCTAGTGTATGCTATTTGAAAAACGTGCACACTATCAGCTTAAAACAAGCCCTTCAATGGCTAATATTGGTGTTAAAAAACACAGGGAAAGGGGTCAGTAGTGATGTCTTCCATTCCTTCACTGCACCTTTCCAATGTGGGAAAGTCTTAAGACAAGATAAAGTGGAGAATGTCCTTCTTGCTGTCCCCTGGATGGGGCTACTGAAGTAAGCATCCCTACAGTATGCCACCGGTGACATCAAAATGGTGAACAAGATTCCACCTGGATCACAGAGACAGTCAAGACAGCCAGGCATTTACACTAAGACATACCAATTCAGGATCAGTGCTAAGAAGACCAGGCTAGTAAGGCGTATAGCTAAATGAGTGACAATGGGTAGTGAGGTTATTTAGGAACACATTTACTTCAGGCAACAATGTATGTGGCAAAGCTGTTACATGTATTTTTATGTGTTACATGTAACTCTGACCTGCTTGCATAGGGGTGCGAGTGAAAGGCCCAAAAAAAGCAGGCTAAATTGTTTTATTTTTTCAGCTAATGCATGTGAGGATTGCCTGATGCTAACAACATTTAAAAGGACAATTCTCTCTCTCTGGTGCAGACCTTGTTTGTAAACATGGCAGATGAAAAGATGGGTATGAAGGAGAAGACCTTGTGACGCACGTCGTGTAAGAAGAAGAAAGAAAATAACAGTACGTTTCTGCATGCAATTTCTGAAGAAGCATTGCTCAATAACCTGTAAAATCAAACAGGAGTCTTGCATGAGCCTGTTCGACAATCCTGTATAATTATGCATGGGCAGATCTCATTGTCACATCACTGAACACCATGCCTAGAAAATGTATATAAGGTATTGGTACTGGGGCGGGGTTTGGCACACGGACCAGTAGCTGGAGGGAATGCTTAACCATGAAATTCTAACTTCAGGCGCAAAGGCACAAAAAAGGTACAAATGGTGGCATTGCGTGACTTGGTATATTATTTAGTACATACACAACAGTGCTGTTAGATGGCTGATTAAAAACTTAGATGAAAACAATACGGTAGGAGTGTCACAAAATAGGATTGTGGGATAGTTAACCTGTGCCATAATTTGAATTGTTGTTATTTATAATACTATTACTCATTCTAACGCACATGATTTGGGGACACAATATAATAAAAATTCGTTTAGTGAAATCCCAAATGTATGTACCAAATTTAAGGGTACAGAGTGGATCTCTATGTATACTACCTGTGGATGAGAGATTCTCTGACAGGTCTGTCTGGCTCCTAATACTCCCTTCCACTCAGCTCTAAACTCTAACTCAGTAGGGCGAAGTGAGAGACACCTGCTACTTTTCATTTTCTTGGAAAAGATTGTATTAACCTTTTGTGGCGTATTGGATCTACTAGGTGTGACTCGACTAAATTAGGGCTAACATGACAGCAGATCCATACAAGCAGTAGATCCTGGAGCTTACATCAGGACAGAGTGACAGCTGTGGGATAGTACAAAAGCGATGTGTAGGCTTGGGTTTCCTTACGTAAGTAGCTTCTCTATATAGCTACACTAACAGTTCCCTCACCTTTCCCACATTCTTGTAAGGAAGGCTGCATCTACCCGCCACTATCTTAATAAGCTATCTTCTCACATATAGTGTATGTCACTAAAGAAAATAAATCGCTGCTGAACTGAGACACTTCAGAC
Source organism: Pleurodeles waltl (assembly GCF_031143425.1). NCBI lineage: Eukaryota > Metazoa > Chordata > Amphibia > Caudata > Salamandridae > Pleurodeles > Pleurodeles waltl. The sequence continues at coordinate 1,077,566,399 of NC_090444.1, forward strand.
AGATAGGGGCATTCCAATTCCACATACACGCAAGGACAAAATTAGCAAAGTGCATTGGCAAACTGCCCTGAGTGACAAACAAATCAAGACCAGACATTCAAAGTTCTGAAAGTGTTTGAGGAAATAACTGGGTGACAGGCCCAATGGTACCTCTAAGTAGTCAATACTTTGTTACTCCTCCCAGATCCTCCTTGACTTATACAGAATAACTTACATTATGGTCAACCAGTAGCTTCTGCTTTAACCCCGCGGGTGCCTTGGACGAGGTCACCTCGTCCAAGGCACCCGGGAACTGGGGGGAGCGCTAGCGCTCCCCCCCTGTGCCCCCCTCACCCCCCCCAAGGCAGGGATGGAAGGGGAAGCCCTTCCACCCCCGACCCACCCCCCCTGTGACGTCAGCGCGCATTGCACGCTGACAATCACAGAGGGCCTCCTCCCATCGCGCTGGAAGCTCAGCTTCCAGCGCGATCGAAAGAGAAATGCAAAGCATTTCTCTTTTGATCACGTGGGGGAGGCCCAGAGAGGCTTCAAAGGGAAGGAAAGGAATTTCCTTCCCTTTGAAGTATCTCTGAGCGTTTCAAAAGCTGGATTACTTGCAATCCGGCTTTTGAAACGTCCACTAGACAACCAGGGATTTTTTTAATTTTTTTAATGAAATGGACATAAGGGAGCGACCCCTTGGGCAAGGGTCGCTCCCAGGGGGGGGCATTTTTTTGGAAGGCCTTTTCTGCCCCCCTCACCCCGGGGGCAGAAACCTCTAGGCACCAGGGATCATTTTTTTATTTATTTTTTATTTTGGGGGGTTTTTTTGGAAGTGGGGATCGACCCCTTAGGCAAGGGTCGCCCCCTAGGGGGCAAATTATATTTAGGCCATTTCTGCCCCCCTTATTGGCCTATTTTTATGAGGCCAATCTGCCCCCAGGGGGGACAGAAACCACTAGACACCAGGGAGGTTTTTTTTTTACGTGAATTTCACGCAAGGGGAGCGACCCTGGGGGGGGAATTTATTTTTAGGCCATTTCTGCCCCCAAGAGGGGCAGAAACCACAAGGCACCGGGGATTTTTTTTTGGCGCCAATGTCACGCAGGGGGAGCGACCCCATAGGCGAGGGTCGCTCCCTTGGGGGGGGGAAATTTATTTTAGGCCATTTCTGGGGGGGGGGGGGGCAGAAACCTCTAGGCGCCAGGGCAAATGTTATTTTTGTGGGTTTTTTTTTTTTTTTTTTTTTTTTTTAGATGGGGAGCGACCCATTAGGCAAGGGTCGCTCCCCTGGGGGGCAAATTGTATTTAGACCATTTCTGTCCTCCTTGGGGGCAGATTGACCTATTTTCGTCAATCTGCCCCCAAGGGGGAAGAAACCACTAGGCACCGTTTTTTTTGTTTTTTGCGCCAATGTCACGCAAGGGGAGCGACCCCGTAGGCAAGGGTCGCTCCCGGGGAGGGGTTGGGGGGGGGGGATTTATTTTAGGGCATTTCTGCCCCCCCCCCCCCTGCCCCTCCCCCCCCGGGCCTGCTGAGCTAGAGGCCAAAATCCACAGGTAGGCACTTTGCAAAAAACACCTCTGTTTTCTGTCAAAAAATGGGATGTGTCCATGTTGTGTTTTGGGCCATTTCCTTTTGTGGGCGCTAGGCCTACCCACACAAGTGAGGTACCATTTTTATCGGGAGACTTGGGGGAACGCTGGGTGGAAGGAAATGTGTGGCTCCTCTCAGATTCCAGAACTTTTTGTCACCAAAATGTGAGGAAAATTTGTTTTTTTTAGCCAAATTGAGGTTTGCAAAGGATTCTGGGTAACAGAACCTGGTCAGAGCCCCACAAGTCACCCCTACTTGGATTCCCCTAGGACTCTAGTTTTCAAAAATGCACAGGTTTGGTAGGTTTCCGTAGGTGCCGGCTGAGCTATAGGCCAAAAGCTACAGGTAGGCACTTTGCAAAAAACACCTCTGTTTTCTTTCAAAAAATGTGATGTGTTCACGTTGTGTTTTGGGGCATTTCCTGTCACGGGCGCTAGGCCTACCCACACAAGTGAGGTATCATCGGGCGACTTGGGGGAACATAGAATAGCAAAACAAGTGTTATTGCCCCTTGTCTTTCCCTACATTTTTTCCTTCCAAATATAAGAGAGTGTGTAAAAAAGATGTCTATTTGAGAAATGCCGTGTAATTCACATGCTAGTATGGTCACCCCGGAATTCAGAGATGTGCAAATAACCACTGCTCCTCAACACCTTATCTTGTGCCCATTTTGGAAATACAAAGGTTTTCTTGATAGCTATTAATCACTCTTTATATTTCAGCAAATGAATTGCTGTATACACAGTATAGAATGAAAACGCACTGCAGGGTGCAGCTCATTTATTGGCTCTGGGTACCTAGGGTTCTTGATGAACCTACAAGCCCTATGTATCCCCGCAACCAGAGGAGTCCAGCACACGTAACGGTATATTGCTTTCGAAAATCTGACATTGCAGGAAAAAGTTACAGATTAAAACGTAGAGAAAAATCGCTGTTTTTTTCACCTCACAAATGACCCCTTGCTGAATTCAGAATTTTCTCTACTTTTCAGAAATGGTTAGGTTTCTGGGATCCAGCATTGGTTTCACGCCCATTTCTGTCACTGACTGGAAGGAGGCTGAAAGCACAAAAAATTGTAAAAATGGGGTATGTCCCAGTAAAATGCCAAATTTGTGTTGAAAAATTGGGTTTTCTGATTCAAGTCTGCCTGTTCCTGAAAGCTGGGAAGCTGGTGATTTTAGCACCGCAAACCCTTTGTTGATGCCATTTTCAGGGAAATTAACACAAGCCTTCTTCTGCAGCCACTTTTTCCCATTTTTTTAAAAAAAAGTAATTTTCACTGTATTTTGGCTAATTTCTTGGCCTCCTTCAGGGGAACCCACAAAGTCTGGGTACCTCTAGAATCCCTAGGATGTTAGAAAAAAAGGACGCAAATTTGGCTTGGCTAGCTTATGTGGACAAAAAGTTATGAGGGCCTAAGCACGTACTGCCCCAAATAGCCAAAAAAAGGCCTGGCACAGGAGGGGGGAAAGGCCTGGCAGCGAAGGGGTTAAGAAAGGTGTACTTTGAGATCTGAATATGAACTGGGCACTACCGAGACCACAGAGACCACTTTCTCATGTACGAATACAGGGACAATAACCTAAAAAATAAATTGCATCTATTCCTTGAGAAACAATAAGAACGTGTCTGCCTATGGAGCATAGAAAGACTAGTACAGAAAAAGTAAACCATACCTTCCCATGTGTCATGTGAAAAGCCCTTGAGATTAAATCCAGGCTGAGCAGCACCACAGAGCTGAGGTATAAGCTCTTGTTCCCCAGAGCACAGCCAACAGTGTACTCCGACAACAAACATCATTAAGTTCTGAAGATTGTTGCCAGTGTGGGCTGCAAAAAAGACACCGGGCTGCACATATATTGCCAACTGGTACAGGCACAACTGGACTGTCTATAAAGTGCAGAAAGGGATGTACGTGCATAGGCTTAATTGCTGAACCTACCAATTAACAAAGCAATACATCACATTAGCAACAATGTTCTTCCTAACTGACAATTTTGAAATCTGAAATACGCTTGTATTGGTAGAGGTATATTTCTACATCTGGTAACATGAATGTACACAGCAACCTAAACTCAGTGCCCTTACCAAATGCGAGGGGAAGTTGTATACTGAGTGGGGCCTTGGTATTATTACCAGAATCTTCTATTAAAATAACACGCCACATAAAATCCGTGCAACCATTCAGTTTTTGTAAATAAGACTATACAAGTTCACACTGCTTTAGTGCAGTTACTAAAAACATTTTATGATATCGCATATGTAAAGGTAATATGTTTTTATCAATACATTAGAAATTCAGCTAACAATCATGCAAAATATAACACTTCTCATTCATGTATTTGACAGGGACGCCTATTCATGGAGTTATGAATGGTTCCCCCATTTTATCCAGTGATAACCAGGGCCACTGGAATTGTGCAATTTTGAGGACGGGGCGTTTTCCACATAACTATGGAGTTGCCTCATCTGCCACATACGCTCCAGAATTATACAAATGAAATGCTTCCAGTTCAAGTGGGTTAAAAATTACTAAACCCTATGCGAACGTGGTGCCTGGAGGTGGAAGGTCCTTTTGCAAAGGTTGCCTGGTCTGCTGTTTTTTTGGTTCGTTAGTGCTGTATTTGAATGTTAATCTGGTAGTGATGAGGCAAAACGTTGCCCAGTGTTAACCAGTGTAAAAATGTCAAAATAGGGAAGTAATGCCTTAACGTCATGTTGCATAATTTGGTCCTCCCAAATAATTCCAGTGGTCCTGGTGATAACTTAGAATGGGCAACTAGCCCTGAACGTTCAAGTACACCTACACACCCAAAATTCACACCACCAACACAGCTTCACAAAGATACCAATTCAAGAGCTGACTGGGTCTCTTTCCGTCGCCCTCTTTCTTGCACACCATCTTCATATACATCCATCACACTCCCTGAAAATGAAGTCTCTGACTGACAAACAGGCCGGGGAGGGAAACCGTCATTGAACAACAGCAATAATTAAATTGAGGGAAGAGGCTAAAGATCAGCTTGGGTTTTTCAAATTAAATTTTAAAACTTGCCCTGGTCTGCTGGGGGATTGGCAGGTTTTTACAAATAACACCAGCGGGCCTTTTAGACGGAAACGCCGCCGCATTCGAATGGAGTCATTAGGCAATCCATTTATTTTGAAGCCAATTAACCTTTTGTCAGGGAGACGTCGGTGGCGTAATGATTTCAGCCGGGTAGGTCGGCCTCTAAAGAGGCACGTAGGACAGCGATTACGCCGCCTGACATGCGCCACAGACGGGGGACGGCCGCGGAATGACAATCCGCCTTCGGTGGTATTTCGCCCTGTGTTTGCAGGGAGCTTAGCCATTTAGGTAATTAAAGCTTCCATTTGGAAGAGTGCTGCAGGAAGGTGAAATTTGGGCCTGATAAATGGCCGCAGCTCACTGTATCCGGGCGCTTCCCTCGCTTGATGGACTGCCTGAAATCGGCCGGGCTGCCAGGCACTCATAAAAATAGAGACGGATTCGGCAGCCTGCAATTCTCAGAGGCAAAGCCGCTCTGTCATCTTCCCTTTCGCGGGATATAATTTAATTGTTAGCCAAGGCGGACGGCTGGCTCCTGGGGCCTGTCTCCTAACGGCCTCCCCCCACCACCTTTCATTTGCTGAGAAATTACTTCAGTTTATTTACTTACAAGCCAACTTTGTTTGGCCATCTGAGGTGTCACTTTAATAAGTGCAGCTGGCAGCGGCAGCTGTGCGCGCACGTACCTTCCAGGCGATTTTGTTTCCCAACGTGTCATGCTCAAGGGCGATCGGGAAGTCTCCGCGCTCGTAGAACTTGCGGAAGGCCGTGGGCTTCGCGGGCCTTTCTTTGAATGCTCCTGCGGCCGGAGGGCCTCTAACCTGCGAAAAAAGGAAAAACAAATCTCATTATGCTTAGTTAAAAAAAAAAAAAAACATAGGTGTTTAAAAGAGGACAGCAGAATACGCTAGAGAAAAATAGGCTGATAAAAATATAAAGAAAACTGACAAAAAAAAGGCACATTTCATTAAGTTAGTGTACAAATGTTTCTCTAATGCAATGCATATGAAATTCTTTTCATTGTGTGAAGACAATTTTTGGGTTAAAGTCGGGTAAAAATGGGTCCAAACGAGAGATAAATTTGAAGGATAATTCAATTCTTTTTTGACAATAGAGTGGTATTCTAGAGATCATTCTTAACTTTTTTGTAGGGCAAATAAGGGACATTTTGGAGCAACGTAGGTACATCTGGCGCCAAACTGGCCCCATTTTGACAACCGAAGTACATTTTAAAGCAGGGTGAAAGAGCACGAGGTGTACTGAAAAGTCTACTTTATAAACACGCATTTAAAATATTTTGATATTTTAACAGAAAACACGGATTACAAATTCGCCACTGATACGAGGATTTGGCTTGTCCATTAGGTAGTGATTTGTCATAAATGAAACAGTCCCTTCCTAGCTTTTATGTATTGCGAAAATCCAACTCAACTGCAGTTGGTATGTACCCAAACCCCCAATTTACTCTCGTGGCAAGAAATACAAACGGAGAAGTCATTATTTCCTCTGCATCTTTTTATTCTACACATGATGCTATTGATCCACTTGTGACGAGTGGTATATTCATCATAAGCAAATAGTAACAAACAGACAGCAAAAATAATTTGCAATGTGATAAACTCTGCCATAGCCCAACACAGGGGCAAAAACTCTTCCACGAACCCATTTAACTGTCAGGGAATGTATTTATGGCTGATTAATGTCATAATCCACAATCTTGTCACCTCTGCAGCAGCCACTATATATTGTCTCTACTCTTTTTTGAAGTTGCAGGCTACTTGCTGAAAACTATTTTTTTTAAGGTTGCCAAGCTAGCCCTTACAACAAAGTATGTTTTTTATCTTGCTGTACTCTAGTGTTAATAGCATCGAAGGATACATAGCAATAAGAAAACGGCGCCCTGTGGGTGCTCTGTGCTTGTGGGGGAGCGGTACCACATATCACAATCCCGTAGTCAGAATCTAGCCTCAATAGCGTCCTAAATAAATTATGTTTTTATAACAATTATTTAGGACATGCTTTTTGACAGACATTACTTCCGTTTACGATATTTTTACACGCAAACTTTGAGGTTCAAGGCATGTCCCTAACACAGCCGAAAATGGCTGGAAAACTGCAGAGAAGCCAAACATGAATCAACATTAACTGAATGTGAAGTATAATATTTGATTTACCTGGACTGTATCCACGCTACTGTTTGTAATACTACTGACCAGGCGCAGAACTAAAATCACAAATAAAGAGTTTAAATTCCGAATCAACTAAATGCACGTAGTGAGAGTAGTACCCACGCATGTCCGGTCATGATTTCTTCGACTAGATTAGAATTGGATTTAATAGACAGGCACCGGGCTGAAGCCCACGTTTCCACCAGTCGCAAAGCTCTGGCTTTGGCACTGCTCTAGGACTGACGGGACACTGCCCTATGCTTGGACTGGGCCTGTCAGGAGGACTATTTACTACCAAAGAAGTCCGTTTTAACTGGAAAAACCCACAGCACGCGATCTACTTGTTCACACTTAAGATGAACCAGTAATGCAAAATCTGATAAGTTAGGTGTTGGTGAAAGCTCACCCTGCACTGTAACCAGAGAGCTCCCACCGTGCCATCAGTAGCCACAGCTGCACAAACACAAGTGGCAGTGATTTAGTACATTCTGAGACAAGGCCCAAGAGGGCAAAGGAGTGGACTGGAGCACATGGCTGACACCTGTTCGACACGACTCTGACATGTTCTGTTTCATGTGGATAGACACAGAGCATCTGCTGTCTGCAAAAAAAATACCAATCCAGTGAAGAAAATTGTGAGTGGTGGGAGAATAGGTATACAGTGCTCTGGAGAAAAAAGTGTTTTTTCCTAAAAGTGGCATCAACAAACGATTTGATATGCTAAAGCCACCATATTTTGAGCTTTCAGGAACATGCAGAGCTGAATAAAAACCCTATTATTTTTAACTACAGTTTTGTCATTTTTCGAAGAGTCACCTCAATTTTCTATTTTTTTGTGCTTTCGACCTACTTCCAGGCTGTGGTGGAAACCAGTGTAAAACCCACGGGTGATCCAGAATGTTAGACCCGATAGCCTTAGGGTGGTCTTCCCTCAACATTTTGCCTGCCTCCTATTTTTCTGACCTTGTTTTTGCCGGTTTTAGGACTCTAGCTCTGGTCAGCAGTGGTAAAGTGCACAAACTGATTGTGCTCCCGAAATATGGTAATATTGTCTCATACCTAATAGGCATATTTAATTGACTTGTAAGTCCTTTGTATCGTGGTATACCATATACCCAGTGCATGTACATTAAAAGCTACTAGTGCGACTGCAGCATTAATTGTGCCATCCATAAAAGTAGTCTTTCAAACCTGTCTCCGGCTTTCCACTGTGAAGCCCGTGTGTGCAGTTTACTAGCACTTCGACATGGCATTTAAAACCCCTTGCCAAGCCTTAAACTCCCCTTTTATTACATGTAAGTCACACCTAAAGTAGACCCTAGGTAGCCCATAGGGCAAGATGCTATGTAAGCAAAAGGTAGGACATGTACTATTAAGTTTTGCATGCACTGGTAGTAAAAAAAACTCCCAAAGTTGTTTTTCACTACTGTGAGGCCTACT